>NC_140594.1:987934054-989134054 GCF_964204655.1 Triturus cristatus | reverse complement strand
GGTAATGGGATTAACATCTGTCTGTCAGAGGCGTTCTCTTGGCTTAGGCAAAATCAATTGAAGTACAATTCTGAAAAGTCAGAGATTATGTTCTTCAGCTCCCATCCCTGTGCAATATGGCACAACTGGTGGCCACATGACATGTCCCCCCCCCTGCTACGTCTGTCAACATCGTAAAAAATCTTGGGGTCAAATTTGAAGACTCTCTTTCAATGAAGGCGCAGATTCAATCAGTGGCTGGGACCTGCTTTTGATTACTGCGAATGCTTAGGAACTTTCTCCCCCTGCTTCAAGTCTCTCACAGGAAGATGGCAGTCTAGGCCTTGGTGGTATCGAGACTGGACTAAATAAACGCCTTGTATTTGGGCCTTCCTGATTATCTAATTGGTCGCCTACAGGTGATCCAGAATGTGGCAGCCAGAGCCAGTCTTTTGGCTGGGCCGAGAACACGTACAACCCCTCTTCTGTCTCCCTTACACTGGCTTCCGGTGTGAAAGAGGACTCATTTTAAAGCTTTACTGCTGGTTTTTAAAGCCTTTCATAAAATAGGTGCCCCATATCTTGGGGAAAGACTCCAGCACTATACTCCCCACCGAACCCTGAGGTCTTCTGTCCAGTTTCTGACCATTACCCCTAGGATACGGCTGTCTGGGATAGGGGACAGATCTTTTCAAGTGGTGGCTTCATGCCTTTGGAATAGCATGCCCCTCTTTCTCAGACAGGTCCAGGATTACTTCACTTTCAGGAGACAATTGAAAACTTGGCTCTTTAAACATGATCTCCCGTGTTGGTGTACTTTGTTCTTTGTTGCCGAGATTTTACATACTGCCGGGAAACTCCTTGGGGTAGCCGTGCGCTCTATAAATACCTGCTAACATAACAGATAGTTTAACAAGAAGACAGAGGCAGTTTAAGGAAATTAGTCAGAATGTTTCATAGTAGGGCAATTCAGAATCTCGTACAAACTATGAAGCAGAGTGAAGGGAGAAGAGAAGCAGTCGAACAAAATCAATATTTTGACGTTGTAGCTGATAAGGCATTTGTCCCGAAGAGGAAGCTATTTATTTTGATTCTGAGCAAAATGAGAACACTGGATAAAACAGTGTTGTCTATGAAGAGAAGAAGCCAAACAAAAAGACTTGTGAATAGAAATCATTTTTGCAAAATTTTCAGTGGCGAATGGAAGCATACGTCCAGTACTGAGCCTTTCTTTAATGAAGATAGCTACTTTCAAGAGAACAGTTAGTGCATGCAGTTGAAACGACTGGTCGGTGTTATGAGGTGATGGATGAGCTCCTATTCCAAAAGAGGAGATGGTTCCTAGGAATGTTGAAGAAGTGATAACTGAAGAGGTACAGGGAAGGCGTAGACAGGCCATCTATACAAATGGAACCGTAGCAGCATTTTCTAGTGTTCAGCTGGAATCTATTGATATATTGAGAGCTTTCTACATCAGTTTCCATGCAAAAGTCTGAAACAGAAAATTAGGATTGTGCAAGGATTAGATCTATGCAAAGTAAGGAAGTATACTAACTTACAGGGACATTCACTAGCATGTCTCTCAAAGAAAGTGTGCTGAATCTCATTTCATAATTTCAGAATGATAGCTGTTCACCACTCTAAAATGATGTGAAATGTAGTTAGGAGACTTTACTATGTGAAAAGTCCTGGCCTATGTTTAGGAGAAATTAATAGATCTGTTTTGAATGGCATGGTAGCGGATGTAGAAAAAGTCTGTGAAGATGTTCAGTTTTGTTTCTTTGGTCCTGAAAAGTCTAGGGAAAATGAGGAGTTGGTATCTGCAGGTGTAGAGCAGCAGTACACAGATATTAGTACTGATAACTTTACACAAGAGATTGCATAGTTTAACACAGAGAAACCAAACTGATGCCGATGATCTTGCTGTCATTACTACTGATCCCGAAACAGCTATGCGAGAAGTAGTGGGTACCACGAGTAAGTTTGGCGAACAATCTGGCTACCGTCTAAATGTGGGCAAGACACAGGTACTTTGCTCTAAGAATATAAACAAACTAGACGCCAGATTTGTCGACTCTGTGGTTTACTTGGGGATAACGATCAATGCACAGCCGGAGTTAATAATTAGAGACAACTTCATCCCTCTCATGGAATCCATGAAGGAGAATCTGAAAAGAATGGATACCCTACAACTCTCAATCATTGGCCGTGCCAATGTAATCAAAATGACTATGCTCCCCAAGGTGCTATACAAATTCCGG
This sequence comes from Triturus cristatus, assembly GCF_964204655.1. NCBI lineage: Eukaryota > Metazoa > Chordata > Amphibia > Caudata > Salamandridae > Triturus > Triturus cristatus. Next base: position 989,131,814 of record NC_140594.1, on the reverse strand, counting down.
TCGATCCCCTTTAAAATAGAGGGGAAAATCATTAAGGAAATAGAATCCATCTTTATGAATTTCCTGTGGCAATACGGCAAGGTCAGAAGATCTTTGAAATACATGTCATTACCTCAGGAAAGGGGTGGTTTGGGAATGCCAAACGTTAGATACTATCATTGGTCTTGTCTTCTTACACAGATGGCTATCTTATTTGAACCAGTGGGAAGAAGCTCAAACTTCCAGAGAAGTCAAGACGCAATCCCATCTATTTTTGAATTACTACTTGGCAGTGAGGCCACTGGTGTTTTACTAAGGAGAACCGACAGGAAATATTATAGTAAGAAGAGACTTAAGACACTCGAAGGAATTTGGGGGGTCTGGGCAGCAACTCAGAAAATATTTTCAATCTCCAAATACAACCACCATACCCCACTCTGGAATTCTGGCCTTTTTCCCAATCTAAGCAATGATGGGCCCTGGAGATACTGGGCTGGAAAAGGTATCCTGACACTGGGGCAAGTAATTCTTAGGGATGAGTGTAGAACTCTGGAAGAACTAAGACTAAGGCACTCCCTTCTGGGTGTACAAGATTATAAATATGCTCAGGTGGTCAGTACTATCAGATCAATAAGGCCCCGAATCGTCTTAAGGGAGAGGTGTAAGTTATTGGATTATTTGAAGGTTGGCGATCCTAGAATTAACGGTGTATACAGGCTGTTTTTGCAGGAATCCCAGGACGATATTGGTAAAACCGAGGCAGCCTGGGCTGCAAAGTTGGAGGATCCGGATATTGACCTGGATAGAGCCCTTGAAATGGATAGAAGAATCCTACGCTCCTCCAATTTAAGAGCTCAACATTTTAAAACATTATTCAATCTCTATTACACCCCCTCTAAACTTCATGATTGGGGCAAGAGGGACAATAGCAACTGTCCCAGATGCTGTAAAGGCCCAGCCGACATCATTCATATGTTCTATAAGTGTGAGAAACTAGAATCAATTAAAAGAGAGATCGAATCATTCTGGTTAGGACTGCTGGATGCCCAGATAACCTTGTCTTCGACACTCATGATTATTGGATGTCAAAGTCAATTGAAATTAAATATTGAGACTGAAGCCCTAATTTTCATCTCTACTGCTGTACTCAGAATCTTAATCTCAGCAGCTTGGAAAGATACACAGGCCCCAACATTTCAAATGTGGTTATCCAGATTTCTAGGTATACATAATGTGGAGGCGGCTCTGTATCAACTTAAGGGGAAAAAATCAAGAGAATTGGGGTTGAAGATTTGGGCACCAGTGGCTGCCTGGCGCACTAGTAGATTGTCATAATCTTTCTGATTTTCAGAATATAGCTATAGTCTTCTAATATTTATATCTTCATTAGCTATACGTTCCTTCTCGCTCTCTTTCTTCCTCTGATTGTGGCAGATGGCTCTTTGTTTTACTATATGTATCTTAACTTCAATATCAACATCGATGCCACATCATTCTATGATTTACAACCTCCAATCTCAATTAGACACTAGAAATGTAATTCGTCAACCGACTTCTACATGCCTTGTTCTTGCTTTATCCATTTTTTTTTCTTCTTTTTTTTTTTTTGTGGCTATTTTTGTAATTTGCTTATACATCATTCAGCTTTCTTATTTAGTCAAAATGTATTCATATTGTATTGCTATAGTGTAACATGAATCCTCAATAAAAATTATTAAAAAAAAAAAAAAGAGAAACCAAACTGTGTTTTTATTTGTTGTTGACGCACTCACTACAAAAGCCAAACTTGTAATGTAGTTGTATTCTTAAAAACTGAACAGGAGAACAGGCATAAGTAGCAAGAATTTGCTGTATATTTATTTGTAGAGGAATGCTTGGATTGGTCCACATGGTAAATGATATGTAAGTATTGCTATGATAAGTTAGAGGATAGCAAAATGCCAGCTAGAGCAGTACATAACAAGTTAGAATTAGTATAAATTCCAGAAGAACCCAGGGAATTAAATGTTTATGAATCGATTTTTATACGTGTATACACCCCTTTCAATCAATAGTTCGAATGGAACCAAAGACAGGAAAGTTACCACTGACAGAGCTACAGAAAGGCCTCAAAGGAAGAGTTGTCTACTTACCTTTCGATTTTAAGCAGAATATTGAAACTGTAGGGGTAGAGAGATATTGATGAACCACTTATTGTTCTAGTAAATGGTGTGCCTACCAACAACACGAAAAAATCTGGCAAGAGTTAGTGCATGTTAATAAAGAAAAAAAAGGCATCATTATACCTGGTACAAAATTATATTAATTATAAAAATGTTGATGCTGTTCAAGATGCAACATGTGGAGGATGAAGCATTACCATCAAGTGAACAGATTACAAAAATTGGTTGATCCAGATTAGAAGAAATTTATGAATACTAGATCATCTATCCATTGCATTCTAAAGAGGTTATTGCTGATGCTATTGATCTCTTTCAAATGAAACAAAAAAGGAGCTCCCATTAGTGTGTGGGAGAAAGGTTTAGAGTCTCTGTTTTCCAGAACTATTTCCCACTGGAGCAGGTGGTCGCTGTGATGATCATCCCATACAAATACCAATAGCTGAATAAGTGGCCAACCAGATTATATTCAGAAGATCCTAGATTTTTCCAGTGTACTCCATACATATTCCATCGTCTGTTTGAGAGAGACTTGTCTGGACTATCATATTCTGTGAACCACATACTGAAGACAGGTGTTAACCTACAAAATCTCTCTGCAAAGTAATTCATTGACAAAGTTCATGGGAAGGATGAAAAGTTGGAATACAACTTGATTCATTTGTTGCCATGCCAACGTGGCACCAATGAGTATTGGTACCTTTGTCATGTAGAACTGAAATGTATGTTTAGAAACCCAGGTTCACCTACTTGGTTTGGGACACTGAGTTCTGCAGAGTTGCGTGGATGACCTGCTTGAATTTTTGAGAGAAGCAAACTCAAAAACATTAAGAAGATCAATGTGAAGACAGCAGGAGAGCTTTGCTCCTTGGATCCTGCTAATGTTTGTAGATATTTTAACCTCCGGTTTTAAGCCATGTAGCCTTTCATGTGCAACAAAATAAATCCTTCTCTTTGTGAAGTAACAGATTTATTTTGGTGTAAAGAGTACCAAGCAAGAGATGCTCCTCATATTCACTTTCTGTTATGGATAAAAGATGCAAACAAATTTGTAACAGCCAGTGAGGAGTGTGTACTCTCTTTGATAGAATAGTATGTGTCATGTGCCATCCCGAAAGACAGTAGTGAAAAAGACCTCAGACAGCAGGTTTTGCACTTCCAAACACATAGATGTGGCAAGTATTACCGTTGGAAACACAGATGTAAAGGAAACTTTTACACAATGTCTCTTTGGATTTCCACAACCTGTCATTTCCCAAGGAAGAGTGAACAGCTTTTCATCTGCAGCCAGATATACACTGACACGAAAATCACCGAAAAACATACAACCTGAGAAGAACAGAGGCCTCCAAGTATATTAAGTACTATAACCCTGTGGTTCTCAAAATGTGGAATGGTAATATGGATATAGAATTTGTTGCAGACAAATGTATTGCTGTGGCTGGTTAAGTCACTTCGTATACTTTAAAATTAGTAGCAGCAGACTGGACTACGGCAACGCACTCTACGCCGGAGCCCCGGGCAAACTCCTGAAACGACTCCAACGCATCCAGAACGCCTCTGCTCGCCTGATCCTGGACATCCCCCGCCGCAGCCAAATCGCACCCCACCTGAAAGACCTTCACTGGCTTCCCATCAACAAGAGGATAACCTTGAAGCTCCTCACCCACGCACACAAGGCACTCCACGACACCGGACCAGCGTACCTCAACAGACAACTTAGCCTCTACACCCCCCCGCCCGCCAGCTCCGCTGACCATGCCCTCGCCACCATCCCCCGCATCCGAAGAGTGACCGCCGGCGGCAGATCATTCTCCCACCTCGCCAAGATGTGGAACACCCTCTCCATCCACCTACGGCAGACCAAAGACCTTCTATCCTTCAGAAGACTCCTCAAGACCTGGTTCTTCAAACAGTAGCAGCATCCCCACCCTACCACCTTGAGACCCTCACAGGTATGCAGTGCGCTTTACAAATGCTATGATTGATTGATTGATTAGAGAAAACAGAGATGAAGGAGAAGTGGGAGGAGATGTCTGCAGAAAAGACTCTAAAAAAAAAAATTCTTCGGCTTCAACTTGAAAATGCTTTCCCATAGATAGATAGGCTCCTATGAATGCTGCGATAGATTGAGGTCAGCCAGTTTACACTCTAAGTCAATGGGAATTGTTTGGGTAAGTCTAGGCCTTGCAAGCATGAGAAATAGTGTTGAAGTCTTTCCTTAGTAAACTTTGACCCGAAAATTACAGACATTGTAAAACTAAATGTAATGGACATGTACTATCAAAGTTATTTAGATAACATGTGCCTTTATTAAATACTTCAACACTATAGATATAGAAGAAATGTAACAGAAAAAGTAGAAGGAGGAAAACATGCACTATGACTACTACAAATATTCTTTCAACGCTGTGAAAGACAGCATTCATTGTTTAGTGTTTCCAAACTATTTGCAAATGTTAAATAATGAGATTGAACAGAACCGTCACAGTTTTTGTGTCAGACACACAGAAGGAAATCTAATTAACCACAGAAAACTTTGTTACCAAACTCCATAAAAAGAGAGTTTGTCTATTTGGCACTTCTTCAACTCTTCAAGCCTTTTGTGTTCTGAATTGGAATTACATGAAGACTATGACTACTACAAAGATTCTTTCAAAGCTGTGAAGACAGCATTCATTGTTCAGTGTTTCTGAACTATTTGCAAATGTAATAATGAGATTGAACTGGAGGAAACAATGGCTGCTGAGATAGCTAAGGAGAGTTCACAAAGCAGCCAAAGTTCAGGACCACTGAGTCAAGATCCTCTTGGACAACCAATTATTGAAAATGAAGCTGCGTTAGCCATGAATGAGGTGGAAAGTGCAATGTAACAAGTGAGACCAGAAAATATTGATTTGGAACAGTTAGTTGGACAACTGAACAACAAACACAAATACAATTATATGGAGGTAAAAGAGAAAATAGAGCATGGATTCCTGCATAAGAAAAATGAATGCAAATGCCATCATTTAATCCAATACTATTATGCCTCGGTGATCTAGCTGGCACTGGGAAAACCTTTTTAATTAAAGTTGTCACCGCTTACCTGCAGAGGGCTACAGAATTAAATTTGTTGTTTGTAGTAACAGCACCAACTGGATTAGCTGCACACAACAGGAAATGAATTACTTTACATCCACTACTTATGCTACCTGTTGACCGTGACCATAAACTGGAATACCAGAAGTTATCCGGTGAAGCTTGTCATGAAGTCTCAAGAGTACTGAAGAAACTGAAGCTTTTAATCATCGATGAGGTGAGCATGGTCAAACTTAATGCTTGGCTTCTTATACTTGAGAATGCAACAGATTTTGAAAACAGTGTGACATACTGTTTGGAGGAAAGTATTGTATTGTCTTCTGTGACCTACTGCAACTTACACCCACCAAAAGACAGTCTGTTCTCAAGATACTTCTCCATAATGTAACTCAAAATCCTTTGGGAAGTATTAGCAATGTAAACATTTGCCCAAACTTCCAATATAAAGAACTGGTTAAGAATATGCGTCAAGCATCTGACATAAAATACGGAAATATTCTGAAGGACATTAGAGTAGGAGTTCTGACAAAGGAGGGCAAATGTTCTTTAGTAAGTCAACATATCAAGAAACTATTTTCCTCTAACAAGGCAAAGCTAATGTTTAATTTCATAGAAGAAAGAAAATCTATAGTTTGTTTAATGCCTAAACTTCAGGAGTGCTTCAATTTTAATGAAGAATCACTAAAACCTGAGCAGGAGGAAATGTTGTAAATTACAGCAATTGACAAAATGGACCAGAAGTGACAGTACTGCTAAGTGGAAAACTACAAGTAAAATTTGATTAATTGGAGAAATCTGTTTTGAGGAATGCAGGATTAGAAAGTGGTTTATGCATATGCAAAAACTGCAGAGTTATTTTGTGGCATAATTTAAATGTTGAGGATGGATTAGTAAATGGTCCTATGGGTTAAGTGATTGGTTTCATGAACTTTTCAAATAGAGATGAGATTGAATACTTAGCCATAAAATTTGATCAGATTAATGGCGTTAAGCAGATTGGTAGATATACTGTACATTTTGTGGTTGTAATAGACTTATATGTCTGGCGGCAGCAGTTCCTCTACCATATGCTGTAACTATCCATAAATCTCAAAGTTTAAGTGTAGATGCAGCTTTAATTGATATTGGTAGTACTGTATTTAAAGAAGGTATGCCATGCGTTGCATTGCCTTGAGTAAGAACATTGTCCGGTTAGAATTTAGTTGATTGTGATGATAGCAAAGTTAGTGCTGATGCAAGTTGTGTCAAAGATCACAATCGGTTAAGAAGTGTATATGCTCCTCATTTAGTACAGTATCCTATTTATGAAAAATGAATAATCTGTCCAAATCGGAAGCTTACAAAAGAGTCTATGGATGTTGCTGAAAAGAAAGAAAGCAAGAACAAGAAACAAGGTGTTAAGAAGAAAATACTGAAGAATGAGGGAGCTATTGCAGGTTACCAGATGTCAAACCCTTCTAGTGTCAACTGCTATGCAAATGTTGTTCTAAATGTGCTCTTTTATTTACCACATCTTATAAATGCATTTGAACTGGAACTACAGAAGGGATTATGTTCTGGACTGTGTGGTTTGCTGCAAAGTTTAGAAAGTGATAGGACTATAATGCATTGTGCTTCAGGCATTCAAGATCTAGTAGATATATGTAGTGGATCAGTACTGTTTACTCAGAACAGTCAACATGATGCATACAAATTTATAATGGTCATCCTTGGAGTTTCAGAAGATAAGAAATAAATATAAATGACTTATTTGGACTGAGATAGACATGGAGCCATGTCTGTGAAGATTGCTCTTTTACATCTAGCACTAATACATTATGAACGATTTCTGTACTTAACACTTCTAGATTTCTAAACTGTATCTTTTGACAGATTGATCAAAAAGGCTAACCAAAATATGGCCTGCCCAATTTGTAAATCAGATGTTATGCCTACAATGCATATCTGAAGACGTGGAAAATACCTTGTATTAATGCTATAACGATGCAGTGTAGATGGATCTAAATTGGAAACAGAAATTACAAACTTCAAAGCTGGACAGATATCAATTTCTGGAAGAACATATACTACTTTGGCTATCATCTTTCACAAAGGAGCTAATATAACATCTGAATATTATACTGTTTATTTAATGGGTGAAACTCGATGGATGGAATGCAATGGCAGCAACCTTAAATGCAAGCAAAAACTGCCCTTTTAGCTACCAAATTCTTACCTTTTGTTTCTGTAACCAACGTTTTAAGGAGGATTACTGTTTAAAAAGTGATTTACGGTGTTTGTGCTACATGGATCATCAGTGTTTAAGACATCATTCGGCCTACCAGGTTGATGTTTTCAAAAGGGTCTCCAAAATTAAAGTGTGCTTTATATCTATTAGTAGTCTTTTACCGCTTCTAATATTATTAGAGCTATTTTCAAGATATGTTTGTTGAGATTAGTTAAGTAGCTATAGGTATAAGAATTGATAAAATCATCTTCGTGAGTGCAATGCATAGTGTCACTTAATTATAGTGAGAAAATGTGCAGTTCTGGGTTTTTTGTACAATCTGATTGCTTTTTCCCCACTGTTTAAGGATGATCCTTTATTCAGTACATTGTTTACAGTGTACCAATATGAAAGCTGAGAACAGTAAAAAAGGGGAAATGAAATGTTACTATAATGTGATATACTATTATAGTATAAGCAATGTGTACTGCTTTGTTTTTGGAAGTTTGCAAATGTAATACAATCTTATATTTCTGTTCTTTTTCAACAGTGCTTGGAGTGGTACGTGTTTACATGTTTGAGCATACTCGTGTCACATAAATACTTCTGTAACATGCCCCTTGGAGAGGGGTCTTCTAGCATAAAGCACTTTTTTTTCTATATATATTTTATTTTATTTAGACATAAGTAAGACATATATCACACATATACGTTAGAAATGTTAACATCGAGGGAGGAGCCTAGCGCGCATCCAAGATGGTCGCGTGAGCACAGGGCTCCCCGGACCCTTGCTGCTCCTCGGAATTTATCCTGAGAATATCCTGATGTGGTTTATGGAATCTGGCAGATGAAGACCGGCTGAGCACGTATCTCTTTTCAGAACTCGAATCGGACCTGGGAATCCTGATTTGTCGTTGTTCGAACTTTTGGGACCCACCCGACGGAGGTGCCCGGGGCGAGGGTGAACCGTGGAGCCGTGTCGTAATTGAACAACAGCGGCTGCAGTGCGGTGCCAGTGGCCGCTCTACCACTTTCGGTTTCACTTTTGGACTTCAGGGGGCTGGCCTGCGAGCGCACTTGATGTGCACGAGGCCTTGTCTCCACCTGCCACTAGTGTGCCCATCGCCTTGGGTCCCCCCGCACCGCTATCTTGTGGTCCTTGGTGAGGCGCTGGTCTGCGGTGCCGGTGCCCCTACGACTCTTGATCGGCGGTCCCCTTCGGTATCCGTGACCACATGGGGGGCAAGGGGGGCCCCGAGGGGCGTAAGACTAAGGCCTCCCTCCGCGGGGGACCGGTCCAGGCCAACAACATGGACCGCTACACTCAGGGCAGAGGGTCCCCTGGAGCGACCGGCCCCCCCCCCCGGATGCCGCCGGCGGTGGCACGACCGTCTCCCCGGAGCTTTCCCTGCAGGACATCATGGGCGCCATTGATGGCATCAGGGAAACCATCGCCACGCAATACGAGGCCCTGGCCCGTAAAATCGACACGGTGGCAATCGATGTCACCTTAATTCGGGCAGACCTCTCCAAAACTAACGAGAGGGTTCAGGCTCTCGATGCGCGGACCTCCACCCTTGGTGCGGATGTGTCGGACCTGCAGGCCGCGCTGGGTGACATTAAGGCGGTCAACGATCAGATGGCTCGGCGGCTGGAGGACTTCGAGGGACGGGCCCACGCAACAACATCCGTGTCATAGGCGTACCGGAGTCCTCTGACAACCGCCCGGTTGACCTCCTGGTCGAGGAACTCATCCTCCAACAGTTGGCCCCTGCAGGCCTAAGCAAGTTCTTTGCCGTGGAGCGGGCACATCGAGTTCCGGGCGGTCGGCCGCGGCCGGGGGCCCCCCCGAGGCCTATCGTGGCCAAACTGTTCCACTATAGAGACCGAGATGCGATTCTGCAGGCCTCACGGGTCCACGGCCCGGTTCGTCATGAGAACTCATCCATTAACTTTTATCCGGACTTTACCCAACTTGTCCAGAAACAGCGGATGGGATTCCAGGGGGTGAAGCGTCGTCTCCGTGAACTGGGCCTAAAGTACTCTATGCTCTACCCTGCAAAACTCCGAGTGGAACATGAGGATCGGACTGCCTTTTTTGACTCTCCTGTGGCCGTGAGTGACTGGCTGGACTCGCTGCCGGACAGAGGTGGCCGTCCTGGGCCCTCTGCGGGCGCCGAAGGTGACGGGTCCCCTTTGGAGTGACTTTTGGTCCTTGATTCTGCCATTTTGCACTGTTCAGATGGGTTTTACTTCTTTTGTTCATTTTGTCTCGCTAGAACCTGTGTGGGGGGCGGGCGGGGACGGGTCCCTTTCCTCCTCCGGGGTCTTTTCGTAGAATGGGGTTAGGAGGGCGACAGGCACACTGCAAGTTGGGGGGGTTTTCTGGCCCGCAGGGGTGCAGGGTGGGGGGAGTTGGATTTGGGGGGGGGGTTGGGGGGAGGGAGGGGTTGTTTTGCTGTGTGTTTTTCGTTTGCAGGGCGAGGTACTGATTTTTGTCCAGATTCGGGAACTGTGCTGCTGAATGGGGGGCCTTTGATCTATTGGAGGGGATGGGGGGGACGGGTTGAGGCTGATGTCGTGGAACGTCAATGGGTTGGGGGACCGTATCAAACGGGGTGTAGTACTGCAGTATTTGCGCCGTCTGACTCCTGATGTGGTGTTTATCCAGGAGACGCATCTGGTTGGTAATGTTTGTCATGCAATGAACAGGGGGGGATACCGCCTCGTGGCCCATTCTGGTTTCACAACTGGTTCCAGGGGGGTGGGCATTCTCCTGCGATCCTCACTTCCGTTGGATATCACTGGGGTAATCTCGGATGACAGAGGGCGCTATGTGTGTCTGACTGGAAGGTGGGAGGGGCAGCCCCTTTCCTTGGTCTCAGTTTACGTCCCCCCGGGCCTCCAGAACTCCACCTTTGCGGACTTGGGTCGAATGCTGCTTGAACTTCCGGATAGTCTTTAGCTTATGGGCGGGGACTTTAATTCGGTGGTTTCGGGTGACCTGGATCGTCACCCACCCAGGGCCCTCCCCGCTGCCCAGGCATGGCTTGGTGGACTGCTGGAGACCTTCGGTCTGGTAGATAGTTGGAGATTAATGCATCCGACCCAATGTCAGTACACCTTTCACTCTGGGGCGCATGGGAGTCTTTCTAGGTTAGACTATTTCCTTATGCCTGCGGCACAGACTGGCCGGATACGAGAGATTAGGCACCTGGCGCGGGGTATCTCCGATCATTCCCCGCTGTGGTTGCTCTTTGACACCGAGTCGCGGTCTGCAGGGCGGATCGCTCCCATCAACCCGTGGTACCTGCGAGACCCTACGACTCGCGACAGTCTGGTTAAGGCTATGGACCAATACTTCCTTGAAAACGAGGGGTCGGTGTCGTCCGCAAGGTCCCTGTGGGAAGCTTTTAAAACCGTAATCCGCGGACACGCCCTCTCCCAGATAGTGGTGGCTAAGAAGCATAAGAGTGAGGCAGTGGTGAAGCTGGAGACTGACATCTCGGGGCTGGAGTCGGCCTTGGAGACGGGTGTCACTCCGGACGGGCTCCATGCCCTTTGCCTGAAACAGTTTGAATACAGGTCTCTTGTTACTGACGCTGCCAAAACGATGTATAGGGAGCAGCAGGGTCGATTGTATGATGCCGGGGACAAGGCGGGAAAGTTGATTGCGTGGCTGGATAAGAAGGAGAGAGTGAATCGTGTGGTCCCGGAGCTGCGTGTCTCGGATGGAGTGTGTCTGACTGAGCCTGGCGAGATTGTGGAATGTTTTGCTGACCACCTCCGGGCCGTGTACTCCCCGGTGACTGACAGGGACGAGGAAGACTCTTGCCTTCTGCTGAGGGATATTGCTTTGCCCTGCCTGTCCGTCGAAGACCGTGAGCAGCTGGACGCCCCCTTGTCTGTAGATGAAATTGCATCTGCGATTCGGTCCCTTCGTTCGGGCAAGGCGATGGGTCCCAACGGTCTGCCTATTGAATTATATAAGTTGCGCCCGGATAAACTCGCGCCCTTCCTCCGTCGTATGTTTCAGGAGTCCCTTGAGGCAGGCTCCCTTCCTGACGACCAGCGTCTGGCTACGATAGTCGTGATCCCCAAGGACGGCAAGCCACGAGACCGCTGTGCCTCCTATAGGCCTATTTCACTGCTAAACGCAGAGCCTAAAATCCTGGCCAAAGTCCTTGCCAATCGTTTGTTGAGCGTCATCTGCGATCTGATTCATCCTGATCAATGCGGCTTCATCCCTCACCGTAACACCGCTCTTAACTTGCGGCGTCTTCACGGCGCCCTCGCCAGGGCGGCGTACCTCTCCGAACCAGCCGTGCTGGTTTCTTTAGACGCCACGATGGCCTTTGACACCATCGAGTGGCCATTCCTCTGGGCTGTCTTGACCAAATTCGGCTTTGGGGAAGGATTTCTTGGCTGGGTGAAGCTTCTTTACACGGGACCCACGGCTCAGGTGGTGGTTAATGGTCGGGTCTCTCGGCCCTTCGCTCTCGGTAGGGGTACGAGGCAGGGGTGCCCGCTGTCCCCTCTGCTCTTTGCTCTTGCCCTGGAGCCGCTCGCTGCTTGGCTCCGCTGGGAGCCCTCGCTCAGAGGGATCCGGTGGGCCCCGGGCTTCGAGGATCGGGTCTCGTTGTATGCAGACGATATTCTCCTGTATCTCACCTCGCCGCGGCAGTCGCTTAATGTTCTCTTTGATGTTCTGACTTCCTTTGGGAGAAATTCGGGTCTAACGATCAACTGGTCTAAATCCTGTGTCTATCCTATCTCCGGCGACCCTCCTCTCTTGCCGCCTCGGCTTCCGATCCAATTATCTCTGTCCGGCTTTAAATACCTGGGAATATACGTCTCGATGGACCCGGTGGCTCGCTATGAGCAGAATCTCCTGCTTCCACTTCGGCGTTTGAGGGAGGACACGGCTCGGTGGTGTAAGCTGCCCTTGTCCCCGCTGGGTCGGGCAGCGCTGTTTAAAATGATGTCCCTTCCCAGATTCCTCTATGCACTCCAGAACTCCTTCGATGTCATTCCTGTGTCCTACTTTCGGGAGGTGGAGAGCCTGCAGAGGAGACTGGTGTGGGACGGACGGGCTCGTATCGCTCTGGCAAAGCTTACTCTCCCCTGGTATGACGGGGGCATCGCGCGTCCCGACATTCGCAGGTATTATTGGGCCTCACAGCTATCGGCCATTAACCATGCCACGTATGCGCCTGGCTTGAATCCGGCGTATGAGATGGATAAATTCCTGCTTCCCGGCGGAAATTATAACAGGGCACTTTACTCCAGCTCGGCTGGACGGACCCTTACGGGCCCTACTAAGATTGCGGTACGGATCTGGAGGGCGGCCAATGTAGCCATGGGCTGGAGTGAGCGATTAACATGTGCTACTCCCCTGTTTGCCTCCGACCGACTGGGAAGCCTCTGGACAACAAAGGGGTTTGAACGTTGGGACACGATTGGTATTAGTAGAGTGGGAGACTTATGGATCAAGGGTGCGGTTAAAACATTCGCGGTGCTCCAGAGCGAATACGAACTTACGGAAAGGGAGTTCTTTCGCTACGCCCAGGTTCGGCATGCCCTGCTCTCTGTTTTTGGGGAGGGGACCAAGATCCCGGCTTCTTCGCCCCTCGAGGAACGCATACTCGATGGTCATGTCCCCGACAGTACTATCTCTTTAATTTATAAAAAACTTATCAATAATCGGGCTGACCTCTTGGTGCGCCTCCGGGAGGCGTGGACGGGGGATGGGGTGGAACTGGACGACGAGGACTGGCAGTCCGCACTGTCGTCCCCCAAGGAAGTGGCCATTCCAGCCCGTCTCCGCCTGGTCCAGCTTAAGATTCTCCACCGGGTGTATGTGACGGGTCCCCGCTTGGTCTCGATGGGATTTTCTGAAGACGGGCTCTGTAAGCGGGGATGTGGGCTCAGTGCCACCTTTCTCCATATCCTTTGGGAGTGCCGTGAGGTGGCTGAATACTGGCGCCGTGTTCATGTGGTCATGGGACAAGTCACCGGGGTTGCGCTGTTGCCAGAGGTGCGTCGCTGTGTCCTGAATGTGTGGGAGCCCAATGATTATAACGCGGCTCAGACTCGGTGGGCGGCCCTGGGGAACATGATTGCCAAGAGAGATATAGCGCAGCTATGGGGTTCCCAGCGGCCTCCCACCGTGTCCGTATGGAAGGAGAACATGGACTGGTGTATGTTCAGGGAGAAGACTGTGTATGTGGCTCGTGGTAAACCGGGGGCATGGGGTAGAATCTGGGGGCAATGGAACGCGTATCGTGGGGGTATCTGTACTCCCCCCCTAGTGGACACCGATATTGCTTTGTCCCCCTGACCCTTGATGGTTCCTTGCGACTTATGGAATAACCGAATATAGACGTTCCTCTCCCGTGACCCCCCCCGACCTATCAGTACTCCTTCCTCTGGATAGCTATTTGAAGGTCTGAAGTAGAGTCCCCCGGAGGTAGCCTGACCCACACTTTTTGTCCTTATGCCTCGCCTTTTGTTTTTCTTTGTTATTTATGTTAAACCTATGTATCCTGCTTCCCTAGGACTATCCGGAGCCGTGTACGGGACTGGGCCCCGGGAGTCGACTACTGCCTTAAGTACTGTATGATCCTTTCTGAATCTAGCGGCCGGCCCTGGTGGTTGTAGGCCCATGCTTGTAATTGATTTATTGTTCAATAAAATTTTCAAAAAAAAAAATAAAAAAAATAAACAGGAGCCCAACACAATCATTGCCATCCGGAATCTGCAACTGATCCCACAACATCCAAGAGGAATTCAACTTAAAATCAAATACAGTTTTGAAGCCTATATCGTTGCATCTCTTGATATCATGGATTGTAAAAGATTTGAGTACGTAACCATGACAAGGACTATTAATACGTCCCGACATCTGTTAGGCTCTATACATATACAGAAAAGAGCCCTGCATCTTGCTGTTAAGAGAAAAAGAAGAGTACAGGACGGGATAATATATATTGTCTGGGAAGAAGGAACATAGGATGATTGAACTACCCCACATTTTAAGGAGTGACTGTACTGATCCAGTTCAGAGAACAACATAAGAAATACTGTCAGCCCACACATATTGGGCCACAGGCGAGCACAAAGGAATGTGAATGAAATGTTGGACTTTTAAATACACCGAAAATTAGAATTGTTTTTATTGAAATTGTGGGAGAAATCTACTCATCCTGAAGAAGGTGGCTCTGAATATTGGGAATCCAACAAAATGCGTCAAAGTAATTTTTACACTAAATTTGACGGGCCTTGAGTGACACAGCAGATATTAATGATTTAAAGATACATTGTGCTATGAACAATGACCGAAAAATATTAGTGGTCGGAAAGACACATATGACTGTCTACTGTACTTTCTCTGTGCTTATGTTTATGTATTTGAGTAATGAACTGTTTATGTATTTGTATAAAGAACTGTGGGTCTTGATATAAGAAAACTGATTTTTTCACTACTGTGATGTGGAATCGTACAATTAGTTTTTATTGGTTTTATGAAAATGTTTAAATCATTGTGGCTTTGGTCTTATAATAATTTTTAAAAACTCAGTTGTAACCCAATTATCTTTCAGAATAGGTACAATGTTTTTTCTATAAATACAGTATAGAACATTTTATAATATATGAGTGTGGGGTCTAACCTTGATGTTACCGGGGAGTATAAGAAGTGATGAGTGAGACTATGGTGAGAGTGTGAATTATATGTGAGATTTGTACTGAAATTGAGCTAGAATGCTGGTACTTCTATGAATGCCGATTGTACAGGATTTAATAAAGAGAACAAATGAAATGCGAAAAAAAAAAAAAAAAAAGAAATGTTAACATCACATAGTTCCGAATCAGTAACTCACACTGTAGTCAAAGAGGGAACAGATAAACCAGGTATAAGAGGAAGAAAATCCAAACTTAATATGTTAAATAAAGCCCTAACAGAGCATATATTATAAAGTGACAGTGCTTTGTTAATCCCATTGAAGGCTGGCCCAGATCCTATTGAATTTACGCCAAGAGCAAGGCCCTCTGGCTTTAGCTAGAACAAGTTCCATCTCGTACACCTGTCTGAGCAGAGCCCAGACTTCATTAACGCTTGGACTGACATTGTCAAGCCAGACTCTGGCGACACATAGTCGAGCACATGCTATAATGATGGTAGCCAACAGATATACATAACTAGCAGCTTTGCATTTGAATCCCAAAAATATTTCCTTTTCAGTAAGTTGATAGTTTTGGCTGAGAAGTGGAATGAGAATACTGGAGACCCCACTCCAGAACTTGTTAAGCCTAGGGCAGTCAACAAACATATGTCTAAGGTCTGCAGCAAAAAGATTACATTTCAGACAAAATGGCTTATCGGAAGATCGAGACGTGGCCCACTTGGATATAATCTCCAGTGTTTAATACAACATAAATACTATCCGGTGCTGTTGTAACTTTAGATTAACACAGGTTACCAATTGATCTAGTACACCCATAGACTCCTGTATTTCCTCAGCCACTGTTTCAACCCAAAGAACCCGGAAAAGTTTAGCAGCGATCTGTAATCTATCATCATTAGCTACTGCAAGAAAGTTCTGATAAGCTGCGCTAATCGCGCCTCGGCCGGTGCTCGTATATATTCCAGACAATATTTCCGACTGGTTCGGCATTACTGATATCTTTTCACCTCGTAAAAAAAAGTCCCTTATTTGTAGATACTTAAAGAAAATACTTTGCAGAAGACCAAACTCGTCTTTAAGTGAGGCAAAAGAGCGGAACCCCCGTCAATCATATAGTTGTCCAACCTGAATGATGCTCTTACGTTGCCAACCTTTTCCGTTATGATCTTGAAATACATCGGGCAGCATAGGGTTGCCCCATAGCACCGTGCATTGATGCAACGGGGGCAAAGAGTATTGCTTACAAATATCTTGCCATATCCGGATAATATCTTTAACTACCTTAAACTTCACTTGCTTATAATATTTAGGGTCGGAAGACTCATATAGCATGAAGCCAACCGATGGACCGCAGGCTAACTGATAAGACAACAAAGCCGGACCATCGTCCAACCCGTATAGCAGGCCACGGATCTGACCAACAAAAGCAGCCCAATAGTAGAGCCTGAAGTCTGGGAGCTTGAAATCCCCATGCATGTAAGGTAGTTTCATAAGCCTGAGAGCCCTCTGTAGGCCCAAATGAAGCTACCTATGACACTGTCTAATCTCTTAAAAAAAGACCAAGGAACCTGCAGGGGTATTGAATGATATAAATATAAGAATTTAGGAAGAATATTCATTCTTATTATGTTGCACCTCTCATATCTACTTCGCGGAAGCCGATGCCAACTACGCAGTTTAGCCGAAATCGTCTTAAGAAGCAGTTCATAGTTCAGAGATACAATATCATCAACCTGACTGCTAAGACATACACCAAGATAGTTCGCTGTTTGTGTAACCCCTAATGCGAGAGGCAGGGCTTCCGATTGAAAGTTTACAGCTGTCTGAGTTTTAGATAAATTCAACTTATAGCCGTAAAAAGAGCAAATTGCTCAGCCTCTTGTGTAATATGAACTATAGCATCTCCAGGATTAGCAGAGAAGACTGCGATATCCTCTGCATACCCAGTTACCTTGAGTTCCACACCATTGAGACACACTGGGGAGATCCCTCCATTCTGCAGCAAATGCCTTTAAAACGGCTCAATATAGAGAGCAAACAGGGGGGCAGTGGGCATCCCTGCTGTGTCCCCCATTGAACAGCAAAGAGGGCAGATGTCATGCCATTCAATTTAATCGTTGCAACCGGCTTTTTAGATAGCTTCTGCCAAGAAGAGATAAACCTGGGGCATAGACCGAATGTTGCCATTGTAAGCCATAGAGCTTCCAAGGCCACTCTGTCAAACGCCTTTTCCGTGTCAAGCATAACCATCCCTATCTATTTGTTAAGCTTGCCAGAAACATCAAAGGCGGAAATAGCAGTGCTGATGTGAGCCCTTGTGTCTCTGTCAGGGACGAAGCCATGCTGCTGCTCCGAGACTAGCTTATGTATAAGAGGAGCTAGATGTGAAGCTATAATCTTAGAGAAAATGTTGGCGTTGGTGTTAATTAAAGATATTGGATGATAAGAGCCTCTATCATCAATCGTCTTCTTCTTCTTAAGGAATACCATGATATTAGCAGCACTTCATGAGGCAGGAGCATTGCCCCCATCAATACTCTACTGCGTAAAAACTGGAGTTAGTATATCCCTGAAAGTTCTATAAAATTCAAGTGGGATAACATCCTCACCAACCGCCTTTCTTGAGGGTAGAGACTTAATAGCATTTTCGACTTCAATTAGCTCTATATCTTTCTGTACCTCATTGGAATCCAAAGAGTTGAGTTGAGGCGTGTGACTCTCCTGTAAATACTCAAGAAAAGTATATTTATTAAATGGAGCAGACACAGAATATAAATTGGCATAAAATAATCTAAACTGCTTCGCGGTATCTTGTGGCTGAGTAAAAGACAAACCGCCATCTCTTTCAATCAGTTTGATGTTAGACCTAGCCTTTTGGTCAGCAATCTGGATTGCCAACAAGCGCCCCACACTTTCTCCATATTTGTATGGCAGAGGTTTATGCTTGTGATAGTTGGTAGCGATTTTATCCAATAGCCCTCTGTTAATTTTGGATCGAACTTTTAAGAGCCGAAGATATATGAGCTGAGCCGCAGGATCCCTCACTACAATTGCCCCAGCGTGTTGGTGTTCTAGGTCTAAATAGTCACGCCGATCCTGTTCTGCACTTCAGTTGCCCGCCGATTTTGTGCTAAAACAAACTGAAGAGTCGCCCCACTGACAAAGGCTTTCATACAGTCCCATACAATTGAAATATTGGTTGTGCCAAGATTGTTACACAAATATTCCTTCAATGCACTTCTAATATGTACATGATACTCAAGATTACTAAATAGGTGTCTGGAAAATGAAAAAGCCCGTGGAGCCTTTCTAGCACCAAGCTGTTTCTGCAAAGTTAGCATTACTGGATTGTGGTCAGATTTAGTTTTTGGTCAGACCTCTACCCGTGCATTTTCCATCAATGATCTTTTGATAAAGATCATGTCGATACGGGAATAGTGTTTATGTGGATGAGAGTAAAATGCATACCCAGGCAGCTTTGGGAAAAGTATCCTCCAGGCATCATCAAGCTGATTTATATGCAGTAGTTCCAACAGAGCTGCTCTGGTCCTGACCATTCTGACCCGTACCTTACTATTGGTAGTATCTATTTTATTATCCATAATACAATTAAAATCTCCCATGACTATCAAATCCCCGCCCCACCCCAATAATTTGGTGCTTAAGTAGTCAAAGACATCAGGGTAACCCGAATTAGGACCATACACTACTCAAATCATAGCCATACATCCCGCTATCAGCAACTGAACTATTGCCCATCTTCCCTTGGTATCAGCTAATGTACGTAAGACAGTAACTGCTAAATTCCTAGATTTCAGTATAGCGACCCCACAGATAGAAACCGCTTGCAAGGTACATACTAGTATGCCATACCCAAGTTGTCTCAACAGTAACCTATCTTTGTGTGCTAGGTGAGTCTCGGTTAAGCCAAGTAAATGTGGTTTTAATACGCAAAGTGCCTCCCCGATTAGATTCATTCAGCTTGATTCATCCCTGCTACTTTTCAACACATACATTTTAAGTCAGACATTGCATATTTTTAATTCGCCCACTTCCCATCTGATTCCATCCTCTAACGTCTTGTGTTCTGCGCCTATCTTTCTAACTATTGATTGGCTATTTAATCCTCTCCCTCCACACCCCAACCCTCTGACAACCTGGTGATAGGCCGCTATCCGACGTACCAATGCCCCTCCTAGCCCCTACAAGACCCTCCCCCAGTGCCTACAGAAAGGAATCATCCCTTTTGTTGCTTTCGCTGACTGACAGCTTAAAGAGAGCATCCGCCCCCGCAACCCGTGACACCAACCTCCCCCCACACCCCACACCAATATATAAAAGAAAAAGAAAGAAGTAAATATCTCAAACATATAAAGGAGAGAACGATGTTGAGTAAATTATTTGAAAATTTGAAAAGAGAATGAAAGAAGAAAAGAAAGAGCAGATTCGTGCTCCCTTTATATCTCTGCTCATTCTATACTTTTAGCCAGCAGATTCAGATTGCCATTTTGAAAGTGCTTGTCTAGCATCATGCTTAGTATTGAAAAAATGCAAGTGTCCATTTCTTATGATCTTGAGACGGGCTGGCTCCTGTAAAAAGACTTGCGAGCAGACTGTCTTAAAGGGAACTATTAACTGATGAAGCTTCCACCGCTTGTCCATTGTGGGTTTACACAAATCTGAACGCAGAAACATAGTAATCGTTTCTAATTTAACTGGAGTAGAAGGACGAGCTTTGACAGAAATTGCTTGACATAGCAGAAAGTTGCCCAGGAATACCAGAACTGGGCATGGATGAGATGGCTTAGCTTGATTCCCTTGTGTAAGAGGTATTCGATGCGCCTGCTGGACTTGCGAGTCCATATCCCAGTCCCCCAGATCTGGAAACGCTTGCTGAAATATATTGATAATGTATGCCCATTGATCTGAACCTTCTCTCCCTTCCGGTATACCAAAGACCCGTAGATTATGCCGCCGTTGACGATTTTCAAGATCCTCGACTTTAGATTGTAGAAATGCCATCTGGTTTTTGCAAGTTTTAGCAACTTTTGAGGTGAAGGTATTGACTTCTTCTAGTGCTGCAACCCATTTTTGCAAATCAGTGACATCTGAGGACAGTGAGGCAACCTTGATGGTGACATCTGCGAGTGCCTGTTTAATCTCCCGGCTATCAGCTTTAGCTTGGAGATAGTATTCCTGAGCCTCGGCTCTCTGGATAGATAGTGCCTGCAAAGAGAGCACATCATGTTCGAGAGATTGCGAGACACTAGTGGACGGCTCTGCCATTGGGTTGATGCATACCATTGATATTGGGGGGGCGGATGCAGACCCAAGTGCCTCAGGATATCTGCTCAGATTCCCTTTGGAGCGGACCAGTTGAGTTGTTGGCGAGGCCGCAGAGTTCATACAGGGGCAAGCGAATGTTAGTGGGTCTCCTCCCTCGACTGCCACTGGTACCACAGGTACCATAGATGCAACAGTCTCCACGTTGCCAGAGTTGGAAAGTCGTGAAATGATGACTTTAACCTCTTTTTTGATGCCACCCATTTGCGAAGAGGACTAAAGCTGGAATCAGCCTTCGTGCCGCTCGGGGCGGAATCTTTGAGTCGCCCAACTGTGGTAGTAGGCAGGAGTCTAGTGCCACCACTGCCTTGCCACCTTTAGCCCCTCCAGTGCTTTTGGAACCTCTCGCCTTTAGACCTTTCTCCCCCACCGGAGTATGTACTTTTAATGTGTCTGATTCTGAGGCGTCATCAATCTCGCCATCGTCACCAGTTGCATTCACTGACTGAACCGCGGACTCCAGCAGGGCACCACCCTGAGTATCGGAAAGAACATTGGCAGGGTGGGTGTGCACAGGGCCAGCAGGTAACTCTAGCCCACTATTAATACTAAGTGTAGACAATTGCATTTGGTAGTCCGAGCCCGGAGTAGTATCAGCTTGAGGGTTAGGGTCCACATCATTGGGCATAGCGGTGTTTAAACTGTTAGCACAAAGCAGTAGATGAGGCGGTTCTTGTATTGACAAAACAGGCTGGATAGCAAAAGGTACTGGAGAGCTGCAATCCCCTGATTTTTACCCACCAGATTGCATTCGTGCTAAGTGACTCACTCTTTCTCCCTCTCTCCCAATATCCGGAAAAACTTCAATACTATTAGAATCTGCTGAAGGGGGACCGCTTCCCTGCTTCCAAGAGCTGGTAATACTATATTCTTAGTAGAACAGGGCAGCCTTCCTGTACTGCGTAAATCAGGGAATCAGCCATCTCTAGCCCCGAAATGGATGTTTCAGAACCGCAGGACCTGAGCAGCCCACCGGCCCTGCCTGAGCACAGTAAACATAGAATCGGTCTCCCCAGCTGAGAGCAAGTGTCTGCATTCACAGCAGCACCAAGATCCCCATTCGTTCTACCAGTGCTGACATCCCTTTCAGCCAAAGAGGAACTTGTCACCGCTGTCCCCACTGTTCCTGTTGCCATAGCTGAATAACCTACGCACCCGCGCCCTTTGGGGGCAGCGGTTTGCTGTAGAGCCATCACTTTGTGGAGGACTGCCGGCGTCTGCCTGGACCCGCTAACAGTGTGTATGGAACCTGGTACAGAAGAAGAATAGAGGAGCAGCCCAGCGTGATACCTCTGTGCCGCTCTACTCACATAGATAAAATTGTGAGCAGCCGTCAACCCCATCCACCACCTCGAGGTATAGAACTTTTCAGAATACCCGTGCTGAAGCGGCCATCACCGCCCCAGATAGAAGCTCCACTCTCCGCAGCAAGGTAAGTAGAAAGATGCCAAGTGCTTTTGTGTTCTCACACTTTCATGCTCGAGGATTGTCCATTGGGTAGAGGGGAGCACAAGGGGCCGCGGTGTCAGCAGGGGAGGCATCCCCCGGAGCACACTCAATCCGGCATCTTCCTTCCTAGGGCAAGGGAGGACAAAAACACTTCATATGCTTTGCCCAACTTTTTTTCACTGGAGGTCTTGGTGAGAAACTTCCATGGAAATGATTGCTGTTTTCCCGGGGTTCTTCTTCTGAACAAATGTGCTCAACAGTGTGTGGCTGCTGATCCTGACTGCCACCAGATGCCATTTTATTTGAATTAATTTCCAAAAATCACCAAAATAAATTTCCAAAAAGAAAAGAGCAAGTGCAGGAATAACAACTAGGATTTTTCTACAATCTTTATTGTAACCACTCACCTATAAAGCTATAAACACACCCTCTCATTCACCCATACAGCCACGGATACACCCACTCTGTCACCCATACAATGACTAACACACTCAGTCACTCTCCCATGTAATAATCAAACACCCAATCACTCACCCATACAGCTACAAACACACCCACTCACTCACCCATACAGATACTGACACAGCCACTCTCTCATCTATACTGCTAACACAGCCAGTCAGTCACCCATACAGATAGTGTCACACACTCAGTCTATCAGACAGTCACTGACACATACAGTCACTGACACATTCACTCACCCATACAGACACTCAAACCCACCCACTCACTCACCCATACACCCACCCATACACCCTCTCATTCACCCTCAGATTCACCATTTACATACTCCCACATACCCATACAGTCACACACTGATTCCAGAACCCATAAAGCCACTCATATACCTATTCAGACACACACTCACACACCAATACAGCAGTTCATGCAACCACTCACTTACTCATACAAACACTTGCACACAAATCCATTTAGCTACTGACACACCCACTTATTCACCAATTTACATATCCACTTACTCATGCACCCACTCATACTCTCTTATACATACAGACAAATACAGTTTATCTTTTTTTAAACTAAGAAAGGTGGTTCTAAAGTGAGCCTTTTGTTTTTTTTGATTTTTCAGAACATTGAGTTTTTTTTTTACATTTTGTATTTTTGTTTTACAAATAAAATGGCAACTGGAAAAGGTTTTAACTCAAAAAACTAAAAACTGGGGATATAAGTGTCATTAAAAAAGAATGGAAAAAAAATAACATTTATGGAGGTCTGTTGCCTCCAGTATTGCAGCAACAGATTATTCCCCTACCGTGAGGACTTTCTTGTAGTCCAATTAAAATGCCCAATTGTTTTGAGCTCTGGTAACCTCACAGGGAGATGTTGCTGGACCTGAGTTTGTATAGGGCCCCTTGGTGCAATTGGAGTCACTCTTGAAGTGGATGCATCTTCTGCACTGTACTTCCTCTGAGCTCTGGCCATGTGCTTGGAGTGGTACATCTTTAGGTGCGTCAGCATACTTGCTGTACCACACAAATATTTCTTCAACGTACCACTGGAGAGGGTCTTCTTACATAGAGAGCACTTCACATGCTTTTTCACCATTTTTTTCCCCAGATTGCCACTTCTCCTGGGGTTCCTCCTATAATGAATTGCCATCCACAGGGTGTGGCTGCTGATCTAGACTGCCACCAGATGCCATTTTATTTTTAATTTGATGCAAAATAATTTTCCAGCAAGTGCTGGAATGTGAATCTCCAATCTCAGCACTGGAAGTCTAAAGAAACGAAAGCTGGGTGGGGCCTTCCTTTTTTAGAATAATGAAGAGTGTTTTGTCCAATGAAATCCCTTTATTTTGTAGTCATGTGATATTCGGGAATGCCGACGTAATCTCGAACGCCGACGTAATTGCAGTAACGGGAAATGGAATAAAACTGTGTTGAAACATAAATGAAAATATCACTTTATATGTTATTAGTAAACTACTGATCACAAACATTAATTACAATATGTGTATATATATTTTTTAGATTTTCTAAAAATCACGCTGAGAACCTGAATAACCACAGTACTGGAATGTACGTATCGCAGCTTTTTGTGACAAATTCCAGAATATAAAACAAATAGGGGAAAAAGCTTCTGTGCATATCTGTTTCTTGCAAGATGGAAAATGTCTATACATTTCAAATAATCTCAAGTTCCTGGCCTTTGCGAAGGGAAAGTAAGTGTGTTTTGTCAGCAATTCCACATTCAAGTAAGATCTGAAATGCTTGGTGAATGTGAGTGCTTGATTGACCTATTTGAGTGCCCTTTGTAGTGACTGTAATGAGTGGGTTCTTTGTTGTCCTCTCTTGATGGGTGGAGAATACATAGTTCTCCCTTTACATTATTGTAAGCATACACCTCTTTCTAGTCTTATTATCTTCTCTATAGGAGGATTCATGTTATCACACATTTCTGGATAAAATAGCATGAGGAACAGTCGCACTGCTGAAAGGTACAGAAGGTCTGCTTTGAAAACATGGTGCCCGCGTGCTGAGCGGTAGCGCGCGTCCTCTGAGAAGCTCTCCACCCCTCTCTCTCTTGCTAGCGTGTTTGATGCATGGGGCGTTACGGCGCTTTTGAGCAGGAAGGTTTTTTCCTCTTTTGGATCGATTTGACCGTCTTGCAGATGTGCTTCGGACCGGGCTCCTGCCCCCACCCTTATTCCTGTTTTCGGGCTTTCACTGCCGCGGCGTTGGGAGGCTGCAGCCGTGGAGCTTAGGCGCGGCGGCAGTGCAGCGGCTCGAGGCCTTCTTCGGGGGAGTGCAGTACAGGGAGGCACCGGCTGCAAATTTCGTGAAATTCGCGGTAAGGTGATGGGGGGTAAAGGGATTGGCACTTTTTTTCCCCAGCCGACCTCCTTGGAGTCCTCTGCCCCTTTTCGAGAGCCTCTAAAAATTACGGAGATATGTGAAGGCGAGCCCATCAACACTGCAGGAAATAGTCATAGTATTTGCTGGGGGGCTTAGGAGGGGGTGAGTCTGCATGTCTTAAGATCCCCAACTCCTGTAAAAAGAAAGAAGCCAAGTGCAAATTACGAAAAGGCAGGGGCAGAGGAGGGGGGACGAGAGACAGGCATGGTACTCAGGCATCTCTGGCTGATTGTGGCAGTGAGAGTGAGTTGCAGGAGGGGAATGCTGTCGATCTAAGAGGGCTCCAGAGAGGGCTTGTGAGAGCTGCTGTTAAGGGGAAAAAAGGAGAGCTTAAACCCTCTCGCATTACCCCCTCCTTGCGCTCTTTCTTTAAAGTTTTGCCCCAAGTTTTGACTATGCCGAATCCCCACCCATCTGAACAAGAATGCTACTCTGTACGTGTAGGCTCTCATGAGAAAACGGCTTCTCAAGTGGCAGGCTCTCCTCCAGCTGATATAATTTTACCAGTGGCTGGATCAGATTGCGACGACCAGACGGCGGAAGACGTCAGGACAGTGGCGACAATGGAGTCTAATGGGTCTGTTAGTTCTCAATCTGTCCGAGATTCAATCGGTGGTCTACCGATAAAAAAACTAATATCCACTGAGGTACTTACGAAACAGACACTGAGTTTCGATCAGTCCCCTGTGTCTTTAGAAAGGGGAGTGTGTGGTGGTGGATCGGACATAGCCTGTTCTTCAATAGAGTCTCTATTAAACTCCCTAAAAGCAGACATAAAACAAGGATTTACGACCTCTGCGGAGAATCAATCAGAGATTAGGGCATCCTGTGATGTTTTGGAGCGAAAAGTTGATCGGTTGAATGAGAGGACAGAAACCCTCGAAGGCTCAGTAGAAGAGCTCAAAACCAACCTTGGTTCTGCCCAAGCAAAGAGAGGGGGATATGATTTGTGAGCGGATTGAGTCTTTGGAGAACTTTTCAAGAAGAAACAATCTCCGACTTATGAAGATTCCTGAGGGAAAAGAGTGGAGTGACATTAAAACCTTTGTCGTTAACCTGCTTAAAGACTCGCTCAACTTAGAGGAGTCAGTAGACATCTTGGGGAGAGACATCCAAAGGATTCACAGGGACCCCTTCCGTCTGAAACCTGGTAGAGAAAAGCCTAGGAAAATCTTGGTCAACTTTCTTACTTATTCGATCAAAGAAAAAATCCTAACTTTGGCCCTAAAAAATAAGACTTTGGGTGGTCCTGACTTTCCCTTTGAGATCCGCTCTGACCTGTCAAAAACCACTTTAGATCGGCAGTGGGAACTAGGTCAGAGGATGGAAAAATTTTGTGCCTTAGGTGCAACAGTGCAGATGAGATTTCCTGCCTTTTTGCGTGTTATGTTTAAGAACAAAATGCACAATATTAGATCTTCTCTTGAGGCGGACGAAATGCTGGAGTCACTAAAGGATCTTTCTCGGGGAGGAGCTGGGACCCCTTAAGGGGAAAAGAGGAGAAGGAAAAAAGGGGAAAAGAAGGGGAAGAAGAAAGAGAGAAGGGGAAGGGAAGGGGAAGAAGAAGGAAGGGAAAAAAATAAAAAAATAAAGCTTTCCCCCTGTCATTCTTGGGCTACATAGTGGAAGTGGTAGTAAACCCCTAATCAGTTAAGGAATCTAATTAGTTTTACATAACAAATAAGGGGGGTAAGGAATAAATTGCTCAAGAATAGGAGAAAATTAGAAAAGGAAAGAGAATGAAAGAAGAAGAGGGAAAGGAAATGGAAGGGAAAAGGGAGAAAAATGGTCTTGATTTACTGGGTGGTTCCCCTTTTTCTTTCTTTTTTTTGAAAGATTGTATCCGTGCACGACTTATTATGTAGTTTGGGTGTGGTAGGAGGGGGAGGGTGGAGGAGGAAGAGGGTGCAAAACTGGCAATACATCTGTCCAGTGTAGGTTGGGTAGGGTTTTCCGGGGGGAAAGGGTGTTGCACAGGGTGGCAAGGGTAAAAATAAAAAGAACCCTCAAATGTCTGAGCCCAAAAGAAACTTTAATGTAAACAGCTTAAGATATCGATCAGCATTTTTAGTCCTATGCCCTAAAAAAGGTAGAGAAAGTTTTGACAACAAGGTTGTAGGGAACTTGAAAGAGGCAGGGGGAGGTGATGACTGTGTGAGGAAATGTCTCAGTTAAATTTTTTTATCCTGGAATGTCAATGGCCTGCGTACCGGGAGTAGGAGAGCAAAGATCTTTCAATATTTGATAGACTCCCCGGCACAGGTCATAGTCATCCAGGAGTCACACCTCCTCAGAGACTTTGAAAAAGGAAAAATGGGTGGACAACTTTATTTGCACAGACCAATCAGCAAACATTAGGGGGGTGCTCTTAATCTTTAAAAAAACAAGCAAAGGCACAAATTATGGAGTATAGGGAAGATGGGAGCGGTAGGTGGCTCATTGTAAGGGTTAGGCTAGATGGCCTTCTTCTCACCTTGGTCGGGTATTACGGTCCAAATCAGGATGATCCCTCTCATATAAACAACATACGAGATAACTTATTGGCTTTTCATGACCCAGTTATTTGGATGGGGGATTTTAACATAGTCTTAGTCCCAAATCTAGATAAGTCTGCTAAATCCAGAGCTTGTGTCCTGTCTAGATCTAGACAGGAACTTCTAACAGCAATGTCACAACTGGGGCTAGCAGACGTCTGGAGGGAAAGGGCAGGGGATACACTGGGGGTTTCTTTTCGAAACCTTAAATATAATCATGTGTCTAGGATAGATTATGTTTTTTTTAGTTATAGTCTGAAAGAGTTATTGATAGACATTTCTTACCTTCCCTCACACCTCTCCGACCATTCTTCTTGGTCATTTGATCGTACCATTCTTTTAGAAAATGAGGAGGTTAACTTTTTACAAACAGAGACCAAATATTTTTTGGAGGTAAATATAAATTCTACAGAAACCCACATCATGTGGGACGCTTTAAAAGCCTTCTGGAGGGGGAGTATTATGAACAGAGCTTCTTTTAGAAGAAAGAAATATAGGGAATGTATTGATAACCTGGAGGGGGAAATGAAGATCATAGAAAACACCCTGGACCCCCGAACCAGATCAGGTGTAGACTACGAAAGATACAGAGAGTTAAAGTTACAACTAGAAAGCATATTACAAGCTAGGGTCTCTAGAAAGTGGGAGGCGAGTAAAATCTCTCATTTTGAGTTTGGCGAGGCGGCTGGAAAATTTCTTGCTTGGAAAACTAAATCCGACAAAGTTCGAAATTACTTCAGAGAGATTAGGGTGGAGGGAGAAGTTGCTCCCCGAACCACAAAGGACGAAATAGGAGGTGCCTTCCGGGATTTCTTTCAGGAAATCTATAAAGAAGATACCCGGGAGGATAAGGCAGGGAGGGAGGCCTGGTTAGATCAAATTTCCTTGCCAAAGTTATCCCCAGGGCATAGTAGGACGTTGGAGAAAGATCTCCGTTGATGAAATTAGGAAGGCTTTGGGGCAAATAAAACAGGGGAAGGCAGCAGGCCCTGATGGGTTACCAAGGGGAATTCCATAGGGCCCTTAAAGAGGAGATCACCCAGGTTTTGGCCTCTGTCTTCAATAACATCCTTTTGGAGGGCAGAGAGCCTCCAAAGTCTTGGAACAATGCCACGGTGGTCTTAATACCTAAACCAGGGAAAGATCTGAAAGAGTGTGGGTCATATCGCCCGATTTCGCTCCTCAACAGCGACTATAAAATCTTTGCTGCTATTATGACAACTAGGTTGGGGAAGGTGATAAGCTCTATAATTCATGAAGATCAAAAGGGCTTCATGAAGGGTAGACATTTAGCTGACCTCACGCAAGATCTGGTAGGGGCGATCGATATCGCCACCACTTTTTCTCTGCCACTGGCTGCCTTTACGCTGGACGCAACGAAGGCCTTTGATAGGGTAAATTGGACCTATTTGGTTGCAGTCATGAAGAAATTCAATTTGCCCAAAAATTTCTGCCATATGATCTTACTCATATATAAGGCCCCGACGGCAGGGCTCTATGTAAATAACTCCCTAACAGAGCCATTTGAAATTTCGAGAGGCACAAGGCAGGGCTGCCCGCTTTCCCCCCTCCTTTTTAACCTCTATATTGAACCTTTTGCACAGATTCTTAGAGAGGAGGCTACTATATCATCATTTAGCTTTTGAGGGTGGGAAAAGCGGGTTGCCCTATATGCCGATGATATCCTCACTATGACTTCAAATCTAGATCTGGCTCTTCCTTCAGTGTTCAGGAAGGCTGAAGAGTTTGGTAAATTCTCTGGATATAATATAAACTCAGAGAAAACAGAAATTATGGCCTGGAATTCCCCTAACTCTCAGGTGGAAGTAGTGTCCTCTATGCGGTATCTTGGCATTAGGATAACCCAAGATATAAGTAAAATCACCACTCACAATCTCGAGCGAATATATAAGGAATGTCAGAAACAACTAAAGGCATGGAACCATCTCCCGCTATCTATTTTTGCTTTCCCCCCTCCTTTTTAACCTCTATATTGAACCTTTTGCACAGATTCTTAGAGAGGAGGCTACTATATCATCATTTAGCTTTGGAGGGTGGGAAAAGCGGGTTGCCCTATATGCCGATGATATCCTCACTATGACTTCAAATCTAGATCTGGCTCTTCCTTCAGTGTTCAGGAAGGCTGAAGAGTTTGGTAAATTCTCTGGATATAATATAAACTCAGAGAAAACAGAAATTATGGCCTGGAATTCCCCTAACACTCAGGTGGAAGTAGTGTCCTCTAGGCGGTATCTTGGCATTAGGATAACCCAAGATATAAGTAAAATCACCACTCACAATCTCGAGCGAATATATAAGGAATGTCAGAAACAACTAAAGGCATGGAACCATCTCCCGCTATCTATTTTTGGGAGGACAAACCTTATAAAAATGTCTATCCTACCTAAATACACTTTTTTGTTTAACTCTATCCCTATGGCCTTTGATGTCAAACAAATATCCAAATGTCAACAAGGAATTAATTCTTTTATTTGGAAGTGTGGAGCCACGAGATTGGCTTGGAAAACGTTGAGGAGAAGGAGAGATAAAGGAGGTTTAACGTCACCAGACATCCAATACTATGCTTGGGCATTCCAATTATCCTATTCGAGAATGCTCTTAAAATCACCAATGCACAACCCTATGGGGAGGATGTTTCGAGCTATGTTAGAGGGGTCTGATCTTCCATCTGACGGCTTCCTGTTTAAGTTTGGAGACCAGAAATTAAAAATTTTAAAAAATTTAAAAACTCTCCAATCATTGGCTAGGAGTTGGTCCACAATCAGAAAACGAACAGGGTTGTGCTATTTTTCCAACCTAGCACCCA
Source organism: Triturus cristatus (assembly GCF_964204655.1). Taxonomy (NCBI): domain Eukaryota; kingdom Metazoa; phylum Chordata; class Amphibia; order Caudata; family Salamandridae; genus Triturus; species Triturus cristatus. The sequence continues at coordinate 989,101,675 of NC_140594.1, read as the reverse complement.
TGTGGGACTCGCCAGGCACTCCTTTGTGTCTTAAAGACAGACTGGCAGGTCCAATAAAAGAAGCCAGAATTGTGAATTGGGGAGAGCTGATTGCAGGTGGCTCAATGATACTTTGGGAGGCTTTGCAGGAGAAAGTCGGGCTAGGATTATCTCGCTTTAAATATATGCAGCTGACTAGCTGGGCTCAGACTTTGACAAGAAAGGGAGTCCCCCTGGGAAACTATAGCAATTTAGAAAATCTTTTGGTGACAAGGCCAGGGGGGGGAAAGGAGGTTGCATGCTGGTACTGGGCGATCCTGGAGGAGATAGACGACGATACCAACCTCCCTGAGGTGTTATGGGGTAGTAATGTCGGTAGTAATGTCGGCTGAACTCTTTTAGCCTACTATATAAAATTGTGAAGCCAGCCTGGCTGAGGCGGAACCACATATATACTTTACATCGAGCATATCTGTCTCCCCAAAAGTTAGGCAAATACCAGCATGGGAAAAAATGCAACAAATGTGATCTGGTAGAAGCCTCAGATGTGCATATGTTTAAAGAGTGCCCAGTCATTAGCTATTTTTGGGAAGAGGTGATGGAAGCGCTATCCTCTATTCTAAACATTACACTTAGCATCAATCTCCCCTTGATTATCTTTGGGATTGACAAAAAGATCTTAGGGCATGCCAGATCCTTCTTGTTTGTTGTGATTCTAATGGCAAGGAGACAGATCTGTAGATTTTGGGTGGATACAGCCCCTCCAACATATATGGGATGGCTATCGTCCCTATATGAAGTTTCTAAAGTAGACATGGCGAGACCCTGTAGCAATAAAAAGAAAATTGCTTTTTGGGATTATCTGAAACAGTGGAAGTAGGCTCCCGGGTTTTTTTTTTTTTCCCCGGGTCCTATGATTATGCCAGCTTCCCTGCTCCATGGATCTACAACAAGGGTCTTTTTCGATTTCATGGTCCATACAGGCTGAAATATGCTTAGATGGAGTTTTTGAAGGTCGCCCTCTTTGTGTGTGGTTCTCTCCTTCTTCCGCCAACTTGTTATATCTCTCTTTTGTGCTAATGTCCATAGCACATCGATGGTGGGCAGGACAAGATAGCACAAAGTGGTGGTTGGCGGTTTCCTTTTTTCACACATAAGGGTTCGGCAAATGAGGACAAAAAAAAAAAAAGGTACAGAAGGTCTCAGAAGACATTTCATCCTGGTCCATTACACAGCTGAACTGTACAATACGCACTACATATTTACTCAATGAGATAGCACTCACTAATCAACCAATAAAACGTACTCCAGTTGGGTAGAAATGTTGTGCCTAGCTGTGTACAAATCAAAGGTTACAGGGATATTATAGTTTGGAAATACAATTTTTTTAAAACACAGAAATTCACAGAAAAAAAAAAGGTAAGAGGGATGCTATAGTTAGGAAATAGAAATAAAAAAAAGTTGAAATTCACTGAAAAAAACAAAGGTTGCATGGGTGTTATAGTTAGGGAATAGGTTTTTAAAAAAGTTTATAGGGACGTTATAGTTAGGCTCCGATTTCACTCTTACAAAACCAGTGACATTTATCAGTTATAATTAGCTGAGCTAACTAGAACGTATGCACCGAAAATGCACTGCTTATGATCTCTCTTTACATCACTGATGACATCTCATATGACATCACTGACATACATAGATGTGGAGAAGTGTGGCTCACTGGTTAGAGGAGGCAGACCTGGAAGCAGAGGTCAGCCCGGGACCAGGGTTCAATTCCCGGCTCGGCTGGGTCTTGAGTCCATAAATGTCCATGGACTCGATAATTCTCGCTCCAGTGCATACTCGATTCATGGGTTCACACTCTGCGACTCTGGGCAATAGCTTGCTTAATCTCCACATGGGCCCCTCGCGGCGGGATGCCTGGCTTTCACCTTGCGGATGCCCTGCCGGGTTATCTCACAGGGGAATACCAGGACGGGTTCCCTAAGCAAGCGCTTAGAGACCGCTTGGTGATTTGCGCTATATAAATTCCTGTACATTTACATTTACATTTACATAGATACCCCATGTAACCTCTCATACACCCCACACCCACTCACTCATCCATAGAGCCACTCACCCATACAACCACTCACTCACCCACACAGCAACGCACTCACCCATACAGATAGTCGGATACCCACTTGTTCACTCATACAGCCACCCACTTACCCATTCAGACTCTCAACACAGCGACTCACTTACACATACAACCACTCATGCACCCACTCACACAACCACTTTTATATTCATTGACCCATCCATACAAGCATTCACACGGCCACTCACTCACCCATACAGCCTCTCACACACCAACTCAGTTAACCAAACTCCCATTCAAACAGCCACTCACACAGCCTCTCAAACACCCACTCACCGCCCATAAAGCCAATCACACAGCCACACACACACCAATACAGCCACTCACTCACACACCAATACAGCCACTCACTCACCCAGACAGCTACTCACACACCCTCCTATTCACCCCTACAGCCACTCACACATGGATACAGTGACACAACCACTTAGATCACATATGTTAGAAACAGTATCACTTAGTAGTACAGAAAGAATAGTAATTTAACATATGCTGTATCTTAGTATATAGCTTTAAGTCTCAGAAATGTTTACAAAATGCTTACACTCACTGGATGATGCCATCAGTGATGTTATTTGAGATAACATCAGTGAGATCACTGACCATGTCATGAGTGATGTAATATGTGAGGTCCTATTCATCTTCCAAAATATCCCCTACCGCCACTAATACCAAACCTCTTTTTAACTACTTGATGAACTCCTAAACAACTCTCCCCAAACTCTTCCTTCCTCTATCCATCCTTTATCCTATCCCTCCAGCTTTGCTATTGTCAGTGCTTCCGGTCCGTCACGGCATCTCTTTGCCAATTGTATGGAGAAATGCTTTAGACCACACCTCCTACCCACTCAGATCATCCCCACTTCTGGCTGACTGTCTGGCTGGTGGTGGGATTTCAGAAAGGATATAAACAAGATGCCCTTCCGGTCACGCAGCGTGCGCGCCAAAGGCAAGCCCGTCCGCGGCCGAACGGGGCCTGGGGCCACACTCCATGACCAATTATTTAGTTACTCTACCAATGAGTTGAAACTGTTGCAGGGTAACTTACAAATTAATGCTAATACCCAAGCCAACCTAGACAAGGCAGGAATCTTAACACACAGACACACCTTCCCTGAAATTTATTTTAAAATCTCTTCTTCTAACAACACAACCTCTCCCATCTCTGATGCCTGCAAGGTTTAGGAGTTAACGGGACTCACAGTCTGGTATTTGAACACCCGCTCAATGGTGAAACACCAGCTTGAAATGTTTCAGCTCCTTCAATCCGAAAACACAGATATACTCCTGCTCACTGAAATGTGGCTTACTGAAGAGTCTGCCCCGGATATTTTAGCAACAGTTCCGGACAGCTATTACATCCTTCAGGCAAACCGGTCCTCAGGGAAAGCTGGAGGCGGGGTTGCAGCTATTATCCGCCAGGAACATCCGTTTACCTCCTAAGGGGTCAGTGGCTTACCCTCAGTTGATAGCCTAGACTTAAAATTTGAATCCTCTCAGTCGTCTTTTATCTGCACCCTGTTTTATAGACCTCCTCATCATATGCCTACATTCCCTCAGGCTCTGGGTGAAATGATCTCCCACCTTGTCATCAATCATGCAGGAATTCTTATAATTGGTGATTTCTACTATTGGCCCAATGATGAACGGGAGAGCGCAAGCTCGATGAAATTGGTAGATCTTCTTTCTGGGATGAACTGCGCCCAGTATGTGAGGGTAGCCAGCCATATTAAAGGGCACACTTTAGATCAAGTTTGGACATCAAACTTGAAGATCTCCACCTCCCTGATTTCTCCTTGTATCTGGTCGAATCACGATCTGATTAGATTCACTCTCTCTTGTGTTCTCTCTTCAAAATCCAAATGAATAGAGAACCAAATGACTAGAAATTGGAGACGCGTGGACATCGACCACTTCTGGTCTCTTTTAACTGGTACGGCCCCGTCTGCACTGGAGTCGTTTCAGACTCAGGCAGAGAGCATTAAGACATGGCTTAAATCGGCCAGCGACTGTGTCGCCCCTTTTAAGAAAACTAAGCTCATGAGACCCCGCGATGCTCAACGGTGGTTCTCTGACGACCTAAATATTAAGAAACTTGCATTAAGACAAGCAGAACACAGATGGTGTCACCATTATCTCTCAGATAAAGAGGATTCATCCTTAACCCTGTTTGAAAGAATATAAAAACATGATTCTTCAAACTAAGGCGGACTACTTCTCCCCAAAAATCATTAACTCAACAAATAAGTCTAAAGAGATATTTTCTATAGTTGACGAGCTCTGTAAACCAGATAGAGTCATGATGAAACCTGCTCCTTCACAGTCCTTATGTGACTCCCTCAATTTATACTTCATTGAGAAAATTGTCGCCATTAAGGCCAGTATCCTTCCCCTGCCTCTTCCATACAGGATTTGAACATTAGTAAGAATCCACATCGGCTTGATCAAATTCCTCCGATCTCTAAGGAGATCTTTCTGGATCTACTTCAAAAGGTTTGCTCCGGTTCCCCCACTGATTGTTGTCCCCCTCACATACTTCGTGAAGCCTTCACCACTTGCTCGGACCCTCCCCTTTCACTTCTTAACAACTCGCTTAAGTTTGGCATTGTCCGATTCATTTAAAAGGGCAGAAATTGTTCCAGTTCTGAAGAAACCTGGCGTGGACCCGTCGGTCCTCAGCAACTATCGCCCCATTTCTTTGCTGCCCTACCTGGGCAAAGTTCTAGAGGCTCATGTAGCAAACTGCCTCCTTTGTTGAACATTCCCAGGTTCTGGACTCCCATCAGGCTGGTTTTAGACCCGTACATTCTACGGAGTCTGTTATTCTTACTGTCATGGACCTACTTAGAGGGGGGGGGGGCTGATAAGGGCATCACCCAGGCCCTGATTCTCCTGGATCTGTCAGCAGCATTTGACACGGTCGATCATGACATCTTGATCGACCTTGTCTGCAATGCCTGAATCCAGGGTCTGGCGTTGAAGTGGCTCTTCTCCTTTCTTAACAACCGGCTTCAAGCGATATGTCTCGTCAACTTTTCATCTAATAAGAGGAAAATGACCTGTGGGGTTCCCCTGGGCTCTTCCCTCTCTCCACTTCTTTTTAACCTGTGCCTACTTCCTCTAATTTGCTCCTTGAGAGAAAGAAAGGTTGGAACCTTTAACTATGCCGATGATCTTCAACTGGTGTTCGACATTAATTCATCAGAATCATCAGTGTCCAACTTCCAAGCCACTATGATTTTTATAAGCGATTGGATAAACAATAACCAACTGAAGCTGAATCCTGACAAAACTGAGCTGATCCTCACGGGTGGGTCAGACAATCTGTGGCACTCCAACTTCTGGCCTCCCTTACTGGGCAATTCTCCTGTGCCGGCAGGTTCCACCAAAAGTTTGGGTATAGTAATCAGCAATGACCTCTCTATGAAAGCCCAGATCAGTTCAGTTGTCTCTGCCGGCTTTTTCCAATTGGGGAGAATAAAGAAGATTTAGCAGATTCTTGAGTAGGGAAGCTCTGACCCTAGTCATTTTAGCTTTGGTAATCTCCCGACTGGACTATGCAACTCATTGTATGTAGGCATCCCTGCGTACCAACTGAAATGCCTTCAATTGGTTCAGAACAAAGCTGCCAGGCTGATTTTTCACCAACCCAAGTGGCATCACGTTAGGTTACTTATGAAAAGCCTTCATTGGCTCCCAGTGGTCAAGCGCTGTGCCTTCAAGTTGGGATGCACTATCTTTAAAGCTCTTTATGGCAATAGTCCAGTTTCTATCTCGACTAGGCTTCAACGCTACACTCCTTCTCAAGACCTTAGGTCTTCCCACCTGAACCTGTTGGCAACCCACTCTATCAAACGTAAGAAGTTTGGTGGTTTAAGGTTTTCAGTCTTGGCCCCTCAATTTTGAAACTACCTCCCGGTGGAGATGAGGTCCTTGACAGTTCAGGAAACTGCTCAAGACTTGGCTGTTTTCCCAGGCATATGATGACTAAGCCAACCTCCCTGCCGCTGCCTCGCTATGACCTTAGCTCCATGAAACCGTTTGGTGTACATGCGCTTAACAAGTGATGTTAACATTACATAACAACTCCCAAGAAATAATTTCTAAACTCTTCCCTCCTGTATCCATCCTCTATCCTATTCATCCAACTAACAGACTCACATGTCTACCACTCCCACCACTCCCAATAACAATATATATTTTCCTCTACTAATCCACCACTAACCCACCTTTGGGTTCCGGAGTAGGGTGCTAATTCTCAAAAAGCGCTTCAATGCCTTGTCAGGGGTAGTAAGCGTAACAGAAATACAATTACAATACAGTACAATACAATATCACCCAACAGTACACACTAAATGTGAATCATGGCACTATCACGATCTTTACCTTGTTAACTGTATAGCTTGAAACAAGTCTCCAATGTTGACAGGTACTATCCCATATATCTGTTGACATTGCAAATGCTGACCAACTGTAGTCAATCAAAAATGTCACATCCATAACGACCACTCATAATAAAAAAAGCATTAAAACCCAAAGTGTACATTGATAGAACTTAATTTAATAAAATGAAGAAATAGACTTCCAAACAAGCAAGGACTTTCAGTTTATGGTACCCCTGGCATGCCATACCCTAAGATGTCCATTAGCAAGTCATATTTCTAATCGTATGTGTGCCTAGCACAGAATCAGCATATACATTTAAGATTGCCATGAAAGAGCACCACCTCACCCACCTCCCCCCTATTGCAGTACCTTCAGTCTGCAGACCTTAGTACTCACATCTCCAAGGTATATTTCCTTCCTCTGATTTTACTGTCACCCTAGATTTTGCCAGTTATATCGCCACTTTACCTTCAAATTCCGGTGTTAGGACTAGGATTAAGAAAAGAAACCTTGTTAATGATCTTGCATTGGAGTAGAAAACCGCATTGCTCATTCCAATGGTGGTCGTTTAGGCAAATCAAAACAAAAACTTCTCTTGCTGGTCAACAGTGCCTACTTACTGAAGGAAGCTACTGAGGTGTAGGAAAGTGCCCCTTTTTTGCATGGTTACCCCTCACTTTTTGACTGACATCTGATACTTCTTCACTTGATGTGCCCTGGGTCCCTGCCAATCAGGTTCCTAGAGCCTGTGTTCTTTCCCAAAACTGTACCTTTGTACCCACAATTGGCACATCTCTGGCCACAGGTAAGCCCCTTGTAAAAGATACCATGGGTACCAAGGGCACTGTGACCAGGGAAGGCCTCTATGGACTGCAACTCCTATTGTGCCACACTTTGAGACCATGTACCTTAATGCCCACACACTGCCATTGCAGGCTGCGTGTTTTGGTGCAGCGAAAAGAGAAGAGTCTACATGGCACACATCCCTGTGTGCCATGCCTGCAACCCACTGCCTGAGGCCTAGGCAAGTCACTCCTCTAGCAGGGTGCACTAGCCCTCAGGTGAGGGTACTGTGGCATGAGCTCTGTACCCCTACAATGTCTAAGTTCATTCTTAGACATAGTGTAGTAAAGCCATAAAGAGTATATGGTCTGGGAGTTGGTCATTATGAACTCCACAGGTCCAGAATGGCTTTACTAAAACCTAGGAAGTTTGGTAGCAAACGTCTCAGCACATTAAACCCACACTGATGCCAGTGTGGGATGTAATGTAAAATGCACTCAGAGGGCATCTTAGAGACGACCAGCCCTGGTGTGGTTCCTGAATGGCTGCCGTCACTTGCCACCACCAGACAGGTTTCTGGACCCCCGGGTAGAGAACCCCTGCTCTCTGGGTCCAGAAACAAAGTCCACCCTGGGCAGAGGTGTCATGCCTCTTCCCCCCCCCCAGGATGGGCTGGGTCCACAAAGGGAAAGCTTCAAAGGCCTGCCACTCCTTTGTAGCTGTCCCTTCCTTTTGCTACCCCCATCAACTGGCTCCCACTGGTTCTGCAGGACAATCGGCGGGAAAACCAAACTAGGAAGAGCGGTGTGACCACCTTTGCCATCCCCACCCCTCAGGTGGGGGAGGCGAGGTGAAGCACACATCTCAGTCATCTTGTAGATGAGGGTACCTAGCCAGTTAGGGAAAGGCTCATGCTCCCCTCCCGCTGGAGGGTGGCATAATAGGGGGTGTCCCCACCCCAAGGAAGAGACCCATTGGTCCCGACCTGCACAATCCTTTTAATGCCCCTAAATTTAGTATTCCGGGGCAACCCTGAATCTTGCCTCCTTAGAATCGAGAAGGACCGAAGAGCCATGCTGACCCAGGAAGAAGAGGTTACCTACTGCTTTTACCCCAGCCCTACTGGCCTGTCCTGACTTCAACCTGCCTACAGGGAGAACCCCGGTGAGACCAGCAGACCCCAGAGGACCTGCCCTGTGACCATCTTTAAGACTGTCACCTGTGAGCACTGGATTTGCTCAAACAAAGACTCACCCACAGAATCTGGATGTAGACGGCTCTGCGATTTTGCTCCACTCTGCACCTGATGCCCATTGCCCGAGTTTGAGTGGCCCACCACCACGAGGAAGTCTCCCCAGTAACCCTGACCTGGGATCTGGTGATCCCTGACCTCCCTCAAGCCAATACCTGCAGCCCCAATCTGAAGGGTCCCTCTGACCGCGACCCGAGCTGGTAAAGAAACCCAACGCCAAAAGACACCCCTGAACCGGACAACCCATGGCCCTGGGTGGCCTAACCGATGGTGTCCAAGCATCCCCAAAGAACCCAACTTACCTCTCCAGCTGGTGGGCACCTCCAGGAAGTCTCCCTGCCTGAGCCTGCAGCATCTTTTCATAACTAAAGGTCCCCTTTGGAATCCACAGGGTCCCTGATGCCCCATTGGCACACTGAAGCCAGCCACCCCTGTCCCACTGGTGGTGCAGCTCCTATGCTGATTGTTGGCCCCTGCAGTGCTGACATTAACCCCAGGAGATTTGCTCCCACACCCAAGTGGCCTACTTGTAAGCAGTTCCTGACCAAAGGCCCCATTGGCTAATATTGGGCCCCTCACTCTGCACCCGGATGCCCCAAACTTTTCTCCTATAGGAGCCAATGTTAAAAGTTTTTATTCCAAAAATGTTCTAGTGTTGAACTGCTGTTCGTATGGGAAGAAAGTAACTATGCTTTAAACTGATAATTGTCGTACTTACCTGTAAGTGACAAAGTATAAGGTGTGATATCTAGGCGTATCAACCGAGTAGTCAATGTAATCTGCTGGAACGTAAGCCTCTCAATCATATCTATGAGGCGACGCAAAGCCGCTCTGTGTGGCTTTGCATGGCCTCATAGATATGGAGTAAGAAAAAAGCAGGACTAGTCACTGTGTTGCCTTACTCTAGGTCAAGGAGGCATTCCATGGGCGTTGCAGTGGGTTTTCCCACGCAGCATCCATGGATTTTGACGCTGCCCCAGATTTACTCAATTATGTAAACCTGGGGCAGTGCTAAAACCTTACACCTCCCCAGAGCAAGCTTAACAAGGAGAAATATTTGTATTTCTCCTCGTTTTTTTCCTCTTTCCATTCTGCCGCACACATGGAAAGAGGAAAACGCCTCTCTGGATTGTTTTTGTGCAGGAAGGTGTGTCTTTCTGCACAAAAACAATTCTGCCCTGCAACAGAGGCTCCTTTGTACCATGGTGCAAGGGTGCGTACTTTGGAGCTAGGCTGCAAATTGTATGCCAGCGCAGGGGGAAAGGACAGAAACGCACTGTATTTCACAAATATGGTGCATTCCTGCCCTTTCACATTGGATTAGAGAAGCACAGTAAGAAGACTTGAAGCACTGCCCTACACCAGTTCCCCGTAAATAAGGTCCCTAGGGGGAGATTTTCAAAGCTTTTGCGCTGGTTTAGCATCAGAAAAGTGACGCTAATCAGCACAAATTTAGTTTTTGCTATTTTCTTTACAGTGCAAAACAGCTGGAAAGCACTCTTTAAGTAGCGCAAAGGACCGCAAAGCACTGCTTCGCGTTACATTGCACCGAGGGGGCATTACATGGGTGGTAAATGGGCGTTCCCATGCAACCATCCATGCCTTTTGACGCAAAAACATTCACAAATATTTGGGAACATTGTTTTGCGCCGAAAGTTAACGCCCCTTCAAAGGAGGCGCTAACAGGAGAAATGCTTTCAATGCTCAGTGCTTTTCTAACTTTCCGTGCGTGCTGTACCGTGCAGCACGTATGCAAAGTGGGAAAAAGCTTTGCATCGTGCCTTGCATAGTATTATGTACAGGAAGGGTCCCCTTCCTGTACAAAACCTATGCTACACTCATGCACACACCCTAGCACTGCGTTGCTAAGGTGTGTGCATCAGCGTGAAATCAGTGCTGGCGCAAGGGAAAGGGGAGGAGAGAGCCACATCTCTGAAGATATGGCGCTCTCCTGCTCCCTCCCTGTCGCGCGACGTGGTGCAGCCTCGCAGGGGGGCTGCATGGCACAACTTTTTTAAAAATCTCGCCCCCTAGTACGCAAATGACCAATGCAAAATACTAATACTGATGAAAATTGGGCAATAATCAGAGCCACTACAAATAACTGGCATTTGAGTACGAAATTATAGAGCAGGATTGACTTAACTATGCAGCAGAAAGGCAAATAATGGATATTCCGAAATAAAACAAGGTTAATTATGCAGCACATTTTGTCCTATCTAGCTACTGGGACATTTTAAACGGAGATATGCGTACTGTTGAATTTAGGTGACTCGCACTTTTGTGTGCTTTGCAAAGTGTAATGGTGCACAAAGTGTCCATTTATCGGAGCACAATCCCAACCTCCCACAATGTACCCTGTTCCATGAGCGCCTTCTTTCCTGAGAACTTGAGATAACCCCATCTACCAGCCATAACACCTTGAAAATTCACCATTCCCAGTGATTTACAGAATATTAGAGGGTAGATGAGACACCCTTCAGCTGGAATCAGGTCAGTGTGCCAGTTGTGAGCGAGTTACACTTTGTCCCCAGAGCTCAAAATTCTCCATACTTCAGCTATCACATTGCACTATCACCATCCTCTGTCGATACATCAGAAAATCAGTGAATGTACTGGAAGTGGGTTAAAAACCTCATGAAAGGCAAAAACGGATCATAGCAATGTCAATGAGAGCTACCAGGGACCTCCGGTTGATACGTTGCTGAAGCGGACACTCGGACCACCCACACAAGTGTTGCAGCTCTGGCTGGTAGGAAGTTTGTGGATTTTGAAGTTTCCATCACAAAAATGTAAGGAAAATGCATAATTTCAGGCAAAGTTTAAGATGTGTGGGGCATTGAGGGCAAGAAAACCTTGTGGAATTCACAAAGGGCACACTACCCTGGAAATCCCCTCGATGTCTAGCTTTAAAAAATGTCAGCAGTTGGTAGCGTTTGATGAGCGGCTGCCGAGCACAGCCCCAAATCCCACAGCTACCCATATTGCTGCTCTTTCTACGTAGCGCTTTAGGTCCTTTGCTGCCAAGGTCTCTTGGGCCACCCACACAAGTGAGGTACCATATTCATTGGGAGACTAAGGGGAATCTTGTGTGGTGGAAAATTTGTGGCTCACGCAGATCCCAGAAGTGTGTTTTTAGTCAACGTGTGAGGCTTGCAGGGCATTGTGTGTAAGAAAATGGTGTGGGATCCTTGCGAAGTCACCATCCTGAACTCTCACAGAGGTCTAGTTTTCGTAACTGTTGGGGTCTGGTAGGTTTTTCCATGTGACAGTCTACCCAAGCCTACAATGTGCAGTCATTCACCATTACAAGTGGGACGATTTTGGGAGTTGGGCACAATCTTTTGGCCCATATGTAAAAACACCACCGAAAGAATCATATGTCCTCTTGATGGTAGGGCCTGATGTTAGGATGGGCCAGAACAACCCCATTATTTAAAAAAAAAATTATATATGCCTGCCATAAAGTGGGCTTTCTGCCCACCAGGATTAAATTGGGGGCACACCGCTTGTCCGCCCCTGGGGGGAGGGGGAGAAGACTGGTTTGTCCCTTTTGGGGTGGGTATGTGGCTAGTGCCAGAGTGCAATAGCCACAGCACTTTCTTTTGCCCCCAAAGGCAAAATCCCTGCTAGATGGAGTTTCTACCCTCCTTAAGTACAAGCTTGGGGCAAACTCCACAATTGGGACAAGCTTCCTATCTGCCCCCAGGGGGAGCAAGGAAGACACTATCGATCCCACTGGGGCAGGGGTATGACTCAATGCCAGAGTTTTGTTGGTTTTGGTGCCATTCAAAATCCCTGGTGTCTAGTGAGCGGGGCAGAAAGGCTACCTGCTTTATTGTTGGGGTGGGGGCATGTCCATGGTGGACAGCCCCCACCCGTAGATGTATTGTTTTATTCAGTGGTGTCTAGTGGGTTTTCAGCTGAGCACCACCGGGGACTTTATATACATCCAGAGTGTTGGCAATGGTCTACACACACACTGGAAATGTTGTGCTGGTGTTGCCCATTGGCTGACCCCTGCACCTAAAAAGTTAAGGGACTTTCAGCAACCCCTTTTCATCCATTGGCCTGTTGTGTCATTCACATTTGTCTTCCTCCCTCTACAGCATGGGCAATGGGTCAGCCTACTTCAGTGACTGGCTTGCTTCACTTTGAGTGACTGCATTTTGCTCTTTCACAACAAGTACATCGCACACAAGATAGCTCCCTTCCGTGCCAGTGTATGTCCCTTTACTTATCTGACTGCTGGTATTTCACAGCATAACAGATTGTGTCCATTTGAACCTGTTCTGTATTAAGTTAATCTCGTTACTATGCATTTAGTACACAAATCGAAAGCTTCAATATTATACATGCAAATTCATAAGCAGAACATTTTTCAGAACACGTTTGTTCTGGACTCTGTTTCACCAATGTTTCTTTAATAAACTTTGCTCATGATCCATCTGATGGTTGCACATTCCTCGAATATGAACGGCTATCATTCCCAGCACCCTTCTATATCCATCCAGCCCGGTTCCTCCCCCGTAGTAGTTTTTTCCCCTTATGTTGACAGCCCTCTGCATTTCGCCCAGCTCCCCCAAACTTTATTCCATTTACCAGGACAGCCCTGCCCCCGATAGAGTACCTTCTCTACAGCACTTATCCAGGTCTTGCTCCCACTCCCTTACTGTAGGTATCTGCAGTTCACCCCACATTCTGGCTATATTCCTCTTTGCCACCATATCGGCTTGCATTAGCCATCCTTTTGTGTATTGTGACCATTTCAGGACATCCGTTACAGTTAATAAATGTCATTTAGCCTCCATTGGAACTATCTGTGACATCACTTTATCGTCCTGTTCCAGAATCTCTGCAGCACAGGACACCTCCATAACATATGGAAAAAGGTGCCCTCCTCACCACAGCCTCTTACGCACTTAGTTGAGCCACATTTTCCCATGTGAAAACGTCTGTCTGGTTGTGTATGATCAGTGTATTATTTTAGGTTGTATTAATCTGAGGCAGGCCCTAATGGCTACTTCTGTTGGGCTCTTTATGACTTCTGACCAATCATCCTCCTCTAAGAAACCTACATCACCCTCCCATTGACCCCTCACGACTACCAGTGGATCCAAGGTATTGTTCATTATTTTCCTATACATTACAGAGGTTGCCTTTTCCGCTATTGGATACACTAAGAGTCTATCCTCTAGTGGTGTATATTCTGGTATGTGTTCTCCCTTTTTTTGTGTGTGCTTTTAGTGTATGCTTCAACTAAATATATCTGAAATGTTTAAAAAATAAAAAAAATGTAAACTTTTTATTTAACATTTGCATCATTACATTAGAGAGGAAAAAAAAGAAGGACCTTACATCGTAGGTGGTTTTACATACTCTGCAACCCCGGCTTTTGTATATCACCTGTTCAGCATTTTGGCACCAATCTAAGTCTGCCGCCCCCCCCCCCCCCCCCCCCCCCTGTCGTATCCCCGGAGGGTCCACACCTCCCCATGCCCTGGCTGTTTCTCTTGGAGACTCTCAGAGCAAGGGTCACCCAAATCGGTCAGGGGTATCTCCAAATATATTCAATAATATTTATTTTGGCTCCAGTGGGACTGTACCCTCAATAACTTGAGTTATGGTGTCGGTAACCTCCTTCCAGATGGTTTGAATCATTAGGCATTCCCATAGTATATGATAAAAGGTGGCTTCTTGACCACAGCCTTGGAGGCACAGGAGCGTGGGTGTTTTCCTTATTTTGAAGAGAAGGGTACGGGAATAATACGAGCGGTGGAGAATTCGCAGTTGGATAAGCCTAAACCTGGATCTAATTGCTACTTCTCTCGGGCCCTGCAATGCTTCAGTCCACTCTTCATCATCGATGTTTTCTACGTTTTCTACCCATTTCTGTCTTAGGGATGTCAGTACATCAGGGAAGTTATTTAACAATTTCTTATATGTCAAGGAAATACCTTTTGTCGTCATGAAGTCTGCTATCAATCTATCTTCTAGGGGAGAGAGGTCTGGCACCTCTTCCCCTTCTTTAATGTGTTTTCGTAATGTGGGGCCTAACTAAGTATTTGTATTGCCCTGTCTCAGACGAGTCATACTCTCTTGCTAGGTTGGCGAAAGTTATTATCGCCCGCCCTCTCCAAATGTCTTCTAGGTGCTCAATTCCTAGTGTCTCCCATTGCTGAAAGCCCCTTAGCCCTCTAATCTCCTTCAAAGCATCACTACGCCACAAGGGGGTCCTTCCTGTCAGTTTGTGACTCCATCCAAGATAGCGATTGGCCTCCCGCCATGCCCTCGCCACTGACTGCGTATGTTCCGGGAGGTTAGTTTCTCCCTTCTTCTGATACAGGATATGCTAGTAATTTCTGGAACCCATTGCATGTCTGTCCACTCAAGCTCCTGCTGATCTGTGTATACCCAATTGTTGATTACGACTAACTGTGCCACCAAATAGTATAGCCGAACATCAGGGATTCCCAGGCCACCATCATACACCCCTCTGTAGTTTCCGTAGGGCTATTCTGGGGGCAGCTTTCTGCCATAATAGGGTCTGCACCTCATGTTCTATCTTACGGAACACCTCTGGGGGCACTCTGTATGGCGTATTCTGCCAGACGTAAAGTAGGCGTGGGAGGGATATCATTTTATAGAGCAGAGCTCTTCCCGTCAGGGTGAGCAGTAGCGTGCTACAGTGAACCACATCATTATGGAATCTTTCTAGCTGTGGGTCAAGGTTCAATCTCAGAAATTTCTGTGGGTCTCGAGTGATGCGGCTCCCCAAATACCTAAATCCTTCCTTCACCACCGGGGCCTCACAATCTGATGGGAGTTGGGGGATCCCCCCGATAAGGGAAAGACCAGTGTCTTAAACCAGTTGATCCTGCATCCAGAGTGGTTTCCAAATACCCCAAAGATTTCCAACAGCCTGCTCACCGATCGGTATGGGTGAGTAATGTAAAGCAAGATTATAATCTGCATATAAACAAATACGCTCTTCCCATCCCCCCGGCATCAAGATCCCCCGAACCAACTGGTTTCCTCGTATCCATGCCGCTAGTGGTTCTAGCGCTAATGGAAAAATTTAGGACGAGAGGGGACATCCTTGACTCGTCCCCCTTCCCAGCTAGAATGTGCGGGAGGTGGTGCCATTTACTCGTACCTGAGCCAACAGTTCATGGTATAGGACCTGAACCCAATTACAGAATTTTGGCCCAAATCCCATCCTGGGTAGCACATCGAATATGTATTTCCCATGGATGCTATTGAATGCCATAGCTGCATCTAGAGCCATCAGCACTGCTTTGTCTGTAAACGGAGGCTCTGTTTGGCTCAATACTCCATATAGCCTTCGGGGATTGAGTCGGGTGCGGCATAAACCCAGACTGGTCCAGGAGAATTATTTTTGTAACTGGGCATATACCTGTGCTCTATTTTGTGCCAGGGCACAGAGCGCATCTTGCTTTAGCTGGTGAGACAATACACTTGATGCTTCCTGCCCCACCTGTTGCTCTAGCGTTTGGACGTCACGTTCAAGGTCCTCAATTTCTCGTTTTTCCTCCTTTCGTTTCCCCCCTATTAGGGCCAGTACTTGACCCTGTAGCACTGCTTTATACGCCTCCCAGTGTGTGCAGGGGAGTCGACTGTACCTTGATTGTCCTCAAAATATTGAGTAGTGGCTTCCCTAATTTTCTCCTTTATTTCCTGCTCTTGGATACTGCAAACATCTATTCTAGGGCTCTGCGGCCAGTGCGTTTGGGTACCCTGTAAGTGCACTCCAGCCGGTGAATGGTCCGCGATGCCCCTTGCATTAATCATTGCGCCTCGGAATCAATTATCAGAGGGCCTATGTGTCAGGATGTAGTCAAGCCGAGTGTGGCAGTTATGTGCCAGTGAAAAGTGCGTGTACTTGCTGGTTTATGCTGCCTCCATATTTCCATCAGTCCCATAGCTTGTACAAAGGTTGCGAATGGTCCTCGCCTCCCAGTCAAAAGTCAAAAAGTTTTATTGTATAATTTGTTAAAATTATCACAATATCCACATGTATGAATAAATATATATAAAATTATAAACTATCGAAAAACATCTTATCATTATCACCAATGTCCCATAAAACTTATTATATACAGTTATAAAACATTTGCTTCAGGCTCAGGACATTCAATCTCTGTAAAATCTAAATTGTCTATTTATACTGTTTTTTTTTTTTTTTTTTTTTTTTTTTCCTCTTAAAAGTTCCGGTATTACAATCTTCCTGCTCTAGTTGCTTCAGGCGAGTCCTTACCGCCCCCAGAAATTTGATTCCCCTGCATACCAGGATTATGGAGGATCCTCCCAGCCAACTTATGACTGCTTGTCTGCAAGTTCGAATTTTTAGGACATTAAAAATTTGCTTTAAATACCGTCTTCCCTGCTCCATTACTGCTGGACAAACACAAAAAATATGGGCTAGAGATTCAATTTTGTATCCGCATAGACGGCATTTTTCTGATTGGTAACTCTGTTTCCAGGAGGGAAGTAAATCTTTTGACACATGCTGGCCCATCCGATAATCCATGAAGAATTTCTTTAGGAACCCGCTGAAATGAGAGGAAAGGTATGCTTGTGGTTTTAATGTTTTATAGGACGCAATAACTGTCCACCCATGCCGGCGTTTGGCCAATAAAATTTTGTCTTCCACGAGGGATTTCATTTTGGCTGCCTTATTAATCTACTTAAACCAGCTTTGTCCATCCTAGATTCCCATAATGATTCTAGATCAAGTTCTATCAAGCAAGTTTTCAGATACTTTCCCCAGGCGCTCAAGGATTTATTGTCCGCCTGATGCATAATTTCTGCCCAGCATAGATGATCCAAGGATTCCTGATTTGCAGAACGAAATTTGTTACAAAGCTTCACGAAGCCGCTCATGCTCCGGAAGTTTTGATTTTGCAGGCCAAATTCTAACCGTATCTGCGACGGGGAAGCAGATTTAGGCAGGTTAAAAACAGCTTTATAAATCTTTGTCTGCATTGCGTTTAGCAGATCTGCCTCCTTGCCGCGCCAAGTAACCAGCCCATAAAACAAAGTGGGCAGGATTTGCGCGGCCATAACCTTCAATAGATGATTGAAATTGGGGCAGTCCAATTTGGATTTCAGTAGCCGGTATGCAAAGATGAATGACTGGGCTTTTGCTTTTATCGCAACTTTTTGCTCCTTATGTTTCAGACCTTGCTCTATTGTGATTCCCAGATATGTATATGAAAGTTGTTCTTCTACTGTTTCCCCATTTGCCGTCCATTTGTAGTTGAGTTTACTTGATTCCACCAATCGGACAACCTTGGTTTTACCTTTGTTTAATTCCAGCTTTTCCGGTTTTAAATATTCCGCTAATTTAGTGATTGCTCTTTGTAGGCCGATTGGTGATTTGCTCAATACTACTATGTCATCCGCGTATTGTAAAAAGTTGATTGGATTGTTAGCCAGTCTCGGCGGATGACATTCTGCTGCAACCAAAACTTTACTGATGTCCGAGAGAAATAGGTTAAAAAGGCTTGGGGCCAACACGCAGCCTTGCTTTAAACCTTGGTGCGTCGAAATCCTCGAGGTTATACTACCGCCGTAGCCCAACTTGACTCTTGCCCATGTGGTATTATACAGGGTAGCTATGGCGTTTAACAGGGGTTTCGGGAATCCCCAAGTGATCAACTTTACCCATAGGCGTTCTCTGCATACCAAGTCGAATGCTGATCTAATATCAATAAAGCAAGCATATAGTCTGGAGCCCTCAGTTAATGCTTTTTCCATTAAGAGCGACAGACTGGCCAAGTTTGTAATGGTACCCATTCCTTGCCTAAACCCCGTTTGGAACTTTGGGATAATATTGGTCTCTTCTATCCAATCTTGTAGCTGTATTAGGATGCAGGAGGCGTAGAGCTTAGCTTCAACGTCTATTAGGGATATCAGCCTGTAATTGTCGGGGTTACGACAGTCCCCCTGTTTGAAAATGGGATGAATGATATTCCCTTGCCAAGATGCTGGGACTTTGTTTTGAGTGTATATGTAGTTGAAAAGGGGAGTTAGACACTCTGACCAGAAATCCGGATCAGATTTGAAGAGCATATTTGGCAGCCCATTCGGACCTGCCGCTCCTTCTGTCTTCAATCTTGTTATTATACCCCTCAGTTGTTTTTTGGTGGTAAGAGGGGTTTCCGTAATCCCATTTACTTCTTCCTGGTCCTCTTTTCCTTTAATTGCCAGAGCGTTTCTTATGTTTTTCCCGTTATCCAACTCTCTCCCCCGTTGACTATTAATACTACTTAAATCTGAATTTCCGTACAATGTTTTCACATGGCGAGTCCAGGAGTCCTCTCCTACCCCTGCTTCTTGCTGAAGGCTTGCTCCTTTGTTTAGGTCATTAATGATTCCCCAAAAATCCCTGCTATTCGGTTGTTTTCCCGCACTCAGTAGGTTAATCCAAATGGTTTCCTTATACGTTCTCTTTGCAGCCCTTAGCGACTTCCTGTACACGCTCCTTGCTTCTTTTAATTTGCGGTTGTTTGAGCTGGTCCCCGTTTTTTTTCCCTGTGCAACTGCTCTGACCTCGCGTGCAAAACTTCTCTTTTTTTCTCTTAGGTCCAGATTGAACCATGGCTCCTTCCTTGCCTTTATACATCCCGGGTTCCCTGGTGCTGCTGGGAATTTGTGCAAGAGGGCCAGAATCAGATTCTCCCAATTCTTTATACGATCTTCCTCGGGCTGAGGGCCTAAATTGGACATGTGTTGTTTTGCTGTGTCCAGAATGCTTTCCAGACCTCCCCCACGCCCTTTTAACTTCTTTAGACTGAACTTCTCGGCATGTTGTAGTACAGACGGCAGGTTTTGCAATGCAGTGAGTGGGATATTCATTCTAGTTATTTGAGGAAAATGGTCACTTTCTAAACGCTTGACTATTTGAAATGATTCTATGCTAGAAGCTAGACCCTTGCTTATTATTGTGAAATCTATTATGGAATGGACTTTACCACTCAGATAGGTAACACCTGCCGGAATGTCGCCCCTAGTTTTTCCGTTTAGAATTAACAAACCCAAGTCTCCTAACTCACGTACTACTTTTTTGGTCTTTTCTACCTGTTTTTCCCCTATGAGATTGCTGTTAAAATCTCCTGAAATAAACATCGGGCATTGCACGTGCGATCTCTGTAAAACTATTATCAAAGATGATAAGTTTGCATATTTCTCCTTCTGGGTTTTCCTCTCCGGGTTGATATAGATGTTAATCACTAATAGTTGCCATTTCTTGTTTCCTGTTGATGAACAATCGGTGATTTTAATCACTTGGGCCCAGGACAGGCCCACGTCCTTCTGTTGCCCAGTTGTATTTTTGGGATACGTAGGATGATAGACCACCGCGTGGATCCCCGAAGGGTGATAATCTTTCTGCCAATATATGATAATCTTGGAACCCTGCGATTGGCGAGGGAGACATTTTCCATGATTCCTGAATCAGAATTACGTCTTGTTGCTGAAAAAAGGTAAATGTGTCGTTCAAGGGCCATTTCTTGAAAACCATGGACATTCCAGGAACAAAATGAAATACTTTGTGGCATTAATCTCCTAAGTTTTTGTTTCTGGCTTTGCTCTCGGTCAGAGTAATTATGCTCTATGTTAGGAATTTTGATTGCTTAAAATCCTAGGCAGCCATGACCAGTCCAACTTAACAGCTGTTTGCTGGCTGATACTTTGTTGACCTTCAGGTGATAAGGCACTATGTCCTGTTGTTAAAAATGTCGGTGATTGACCTCTAGCTCCTCGTACGCAAGTAGATTGTATTTCCTTCAGTCCTATTTCTTTTACGAATTATGAGATTTTTCATCCCAGTCGTGTCCACCCCACTTAATCTGTCCAAGGATGCCTCTATTACATCGTTTACACACCCCGCCCCCCCGATTAGCAGAGTGCCTGTTGGCAGGGCCAGAAGGGTGGCGCCAAAATCTGGTAGGGTTCCCGCATGTAGTCTGGGTGGGCTGTAGAGAGAGCGTAGGTTCAGTGTCTCCCCCTCCCAATCACAAATCTGCCTTCCGGATTGGTGCAGTGTGAAGGGGATTGTTTTCTTGAGGAGTATGCCTACCCCTTGTGAGTCCATCATGAACCCTGAGTGAGCCAACAAGGTGTATCCAAACCAATCTAGGGCTTTATAGCAGGTGCCTCTAAGATGTCTCTCCTGGAGTAACACAATGTCGGGAGCCCGTCGCCCAATCTACTGCAGGACTAGAGTGCGCTTGGACTTATGGCCTAGTCCATTTACATTCCACGACCATATGTGAAGTTTTTATTTTGTGTGAGAGCCATTCCTATTTGAGGAGTGTGTTGCATCAAACTATGCATGGGACAGTATTGCTCCAGCTTTCCAATCCAGAGTCTGGCTTAGTGTCCCTCCTACAGTTTCTTTAGAATCAAGTCCTCCAGGAATAGATCAACACTAGGACCCTCCATACCTTCCGGCACACCAAGAAATCTAATATTATTGCGTCTTGACCTTCCTTCTTGGTCAGCCACTTTTGCTGCAAGAGCCACGTTGTCCTCATAAAGAGTTTGTACTTGCTCCTCCAGGCGCTTAGTTTTGAATTGGAGGCAGTTTATCTCTCCGCAATACGCCCGACATCTGCTTGCAGGAGATTCAGGTCAATTGCCACCGTTTTGATTTGGGTTCCGGTGTCCCACGGAGGTCTTTAATTGCTGCCATTATCTTACTCAGGGTGGGCTTTCCTGTATGCGGCACAAGGCGCTCCCCCCCCTCAGTCATTCCCGATGGGGAGGCTTCTCTCCGCGTGACCATTAATACTGTGTATTTGTGAAGTTTGTTCTTTTGCAGTGGTGTAGCGCCTCGATTCCTGACCATCTCCCTTCCACCACTGGGTGCTTTACCATGCAGGTCAGCCGGTCCGTCTGTGATCAGGGCCAGCGAGGGAGTATCAGCCAAGTGCTATTAGGTACACAGTTTGTGGGGACTGCATGCGGTCTCTTGCCCTTCTCCAGTGCGGCCCAGTCTCCAATTGCTCCTTCAAGGGGACTCCGGATGAAAAGGTGAGAGCCCAGGCACTGCCTTAAAGCCAAAGGTATCGTGTGTATTCAGGGCATCCAGACGTGGTCTTCCCACGTCTACCCATCACCAGTATGGCTGTGTGGTCTACTCCCAGGGGCCCAGCTCAGACATTTTATGCAGCAGACCGAACATATAGCCCACTACTGCAATGGGCCGTGTTGCTGCGTACCATCCAGGCTGCTGCTTAGGCAGGTCTCGAGGGCCTCAGTGAAGCCTCAAAATGCAGCACCAGCAGAGTCCTCTGGCTGTCCTCTTCTCCCCATCTTCGGGCAGGGGTCAATACGGCAGTGCAGCTGAGTTTTCAGTGAACTTTGCCCGCTGAGGCTGCTAGCAAGCTGTGTGGCCACCCTCACATCCCGTAGATAGAGGGGAGGGAGGGGGTGCGGAAAGGGAGGTCTACCTTCCCTCCCAACGCCAGCAATTCCGTGGCCAGCCCCCTCACCTCAGCGATCCGGGACTCCTCAGCATTACTTCCCTTCTGGGCCAGTCTTTGGATCCGGCACTCGCTCCCGCAATCTGCTGCTCTTCCCGCCTCAGACACTCATAGCAGGCATCTCAATCAGGTGCCCTCCTCTGGGCGCCGCCGCAGGTTCAATCCAGCCACGGCACTTTTCCCACTTCATGGACGCCGCCCCCACTATATTTCACGATGGACGCCAATCTTCCTCACCGCTGCTCTGCACCCAACCAAAGTTGGACAGCCACTCTCAAAATCGGGGTCATGCTGCACTGTTCCATGAGGACTATGCCGGATTTAAGGGATTACTACTCGGGTGGCCGCGGAGCTCTCGTAGTGTGCTGCCATCTTGGCTGACGGTTAGCCACCCACACCCCCCCCATCTGAAATTTTCAGTGTCTGACATTTGATATTCAGCCCATACACTAATTGTTATTGCAAAGTTTTTAGCTGCATTCACCAAATTAGGTATTTAAATAAGTAACTTTCTGCCTTTTACTGCAGTACACTGCGTTTAACTGCAACTCATCACCAAATACGGCTGCAAAATGATCGCCAATAACAAATAAACACTCAAGAGCACAGGAAAGCAGGTTCCACATTGATTCCACATAAACTGGCAACCACAGTTAATCCACATTCTATACAGTGGATAGATTGAACCACTTTTCAAAAACATTATCGAGGTTGCTCGAACAAGATTCCTTTCAAAAGAAAAATCTCTGTAAAAGCTGTTCAATCAAGGAAAGACCACGGGTCATCCACATCACCAGTATAGAGGGCTGTAAAGCTTGGCCATGGATTAAACTGCACTGCCATATACTTTTCATGCGTTTTCCTGCATGTTCAGCTGTCCTAATCAGTTGAATGCTCACCTCTCCATTTTATATAAAAATGGGACCCACAAAGATCTTACTTCAGAGCAAGTGAAATGTTTGACAAATGGTGGTGGTATGGATCAGCATTTGAATGCAAATTATGCAGCTTACGGGCTTGCCAATTTGATTCCTCCTCAGTCTACTGCATGTAATTGGAAACCTGCCATGCCAATAACATTAGCTAGAGTCAGTAGTAGTTACGATAGATCCTTCCAAAGCCTTCAGCTTAGAACACACTCCTCATACAACCACTTCGGAAGTGCCAAATCAGTATTCAAATGTAACTCCTGTTGCATTATACATGGGGTGTTTATTCTGGGGGGAACATTAGGTCAAGCAGGATGGGGCACCAGTTCCTTAGATCTAATGTTTACTATTAATACCTTTTTTTAAAAGAAGTGTCTACGCTCTGAAGTGATCTTACGATTTGATGTCTACCTCTAACCAGATTCCTCACCTCCTGAATATTCTCCAGGCGGCAGACCAGATTCAGAAATTCTTAAGCAGTAAGCATCCCTGCATGTCAGGGTGAAGTTGTACAACTCTGTGGTCTTTGGTGTCAGAACAGAACTCCAAGACCTCTAATTACTAGGCCTTGATAATGCCAAAGGCTATTCAGGACCAAGCGGCGAAGTGGTAAGTCGCCAAGTACCTGAAAACTACACGAAGGGAACAGTTGAAAGGAAGGTACCGTTCCTGAAGGCATTCCCTCAGCAGATCTTCTTTGCAGTCAAAATCCTTGAGTGAGTACAAAATAAATCAAAAAAGCACAAGTCCAAGGAGTACTCTGCCCCTTCCGGCCACACTCCAACCCCTGAGAAGGCATGGGTGAGTAAACTGGTCTTTCACTCTGAACTCTTGCAGAGTCAGACACTCTTTACACAGGGACCCAGAAGTTTGGGTTGCCCTGGACACCACAGCAAATCCATGAGTTCCAAGAAGCTATGCTGCAGCTCTTCAGCATGTGTCTGGCTTCATCTGGGCCCCAAAGCACTTCTATGACTTCGACCTGCAGCTCAGTGGGTCCTCTCTGCACCAGCTGGAGCCTCCGGAACAGTTACAGGCTGCACACCAACTTTAGTGCAGACAGTCTTTGCACCCCAACCCACACCATACCCTGGAGCATGAGCACAACAGATCATGCTCTCCAAGGGGGCGTGGTTACGATGGCAATGGCTGCAGACATGCAGGAGTAGAGCTCTGCCGGTGGCTCCACTTGCTGGGCACACAGCTCCGTATGCGAAGAACCCGGTGGGCCCCAGAGCATGCTGACGCCTTAGTGAAAGTACCCTGCACCTCCACTGCAACTCCTGTCCCGCCCGGACTTGGGGCGCCGCACCGGGACTATCGCGTGTGGGATGCCCGGCTGGTGGCCGCCGAGCGGGCGAAGCCGATTGCAGGAGCCCGTGGTTGGTCCCCGCCCACGAGGCCGCGAAGTGTGACGCGGTCCGAGAAGACTTGGGTTGGGGTGACCACCGACCCCCCCCTTGCTAAAGGCCCGGAATACAAGTTTGGAGAATCGGTGCGCCGTGTGCGGGGCAGGCCTGGAGCCCATGACTGCTCATTTAAGCTCGGAGGAACAGGTTGATACACCCGGGCGAAATCAAATCGCTGGGACGGACGTCGCCTCCGCCTCACTTGAAGCGCCGAGGAGCCGCTGCCCTCTTACGGTACAGTTATCCCTGGATCACCGGGGGCCCCGCTGAAGACACTGAGCATATGCGGAGGCGGGGAGGACCCTCCCGCACGCGCTGGAGCTCCGCTCTTTGCGCGAGGCGGTGGTGACGTCGCACCAGATGTAGAGGGGCCCCTGTTGCGGTCATCTGGGATCCTCCTTGCTGCTGCGGAACGAGGGTATAGTCACTCGACTAGGACCTGTTGGATGTTGTGTGGATCGGAGGACCGGCGCGACTCGCAGTGGGGACGAGGGAAGACATGGCGGTGCCCTGACCCTGGGGCCACTGAAGCTGGCGAAGTTGGGATAGTGCAATAGGATAGCCGCTTGCCACCAAGTACTCTGCCAGAGATCCTGGCTTGGCGTTCCGCTTGCCTCCGCTGCTAAAGCTTGGGACTGGCTATTGCATATGGGGAGCTAGGGACGACGCACATATCGGGGCGGTTCCACCGGGCCGCGGTGAAAGCGAGGCTCCCTGCCGCTTGTGGACCGGCGAGGAAGCGGGACTGAGACCTGGTGATGCTGATTAAGTGGTAGACGTGGAGGGGTGCTAACGGGATCAAGGGCGCTGCTGCAGGTTGAGACACTTTCAATGGGCCAGCGGAGAGATATACCTTGCCAAATCAACGTCACGGACTGCAGTACCAACTGAAGTCAGGAGATAGCATGGTGAACCTACACCAGGAGTGGAGCTACGGAGGTGCGTTGCCGTGGCGCCTGATGTCAGGGGGCACCCGAACACGGACCGGAGCGGGAGGCGTGCAGACTCTACCGCCGTCAACTAAGCCCAAAATGGCGAAGCAGGGGAACACGGATCAAATGGCGAATACATTTGATGCAGTGCTCGCTGCGGTGGAGCGGCTGGAAGAAACCATGGCTCAGACCCGAACCTCTCTGGAGTCTAAAATCGATAAGGTGGCTATAGACTTCACTCACTTACAGGCGGACCACCGGAAGTTGACGGACCGTACTACAGCTTTGAAATCTACTCAGATGTCAAGCCACAGGTGGTGCAGTCAGATAAACATATACAGGACTTGTTGAAACGAGTGGAGTTCCTGGAGGGCAGGGCTGAGGATTCCGAAGGTCGGGCGCGACGCAACAATGTGAGATTGGTGAGAGTTCCGGAACAGTGGGAGGGGAGAGAGCCATCCTTGCGGGTGGAAGCTTGGCTTCGAGATCTGCTGCCGGAGGGATCCCTTTCGCCGCACTGTCAGAACGTGCTCATACAGTTCCAACGAGGCCCCCCCCCCCCCCCCAGTGGGATCGGGCCCGCGGCCCCTGCTCCTTCGGGTTCTAAACTATCGAGATCGCGACTATACTGCAGGAAACCCGGAAACTTCAGGAGATACACATTGACAATCATAAAATCATGGTCTTTCCGGATTATACTATGAAAGTGCAGCGCCAGAGACTTTCATGGCAGTGAAAAAACGCCTCCAGCAAAAAGAATTTAAGTACTCTCTGCTATTCCCGGCCCGCCTGCGAGTGGTTGCTAATGATAAAACACACTTTTTTGGCACGCCTGAGGAAGCGGGGGACTGGTTGGATACATTCGCAGGAGGGGTCTCGAGATGGCGATATAGCGGCAACGCTGCCGAAACGGAGGGATCCACTTCCATCGCCGCCGGAGAGAGCGCAGATCTGGAGGGAGAGGGGCACCGCCCTCACCACTGATGGGACCCCACCAGGAGCTAATTCTGAGATGACAGCGAGATGCCCTGCAGGCGGCGGAAATCGGCGGCAACGGATAGCATATCTGGCTCCAGTCAAAGGGACTTGAACAGCGATGAGCAGATATACGGAATATCACTCGCAAGGCTCAGTTGGGCAGCCGGATGTCACCCCGCAGACGGCAGACCTCCTTATATGAACAAATGTAGAAATCAGCCTGCCAATGACAAGTGCACAGAGGTATCTGGGCAGCTGAGCGGGGGGGACATTATGAACAGGAATGTTAAACGTTGCAAAAGGGACTTCTGGGGCTTTGCTTGGTCCACTTGCAGGGGTGATCAGAGTAATGTTATGCGGGGGTCCACTGTGTTTCGATCACACATAGCAGCGGTTGAAGACCTATATATAGGTGCCCACACTGGCGGAGCACCTGTGTGGGGTCGTGGGCGGCCAGCCTCGACTACATAGTTGGTCTGCCTGCGAGCCTCCGGGGGATGAGAAGTGAGCACTGTGGGTAATGCAGTAGAGCGGCACGACGCGCACCCCCCTGGATTAATCTGACTTATCTCCAAACGGAGGTTTGGGTGATTGCTAGTTGCACCTTCGCCCTTTTGGTATTGGTTAGGTTTATGGTTTGTTGCAATTGTTTATGCGATGTCGGACGTGCTGTGCGGAATTATGCAATGTCTACTGCTGCAAGAAAACTGTAGTGGGCCAGATAGGGCGTGCCTAACAATGTCATGTTTATTGCAAATGTCAGTGGGGCTGCTACTGGCAAATGCTAGTTGGAGATGCCGCAGGATCCAGGTCTTCATTTTTTTTAAAAACCTTTATTTTCAAAAGTCAGGACACAGCTATTCAGCCGACAACCCGGAGGTTCGGCAGCATAGATATATAGAAACAGAGATGCGTCCCCAGTACCGTGAAAGGAGAAGTGCAAAGGTTCAATTTTAATTAAACACAAAAACACACAACAAACCCCAGCAAGGCAAGAACACTGAAAGCCCATGATTAAGCCCCCCAGGGGAGGCCGGACCCCACTCATCTAACAGTTACAATACAGAGTAAAGAGGAAGAAGAGGGACAGCAGAGGCCAAAAAGTCCATAAACCCTACTGAGCTGGAAAGAAGGTTAGGAGGAAAGCTGTTCCTCGGGAGGATCCAGATCCGGGGCAAGACATATTCCCCCCCTGTATTGATTCCACCGCCCCCAGATGGCGTGCCACTTCCGGGGGCGGCCTCTAGCGCAATAGACCGTCTTCTCCCTTAACATACTCCAGTCCATATTTTCTTTCCACGCGGTCAATGTGGGGGGGCCCCGCGGAGCCCCACAATCACGCGATATCTCTCTTAGCGACCATGTTGCCCAGAGTCACCCATTGGGTCTGCGCCGCATTATGATCAGTGGGCCCCCAGACATTCAGGAGACAACACCGCGCTTCCGGCTGCATAGAAATGCCCGTCACCTCCCCCATCACTGCATGGACTCTCCTCCAAAATTCCGTGATGACACCACATTCCCAAATGATATGCAGGAAAGTACCCACCATACCACATCCCCTCCTGCATAGACCGTCCTCCGAGAATCCCATGTGAACCAGCCTTGGCCCCGTCACATACACTCGATGCAGTATTTTAAGCTGCACCAGCCTCAGACGCGACGGGATCGCAACCTCCTTAGGAGAGGAAACAGCAGACTGCCAATCCTCGTCATCCAAATCGAGGCCATCCCTAGCCCACTGGTCCCTCAACCCCAGAAGCACATCCGCCCGGACGTTGATCAGTTTCTTATAGATGAGCGAAATCGTGCTCTCGGGCATATGGCCATCAAGGACCCGGTCCTCCAAAGGAGAGGACTCAGGCACCTTCTCACCCTCTATGAGGACTGATCGGAGGGCGTGACGCACCTGCATATAGCGGAAAAACTCAGATGGCCCCAGCTCATACTCCTTCTGCAACTCTTCAAAGGACTTCACCCTCCCCTTGATCAGGACATCTCCGACCCTGGAGATGCCGATCAAGTCCCATTTGTCAAAGCCTTTTGTGTGCCAAAGCCTACCCAGTCTCTCAGATTCAAACAGCGGGGTAGCGAGGGTGAGCCTATCCTTCCAGCCCAGCGAGTCAGTTGCCATCTTCCACACTCGCACCGCCACACCAGTGGGCCCCGTGAGGGACGAGTCCAGTGACAGCGAATACAACGCCCTGTAATAGTTACCACCACGCAGCAACCACCTGTCCATGGCATACCCAGGGCTGAGGGCAGGGCCATAAAACCCATGATTAATCGCACTCAGCTGGGTGGCCCAATAGTACCGTCGGATGTCTGGGAGCGCAATGCCCCCGTCGTACCATGGAAGCGTCAACTTTGCAATAGCTATTCGCAGTCGCCCATCCCAAAGCAACGTTCGTTGGAGGCCTTCGACCTCCCGAAGGTATTTGGCCGGAACCCAGTCCAAAGTATTCTGCAGTGCGTAGAGGAAGGGGGGAAGCGACATCATTTTGAACAGGGCCGCACGCCCAACGAGGGAGAGCGGCAGCCTCCGCCAGCCTTCAACATCCCGCCTCAGGCGTGCCAGGGGGGGGGGAGCAGGTTCTTCTCATATCGCACAGCAGAGTCCATGGAGATAAAAATCCCCAAATACACGAAACCTTGCTGAGCGACCTGTATCGAACATGTTCTAGGGATCGGGGGAACCTCGCCACTAAGAACATACAAATATGATTTACTCCAGTTGATAACAAGACCAGAGTTCCTACCAAAAGATGTGAGTACGTCACAGACCACTATAAGTGATTTCTTGGGTGAGGCAAGATACAGCAGGATATCATCGGCATAGAGCGAAATACGGTCCTCGTGTTCAGGCGACCATCTAAGGCCCCGTATATCCGGGTGCCAACGTATCCACGCAGCCAGCGGCTCGAGGGCGAACAACAAAGGCGACAGGGGACAACCCTGCCGAGTACCCCTCCCAAGCTGAAACGGAGTCGACGCCCGACCATTCACCACCACACTCGCAAGCGGCCCCTCATACAGCAACCTCACCCAACTCACAAAACCGTGGCCAAAGCCGAACTTGGTCAGCACGGCCCACAAATATGCCCATTCCACCGTGTCGAATGCCATCGTGGCATCAAGACACGCCACAATAGCTGGTTCACGCAGTGTGCCCGCCCTGGCGATCACACCATGAAGGCGCCGAAGATTCAACGCTGTGTTTCGGTGCGGGATGAAGCCGGATTGATCCGGGTGGACCAAGTCACCGAGTACCCTAATCAATCGAGTCGCCAGGATTTTAGCCAGAATTTTCGGCTCTGCGTTAAGAAGTGAGATAGGCCTATATGAGGCGCACTTATCTCAGGGTTTGCCCTCTTTGTGTACAACCACGATCGTCGCCAGTCGCTGGTCCAACGGGAGGGTCCCACTCCCCCGCGCCTCCATAAACATGGCGCGCAGGTGAGGGGCGACCCTATCCGGAAATAGCTTGTACAGGTCGACCGGCAAGCCGTTCGGTCCCGAGGCCTTGCCCGAGTTTAACGCGCGTATAGCCCCCGCCACCTTGTCAACCGTTATGTCACCATCTAGATCGTCCCTATCTATGTCGGAGAGACAGGGCAACTCGATATCACGGAGGAGGTCAGACGAGTCCTCGGGCGGCCTATCCGACACTGAGGCATAAACCCTACAGAAATAGTCCGAGAAACACTGTACAATCCTCTCAGGTTCCACAATCGCCTCTCCCCTCTCTCCCGTCAACTCTGGCACAACTCTATTGACCCGTTCTTTTTTGTCCAGCCAAGCCAGGAGTTTCCCTGCCTTGTCACCAACATCATACAATCGGCCCTGCTGTTCCCTACTGAGGGTCTTAGCGGCGTTCGTCACCAGGTCCTTATACTCAGCTTGCTTCAAGCAAAGCTCATGCAGTGAGCACTCTGTAACCTCCTCCTCCAACGCTCCCTCCAGAGCCGCGATCTCCTCCTCAACCTGCAGAACCTCGCCATCTCTCCGCCGCTTGGCAGCTACTACTAGGGAGAGGGCTTCCCCTCGGAGCACGGTCTTAAATGCTTCCCACAACGACACTGCCGAGTCCACGGATCCCTGATTATCCTTGAAAAAATTATCTACTTTCTTTACCAGCGCGCTGCGCATCTTGGGGTCTCGGAAATACCACGGGTTGATATGGGCCACCCTTCCTCCTCCCTCCCGACCTAGATCCAGCCGGATCCACACTGGCTAATGGTCAGATATACCACGCGCCATGTGCCTCGCCTCGGAGACCAATGAGGCATGCGCAGCCAAAGTGAGTAGGTAATCAATCCTGGAAAGACTACCATGTGCCCCGGAGTGGAACGTGTATTGGCTCTGTGTGGGGTGCCGGAGCCTCCAGCAGTCTATCAGGCCAAGCGTGTTTAGGAAGTCTGGGAGCCACTTCTGAGCCCCCCCTGTGTCTCTGGGCGGGTATCTATCCAGCAGGCCGGAGCCAACAGCGTTGAAATCACCTCCCACCACAAGCATACCCCCCCGGGAGATCCAGCAGGGCCCTACCCAGATCTGTGAACGTGGAGGCCTGCAGGGCCGGCGGGACATAAACCAAAACTAAAACCAAAGTTCTTCCTTCCCACCGCCCCGCCACCGCCACAAACCTCCCCCTATCATCAACAATGGTGGAGTCCACCTCAAATGGTAGCGAGGCTCTGACTAGGATGCCCACACCCCTGGACCCAGAGGAGAATCCCGAATGTGCTATGAATTTATAACCCTTCCTATTCAGAGCATAGCACGTATTACCAATAAGGTGCGTCTCCTGCAGCAAGGCAACATCCAGCATTGACCGTTTCAAGAATTGCAAAACAATCCCACGCTTAATGCGATCCCCCAAACCATTAACCTTCCAGCTTATAACACTTAAACCCCTACCCCCCATCCTCAAACGTAAAGAGGCCCACCCCACTCCCGAAGAGCCACCATGGAACAGTCCTGGAAAGAATCATCATGCCTTGCAGAAATAAACCCCCCAACAACAAACCCAAAATCCCAGAAACCCCCCCCCACCCTGCACCCCTGCGGCAGCTTACAAAGCCCCCCCAACTTGCAGTGTGCCTGTCGCCCTACAAAAACCCCAAAAATCTACAAAAAGTACCCTAAGGGAGGAAAAGAGCACCCCTCGTCCTCCCGCCGCCCTCCGCATTGACTGCACTCTATTCAAGTCTTCAAATATAGCCAAATCGAGTCAGACCGGCTCCGAAAATCAGCCCTGCCCATCCCGGCCACTGTCCCCATCCTCGGCAATGTCCTCCCCCGTCCGTCGCCGGGGCAAAGCGTCCAGCCATTCATCGGCCATAACAGGAGAGTCAAAGAAGAATGTCCGATCTTCGTGCACCACACGTAGTCTGGCAGGGAAGAGCATGGCATACTTCAGATCCCTCTCCCAGAGCCGCCTCTTCACCCCCAGAAAGCCCTGTCTCTGCCTCTGCACCTGCTGGGTGAAGTCCGGGTAGAAATTCACCGACGCGTTCTGGAAGGGGACCGGGCCCGTCACCCTCGATGCTTGCAGGATAGCGTCCCGATCTCGAAAATGAAAGAGCCGATCGGCCTCGGTGGGGCACCCACCTTGGGCCTCCCACCCGGCACTCTATGGGCCCTTTCAACCGCAAAGAACTTTCCAAGACCCTTAGGCTTCAGATGATTAAGCACCAAGTCCTCAACAAGCAGGTCGACCGAGGCCTCATCCGAGGACTCCGGGACCCCGATGACGCGCACGTTGTTGCGCCTGGCCCGGCTCTCAAAATCCTCCAGCCGGCGAGATCACTCTCGGTCCTCAGCTTACGAACCTCGATCTGCAGTTCCGTGACATCATCGGTGAGGCCCGTGGTCTTGAGGTCCAGGGTCCTAACCCGTTCATTCGTTTTGCCCAAGTCCGCACGGATCAGGTTAACATCCACCAAGATGGCATCCACCTTAAGCGCCAGGGCATCAAACGGTCTCCCAATCGAGGTCTGCATCCCTTCGAGCGCGCCCATGACATCCTGTAGTGAGAGCTCCGGGGCCAAAGGCGAGGCCTCCTTCTGGGTATCCGGCGACTGGCTCGACCCACTCGGTGATCCCTTCTGCAGAGCATAGCGGTCCATACTATTGACTTGGGTATAGGCTCCCCGCCTGGTAGACTTAGCCTTCAGCCGATCCACCTCTGCTTTGCCCGACATGGTTGATACCAAGCAGGTCGGTTCAGATAAGACGGGTCCCTCTCAATGAAAGGAATCCGGGGTGATCAGTTCTGCAGTGGGCCACCAGAGTAGCCTGCAGAGCGTCCATAGGGTAATAAAGCCACCAAGAGCTCTCCAGGGGCAGGGCCGACAAAGGGAGAGAAAGCGAAAGTGAAAGGACGGGGACCTCCGTCCGACAGTTCACACCTCGCCTGGCCGTTGTTGTTCAACTAGAAGTCGGGCATCCTGCCAACTCTAGCCCCTGGCATCCCTCGGAGATAGGCCGCAATCTTCCGCCAGGCATA
Source organism: Triturus cristatus (assembly GCF_964204655.1). Taxonomy (NCBI): domain Eukaryota; kingdom Metazoa; phylum Chordata; class Amphibia; order Caudata; family Salamandridae; genus Triturus; species Triturus cristatus. The sequence goes on along the minus strand of NC_140594.1, from coordinate 989,068,871 downwards.
AGTCCGGTTCCCGGTGGGCGATCCGACCGCGGGTAGCATCAATCGCCTCCCTGACAGGTCATCCACACGATGCCATGCATACCGACAGGATTAGAGACAGGATAGTCGACGGAGGGCGCGAGGGTCTCGGGAGCTCAGAGCTCACGCGGCCATCTTGGTCAAGCGCTTCATGTCTTCATTTAAGATAGGAACATGGAATGTAAGGGGTATGCACTCACCAGCACGCCGGTATCAAATCTACTCATATTTGAAAAGGCATCATGTACAAATAGCTCTATTACAAGAGACTCACATGGCTAAAGCAGAGACGCAGCGATTGCATCACCGCTGGCGGGGGCAGCTGTTTGCCACGGGATACTCAGCTTATGCGTGAGGGGCGTTGAAATGGGTGAGGGCGGGGGTTCCCCTTCGGGTCATGCAGTCACTGATAGACCCGGAGGGGAGATATGTGATTTTGAGGGAAACACTGGATGGCCGAGACGGTGATTGCATTGCTTCATGCCCCAAACACAGAACAAGCTACATTCTTTGATAGGATAACACATCTACTAGCTCAATGGCATGACAGTCCAATGTTATTAGGGGGCGATTATCAGTGTGCTCGACATCTCACTTGATCGCTCATTCCCGCTCCTACCGGGTACAAGTACGCACCTTGCAATGAAGGCACTGAACAACTGGGCAACACAGTGGTGTCTGACAGACCCTTGGAGGCACCGACCCCCCCAGGACAGGATATACTCCTACTATTCTGGGGCACATGACTTGCATGTATGTCTGGATCGTTACATGCTCACGGCTACATTACTCCCTCACATATCAGAAGTTAACTATATGGGAAGGACACATTCTGACCACAACCCACATATGCTAGAGCTGCTCTGGGAACAGCCACACCCGCAAGTTCCGACCTGGCGGCTACAACCAGACTTGTTGCTAGATGCACCTTTTCGGAACCTGTTAGCAGCCAACATCACACGATACTTTGAGGATAATGCTGGCACAGCTACGACTTCTCATATAGAATGGGATGCATTTAAAGTGGTCATCAGGGGGAATGCCTTGGTTCACAGGTGGGCATGCGGCGGCAACTGGAGGCAGAACTGACACGCATAGAAGCAGCATTACTCGGAGAGGAGAACACAGCATTAGAAGGCAACACTACACCACTAGCAGACCTTAGGGCAGAACACTCTGGCTGCTCGACCGGCTCCATAATTTAAACTATGCGGCACATTCCGCACGCACACATCATGTAGGTGATAAACCTGGTAAATTGCTGATGTGGCCGATACAGCAGGAAGTGTCGATGGTACCAGTGACAATACAAAGGCACGAGGGGTCGCGGCACGTACCCAGAGAGACATACACCGCACATTTGTGGAACACTATACCGCAGTATACCGGTCCTACTTGGGTGGCCACAGACGTGGAGATACAAAACTTCCTTGGGTGGCCACAGACGTGGAGATACAAAACTTCCTATCGGCCACAACGCTGCCGCAGCTAACAGATCGGCAGAGGGAGGATTTGGGTGCTCCGCTGCTGTCAGAGGAAATAAGAGATAGCATTTATGCACTCTCCAATGGAAAAACGCCGGGCCTTGATGGACTGCCGGCCGAGTTTTACAAGGCATACCCGGATGTGTTAATACCAGAACTGTTGCGGGTATATGGGGCGGCGCTAGAATGTGCGACTCTTGCTCCCACACAGAATGAGGCTACGCTGGTCTCACTACTGAAACCTGGCAGAAACCCAGAACAATTAGGCTCTTATCGCCCATTAGCTTTGCTAAATACAGATTACAAAATCCTAGCCTCCACTCTTGCCAAGCGCATAGCCCAGTTTGTGCCATCCCGGGTATACGCAGACCAGAATGGTTTTGTCCCCAACAGAAGCACCTCATAATATTCACAGGCTGTTCAGAGTCCAGAAATATGCAACAGAGACATGGCCTTGATCCGGATGCCTGATATTAGACCTGGAAAAGGCATTTGACTCGCTGGAGAGGCCTCATCTGGCTGCGGTCCTGCGCAAGTTTGACCTGGGTGATTAATATCTGCAGTTGGTACAGTTATTGTACCAACGCCCCATGGTGAGAGTTCGCACAGGCAAGTTACTGTCGGATGAGATAATGGTGAGACAAGACACTAGGCAGGGGTGCCCCTTGTCTCCGCTGCTCTTTTCCCTGGCTATGGAGCCTTTGGCAGCTCTCCTTCGGGGGGTGGCGGTGACTGGGGCATCCCTTTGAGTGACGGCTTGCACACGGTGTCCCTATATGCCGATTTATTATTATATATAAGAGACCTGCACGTTGTGCCGCCGGCAATTTCAGCATTGTTCTGCAGATTCAAGGCGATATCGGGTCTCCGGGTAAACTTGGCCAAATCGGGCGCCTATTCTTTCAGTGAGAATGTGGCAAAGGCAGATATAGTAATTAACGGGGCTGTACTAAAATGGTATTCAACTAAGTTCAGATACCTGGGTATAAATATATACCGAACCCCAAGGGACGTGCTGGAGGGCAACCTAGTTAGAGCCATTTCCTCTATAAAAGCGCAGATGCAATTCTGGAAGACGCTGCCACTTAATGTGATGAGCCGCGTCACCCTGACAAAAATGATAGTACTGCCTAGACTTGTACCATTTTGCAAATCTCCCCGTATATGTCCCGGTTCAGCTATTTAGAGAATTGGAAGGGTTAATCCGGGGCTTGATCTGGAGTACAGGGCGCTCCCGAATTGCACTACAGAAACTATATGCACCTCCGAAGAGTGGAGGGTTGGCTGTGCCCAATCTGGAACTCTATGTAGCCGCGCAATTACAATGGGTTGCAAAATGGCTAAGTGGGAAAAACCTAGCGGACACGGCGACGGGGACAGCGATTGGGACACAGAGTCAGATATGTGGACTGTTTCACCCACTGGCAAGAATTTCTCTGCCACCGCAAATACATTTTGAGCTGGCACAGATGCTACAAGAGAAGCCTCCACCTCACAAAAGACACGTTGCCATATGCACCAGCATTACCACTTATAGGAATGCCTAGGGGCAGGGATTACGTACCTGATACCACATTAATGCCTTGGCTGGAGGTGGAAGTGGAGACACTATATGTGGAAGGTACCATGTTGACATTTGAGGCGCTGAGAGCGGACACTGGACAATCAAGGGGCCAATTCCTCACATATGCGGCTATCACGCGGACGCTTACTCTAACGTGGGGTGATATCACGTGCGAACCGCCAACGCATCAATTGCTACAGTATCTACATGTGATGGGGAGGGGTCGCATACAATACACTGGCTGGTGCAGGCCCTTCTCAGTCACACAGACTGCTACAAAGGCTTCGAGCCACCTGGACGGAAGACAGAGGCCGCCCCTGGGCGGACAAAGATTGGGAACGAGTTTTAGCCAGTGCCACACATGTCCCACGTAACTCTAGATTCAAGCTAATACAGACGTACATATTACACAGGGCATACCTCTCACCAGATAAAATCAATAAATATTTTAATATAAATACTTCTGAATGCCCGCGATGCCGCCTCCTAAGTGCCAATTTGCTCCACATGCTGTGGTCCTGCCCCAAGCTTCACACTTACTGGTGAATGGTATTGGCAACGCTCACTGCGTGCACAAACATGGAAGTACACGACAACTGGGAGGTCTGCATTCTGGGGTTCTATAAAAGAAACAAACAGCATAGAGCGAGCTTCCGATTTAGAGACCTGGGACTCATAACAGCGAAGCGTCTTATAACCAAACGATGGAAACACAAGGACCCGCCATAGATCTCACACTGGCAGAAGTCCTTAAAAGTGTGGGCACAGGCAGAGAGCACCACCCTACACAGAGAGGAGACGGCAGGGTTGAGAAAGCATCCCATTGCACAGACTTGGGATGACATGCTAAACTGGCATGCCCCGGTACCTCACAACAGCCGTTGCCCACACAACAGGTGGGGCCTAGTACTTGATCCGGCGCTAGATAGTAGAGAAGGAGTCATGACTGTGGGTTATTTCGCCCAGACTGATTGGAGCAAACCGAAACCTTACATTCCTTAAGCATGTTAAATGTTAGTAGACAGCTACACACCCACCACAGCAATAGTAGGGGCTCTGCATGTTCACTAATGACACCAATTGAGACACGGCCGCTCAAAAATGGAGACAGGCACAGAAGGCGTATTCCCTTAGCACACCGACATCTCTGGTTTGTTTTGGTTTTATTGTTGAGTACTGAAAATATTGTTCAGATTACCTGAATTCTGTCGCACTCTAGAATATTGCTGGTAGACAAACTGAACATTCCCAGCCTTGCATTCGATTGGAGATTATACAATGTGCGGGCAGTTAACACCCAGGATAATTTGCAGCGGGACAAGCATCCATACACAATGGTTAACGGCGACACCAAGGTAATGCGAAAGATATGTACACTGGCGGCTCTTTACAGAGTCAGAGACCAAGTAATGTTATATGGAAAGTGATGCTTGTTGATGCTAGACAATAGACATGATGTATTAGGAAATTATACAGAAATATGTATTAAAAGATATTCAAACAAAAAAAACAGATGTTCTCCAACTCGGAACTTACTTTAACCAAGTAAATGCCCTGCTCCCACTAGGCCGCAGCCTTCCAACACTCCATTGTACTTATAAACAGTCCTTGCCTCGAGGAAGTGCCCAGATCAATCTTTTGGCACAGATATCATGAAGGGAATTCATTTGCTCAACCCAATTAGCCATGTAAAGGGCAACTGGTATGAGTTGCAAGATACCAGTGGACTAGCTACTGCTCTACACTGGACTGGTCTCCCCCTATGGGTTGGCTTCTGTAGAAAGCCTCCCAAGTAGTTGTGATGTGGAGGCCAGCTATGGTTCTCTGCCTCCAATTGCTTAATATGGAGGTGAAAGCTAATGTTCTCACAAAATGTCCTTCAACCCAGACAAACTAATACTGAGCCTGTAATACCATTCAAAGCTCCGAGACACATGTTCCAGACCGCCTGCTACTAGGCAGATGTGTGAAACCACTGCCTTGCCACAGGTAACCCAACCTTTGTAAAACATCCAACTCCAAAGTTGGTGGCGAAGGCATCCATAAGCAATGCCATAGTTACCACCCCCACTAGATATAGAATCCAAGTGTATTAAAACTGTTGGAAAACATGCTTTCTGCAAGCCTCGCATTGCGGTTGTCCAACACCAGCTGCTTTTGGGCTGCTATTCTCAGGCCTTCTGGGATTCAGTTACTCAGGTCCTATCCTATGTGTTGTGCTAGATGGCGCACAGCCCATCCTTCCACAATCTTTTTATGATGGCATTGATGAACCAGGGGGGGGGGGGGGAATTCAAGCTGGGGTAGAGGAATCGTGGGAAGAGAAGCATCTCATCTTCCTCCAGATCTGCTGTTTTTTTTAGATTTCTCAAGAGCACAGCGTGGGCCAGTCAGCTGCAATACATAAGTTCCACCAGAAATTCACCCCCTCCATGGCAGGAGTAAGATTACCCAGCAACAACTATGCCATCAACTCAGACCCTAAGAGCCAGGTGACTCATGGACCACATGCAGCCCTCTGCTGCAAATCTTAGGCACACAGCCCGTCTGAGGCAAGATTGAACATATTCTTCTAGGAAGGCAAGCAATTGATTTGCTTTGCTTCTTATAAGTAGTTCAGCTCAGTCCCTCCCTTAGTTCTCACCACCAAAATAGGTGGACTGATCAGCATATGCCCCTTCGACAAAAAGGCTTTAAAGTGTTCCATCCTCAAATAGAACTGGGCGTTACTGCCGCAACTTTTGTGCAGAAAGACAGAGGCCTTAGTTTCATTTTAGAGCCTCTTTTCCTCTAAATGCTTTCCTGCTAAGGGAAAAGGTGGCTAGTCGGTATCATGAAACCAGATTAAGGCAATATGAATACGGAGAGCGGATTGGACGGGTTCTAGCCTATCAGTTAGCAGACTCTAGGGCCCATACGCAAATTAAGAGTATTGTCGGGGACAATGGCCGAACCTTCCACCAATCTGTAGAGATCCTAGAGCAATTTAATACAGATCTATATAGGGATGATACGACCAGCGATCATCATGGGCTAGATGCTGATCTGCAGGAGAGTGGCTTGAAAATCTTAAACCCTCCTACTACCTTCACAATGGACAGGGATGTGGATGGAGCTGAAATATTGGAAGCAATTAAGGCTCTGCCTGCAGGGAAAGCTGTGTGGGGGGGGGGGATGCCCTACCTTTGGAGTTTTACAGAATCTTTAAGAACTTTGGGACCGGTCTTTTTAAAGATGGTGAATGATATTATGAACGGCCGGGATGTCCCCCCCCCATCCTGGAAACAGACAAACATAATCGTGTTTCTTAAAAAAGGGAAGCCTCAAGATGAGAGGCTCCTATCGCCCAATCTCACTTAACCACGATGCCAAAAAATTTTCAAAGATCTTGTCCTCGACTTGCTCCATATATAAAGCTAAGTGTCGGATCAACAACATGGTTTCGTTCCTGGGCGGGATACCACCTCCCATATTAACACTGCCATAGCTGTGTTTGATGCGGCTCAATGTCTAGGTGGTAAAGCTGCGATGTTAATGTTGGATGCAGAGAAGGCTTTCGATCGAGTAACGTGGGGGTCACTTTGGGCTATAATGTTGAAAGTAGGGCTTGGCTGTAAGTTCGTCTCGGCAATCCAGAAAATCTATGCAAACTCGCAGGCTGTTATTAGGCTTAACGGTCTGACTTCAGATACTTTTGCCATTCAGAGAGGCACCAGTCAGGGGTGTCCCCTCTCTCCCCTTCTTTTTGCTTTATACATCGAGCCTGTCATCTGTTATCGAATCAGCGGATTAACCCAGTCCTTTTAATCAAGTCTATATTAAAATAACCGCTTATGCGGATGACATGCTGTCTTTACCACGGACCCTGTCCAAGCGATGGGGGAGATAGTCTTGGAGGCTAAGCGTTTCGGATCAATTTTTGGGTATAAACTAAACCCTACCAAAACTCAAACGATCACTAATATTGAATACAGCCCCTGTCCACCCATCTTGGTTATTACCCAAAAGGCCCCTTATCTTGGGGTCAGCCTCAACAGCCATATGGAGGAAATAGTCAAGATTAACTATGAACCACTATTCAAGAAAATGGCTACGGATCTGCGCAGGTGGCATCAACTGCCCCTAACTATTTGGGGGCGTTGTAATGTTATCAAGATGAATGTCCTCCCAAAGTTTTTGTATTTGTTTAGGAGTATTCCCTTGCGGGTTCCATCTTTTTTTTTAAACGACTGGATGGCATTATAGGCAGTTTTGTCTGGGGGTATAAAAGGGCCAGGCGGACTATTAAACTCCCATACGAGAGGGGTGGTTTTGGTGTACCGGATTTTAAATTATATTTTTGGGCGGCCTTTGCTATGCGCCTGAAGAGCCTGATGGATGGCCCTGGTATGTCCCAAAAGTGGACTTCATATCAGTTAACATGTGGGTTGGACTATAGGTTCGTACTAGCCCAGATGACAGACCCAAATTATTTCAAACGCGTTCGCTTCAAGATTGAGGCATGCCGCCTGGATCTGGCGAGATCTCAAAGCAGTATAACATTCCTGAGCTGCATGCTAGCACTTATCCATTTGGGAATCCTAGGCTGGGGGTTTTATTTGGCGATTCTGCCCGGAAGACTTGGCAACAATGCGGCTTACTTCAGTTAGGGCAACTATATGATCAGGACGGATTTAGACCATTTTCTTTTTTTTTAGAGATGAATTCGGGGTCCCCAATCACTCCTTTAAATTTTTGCAAATTAGGGATGTTTTTATTAACGGGGAAGGTTTAGCGAGAGTTACCATACTGGGGGAACCCGCAAGTTAATTCTTACATATTCGTGGCAGGGGCTGTATTGGGAAAATTTATAAATGCTTAATTGTAGGTGCACTAGATGACGCTCCTCAGGCTGCTGAGAAACTAAACCGCTATTTTGGTACTAGCATTACTACAACTATATTGTATAGGTCACTAGCGATTATAAATTCCTCTGTCACATCTATTAACCTAAAACTTCAGCAACATCGGATGTTATTTCTTCTATACGCCTGAAATCATTTCAAAATGGGCTACGCCCAATTCGGCACCTAAAACCTTTTGTCCTAAATGCACATTGTACGCTGCCGATATTAGACATGTTTATTACCTGTCCCTCATTATCTGCCTTTTGGTCTAGGATTGCCAGGGAGCTATGCAACCTCTCAGGGACAAATATTGTTATCTCGGAGAAAGAGATACTGCTGGGGTTAATAGATGAGCCAGGTTTAATCTCAGCAGCTCTATTTTCTATCATTATGGCTTGTTGCCGATTATGCATCGCCAGGGTCTGGATTGAACCTAAACCACCAACATTTGTGGAGTTTTGGCAGCTGCTAAGAGGGGTATATGAATTGGAGATCGCCCTGGCAAAGGCCAGGGGTCCTCGCTCTCAGAATAAAATAGAACAAATTTGGCAATGCCTGCAATGGGATTAAAGGGCAGCGATGATTTTGTTTGTATATACTCTGTACCATGAACCCTATATTTGCTTATCCAGGCTGTACACTGATTGTATGGTTTGCTTGGTATTTTGTCTGGTTGTTTCTCTTTTGGCTAAATAAAGAAAAAAATGCTTTCCTGCAGAAGGATAAAGTAAAGATGCTCACTGGGGCCGAAGTCTGGTCTTCCCCTCAACCCTGGAGACCGGATGGTAGCCTGTGTCCTGCAGGAAGTACATTTCCATATGCGCATCCTGCAGGCCCCCTAGCATGATCTGAAGTTCAGGGTGAGGCAGGTGTAAATCAACTCTGCTGTGCTCATTTGGACTCACCAGTACCTTCAGTTGTACAAAACAAATAGACAAGGATGGCAGTCCATCTTAAGACTGCTGAAGGCAGGCCCATCCCATGTAGTTCCCAGACTACAGCAAACCTTACTGTTGGGGGGGGGGGGGGGTTCACCATCAACATGCTGCAGTAACACCAGACTCCCTTACATCAGAGCCATTCTGGCTATGATACTAAATGTTTCACCCTCTCTCCTGGATCAGTGACCACAGAGAATGCTGGGACTAATGAAATACTGATGATCAAGCATGCCAGGTGGCACATGCAGGCTCTGCAGTGGGCATAGCAGGGGGGCTACATCCAAATTGATAAACTGCAAATGACCTGCAGGAGAAGCTGAAAACTACGACTGGCCCTAGGGGTGGGGGGGGGGGAACCTCTAAACCCACCAAGTAGTAACTGGTGACAAATGCATAGTTTCTGGATTGGGGGAGGGATGGAAATTTAGACTCTGGTCTCCAGCAGAGGCCCAGCTCCACATCAGCCTTTGATCAGAGAACCATCCACTTGCCATTAGTTGCCATCTATCAAATGAAGCCTTAGGGTGGTCTTGCAAACTTTAACTTCCTGTTTTGCTGAATTTGTTGGTCTTAAGACTGTCCTCTTTACTACTGCTACCCAGTGCTCACTCCCTAAAACATGGTAAAATTGGTAGCATTCAGTAAATGTTTATGCAGTATTATACAGGGATAAGTTTCACACTAAAAATTCCACAGATTTGTCACCAGATCTGAGCTCTTTAAATTCCCCTCAGTTATTGACTGGCTAAGCTTCCTCCCTTTTTCAAATGGCCTCCCCTCCCTTTTGCTACCATGGAGAGCTGTTAAAAATGGACCATAGCAAGGTAGAGCTGCAGGAGTACACACTAGGTGGGGCAGGGGGAATCAGCTAAAGTACACTCCTATGAAAGCAATCTGACTAGCCAAGTTTAAACTGACACTTGAGTTACTGTCTCAGTTGAGGATTATCATAAACTACCAAACCCATCTTCGGTGGATTTGCGACTTCTCCAGCAATGCACCAAGGTTGAGTGGGGGCAGTAAAGTTGATATTACTGCGAGAATGCTCCTGCAGTGGCTAGGACAGATTGGGATTACTCAAGTGGTGTTCCCCAGGAAGTGGCATCCGACTTGGCACCAGCTTCCTGCCTGAAATCCATGTGGGATGTGTGGGGTAACCTACATGTTCTCACCCCACTCAGACTTCAACAATACCTTAAGGGCAGGTTATGGACCTGCCTAAGCCAATGAGCTGGCAGTAGGACCTACTCTTACCAGGCCTTCGCTTACAGGGAGGAGCTACAAAGTATTTGAGTATAGCCCATTTGAGATTATTCATGGTCACAGTTAGGATACCAGTCTGGTAAAGGAAGAGTTGTAGTAAGCTCCCAGAAAGCCCCCCCCCCACCAGAAGCTGTAGTTTGTTATATGCTGGCTGTCAGGAACCAGCCACTAAAGTTCAAGGGGGGGGGGGAAGAAATTGAGAATTTAGAAGCCAACCTTGAAGTAATGAAACTGGTATGACTAGAAAACTAGTCTGGAGTAGTAACATCCTGGGCAGAAAGTGTGGGTAATGAGTCAGTGGAGCCCAGGGACCATCAAGACCATTGTCAGGGCCTCATGAGGCAAAGGGGAGGACCACCTACCAGGTGGTTCTTATGAACCCTAAATTCCCCATAATGGAACTGTTTGTAAATCACCTCAGGTCTGAGGTCTCCATGCTCCTGGTGATTAATGTGTGGAAGAGGTTACCATCTACCATACCAATCATTCAAGGAGCAAGATTGGTCAGTGGAGATTGCCACCTCAACCCTAGAGTAGCAGAACTGTTGCCGGTTAGGGCAGTTTGCCTGTTCTCCCTGGACTCACTTGTGAATACCTATGACAAATACAGGAAACTAGGCTTGAAAAATAAATGTTTACAGTTTAGATAAGGTGAGGGCTACCATTGAGGCAGTAGTCTCCGAAATGCTTGCATTAGGGGGTGATTTAGTACTTCAGTAGTCCCTGGCCTAGCCCAGTAGGGTCAGTGCCCAAAGCACTCACTGGGTGCTGCCCCAAAACTCTGGTTCTGCATGAATGGCAGGGCGATTGGTCACCAAGACTGATGCTCACCCATTTGGCACCTACGCTAAGGAGCTTAGGCAAGCTGGGGTTGACAAGTTCCTAAATACTTTTTAATCAGTGTACTGGCAGATTGCTCCAACCAGGTTGTAAGAAATGCCGCCCTCTATTAAACTATGCCCCTTTAATGGTAAAGTTGGATTTTAATGGACTTGAAATATGCTTCTTCTGGTCTTAACCATTTGGTACCAGTTTCTGGGTCACTAAGGCACCCCCCCCAATCCCTTTCATTATACCCCCAATCTAGTTCCCATGTACATGCCCTTTGAGCCTCCACAACTGTCCACTCCAGCTTCTCATCCTCAGGAGTTGTCATAACAGATGCAAGGGAGCAGCATGCCATCCGTCTACTCGCAATAGACAGCTCTTTGCAGACATAGTTGGTATGGAATACCCAAGCCTCTTTCAAAAGGCTGTCAGACAAGTCACTCACCACTTAATCCCTCTAATGAGGGACAGCGCCATCTGTTAGTTTAAGAGCTCAGCTTTTAAAGCGATTGTGCCAAACTCCAGCAAGATGATCAGTTCTGTTGGAATTATTGCAGCAACTGAGCTAAGGCAGTGCAGCAGCAAATACCCTTGCTAGATCATACTTAAGTCTACTAGGCATTGGCCAAGAAGCAGCCCACAGGGGGACTTGCAGGCTTGTTCCACCAGCACCATGGCTACCATTGCACCAGCATGTAGAGTGCATGTTCTGGTTGCTACATATGTTCATGAAGAAAGACAAGCCGGACAGCCGGGAAGGGGGGGGGCACTTTGTTTTGAAGAATATTTTTGGTCTGAGCTAGTTCAGAGGCCACCACCTGTGAGGTGGTGCTTGGGAATTCAAAATTTAGAAACTCTGCAGTTACTGAAGGTAAGCAACTTGTTAGTCAACCTACAAATCAAATCTTCAATTATGGGAGCCCTTAAAATTGTTTAAGCTGAACAGAAAATCCTTTCAAGCCCTGGAAACAAGATCACTTCATTAGAGAAACCTGGGTTAATCCTCCATTTATATATCTCTCCCCCCTTTAACTCAGGGAGAGTACCCATCCACCACATGCTTATTTAAGATGGCCTTGCCATCAGAGTCTCCAACACCAGTTTGTTAGATATCACAATACATAGTCTCATTACTCCCATAATGTCCAACCTTGGGAGTACTTTGATACTGCTCAAAAGTGGCAACAGCCAAGCATAAAGTCAGCTAAAGAGAATTCCAAATTCAGATCCTCTATAGGCCTCTGTAAAACCGGCATTTATAGGATTGCTATTGCCATATGGTGCACCTCTGCAGCTAGGTTCACATGCCATGAATACAAATTAAAAGTGCATCTACAAGTGACTAGTAAGTATTAGTTTGAAAGACCAACATATGGTAAATGAAAAGGCAGTTGTTACAACACAAGTTTTATTTGCATTGAGTGCTGACAGTTCAGCAAGTGCTTACTAACCATGTAAGGTGCAGGACAAGAGCATTCTAGGCTGTACATTACACCTAGTCAGGAAAATAATTGGTCACATCGAGACTCTGATAAATGAGCCCTATGCTACTCTTCATGCGGTTCAGCATGGGTACTATGTATATGGATACCTTTAAGGCACAACATCACGTACATACAATTATCCTTTACCAAAGGAAAGTCTTGGGTAAAGAGTTGAACCACAGTACAGTATACAGGTCGCAGATTGCATCAGCTGTGCACCTTTAACAAGTGCTTTCTTATGAGTTGGAGTAAAGATCACTTAATGCATTATTAGAGTGCAATATTTAAAGGCAAACAGTTCAAACACGGTTAAAATGGTGCGGTTCTCCTGTAGCACTGTGCCATTGTAGGCTTGAGCAGCCAATAATTCACTGTCCTAGATGCTACACTTTAGTCCTTTCATTGCATTGTTGGAGTTTGGCATGTCTACTTAAGGTACGTGTCCAGTTTTTTCTGAATGTTGTCAAAGGAGTCTTCTCCCATGTAATCAACTTGACCCTGTTCCCACCGTTCCTTGCGTTCTTCTGAAGATATAGGTGGTGGGGGAGAAGGTGGATCAATTGACAACTGAGACACTGCTTCAGCAACTGCTTCCTAAAAGAAGGAAGCAACACTAGTTATAAGCAGTACACGAATCCAACAAGAAAAAGCAAAATAAAAATGGGATGGAGAACTAAAGAAGTTCCCATGCAAATAAAGCAAGCATAAAGAAAAGAAAAAACGGACAACATTTCTAGGGAACAAATTTGTTCCCAAAGCATACAAATGAAACACAATCACAATATCTGCAAGCAAAAAGCAGGAATGCATTTTAGATCAATTTTACCCATACCTCTCTACAGAAGCCACAAGAGAAAGCCAGTGTATAGACCAAGTCAGTAAGCTGCAACAGTTCACCAAAATAGTGTAAGAGGTACAAAGAGAAAGCACAGCCGAGATGTTTAGAAATGGTAGGCTCAAAGGATGGGAACAGATTTGGGATTAGTGGTTTAGATGCAATTTCAAGCCTTTAAGTTCCAAAGAGCACTAACAACTACATTTACTCCTTCGTGGTTACAATGTGAAGCAGTGGCATCTCTAGCCATTAAAACAGCATTTATACATTCATTGTAACATAGTTAATCAAAGCTACGCCTGGCTTGCAGTTCTAAGTACACGATCAAACCCTGCAACATATCATCCACTCACAGCCCCCTCCCCACTGACATTTATCCAACCCCATGTCATGAATTGTTCAGGACTCTAGCTTAGTGGAGCAGACTCATCATGCAGATCAGAACATGGCTTTACAGCATATAATCCAGCGATGCTTCACTCCATGTGACCCTTTTGGCAGGGGAACTTTTCAAACACGAAAGCAGAGAAATCTAGATATTGGCAGCAGGTTCTCTGGTCGAACTATTCCAAAGCCACTATGTGAATAAGTTTAGGTCTCAAAGGACCACATGTAGCAAGATTTACATACTGTGAGAAAGCAAATACATTTTAGTGGAATTTGGACACGCCCCCATTTATTAGGAGTATAAAATCTTGCAATGAATCCCAAGTTATTCTATGGTAGCACTTTGACTAGGGCAAGTCAGATTGGGATAAATTCTATAGAGCAGAATATCAATTACAGATTAGAAAACAGACCATGGGTTCAGGTCCAAATCTTGCAGCTACCTATGCTGTTGCAGTGCTGCTGAGGCTAGCCCTCCCTGCCAGCTACTTTATACAAACTATAAACACAATGCAACCCACTACCCTCCCTTTCAAATTCAGTCCATTTGTCCAAAACTAGCTGAACACATGAAATTTGAACATTCACGATTCATACTTTGTATGGGCTGTTACCATTACCAGTGTAGGCACCATGTGATTTACCACAAAATGAGGTGAAAGTCAAACACCTACACAGGTCAAGCTACCACAATAGGTAGCTTTCCTGCAGAAGAAACAAACCAAAAGCTTAATGCAACTACCCAACTCCCCTTCAAACCGCACCAAACAAACTCCTCTTGGATGAAGTGCAAGACTAAATTGGAGTGTACAATCAATCTGCATGTACATTGAACAATTCTTCTCCCAGGATATGGACTGCAATTTTAGCACAGGACATAACAGTACCTTTGTGCAGACCTTCCCAGAGCCATGTGCTGGAAAAACTAACCAACTGAAACATGCAGGCAGGTTACAATATCATTTAGTGGCCAAGCAGGGCACAGATCGCAAACTATAGACTAGTTTATGCATTTCCCCAACTGTTAATTAAGGGGAGCCTCAGCTGAAATACCCTACACTAAAGTTAGTGGATATCAGATCAAAAATGTTAGCCTAGTTTACTGGGTTCAACCAGATCAGTAGGTGTCATGATCTGCTAATAAGCACATTGAAGGTAAGACCCCAAGGTGGATACTACCCTGTTCAAGCAAGTTTAAATTACACATCCTACAAAGCATTTCCTTATGCATTCAATACTGGAAGGTTATAATGACTTAGCCGTGAATATTCACCACATCCAGAGGTGCACTCTGGAGAGTTATAAATTATCCACACTATGGCATGTGTGATTTAAGTGAGATTACAAGCTTACCGCTTTGAGGCCTGTAGAGGAGTCCTTGACAACACCATGCTCAGTTAACAATGGGAGGACCGTGTTGGTGAAGCAATCCCACCACATGTTGAGGAACTCTGGATGAATCATTGTTGGATCGTGCACCTCACTCGTTACACACTTAGTTTTGGGATCATAGGAGTAGTTCCATGGTTTGACTTTTCCCAGAAAATGTACCACTTTGGCATTTTCTCCGAACCTGCAAGGTAAAAGCATGATCAAGGTTTTAAACTAGTGGCCAAGCACCTTGTCAACCAAGTACCAACACAATTGCCTCCTTAAATGTTAGAAGTTTTGCCTATACTGCACCAGACGACAATTACTTATTGGTGGGAAAGGAAAAATTGTCCAAATGATTTTGCTGCAATTACACATTTGCAAAAAGTCCTTACAGTAACGACTCAATCAGGAACCCAGGTCCCTGCATCACACCAAGAAAAGAGGTACCAGTTAATGCAAAAGTTACCAAAGCCTACAAATATGCAAGGACACAAGCACCAAGTTGTTTGCTATGCATTAGGGCACGTGCTGGTTACCAACTATTCTCCAGATAAGTATGAAAGCAAGGGAAACATTTGTCGAACAAATTTCAGAGTATGCCATTTAAATTAGTGTATAGTCTGTAGTGCTGGGGCTGCCTGCAGTGTTCACTTTAGTGGGGCCAAGGTGCAACTCAAAATTGCAACATTAACAATAATGTTTAACATCTATTGCAGATTTCTGGATGGAGTAGCAAGAATGACCAATGCTGAGCATGCAAGGAATCCAGAAGGTTGCCATGCTGAAAGACCACCAAATTCTAAAACAAAGTAGCGCTAGTCCCCAAAGTTTTGCTCTGAAGCTCACGGCTGTGCTACATAATGTTGGTGTGATGAGATCTAAGTCTGTGCAGTCTTAATTGTAACTCATTCTTCATCCACATGCATTGCCCGTCACTTTCTCACTCATGTTCTTTAATTCCAGCTCAGTTTGTCTGCCTGCCTCCATGTGTTTTCCATCTCTTGAACCAGTATGCCAATTACACTTGAACTAAGACAAATCTGATCACCTAAAAATGAACCTAGATCCCCATTTGAAATCATTCAATCATTAACTGGTGTGACTATTATCTTAGTCCAACTCCCACCACTGTTAAGTGGCAACACAACCTTTAGTATCACATAAAAATTAGGAACATGTGCCTCACTATGTGGATCTCAAAGTAGGGATTTGGATACACTGGATTTAATGAAGGCCCAGAGCTTAGCTGAACAAGTTACACCCAAAACCCACTTAAAGGATATTGCTTAGCAAAAATCAGGTAGTGGTAAATTCTGGACGAGGAATGCATGTGGTAAAACTTCATGTAATCTGCAGTACTGGTATAAACTGATGCACAAATGTGTACTGCATGCAGATCATTTAAGTCCTAGCAGGGACAGTTCTGTCATCTTTTAATCTATGAAAAATCAACACTACATCTGTTAAGTCTAGAAAAGCATTTGCACCTCAAAGATACTCAGTGGAAGAAAGTGGACAGATCATGAGATCAAAACAAATTTGGTACAACAAATTTGAACCACATGGTCCCCCATTACACATACCCACCATCAGGGCAACAATGCTTGGCTTACCACCAGGCCACAATTTGTGTCACAGGACAGGTCTGTTAAGACCTGAAATTAGAAGGTAAAGGGATTGCATATTCAGCCACTTTATATGGATTTGGGTTGGCACTAGGGCAGTGAATTCACCAAACACCCCACTTGAACACAAGTTTGTTATCCAAGACGTGCTGCTAAGGGTGAGCAGTGTAGTGTTCGCCGTTGGACAGGTGCTCCAATGGAATTAGCTATAGATGGAAGCTTCAGAGATCATGACAATTAAGTTACCAGCTGGTAGGCAGTTTGAAACCTATATTTTGCTGGTCCATTTAAAGTATTCCTAGGTAGTTTACCAAGTTTCTCTTGGGACCGTTTCACTACTCTACAAGAGGGCAGGGACTGCATTTGCAGCTTGGTTTTAGCCTCCTAAGAGGGGGGGGGGGGGCAGCATAGTGGTCCATCTGTGGAAGATGCATTGCTGTCTGCAGGCAAATAGACCAATGAGTCTGCTCAGGTAGTAAGGGGGGGGGGGGGGGTCAATTGATTTCCTGTAGATATGGCAAGATGACTTACAGCTATGCATTCACAGCCACCATCATGAAGATTTGGGAGTGTTCTGAACAGTGCATTTTGGGTGCCTGAAGTATACTGTTCTTTGAACTAGCATTCAGCCTGATTAGTGCCAGATTTAACTTTCTTCTGTGCTAGAGCTTCTAACAAGAGTACATGAATAGGTTTAGTATCTTCAATCAGATACTCTTCCCATACAGTTTCTCCCTCATAGAAACTTTAAAATATTCTGGATTCGCCAATGCTAGTTTCGTTGAACAAGCACTTCTGCATGTGTTCTTCTAACACAAAGACCCCTCCACCCATTAACAAGAGTGCCTGTACCTTTGCTGTAAAGGAGTGGGAGGTAGACTTAATTGTGGTTTCCAGAAATTGAATGTAGTCTGTGGGAATACAGTATCCCTATTAAGGTGGATTTGCCCTTTTGACAATTATATTCTTCACTGCCCTTGGTCTTCCCTTTTCAATGGAGAAGGTCTTCAAATGGGACCAGGAGTGGAAAGAACTCTTCTCCCAATCTAAAAACCTTCACACATTTAAGGAAGGCTTGCAACATCAAGCAATTTAGGTTCAGATACTGAATCTCAAAAGTAGCTACATAGGACTTGTGCAGCCACATGAGATGACCATGCACCATTTACAATGTAGTTAATTACACACAAAAAAAACTAGTTATGATGGTTAAAGGGTGATTCACTCTACATTTCAGAGACATGGATATGCAGAGGTTGCTGCTGAAGATAGTCCATGCAACTATTGCTGTACATTTTCTCCAGTTCACTGCCATCCGTTAAAGCTTCACTAGTATAGCTCATTCAAAGTGGGCCTTAACCGCAGGAATAGAAGGTGCAAAGGGCAAATGGTATCTGGCGTGAGAAACTGGGGGGTTACTGACTAGACTGTCCTAATGTATTGTTTACAACAGTATGCAAAATTCAGTTATCCTAGTGGTATGCTAATAGTACTGTAATTTGTTGATGTCCATTCTGCACACCATTTATGCTTCATGTACACTGAGCAACTGTGCAATACAAGATTAAAAAAATGGGCCTTTATCCTTACAGGGTTACATTGCTTAGAGCACTTTGGAATGTCCCATACAGCACTTCACTCCTGTGAGCACAGAACAGCCACAAACTCACTCCTGAATAGTAACCATGTTTTGAGACTCCATAATACCTGTGCCAATACTGGACGCCAATACTGGACCCTAGTCATCTGCATAGGACCTCAATTTCCTATTAACAAACCTTGTTGTCCCCTAAGGAGCCAAAGCCAGTAGTCATTTCCTAGCTAACCACACCATCATTTTTAAACATCTGTATATTTAACAGTTTCCAATGTGTAACAAGTTCCCTTAAAGTGACTTAGTAAGGCTACTCCCCCCCCCCCCCCTCACAGCCTGGAATCCGTTTTTAAAACTAGAAGACTCCATCAAGACTTCTAGAAGCCTGCTTTGACTACTCACAAGAGAGGATGGCTTGCTTTAAATAAAGTATCAAAGACTTTTGTATATGGTGGTGCAAGGAACTACAGTAACAAACCAAGCTTATGGTCACCCTTACCAGTACAAACAATTTGCAGCTGGGTGACCATTTAGGTCATCCATAATATCCCACTTCTGGATTGTTCGGGAGAGCCTTTCCAGTGGCAACATCAAGTAACTGAAATAATGTTTTGAGGGGCAACTCTTAAACCTCCAACAGTGCATTATCTGCACACCATCACAAACAGAAACCTGCAACAAATACTGCACTGGCTACTGAAAAACAGTATTGTGCTTGTATCACAGGAGGGCAGCTTTAAACAAATTAAACACCAAGGCGCATGCTAGCTTTGATTAAGACTGCTCAACTTCCTATGAGAAATAGCACAAGGGTTACTTGTAGCCTGATACCCAAAGAAGATTTCTCCTTCCCAAACTCTAAACAAATAAAATCACCCAAATATATGGAGGGCAAAGATTACTGCAATAGGGAATTACATTCCTATGGCATAGCCTTTCAGTGCAAAGCTAGAAGTGGAACAGTGATTTTCAGAATGAAGAGTACAGTGGTTTACAAACAGGTTTTGGTTATTACATCTGGACCTTCTCGTAAAGTCTTCGATCTTTAATTGAACTCTGCACCAGTTGCCGCTATCCTGGATTAACTTCAATGCCTCTAGTGATTTTAACACTTCTGCCATGAACTAAACCAGAACAGTAACAAGACTCAAAAAACCAAGCGTGCATCCTAGACTAATTATCCATTCTGTAGGGAATGGAGTCACTGAAGAGTTCAATCATTGTTCATGGATGCGAAAGGCTCATGTAGAGTCCACAGGCAAGTTCATGAAAATCATGATTTGCTCCCTTGGCTGCGTCATCTCCTGTAATCTACATTAGTCACTTAAGGTCCAACACTACAGCGATGCATGCCCAAATGCCCTACCATAAATTGATGCAGCTGGATAGGAGGTCCAAATTAACCATCCTGAACAGCACTAATGTTGCACACGGCTACAAGACTCCGGTACCAGAAGATCTATACAATAGAGGGGGGGGGGAAGCAAAAAAGTACTGGCCTACAGAAAAACATATTACAATCGGGAGTTAGTGAAAAGTAAGGAAAAAAAAAAATGAGCAACTAGAATCCAAGACAAGCCAACCCCTAAAATAAAAATGTACCTTAGATGCAGCTTTTGATTTGAAGCCCACAGTGCCAACTCAAATTCTCTTAAGCCTGAGATAAGGAATAGCCCTTTCAGATAAGCCAGGCAATTTACTTTTTATGCGCCACCCAAACACATGGTTTACAAGCTCTCAATTATGCAGGAAGTGAACCTAAAATCTGCAAATATTACTCACGCTTTGAAAGCTGGTAGATACGAATATATAGAAATGCTGCTTAAATTGTAAATGAATGGTAGATGCTTGTGGATATCGGTTGTTGCCCAGCTGCTGAAAAAGCCATTTAACAAGCCCTGGTCACCTCCTAAAAAGCAAAAGTCAATACAAATGTCAGTGTATTTTGCACAAACTTCACTCAATGAAAACTTTAGTGTTTCTGCATTATAGGTCATAAGAAAAATAAAAAAAGCTTTGTTAAGTGTTTCATTGGAGCAGTCACTCGTTAGAGTGACTTCACCCCAGATCCCCTCCAACATTCAATTAAAGATTGGCGAAGGCAGATGTTTTTGAAAATCAAGAGGGGTAAGCAAGAATCATGTGATGTATGCTTGGAAAACAACTAGGGTACAGCTGACCATCTACAAGCAAATTCAGTAGCTGAATTTACTACAGGGATGCTGGAGCAAACTTACCAGCCCATCTCATAAGAGATGTTGTACTCTACAAGAGAAAAAGCAGAATTGTTAAACATTCAGCAAGACTGACTGCATAGTCTGCCTTTACAAAAAGGCAAGCCTTTGAGACAGCCCATAGAAGACCATTCACTGCTAACAGTTTGTGCCACAATTCAATAGGTAACAAGATTGGCAATAGGTTTAAAACAAACCCAACAAAGCACAGTATACATTTACATCACAAAGCATCCTATATATTCCTATGGACCATACCCAGGCACACCACTCAATGTGCCTAGTATTTATTAAGGCAAACCCCACACAATTTCCCAAAGCAGGGTTAAACCAGATATCACTGCACTATTAACCCACCTTAACTTCAGACATCTGCAACCAACATTAACTTAAATATGGCAACACAATATCCGGCTGCAGCTGTCACCCTCCAGGTACATCATTGTACCTCAGTTTATTCAGCTGGTCAGGGGTTCCGAAGTAGGGACAATTGCACAGCCACAAGTTACTAATTTGATTAACCTTAACTAGCAGCAAAGCAACAGTGAAGTTGTTGTACTATAGTGAAGCTACATTCTCTTTTCTAAGGTGCGAGAGTCATTACTGCCATCGGAGACCAGAACAGCAATTACCACCAAGCCAGACATGCCAACTACAAAATTATTTAACCCGAACCCAGTCCCAATCCTAAATCCTGTTCTGCATCAGTGCCATTCGGGAGCAGTGTCCAGCAATCTGAAACACTTCCTCAGTTTCACAACCATTGGCATTTGGAGTAGTGTCAGGCCCAAGATCAAAACCAGTTAGAATTAATGACAGACGAGATTTGTAAGACAAGGGTTCAAACTTAACTGTTTAGAACTAGACTACATACCATCAAAGCTTCCTTTTTCTGTGGCAAACTGTAACAAGTGATTGTAGGTTTCAATGGATGGACTATAGACAAACACTCCAGAATTGAAGCAGTCCGGCCAGCCTGGATCTGGTGCAGCAGACAGTTCCTCCCTCTCGAAGAGTTCATCAACATTAGACAAAACCTAGGCGACATGAAACTGCATAAGCCATCTATTGAAAGGTAAGCAAATTGATATTCCCCCACCTTACATATGGGGTGTAGTTGGTGAGAAGGCAAGAATAGTGTGAGGACAGCTCCAGCAATTCAAATGGAATTAGTACAATACTTTGTGGTGGTATCTGCAGCAGCTGGGCTAGGAGGGGTAGTTTCTTCCTGTTAAGTGTTCCTAGAGCAGTACCCGCCTTGCAAGCACAGCCTGGGCACCTCAAGGTGCCATAAACATGGCCATATCTGATGGCTAGGGTTATATTGGGTAGCATGGATACAAGTGCTCAGGAAGTTTAGTGACCTCCAGTAGTTTAATGGGTTTTGAATAGGGCACTGGCAGTCATAGTTTGGTTCACAGCAAACACTAAAGAACTTGCATTTACTCACATGGAAGTGCAGATATTGCGCATTATACCCGCTTAATTGTACTGTCCATAATAAGTGACCCCACAGGTATGGCAATGTCCAGAAATGGCAAACTGGCACTAAAACTGACCCAGCCATCACCACCAGAAAATTGGTGCTCCTGTCTTTATATGACCAGATTGTGTGGGATACTGAAACTGCATGCACAAAAGGATTACAGCAATTGGTTCCCTGTACTCCCAACTGCGAACCCTCACAACTCAATTAATGCCCCTGTTCAGGTTCTTCATCACTAATCCACAAAGATCTTGAAATACTGAAAGTGGATCTTGCATATGGACTTTCAATGGAAAGCCAGTTCAGGCGTACCTCAACTGGATGTACAAGCTGCAAGTGACCAGAGTTGATTGCAACATGGAGCCTCATTTATTACACACTGGTCATGAGCCACTCTAGCTATTGAAATGTCCAATAAGTTACATGTCAGTTAGTTCCAGCCTTAAGCTTGGATGGCAGCCGTAACACTCCAGCTCAGCAGTTCAGACCTCAACCGAGGGAGGTTTGGGGCGGAGTGGGGGGGGGGGGGGTGTAAAGAGACTCACTGCTAGATGCCTAACAGTGGCTCAGTTATTTTACACCTCATAATAACAATCATTCAAGTTTGACACATTCGGACAGGGTTACACCTTTAGACACTAAATTGCAATAGGCCCTGTCCACTCCAGGCTGCTTTTATCCAAAGATGGAGTGGCCACATATACCAAGTCAATGCTAGATTACCCCCCATAAGATTGGGATTAGACTGGCCAAGCAACCAGGGGGAATTTAGCCCTTTGGGTGGAGGCATCCAATGGTTAGGCCATACTGCACACATTAACTCTGCAATACCTTCTAACCCCAAAACTCAGTTTCCCATAAATACATATACAATGTGAAAGTAAACCAGTGTATAAACTGCCCCACCAATAGTGTACTAGGAGTAATCCTGTATTGTGACTTTGTATACTAAAATGCAATTAAAACCAGTACTTCAAAGTTGACCACTTACACCAGATAGTTTTAGCCATGCTAACATGCAACAGTAAATACAGTTTACACAGGTAAAGTAACATTTATACTACAGCTGTTACACAAGGCCATAAAGTCAGTAAAATGTGATTACCATTGTGTCTGCATCCATGAACACACATTTCGAATACTGAGTTAATACCCAGCAGTGGAGTTTTGTCAACGTGATACCCAATTCTGGTCTTTCCATCAAGGCAAGGTGAGCCGAATCCCCACTGTCCAAGACATCCACTACCTTCACTTCATCGTAGACCTTCTCAAGTACTTTCCTACAATAAAAGAGAGGGTAGTATGAATGGACCCATCTATGCAACAGATCTCAGGGGCTGGTTGTGCAACTCAGGAATTTGAAGTTCCAATCATTGAGATTAGTGCATTGGCCTCTCAGAACAAAGGGAGGCTCCTTAGATTAAATGGCAGGTTTTGGTATGCCATACTGCCATGCACAAGATTAAAACCAAGCAGAAAGTCAGTCACTTGATTTTGACAGTGGCATCTAGTAGTTCCCAGTTTAATCAAATCCAGCCACCAGTGGCGGCTCCTCCACTAAGGAAGAGTGGTGTCACCCCTCTGCTGGGCAATTCAAAAAAGGAACATGGTTATTTTTCCTGTTGTGGCTCAGCTGGTTAGAGGCAGGGCTGTTACAGCAGCCTTTGGCAGAGGCGGGGTTGTAAGGAGTGGTGAGGCCTTCGGTACACATGAGTTTGGCCAGCAAAACAGTTATGTGCACTTACATGTTATCCACCCAGCTGTATTGCATACCATGGGTGAACATGCCCAGGCTCCCCAGTTGAAGTGCTGCAGGTAAGGGTTTTAATTTCTCATTCGCCACCCAGTCAAGCAGCAGCCTCCACTGCCAGCCACACCTGCCCTTGGTAGGAAGTAGAAATTTAGTTGCCTGTGCTCATGATAACTTTACTTCCTTCATAAAAAAAAGCCACACCCTGCACACGACAACTTGTGAAGGGAAGTCAGACAAGTCCTCGTCTGATACCAAGTCAATAAGCACGGTTTGCTAATCCAGATGCTCTTGCTAGTTCACAAGGCCATCTAAACCACAGGTCAGCAGTATGACAAGCTTACCAAATGCCACAATGCTTCCAAGTGCAATCTAGAAAAAGGCTCCAGACAGGAAGGCACCAAACACGAGTTAGACCATAGCAAAAACTGTTTTGCAATAATCATATTAGAGACGGCAGTCTAAGTCGCCATCTTCTCAAAATCCTGTTTAAAGGCTTTGAACTGTCAGTCAAGTTGTGCCCAACTTAGTGTTGCCATCAGCAACTAAAATCTTACTTCATATTGGTGCAGTATATTTTGCTTCCATTTGAAATGTATCCTTTTAAAGCTAATTTTGTAGGCAGGTCTGCTACTTTCCCCTCTGCCGGTCAGTGATCTAACCTTGGAGTGTGTCCCATCACTGCACATTTCCTCCATCAACAGGTACATTTTGAATTGTTAGTTCATTTGCACATATGGACCAACTACTCCTGTAGAAAAACAAGTAATCCTAGGAACCCTCAATCTACAACTTAGTTGTATAGGTCGTAGGTACCTTGACACCAAGAAGTTAGCACCACTGGAGATTTGCAGACTGCCTTAAACAGTTCTGGCTGATCAAAGCCGCTTACATTTCGGTTGTCCCTCTTTCCAAGCAAGTGTCTGAAGCCTACCTACCACCACCACCACCACTCACTGTTCAAAATCCCCAACAAGTTTGGCAATGTGTTTCACCATCAAGAAAATAACTCAAATGACAGGCACTTGATGAATTGAGATTTCAGGATCACCTAGATAACTATCCAAAACGCTCCTCTTGTAGTGCTAGGCAGAGATCCCATTCAGGGAGACAGATCAGACTGGCAATTGTTTTCCAGTGTGATGAATGTAGCTTCTTCCCAAAGAATACTCTTCTCCTCCCACCCTTACCATTAGTACTCTAACTGGAAACTGGCATGAGGAACCTTGCCCTTTGAGGCTTTTTGAATGAGTCCCCACAATAGATACCATGGTCTCTTGCAACCCCCGTCTCCTCCCCAAACATTGTGGCACAAAGGTTAGGACTTTGTACGATGACAGTTTAGTCCATCTTTTCAGAATGAGCAAGCCCTTAAATGCTTGACTAAATTTGATTCAAAGGAATAAACTAGGCATGATGGAAAAGTTTACCAAACTCCTCTATTTATATACTGCAAATACTTAGTAAGAAAAGAGCCATCTATCACAACTGGTAGACATCAAACATTTACCATTAGGCACTTTACACCACACCCTAGATCCCACTAGATGGTGGCTTTTGAAATGTTCCTGGCCCTTCAGGCTAGATTTGCACTGTGCCATGTGAAGTGCTCAAGAGTCCTTACAACCATGTGCTTCATATGCAGTCTACAGGAAATAAACTATTGCCATCTCACTTACTTATCTACTGCTTTAGTGGGTGTGAAAACGT
Source organism: Triturus cristatus (assembly GCF_964204655.1). NCBI lineage: Eukaryota > Metazoa > Chordata > Amphibia > Caudata > Salamandridae > Triturus > Triturus cristatus. The sequence continues at coordinate 989,043,408 of NC_140594.1, read as the reverse complement.
AAACCTGATCTGCCTACTGCTTGTAGAAACTAGACACCATAAAGAAAAGTGGTAGCCTGTGTCCACACAGGCTTCACCCCACCCCCAAGTCTTTTTGGACCCCATCCAGCCTCCAGGAAGGAGGGGGGCATAACATCTCCAGAGAGACATAAAGTGAAGGCAAGTTAAGAACTCAGGTCTGCATAGTGTCTCATGGTACTGTCCCCTAGGTGCAGAGTAGAATCCTGTGCCCCCCCCCCCTTCTGGCTTTGCTCAGTATGGCAAGAACCTCTGCCTCCACTGTGTGGAAGGGCCGTTTAAGGCTAGGGCATAGTCCTTGTGTATATGCTAGGACTACCCATTTAGTTCATCTCCTAGTTAATCTGAGTGGAAGACACTACATTCCTACCCCCCCCCCTCAACCAGCTAGAAGATGGTGGTGTAATGGGAGTCAGCAAAAGCTCCAGCAAAAAGTGGCAACTGGGCTTCCTGCTGGCAATTTTAGATCCACTCCTGCCATTAACGAGCAGTACATTCGTTGGTGTCTGGATTGTCCTCTGCACAAAGCTATGCTTTGTGGAATGGAATGCTACAGGGTGGTGCTTTAACATAGCAAAAAAAAAAAAAAGCAGCTGGGCTAGGGTGCCCACAGAACCTGAACTAATCAGGATCTGAATCAAGGTGTCCAGTTGGTCCCCATCCAGGTCAGGAAAGGGCTTAATTTATTCCAGTGCACCCTTTGCCAATACATGTAGCAGCCCAAGAAACTGGTTTCATTCACTTGACCGGAGATTGAATTGAAAGCCTTCCATCAGTTTAAGTTAACTGTCCGGAGGGAGTATAGAGAATGTATGGGATTTCAGTTTATATAGACTAAGCACCAACCACAGGCTCTGGCAAGAGGTAGGAGTACAAGACTTGGGTAAACCAAGTCAGGGATACAAGTATGGATTCACTCCTGGGCCAGAGATGGGCTTCTGCAGGAACATGCTCTATAAGACTTGTTAAAGGAGCACACACGTGACACCGCTTGTCACAATGTACTTGGGCTCATCAGGGAGCATGGCTAGTTCTAGAGCCTCTGCAGCTTTAGAAGATCTGTAACAGTCCCTTTGGGATAGGTAACCAGTACAGTGGCATTTTGCAAGATGCAATATAGGCCAGTGTTTAAGTGAGAGAAGTAGACTGGCATCCTCAGAAGGGTCTTCTGTACAACCATGAACCCAACAGGGATGTGGTTAAAACACTTCTGATGCAAACAACTCCAACGTGGCGTGCTGCTGTGTATCATGAAGCAAGCTTTGATAGTTTGCCAAATGCATCAGCCAGCTTTGAAGGCAGTGCCATAGATTTCACCATGCATCATAGTCAGTAGGGATCAGGGCATTAGCCACCAAGTCTGAATAAGCATATACTCCTTGCTGGGTGGTTGAGGGTGCCAAAGCGGCATTGAAGAGATACAACAGGACCTTTGTTTAGGGGCAACAGTTTAAACACAGATTTCTGGTTGCCGATTTCAGCATCAGATGAGCTAATGAGCCAAGAGCACCACCAACTATTACAAGGAGAGGAACTGTTGCATCAGCCCAACTGCATGCTTAGTGGATTGGTCCTTGTATGCAACCGATAACCCCCAGTTGAGATTGCTCTTGCAGGCAGGTCATAAAGGGGCCTACCCTTTAGACAGAAAGATGGACCATCTAATGCAGACATAACTGCAGCTTATGGTCATATTGTGCACAATAGGGCCTTCCCACATTTCCTTCCCTGGACATCCTACACTCATTTTAGCCCAGCCATTATCCTACCAGAAAGGGCATTTTCCAAATGGAGCATTAGAGTTAGATTCTCACCTCAGTGACAGTAAAAAAATAAATTAAAAAAAGATAAATCCAAGGCTGCTTTATGTCTCGGGGAGAGATTGGAGTCAAGCTTTGACAGCAGGTGATTCATGTAGAAGTCTGAGGGGCGGCATCCAGGGAATGGTCTTTGAGATATTCATTTCTGGTCAGGGTACAAAGGAGGCAATTTATACCATTTACTGAATTCTGATGTAGTCACTTTGTCAGCATGGGCATGCAAGGTGTAATGACTACTGCTGGTGGAGATATAATAGAAGTGGACACTTGGCGTGACATTAAAAAGGGTCATTCAATATGCATGGTAGAGACTGACACTATGAAGTCTGTATAAGCAGGCTGGAAGGAAGTCAAATTCTTCCCATGTCTAATGTGTCCTGCAAGATGCTAGGAGGTTCAGAATATCTAGTGGTCCTGCTCCACCATATGAACCTTCTGGCAAGCATTCCTAACTGCCATGAAGATTATCCTTGTGCATGCATTCACAGACAATGCTACATTTTTCATTCTGGGTCTTTGTTCAAGCCTGCTGAAATACAAATCAGATAGTGATGTGAAACACTCAACCTCCGTGGTGGTTGAGAAAATACCAGGCACCCCATACTGCTGCGCATTAGCATTCACTATTGAACTTTGTATGGGGAAAGCTGCTGAGGTTAGACCAGCAGCCCCACAGGAATTGATGCAACTGGGCCCCATCTTTCTGCAGGTTTACCCACCAAGTCAGATCCACAAACAGCCTTATACTTGCAGACATGTAGCATTGCCATGGTTCTTGTGGCCTGCCAGTTACCTACAATATACAGGACTTTAGAGCCAATGCACAGAAAGTGTAGCCAATGGTTCAATGCCTTGAATACCTTTACTTTCAAGAGTGTTGTGCTACTTTATATCAAGGGGTGTTCCTTGGGTGGTACAGAAGTGTTTCTAATCAGACCATGGGTGGTAAACAACCAAACCTTTGCACAAATAAAGCCGTAAAGCCATTACTAGGGGCAAATGTAAAGTTCTACCAGCTATTCACACACTAGATGTGTGATGTGCAGCGTACATGCACTGTGTAATGAAGTTTGTTTCAAAATAGTATTTTCCTCCAGAAAATGCTTCCAGTTCAAAACCTGAACTCTGCATCAGACCTATGCACTGTGGTGCAAAGGTGTGCATGGTGCTAGTGCCCGATAAGAGATTTCACATAGATCTAGCCAAGGTGGTGATTGAGAATAGGCATCCTTTGCACTCTGCAGGGTCAGCACGGGGCTGCTAAGACTATCGCCTCCTTCATTTTTGCAGCTGTAGGCATAGATAAATCCCATTGCTTGGCACCATTTTAAACTAGCAGCTGGGTGATCATAAATTGTACAGCTTGTTCAAATTCTTACTTAAAGATCCAAGCGAACCTGTGCTGGCACCAACCCCACATACAAACAAATACTGCACAGCTTTAGGAGAAGCACGTCGTAAACTAGAGTTAGTGCAATGCACAGGACCGAAGACATACCAAATGTGGGAATACTATTTCACAGCATACATCAATGCTAACATTTTGAAGCAACCAGGGAATTTCAGTGAAGTTTATTTTGGGGCACAGCTTTGTTCAAACAGTAGTAGGATCCATTTGATTTCCTCCAACCTCCGAGCTAGCAGGGCAAGGAGACAAACTTTAATTTGTGACCAAGACTTTTGCAATACACTGCAGAGCCAGTTAAAATAAAGTACTTACTTCATGGACTCTGAGACTTGAGGAGTTATAAGTACAACCAGTTTCCGTGTCGTGTGGAAACGCCGGAGTGATGAACCCAAAACCAGAGCTCCTTTCACATAAGGATCATTAGTAGCGAGGGTCACAAAAGCTTCATCTTGGAAGACACAAAAAACAAAATTATTAATTACTGCAAGACTTCGGATTCACACAGAATACACGATTTTCTAGTGTTACGGCAAGTCCACTGGCACAGGTGATGCCCTTCTGGTAGTTTAGCTGCTTACACAAGCATCCACACCCCCAGTTGAAGCCATCGGGGTACCCAGAGGGTGCTCCAGCGTGCCATCACTCAGCAGCTGTTTGCAGGGTTCTGTAGACTTAAAATTCATCTGCCAAATTACAAGATAAAAATGAGCCATTCAATGTAATCATTTATTCCCCACACTTCGCTAAAGCTCTGACTTTTAGAACATGTAGAGATGGTGCCAATCACTTTCTTACTGGCACATACTTGCAAAACAAGCAAGTGAAAGAAGTTTAAGTTAAGTGCCACTGGCATTACAATAGGTCCCGCTGGTCTCAATCACATTCTATAAAGACAATTCCTGTAATTGGTCCGAGTTTCCATTGTAGTGCATGGGGGAGGGGGCACTAAAGCCAGTCCTGCGATGTTTAACTAAATCACGGCTATTCAACAGTAGACGATAGAGTAATGCAGGTAACCTTCGAGTACTAATTTCACAGTCAACGAATTCCCACTGAACTGACCCAAGATACAGGAATTAAAGACAAACAGGCGAGCTTTAAAATGTTAGTGGTATGGGTTTTTTTTTTTTTTTAATGTGAAATGTTTTAAAACACTATTCAGAGACAGACTAGCCGACTGGTGTCATGAGGCTTCAAGAAAGGCAGTCTCCAGGAAACGCAGCCTCCGAAATCGAGATTAGCAGGCCAATTTCAATAGAAGGTTAAAGACACTGGCAAACATCTGAACTAATCTGCTTTCGGCCTCCTTCTTAGGGGCTCCCATCAAGTTTAGTCACAATAGACAGTCACCAAGGACCTCTGCTCGGTACACACCCAGGGGCACCTATGAATAGCAGGAAATTGGGTGGTTATGGACAATCTAGGCAAGGTGAGCAAGTTAGTTTCAGTATCCACGTGTCTTCAATCTGAAACATTAACACCAAACTATCGGTGGAGTGCAGCCCTGCAATAATATGCACCCCTCCTCCATTTCGAATGAAAGTGCTTTCAGCAGTTAGTCTAAAATGTTCACTGGCTGGTGAACAGTCTTATGTAAAGTCATTAAGAGTAGTTTATCACTATAGATAGTAAATATTGCACGTTAAGAGCGGAGTGGTCCCAAAGAGAATCAAACTAGAATTCCAGGACAGCCCTGAGACTCTGCACATTAAGCTACCTGGCAGAAAAACACCATCTTTCAAAACAAGCCAACCTACTTATGAATTGGGCATCTCTACATTCATAGGAATGAGAAGCTCCTACCGATGCTACGCATACACTGCTGGGTTGGATGCAGACACAATTAGGACAGACTGTCGATGAGGACATTAAAGCTGGTTAACAGGTTTCCACATGTATGGAATAGAGGATGCATCTTTCCATAATCAGTGCTCCCAACACCCATGAGAAAAAAGCTGAAATGCATGGTGCATTTAGGATGTGCCATAAAGCACATTATGAATCCAGTACATTTTGTTCACTGGACTAAAGTTTGTCTAACCAATCACCTTCCGTCACTGCAAGTTAACTTGTTACATGTAGAAAGGCGTTTATACAAAAAGTACCACAAGTTGGCATAGTGCCACTCTACAGGTGCAACCAATGCTAGACACTTTAGGTCCACTGATCTGCAAGCACTGATTTGAGACATCCCAAATAAATGAGTATGGTCCTACATCGAAGCCTGAACATGTGATTAGTCTGAAGCATTAGACCAGTTTAGGTAACATTTAACCCAATGAGCTCTACACATTTAAATGATATTGCTGTCGAGCACCAAGGGCTTGCAGGAAAGCAGCATCCCCTTTCTTGCTCTCCATGTTGTAATACAAGAAACGTAATTAGACAAGTAGTAAATTCAGGGTTAGTAAGAATCACGTAGATAAAGTTGCCACGGAATGTTTCCATCAAGTGGTGCAGGTTCACTTTCAATCCTCCAGAAAATTGAAAGCCTCCCATCAACCACAAATCAGTGAGTATTCACGATGGGCAATAAACCTGCTCAGTTACATACTGTCCAAGTATGACTTGGGTGGTTAGTTCTTGAAAGCTGGCCTACTCTATGCAAGCCAGGAGCCCTTATCCCAAGTCATGGACATTTCTTTGAAACAGATAGTCATTCTGTGCACAAATCAAAACAATTACAGCATGGTGGTGTTCTCTGGATGTCTTGAGTCATGGAAACGTCGAGGTCACCAAGATGTTGCTGTGACAGAAAATTGTTGGGCACCAATTGCATAAAGGAGCATCAGTTTTTTTGTGGATTGGTAATTAGCTAAGATATTGGAAAACAATGTAGCTTTTATACAATTGCGACTAGAACCCAGACGGGCAGAAAACAGCAACCTCCACATTATTAAAAGGGTACCTGGCAAGTTGGCGAGGCAATTACATCATGCGGTAGTGTGGCTTACTAGTTTGGGGGGGGGGGGGGGGGGGGGGGGAAGAATTCAAATCAGAGTTCAAACACCAGTGATTTTTTCGTACTTCCTTCCCAGCATTGCCTTCGTGAAAGAAGGCAGTTCCTGCACGTAGCCTTTATTAGACCCAACTAGTCAAGACTAATCAAGTTAGACACATGCTCATAAATCCCCTCAAAGAGCCATTATGCATTAAATGTTAAGTTGCCAGGAGCTAGTCCTTCATGTACATGAAGGACTACATCAAGTCACGGCTAAGCAGATTTCAAGGCATCCTGCAACGTGAGAAGGTTTAGTTCACATTTACTGAATATTTTTATGAAGTAAGGTCTGTTCCAGCACAATAAGTAGGGGCAGCTCCAAGTTTGTTGGTAAAGTTTGAGAAAGGAAACCTGCAAGCAAAGCACTTTTGCGGCAACAAACACAGGACAAGTGCAGGGTTGGCACTTCCCAGAGTGCAACTGCATGGACTACTTTAGTTGGTTTGAGTGGAAACCAGCCATGTAAGAACAACAAGTGTCAGAAATAATCAAGGTAATTGGGTTGAGGTTCTTACCGCCCTCTTCCACACTTGCCAAGTGCAGGTCACCAGTTCAATTTCAGACTGTTCACGTTCAAGTCTATGCACAAACAGTAGTGCTAACAAAAGGACCATTTGGGCAGAACAAATTATGCATGACAAGCTCTGCTTAAAAATAAACCAGGTTGGTTAATGAAGATATGCTCTGCTAGCGCGAGGCAGTGATAAATCATGAACCTTGTGTCCTTTAACTGAGAAATATTGGAGAAAAATGAATCGGTTTTTAGGATATCAAGTGGCACTTCTTGCCACAAATGCAGAACCTTGTGAGAAAGTCTAACCGCAGTCTTGTGATGAAAGCTTCCCAAGTGCTTTACTAACACATCCATTTATTTCAGACGTTATGGAGGATTGCAGCAAGACCAATTTAAGGGTTACATCACACATCAAGATATAGCAGAAGCAGAACACCAAGTGTGCTTACAATAGCTTGAAAACTATTGTAAGTTATGGTACTACAGCCTCTACAGGAGGTATGCAAGCGAATGGGCAGCATTGGTCTTTGAGGACCACAATTGATAAAGAGACTGAACAAAAACTATTTGAAGTTAGTAAATTGTGAGGTTGCTTTGCTTTTTATGCAGAGGAAATACTGCAGCTTGACACCAGCACAAGACCTTACTTGAAGCAACTGCTAGCACTAAAACACTGTTAAAAAGGTTCTTGGTTATCTAGTTAGCACAGTGTATTCACATTTTAGCTTCTCTGCCAATTACAGAGTTGGTTTAATGAAAAGTGGGCTTGTTCTTCCATATTGCTACATGGAGAAAGTATGTATGCTAGAAGTCCTTCAGTGAAGTTACTGTAAGTATTTAACAGGTGTTCAAAAAAAAGTTCACGTAATGAAATTCAACAGTTAAAAGGTATACAATCGTGGATATTGTAATGTAGTGCTCCTGTGAAAGTTGCTGGTTTAAGACAGCTGATACCAACCACCTCCACATTATGGAAAGCTACATTGTGACCAAGTCAGACTCATGCATGTGCTTTAATACTTTGTGCTCCCGAACTTCACACCATTGAAGACCTAGTGGCAGCTTGGTGAGCTTACCCAAGAGTCCAGTTTTTCCACTTCTAAGCATCTTAGAACAGCTTAAGGCAGCACCATTTTAAACTGGAGAGCCTTCACTGTATACTCAATCACACTAGGCACAGTGAGCCCTAATCAAGCTATTCTAGACTACCTCCAGAACAAAGCATCTAGTCCTAGAAGGTAATTTGCAGTTAGGTCATGTATGGATAACAATGGCAATACTGAACTGTGACCAACTTGCTGCAAACGTCATGTAGGGACAATGCAGACATGATTGAGAACGTGGTTTGAGAGACCTACAGGGTAGGTTGCACTACATGTTGCTGGACCAAAATACACTTTGCCCTCCTACAGAGAAGTTCATGTAGTAATGAGGCATGTTATCAGCCAACTTCAAGTGCTGCTACAGCACAGCTTCCTGAAGAATTGTTAAAAAAAAGTTGCCCTTCTCTAGAGAGAAGCACAGCAAGAAACAGAAGACCCCACCCCTTCCATAAGGCCCTCGTTTCCAGTGCATGAGGGACTAATACTAAAGGGTCATATCTGGTATAAGTGGAGTAATCATGGTCTGCACTGCATGTAGACAGCCTCAGTGATCCTGGGAGGAAGTTATAAGTGTGGCAGGTGGGACTGGATGAGGTGTTAAGGAGCCCTTTATGACCTGCAGAAGGGGAGTGGGAACAGGAGGCTGACTGTGCAAGATGGAGCCCAATGCTGTGCATGAGTGCACCAGAGATGTGATTCAATTGTTCTGGAGGGAGCATGGATGCACAAACTAGAATTAGTCTAGCAAGTCAAGTAGCCATGTAGAGGCCTCTAGCTCTTAAGGGCGCCAAGTGTTTGTACAGGCGCTGTATGATCGTCTGGCACTAGAAATACAGAAAATGTGATATCCGAGATGGAGAATCGGAGTACATACCAGAGTGGAGGGCTGGTTCATACGGGCCCTAAACATGCAGCAAATGTGGGAGTTTATTTTGGATCATTGTGTGATGGTCATGCAGAAGCTATTTTTTGGGGGAGTTTTATATAGAAAAAAACTAGACCCGAAGATCAGGTATCTGAGCGCTTTACATAGCACCAGTTTTGTTACAGATGGACACATTCATTTTTGTTAGGGACGGGCAGTGGCGTAACAGAAGTTCAAGGGGCGCCCCCCCACAATGTACACAGAGGGGCCCCCACTCTGCATTTTATCCGGAGGCCCCAGACCGTAGTCCTGTTCTGAGGGGGGACCCCTGCAGCTGGGGGCACCGCGGGGGATTGTGTTACACCCCTGGGGACGGGGAGCCTCTCCCCTAATGTAGCTACTCCATATCCTTACACGGGGGGGGGGGGGGGTGAATCTGTTGTGCCATTGCAGAATTTGAGCTAATGTACTACTGGCAAGGCTGCAAGTGTAAATGCATTGTGTTGTATCCAAGAAGAGCAGTACAGAGTTAAATTTCGTTTCATGTCTTTAAGACAAAGAGCATAGAACTGATTTGAAGCGCAAGGGATGTTTATTAGAAGCACGAGTAATTGTGATGTTTCCCCTTTACTGACACCTAGAGCTGTACAAGTCCAGCACCACTTAGAATGAATCTGGAACAGCAGACAGTTTGGCGGTTCACTCGACAGCTACTTGCGTCACAGCCTCCCACGCAAGTCATTTGGAATTAGTGTGTGTATTCCACAAGTCGCGTAAGTTCTGCAGACGTTTCCACTCTGCAGAGAGACAGTTAGTGCACACCAAATAAAGATGGCGCGAAGGACCGCCAGAGTAGTAACGTCTTCACAGCCCGAGCTGCTTCAGGCCAAAGCCCCTCACATCTTCCACGAACCATCCAGCACCTACACAGCAGCAGAGCATTCCAGTAAAGACAGGAAACAAGCGTCAGAGCCCTCAGCGCCCAGTTACTTATAACAGGAGCACAATTACATTAGTGTACTCAAGTGACAAGAAGCATCCTAGATAACTACTAATCCTTTTCCTTAAGGGCCCATTAAATGTAGTCCCAATGGGCAATACACTTTAGACATGGGTCATGACTTGCCAGTTTAAGTTTTGCCCACCAAAAACAAAATGCTGCAACATTGTGTTACTTACTAGAAGTAATTGCATCAGTTTTACTGTAAAATAGCTGTGCATGACTCTTATGCAAGTATTATGCAACATTTCAAGACAACAGGATCTATGCCACTGCATTCCTGCCCAATACTGGGACACGTGCCTTCATTCCAGTGAGGCCCTACAAAAGTCCCAACTAGCTAAACCGAAGTTGTGCCAATGGGCCACAAAAAAAAAAAAAAATCGGCTCATCAGATACTTTTGTAGCAGTGTCTATTTTTTTGCGTGGCATCTTTCACAGCAGGTCAAGAGTAGCTGCACAAAGGCCACGATTCTGCAGTTTGAATGCCATGGCTGCGGCGACAATACAAGTCCAATAAATAAGAATTGTGGTCCAATAACCTGGATACTAAGTAGGCTTCTGCTAATTGCTTCCTGCTCGACACCAACCGATTCTGTGGTCATTGTTGGAATGCCAGATACATAAGACTAGAAAGAGGCACAACCACTGGCAACAAGGCACGCATTGCACAGTCTTTGCAGCAATTCAAAATAAGACCAGGGCCAGATTTATTTGGAACTTTAAGTGGTCCTACTACCTGCAAGCCTAGACCAGTGGCCCAAGAACTGATTCTGGTCTAGATATCCTGTAGAGAGCTCCTGGAGTGCCAGCGTTAACTGTATAGAAGGGTGGGGGACTCTTACACTGGGTTAGTAGTCGCAAAGAGAGTCCTTACCATTAAAAAAATAAAAAATAAATCTAGACTTACAGCTCACCATTTTCTCCTCTCCCTGCCCAAAAGGACACTAGGATTACAGAATTTAAGTGCACTTTAAATGCCCTTTTTGTTGCTGTTTTGTGTTGACAAACATTACATCGTGTTGTACCAGGTTCTCCGGGTGCACATCTTCAGAAATAACACACTGGAAAAGACTGCAGTCACACTGCAGACTAACTCATTGGAAGCTACTTGCTAAAGTGTTCAGCCATGTCCAGTTAATTGGAAGACCTTACTGTATGCTTACCAGTTTAAAGCTCGACCTATTCTGCACTGCTGGATCACTCAGACAGGCGGCCTACAAACAAACTAAGAGGCTACATGTACAGGCTAGTTTTTACAAGTGACTACATAAAATTAGTTTGCACCACTCCCTCATCTCAAGCTGCACACGTGCGACTACTTCTCTCCGTGTCATTATGGACAATTTCGAGACCTGGACTATACCTTCAAGTAACTCCTACCACGTGCAAGTAATTAGATCCGTGGAGAAGTCCACACTACGTTACCCAAAATGCATTAGGTTCACACATGCCCAGAGCAAACAAGCAATACCTGAAAATATTCGTGTTAGATATCAAGCCTTTATTACTTCGGTTCAGTAGCAGATGTGAGGGGGAAGCAGCCTGCTCAACAGAACTTAATAGCAGAGAAAATAAGCCTATTCTATCCTTTATGGATCGCCAAAATAGCACAAACAACTTTAATTACACCAGTTGTGGTAGCCTATGGATTTTCACGTACTGCCCTTAAAACAGATACGTCCCAACAAAAGCCTAGACTGAGCTTAAGCAGTACACACCCTACCCATCAAGGAAGAGATAAATACATCTATCAACCTAAGGTATTCTGCCACAAACCAGAACACTTGAATTATATATACACATAGTGCTCTTTATTAAGCCGACTTGCACGATTAATTCATACATAGTGTAAGGACATGAGCCATATGGCAGACTGGAGCACTTAAACCTGATAAGAGTGCAGGGACCTCTTTGTAAAGGGCATTCCTATCACGTGACCTATAAATCGGCCAATATTAATAGATTCGGGACTATACCCCCCAAATAGTTAATGAAGTTACCTGTACATAATTGGGGGGGCACCAATGGTAACCGTGAACTGTATCGTGACTCAACTTGTGCCACCCCAATACTACTCGGAAAACAAGTTGGTGGAACAGAAATCGATGCCACTGGACATCCGGATTTGGACTAAGAGCACCGAGGAGAGCCGGTGGCCTCTTGCCAAAACGAAAAGCCCAAGTGCGCTGAACCCCCTCGAGCAACAGGGCCAGACACAAAGGGAGAAACGGCTCAGCGGTATGGCAATAGTAAGTTTCCAGGTCTATGCTTGCCATTAAAGATGCATCTGTTGGCTGAAAGGAGGACGTAGCCTTAAACGCCTGCGAAGTTCTTGAAACGTGAATGGATGTTAACTGTTCTAGAGATCCATGGTAAGCTAGTCAAGCAGTTGTCCCGTGCAATAAAAACGTGGTTCCTGGCCTTATAACGGAGCCGACCGTACAGATATAAGAAGGAAAGTTTAAAAAACGCAGAATTTTAGAGTCTACATGCAAGCAAGCAGTCACCAAGCGAGTAAGTGATCTGCGGGCCTCCCCTTTACCAACGTAAAGTGAAAGTGAAGTCTAATGCACTCCCCGACGAGGGAACCACAACTACTACTGTGCACGCGGACACTAAATAAGCCCATAACGGGAGCCTTGCCTCGTTCATGATATGGAGTCTCATCTTAATTGGAGTCAGCCGAGCTAAAAACTGCGCAGGCTATTAATCACTAGTTTGGAGTCGACTACTCTTAGAAATGGAGCCTCTCTACTGCGAGCTGGGGGGGGGGGGGGGGGGAGGAGAGGGGAGAAGAAGAGCAATTGGGCTATGTAAATAATTCAGCACCCCATCACTGAACTTGGAGGGAGGAGAAGCGCAGTGCTGATGCAGCCGGTGCGGCGGCAGTGCCTCCCCCTCCGCCCTGCAAAGCGGCAGCAGCTGCGGCTCGCACCCGGGCAGCAGATAGCACCATCCCTCCCGTGACCCGGCTAAGGTTACAGCCATCCTTCCCGTGACCCGGCATAGGGGCCCCAGGGGAGGGGTTGATCCGGCAGCATTACTACCAGTCAGTGGCCCCTGCATCCGACCTGAATGCAGTTGCGCCGCATCAGACCCAGCGAAGCAGCACCGCCGCGTCTATGCAGTTGTGAGCACCACAGCAGGGCATGACCCAAGATATAGCCCGCCTGTGCCCTCGAGAGACCCGGATTGCCCCTGCACCGACGCACGCGCAGCCAGGAGGCCGCAGTAGCTCTCAGTCTCCCTCCGGCTCCTGGAGCCATCGCGCTGCGGGTTTCTGCTGCGTCCGCTCAGGGAAGTGAAGCGGAAGGAGCCCGGCACCTTGCGAACTTGAACAGAGTTTGACAGCCTCCCTCCTCCCGCCTTAGGGAGGACGCTACCTCCCCGGGGACGCAGAGCACACCCAGAGCCCCCGCCCTCCCAGCACAGCTGGCGCCAGGTCCACGCCCGCACTCACCTGCCATGGTGCTGCCGGAACTGCACTGAACCCAAAGCTGCTGTCCGAGAGTGTGTGCCTCCGCTGCGCTGATGCTGCTTGGATGGGAAACAGGCGGGGCGGGCCGGCCTCTTATACGGAGCAGTCACATGGTCAGGCGGGCTGTCAGCGCCCGGGCACACGTACACAACCCTCGCTCTCTCGCTCTCGCTCTCACACACACACACTGCCTCTCTCACACGCACGCTCCGCCCCGAGGCCTCTGCTTGTTCAGGCGGGAACTGGGCCAAGCAACTGTCAAGTTCAAGGGCTGAGGAAAAGCCCCCGAACAGCTTATCATCGGGTAATAGAGGGTCGGATAAATGAGATGCCCCTCGTCTTTGGCAAACACGCTCCAGGCATCCCCAGGGGCGGACAGCCAGAGTCCTGGGCTCCCCACTGTCTTCACGCCTCGGTAGCAGTCTCCTCGGTAGGCCAACTCACGCCAATACCTCGAGAGAAAGCCCAGCACTGTCGAAAATAAAAATGGGCAAAAAACACGTTATCTTCGGGCTGCTGACTGTCGTGTCAACAGAAGCCAAAATGGCACAAGTGGATGTCTGTTTTAAAAAAAAATTACGTCCTCCTTGGGTGCACTTTTATGAAAGTCTTCCTGTAGGTAATTTATCAAATTCTTAGGAAGCGGTGAGGGGGAAAACGAGGGAAGCAAATAGAGGAATAATGGTAAAAGGGATGAAAGAGGCGAAGAGGAAATAAGGTAGCGGGCAATGTGATTTTGCTTTCTAATGAGTGGGGTGCATGGATGGAAGGGTGGGGAGGGGCGCTCGAGGGGAATTAGAGGTGTCTGTGACACCAAGGCCGTAATGGCCTAGTCCCGGGGTATGCGTTCACACATCCTTATTTTCAGTTGACGTAGTTCAATTGGCTCAACTAGAGCAGTGGTCTTGAAACTCTGATGCGGTCTTACTGGGAGTATATAACGATCTGGCCAAGAGGAACACTTAGGGCCTGATTGTGAGTTTGGTAGTCATGATAAGGCAGTTGAAACGGCGTCGGAATTACCGCTGCACCGTTGGTGGCCCACCCGCCCTATTACGATACATGCAGTTATGTAAACACAAGACTGCTGCGGTCCTGCTGCCTGGAAATCTCGACCGTGGCGGCGGGATAGGCCAATACTTTTGTCGGAGTGGTGGACTGCCAGTGTTATCACCAGCCCAATTACGATGTGCCTTCCCGCCGACGTGACTGTGTTGGTCCAACCAACACATCTGAGCTGGTGGAAAGGGAGGGATATAAGGGCTGGAACTCACCTGTACTCGGCTTCCCATGTCCTGTGCCCCATGGAGCCGATCATACACATCCTGCCGCTACTGTTCCTGCTTGATGACATCCAAAACCGACACATCTGTGGACGCAACCGACAATAAGCTATACTCTTGCCCGTTTCCATCGACTCTTCAGCAAATAGATGCCTCTCCATGGACCTGCCAAGGATCTTGGGGTCCCTGGGTCAAATATATTTTGTGGGCCCGTTCGTAATTGTTTTCAATATATGATCCAATTACAACTCTATGATGCCCTCTTTGGCTAGGTCACTGACACTGCACAGGCCCACTCTACAAAAGTCAACGTGTTCACATCTCATAATCAGGGATAGTGAAGTGTGCATTAATTTGTATCGCGCAACAGCACCTTCTCATCAATATCACAGCTATTAATCTTCATGACACCCTCTAATTGCTCGCATTCTAGATCCTGTTTTGATATCAAGGATATATCTGTATGAACGTGTCATGAACCTAAAATACACCTTCTCTCATAAATCTCTGTAATGTACTCTTTTACATCACCCACATTAAAAGGTAATGTCAGGTAAATGGGATTGCAAATTATCAGTGTGAGAAGCATTCAAAGGTCACAATGTAAAGCTTCTCTTCAGAAAGGGTATGCCTCTACCAGGGGGACCCCTGAAAAGCTTCGGTCCTGGGCCACAGTCCACTTTGTACATGCCCCAAAACCTCTATGTTCACAGGACCTGTGAATTGAAGTCTATCAGGGACAACCAATAGCATAAACAAGTGCCATGCATATGTGGGAAATGTGTAAGTGCAAGTCATGAATGCAAACACAGCAGTAACAGCATTTGTTACACTTTTAGATAAAGTAGCTGTAAGGTACACACGTGAAAATGGACACAAGTCAATGAAAATGTCTACAACGGTATGACAATTTAACACCCTCCATGTGTGGATAAACAAATATCTAACTTAAATACATCAAACACATATCCAACCTACATCAGAGGGAGAAGTGCAAGCTAAATGATGTTGACAGTAGCCAAGCCAAGTTGAAATATTTTCCATGTGAAATACCACCCAATGCAATGTCAGCCCCAAGTGAAATTTATCCCAGATATCCACCCATTGAAGTTTTCACCCTGTCCTGTGTCACTTGAGCACTGGTTCCATGATCAGCTCATACTAACCACTTCAAATGGATCATCAATTAGGGTGAAACAAACACAACTGTAATCACACATTTTAAAGTATCCCATAACATCAAAAAGATAGAAAAGTAATGGTAGGACTAATGTGTAGTCAAACAAGCAACATTTTTAATTTCTCCAAAATGAACACATGGAGTAAAGCAAAGGCCAAGGCCAATCCTTTAAAACGAGATGTGGTCCAGCTGAGTCACCAAACTTGCCTTTCATGACACTGCCAGGGGAACCTACCCAGGAATGGGCATCTAGTGGGCAATCCAGGCACCTCAATTATGTCACTTGGGAGGGGAAGGGGGGGTTGGTATTGGGAGGGGTGGGTTTGGTTTTGGGAAGACTGATCCTGACTTTGGGAGGGGTCTTTGGTTTTGGGAGGGTTTTTGGTCTTCTTTGTAGTTCAGCTGGGTTTAGTGGTGGGGTTTGAGATTTTTCAGGGGTGGATTGGGATGTGAAAGGGATGGGTTGGTGTGTGGAAGATGTTCTTTTGACTTGTGGGGTCAGCTTTGACAGAAGTAATAGCAAGGGCAAATAAGCTTTGGTGGGGAAAATGGACAGGATGTTTGGGAGAGAGTAGTGGTTGGACGGTAGAGGGAGTGGAAGTGTCAGGTGTGGGTGGGTGTATTGTTGGTGCAGGTGTCGTGTGTCTGATGTATCATGTTTGTGTTTGGTAGGTGTCAGTTGTGTGGGTGAGTGTGGGTGTTTGCATTTTTTTGGGATGTGTGATGTGGATGTACTGGTATGCTGGGTGTTGTGGATGGGTTTGGTGGTGCTGGTGTGGTGTCTGGGATAATGCTGGGGGTGGTTGATGCATCTGGTGGTGGAGGTGTGGTGTCTGGGGTAATGCTGGAGGTGGTGGATGGGTCTAGTGTGAGGATGTGTTGTCTGGAGGAATGCTGGGGTTGGTTGATGGGTCTGGTGGTGCAGGTGTGGTGTCTGGGGTAATGTTGGGGGTGGTTGATGGGTCTGGTGGTGAGGAAGTGGTGTTTGGGGTAATGCTGGGGGTGGTTGATGGGTGGTGCTACAGGTGTGGTGTCTGGGGTAATGCTAGGAGTGGTAAATTGGTCTGTGAGTTCAGGTATGGTGTCTGGGGGAATGCTGGGTGTTGGAGATGGGTCTGTGGGTTCAGGTGTGGTGTCTGGGGGTTTGCTGGGGTGGTGATGAGGGGAGTTAGTGTCAGTTGAGTGGTTGCATGCCTGAATGTTTTCTGCTGTTTATATTTGCGTGTGCTGCTTGGGGCTGTTGAAGCATGTGCATGCATATGTGTGAGTGTGCTTGGGACAGGTATGGGAATAGGAAATTTGGATGGGGAAGAGGCAGGGGTGTAAGTTTGGGATGGGTGGAAGGCTTCCATGAGGGAGGAGGCCAGAGCCTGAAACGATCTCTGTAGGCCAGACATAGCACTGTGGGTGTGTGAGAAGTTGGCCTGGCATATGCTGGTCACTAGTTATAGTGGCCACCTTGCATCAGTCCAATTCGACTCTTATGGTAGATAGGTTTAAGACAACCTTCTAAAGAAAGCTATCCTAGTGGTAGCTGTGGAGAGCAGCCTTCAGGCTAAGTCTCGGAGGAATGTAAAGCAGCTTGTTTTACCTTATAATCTTCTGAATTACTAAATGAAAGGAAACCACACAGGTATATATATCAAATATATATGTATTTATTTCTAGACACACTCTACTAATCTCTTTATAAGATTAGAAGACAGGAACACATTCAAATATCAACGTTTCACAATAAGTTATGCACAAATATGGCTGGGGCCCTAGGGGCGTACCAGACCATATACTAAAAAAGAGGGTTAGGAAATTCGACTTGCAGAATGACAAGGCCTAGGGCCTGTAGAATCGCTGTGGCTTCACGACTGCAGTGAAAGCAGGTAAGTAACAGACCCACAGGAGACGCATGCAGTGTGTGAACACAGCCGCGGGTTCCCTATTGATTACAATGGAGCTAGTCGCAGTTTGATTTTTAAAGTTTTAGGGTACTTCGAGGAAGTCTAGAAGTAGGCCACTTACAAGCTAAGTAATTCGAGGGCCAACATACACTAGGGCACCGGAGTGCACAAGTTACCTCACCCAAGGGTGGATTCGAGATGCAGATGACCTGAAAATTGAAGGGACAGTGTTCACAGTCACTTGCCAGTGACCGGGGCCAGAAAGCTGGTTGCCCACGGCAGTCGGGTGATTTCAGGTGATCAAAGGTGTCAGCACAGGATTGTACTCATGTATTGTTTATTTGTCCTGCATTACGTTTACTTCGTTTAAGGTGATTAAAATCAATTTGTCTACAACTAGGAATCCTTGATGCGAATTCCTTTTTAAAAGCTTTATATACCCCTCCCAATGAAATGTTTTGCTTCAATATTTTTAACTTTTTTAAAGGTTTTTTAGATATTTATTGATGAAATGAGGAGGATTGTGTCATAGTATGCCCTTTTCGATGGAGAATGTTGTAATTGTTTATTTTTTCTTTTTATGATGGAATATGTATATGTATTTTGTGTATTTTGTTTGTGTGGCCCTCTTTGTAGTGCCAAAACATAATAAATACATTGAAAATTGAAATTGACTCTTCGCTCACGGGGTCCAGGAAGGATCAACGATGACCAGCAGCTGGATTCGGAGTGTCCCACGACGTCTGCAGCTTACTGAGGTGTCGGCAACCGGATTGGAGCCCACAAGCCTTGGCAACAGCAAGTCTCGTGGAAATCAAAGAAGGTCAGCGTTGCAGACCAGCAAGGTCTGAGGGACTCACCCAGCGAGGATGAGTGAGGGCAGGCCTGGAGCAACCAGGGGAGCCCTTTGAGTTGATAAGATATTCTTCGGGGGACCCACAAGCCAACGTGCAAGGGATCGCGAAGACGCCTCTTGAGGAAATGCTTCACAGGAGCCCACGGTCACTCGGGACGGGGTAGGCCTCTGATTTTCGCTGCAAAACCTGCTGAAGGCTTGGGCCACAAATGGTCCAATGCACAAGTTCGTAGAACGTCGTGAATGGGTTGCACTCGACAATAGTGCATGGTACCTGGGTATTGCTGTTCCTCATCACTCTTGGGGTCCACTCGCCTCAGCTCTGCTGGGGACTCACAATGGCCGTCGAGAAGTCAGGAAATCTACTTCTGGGGCTGCAGGGACTTTGAACTCCGGCGGGAGCGGGAAAGTTTGCGACCGTGTATTATAGTTTCTGGTGCCTGCCAAGCAGGGGAGTCACTCCTTGACTCCAAGGGAGATTCTTCTGTCTTCCAAAGGTAGTGGAACGTCGAAGGGCCAGGATTCTTCTTTGTAGAGCGTTGTCCAGGGTTATCTGCTTTGCAATGGCAAGGTTTGCTATCTTATACTGAAGATAGGGGAGGGACTATCTCTATGACCACTCCTCTGGGAGGGTCAGGGTAGGGGGTGGTTACACCCACTTCCCTTTGTCCAGTTTCACACCAGAGCAGGGACAGGTAGCCCCTGAACCGGTTTGAACTGGCATATGCACAGAGGAGCCTACTGCTCCCCCAGTGCAGGACTTCAAAGCACTCTAGAAGTGCACCCACCCAGCCCCAATACACTAAATCCTGTCTGGAAGGTGGTGACACCTCCCTGTGACAGGATGCCTATTGTTGGGCCTCCTCCACTGCGAGTTTCAGTCAGCAGCAGGAGGGCAGCCCAGTGTTTGTGCTGGTGGCATCCATTTTGTGATGCCAAGGCTCTTTCAGATTTCTACCGTGTTACCACAGTAGGTGCATGTCGTCCCCTCTAGAAGGGTGGGATCATACTCCCACACCAGTTACTGGTGTGGGGGTATGATTCCAAGTTGTTTGACACCAAACACAACATGTTTTGATGCAGTCATTCCAAAGTTGGCATTTACCGTTGGGTTATAATGCACTTAAGAGTATATGGTTTAACCGCATCCACAAACAGCCACAGAGAATAGACCCTGTCAGCTGCAGAGGGGTCCTGCTCATGCAGAGGCACCCCCTCACATAGTAAACCAAGCACCCTGCCCTCAGGTTTGTTAGGGCCTGCCATAGGGGTGGCTGATAGGTTTATATGTGTGTGTATGGTGAGATATAGGAACCTATACCTCTATGAGGAGTGCTAACACTACCTCACCCAGGCTGCAGTAGCAGGCCTGTGGTGTCAGATTGAGTCTTCTTCCCAGGGGTGGCATAATACATGCTTCAGCCCCTGGTAGGCCTGTGAAGTGCCTATGCCCTAGGTACCTAAGGTACCATATACTAGGGGCTCATAAGGTACCACAGTATCCAATCACTAGTGCATCTAATATGCACACCAAGTCGTTTAGAGAGAACAGAGAGACTGGGGCCCTGATTAGCAGGGACCCAGCCAGACTATAGCCAGAAACGAGTGTATACATCAGAAAAAAAGTGGGGGCAACATAAGTGCAGATCCTACTCTCCTACGCAACCCCCCAAACGCAGGGACACTAAAATAACCTTGACCAGTTGAGTCTTCGTGTTCTAAGTGGGAATACCTTGAGAGTCCATCTGCATTGCCATGTTGGGTCCCAGGTTCCACTGTATAGTCCATCCCCTGTAGAGAAATGGACCACCTGAGCAGTTTAGGATTTTCACCTTTCATCTGTTTGAGCCATAGGAGGGGCTTGTGGTCAGTCTGAACTATGAAGTGAGTGCCAAACAAGTATGGCCTCAGCTTCTTCAGGGCCCACACCACAGCAAAGGCCTCCCTCTCTATAGCTGACCAACGTTTCTCTCTAGGGGTCAGCCTTCTGCTTATGAAGCTACTGGCTGGTCTTGACCTTCATCATTAAGTTGAGACAGTACAGCTCCCACACCCAGCTCTGAAGTATCTGTTTGAACAATGAACTTCCTTTTGTAGTATGGACTCTGCAAGATGGGGGCAGAGCACATTGCCTGCTTTAGGTCATCAAATGCCTTTTGACAGCTAGCTGTCCACTGAACCTTTTTTGGCATTTTCTTAGAGGTCAGATCATTTAAGGGGGTCACTATGGATCCATATCCCTTAACAAACCTCCTATAGTACCTAGTCAGGCCTAAAAAGGCTCTAACCTGTGTCTGGGTTGTTGGAGCTACCCATTCCATTATGGTCTGGATTTTGCTCTGCAATAGTTGAACCTGGCCTCCACCTACAAGGTGGCCCAGGTACACAACCTGACTCTGCCCTATCTGACACTTAGTGGCCTTGAAAGTGAGGCCTGCTTTTGCAGGGCCTCCAAAACATTTCTGAGGTGGACCAGGTGGTCCTGCCAGGTGGAATTAAAGACAGCAATATCATCAAGATAAGCTGAGCAATAAGTTTCCATACCAGTCAGAACTTTATTCACCAACCTCTGACAAGTGGCAGGTGTATTTCTCAAACCAAAGCGCATTACCACAAAGTGATAGTGCCCACCAGGGGTTGAAAATGCTGTTTTGGCCTTGGCATAATCAGCTAACTTGATTTGCCAGTAGTCAGCTGTTAGGTCAAATGTACCGAGGTACTTGGCTGAGGCCAAAGTATCTATAAGTTCATCTGCCCTTGGAATTGGATAGGCATCAGTCCTGGTGACTGCATTAAGGCCTCTGTAGTCAAAACAACACCTCATTTCTTTCTTACCAACCTGGGTATGAGGCTTAGGCACAAGGACTACTGGACTAGCCCAAGGGCTATCTGAAGGCTCAATAACACCTGTTCCAACATTTTCTGGACTTCAGTCCTGATACAGTCCCTGACATGGTCAGGTTGCCTGTAGATTTTACTCTTGACAGGCAGACTGTCTCCAGTGTCCACCTCATGGGTGCACCAGGAAGTCTGACTTGGGGTCAGGCTAAACATATGTCTGAACTGTTGCAGAACTTGTCTGCATTCAGTTTGCTGATGATCAGTGAGGCTGCTTGCCAAAGCAACACCATCAACTGACCCATCATCATTGTTCTGTGAGAGCAGGTCAGGGAGAGGGTCACTCGCCTCCTCCTGGTCCTCATCAGTTGCCATGAGAAAGCCCATGTCAGCCCTGTCCACATATGGCTTTAATCTGTTGACATGGAGCACCCTAAAGGGGCTCCTGGGAGCTCCAAGATCCACCAAGTAGGTGACTTCTCTCTTTTTCTCAACAATTGTATGGGGGGCCACTCCATTTGTCCTGGAGAGCTGCTGGGGCCATAGGCTCCAACACCCACACTTTCTGTCCTGGCTGATAGACAGTCAGTACAGCCTTTTGGTCATGCCAAGCTTTTTGTAATTCTTGGCTAGCCTCAAGTTTTTGGTTGCCTTCTTCATGTACTCTGCCATCCGGGAGCGGAGACCAAGTACATAGTCCATCACATCCTGTTTGGGAGGTTTAAGAGGTAACTCCCATCCCTCCTTCACCAAACATAATGGGCCCCTGACAGGGTGCCCAAACAGAAGTTCAAAGGGGCTGTAGCCAACCCCCTTCTGTGGGACCTCCCTGTATGCAAACAGAAGGCAGGGAAGTAAAAGGTCCAATTTTCGCCTAAGCTTTTCTGGGAGGCCTTTAATCATTCCCTTTAGGGGTTTGTTGAACCTTTCAACTAACCCATTGCATTGTGGGTGATAGGGAGTAGTGATCCTGTAGTTTACACCACACTCCTTCCACATTGCTTTTAGATACCCTGACATGAAGTTGGCACCTCTGTCAGATATAACCTCCTTAGGGAAACCCACTCTGGAGAAGACTCCAATGAGGGCTCTTGCCACTACAGGGGCTGTAGTGGTCCTGAGGGGAATTGCTTCTGGGTACCTGGTGGCATGATCCACTATCACCAGGATAAAACTGTGCCCAGATGCTGTTGGAGGGTCAAGGGGACCAACAATGTCAATCCCTACCCTTTCAAAGGGAACCCCCACCACAGGTAGTGGTATCAGGGGGACCTTTGTTGTGCCACCTGACTTGCCATTGGCTTGGCAAGTGACACAGGAGCGACAAAACTCCTTGGTGTCCTCTGACATGTGTGGCCAATGAAAATGAGGGACAAGTCTGTCCCAGGTCTTGTTTTGGCCCAAGTGTCCTGCCAATGGGATGTCATGTGCTAGGGTCAAGAGGAACCCCCTAACCTTCTGAGGTATTACCAACCTCCTGGTGGCTCCAGGGGTAGGATCTCTAGCCTCAGAATATAAGAGTCCCTCATCCAAACAAACTTTATGGGACCCACTAGCACTTCCAGCAGCCTCAGCAGCAGCTTGCTGTCTGAGGGGTTCAAGAGAGGGGCAGCACTGTTGCTTCTTACTCAGATCTTCCCTGGAAGGTCCCCCTGCCCCCAAGAACTAAACCTGACCAGGCTCAAGTTCCTCTGGGGCAGTTCCTTCTTCAGGCTCTGCTACTCCTCCCTTAGGAGGGGAATCTGAGATCTGAGACAGAGGGAAAGGCACAGCCTTAACCCTACTGCTCCTCCTCTTGGGTAGCATCTGGTCCATAGTTTCAGGATCCAGAGCTGGTTCAGCTTTATGCATTTTGGCCTGTGACCTGGTCACAGCAAATACCTCGGCAGGTATGCCCAACATCTCAGCATGAGTCCATAGCTCCACTTCAGACCAGGCTGAAGTCTCCAGATCATTGCCCAATAGACATTCGACAGGGAGGTCTGCACTGACTACTACCTTTTTGAGGCCAGTTACCCCTCCCCAGGAGAAACTCACAACTGCCAGACTATGGTTGGTCCTGACATTGCTTGCATTGGTAACCTGGTACATTTCACCCAGGAAGATCTGTGCAGGGTCCACTAGATCCTCTGCCACCATGGTGACACTAGCACCTGTGTCCCTGAATGCCAACGCCTGTTTGCCATTAATTATAGGCTGCTGTTTGTACTTGCCCAGATTACTGGGGCTCACTAGGAAGGACATATCAAGGTCTCCCTCACAAACTAGCAATGCTTGTGTTGGTACTCTGACTAGGCCAGAGTCCACATCAGAACCCAGGGTCAACCCTACTACACCCTTATTCTGGTTACCACCTCCACCAATGACTGTACTAGGGGGAACAGTTGCCTTAGGGGCTGGAGTGGTGGTGGTTTGGTCTTTGGACTTGGTACAATCAGAAGTCTAGTGCCCTTTCTGTTTACAGAATTTGCACCAGGGCTTCCTTTGGCCTTTTCCCTTTGTAGACTGTGAATCCCCACCAGATGCAGATTTTTGGGGCCCTTGTGAAGACTTCGGGTCTGTTGCCTTATCCCCACCTTTATCTGAGCCTTTAGGATCTTGCTTCTTGGTGTCACCCCCTTGGTTCTGGGTTTTCTGCCTCACCCTGGTTCTGACCCATTTGTCTGCCTTCTTTCCCAATTCTTGGGGAGAGGTCAGATCAGAGTCCACCAGGTACTGATGCAACAACTGGTTTTGGTAATTATTAAGGATCTGTTCTCTCATGATAAGATTATACAATCCCTTAAAATCAGTAACTCTACTACCAACCAGCCAACCATCCAGAGCCTTGGTTGCACAATCAACAAAGTCAGTCCAATCCTGAGTCTGTGCTTTCTGGGTATCTCTGAACTTCAACCTGTACTGTTCAGTGGTTAAGCCAAACCCATCTATTAATGCACTCTTCAGGGCTTCATAGTCATTAGCATCCTCTTCTCTAAGAGTGAGGAGCTTGGGTCTACCTTTATCAGAAAAGGAGAGCCACAAGATTGCTGCCCACTGTTTCTGGGGGACCTGTTGAACTTTACAGGCCCTCTCCATAGCAGTTATCCATTTGTGGATATCATCCCCACTCTGGTAGGGAGGAACAACCTTGGACAGGTTCCAATGGTCTGGAACGTAATCTCTGCCTCTAGAGACACTGTTGCTGCCACCAGGGGTTTCTAACCCCTCTTTTCTAGAAGCTCTCTGGAGCTCAAAGGCTTCTCTATCTGAGGCCAATTGCTTGGTTCTGAGGGCAAGCCTAGCTTCCTCATACTGGAGCATCTATTTCCTTCTTTCAGAGGAGGTCTCTCTATGAAAGTATGAGTTCCTCTGATGGACAGAATACTTGTCAGAGTGATATGAGTGGCTAGATTCCCTTGAAGGGGACCTAGGCCTCTCTCCCACTCTGTCAACTCTCTTAGGGAGAATTCCTCTGTCCTGTTCAGACCTTTCTGGGTCTGGTTCTTCAATCACAGACTCCAGGTCATCTTGATTTTCATCATCAGACCCAGAGACTATGGCTGACCCACCCCCTGATCCAGATCCACCAGCTCCTAGAGCCAGCCTAAGATCATTTGCTATAAGTAGATTTATCAGGTGTAGTGTGGAGGGACTCTGTCCTAATCCCAGGTGTCTTGCAACCCACATGGCCTTCAAGTCAAAGAAGGTCATGTCCTTATACTGGGGTTGGGTGGACCCACTGGCTCCATCCCTTGAGGACATTCTAGTGTTATGCAGTGTTGCACTACCTACACTAGTTTGTGGCCTACTGATCCTAGCTTGAGCTGTAGCAAGGGTGTGCTATCCCTTCACAAACAACTCTAAGTTCAGTAGAACTTATTGATACTAAGCTTGACTTTTATATGTACCTTGAGTACCTTTAGTGGTTTTCAGTTAGTAATTCAAATACAGATTTTCTGGTAAAACAATGGCAAGCTGGAATCCCACACGCTGCCCACCAATGTGAGAAGTTGGCCTGGCATATGCTGGTCACTAGTTATAGTGGCTACCTTGCACCAGTCCAATTCGACTCTTATGGTAGATAGGTTTAAGACAACCTTTTAAAGAAAGCTATCCTAGTGGTAGCTGTGGAGAGCAGCCTTTGGGCTATGTCTCTGAGGAATGTAAAGCAGCTTTTTTTACCTTATAATCTCTTGAATTACCAAACGAAAGGACACCACACAGGTATATATATCAAATATATATGTATTTATTTCTAGACACACTCTACTAATCTCTTTATGAGACTAGAAGACAGGAACACATTCAAATATCAACGTTTCACAATAAGTTAAGCACAAATATGTCTGGGGCCCTAGGGGCGTACCAGACCATATACAAAACAAGCATTTACAATGCAACAGGTCTCGCATTTGTAAATTTTAGAGCTATCGTACACTAAAACTACGGACCCAAATCACTCCATTCCAATGCTCGCAAGACTCCAAGATTACATCAGGTGTGATAATGTAATGTTAGCACGTATTTGTTATCTTAGCTCATCCTGCTATCCTTACACACTTGGAATATATTATGACATTTATTCAGAATTAATAAGGGCAGAAGTTACAACTAAAAAAACTGCCTGCAGCACTGAGCCCATATACACTATAAGACGAGCATATTTTCAAATACAAATGCTGAGTTTTAAGCACGACGGCGTGCTTGTCTACAAAATCAGGAATTTTCACGCTCGCTGCTAACATTAGCTGCAATAGTAATTACGACCCAAATCACTCCATTCCAATGCTCGCAAAACTCGCAGATTACATCAGGTGTGATAGTATAATGTCAGCACGTAATTGTTATCTCAGCTCATCCTGCTATCCTTACACACTTGGAATATAATGTGACATTTATTGAGAATTAATAAGGGCACAAGTTACAACTAAAAAAACTGCCTGCAGCACTGAGCCCATATACACTATAAGACAAACATATTTTCAAATACAAATGCTGAGTTTTAAGCACGACGGCGTGCTTGTCTACAAAATCAGAAATTTTCACGCTCGCTGCTAACATCAGCTGCGATAGTAATTACGAGCCAAATCACTCCATTCCAATGCCGCAAAATAAAGACAGCTAAACCCTTCTAGTAAAATAAATACAACGACCTAAATAGCAGTACAACTCTTCCCGAAAAATAAATTAAAACAAAATAAATAGCAGAAATGGACCATCGTACACTAAAACTACGGACCCAAATAACTATATTCCAATGCTCGCAAAACTCGCAGATTACATCAGGTGTGATAGTATAATGTCAGCACGTAATTGTTATCTCAGCTCATCCTGCTATCCATACACACTTGGAATATAATGTGACATTTATTGAGAATTAATAAGGGCAGAAGTTACAACTAAAAAAACTGCCTGCAGCACTGAGCCCATATACACTATAAGACGAGCATATTTTCAAATACAAATGCTGAGTTTTAAGCACGACGGCGTGCTTGTCTACAAAATCAGGAATTTTCACGCTCGCTGCTAACATCAGCTGCGATAGTAATTACGACCCAAATCACTCCATTCCAATGCTCGCAAAACTCGCAGATTACATCAGGTGTGATAGTATAATGTCAGCACGTAATTGTTATCTCAGCTCATCCTGCTATCCTTACACACTTGGAATATAATGTGACATTTATTGAGAATTAATAAGGGCACAAGTTACAACTAAAAAAACTGCCTGCAGCACTGAGCCCATATACACTATAAGACAAACATATTTTCAAATACAAATGCTGAGTTTTAAGCACGACGGCGTGCTTGTCTACAAAATCAGAAATTTTCACGCTCGCTGCTAACATCAGCTGCGATAGTAATTACGAGCCAAATCACTCCATTCCAATGCCGCAAAATAAAGACAGCTAAACCCTTCTAGTAAAATAAATACAACGACCTAAATAGCAGTACAACTCTTCCCGAAAAATAAATTAAAACAAAATAAATAGCAGAAATGGACCATCGTACACTAAAACTACGGACCCAAATAACTATATTCCAATGCTCGCAAAACTCGCAGATTACATCAGGTGTGATAGTATAATGTCAGCACGTAATTGTTATCTCAGCTCATCCTGCTATCCATACACACTTGGAATATAATGTGACATTTATTGAGAATTAATAAGGGCAGAAGTTACAACTAAAAAAACTGCCTGCAGCACTGAGCCCATATACACTATAAGACGAGCATATTTTCAAATACAAATGCTGAGTTTTAAGCACGACGGCGTGCTTGCCTACAAAATCATGAATTTTCACGCTCGCTGCTAACATCAGCTGCGATAGTAATTACGACCCAAATCACTCCATTCCAATGCTCGCAAAACTCGCAGATTACATCAGGTGTGATAGTATAATGTCAGCACGTAATTGTTATCTCAGCTCATCCTGCTATCCTTACACACTTGGAATATAATGTGACATTTATTGAGAATTAATAAGGGCAGAAGTTACAACTAAAAAAAATGCCTGCAGCACTGAGCCCATATACACTATAAGACAAGCATAGTTTCAAATACAAATGTTTAGTTTTATGCACGACGGCGTGCTTGTCTACAAAATGATGAATTTTCACGCTCACTGCTAACATCAGCTGCGATAGTATAGTTACAGCACGAAATTGTAACATGAAATCATCCTGCCGTCTTTACATACTTAGAACATGGGATGAGATTCGAGAGGGATTAATAAAGTTAGAGCTTGCAAGTATAAAACACCCGAAAACAGTGAGCCCATGTGGTTACAACAACAAAACAGCACCAAAGGCTAAAGTGATGTTCCTTATAACACAAGCACAGTTGTAAATAAGAAACGTTTGTTTTGGGCAAATGTATACCATTTTACACATCAACACGCTTCACGCTCGCTGCTGATATCAAGTATGATCGTATATTTACGGGACTTCATTCACACATCAAATCATCCTGCTATCCTTACGAAGTCAGTACATGGTGTGCCATTTGTTATATATTCATAAAGGCACAAGGGACAATTATAAAAGAGCCTGAAGCATTGCGCCCATGTACACTATTATTCAAGGGTTTCCTACCCGCATCCACGCTACGCGCACACAGCCACTTCGCAGTGCCCTTCAATTGGGAATAATGTGTGAAAAGGGTAAAAAAATCGGAAGACAGAAAGTCTGGTATGGTGTGAAGTGTCAGCTTGTTTGTGGCAGCTAAAAAACGAAAGAAACCAGGCCAAGATAATTAAGTACATTGAGATGGGCAGTATAGATTGTAATCTCTTCGTTCCCAGCTTCAAAGACATGCAAATGAAGACACAGAGTGATGTGAAAGGTCTTTTCCATTCCAATGCCGCAAAGTGAAGACAGCCAAACTCCCGGGAAAATAAATAAAAATAAGCCCAAAAGCAGAAACGGACCATCGTACACTAAAATTACGACCCAAATCACTCCATTCCAATGCCGCAAAATAAAGACAGCTAAACCCTTCCAGTAAAATAAATACAACGACCTGAATAGCAGTACAACTCTTCCGGAAAAATAAATTAAAACAAAATAAATAGCAGAAACGGACCATCGCACACTAAAACTACGGACCCAAATCACTCCATTCCAATGCTCGCAAGACTCGCAGATTACAGCAGGTGTGATAGTGTAATGTCAGCACGTAATTGTGATCTCAGCTCATCCTGCTATCCTTACACACTTGGAATATAATGTGACATTTATTTCAAATTAATAAGAGCACAAGTTACAACTAAAAAAACTGCCTGCAGCACTGAGCCCATATACACTATAAGACGAGCATATTTTCAAATACAAATGCTGAGTTTTAAGCACGACGGCGTGCTTGCTTACAAAATCAGGAATTTTCACGCTCGCTGCTAACATCAGCTGCGATAGTAATTACGACCCAAATCACTCCATTCCAATGCTCGCAAAACTCCCAGATTACATCAGGTGTGATAGTATAATGTCAGCACGTAATTGTTATCTCAGCTCATCCTGCTATCCTTACACACTTGGAATATAATGTGACATTTATTGAGAATTAATAAGGGCAGAAGTTACAACTAAAAAAACTGCCTGCAGCACTGAGCACATATACACTATAAGACGAGCATATTTTCAAATACAAATGCTGAGTTTTAAGCACGACGGCGTGCTTGTCTACAAAATCACGAATTTTCACGCTCGCTGCTAACATCAGCTGCGATGGTAATTACGACCCAAATCACTCCATTCCAATGCTCGCAAAACTCGCAGATTACATAAGGTGTGATAGTATAATGTCAGCACGTAATTGTTATCTCAGCTCATCCTGCTATCCTTACACACTTGGAATATAATGTGAAATTTATTGAGAATTAATAAGGGCAGAAGTTACAACTAAAAAAAAATGCCTGCAGCACTGAGCCCATATACACTATAAGACAAGCATAGTTTCAAATACAAATGTTTAGTTTTATGCACGACGGCGTGCTTGTCTACAAAATGATGAATTTTCACGCTCACTGCTAACATCAGCTGCGATAGTATAGTTACAGCACGAAATTGTAACATGAAATCATCCTGCCGTCTTTACATACTTAGAACATGGGATGAGATTCGAGAGGGATTGATAAAGTTAGAGCTTGCAAGTATAAAACACCCGAAAACAGTGAGCCCATGTGGTTACAACAACAAAACAGCACCAAAGGCTAAAGTGATGTTCCTTATAACACAAGCACAGTTGTAAATAAGAAACGTTTGTTTTGGGCAAATGTATACCATTTTACACATCAACACGCTTCACGCTCGCTGCTGATATCAAGTATGATCGTATATTTACGGGACTTCATTCACACATCAAATCATCCTGCTATCCTTACGAAGTCAGTACATGGTGTGCCATTTGCTATATATTCATAAAGGCACAAGGGACAACTATAAAAGAGCCTGAAGCATTGCGCCCATGTACACTATTATTCAAGGGTTTCCTACCCGCATCCACGCTACGCGCACACAGCCACTTCGCAGTCCCCTTCAATTGGGAATAATGTGTGAAAAGGGTAAAAAAATCGGAAGACAGAAAGTCTGGTATGGTGTGAAGTGTCAGCTTGTTTGTGACAGCTGAGAACCGAAACCAGGCCAAGATAATTAAGTACATTGAGATGGGCAGTATAGATTATAATCTCTTCGTTCCCAGCTTCAAAGACATGCAAATGAAGACACAGAGTGATGCGAAAGGTCTTTTCCATTCTAATGCCGCAAAGTAAAAACAGCCAAACTCCCGGGAAAATAAATAAAAATAAGCCCAAAAGCAGAAACGGACCATCGTACACTAAAATTACGACCCAAATCACTCCATTCCAATGCCGCAAAATAAAGACAGCTAAACCCTTCCAGTAAAATAAATACAACGACCTGAATAGCAGTACAACTCTTCCGGAAAAATAAATTAAAACAAAATAAATAGCAGAAACGGACCATCGCACACTAAAACTACGGACCCAAATGACTCCATTCCAATGCTCGCAAGACTCGCAGATTACAGCAGGTGTGATAGTGTAATGTCAGCACGTAATTGTGATCTCAGCTCATCCTGCTATCCTTACACGCTTGGAATATAATGTGTCATTTATTTCAAATTAATAAGAGCACAAGTTACAACTAAAGAAACTGCCTGCAGCATTGAGCCCATATACACTATAAGACGAGCATATTTTCAAATACAAATGCTGAGTTTTAAGCACGACGGCGTGCTTGTCTACAAAATCAGGAATTTTCACGCTCGCTGCTAACATCAGCTGCGATAGTAATTACTACCCAAATCACTCCATTCCAATGCTCGCAAAACTCGCAGATTACATCAGATGTGATAGTATAATGTCAGCACGTAATTGTTATCTCAGCTCATCCTGCTATCCTTACACACTTGGAATATAATGTGTCATTTATTTCAAATTAATAAGGGCAGAAGTTACAACTAAAAAAACTGCCTGCAGCACTGAGCCCATATACACTATAAGACGAGCATATTTTCAAATACAAATGCTGAGTTTTAAGTACGACGGCGTGCTTGTCTACAAAATCAGGAATTTTCACGCTCGCTGCTAACATCAGCTGCGATAGTAATTACGAGCCAAATCACTCCAATCCAATGCCGCAAAATAAAGACAGCTAAACCCTTCTAGTAAAATAAATACAACGACCTAAATAGCAGTACAACTCTTCCGGAAAAATAAATTAAAACAAAATAAATAGCAGAAATGGACCATCGTACACTAAAACTACGGACCCAAATCACTCCATTCCAATGCTCGCAAGACTCCAAGATTACATCAGGTGTGATAATGTAATGTCAGCACGTATTTGTTATCTTAGCTCATCCTGCTATCCTTACACACTTGGAATATAATGTGACATTTAATAAGGGCAGAAGTTACAACTAAAAACACTGCCTGCAGCACTGAGCACATATACACTATAAGATGAGCATATTTTCAAATACAAATGCTGAGTTTTAAGCATGACGGCGTGCTTGTCTACAAAATCAGGAAATTTCACGCTCGCTGCTAACATCAGCTGCAATAGTAATTACGACCCAAATCACTCCATTCCAATGCTCGCAAAACTCCCAGATTACATCAGGTGTGATAGTATAATGTCAGCACGTAATTGTTATCTCAGCTCATCCTGCTATCCTTACACACTTGGAATATAATGTGACATTTATTGAGAATTAATAAGGGCACAAGTTACAACTAAAAAAGCTGCCTGCAGCAGTGAGCCCATATACACTATAAGACGAGCATATTTTCGAATACAAATGCTGAGTTTTAAGCACGACGGCGTGCTTCTCTACAAAATCAGGAATTTTCACGCTCGCTGCTAACATCAGCTGCGATAGTAATTACGAGCCAAATCACTCCATTCCAATGCCGCAAAATGAAGACAGCTAAACCCTTCTAGTAAAATAAATACAACGACCTAAATAGCAGTACAACTCTTCCGAAAAAATAAATTAAAACAAAATAAATAGCAGAAATGGACCATCGTACACTAAAACTACGGACCCAAATCACTCCATTCCAATGCTCGCAAAACTCCAAGATTACATCAGGTGTGATAGTGTAATGTCAGCACGTATTTGTTATCTTAGCTCATCCTGCTATGCTTACACACTTGGAGTATAATGTGACATTTATTCAGAATTAATACGGGCAGAAGTTAGAACTAAAAAAACTGCCTGCAGCACTGAGCCCATATACACTATAAGACGAGCATATTCCCAAATACAAATGCTGAGTTTTAAGCACGACGCCGTGCTTGTCTACAAAATCAGGAATTTTCACGCTCGCCGCTAACATCAGCTGCGATAGTAATTCTGACCCAAATCACTCCATCCCAATGCTCGCAAAACTCGCAGATTACATCAGGTGTGATAGTATAATGTCAGCACGTAATTGTTATCTCAGCTCATCCTGCTATCCTTACACACTTGGAATATAATGTGACATTTATTGATAATTAATAAGGGCAGAAGTTACAACTAAAAAAAACTGCCTGCAGCACTGAGCCCATATACACTATAAGACGAG
The DNA here is from genome assembly GCF_964204655.1 of Triturus cristatus. NCBI lineage: Eukaryota > Metazoa > Chordata > Amphibia > Caudata > Salamandridae > Triturus > Triturus cristatus. Next base: position 989,010,569 of record NC_140594.1, on the reverse strand, counting down.
CATATTTTCAAATACAAATGCTGAGTTTTAAGCACGACGGCGTGCTTGTCTACAAAATCAGGAAATTTCACGCTCGCTGCTAACATCAGCTGCAATAGTAAATACGACCCAAATCACTCCATTCCAATGCTCGCAAAACTCCCAGATTACATCAGGTGTGATAGTATAATGTCAGCACGTAATTGTTATCTCAGCTCATCCTGCTATCCTTACACACTTGGAATATAATGTGACATTTATTGAGAATTAATAAGGGCACAAGTTACAACTAAAAAAACTGCCTGCAGCAGTGAGCCCATATACACTATAAGACGAGCATATTTTCAAATACAAATGCTGAGTTTTAAGCACGACGGCGTGCTTCTCTACAAAATCAGGAATTTTCACGCTCGCTGCTAACATCAGCTGCGATAGTAATTACGAGCCAAATCACTCCATTCCAATGCCGCAAAATGAAGACAGCTAAACCCTTCTAGTAAAATAAATACAACGACCTAAATAGCAGTACAACTCTTCCGGAAAAATAAATTAAAACAAAATAAATAGCAGAAATGGACCATCGTACACTAAAACTACGGACCCAAATCACTCCATTCCAATGCTCTCAAAACTCCAAGATTACATCAGGTGTGATAGTGTAATGTCAGCACGTACTTGTTATCTTAGCTCATCCTGCTATACTTACACACTTGGAATATAATGTGACATTTATTCAGAATTAATACGGGCAGAAGTTACAACTAAAAAAACTGCCTGCAGCACTGAGCCCATATACACTATAAGACGAGCATATTCCCAAATACAAATGCTGAGTTTTAAGCACGACGCCGTGCTTGTCTACAAAATCAGGAATTTTCACGCTCGCTGCTAACATCAGCTGCAATAGTAATTACGACCCAAATCACTCCATTCAATGCTCGCAAAACTCCCAGATTACATCAGGTGTGATAGTATAATGTCAGCACGTAATTGTTATCTCAGCTCATCCTGCTATCCTTACACACTTGGAATATAATGTGACATTTATTGAGAATTAATAAGGGCACAAGTTACAACTAAAAAAACTGCCTGCAGCAGTGAGCCCATATACACTATAAGACGAGCATATTTTCAAATACAAATGCTGAGTTTTAAGCACGACGGCGTGCTTCTCTACAAAATCAGGAATTTTCACGCTCGCTGCTAACATCAGCTGCGATAGTAATTACGAGCCAAATCACTCCATTCCAATGCCGCAAAATGAAGACAGCTAAACCCTTCTAGTAAAATAAATACAACGACCTAAATAGCAGTACAACTCTTCCGGAAAAATAAATTAAAACAAAATAAATAGCAGAAATGGACCATCGTACACTAAAACTACGGACCCAAATCACTCCATTCCAATGCTCGCAAAACTCCAAGATTACATCAGGTGTGATAGTGTAATGTCAGCACGTACTTGTTATCTTAGCTCATCCTGCTATACTTACACACTTGGAATATAATGTGACATTTATTCAGAATTAATACGGGCAGAAGTTACAACTAAAAAAACTGCCTGCAGCACTGAGCCCATATACACTATAAGACGAGCATATTCCCAAATACAAATGCTGAGTTTTAAGCACGACGCCGTGCTTGTCTACAAAATCAGGAATTTTCACGCTCGCTGCTAACATCAGCTGCGATAGTAATTCTGACCCAAATCACTCCATTCCAATGCACGCAAAACTCGCAGATTACATCAGGTGTGATAGTATAATGTCAGCACGTAATTGTTATCTCAGCTCATCCTGCTATCCTTACACACTTGGAATATAATGTGACATTTATTGAGAATTAATAAGGGCAGAAGTTACAACTAAAAAAACTGCCTGCAGCACTGAGCCCATATACACTATAAGACGAGCATATTTGCAAATACAAATGCTGAGTTTTAAGCACGACGCCGTGCTTGTCTACAAAATCAGGAATTTTCACGCTCGCTGCTAACATCAGCTGCGATAGTAATTACGACCCAAATCACTCCATTCCAATGCTCGCAAAACTCGCAGATTACATCAGGTGTGATAGTATAATGTCAGCACGTAATTGTTATCTCAGCTCATCCTGCTATCCTTACACACTTGGAATATAATGTGACATTTATTGAGAATTAATAAGGGCACAAGTTACAACTAAAAAAACTGCCTGCAGCAGTGAGCACATATACACAATAAGACGAGCATATTTTCAAATACAAATGCTGAGTTTTAAGCACAACGGCGTGCTTGTCTACAAAATCAGGAATTTTCACGCTCGCTGCTAACATCAGCTGCGATAGTAATTACGAGCCAAATCACTCCATTCCAATGCTCGCAAAACTGGCAGATTACAGCAGGTGTGATAGTATAATGTCAGCACGTAATTGTTATCTCAGCTCATCCTGCTATCCTTACACACTCGGAATATAATGTGACATTTATTGTGAATTAATAAGGGCAGAAGTTACAACTAAAAAAAATGCCTGCAGCACTGAGCCCATATACACTATAAAACAAGCATAGTTTCAAATACAAATGTTTAGTTTTATGCACGACGGCGTGCTTGTCTACAAAATGATGAATTTTCACGCTCACTGCTAACATCAGCTGCGATAGTATAGTTACAGCACGAAATTGTAACATGAAATCATCCTGCCGTCTTTACATACTTAGAACATGGGATGAGATTCGAGAGGGATTAATAAAGTTAGAGCTTGCAAGTATAAAACACCCGAAAACAGTGAGCCCATGTGGTTACAACAACAAAACAGCACCAAAGGCTAAACTGATGTTCCTTATAACACGAGCACAGTTGTAAATAAGAAACGTTTGTTTTGGGCAAATGTATACCATTTTACACATCAACACGCTTCACGCTCGCTGCTGATATCAAGTATGATCGTATATTTACGGGACTTCATTCACACATCAAATCATCCTGCTATCCTTACGAAGTCAGTACATGGTGTGCCATTTGCTATATATTCATAAAGGCACAAGGGACAATTATAAAAGAGCCTGAAGCATTGCGCCCATGTACACTATTATTCAAGGGTTTCCTACCCGCATCCACGCTACGCGCACACAGCCACTTCGCAGTGCCCTTCAATTGGGAATAATGTGTGAAAAGGGTAAAAAAATCGGAAGACAGAAAGTCTGGTATGGTGTGAAGCGTCAACTTGTTTGTGACAGCTGAGAACCGAAACCAGGCCAAGATAATGAAGTACATTAAAATGGGCAGTATAGATTGTAATCTCTTCGTTCCCAGCCTCAAAGAGATGCAAATGAAGACACAGAGTGATGCGAAAGGTCTTTTCCATTCCAATGCCACAAAGTAAAGACAGCCAAACTCCCGGGAAAATAAATCAAAACGCGCTAAATAGCAATGCAACTCTCCCGGGAAAATAAATAAACATAAGCAAAAAAGCAGAAAAAGGAACATCGTACACTAAAATTACGAGCCAAATCACTCCATTCCAATGCAGCAAAATAACACAGCTAAACCCTTCTAGTTACATAAGTAAAACGCGCTAAATAACAGTGTAATTGTTCTGAAAAAAAAAATGAAAACAAAATAAATAGCAGAAACGGACCATCGTACACTAAAAGTACGGAACCAATTCACTCCATTCCAATGCCTCAAAGAAAACACAGCTAATAAAACACGCTATGGACCCAATTCAAAGTAAACACAGCTATAATAATAAAACACGCTACTGACCCAATTCACTTCATTCCAATGCCTCAAACTAAACACAGCTAAACTCTTTCAGCAATAGCCACGAAAAGAAACAAAAGAGTTCCAACTGAAACACTTCATGCCACATAAAGCATGTTTACTGTAGTTAGGCGGTGCTGCGTGGGCGTTCTTAAAAAAGTAAAGGCTGATCGACAAAGGGCATTAGCCTGTCAGAAACCAACACACTAAAACAGACAAGCTCAGGAACCAATTACTGACAAAGAGCTGCAGTAGGCGGAGATTCAACACATTTACAAATTACTTAATGCCTCGGAGAGGCAGCGCATGCGCTGCCCTATGCGAGACCTAAAAAGAGCGTTAGGAAAGTCGACTTGCAGAATGACAAGGCCTAGGGCCTGTAGAATCGCTGGGGCTTCACGACTGCAGTGAAAGCAGGTAAGTAACAGACCCACGGGAGACGCATGTAGTGTGTGAACACAGCTGCGGGTTCCCTTTTGATTACAATGGAGCAAGTCGCGGTTTGATTTTTAAAGTTTTAGGGTACTTTGAGGAAGTCTACAAGCAGGCCACTTACAAGGTAAGTAATTCGAGGGCCAACACATACTAGGGCACCGGAGTGCACGAGTTACCTCACCCAGGGAAGCCGGGTGCATAGGTGTCTTATGGTGTCGGGTCGCGTCGCTGTTTTCTATGGAGACCAAAGAAGACTTGCTGCTTGCGTCGACTGAAGAAGTGTCCGGTGGAATCCAAGGGTGGATTCGAGATGCAGATGACCTGAAAATTGAAGGGACAGTGTTCACAGTCACTTGCCAGTGACCCGGGGCCAGGAAGCTGGTTGCTCACGGAAGTCGGGTGATTTCAGGTGATCAAGGGTGTTTTAACTCTTCGCTCACGGGGTCCAGGAAGGATCGATGATGACCAGCAGCTGGATTCAGAGTGTCCCACAACGTCTGCAGCTTACTGAGGTGTCGGCAATCAGATTGGAGCGAACAAGCCTTGGCAACAGCAAGTCTCGTGGAAATCGAAGAAGGTCAGCGTTGCAGACCAGCAAGGTCTGAGGGACTCCCCCAGCGAGGGTGAGTGAGGACAAGCCTGGAGAAACCAGGGGAGCCCTTTGAATTGATAAGAAAGTCTTCGGTGGACCCACAAGCCAACGGGCAAAGGATTGCAAAGACGCCTCTTGAGGAAATGCTTCATAAGAGCCCACGGTCACTCGGGACAGGCTAGGCCTCTGATTTTCACTGCAAAACCTGCTGGAGGCTTGGACCACAAATGGTCCAATGCACAAGTTAGTAGAACGTCGTGAAGGGGTTGCACTCGACAATAGTGCACGGTACCCGGGTATTGCTGTTCCTTGTCACTCGTGGGGTCCCCTCGCCTCAGCTCTGCTGGAGACTCACAATGGCCGTCGAGAAGTCAGGAAATCCACTTCCGGGGCTGCAGGGACTTCGAATTCCGGCGGGAGCGGGAAAGTTTGCGACTGTTGAGTAGAGTTTCTGGTGCCTGCCAAGCAGGGGAGTCACTCCTTGAGTCCAAGGGAGATTCTTCTGTCTTCCAAAGGTAGTGGAACGTCGAAGGGCCAGGATTCTTCTTTGTAGAGTGTCGTCCAGGGTTATCTGCTTTGCAATGGCAAGGTTTGCTATCTTTTTTTTTTTTTTTTTTTTTTTTTTTTTGAAACCGTTTATTGCAGTTCGTAAAAGTTACAGGTATGGGCCTACAACCATCCGGCCGGCCGCTAGAATGACAAAAACATATTGCACACATACAGTAAAAGTCTCTAGGCAGTGTAGAGCAGTGAAACAGGAGTAATCAATGGTGCAGGCCACACAGCTCCAAGCCCACAGTACGGTTCCCTTTTCTTGAAACAAAACAACACCAAAAAACCACACCCGCAAGGCAACCCGCGATCCAAAATAACAGCACGTGCTCCATAAGTGGGGGATCCAAACCAGCAGCAGAACTCTGGAGAGGGGAATGGGAATAGATCAGGGACTGGGGGACCGCGCGCCCGCGGCTGAGGGAGGGGGGCCGTCTAGGGAGACGGAGCAGGCGAGGCCGCCTGTAGCAGTGGTGGCTCACAAATACCCCCGCGGTAGGCGTTCCAGGGGCCCCAGATTTTCACCCACGCCCCAGGCTTACCTCTCGCCACATACACCACCTTTTCACGAAACATACACCAATCCATATGCTCTTTCCAGGCCAACACCGCAGGGGGCCTCTGGGATCCCCACAATTGAGCAATGTCGCGCTTGGCTATCATGTATCCCAGAGTCACCCACCGCGTCTGCGGGACCGAATAGTCATTCGGTTCCCATACATTCAGCAAGCATCTCCTCGCTTCAGGCAGCAGCGCAACACGCGTCACCACACGCAGGACCTCATGCACACCACGCCAGAATCGCTCCACCTTCGGGCACTCCCACAGTATATGCATGAAAGTCACCAACGCACCACAGCCACGCTTACACATTCCGTCACCAGCAAAACCCATACGCAGAAGCCTTGGCCCCGTCACGTAAACCCGGTGAAGGATCTTGAGCTGGACGAAACGAAGGCGAGCCGGGATGGCCACCTCTTTCGGAGAGGCCACCGCGGAAATCCAATCCTCATCGTCCAGCTCCAGCCCGTCGGCAACCCAAGCCTCGCGGAGACTAGTCAGCAGGCACGATCTATCGTTGATCAGTTTTTTGTATATGAGGGAGATCGTGCTGTCCGGGACATGGCCATCTAGGACTCTGTCCTCCAGGGGGGAAGACTCCGGAATGGATGCGACATCCGGGAAGACGGAGCCCAGCGCATGGCGGACCTGTAGGTACCGAAAGTACTCACTGCCCTGCAGCTGGAACTCCGCCTGCAGCGTCTCAAAAGTTTTGAATCCCCCCCTCGTCCAGAGATCTCCCACCGTGCTGATTCCGATCGTGTCCCACTTCTCGAAGCCCTTCGACGTCCACAGGGAGCCCAACCTCTCAGACGCATACAGCGGTGACGCCCGGGTCAAACGGTCCTTCCACCCCATAGCTGCATTAGCCGCGTGCCAGACACGCACCATGACACGCGTCGGTCCCGTCAAACGGGAGTCGGGCGCGCCAGCGTAGAGCGCTCGATTGTAATCGCCACCGGGCAGGAGCATCTTATCCATCTCGAATGCCGGGTTCAAGGCGGGCCCGTAAAGGCCATGATTAATTGCAGCTAGTTGGGAGGCCCAGTAATACCGTTTAATGTCAGGGAGGGCGACCCCCCCATCGTACCACGGGAGCGTCAATTTAGCCAGAGCAATGCGCGGCCTCCCGTCCCAGAACAGGCGCCGCTGGAGGCCCTCCACCTCACGGAAATAGCGTGCCGGGACCAAGTCCATAGTATTCTGGAGGGCGTAGAGGAAGCGTGGCAGGGACATCATTTTAAACAAGGCCGCTCGGCCGAGCGGCGAGAGCGGCAGACGCCGCCAGCGCACCACGTCCTCCCTCAAACGCCGAAGGGGGGGTAACAAATTCCGCTCGTAGCGGGCCTCCGGGTCAAGAGTGATATAGATACCCAGGTACCGAAAACCTTGGGAGGCAATCTGGATCGGACAGTCCCGTGGTAGGGCCGGAGCCTCCCCGGAAAGCACATATACACAGGATTTCGCCCAGTTGATGACCAGGCCTGAGTTGCGACCGAATGAACGCAAAACATCAACCAGGACGATCAGTGATTTACGCGGGGAGGCGAGATACAGAAGGATATCGTCAGCATAGAGGGACACACGGTCCTCATGCTCGGGGGTCCAGCGGAGACCACGGATAGAAGGGTGCCACCGCAGCCACTCCGCCAGGGGCTCCAGGGCCAGGGCAAACAGGAGAGGCGACAGGGGGCAGCCCTGTCGCGTACCCCTCCCCAGCGCGAATGGGGCCGAGACTCGCCCATTCACTACCACCTGCGCCAATGGGCCCGAATATAGCAATTTGACCCAGCTAATGAAACCCGGGCCAAACCCGAATTTTGCCAGCATCGCCCAGATGTATGGCCATTCAAGCGTATCAAACGCCATGGTGGCGTCCAAGGACGCCAAGATGGCCGGCTCCCGCACAAATGGGACACGCGCGAGCACCCCGTGCAAGCGCCGCAGATTGAGCGCCGTGTTGCGGTGCGGTATAAAGCCAGATTGGTCTTGGTGGACCAAGTCGCCCACCACGCCAACCAACCTGTTGGCCAACACCTTGGCGAGGATTTTGGGCTCCGCGTTCAAAAGCGAAATCGGCCTATAGGATGTGACCCGTTCACGGGGCCTCCCCTCCTTGTGGATCACCACAATTGTGGCTAGACGCTGGTCCGGCGGGAGGGAACCCCGCGAGTGGGCCGCCAGGAACATCGCGCGCAGGTGGGGCGCCAACACATCCGGGCGTAGCTTGTAGAGCTCGATGGGAATACCATTGGGGCCCATGGCCTTGCCGGATGCAACCGAGCGAATAGCCAAGGCAATTTCGTCCGAGGTGGGAGGGGCGTCCAGCGAATCCCTGTCCTCCACCGTTAGGGAGGGCAGTGCGATGTCCCGAAGCAGGGCATGGGAGTCTGCCTCCGAGCAGGGAGAAACCGGGGAGTAGACTTCGCGGAAATAATCCGCGAAGCAGGCGACAATGGCTTCCGGCTCAGTGACACACGCACCATCAACACTCTCAATCAAAGGCACCACACGGCTCGCTCTCTCCCTCTTATCCAACCACGCAATCAATTTGCCAGCCTTATCACCCACATCATACAATCGCCCCTGCTGCTCTCTACTGAGGCCCCTGGCCGCCTCCGTGACGAGGGCCCGATAGGCCGCCTGCTTTAGGTGTAGAACATGCAACTTGTCGTCTGTTACCCCGCTTCCCAGGTCACCCTCCAGTTCTGCAATCTCGGCCTCTACCCGGGTCACCTCCTCCCGCTCGCGCCGCCGGGCATGGGAGATAAAGGAGAGGGCCTCCCCTCTAAGGACTACCTTGAAAGCCTCCCACAGGGAGATGGCCGAAGAGACCGACCCCACATTCTCATCGAAATATCGCTGTAGGGATTTGATCAAATCAGCACGAATGGTGGGGTCGCGCAAATACCATGCATTGATTGGGGCCACCCTGCCATCCCCCCTTGGGAAGACATCGAGATGCAACAACAATGGGGAGTGGTCTGAGATACCCCGCGCCAGATGGCGCACCTCCCCCACCCTCCCTGCGTGGGCCGCCGGGACAAGGATGTAATCAAGCCGCGAGAGGCTACCATGGGCACCCGAGTGGAAGGTGTACTGTCGCAATGCAGGATGCTTTAATCGCCAGCAATCCACCAGGCCCAGCGTGTCCAGAAGGCCGGGCAGCCACGCCTGTGCCCGGGGGAGGTCCCTAGGGGGATGGCGATCCATAGACCCAGAGGCTACCGCATTAAAATCCCCTCCAACCACCAGCAGGCCACTCGGAAGGTCCAGAAGGAGGCGCCCCAGGTCCGCAAATGTGGTGGCTTGTAACCCAGGCGGGACGTACACTGATATAAAGACAAACACTCTACCCTCCATTCTTCCCACCAGAACCGTGTAACGTCCCCTCTCATCATGGCGCACCTCATCAATCTCCAACGGGAGCGAGTTCTTGATCATAATACCCACCCCCCGCGAGCCCGAGGTGAAGCCAGAATGGGCCGCCAAACGATATCCCCGCCGGTTCATTGCATGAAAGGAGTTACCTATAAGGTGCGTCTCCTGCAGGAAGACAACATCTGGTGAAATACGTTTTAAGTACTGCAGGACCACACCACGCTTAATCCTATCCCCCAGGCCATTAACATTCCATGACAACACAGCCAAATCCCTACCCCCCATCATACGTCGAAACAATCGGTCGTCCCCCATCGAGCATCCTAAAAACAACAACATAGTAGCGGGTTTGCCCTGCGGTGCTAACAAACAACACACCCCCCCCACCCCCCGGTCCCAACAAAACTCCCCCCTCCCTGCACCCCTGCATGAGCCCAGACAGCCCCCCCAAAGTGCAGTGTGCCTGTCGCCCCATAGCTAAAATACTAACTAGTCCCCCAGAGGAGGAGGGAAGCCCCCAACAGACCCCGCACGACCTCCATAGGAGGGGAAAATACGCAATCAATAAATGGTGAAGGAACAACGTCCAGAGCACGGCCTATGCAGTCACCCCTCAATTCTGCTCCGGCGGGCCCTCCTCGCCAGCCGCGCCCCCCCCGCCCCCCCGGCCCCGATCTCCAGGCAGAGTGTCCAGCCAGTCCCCAGCCGCCTCGGGCCGGTCGAAGAAGTGCGTGCGACCATCCACCTCTACCCTCAGCTTAGCTGGAAAGAGCATTGAGTACTTGAGGTTCAGGTCCCTTAGGCGACGTTTAACACCAAGAAAGCTCTGCCGCTGCTTCTGGACCGCCGGGGTAAAGTCTGGGTAGAAATGTACCTCCATGTTGTCAAGCTTGACCGGTCCCTGTTGTCTGGAGGTCTGGAGGATAGCATCTCTGTCCCGGAAATTAAAAATCCGGGCAATGAGAGGCCGCGGCGGGGCACCAGTCTTAGGTCTGCCCCCGGGGACCCGGTGAGCGCGCTCCACCGCAAAAAACTTACTCAGCCCCCGGGGCTGGAGATGGGTCAGGATCAACTCTTCCACGAAAAGATCCGCCGCCTCCGCCTCTCGTCCCTCCGGCACCCCCACAATACGGACATTATTCCTCCGGGCCCGACCCTCGGAGTCCTCCAGTCGCCGGTCCATCAGGGCGCTCGCCTGGCCAAGCCGGCGCACCTCCTTCTGGAGGGCCACCACGTCTGTCGTGAGGCTCGTTGTGGTGTGGGCCAGGGAGTCGACTCGGTCGTTTGTTTTGGACAAGTCTGCCCTCACAAGGCTCACATCCACCAGGACCGAGTCTATTTTTTGCGCTAAGGTGTCGAAACGCTGGTCCACCGAGGCCTTCATCTCTGCGATGGCGCCCATGACGTCCCGGAGGGTCAGATCCACCGGATGAGCGGATGCCTCCGTCGGGCCCACCGGGGATGCACGCGATGTCTCCGGAGAACCCTTCTGGAGCGTGTAGCGGTCCATACTGTTGGCCTGGTGTGCCGTGCCACGGCGGGTCGTCTTCACCTTCGCCCGGTCGCCATCTTGTTTGGTGGACATGCTGGCTCTTCCACCGTCGTGCCAAGCACCCCAAACGGGCCGCTATACCAAGTCACGGGTGCCAGGGGGGGGGGCAGGGGCGGCCACCGAACCGCGGGTCAACCCACCGCCGGCGGGTCAGCCGGGCTCCTGGACAAGGCCACACCACCACACCCCGCTCCGCAGTCCGACCCCGCTTGAGAGCTAGGAGGGCGCAAAAGCGAAAGTGAAAGTGCAGGGTACGCCAGTCGCCCAGCCCCGTTCGCCGCTGTTATTCACTTTGTCCCCGGATCGCCCCACTACTCCAATCCGGGGGGCCGGCGAGGAGAAGGCCACAACCTTCGATCGATGCTCCCACCGGCGTCCGGGGTCCGATTCGAGCCCAAAAAACGGGTGGCGCCTCAGCTCCGGTTCCCCAACACAGTCCCCTCAACAAGGACAGGATATCGCCAGGATTAATTCAGGAGGTCGCGGAGGTCCTCGGGAGCCTCGCACCTACGCGGCCATCTTGGTTGCGCGCTAGGCTCCTCCCTCCGGTGGGAAGGTTTGCTATCTTATACTGAAGATAGGGGAGGGACTAGCTCTATGACCACTCCTCTGGGAGAGTCAGGGTAGGGGGTGGTTACAGTCACTTCCCTTTGTCCAGTTTCACGCTAGAGCAGGGACAGGTAGCCCCTGAACCGGTTTGAGCTGGCATATGCACAAAGGAGCCTACTGCTCCCCCAGTGCAGGACTTCAAAGCACTGTAGAAGTGCACCCACCCAGCCCCAATACACTAAATCCTGACTGGAAGGTGGTGACACCTCCCTGTGACAGGATGCCTATTGTTGGGCCTCCTCCACTGCGAGTTTCAGTCAGCAGCAGGAGGGCAGCCCAGTGTCTGTGCTGGTGGCATCCATTTTGTGATGCCAAGGCTCTTTCAGATTTCTACCATGTTACCAAAGTAGGTACATGTCGTCCCCTCTAGAAGGGTGGGATTATACTCCCACACCAGTTACTGGTGTGGGGGTATGATTCCAAGTTGTTTGACACCAAACACAACATGTTTTGATGCAGTAATTCCAAAGTTAGCATTTACTGTTGGGTTATAATGCACTTAAGATTATATGGTTTAACCGCATCCACAAACAGCCACAGAGAATAGACCCTGTCAGCTGCAGAGGGGTCCTGCTCATGCAGAGGCACCCCCTCACATAGTAAACCAAGCCCCCTGCCCTCAGGATTGTTAGGGCCTGCCATAGGGGTGGCTGATAGGTTTACATGTGTGTGTGTATGGTGAGATATAGGAACCTATACCTCTGTGAGGAGTGCTAACACTACCTCACCCAGGCTGCAGTAGCAGGCCTGTGGTGTCAGATTGAGTCTGCTTCCCAGGGGTGGCATAATACATGCTTCAGCCCCTGGTAGGCCTGTGAAGTGCCTATGCCCTAGGTACCCAAGGTACCATATACTAGGGGCTCATAAGGTACCACAGTATCCAATCACAAGTGCATCTAATATGCACACCAAGTCGTTTAGAGAAAACAGAGAGACTGGGGCCCTGATTAGCAGGGACCCAGCCAGACTATAGCCAGAAACCAGTGTATACATCAGAAAAAAAGTGGGGGCAACATAAGTGCAGATCCTACTCTCCTACAGGGTGCCTTCGAGGTAGGCCACCATCTGTTGCAGATGGCTGCCTTGCCCTTGGATGGCATTCATTAGAGCTGCCTGAACCAGAGAGATGTTTCTCACGAGGTCATTAGCCTCCTCTCTCAGGACAGCTGGGATAACAGGGGTAGGGGCTGATGTGCTTGGAGTGAAGGAGACAGCTCCCTTCTTAGGGGAGTGGGCTTGGCCAACTGGATGGGTAGCAACAGGGAAGGTGGCAGGCAAGGATGGTGTGGGTACCAGTCTTGTGTGTTCTGCCACCACTTGGGAGCGTCCACTGGAGGTTGTCTCTGAAGATGATGACGTTGAGTCTGTGTCCTCTGTGGCACACCCCTTACCCTATGGGCCACTGGCTTCCTCGGTGTCTGTCATGTCATGACTGGAGCCACAGTGGCCAGCTTCTCCCCCAGCAATGTTGACCCAGTCTACTCCGCTTGCCTGGGATGATACTAAAATTACATTTAATTTAGGTTTATTAGGGGTGGCAAAGATGGCGAGAAGTAGGACGTGCCTGCTCGATGCTCCGTCGTACTGACCAGGCCCACTACCTAAATACTTACTAGCAGGACCCAGAAATTCTGATCCAGCATTGGAAATGTGCCGGGGGGTCGGTGCCGACCACGTCCAAGAGATGCAAGGCTTGGGGGTGAAACACGAGTGCGGCGAGGCCAGCCGGTCCCGGCGGTAGCGGGGCCGGGCAGAGTCCGCACACCACAAAGCAGAGAGAGGGCGGGGGAAGCTCACTGTGCTGGGCTTTGTTGCTGCGGGCCCCACCGGAGAGACTCTTAAGTTTGCTGCAATCTCCGGGGATTCGAGGGAATAAACCTGGCCGGCTTTAGGAGGCGAGTTGCGGGCCATGCAGCGGGCTGCACATTTGTCGCCGCAGCTCGGATGGCCCTGAAGATCGCAACGACACCAGAGGTGGAGATCTGAAGCACCGGTGTGGTGCGGCCAGCATTTGAGGTGGCGGAGCTGCTTGGGGTCTGCCGCTCCACACCGGGAACTGAGTGGGTCGACCCAGAACATCCGCGGTGGCGGACGTTCGTCTTTCATCCACACTGCTTCGTCGGCCAGGGGGCGAATGCAGGGCCCACCTGCTCACGGACCGGCCCTCACAGAGAGCTTGAAGCAGGTGCCCCGCAGGGGGGAGTGGCGGATCATGCTTCGAGACAGCGAGGACGGCCCCGAGTTCTGGAGGGTCTGCACGTGGACACCAGGTAGAGACAGCAACTGAGGAACAGGAGAGGGCCTGACGAGGGCCACTCTTGGTACACTACAGGAGAGTGAGTTGTGAGCCCCCTGCTACGAACCTGAGGCCTACCTGATCCCAATGTTGTGCGCCTGGGCCCCCTCCCTGGGAGACTGCCAACCCTTGGGGATCAATCAGCACAGGGCAGAGAGAGCTGGAGGGAAGCCCCTGTTCCAGTCCTGTAACAGGGTAGGTAGCGCGGCCGGAAGCCCTGGCTGACATCGAGGGGCCTGGGAAGCTATCCTGTACAGGACGCATAGTGGACAGAAACATCTGATTGCCATACCGGGACACCTTGCTCCCCATAGGCGGGACCCTGCAAGTAGATACCTTTTGGTGGGGATACCGCCTGCTGGCTGAGGCCCTGAAGACCGAAAGCAGCGGCTCACTCTCTCACTCCACAAGGCTATATACCAGGCTCTGGAGGGGTCTCCTCTTCGCTCCTGCATCAGGGCTATATCCAACTTTGGCCAATGGTCCCGCTATGCCGCCGCTGGTTAACTTGCGGGGAGTGCCCTATGGTTAAAGACACCACTTATGATATCTACCTCATCTCCAGCAACGGCTAGAACTCTAAAATGGCGGCAACCAAGGGGAAAAAGGACCGCTCAGACAAGGACCTGCTCCTTTAATCGGCTGGCAATGCCATACAACATCCCGAAGGTCAAGATTCGGTTGAATTGGGAGACGTGGAAGCCCCTCTCACCCATTCCTTCATTGAAATACTCTTTGTCGCACTACGGGACGACCTGAAAACCATGAATACAGAGCTAGCACAGGAGCCCAGAAAGTTGAGAAGGGATGTGGACGTGCTGGGGGACAGAGTCGACACGCTGGGGACACAAAGCTCAAATAGAGACGAAGAGATCGAGCAACTCCAACAGGAGGTGATCTGCCTCAAAGACCTGCACTTGGACCTGCAGGCCCACGGCGAAGACTTAGAAAACCGTTCGAGGCACAACAATATACGCATTAGGGGCATTGCGCATGGAGCGGAAGTCCGGGACATTGAATCATTTGTTGGAGGCCTCTTTAGGTCCATTTTAGGGGCCACTGCAGACATGGAAATTAAGCTTGATCGTACTCACCGAGTGGGGCCAAAGAAGCCTTCTCCTGCTCCCCCTGCAGACATCCCCACATGTCTCCATGTCTTTCAATTGAAGGGACGTATCCTCCAAAAGGTGTGTGATAGCCACCCAATCCATTATCAGGGTCACCAAACAACTTTATACCAGGATCTCGCCGCCTCCATGTTGCAAAAGAGGAAGGCATTCCACCTGATCACGTCTCATCTGCGAGACAGCAAAGTCCTATACTTTTGGGGCCATCCGTTCCGACTTATCTTCCGCCTAAATGGCAAAACACACCAAACATGCTCTCTACAGGAGGCTCGTCAATTGCTGAATCTCACGGAAGATCCTCCAGAGGGCCCCAAATCGACTGCCGGTTCGGGCAGAGATTGTGACACTCACAGATGGAAGACAGTGGGCCACTTGGCGACTCGGCTGTGCCCGGACCCCAAAACTATCCCTAGGGAGCGGCAGGCAGTGCTAGCCTCCCTGGAGGTGGACTCTGCGGGCCAGTCATGAACTGGCCTCAGCTGCCTTGTTGATCCCCTGATGCTCTCACATTGTTAATCTTTCTGGGTCCCTTTGCAGCCTCTTTGTGGGGGTGGTGGGCCCGAAAGGGTCTGGGTTGGGGCACCAGTCTCTACTTGATCCACCCTTCTCCCGTGGGACTTATCACCCAGGACAATCATAGTATAATTTGTGTAATGTTCACTGTTTGTTGTGTTGTGATGGGATTGTTAGGTCTTCCACCCTCCCCACACTCCCTGAACCCGACCCTCAATGCTGGTTATAGGCTGTGCCACAAGTATGGATCAGCTGCTCTTTCCTTTGGAGATCCCCAATGGCTCTGTCCCTCAATAGAAGTGCATTTATTAGACTCCCTCCTCGACCATCATCATGACACACTCCCTTAAGATACTCACATTGAACGTTAAAGGGATCAACAACCCCATCAAGTGGTGTGCTATCCTCTCCTATTTTGAACATTCTGGGGCACACGTTTGCCTCCTACAGGAGACACACCTCCTCCTCGGTGACACCCATAGGCTTCGCTCCAAGAAATTTCCTCAACAAATGTTCTCGTCCATGAACACCAAGTCAGCAGGGGGGGCCATTCTCCTCTCCTCATCCTTTGCCGGGAAACTAGGTCCCAAACAAGCAGACCTTAAGGGTCGACTTTTAGCTTACTCCTTCACAATAGGGACGCACACTCTCACTATAGGTTCAGTCTACATCCCAAACGTGGGTCAGGACGATTTATCCAGAGGGCGGTACGGGAGGCTAGCAGGTCCCCAGACAGGATGGTATTACTGGGAGGAGACTTAAATATAGTCTTCGTCTGCACACTAAACAGATCTGCCCAGAGGCAGGGACAGGAAGGTGCCATCACCAGAGACGGACTTCAGAACCTGCGGGAAATGAGCCTCTTAGACATTTGGAGAACCGTTCACCCCACAGACAGGGAGTACACCTTTTACTCCCACTCCCACAAAACTTACGTGAGGCTAGACTACTTTTAGGCACTCAGAATATCCAATCGAGCACTCAGCAAATAGAGATTTTACCCTGCTCACTCTCAGATCACTCGGCTATACTGCTAACCCTCTCCCTGCGTAGCATGGGCCCCCCACCACAATGCTGGTGCCTCAGGGACACATTATTACACCGCCCTGAGGTGGTCCAGCACATCTCCAAGACTATATGAGACTACCCGGAGATAAATGACACACCAGATACCCCAGTGGCTATTCTTTGGGACGCCATGAAGGCAGTTGTTAGGGGAGAATTTATTGCAATTGCGTCTTCTGACAATACAGCCCGTAGAAACAAAAGAGACTTCCTCTCAAAACAGGTACAATAACTTGAAAGCGTTCGCCAAAAGACGGGTGCTCCACGACTCTGGCAGAAGCTAGAAGCCGTACGTGTCTAATTAAGTGCCTTAGATATAGATAGGGCAGAAAATGCAGCGCTCAGCCTCCGCCATACCTTTTACACTGGAGGAGATAAAAGTGGGAAGCTACTGGCCATTAGACTACGATTACAGAGGCAAGCCACAGGAATCACCTCAATACTCACTCCAACGGGAGAGGAGACGGACTTAGACCAGCGAATTGCTGAGACTTTTCGTCAGTTCTATGCTGAGCTATACGAAGCACAACCTCTTGCCACAGACCTGCCTATTCAATGCCTGCAAAATGCAGCAACAGCCAAAGGTATGCACAACCAGGCCGAAACGCTTGAGTCCCCTATTAGACTAGAAGAAGTGCTAACAGCCATCTCTAAGCAAATGCTGCTTAAGTCCCCGGGCCCGGATGGGTTTCCTGCCCTCTTCTACATAACCTTTTGTCCCCTCCTGGCCCCTGTTCTCACCCGACTGTACAACGATATAGGAACATCCTCATCTTTACCCTCAACATGCTAGAGGCATCTGTAGTTGTTATACCCAAGCCTGGGAAGGATAGATGCCAGTGCTCTTCTTATAGACCGATCTCACTTCTCAATGTCAATTTAAAGCTATTCACTAGAATTCTGGTGGCAAGACTGTCCACCCTACTCCCCGGCCTGATCAACCCAGACCAGGCAGGTTTCGTCCCCAGCCGGCAGTGCGCCGACAATACCAAGAGACTGCTCCACATTTTTGATAAAGTGCATCGCTTCGAGACGGAAGGCATGCTCCTCTCTATTGATGCAGAGAAAGCATTCGACAGGGTGCATTTGCCCTACTTACGGGAAGTCTTACATCATTTTGGGTTCCCTTCCCACGTTCACAGATTGGGTGTTAAGCAGCTACACTACGCCAAGGGCGTCAGTATGGGTCAACGGTTACACATCTACTCCCTTCCCCATTCAAAGAGGTACTAGACTGGGGTGCCTGCTCTCTCTCCCCTGTACTCTTCGCTCTGTACATGGAGTCACTGGCCCAATGTACACGTGACAAATCCCTCATTACGGGCATACGTTTTGGAGGAGACGAGCACACTCTTAGTCTGTACGCAGATGATGTCATCACAGCGCTGGAAGACCCTCGGACCTCCCTCCCGGACCCTCCTGACTGAGTTAGAGCATTATTCCCTAGCAGCAGGCTTTAAGATTAATATTCAAAAGTCTTTCGCCCTCAACTTAACCTTTAAAGACCGCTTGCTGACGGAACTACAACAAACTCACCCATTCCAGTGGGCTAAAGAGGAAATCTCATACCTTGGAATACAGCTCAGTGCCTCTATACAGAGCACCATCTTGCTCAATCGGACGGGGTCTGCATTGCGCCACTGGAGGTCGCACACACTGTCCTGGTTGGGCTGGATAGCAGCCGTTAAGATGACAATCTTACCCAAAATACTGTTTCAGACTCTCCCATTGGAGCCACAAATGGGCACCCTGAGCTCCTTGCAGAGAGAGGTAGACTGATTTATATGTGCGGACAAATGACCACAATTGCACAGGAACCTATGCCATAGAGCCCCAATAGAGGAAGGTCTTGGGATCCCTAATCTACAATAATATTATTGAGCTATCCAGATCAGGACCTTTGTGGAATGGTCGCGTTCCGAGTCAGAAAATCACTGGCTGTTTATGGATAGGCCAGTGGCCGGGCATTCGCTGTGGAAGATTCCATTCCTCCCCAAAAGGGCAAGACCATCGAGGCTAAACCTTTCCCACATTACGCGGGCCCCCTTAGGGGCATGGGCAAGGTGGCGGTGAAGAGGGTGTTAACAACATTCCGCTCACCACTAACACCTATAGTGGGCAACATGGACTTCACCTCTGGCCCACGTGAAGAGACTTTTGCTCACTGGACCAGGGAGGGTCGCAGATCCGTAGGGCAGTTCTTCGATGAGACAGGTCCCTTGGCTTTTGATGACCTTCGAATGCAACAGAAGCTTCCCGAATCTGAGCAATATAGTTATCAGCAAATTAGACACTGGGTGATGCACCCCGAGGTTCGTCCCCAGGCACAACAACAGTTAACTACCTTCGAAAAGTGGCTGTTAACCAAAAACTCAGACTCCCATCTCATATTAGAGATATAAAACTTAAGCGGTTACTAAATCCCCAGGCCAAAGAGGTGGGAATTCACACAAAAGGAATGGGAAGCCATATACTATAGGGCCAGGCACACAGCACGCAATGTTGCAAGCATAGAAACAGCAACTAAAATAGCCGCCTATTGGTACCTCACTCCTCCCAGACTACACAGAGGTAACCCTGCAAGAAATCCCCAGTGCTGGAGAGACTGTGGATCCCTCGGCACTCTAACAAATATTTTGTGGGACTGTCCCAAGATTGCTAACTACTGGACACAAGTGCTTGATGACATAGTTAAATACTTCGACACACAGGTTCCCAGATTTCCAGCCTACACCCATCTGGGCCAACCCAACCCCAAGACATTACCTCTGAAATCACGCAGGTGCTGCCAGATGGAACTGGCACTGGGAGCGGCCCTACAAAATATTCTCACACACTGGGGATTAGCCCGCCTTCCAACCCACCTGGGGTGGCTGCATCAAATGTGGTCCGTCCTGGGCATGGAACCCATATCCCTTTCCCTAATGAATCAAGAAGCCTCTTTTCCCAACATTTGGAAGCCACTCCTAGCACTACTCTCGTCTGAATTTAGAGAGCTCACATGCCCCAAATATCTGCTACTCTTAAAACTCACATACCCCCCATCTGCAGCTCCTTGAGAAGAATCCCTAGTTAATACAAACTATCGGGGAGGGGGTAGCAGGGGGAGGGGGAGGAGACCATTTAGGGAGGGGGGAGTTGGAGATAGTTAAATGTTGGAACATCACTGTACCCCCTACGCCATTAGGGCCACTAGAATGTAAAAGCTTACTGCGTTACTTTTAGGATAGAAAACCAATGAAGAAATTATAAACCTAAAATAGGTTTATTGCTTGTGCCAGAACACATTTGACCAACAGCTTGGATCACACAACATTAATAAAGTGTACAGAAGACTCCAGCTAGAAGATCCACTATAGTGGCTACAACATTTGCATGAGCACATGCATGCATGCTACATGACCTGTAAAGAGTTGCTCACAGTAAAGTCATAACAACAGACAGCTCCAATTGCATGAGTGAAGGTGTCTGATCTCCAGCTACATGTATATAGTAGGATACTTGATCACCTTATGCAGGTTGGATCATCATATGTCGACTGTCAGAATAGTCTCATGAAAGCTGAACATAAGTAGCTTCGCTATGTAGCACATGCAGCACAGAAAAGTAGATTTGAAACAATGTGGCCAAAATATCTGGGAGATTTATCCATAATCATACACAGCATAATGAATCTGCTAGGCCAGTGGTTCCCAAACTTTTGACTCCTGAGGACCCCTATTGAGTCACTACTGGAAGTCGGGGACCCACAAGTAATATGTATGATTTAAATTTCAAACATTGAAACAGTAATTTGGAAAATAACACACTTGTGCACACCAAACAAAGATTGTAGTATTTTGTATTGAAAAAAATGTGCAAAAATCAAACAATTTCAATGGGAAGTTCTGCATCTTGGAGACTAACTTTTCAATGTTTAGTTTTATTTCACAGTACGAGGCTTCAGCTCCTGCCTGGGCCGGACTGGAAACCCAAAGCAGTCCTGGCAAAAGTTGTCAGACCTGTCCCCGTATGGTGCACACCAAGTGCTGCGAGTGAGGCTAACCCCTACAAAGGGAGCTTTGGGGGCCTCTTACCCTAAGAAATTTTGTGAAAAAATGGTGCATTCTACAACACATTTGTCATCATATATTGAATTGTATCAGCTTTTAAAGCAAATTAAATGATGACCTTACTGTGCACCAGGATACACCAATCTTTGTTGGGGCTCTTCAATGATTCCCTCACTATCACCCTCCAACAGTGCCTCACCTCTCTCTATAGCCCCTCTGTCATATGTAATTCATTTGATTTATAGCCCCTCTGTAGGAAAGTAGGATCTGCTTTCATGGTTACCCCCACTTTTTGATTTGTGTTAGTATGTTTCTGACTAGTCTGACTGGGACCCCAGTCACTGAGCTTCTTCCCTAAATTAGACCATGGTAAGAACTTTTGCACATCCACAATTGGCTACTGGTGTGCCCATGTAAGTCCCTAGTTTATGGTACTGAGGTACCCAGGGCGTAGGTACATCAGGGGTCAGGTTCTTTATTTCAAGAATCCACCCTTAGTTTCCAACGGACTCTTGCACAGTCTTCTCCAGCTGCATGTTTCCTGAAGTCCTCCATTGTGGTCTACGGCGGTATCCGACGTCACTTCCCACCTATGCACCCGGCTTCCCTGGTGTAGGTATTCTGGTTCCTGGGGTATCCATGGGTGGTGTGATCGCCAACCTTCTGTCTTTCACAGGGTTTCTTCAGAGTCCACTAGGAAGGTTCATTCTTCCTAAAAACTGCAACTGCGACTTCCCTATTGATTTCTATTGGACACGTGGCTGTGTTTCCACTCTGCACACAGCCTCCGTGAGGTTTCTGGGTACTTAGCTTGAGTGGTTCCTTGTGTCCCCAGCTCCTCTGAGTCGCCTGGTGGAAGTCCCAACTTCGGTCGCAGTTCGCATTCAACATTTTAGGTCGAGCCTGAGTCAGCGTGCATGCACTGCTCTGCGAGACTTGCTGTAGTAGAGTATGGAAGAGAAGCCCCGTCCACTTTCTCATATTTTTCATTGGCTTGTGTCTTTGTCCTTCGTAAATGCTGGCTTCTGATTCATTAATTCTTCTGCTTTGTGTGAAGAACTCACTAGCTTTTTCATCTACAAAATCCAAGCTCTCCAAGCTAACTATGATCTTGACAATAGTCTCTCAGTAGGGAACATGCGCCCCAACGGGCTGTCTCCTACTTTACCATCCACATTGGTGACCATCACTGCCATCGCTCAGCCAGACTCTTTGGTGGTCCTCAAGACTCTTAAATCTGGCTCACCTACAGACCCCTACTGTTAGACCTGGCACCATTGGCGTGGGTCTCCCTTCCATTTTTTGCTGTTGTCTCCTCTGTTTTTGCTGGTATTAGATGCTCTGGATTCTGTGCCACTGCCATTCAGTGCCACAGCGCGAATGCTCCCTGTGTAAATATGACATGTGCATTGGTATATCCATGATTGGCTTATTTGCTTTACCTGTTAGTCCCTAGTAGCGTGGCCTGTGTGTGCCCAGGGCTGGTAAACCAAATGCTGCTGGTGGGCCTGCAGCGCGGGTGTGAGCCACCCACAGAAGCAGCTTGTAAAGTGTTTTTCAGACCTGCCACTGCAGGGTCAGTGTGCAGTCCAGAACTGCCATCTTGGCTGTGAAGTGCACCCACTTCCCAGCCCCTGAACCTTCCCTTGGCATCATGTGAGTCACCCCTATGGTAGGGTGCATTGTATGTGTAAGGTAGGATATGCCCTGTGTGTAGGATGTCCTGGTAGTGAATTACACCCAATTTTGTTTTTCACTACTGTAAGGCTACCTGTTCTCCATAGGCCAGAATAGGCAGTTTGACTATTACATTCTATAGTCCTAACTGACCCAAAGAACATGGTAGAAAAATACATTTAGTATGCCTGAGCTCAGAATAATAAAATACATCTTTTAGTGAAGTTTATTTTTATATTCTGTGTTTGAAAATACCACTTTTAGAAAGTAGGTATTTTCTTGCCAAAGCCTTCCAGTGTGCTCTGCTGTTATGTGTATTGGCTGTCTGGTTTTGGAGGGACAGGGCAGGCTGAGTCAGACCTGGGTTGAATAGAGAGATCTGCATTGGAGTATGGGGAGGGGTAGCTTCTTGACCTGAATAGGGTTGTGCCTGGCAAGGTGAATGCTGGCTCCACCGCCCACTGTGCGTCTGATGGCAGACCCCCTCTTTCTGAAAGGAAGGATGTAGCCTGGTAAACAAAGTGCTCCAGGACTGGGCAGAACTGGTTCTGGCTGGGTTTAGTGACTTGTAGCTTCTTGAGAACAAAGACTTTTGGGGTATAAATATCTGTGCTGAAACCCCTACAAATTGTATTGCTCCTGGACAACAAGAAAAACCTCTGTCTGTGTAACTGAAGGAATCTGCAGGAGGTGACTGTCCTTGTGCTTCTGTGCTGTTTCTTGGATTGGCCTGCAGTAGTTACCATTGGACTTGGAAGAAGAGGGAAAAGGACTTTGAAGGAACTTTTATTGAATCTTGCTACAGCAATCACCCAAGGGCTAGAAGAGAGCTAGCCTCCTGTTGAAGTTTCAGGCACATCAGACTTCACCACCAGCCTCCTGTTTCCTCCCAGCGAGGATTTCTATCTGCAGGTGAGGCTCCTGTGAGTTCCAGGGCCTCTAGTTCTACTACAGAGAAGATAGTGCTGAAATCGTCGCTAACGCCCATTTGCGAGCCGCCGCAGCTGAAAGCGCACGGAAAATCATTGCGCTGCTGCCGCTGAGTGCTCGCAACCAAAAATTATCACATCGCACGTTTGCGGGCTGCCAAGTGCTCGCTAAACCCAAAGATTATCGCATCGCACGTTTGCGGGCCTCCAAGTGCTCGCTAAACCCAAAGATTATGGCATCGCACGTTTGCGGGCCTCCAAGTGCTCGCTAACCAAAGATCATCGCATCGAGTTCATCGCTTCACGACATCGCAGCGTGGATGCCGGGCGTCCGCCATTTTCATCGCATCAGGATCGTCGCTCCCTCACGGAGCGCCATTTTCTCACATCGCAACCTGGTCGCACACGCAACAGGATCGTCACATCGTCTCCACCCTCGCGGCAAGGAGTCATCGCATCAACAGCCTAGCGTGCAGAAGTTTGTCGCCTTGTCCCCGCACGCTTCCACAGATCGGCGCATCATCCTCCCTCGCGGCAAGGATTCAACGCATCGCCGGCCTCGCGTGTGGAAAATCATTGCTACAGCTCCTTTGTGACATTTTGGTTATTTTGCTACGAAATCCAGGTACTTTGTAAGTAAAAGGGTCGCAGAGACCACTGCTTTGAACTGAACTCCTCTTTGCACACTTTGAACTATTTTTGCAGCATTTCAAGAGTAACCCTATTTTATAGTATTGGGGCTTTTTACCGTTATTGGTCGTGTGTTAAGTCTATATATAAAGATACTTATTTTTTATAACTACTTGTGTGGTGTCCCTTTGTAGTGTTCTTCACTGTGTTACTGTGTATGGTTATAAATGCTTCACACACTGCCTCTGAGATAAGCCTAGCTGCTCGTGATACGTTACCACAGGGTTGAGCAGGGGTTATCAAAGGGTGTAGCCCTCTTACTCTGACTTGGGAAGAAGGGTCCCTACTTGGACAGTGGCCAGCCATTGCCAACTAGAGACCCCCATTTCTAACACTGGTGGTCAACAGTGAGGATCTGGACTTGCATTTGTGATCGCATACAGTAATTATAGTGTACACTACTAGTGAGTGCAGACCATAACGCAACCACATACGTTTTGAGGTTTTTTGATTCCATTTTTGATTGATATTACCAATTATTGCTACAATGGGCAAGCCCAGATCCAATGCCTCTGAGGATCTCCCCTGGGAAGAAGAGACATTAGACACCTACACTTCCAAGCAGCTCACATATTTTTGCAAACAATTCACAGTCCTTATCACAGGTCTCACTAGAAGGGAGGAGCATTACAAGGCACTGAAGGCCTGGTTAGAAGCCAGGGATGCCCCTAGGAATATTGGAGAGCCTGTGGAGGGGGGAGAGAATGCAGGAGAGCAGCAGGATGAAGTAATAGATTTGGTGGGCGATAAAGCAATTTCCAGCCCGGGCACTAGTGTGTCCTCAAGGGGTCTGTCTCCAGAAGAGATGGAGGACAGGGAGAGAGATAGGCGGCATAATATGGAAAGGGCTAAGCTTAAAATAGATGGTCAGAGGGACCTAGAGAACAAGAAGTTAGAATTTGAAATTATGAAAGTGAAACTTGAGCATGAGAGAATATTGAGGGAGTTGGAGTGTAGAGATCTCCCCCTTTGGTGGCAGCATACCTGTAGTGCATACTGAGAGTAGAGTGTATATACCCAAGGAGGTTAATAAGGATTTCCATAAAAGTGAAGATATTGGGCAATGATTTGCAGCTCATGAATTAGCCATGGTGTCCAACCGGGTCCCTGAGAAGGATTGGGGAGCGGGGTTGTGGGGACGCTTTGTGAGTGAGGGGAGGGATGCCTTGTTGGACCTGCCCACAGAAATTAGGATGGTTTATGCCCAAATGAAAGAAGCTTTGATTACCCGCTATGGTTTGACCCCTGAGATCTATAGGCAGAGATTTAGGACCTGCAAGAAGCTAGAGGCTAGAGGGTACCACGTGGGTTGAATATGTGTCTTTTTTTTGCAAAGCAATGGAACGCTGGATAAAAGGTAGCAAAGTAGAAACTTTTGAGCAGCTATATGATTTGATTGCATGGGAGCATTTATCTAGTAACTGTTTTCCTGAGCTACGCCAGCACCTGATTGATTGCAAGCTAACTAACCCTAGGAAGCTTGCTCAGGAGGCAGACCGCTGGGTGAGCACCCGGGTTCGCAAGGGTCCAGTGGGAGACTTCGCCAAAGGTGGGCAGGGTCCCCAGCAGAGAAGTGGGGGGGACAGGGGTAAACCAAGGGAGTTCCACAGAGGGCCCCAAAGTAATTCCCAAGGGAACCAAGCAGTGGTGTCCCAGCCTCCCCAAGAGAAGAATCCAGTGCCCCTGACAGGTAGGCCTGTTCAGAGGGGGCCCCTTGCTTGTTATAAGTGTGGTCAAGTGGGCCACAGATACTTTGATCCCCAGCCCTGCTTACCTGAGAAATCGCTTCAGGCAACTGCGTTCAGCCACGCAACTTCTTGCCCATGTTACGAGATTTTGCCTTAAGAGAGTTGGAGGGAGCTCTCTCGCCTTTAGGGCAGCTTCGGCCTAGAACCATCTCCCCTTTGACCTCTGTAGCATTCAGGATGCCATGCTCTTCAGAAAAAGGCTTAAGACTTTTCTCTTTACCTAAATAGTTTCTTTCTGCCTTCCTACCACCAGATTCTGGCTGTCTCTCCCGCCCGCCGCCGATTTTTAGCACTGTTCCTTGGCACTCTACAGCTCCGGCGCCGCCGAAACCTTGAGTTTTTCCTGACACATTTGCACGGGACACAACGGAAGCTGAGGGCGGCGGGCGGAGGTACTGTGTTCGGAAGACGGGCTGAGGGGACGCGGAATGGACTCATCTGCAGCTGCCCGGCCTGGGAGTTCACAGCAACGGCCACCTGAGTGCTCAAGCTGTCAAGCGGAGGGACAGGGAACGCCCGGACGCCTGAGGTGGTGACATGGGTGTGCACCGGGAGAGCCCACACAGAGCAGACTGCCTCTTCGGGAGACCGAGGAGGTCTGGCACTAGGCCTGAGGGGCTCCGATCGCAGAGTAGGCCACTTAAAGCAACCCTCCAGCAAGAAGTGAGGAGGGCCCGCTGACGGCGGCTCTGGAGGTGAGCAGCAGCGTATGAAGAAGTCCGCTGGGTGGTTGGCGATGCTGAAACTCTGGCGGGAATAGCGGGGACCCGGAAGGACAGCGGCCCCTAAAGGCCTTACTCCCAGCGAACCGTGAGGGGAGGTCCTGGATGGCACGATGGGCTGGCCCTGTCCATTGGCGTGAGGAGCCCAAGTGTGCGCCCTGCAAGAGAAGCAGAAACCGGAGGGATAGGGCTCCTGGCTGCGGTTCCGGGAGAGCCATGAAGGCACAGAAGTCACACTAGATGCGAGCAGCGCTCTGCCAGAGCTGGGGGCTGGCCGCGACTCCAGAGGGTGCATAAGTGAGAGCAACCGGGGGGCCCGAACGTCTGCGGCCTGGTGGGCCCTGAAGCACCGTGGCTGCGCACTGCGCTGTGTGCTGGAGGGAGAGCGGGGAGCGCCATACTACAAACCCACAGAAGAGACGGAGATGAGCCTGTGGCAGCCTTAGCTGTGTGAGACTTTGGTCTGTGAGCTAGTACTGGAGACTGCGGATCCCCCTGAGGTGGTCGCTTGGGTGGCAATGTGAAGTGCAAGGTTGGCCACGAGCAGGAGGCGGCAATAGGAGGCTGGAGCCAAGAGCGCATCCAGGGGCTGTGGGCAGCTTTTGATACACGCCCTGGAGAGAGGGGAGCTGGCTGGCGCACTGCTGTGGAAAACGTTACTGCCCCACTACAGCTCTCTATCAGTGCCCTAGAGGGGAGGCCAGAGACTGCGACAGGACAGCCCACCCTGGGCCGCGGGCTTGGTGTCCACTGAATCTGCACAACACCACCCTAGACGAGGAGCGGTTGGAGCCCCGGCTCGTCTGGAGTGGGGATAGCGCAGTGTAATGGCAGCTGGAAGGGGGAAGAAGGACCGTTCCCTTACGGATATGCTTACGAAGCCCAGTAGTGATGCAATGGCGGAGCAACAACCCACGTATGAAACACGACAGGGCCTAACGATCACAGCGGCGGAGGAGCCGATCACGCGGGCGTTCATGCGATCACTTTTTTCATCGCTTAAAGAGGACCTCCAGATAGTCAAGAGGGAGTTAACATCTGAAATAAAGGAGATCGAGAGAGACACAGACGCCCTCAGAGACAGAGTGGTGGAACTGGAAGATAAAACCGACACGCGGGAGGAAGAGTCGGAGGCCATGAGGCAAGATGTCATTCGCCTCCAAGAGCCCCATATCGATCTGCAATCGCACCTGGAGGACTTCGAAAACCGATCCCGCAGGAATAACGTCCGCATATGGGGAGTGGCGTTGAAGGCACCGATCTAGCTGGTTTTGTGAAAGACCTTTTTAACCACGTCCTTGGCAATCCGCAGGACACAGCTCTCAGGTTGGACAGGGTACACAGAGTTGGCGCACCCCGCTCAGACAAGGCTCCGCTGTCAGACATTTTGGTTTGATTGCATGATTTTCAAAACAAGGAGGAAATACTATGTAAAGCGCGGGAAATGCACCCTATCTCGTTCCGAGATCAGAACCCCACTCTATTTCAAGACTTATCTGCCTTAACATTGCAAAAATGCAGAGACTTTTGCCCTGTGACCACCCATCTGCGGATCCAGAACATTGCTTATTCCTGGGGTCACCCCTTTCGCATCATCTTCCGTTGGGAGGGAAGGCTCCAACAGCTGCGCTCACTGAAGGAAGCCTGCCAGATGCTGGGTCTTGACCAGCCGGGGCAACATAGAGACGGAGATTGATGATCCCCAGCATGAGAGGAGCAACAGCCTGATGGTGGAGACAGGGAAGACGCTGCGACCTAAGCCGACCAGACTCAGCTGAAATTGCGAGAGGTCAGCAAGCAGCCCTAGAAACCATACTGTCTGCAATGGCGAGAGCCGATGGGCAATTGAGCTCTTGCGGGGAACTCCCATGGCTTTGACTGCGGCGGGAACTTGGCCACAAAATTGATCCCACGTCTTCTCCCGAAGGCCTCGTGAGGTCATTGGACTGACGGCAGACTTCATGCTGGGTAAACTCGTTCATGTTCTTATGGGGACTTTGTTCATATGTTTTGTATTCTTGTTCTTTATATGTTTAGGGGATAATGTGTGGGTCCTCTGTTCACCCTGGCACATGCCCACCCACCTCATGGTACACACACCAGGAACCCTGAAGGGGATGGAAGGGGCACACTGGAACCGGGAGGTCATGGGAGGATGCGGCAGAGGGGGAGGCTTTACCTTTACTTATGCAGTCCTCTAGACTTAAAATCCTCTCCATTATTGTGAGGGGTCTTAATAACCTGATTAAGCGCCAGGCAGTGCTATCCTACTTGGAACAGACGCAAGCAGATATATGTCTGTTGCAAGAAACGCATCTCCTGGCCAGGGACTGTCATAGGGTCAAGGCGAGAGCATTCCCGACCCAGCTGTTTTCTTCTAGCCTAACTAAAATGGCGGGGGTGGCTATCATAGTATCACAGGCCTTTCAGGGTAGAGTGGTCCAGAAAGAGGCGGAGATTACGTATCGCTTTGCAATTGGAGGTCAAGGATTGATAATAGGCACAATTTACGCTCGGAATGAAGGGCAAGAAGGTTTGCTACATGACGCGCTTTCAGAGGTGTTATCCACAGACGACCGACGCATCCTAATAGGCGGAGACCTCAACTTAGTTTTTGACAATATGATGGGCAGGTCTGCGCAGCGGCATGGACAGGCAGGCACGTTATCCAAGGAAGGGCTGTCTCGGCTACAGAGCCTAGTCCTGGTTGAGCTTTGGAGGGCATCTCACCCACATGCAAGGGTATACTCTTACTACTGCAATACACATAAAACTTATGCCAGATTAGACTACTTACTGGGTACTAGGGACATATACACCTCAGCAACAAACACTGATATACTTATGGCTTCCCTTTCCGATCATGCAGCGGTGGTTACGGACATTTTGCTTCCTCCCAACGGTACCTCGTAGACAGTGGAGGCTTGGAGACATGCTACTTCAGCGTCCAAAGGTCTTAGAGCAAATAAAAAGCACAATAAAGGACTACTTATCCCACAATGACATTCCAGAGATTGGTATAGCAACACTGTGGGGAGCTCTTAAGACGGTGGTACGCGGCGCTCTCACAGCAATCTCGGTTGTGGACAATAAGCTACGGAGGGAAAAAAGGGACAGTTTGTCCCTACAAGTCAGGGAGCTAGAAAATATACACAAGAGGACTAGTGCGCCCTGAGTTTGGCGACAATTATAGGCAGCCCGCGCCCAATTAGCGGCATTAGACCTGGACAAAGCGGAATACGCTGCTCTTCCTTTGCGACATCCCTTTTACGTGGGGGGGGGGATAAATGAGGGCGACTACTGACAAGTAGGCTGCGGGAGACCCGGCAACAGCAGAGTATTCACACGATTGTGGATCCTTGGGGTAAACTGGTTTCGGATGATGCTGAGATAGCCGGTTGTATGACATAATTTCGAAAGACAAAAATTCGACCTACAAAAATATCGCAACAAAAATATCGTGGTCAAGAATATCGACATCCTATCTACAACATGGTAAGTACAAAAATATCGATAATTTAATATCGATGTCAAAAATATCGTAATTCAAAAATATCGGTTTTTTTTTAGTTTAAAAATATATGTAAAATAAACCAAATAATACTTATAAATCAAAGAAACATAATTAAATATATTGTATAATATGTAAAATTTATAATAAATATATATAATTAAATGAAACTTTAATTAAACATATATATAATATATAATATATACACTTACTTAATAATTACTTTTAATAATAATTTCTATAACATATAAATTATTAAATATTTATTTAAATTACCAATACATCTATACACATAAAACAATAACATTAATAAATATTAAATAATTACATATAGCAAATAATAATCAATAATTTTAATTTGAATAATTTTTATTATTAATTATATATTACAATAGCTAAAATATTACAAAACATATTTAATATCAGACACAATAAAACTACTAGTCCAACTTCAACAAAAACAACAGTAAGGAAAATGTTGGATAGCGTAGGGGTAAAAATATCTATTCCAACTCCCGAGAGTGCAACAGTAGGGAAAACATTGGATAGCGTAGGAGTAAAAATTACTATTCCAACTCCAAAGAGTGCAACAGTAGGGAAAGTGTTGGATAGCGTAGGGGTAAAAATTACTATTCCAACTCCAGAGAGTGCAATAGTAGGGAAAATGTTGGATAGCGTAATGGTAAAAATTACTATTCCCACTCCAGAGAGTGCAATAGTAGGGAAAGTGTTGGATAGCGTAAGGGTAAAAATTACTATTCCCACTCCAGACAGTGCAACAGTAGGGAAAACGTTGGATAGCGTAGGGGTACAAATAACTATTCCAACTCCAAAGAGTGCAACAGTAGGGAAAACGTTGGATAGCATAGGGGTAAAAATTACTATTCCAACTCCAGAGAGTGCAATAGTAGGGAAAGTGTTGGATAGCGTAAGCGTAAAATTTACTATTCCCACTCCAGAGAGTGCAATAGTAGGGAAAGTGTTGGATAGCGTAAGGGTAACATTTACTATTCCCACTCCAGAGAGTGCAACAGTATAGAAAACGTTGGATAGCGTAGGGGTAAAAATAACTATTCCAACTCCAAAGAGTGCAACAGTAGGGAAAACATTGGATAGCGTAGGGGTAAAAATTACTATTCCAACTCCAGAGAGTGCAATAGTAGGGAAAGTGTTGGATAGCGTAAGGGTCAAATTTACTATTCCCACTCCAGAGAATGCAATAGTAGGGAAAGTGTTGGATAGCGTAAGGGTAAAAATTACTATTCCAACTCCAGAGAGTGCAACAGTAGGGAAAACGTTGGATAGCGTAGGGGTAAAAATTACTATTCCCACTCCAGAGAGTGCAATAGTAGGGAAAGTGTTGGATAGCGTAAGGGTAAAAATTACTATTCCCACTCCAGACAGTGCAACAGTAGAGAAAAGGTTGGATAGCGTAGGGGTAAAAATTACTATTCCAACTCCAAAGAGTGCAACAGTAGGGAAAGCGCTGGATAGCGTAGGGGTAAAAATTACTATTCCAACTCCAGAGAGTGCAACAGTAGGGAAAGCGCTGGATAGCGTAGGGGTAAAAATTACTATTCCCACTCCAGATAGTAAAACAGTTGGGAAAGCACTAGATAGCATAGTGATTCTATTAACATTATAACCAATTTAATAATTTCTTATAAAAAAATTGCATGTTAACAATGTTTAAAAAAAAAAAATATTATTAAATACCAATTATGTAAAATAAATATTTAAATAAATAAATTTTAATTACATCCCACACTATTCCCCCTTTAACACACAACACACTACACATAAAAATTCACATAATTAATTTAATTATGAATTAATCACTTAATAAAATTAAATCACCAATTAATTACTAATTAACAATTAATAATTAACTATAACAATAAAGAAATATTATTAATAAACTAATTATAATTTATATAATTAACAAAATAATAAAGTAATTTTACAATTAATAATTAATTAAAAATTAATTAATCTATTAATCACATTAATTACCAATTATTAATTGATTACAAATTAATTAATCATAAATACCAATGAAACAATACATATTAATTCATTAATTATAATTACATTACTTCCCACCCTATTCCCCTATAAACCCACAACCCACTACACATTAAAATTCACATAATTAATTTAATTATCAATTAATCACTTAATAAAATTAAATCACCAATTAATTACTAATTAACAATTAATTAATTAACAATAAATAAATATTAATAATAAACTAATTATAATGTATATAATTAACCAATTAATAAAATAATTGTACAATTAATAATTAATTAACAATTAATTAATCAATTAATTACCAATTATTAATTAATTACCAATTAATTAATCATAAATACCAATTAAACAATACATATTAATTCATTAATTATAATTAAATTACTTCCCACCCTATTCCCCTATAAACCCACAACCCGCTCTGATACTAAAACGCTAAATTAAATGTAAAATAATTATAAATCTCTAAACATTTATTTTTAAATGTATTAAAATACATTACAATAATCTTTCACATACAAATAAAATACATATTAAATGACATTACACTAAATAAATATCGATATTATTGACATCGAAATTTTTACTTACGATATTACTTACATCGATATTAATTACTTCGATATTATTTACTTCGATATTACTTACCTTGAGATCGATATTCTGTCCATCGATATTCTTGACTTCGATATTCTGTACCTACGATATTAAAAACACGATATTATTGTAGGTCGAAATTTAAAACTTGATATTTTGGCTAACCACCGAGATAGCCGTGAGGTTCAGAAACTTTTATGTTTGGCTCTACTCGAGACAAACATTAAACGAGGTGGACAGCACTAACTATCTCCTAGACGTACATACACCCAGATTGTCACCAGGACAGGCCACGCTCCTAGAAGAGGAGATACGAATTGAAGCAGTGATCTCAGCCATTTCTAGGTTGAAGTTGACCAAATCACCTGGTGCAGATGGCTTTACCGCCGCTTTCTATTAAATCTTCTATTGAGGAATTGCCCCCATATTGACTAGGCTTTTCAACTCCTTCGCAACCCCGGGCGCTATCCCGACTTCCATGCTTGAGGCCATAATAACAGTGATCCCCGAAGCAGGGAAAGATAAAACACTTTGCAGTGCCTACCGGCCCATTTCCTTGCTAAATATAGATATAAAACTATACACAGGCATATTGACGAAGAGACTGGGTCAGTATATGCCAGCCATGATTGACCCCGACCAGGCAGGCTTTATCCCCCAGAGACAGACTAGCGACAACACCAGGAGGGTATTACACATAGTGGATAAGGCATCCAAATTCCCCGACAGCTACATGATGATGGCAATAGACACCGAAAAAGCATTTGATAGGGTGCACTGGCCCTACCTGGAGCAGGTTCTGTCTCATTTTGGGCTTAGGGAACGATTTCGCATCCAGGTCTTAATTTTGCTATCACCTTTCCACTGCTACAGTGTGAGTCAATGGCCACAGATCGACTCCACTTTTGATAGCCCAGGACACAAGGCAGTGGTGTCTATTGTCACTCCTGCAATTTGTACTATATATAAACCCACTCGGGGACAGGGTGAGGACATACCCACAGATTTTGGGAGTTCCTTTTTGGGGGGATGGCCACATTATAAGCCTCTACGTTTTAGTGACCCTCAAGGAGCCCGACACATCTCTGGGGGCATTTCTGCAGGAACTGGACGAGTTTGGCAGGGTGTCGGGGTTCAAAGTGAACGTGGAGAAATCGGTAGCCCTTAATCTCTCTCTTCCCCCGCAAACAGATTTAAAAGGAAGCACCCAAACCAATGGTCCCAGGACACAATCTCTTACCTAGGAATTCAACTAGCTGCCTCTACGCATGCTACTGCTGTCACTAACTACTCTAAACTTCTCAGGCAAGTACGTGCTGACATACATCGATGGAAGCCCCACACGATCTCCTGGCTAGGAAGAATAGCTGTTATCAAAAAGGCGGTCCTCCCTAAGATACTTTATTTGTTTCAGGCACTTCCACTGCGCCCACCCCGGGTATGATCCATAAACTACAAGCAGAAAGCACGTAATATATATGGCAGACATATGGCAGGGTCGTAAACCCAGGATGAAAAGGAGCCTTAGTGTCTTGCCCCCGGCTGAGGGTGGGCTGGGATTCCCCGACCTACAGCTGTACTATCAAGCGGTGCAGCTGAGGCACTTAGTGGAATGGAATCGAACAGAATCAGAGAAACATTGGCTGTTCCAAGACAGAGCAGTGGCAGGCACATCCCTAATGAAAATTCCCTTTTTAAAGACAGCCCATAGACCCCGGAGCCTATATGTCTCAGATATCACTCGGGCGACATTGGATCAGACTAATATTAAACACAAGTTCACGACATTCCCGTCACCACTAACCCCATTGTTAAATAACCCAGACTTTGAGCCAGGAATGGGGAAGAGAAGCTTCATGGCGTGGCGTCAATCCCAGTGCCGTTCTATAGGCCATTTTTTTGATGTTGTGGGGGCCTATGGTACAGACAACTCAGGCACTGGTTAATGCAGCCACATAATAGAATTGCAGCTAGTCGACAGCTCACTGTCTATGAAAAATGGATTTTGTCGAAAACCTCGGATAAGGGAATAATTTCAGATCTATATAAAATGCTTAATAAGCGCAACACACATACACACAACGTGGGACGGGACAGATGGGAACGAGATCTAGGGAAGCCCCTTAGCAACAAGGGGTGGGAAGGTATATGTTATAGAGCTTGTCACATGGCCAGCAATGTGGCCCTGACAGAAACACTCAAAAAAAAAGTGATTACCTATTGGTATTATACCCCGGAGAGAGTACACAAGATCAACCCTTCCACTAGCGCAGCCTGCTGGAGGAATTGTGGTGAGACAGGCACATGGACACATCTCTTCTGGGATTGCCCCCAGATCCGAAACTACTGGGCCCAAATATTGGACGACATCGAAAAACATCTAGAGACTCAATTACTTTGATTTCCAGCTCATATCCTATTGGGGGTGCTGGACCCGCTGACGTACCCACTGAAATCCAAGAGAGGCCGTCTGATAGGGTTAGCGTTGGGGACCGCTATGCAGAACATCTTGACACATTGAGGAACCCAGCAAACTCCCACACATACAGGCTGGCTGTCACACCTATGGCACATACTGGGAATGGGAAAAATATCGCTCACACTCGCCGGGAAGGGTGCTGATTTCCGGGAAGTCTGTCTCCCCTTTTTATCCCTATTGACGCATGAGTTCCGTGAGCTTAAGTGTCCTAGATTCTTACGCCTATTATGGCTACCAGAGGATGCAGTACCTCCCGCCTCAGAATAGCATGGGGGTATAGAGGTGCAAGATTTGATGAACCTAAGGCGGGGTTGAATGGAGGTTGGGTGGGAGAGGGCTGGGGAGTTATGTTCCTTTATTGTTTATACATGGCTTGCTTGACTGTGTTCTTGGGCTTTGCATAGTCCATAATTACACTTTACTGCCTCCTGGCAGTCGTTTGAGCACTGTTTTTTCTTGTTATCTTCTGTTTGTTTTGGGAAATACTAAAACAGAATTCAACCATAAACAAACATAAACATAATTGGCTTGTTAATCCCTACTTAGCACGACCTTGTCTTCATTTGTAACCTCCCATGGCTACTGGCCCCTTTACTTCGGTTGATACACCATATTTGTTATTTAGACTTGTAAGCACATTCGGGCACATGCATCAAGCTAACTACCAGTCGCAAACGGGCCGATTCACAAAATCAGCTCCTTTGCGATCGGTAATTAGCCTTTTGGGATGCATCAAGGCCGAAGCCATTCGCAAAATAGATAAATCAAAATTAGTGATTACCTATTTTGTGAAAGCATTTGGGGAATCGCAATTTGCGACGCCCTTAATGCAATGTAAGATGCATTCTCAGAATGCGACTTTGCATTAAGGAATGGCAGATTACATTAACTTCAAGTTGATGCTAATTTGCTATTCCTTAGAAAAGTGCACAAAATTGCATTTTTCTAAGTGTCCTTAGGGCATGTTTGTGCGCCACATGTGCACACGTGCAAATTTTGGGGGTGCATCATGGTTGTCTTTTGGCCCCCTGGTACCCTTGAAATTGCAATGGTTTCCCATTCAGAGGCCCCTAGGAATTAATAGGAAAGCATTCCCTAATAGCAAATCGCAATGTCAGAGGGGTGTCAGAGTTGTTGGGGTCCAAAGGGGAGCAGGGTTTGTCTTGGGGGGAGGTTTCCTTCGGTACAGAGGAGGTCACTATCTGGCTCAGGAAGGCGAAAACGGATCAGAAAGGCAAAGGGAAATGGGTATCTTTGGAAAGGGGGCGCACGTCGCCAGTTTGTCCTTTTCGGTGGGGTTTGCGGCGGAGATCCTTGTCAGGGGGTTTGGGAGGGTTGGTCTTTGCTCATGGGGATGGGCGGTGTATCAAGGCTTCCCAGCTGTTAGCGGTGCTGAGAAAAGCGCTGGGTAGACTGGGGATCGACGGGAAGGGGTTTGGCACACACTCTTTTCGGATTGGGGCAGCTTCGGAAGCCCATTCTAGGGGCTGGGAGTGAGGGGACATTATGAGGCTGGGCAGGTGGTCATCGGATTGCTATCAGCGTTATGTGCGCAGCGACACTGGGGGAGTGTTGGTTTAAAACATTTTTTTTTTTAAATGTCTGCCTGGTGTTTTTCTTGTTTCTCATTCTCGTTTCTCTTTGCAGGTTCGGTTATGTGTCCCCTCACCAGGGAGATGTCCATCTGGATCGTGGGGAATTCTTTTGTGAAACGGGCGCAGGTCCAGGCCCGCTCGAGCTATTTTGGAGACAGTTTGGGGTTTAATAAAGACTTATTTTCGGTTGCTTGGCGAGGTAGGGGCAGTATGCGATGGAAGGAGTTGTTATCAGTGCTGAACGGGCTTTTGGTGGCTGGTAGGTGCCCGGATGTGTTGGTGGTACATCTGGGGGAAAACGATATGGTCAGGGAGACGGGTTTGGCGCTGATGCGGGCTATGAAGAGGGACTTGTCGTTGATCAAAGCTCAGTGGGCAGGATGCTCCATTGTATGGACGGAGTTTGTCCCCCGGAGAGTTTGGAGAGGGGCGGTCAATCCTGGGGCTGTTGACAAAGCTAGGCGGAAGGTGAATACTGAGATGGTGAGGTTTTGTCGGCACTTAGGGATTTGTAGGATTGCTCATAGGGAAATTTGTTACGACACACCAGATTTTTTCAGGGATGATGGGGTACACTTGTCTCGGCTCGGCATGGACCTGTATCTTTTGGAGTTGCGGGAGGTGTTAGCCCGGTTGTTAGGGGTTTACCGTTGTTAGGCACGAAGGTTATTGTTGGGGGGGGGGGGCAGAAAAAGGGGGAGGCGGCGTATCAACCTACACTTCCGCCTTTTTCTGGGTGGCGGGGTGGTTGACAGTTGGCCGGGACTGGCTGGAGTTTGTTGTTATATGTTTGGTAGTTTGTGAGAAGGAGCAGGGAAAGGGTAACCAGGTAGGATAAGTTTAGATTAGAGGTTGGTTAGTTACAGTAGCACAAAGGCAGGTAGGGATTACGGTCAGGGGAGTTTAGGATTTGGAAAGGCTAGATTGTGTAGGATTGGGTTATATTATGGTTATGGAATGTTATGTTGTATTTTGTGGGATGGGGGACCTGATGTGGGGATCGTAGGGGTGGGGGGAGGAACAAGGGGTCAGGA
The DNA here is from genome assembly GCF_964204655.1 of Triturus cristatus. NCBI lineage: Eukaryota > Metazoa > Chordata > Amphibia > Caudata > Salamandridae > Triturus > Triturus cristatus. Next base: position 988,973,095 of record NC_140594.1, on the reverse strand, counting down.
AATTCTTGTATAGTGAGGTGTTTAGTTTTGTAAGGCAGTGGCCAAGGGATGAAATTGTGATATGCACCTGTTTCAATAAAGCAGCCTTTTTCACACACAATAAACTGGTCTTGTGTCGGCTCGCCCCTTCCTCCCCCCTTTTATCTCCCAATATGTTTCAGTGCGCGTGATTTGAGCGAAGGAGTCTCAGAGAAAGCGATTTCTCCTCTAGAAGTTTCCTAGCCAGTATATCAAGCTCAGCTCGTCAGAAGAAAAACGTATTCTGTGACATTGTACTGTTTCCACTCTGAATACAGGGGCAGCGATGCGTCAGAGGGCATACACACCTCCCTGCTCATTTCCACCAGGTTTCTGGATGCCTCCCACTTCTCACATTCCCAGAGGCACCTCCCATTCAGAGAACTCCAGTGGAAGTGGGTTTGGGAGGAAAAGGTGGCACCCCAACCCATGTTTAGGGGACCCCGAGGGCTGTGGATGTGGAAAGTGCAGGCTTGGGGGAGCCCCTGCAGCTGAAGAACCGGAGCGGGAGGAGGTGGGCGACAGGGACTGACGGGCTCTGAGAATCCCCCTCCCCAGTGCTTTAACTGGGGAAAAATAAATGCAGTTGTGGCAAGTGGGTGGGGCAAGGGTCGGGGCTAAGGGCAAAATATCATCATACATAGAAACTTTTGTACCAAGCAACACATATTAAAACACATGAGAAATGTGTTTATGTAAAAAAACACAGATTAACTCATAACACAAAATGGAAGTTGTGATGGCACTTTCACCTGAATGGTCGCTGCGCACCTGATTGACAGTGCAGAGTCTGTCTAGAGACCCTGTCCTGTTAATCACTGCCTGCCACAAGCCCTCTCACCCCCTGCAGTTTGGGGACATTCACATGGGCGCTGCTGGAATCTTCACCAGCAACTCTGGAAAAGGATACTTCAGCCGAGTTAATTACAAGCTGCTCGGAAGCAGAGCGGCCTCTGCACTGCACTGGCTCAGAAAGCCAACCTGAGCCTGCCGTGCCGTGGATCAGGGTACCAGTACTCTCCCTGGCTACAGAGAATTGCCGGTACTGATGGCAAAAAAACTTCGGAAGTGCCGGTACTCAGTATCGGTGAGTACCGGCCCATTTAAAGCACTGCCCCTCCCCAGATCCTGAGGAAAGCCGAGAGGAGAGAGGGAGTGAGGCGAGAGCCACACATGGCACCAGGGTCTCCTTAAGGGTAGTGATTCTATTAAGGGCTGTAGAGGCTGGAATCAATGTAAAGTCTCTGCAATGAAATGCCTCTCAAACCATAGACTGCCGATAGTTTTAGAACCAGGATCTGCATAAATCTCCCTGCTCGGGTTCTACTATTGAACTTCTTCTAATTCTGGTGCAAATTTTCACAGAACGTCTGGATCCCCGTTTTCCCCAATTTTTAAATACAACCCAACTGCTTCAATAAATACTCTTACACTGGGCCATTGTCTGATTCGTTATCTTTCTTATTTCTTTTTATGTCAAAGATTCGCTATCATATTTACACATATATAGGAACACAATTCACACACATTACAGTAACATAAATATATGACATACTTCACTGTGACAATGTACAAAAAATTAATGAAAGTTCACGATTGAAACAAATAAATAACGATATGTGAAGACATTACTTACGCATAATTGATCCAAAAATTACATGTCTTTTTAAATTACAAATATACAACATATATTTACAGGTCCTTTATACCTCTCACTTGTGGCAAATTGAACCAGGTGTCTTTTTGGTGTCTCTTGTGTCATAATCTTGTTTATTGCTGGGAACAAGTGCCTTTATGCCCTCGCACACTTAGGTGTGGTATCACTGTTTTAAGGTCCTAATGAGGTCAGAGCCTTGAATAGATAAGTTTTTATAGCGCCCCTAGTCGCACGATCTGTAAAGTGCCTCGTGTGCATCAGTTAATTGTTCGTTTTAGCTCTTGACCTTGTTGTGGGATACGCCCACGCATTTCTACCTTCGTGAATGGACCTTGGTGGTTGTTGTGTGGAAGGTCTTCTTCAGGGCTAAGTGTGATCTTGAGGGACACTGTTGTTGTATTAAAGGACAGGTCAAACATTTTAGGGTGTCACATGAGTATTATGTTGTAGTGTTACTATTACCACTCTGTTTTACTCACATACCGTGTTTGCTCTTGTGGAGGAATGGGAGTCTCTTGTAGTAAGTTCTATTTTCTGCATGGAAGGCTGTCTTCCATGGTATACACGATAGGCATTAAGCCTCTCTTTCCTGTCCTTTAGCCTGTGGGTATATAGGGAGGGAAAACTGGTCTTTTAGACTTTTTCTAATCATGGTGGAATACTCGATGTCAGGAATATCTTTGGCTAGTAATCCACTATGTCTGATTTATGCATCGTGGACGACTGTGACTAATTAGGTTGTGGTTGGGCTGCTAATGCAGGTGCCCATTATTGCGCGAACAAAGTGATTCTCCTAGTGTTAATGGCTCCCAACTGACCTGGGAGAGCTAATTACAGGTAGCTTTGTGTCAACAGATGACATGATAGGCTTGCCACCCAGCCATGGAGTTGTGTTGCTTAAATGCATGCTGACAATGGATAAATGCATGCCGTGTTCTAAGGTGGTACGGTTTGTGTAGTAAGAAACTGACAGTTTTTAAGCAATCATGTTCATTATGGGTGGAAAGAGCACTGTGTGTGCTTTGCTTTTTATCGGTAAGCGGCGCACTGACAGTCCTTCGTGGGGAACCAAAAACTATGTTTTCTTGCTATTGGGTGTAGCGTGCCCCTGTGCTGCGCCAGATTTCCTTCTTTCCGCAGTGTGATTGTGGTTGTGATGATGCTTAGTACGCGGTGTCTTAATTAGCCAGGTCCAGGTGGGAGGTGGGGCTCACTCTCGACCGGTGGTGAGAACATTCCTAGCCTGTGCCTTTTCTGGACGTGCCCACTCTCATGGCACTTAAATGAATCGGTAGTTGATCTTACTTGGACTTGTCCCGTTGTGTCTCTGCGAGCGTCGCTCCTTGTTTCCGCCGTCTAGCTGCTCGCCTGCTGCTTCTGATCCCCGCTCGGTACCAAATTGCTCGTTAAACGCGCTGAGGCAGGGGGAGTGGCTCTGTGGTCCCTGAACCTCGGATCAGGTCCGGGTTGCTGTCCTTTGCCTGGCCCTTGCCTGACGTCCTATCTCCCTGGTTGCCATGGACGGCGCCGGGCTCGATGTTGATCGGTGGGGATTGGGTCACGTTTTTGGAGATTTGTTGTGTTACTTGAATTAAATTGAAAGGGCATTTATAGAGCGCATGGCTACCCTAGAGCATCCCAGCGCTATAGCAGCTCCTTGAGCAAGTAAAAGATTTACGGGAACAAGAAAGTCTTTAAATGTTTACGAAACAGGAGATAATTTGATTCAGACCGAATCGTCAATGGTAAGCTATTCCAAAGCTTCGCAGCATTGTAACCAAAGCAGCGTCCTCCACTACGCATCCTTTTCAGAGTGGGGACTAAGACAAGGTGTTTGTTTTCTGATCTCAGCGATCTGGACGGACAGTAAGGCTGGATAAGCGATCTAACAACAGGGGGGCCTTTGTTGGAGAGGGCCTTATGAGCAATACATAGTGCTTTAAAATGAATCCTTTGGGGAACCGGCAGCCAGTGAAGTAATGCAAGAGAAGGTTTGGCAGACATACGCCTAGCAGAATTGGTAAGTAATCGTGCTGCACAAATCTGGATGACCTGGAGCCTATTAATGGCAGCCAGAGGGGCGCCCAGATAAAGGACTCGCCTGCTTCTTAAAATTCAGATTATGGTCTATCCAAACTCCCAGACTCTTGATTTCTGTTTTTGGAGTCGGAGGGGGACCGAGACAATTAGGCTAGAAGGGAGCTATGGTGGATGGAGGGCAATTTCCCAGAAACAAGAGTTCCGTCTTGTCCCCATTAAGTTTTAAGTAAGAGTCCTCCATCCACCTTGACACTTCTTGCAAACACAACGCAAGATTAAAAGCAGACTTATCTTCTTGACTAAATGAAACTACTAATTATTATTATTATTATTTAAGGATTTGTAAAGCGCCTGGTGACCCGAAGGCATCCCCGCACTGTCAGAGCTGAGTCAGTCAGGAGGGGAGGGGAAACTTACTTTGGGAAGAGCAGAGTTTTAAGATGTTTGCGGAAACGCAGGTGGCAGGGTTCCAGTCGCAGACTGCGGGGAAGGGAGTTCCAGCGATTGGACGCCTTGACGGAGAAACGACGGCCTCCGGAGCGCACCCTCCTAAACCTGGGAACAGTCACCAGGCCTTCATTGTCCGAGCGCAAAGATCTCGGAGCTTTGTAAGGGGTTATCATGTCTCCCAGGATCAGAGGACCTTGTCCGTAGAGGAGCTTGTGTGTAATGCACATTGCCTTAAATTCGATCCTTTCTCGGACTGGTAGCCAATGCAGAGCCTTAAGCGCAGGTCTGGCAGAGGTTCTGGGGGGGAGACCCATCAGCATCCGGGCTGCAGCGTTTTGGGTTCGTTGAAGCTTGCCCAGAGTGGCTTCTGGGGCTCCTAAATAGACAGTATTGCTGAAGTCCAAACGTGCCATGACCAGTCCTTGAACCAGGAGTTTCCTGGATTGAGGGGGAAGCAGGGGAAGGATATTGCGGACTGACCTCATAAGTCCAAAGCAGGTTCCCGCTGTTTTAGTCGCCTGGGTCTTCATGGAAAGGTCCGTTTCGAGCCAGACCCCAAGACTCTTGATTTCTTTTTTTGGGGCCGGTACCTCACCCATAACATCGGGCCAGACAGATGATGGAATTACTGACCACTTCTTCCCCATCAGCATAACTTCCGTTTTGGACCCATTAAGTTTGAGTGAGGACTCGCACATCCAGAGATGAATTTTTTGGAGGCAGTGCAGAGGGTTATCTGGGTATTGCTCGAGATGGGAGAGCGAGACGACCAATTGCGTGTCGTCCGCATAGCTCACAATCTTGATGCCGAAGGGGGTGACTACCTCCTCCAAAGGGGCCATATATGCATTAAAAAGAGTGGGACTAAGTGAGTAGCCCTGGGGGACCCCACTTGTCAGAGGGAAGGAGTCAGAGCGGGAGTTGTCATCCCAGACCTGGAACGAGCGATCCGGCCAGCGCGGTGCCCCCAAGTCCCGCCCTGGCCAGCCGGTGGAGCAGGACACGGTGGTTCACCGTGTCAAAGGCTGCACTAAGGTCCAGGAGGATCACTGCCACTGATCCCCCCGAGTCCAAAACGCACCTTGCCTCCTCGATGACAGCGAGGAGAGCAGTATCCGTGCCTTGGCCAGGGCAGAACCCCGTTTGGGAGCGTCGAAGCAATTTGTTTGATTCCGGAAACTGGGACAGCTGGGCGTTAACTAGTTTTTCGGCGATTTTGCTGATGCCCGGGAGGAGCGAGATTGGCCTGTAGTTGGCCAAATCGGCGGGGTCCAGATGAGGTTTTTTGAGAAGGGCTTTGACTACCGCCTCCTTCCAACTGGGAGGAACGACGCCTTGAGACAGCGAAGCATTAATCAGATCCCGAACTGGAGAGACAATCGCTGAGGCAATTGTTTTTAAAAACCTCATGGGGGCAGGGTCACCCGGAGAGCCACTTTTCATTTTGGCCAGAGTTGTTTCAACTTCGACCAGCGAAACTGCTCTGAAGGCTTTCAGCTGCGGGCGAAGGTCTCCTGCAGGACAAGTGTTGGGCGTAGCGTTATGCCAGCAGGGTGGCTGGTTCGGCTGTGGAAGAGAAGTAAGAATATGGGAGACTTTAGAGTCAAAATATTTGGCCAGTTCATGACTCCTATCCGACGGGGTCCTGGTAGGTGAGGGGGGTTGTGGTATCTTAAGGAGTTCCTTAGCAATAAGGTAGGATTCTCTAGCGGAGTTTGTGGCGTTTTTAATCCTATTGTCGTAGTAGGAGGTTTTGGAGAGTTTAAGAGCGGCTTTATATAACCTCACAGTCCTCCGGTAGGAGTCTTTACTGGAGTGGAGCCAGTCCTTTCTCCACAGTTGCTCCGCTTTTTTGCATTCCTTGCGGAGGGCTCTGAGTTCCATACTAAACCAGGGGGCCGAGCCAGTCGTTCCGCTCTTTTTTTCACAAGTTTTAATCGGTAGGATAGAGTCGAGTGAGTCGCAGATCCATTCCCTAAAATTGCTGTCAGCTACGACAGGGTCCTCTGAGGGGGCATAGGAAGTTAATTCCAGAGCTTTGGCCCAGTCTTCAGTTGAGAGTCTGGACCATGCTCTGTCCTGGGTGTATGTGACGGGTTTGTGGGGCTTCCTGAATTTACCTGGCCAGAAGAGAGGCACCAAGAAGTGGTCTGTCCAAGGGAGGGGGCAAGAAGGTTTGGCCTGGAGGGTGTGGATGTTAGTGAAAACTGGGTCTAGCAGATGGCCCTTGATATGGGTGGCTCCGGTGTTGACCAGATGCAGGCCGTAGGCAGACAAGTCTAGAATCAGATCTGCAGCCCCTGTGTCTAGGGGATCATCAAAATGAATATTGAGGTCCCCTAGCACGGTGAAATTAGGTGTAGAGTGGGCGAGTGTTGAGATGGATTCTAGTAGGGCGTTAGTAAAGGGACCGGAGTGGCCGGGGGGGCGGTACACTAAAAGACCTGACATAGAGGTAGTAGGGCTAAAATTGATGGTAAAGTGGCAGCTCTCTGAGTCAGTGATGAGAGCGTCACTAATTCGACAAGAGAGATGATCTCTATGCAGAATGGCCAGACCACCCCCTCTGCCAGAGGGGCGTGCTTGGGACTGGATAAGGAACCCCGGGGCCAGGGCCAAGACTACATCCGAGTCCGAGTGAGATGTGATCCAGGTTTCTGTAAGAAACAGGATATCTAATTCATGGTCCACAAGCAGGTGGTTAATAAGCAAAGCGTGCTTGGGGAGCGACCTACAGTTCAATTCCGCTATCTTCAGGCCAGAGTAGGAAATAGGTGCCTGAGACAGTTGTAGGTTGACCGGGTGGCAGAGTGCACAGTTTTCGAACAATTCATCTGAATCGTGTACATAATCGCAATGCGCATTCTTTATGGGTCTGAGGCTGAGTAGGGCACGCCGCGAGTAGCTCACCTTGTTGGTATTCGTGCCTGGCATAGGTACTGGCCCTGGGCCCGGTCGGGCCCGGTCGGGGCCGGTCGGGCGCAGACGGGCTTGCCTTTGGCGCGCCTTTGGCGCGCCGGCTGCGCGCGTCCGCTGCGCGGCCGAGGAGACCGTCTCATAATATAGGGGAGGTGGGGGGTGTGGCCGAGCGTCAGGGGGCGTGGCCAGGCTCAAGGGCTTGTCAGGATGGCGGCAAACACCGTGGCAGCGCTTCGTTCAGCTGTGCGGTGTGCGGGAATTCAGGTGTGACACAGGGTTAACAGTGAGTTAAAACTGATAAAACAAGTTTAAAAACACAATTTGCAAAGTAAAACTCCCGGCTTCCGCCTCAGGAGACAGCAGCAGCACTAATCAAGACAGCAGCAGACTAACTGGGTATCGTCTACATATATAACAATCTGGATGCCATGAGGGATTACAAGTTCTGCCAGGGGACTCATATACACATTAAAAAGGGTGGGGCTCAGGGACGAACCCTCAGGAACCCCACAGCCAAGAGGCAGTGGCTCCGAAGAAAATTTTTCATCAAAAACCACATATGAGCGGTCCTCAAGATAGGACTGCAACCATTTTATTGCCAAACCAGTAATTCCAATGCCCTTAAGCCTTTGAATCAGAAGCTGGTGGTTCACGGTATCAAAGGCTGCGCTGAGATCAAGCAAAATCAATGCCGCACAGCCCCCATTATCCGTGATTATTCTTAGGCTTTCCATCATGACTAACAAAGCGGTTTACGTGCTTTGTTGAGCTCTAAATCCAGTCTGAGTAGGGTGAAGGCAGTTGTTATTTTCCAAGAAAGTTGAAATCATGGTGTTAACATATTTCTCTGCCAATTTCCCAGTGCCCGGCAGATGCGAAATATGGCGATAGTTAGATAATATCTCAGGGTCTCGATTGGATTTCTTTAACAGGGCTCTAACCATAGCCAAAGAGGCACAGAACCTGATTCTAAAGAGGCGTTAATCAATTTAAGAATTATCGGAGCGACGGTTTCAAAGACTCGGTTTAGGATAGTAAGAGGGGCGACATCCGAAGGGGCCCCAGGTTTAACTTGATTAAAAATATTCTGAAGAATGGTCAGATTTATAGGGGGAATGATCTCTAGCTGATTAGTAACGGGACGTATAGGGGGCCATATCTGTGGGTCCAAGACCACAGGGAACGCTTGATAAATAGCTTGAATTTTTTCATTAAAAAATGTAGCAATTGAATTACAGCGTCGGGGGATGTCCTTATCAGTGCTGGGGGGGGGGGGGGTAAAAAGAGATTTGGCAATTTTAAAAATTTCACGGGGGCGATTTTCTGCTAAAAAGATTTCCCTTTCAAAGAAAGCGGATTTAGCTGATTTTATTTCATCCTTATAACTTCTGATTGCGGTTCTATAGTCCGCTTTCCTCTCAGCTGTCGGATCTTTCCTCCAGCGCCGTTCTAGCTGCTTGGAGGTTTGTCTGAGAGTACGCAGCTTAGGTGTATACCATAAATTGTGGTGACCCCCTCTTTTTTTGTGCATAAGTTTTTTCGGTAAAGCCATGTCCAGCGACTATTCTAACCATTTGTTAAGCTGATCATTAGCGATTGCTGGATTGGAATCTACTATGGGGACTGATTCTTATCGATGACTTGTCCAGGAGTCATACGACAATTTTGCCCAAGGTTGTGCCAACCTGGTGTTTTTCTTTGCCCATGGAGCGGTCTCTTGAATTGTCCATGAGAAGGAGATCAAAAAATGGTACGACCAAGGAAGGGGGATCGGGTCGGCTACTGTAAGGCTGGAAAAAGATGGGATCAAGAGTATGTCTTTTGTTGTGTGTAGGTTTGTTACTCAATTGTTTTAAATCAAGTATTCCAAGACCTTCAGTAATCTCTACTACTGAGGGGAGAGAAACCTCATCATAATGAAGATTAAAATCTCCAAGAAGCGTAAAATTAGGGAGTGAACTGGCCAGATTGGCAACATTGTCCAAAAAATGTTTAGAAAAATTGCCTGCCGGGCCAGGAGGGCGGTAGACTAAGATGCCTGAAAACGTATTAATCTGTGATAAGCCGATCGTGAAAAAAATGCTTTCACAGTTAAGTAATGGGCTGGATGTAGTGCCACACTTAAAACTGTCCTTATAAATAATGGCTAAGCCCCCACCTCTACCTGTGGTCCTGTCAAGCCTAATTATAGTATAGCCCGAGGGCAAGGCTTGAACAATCACTGGACCCCCCTCATCATTCAACCAGGTTTCTGTAAAAAAAAGCAGGCCTTTCTTCATCCAACAGTAGACAGATTTCCTCTGCATGTTAAGCCAAAGAGCGGCAATTCAAAAGCAGCATTTTAACACTGTTAGTGCTGACATGTGCCTCAGAAACGTAAGAGTCAGACATAGTTTAAAATTGCACAAGGAACACACTTTGATAAATTTATCAGGTTACATCGTGTGAGCTTGGCATTATGAATGGCATTGCGCTCTCTCATAGATTTGTATCAGGACATGTGGCGGTGTGTTTTTCACGGGTCCCCTTGCAGCAGTTCCCCTCTACAGGTATTGGACTGGGGCAGAAAAAGTTCTGTTTTTCTCAGGGCTGCAGGTGTGATATATAGCTGTTGGGATTGTTACGTGGTGTGTTCACTGTTGTTGCTGACTGGCATAGTGAGTTGTCTTGGTCAGCACCTAGCGGAGTGGAGTGCAAGTGTGGATGCAGCTGGTCTATGCTCATGTGCAGTGCATTATTTCGCTCATCTCATTGAGTCCATTGTCGGTTGTCCCTAGCCATAGAATGTTTTTTGCTTGAAACTGGGATAGAAGCGAGTCCGTGCATCTTCCTTTCACGTGTTTAAGAATTGTCCACTTTATGTCTTGTGGCCCATGCCCTTTTTCTTCGCAATGTTGGTCCATGGGTGCATTCAGGACTTTACATTTAATTCTGGATCTATGTTGCGTGATCCTCTTTTTCACGGCCTGGGTTGTCTTGACAAGGTATGCAAGTTTGCATGGGCATATTACACAGTATATTACATTTGTGGTATTACTGTTGGTAAATTCTTCATGTATGATATTTTTTCCTCTGTATTCAAATATATGGCTTTCGATGGTACTTGCGCACGAAGTGCAGTATCTGCATCTGAGGTGGCCTTTGATGGGGGGTAGAGCAAACATAGTCTTGATGGAGACCTTCGGTTTCTTCAACTGGGTATTCGCTCGTACCAGTTTGTCTTTTATGTTTTTATTTCTTTTGGGCATAAATTTGGGTATTTCTCTCAGTTCTTCTAAGCTTTTCACGGTGTGTCAGTTTTTTTGGACTATTTTTTTGACCTAATTGGTAATGCCCAAAAATGCGGTTACACAGACAATTGGGAATTATTTTTCTCGTTCTTTTGGAACTAGTAACGTTTACCTCGGGGTGTACCATACTCTTTTGAGGGATCGTTTGAGTAATTTCTGTGGGTAGTTTCATTCCAACAGTTTTTCTACCAGGGTCTTTGCATTGTTAAAGTAATCCTCCTTCTTGGTACAGTTCCTTCTAATTCTCAAGAACTGGCTGTACGGTAGGTTCTCTCTTAGGTTCCTTTGCCACAAGAGCCTCACTCGCCGCCATGGCATGTTGAGACACTTGGATCGCTAGTTCGCCTCTTCGCGCGTCTCTAGCCAGAGACCACGTTTTCATCTAGACTCTACCTGCTCGTTGCGGTCTCCCTAACATGTGTAGCTCTGCTTCACAGGGCTGGAGGTGCTAAGCTTGGGGTGCGCTGGAAGAAGCCTGAGGGCTGGCTTGTTGGCTACAGGTGGTGGTTGTCTAGTCCTGAAGAAGGCTCTGAACTGTGCAGCACTGCATCCAGCTGGCCTGGTGAGTTTGTGCAACTTTATCAATCTTTGTGGGGTAGTTTTGTTGTAGAAAGTTGACTGCATGTTAGTTCCATGCACTGGCTCCATTGTCCTGTGTCAAAGAATTAGCATTGGGATTTGAGTGGAAAAGTTGGGGGGTATTATCTGGGAAGTAAATATCTCTAAACAGAAACGACTTAAAAAAAAACGAGTTGCAGTTGTTTCGCCTTTGTTTTTTATGTCGGGCCTGAGTCAGCGCGCATGCGCTGCTCTGCAAGACTTAGAGTTGCTGTAGTAGAGTATGGAAGGGATGACCAGCCCACTCTCCGACCCATTCATGATATTTAGTTGCCCCTTTTCCTTCTTATGTGCGTTGCTGCCAATCTTTTGTAGTTCACCCTTCCTCCGCGCCCCTTCCCTTTTTTCTGCCATACACACCTGGCCTCCTCTTCTTTCTGGTTCACGTTCACACCATCTCTCTAATCTACACATCTGGGTTTACCTTCCTTACTCTTGCACACCCTTCTTTCCTAATGCATCGATGCCCGCACCCCCTCATAGTACTTGCCTGTTTTTTTACATTATGCACAGTGAGGGAGCACATAATCAGTCTACATGGAACTACCACCGGTGACCAAGGTACAAATGCGGGCACTCTGCAGTGGACCCAGCGTTGGGCACATCTCTCTCTTATTTTTGAAGGCTGTCTGCCTGTGCAAAATCCTGGCACTTCATCAGCTCTCCATTGATGTGGTCAAATACCGAAGCACTTTGTATATTTCAGCCGCCTCCTTGCTTTCAGCAGATGACTCCTTTTAGTAAGGGCTGATTGTTTCCTCAGTGCTGTTCCCTTATTCTTGCAGTCCATCCTTGGTAATAACAAGCATTTGAAATGCAATACATCTCGCATTTGCGAGAGTTTAAGCTATTGGCATTGCAAATAACAATGCCTTTTATTAATGTGTTTTGAAATCCTGCAAGCGGTGCATAAGCAAACACTTTGTACTTGTAGCACTAACATATTTATTTATTTATTTATTTATTTATTTGATAGTCCTTGCTTACGAGAAGGCTGTCAGTAAAAGAGGCGCAGTTACTACCAACCTCGCTTCTCGTAAGCAACGACTATAAGTACAAAGTGCATGTTTACGCACCCCCTGCAGGTTTTCAAAGCATATAAATAAAAGCATTGCCATTTACAATGCCAATAGCTCAAACTATCGCAAATGCTAGACCGATGCATTGCAAATGCTTATTTAGTATATGGTTTAGTCGCCCCCTGGAGACTACTGTATTTCGTGCTTACTTACCTACTTGCAATTGAAGTATTGTTGTGTATTTGTGTTGATATCTCCGGGTAGGAGATATATCAATGTGTTAGTGAGTGTTATTTATTCAATAGACATATTTTTATATATACACTGTGTGGTTCGTTTTCATTTAACCTACACTACATGATTAAAGTGGTAAAACAAGCTGCTTATCACTCCTTCAAGATAAGCCCAACGGCTGCTGCCCACAGCTACCACTTTGAGAGCTTTCAAAGGTTATCAAAGACCACTAAAATCACCATAAGTGTTGCCTGGATTAGTGCAAGTTGCTTCACTTAAATAGGTGTGCACCATATACTAAGCCAGCTTCCTACATTGATACGCAGAGATTGGGATGTAAGCCTGCATTGATTTACCAGCTAATATAGGTGTGGTTAGATGAAAATCAATCACTTTCTTAGGCACATATACAATACTTTTTGTAAGTAGTAAGTTCTCCTGAACTTTTTGGATTGACAGTCAAGAGTCTAGCACAGCCCTTTCTCCAATCTTCGAAAGTTTCATTTTCTCTAGGGTAGGTAGGTACAACACCACACTACACCTATTTTACCATTTCTTTAGTTATAGAGGCCAGTGGGTTCCAACCCTCTAGATACAGTGGTCTTAAGTTACGGGAACTTAGGACCTTGGCTGCATCCTGGAAGACAAAGGCAGGTAGCAATCCTAACACAGAGTAACTCTGAAAGATGCTCCTGCAGTATGACCGCCAGAATCCTGAGAGGCCAGCCTCTGGGTTGGATGGGGCTCATAAAGAAGGCTCAGGGGTGTCTCACCCCAATGACCCCACTTCTGAGCATGACCTGGAGGAGCCTGATGACTCCACACTGGTGAACCCTGATCCCCCAGTGAATAGTGCAGATGATACAGAGCGAGTCCCCAGAGGTAGGTCCCCCTGTATACCTCCTGGGAGGGTTAAAAGGGTCCAGGGGAGGTCTAGGTTCTCTTTTGTCAATTCCAATGCCTCTAACACTTCCATAGGGACCTCCATTTCTAGCCAGAGGTAGAACTCTTTAGAGAGGGAATACCACCTACTCAAACTTGGGAGAGCCAAGCTCAGGCTCAAGAAGTAGCAGTTGGCCCTTGATAACGAGGCCCTGGAAGTGCAGAAGTTAGGAAGAATTTGGGACTAGGGTCCCATGGTGGCAGCACTAGTGAATCTAGGGTCAGTGAAACTTCCTTTGGTTCCAGGAACCTGTGCAGGATACTCCCTCCTTACCATAAATGGATCACTGCTTTAGAGGGGGCCTGTAAAGTTCTGAAGGCACTTTAGGGCAGTGTGCAGCTACCCTGTGGTTCTCGTTTGCTAACAAAGGTAGAGACAGACGTCTTACTGCTTGGGAATTAGGATGCATACAATCACTGAGTTTGAAGAGTGCCATCATAGAAGGGTTTGGTTTAACCTCTGAACAGTACAGGGTTAAGTTTAGGGACACACAGAAGGCACACACCTAACACTGGGAAGATTTTGTAGACAGTGCAGTTGGGGCGCTCGAAGGCTGGCTTTGTAGAAGTAATGTGCATGATTACACGGGACAGTACAATTTACTATTGAGGGAGCACATCCTTCATAATTTTCAAAAACAGCAACTGCACCAGTACCTGGTAGACTCTGTTCTGACCTCTCCCCAAGAATTAGGAAAGAAGGCAGACAAATGGGTTTGTACCAGGGTTAATACTAAGTCTCAAGGTGGTGTTGACCAGAAGAGAGATTCTTCCAAGACCCAAGAGAAATGTGCGGAAAAATCTAAAGAGAAGTCCTCTGAAGATCCCCAAAAGTCTTCCTCTGTGGGTGGGTCTCAATCCTCTTCCTCCCCTGGTAAGAAATCCTGGTGCTATGTCTGCAAACAGAAAAACCATAAGGCAAAACATTACAGTTGCCCTAAGGCTAGCACTCCCACTACTAATACTACTACTACACACCCCCTAGCAGTGGTCCTCCTAGTATAGTTCTGCACCCAAACATTAGTTGGGTTCTCATAGGATATTGAAGTGGATTCTGGCATAGCCAGATCCCCACACAGGCCACCTTAGTCTGTGATGGTAGCATGGGTTTTGCCACTTTTACCGTACGTCCCAGTACCTTGGGCAAGTCCAGACAGGAACCTCTGATTAATGGTTAGAAAGCTGTAGCCATGGTGACAAGGAAGCTTGTGTCCCCTCCTTAGCTTCTACATGGGTACATGTACCAGGTGGCCAACACTGATGGATTCAGAACAGATGACCCCATGGTCATAGTCAATCTCAGCTGGGGAGGGGTAACAGGCCCTAAGAAGGTTGCAGTATACCCCAATCTACCTGTAGTTACAACAGTTATCTTAATTCACTCTGGGACTCAGAGGGACATTGGAGCCTGTAGGAATGGAAAGGATGGAGTTTAACAGAGTAAAATATGTATGTGACATAGTTACCTGTTCCGCTGATGAGCCATAGAGCTGGCCATACAGGGGAAGGAGCTCTTCAACCAGTTTCTCCAGCTCCTCTTGAGAGACGGCAGGGTCCCTCTCACCAGCTCGGCCTGGCATGATTGCTGGCAGAGGTGGCAAATAGCAGCTAAAGTGGAAGAGGTGTTGATAGCAGCAGTGTCAGGAGGCAAGTGAGTTATTTTTCAAACCTTGGCGCACATGTATGGCTCGTACGCGGTCATCAGCATAGACGGAGACAGTTATTTGGCCTCAACTGTCACAATTATTAATATTAGCCTATGACGGTGTCCGCTGTGAATGAAACCACCCGTGGTGACATCAACTTCCGCTGGAGGCAGGTTTCGGATGTCCCATATGCGAGGTCAACAAATACAAAAAGAACAGATGATGGACGGAACACTGAACAAATCGAACATTCACCCACAGTCCCAGATCTGGGTTAAATCCATCTGTTTTTTTGCATGCCATCCCATTACAGTTTTGTCCCACCCATATCCAAATCAGTCTTGACCCTGCTTTCATAGGAACAATCCAGCCCGAACTGCAAGGCCAGGTCCTCCCTGGACCAGAAACAAGCAACCTGGGACCAGTTTCTGGCTATCACCTCTCATCAGCCAGGCTAGCTTGAATCTGGTGGCATAGCGAGCACGGGACCCACGTCTGGGCATAACCTTTCCACTTAGGGTGACAAATGCAAAAAGAACAGATGATAGACGGAATGCTGATCAAATTAAACATTCACCCCAGTCACAGATCTGGGTTAAATCTATCAGTCCTTTTGCTGTTCCAGGATGCTTGTTACTGTTACAGGGGAAGACTTGGCTTGGCAGTTCGGGGTGGACTCTTTCTATGAGGAGCAGGATCAAGACTAATTAGCATATGGTTGAGTCTAAACTGGGGTGGCATGGTGAGCAAAAGAATGATGGATTTAACCCAGATCTCTTGACTGGGGTGAATGTTTGATTTGTATTGCATTCCGTCCCTCATTTGTTTGTCTTTTGCTTTCGCGCCCTAAGTGCGCCGGGTATGCCCAGACATGGGTCCCAGGCTCACTGTGCCACTTGAATCAAGCTGGCCTGGTTGATGAGGGGTGATTCCCCGAAACCGGTCCCAGGATGCTTGTTTCTGTTCCTAGGAAGACCTGGCTGAGCAGTTCGGGCTGAAATGTTCCAATGAGGAGCAGGGTCAAGATTGATTTGCCGATGGGTGAGTCTAAACTGGGGTGGCATGGTGAGCAAAAGAACAATGGATTTAACCCAGATCTCTTGACTGCAGGGGGATGTTTGATTTGTTCTGCATTCCGTCCATCATTTGTGTGTCTTTTGCTTTCTTGCCCGAAGTGCACTGGGTATGCCCAAACGTGGGTCCCGGGCTCACTGTGCCACTGGATTCAAGCTAGCCTGGCTGATGAGGGATGATACCCCAAAACTGGTCCCAGAATGCTGGGAGGTCCTGGCTTGGCAGTTCAAATGGACTGATCCCATGAGGAGCAGGGTCAAGAATGATTTGCATATGGCTGGGTCTAAACTGGGGTGGTACGGTGAGCAAAAGAACAATGGTTTTAACCCACATCTCTTGACTGAGGTGAATATTTGATTTGTTCTGCATTCCATCCATCATTTGTGTGTCTTTTGCTTTCTTACCATAAATGCACCAGGTATGCTCAGGCGTAGGTTTTGGATTCACTGGGCCACTGGATTCAAGCTAGCCTGGCTGATGATGGGTGATACCCAGAAATCTGTCCCAGGATACTTGTTTCTATTCCAGGGAGGGGAAGGACATGGTTTGGCAGTTCAGGCTGGACTGATCCCATGAGGAGCAGGGTCAAGACTGGCTTGCATATGGCTGGGTCTAAAGTGGGGTGGCATGGTGAGCAAAAGAATGGTGGATTTAACCCAGATCTCTTCACTGGGGTAAATGTTTGATTTGTTCTGCATTCCGTCCATCATTTGTGTGTCTTTTGCTTTCTTGCCCGAAGTGCACTGGGTATGCCCAAACGTGGGTCCCGGGCTCACTGTGCCACTGGATTCAAGCTAGCCTGGCTGATGAGGGATGATACCCCAAAACTGGTCCCAGAATGCTGGGAGGTCCTGGCTTGGCAGTTCAAATGGACTGATCCCATGAGGAGCAGGGTCAAGAATGATTTGCATATGGCTGGGTCTAAACTGGGGTGGTACGGTGAGCAAAAGAACAATGGTTTTAACCCACATCTCTTGACTGAGGTGAATATTTGATTTGTTCTGCATTCCATCCATCATTTGTGTGTCTTTTGCTTTCTTACCATAAATGCACCAGGTATGCTCAGGCGTAGGTTTTGGATTCACTGGGCCACTGGATTCAAGCTAGCCTGGCTGATGATGGGTGATACCCAGAAATCTGTCCCAGGATACTTGTTTCTATTCCAGGGAGGGGAAGGACATGGTTTGGCAGTTCAGGCTGGACTGATCCCATGAGGAGCAGGGTCAAGACTGGCTTGCATATGGCTGGGTCTAAAGTGGGGTGGCATGGTGAGCAAAAGAATGGTGGATTTAACCCAGATCTCTTCACTGGGGTAAATGTTTGATTTGTTCTGCATTCAATCCATCATTTGTGTGTCTTTTGCTATATGCGAGATCAGGCATCCACCATTTTAACGGTTGGAACTATAGTATTGGTGACTGTTAAGTGCGTTACCAGCACTACAAATGTGTTGTAACATTTTTACTGATGTATAACTCCATTGCTCTGTAAGTTCCTTTACACAAACATAAGTGTAGTGCATTACGGTGCATAAAAGCTACATTACAGTGGTGCACTGTACACCGCCGGTGACGTTTTTTTATTAGAACAATTCAAACTTTACAATATCAGGGTGCTCATGAAACATTTTTAGATGTATAATATGCATATTTCTGTTACAGACACATGTGAAGACCACAATGGGATTCTAGGTTGATGATGGACAGTAGCCAATAATTATGTGAATTATGTGTAATGCTTTCTGAAGGTACTACAAGACCTGCTTTTAGCAATGATGAGACACATTGACATATACATCCAGTTCCACAGATGTGAGGATTTAGCCAATGTGATGGTTGACTATGGATTTGGTTGCATCCTTCATGTAGTTGGAGCCATTGATGGCATCCATATTGCTTTAGCGCCACCGTAAGCCAGGGAACAAGTTTACCGTAATAGGAAGCACTTCCATTCTATCAATTATTTTGGTATTCACAGAAGGCACTTACTCATCAATGAGTAAGTGCCTTCTGTGACTACCAAAATAAGTAAGTGCCTTCTGTGAATACCAAAATGAGTAAGGGCCTTCTGTGAATATCAAAATTATATTAAGTTTAGGATTCTGTCTTAAGTTAGTTCTGTGAATCAGGCCCTGTATAAGAAAAAACAGGTTAAAGTAGTTTGTGATCCGCAAGAACAACATACAATAGTTAAAACTATTAGATTTGTGCACTTTGTGAAAAAATAGTTTTAAGAAACTCTTTAAAAACGTAAACAAGTTGTAGCAAACAAATTCATTGAGGGGAGACTTACACTATCTCAATTGGGTTACCTCCCAATGACCATGTGAAAGGCAAAGATTTCCTTCTTCCACTAACAGGTAAGATTTGGTTTTAGATATATTGGGGACCAAGAAATGTTCTTTTGCATATTGGTTTAGTTCATTTAGATTTCTTTGCAAGCCAATTGCGGTACGATCAAATATAACAATATCATCAGCGTACATTAAGCAATGGATATCGTGCTGTGCTAATTTTGGTGGGGAGTTCTTAATTTGGGAAAAGCACCCCGGTAGATCACTTATGTAGATGGAGAATAATATGGGTGCTAGAAGGCATCCTTGTTTCAATCTATTCATCATGGGGATTAAATTGGTTAAGCCCTTTTCTACCCGCATTTGATCTCTACACCATGTTTCCGTGTGCAGGGAGATAATTACTGCAACAAGATCAGTGGGAATCCCTAGACTTTCTAGCTTTTACCATAATGTTGGTCTGTCCACGCTGTCAAAAGCGGTCAAAAAATCAATAAAAGCACAGTAAACTATTTATGACTTTAACATAACATATTTATCAAGGACAGTCTGGAGAACTGTGATATTGTCCGAAGTTGAGTGTTTTGGGCGGAAGCCAGCCTGTGTCATAGGAATCACATTATTCGAGAATGCCCAATCATTTAGATGATCCAAAACGCATGCTGCGAAGATCTTTCCAGTGGCATCTAGGTGGGCTATTTGTCTATAGTTGGATGAATTCAATCTTGAGCCTTTTTTTAGGAGAGGGACCACTATGCTCCCTCGCCAAGATTTTGGTATTTTCCCAGTCTCAAAACAATATTGGAAGACTGGGGCTAAACATGTACACCAGTCACCCGTATTTGTTTGTAGGACTTTGATTGGAATATTGTCCGGGCCCATTGCTGCAGGTGATCTAGCAGTTTTTATGAAAGCGGACATCTGTGTAGCCAAAATGTTTGCCAAGACCTGATCAAATTGGCCCTTTTGGAAGGAACGCAGGCCAGGAGAAACTTGGTTATGAGAATTAGATTTATATAGTCTGAGGATGTGCTATTCCCACTCAGATGATTATACTGGTGTTGCTTGGATTGATTTTCTTATCCCCATTTGTGTGGCGATTATATTCCAGAATGCCTATTGTTTCTTTGCGATTTGGATATCAACCCAGATTCTATCTTTTTGTTCTTGTTTTTCTTTCTCTTTTTTCGTTGGTGGAGTTTTTTCAGCTTTCTTATTTCTCCTTGTCTTGCAGCGCAGAAAGATTGAAACTGCATTCTGGTCAGGTTATTTAAATGTCGAGACAGATTATTTTCTTTTTTGATGGATTTTGGCATTTTCTCGTCCTGTTGTATTTGCCTGAAGGGAATCCACTACAGAGTGTATTGTATCATCATATCTGGATATGGGGTCACCTTCTCCTTTTGTAGAGGCTGGCGTAGAGAAAGAAATTGCAGTGTTCATTTTATTGATTGCTTTAGAGTTCCAGTAAATCCTGCCTGTTTTTTGGTTTATATCTGCCTGGCCGTCTAAAATACATAAAGACCATGGGGATGTGGACTGTGTAAAGATATTGATTCCCATGATCAAATATGCATGATTGCTTTCGTGTGTGTACTGAATGGATAGTGATTGAACTTTCGCGAACAAATCTAAACTGCAGATTAGATAATCTAATATAGAAGAATTAAAGTAGCCCAATCGAGTGAATGCAGTTGGGATATATCCATCTGCCCTCCCGTTTAAGATGACGCCATTGATTACCGCGATGAATGACAGAAGCAGTTTCCCTCGTTTATCTGCTCTTACCTTATGGGGGAATACGGGGTCAGAATTGAACATTCTGTTTCTTGAGGAGACGTCCCCCTGTTGTTAAATAAGGTGTTTGAGATTTTTCCGTTGAAGACCCTGGCTATTATCATCGGAGGATACCCAATAGATTCTAGAGTTTGTTTGATTTTTGTGAAGGCTTTTACCAAGAGAGGGTCATTTGAAGAAACAGGAATGTATACATTAAAGAGTAGGAGTTCTAGAGTAGGCTCCGTTCTTTCTTTCCGGCACTTGATGTTGATGCATTGCACATTTGGGAGAGAAAGCTCTATTTCTTCAGGTTCCCAGTCAATTGCTTCATTTAGTAGGATCACCAGGCCCCCTTTTGAGCATCCTCTTCTTGAAGCCACTGCTGCAGTGACAAACACAAAATAATCTTTTTGAGAGAAAAGCACCAGGGACCACCAATTCTTGCAGCAACACGATATACAGTGAATTTTCCAATATAAAAGTTAACTTTTCTGGAGTTTTTCCGGCTATGTTCCATAAAACAATTTTTAAGTTACTGCTAAAAAGGGAGTTTTAAATCTTTGCCCGATTTATTACTATTTAGAGAGCCAGCGATCCATGCCCAAGAATTTTCATACGGATGAGACTTTTTTGTGTCCAGATTCGGCACACTCTGTCTTTCAAGGAGATCATCAGAGGCCTGTCCTACTTGTACTTCGATATTTTACAGCCCACATGTTGCTGGTTGTTGTCATTGAGGGGGACCTCAATGCCTTCTAGCTCTTTTGACTGATTATAGGCAGCACCGATTTCTTTAACTATGGATATGTCGAAGCCGTTTGTATGGAGAGTGTCTCTTTCTTTAATTATTATACTAGGAACTACATTGGACCAGAACTCAACAATTGCAACAGAGCAGAGGGAATTATTTGGGAAAGAGTCTAATTTTATTTCTTTCATGGTAAGTGATTGGAGAAACCGAATTTTATGTAATAAGTCGACTATTCTCCCGCGGTTAAGTGAAATATTGCTGCTCGGGAAAAGATCTGTTAATTCTAGGGCACTTGCTGCTGGATATTCCTCACTGCCCTGGGTGTCCTGATTGGTGAGTTGGTTTACTGAATCAAAGGCGTTATGTTTTGAAAGTTTTGTTGTGAAGTTTGGTGCGAAAGGTTTTAGGTCTTTAGAATCTGCTTGGGTTACAGATGAAGCAGGCTGTTGGTGTTTTGTTTGAGCTGCATTACAAACTTTCATGGCGTAGCTAATTTCTTCATCTGCCTGGTCTGTAGAGCATACTTGAGGGAACTTTGCTTATATTGAGGATTTTCTCGTTATTCTCTGCTTGGTTGTTTTCTTTTTGTTGTTATTTTTGTTAGATTTCCCTTGGTCGTGTTTCCCTTTTTTAATTGGCAGTGTTGTAGACTCTATTTTAGTTATTTGTTTTGAGATGGAAACTTCCCCTGATGCTTTTTCAGCTTTTATAGGAGGGTGGGGAGGACCTCCTTGTCAATCTTTTTGATAAAAAATTGGAAATAGAGGGGTGGCAATTTGGACGGTTTTCTGAGAAGAACTCTCTGAGAGGGGTTCTTTGAAATGTTTTTGGAGAGAATAGATTTTATCGTTGATAGAACTGTTGGTTTTTTGTTTCTGTTTAACTTGAGGGCCCCCCGTCTGAGTCGCCTTCTGCTTTTTTTGCAATGAATAACTGCTGGATACTGAGGTACTATGGCGACGCTTGTCTTCTCTGCCTTTATCAGTTTCTAAATTTGTGAATAGCATTTGGACATTTTGAATGGATTGAGTAGATTGTTTTTTCCTCCTTTTATTTACGAGGTATTGCAGAATTCCTTTTTGAGTTTCCAGTATCTGGTTTGTATTTTCCATGTTCTTTTCTAAGAGTGATAATATGGAATCCATGATTCCCTGTGGAGACTGAATGGTACTTGAAATATGGTCTTGCCTGTTTAAAGATTGTGGCATGATGAATGACGGAAATTGAGAAGATTGTGAGAAACTTTGTATTGCTTCTAAAAGGTTACTCGGAGTACTGGAAAGCAAATGTACCGGCTGTTTTGAGATTTCTTTAGCGACAGGTCGGAGAGGCGATATATGGTTTATATACGGAAGTGTGAAGTCAGTAGCTGGAATTTGTAGAGGACTCTCCAGCTGTTCTGTTGCTGGATTATGGCCGGAGTACTCTCTCCCTGGCAAAAATTTCACAGACTCTGAAGGTGGCATAGACTCTGAGTCTTTTGTCATGTCTGACGTCTGGTTACTTTCGTGAGCTACTTCCTTGTACAGATCAGTGTTAGGAATCAAGTTCACCATTCTTGCCCCCAGTTTATCTGTATCTGTAGCGGTAATTAGCTCCTGGTAGCCTTCCTGGGAAATTGGACCTAATAGATCCCTTGTTTTTGAAGTAGTTGTAAAGAAATTTGTTATTATAGATGTCTCTGTTGTTGCTTCAAAATGAGCCACTTTTATAGTTAATAGGTGCTTGTGCCGTGCCCACTTTTTTCATATGTACTGTGTGGGACCGCAGCCTTTTATAGACCATGCTGTTTTATGAATTGATGAATATCTAGATTGATCTCATTTAGGAGTGTTTGTAGGGCAGCGGAAAAAGGACAAAAATCCCAGCCACATCATGGACTTCCTTATGCTTATGTAGAGTATGGCTCAGGTCCTTCCTTGGTTGTTCCGCGGTTTTTGAGAAAGAGATAGTGATGGTAAAGAGTGATTGTTTCCTGCTTCTTGAAGAGGTCCTCGATTATTCTCTTCTGATCCTCATTTTGAAAGGGTGGTCTCTTTTGAACTGTTATTCTGTTCTTTGATCCTTTGGATACATGGCCAAGCAAGTGGGAGACCCACGGCAGACCACAAGCCGCACCTGGACCTAGCCAGGACACCTCTGCGATCACCCTGGGTGTCACTCTCTGTAGGAGCTGAGTACAGGTCCCACACTCGCTGTTTTTCTTTCGAGTTTTTTAGAAGATAGTCTTGGCGGTTGCAAAAAACCTGTATGACCAAGGATTCAATATGTGGGTGATATGTGGGCGATCCTGGGGTGATCCTGAGAGCAATATGGAGGGCAGGGCCGCGGTGTCTCTGTAATTACCTGCCTGACTGCTGAGCTGGCTAACGGATTGTTAAAGGGCGTCTTCAGGGGTGCCACAGAGAGGTCATTGCCCTGAGAAAGTTCCTCCAATCCTCCAGCCCTCCACGCCTCTCCTTCTCCTCCTGCAGTGCCCTCATCTACTCAACACTGCATTTTCAGTTATTCCGTGACCTCCTGCGTGCCTCCGTGGCCCGTGGTCTCCACGCCTTGGTCTTCCAGCGTGCGCCCGCTCCTGACTCCCAGCCGCTGATAGAAAAGAACACTGCCGGCGTGTCTGTCGTAGCCGCATCCATGTCTGGGGTTGCTGCAGCAATGGGGCAATGGGGAACAACGGATGCCCAAGGGTAACGGGAGAGCCAAGAGGCTGCTGAGGGGTCAAGAGGCCGACAGGCGAGAATCGGTGAGGCACAATAGACGTGGGGCTAGTGGGAATCCACTGGTTCTGCCTAGAGCTGCGAGCCACCCGGCCTGGAAGGCAAGGAAAGGCAGGGAACGTGAATGTCAACAACTGTTCTCTGTTACAGACACAGGGCCTCATAGTAGTTGTAGTAATTTCAATATCTATTCCCTAACACTTGACAAATGGTTAACTCCATGAGAAGTGAACATCAGTTGTAATATGTCAGACAGGTGAGAATGGGCAAAATCACTATTGCATCATGTTTTCTTTTACAGAAGCAGGGCCTCATGGTAGTTGTAGTCATTCAATCTCTATTTCCCAACACATGACAAATGGTTAGTCTTACTTACCTGTTGCCAAAATGCACTTGGGCTGGAAAATACATGTGCATATTGACACATATCATGGGTCCTGCAATGAAGATTTAATAGTAATACACTTACAGATACCATTCCAACATTTAACATGTAATGGAGATTGATACATGTGATCTTACATGCAACAATACACATTGACACTGACAATCAAACATCTCTGATACTTTGAATATAGCATGTTAGGAAAGTAGCTAGACAATACAATAGCAGAAGCTGAGATGAGATAAGAGCATACAGGACATTTAAGTGTCTACTCTAATGATTTCATCTACCATGACTGACAACTCAGCCTCTGAAAAACATGGATATTTGTGACGTAACATAACTCTAAATTAAAGTGAGTGACAATGATAAAGGGATAACAGAAAAGAATGCAACAAATGTGTGTGGATAGCATGAAATGGGATAGGGAAAAAAATCTGCCCTATCTCACCAAGAAAGTGTGGTCTCTGTCTTGCTGTGCTGCAGAGGAGAGGCAAAGGATCATGATCTGTGATGGGGTGTGATTTGCAGGTATGTCCACTTGGCCAATGGATATCAGCTGTGGTGTTTATGTATCCATCCAATGGG
The DNA here is from genome assembly GCF_964204655.1 of Triturus cristatus. Lineage (NCBI taxonomy): Eukaryota > Metazoa > Chordata > Amphibia > Caudata > Salamandridae > Triturus > Triturus cristatus. Next base: position 988,948,672 of record NC_140594.1, on the reverse strand, counting down.
CACTGTTCTGGTGCTTTGCTGATAGTGTACAGCGACGGCCTACCACTGTCGAGGAACCTCCACATGGGGACCGCCAGCACTGTGTTTTCGTAATCAGCTCGGCAGGAATCTGCGACCCTGATGGCGATGGAGTACGCAGCGCCAACATTGCAATCCACCTTGACCCAGCCGGAGCACACCCTGTCTACACAGTTGGACTGCCAAACTCATAATCAAGCCCCTAATCTGTTCCAAGACAAAGGAAATAGACTTCATGCTTACAAACAGTTCTTCATATCCCTGTGGAATATTTTCAGTCACTCATGGTATGCTACATTTTGAGACTTGCAATTTTGCTTTAAACATTGTAAGTATGGGCCATAAACTCAGAATGAAAAGTGTTTATGGTAAAAAAAATAAAAAAGTCAGGAATGGCTTCAAGTATCACACATACCATTGGACAAATTGTCAGCTAGATATCTTAATCTGAAAAACTGAAAGGCTACGTGACTGACAGTGTTTGACCTCTAAACCTCTTGCCACATTTAGGCTAATTTATTTATGATATATTTTTCATTTATATATGGATTTAGTGTGAGATTATTCTTTTAACAGGGGTCCTCTAACATTCATTCTTACATGAAATGCTCGCTTGCTTGCTATATTATAACTGCATACATATAGGGGCCGATTCCGATCCGGGTCGGAAGGGCACCGAACGCGATCAGGCCGGAAAAACTATGAGCCGTACGCGTGTTTTCCGCCTGACTCGTACAGCTGTACGAGCGAGCAAGTACGATGCGAGCTACGTGAAATTCACCGACCGAGTCGTTTCTGGGTCCGAACCGCTCCGTACTTCGGTCGTAAGCTAACCGTGGCGTGCAATGGATGCGATTTACAACCGAGCCAGTACGATGCACGCATCGGACAGCCTGTGCGAGCCGTAGTGTCTGGCTCGCAAAACGTCTGGGTGGTTGCCTTTGGGGGTCCGCGTCGGACCCCCTGTCACCCGCAGCCCTACGACTCGGACACAGGGGGAGACCCAAGTGTCCCCCCAACACAGGCATGTACGGTGCAGATGGCACCGACGCGTACCCACTGTAGGGGGCTCCCTTGCGCGAGACGTACCCATTCACTCAATGGGAGCCCATGTACGTGTCGTACGACAGGCTCCCATTGACTTCTATGGGAGTCCGACCGAACCGAGTCCGGCAGCATACGGCTGTATCGTACTCGTTCGGTCGGACTGCAGGACTCCGGCTCGGTCGGAAAACACTCCGAATCCGGCTCGGTCGGAGTGCTTTCCGACCCGGATCGGAATCAGCACCTTAGTGTGTGTGATACCATAAAAAGCATATCAGTTTTATTTGTATTAGTGACGGGGTCTGCCCTCTTGCGTCACAAAACAATTCTTTTTGTTTGCAGTGTTTAGCAGTTTGCAATTCGGTGGTGCCTGGTGAACCTACTTTACAAAATTGTGGTGCACAGTATGAACAAGTTTGAAGACCATTGAACTACTGTGAACCAGAATGCTCCCAAAATGAGTTAGTTTTTTAAACTATACCACAGGGTAAGAAGTACTAAATCCTTGGTAACATGGAACCATGTGTGAACCTCATTTGTTGGTTGCTTATAGTGCACCAATCTTTCACCAACAACACTTCAGTAGACTATGTGAGAACAAGGAGGTAGAGCTGACTGCCGCAAATCCAAAGTGGTGAGGCGGGTGGGTAAGGGGGTTTTAGGGGAATATTAAGTAAAAAAATGTACCTGTCCTGCCGCCACCTCCGTGCTTCTCTCCTCCTGTCAGTCACTGGGGCACAAAGCACAGGTTTCCCACCCAATCCAGAAGTTGCTCTCATATTATACCAAGCATGAGAGCAGCGCCGGAATTGGCCTGAGAGGGCGGGTCTGACACTCGCTCTGGCACAGGGAGCCTGTGCCATTTTTCCACCCAGCTGTGGAGCACAGCTGGGTTGGAGAAATGAAAGTGCATATGTTGGTTTGGCAGTCCTAAGACGGCTGGCCAAACCAACATGTGCATTTACAGCACACAACTCTCCTCCTTGACATGGCCCATCCCACCCCGTGCTTGATTCCATGGCTGAGTCAGTCAGTGGAAAATTAAATGCTACTATTGTTTTAAAATCATTTTATTTTTTCGCTGACTGGCCTGTGGGGTAACGCTCCTCCGCAACTACAGAGGATAAACCCTTGAAGGGGAATGAGTTGATGGGAGGAAAAAATTAAGTGAGAAAATAGCTGTTTATGTCATGTTGGATGCATACGTGATGCCTATGCAACCATAAAGCAGCTTTAAAGTGCAGAGGGAAACAGGAGATTGTAGGATTTTCTCTCTCAGGCTTCAAAGCCGGGCCAGTTTTTATTTTTTAAAAAATATGTTGATTGTTATTTTGTTATAGCAAAAAAATAACATAAAAAACAACGCATGAATACTTGACATATAATATCGGATAGTCCATTGTAGCTTCGTCTGGTATCTGTTCACAGCTAATGTCCATTGCAAGGCATTACATTGAATGACACAAAAGAACCAATGTTGTATGGAGCAGAGAATAAAGTTACAAACAGTCTGTGTGGCGTCAGTAGGAACATAGATTGCATCATTCAAGAGTCTTCCAACCCGCTTCATGGCGGTGCTCCCCATCCCTCTGTTTCCAAAAGCCAGGACAGTTTGGGAACACATTGGGCAAGTGCCAAGGACTGCGACAGCAGGTCTTGACTGAGCGATCCATTTGGGCACACCAGCAATGCGGTGCATTCTCCTCTTCAGCTATGGTGACCTGCTCTGTGCCAGGAGCACACCAGCTACACTCTCAAAAGTCTCTGTTAATTGGACCAATAGCACCGGGGTCAACCACTCTTGCCCACGCTGGTAATCACTCCTCCTCTAGGGTTGATTTCCTCCTTTTCTCTTGTTCCAGGCAGAACTTTCCTGGTATAACAAGACAGAAAGCCAGCTCTTCCTCCAGATCAGACTCAAGGTGATGTCCCCTCAACCCTGGGAAGCTGGCTGTCAGGCAGACACTAGCTGTGGTTGACCAGTAGCTCTTTGGATACTCTATCGAGCACTCGTTCCTTTATCAATGAGAGCTTGGAACTGGAACAAGAAGTGGGTCAACTGCTTCCACCCTTATACAGGTACTGCAACAGGGCTGTGTATTCCCTGTATGCACAGTCTGAACCAGTTTGGGTCAGTTCTCCTTTCATGTGTCCTTCGCAGTCTGTCTTACAAAGGCGTTGTCTATAGTGATGCTACTCACAGCAGGATCATCTCCAGGTTGTAGCACCCACAAAAGATGTGTGAGCAGTCTGCATCGGGATAGCAACAGCCACACCTGACAGTAATGAGAAAGAGTGACAAAAGGACGACATCTTCTAAATGATCCGTGGTACTCCAGACAACAGGGACTATAGTCCCACCTTTCACCCCACCGTCTACCAAATGGCAGCACTCAGGGGTACTAATCAGCAGCCCTATGCAGCAATAGGGACTTACTGAATTCTAAAGGGATCCGGGGCCAGATGTAGATAATCCATAAATACCGAATTCTTAATACCGAATTTTACAGATTCGGTATTAAGAAATCGGTATTTCTCATGCAGCCAATGAATCGATAAAAAATACAGATTCCTTAATATTCCTTATTACCGAATCGGTAATACCGATTCGGTAATACAGAATACCTACCCATTCATTCCTACGGGCTTGGAGGCCCATAGGAATGAATGTAAAGCCATTCTGTATTAGCGATTCGGTATTACCGAATCGGTAATACTGGGAGGTATTTCAAGGGTGCCAGGGTGTCCAAAGTACACCCTGTTGCACCCCTGAAATGTGCCTGTGTGCACATGTGGCGCACATACATGCCCTACGGGCATGGATGTGTGCCACATGGCACTTAAAAAAAAAAATCAAAAGTGCATTTTTAAAGGAATTCGTTAATTTTCACTAACTTGAAGTTGGTGGTAATTAATGAATTATTAAAGGACATAAGCACTCATTTATGTGCTTTCTACATTGCATTTACCGATTCGGTAACTACCGAATCCGTAAATACCGATTTATCACCTACATTAGGAATGGCGAAATACCGGTCAGTAACCCCGAAATTTACCGAATTTCGGGGCTACCGACAGGTATTTAGCCACCTACATCGGGCCCCCTATCTTTTCTTTCCCCACTTAATTGTCTAAGTCCCCTCCCTCCAATATCAGGAATGGCAGTAATACACGTCTATTGTCTGGGAAAATAGCCTCACCCCCTTTTTGTGCACATTAACTGGCCAGGCACTTCCCAAATGAAACCCATAGGCCTACTTCACTGTGGTTCACTCAGACATGTACTTTTTGTGGAACACGAAGACCACTCACATACCTACACCCATGCACGTTTGATTTTAGGTCAAGGATCCAGGTTAGCTTGTAACAGCAGAACGTTCCACAAGTGGGCTGGTGGGCCACCACTACGGTGATAGAGCTCAAAAAGACGTGGTCATACTAGGGATACTAAAACATGGTATGTTTCAACAACTGTGCTACAAGCTAGAACTTGTGACAGAACCGTTTTCCACTACCACTATGCAAAGTGTGCTTGCTGCGCCCATTTGGGTTCATGAAAAGTTCAAGACCGTTTCACCTTCGAGGGACAGGCCTGTAGCTCAGTGCACACTGGATTAGCGTGAGACTGAGGCCTAAACAAAACCAAGTACCAGAGTACCAGATATTCACTGTGGACACTCAGGGCAGGGGCATGACTAGATGACATGCAAGCAGCATTCCAGTTTCACAGTGCCTAAGAGCGCCATATTACGCCCCGCAGGAGCTGATTGAGCTTATGACAAATAAAGTACTTACTGGCACATGCATCAACGTAGGCTTTTGCGATTCCTTAATTGTGATTATGAAGGAATCGCAATTAAGGAATTGCAAAAGCCTATGCATGTAGGAATCGCTATAAAAATAGCGATTCCTACACATTCCTTAATTGCGACTCGCAAATTGCGAGTCGCAATTACGGAATGCTGTCCCATTCATTCCTATGGGCCTCCAGGCCCATAGGAATGAATTGGAGATTGCATGAGCAATTTGCGAGTACCAGTAGGTACTCGCAAATTGCTCATGCAATTTCAAGGGTGCAAGGGTGTCAAAATGACGCCCTTTTGCACCCCTGAAATTGATCTGTGCAAATATGTTGCACACATACATGCCTTAAGGGCATGTGTGTGCGCAACATGAAACTTTGAAAAATGCACAAAAGTGCATTTTTCAAAGTTTTTGCAAATTACCATGAAGTTCAACTTCATGGTAATTTGCTCCCCCTCTTAGCGAATTCGCTAATTCTTTTTACTTTAATGCATTGCATTTAAGGAATCTCAATTTGGGATTCCGCAAATGCAATCGCAATTTAAGTAATCGCAATTTAGAGATTCCTTAAATTGCGATTTTTGCATTTGGGATGATGCATCCCAAATGCAAAAATATCGGTCGCAAAGGGGCAGATTCTGAGAATCTGCCCATTTGCGACCTGTTTTTCCTTTGATGCATGTGCCTGCAAGTTCATTATCTATTATTCAATTATCTATTAATACACTTCTGTTAAATTTTCTATATCCGACTTGGTGTACAGGCCTCCTTTACAGTGTTTTTGAGGGTACATATACCATAGAAGTGGCTTTAGCTTTGTCTAACTTTGCCACCCTGTTCAATCTACTGCATAAGTTGTCACAGAACGTTAGAAATGCATGATAGTTCCTTTCTGCACCTGATAAGGTTTTCCAGGGGTCACTCTTGACTGCAAAGCTCATGGTGAGGTCATCGGGAAAGATTCCAGCCATCTTCACACACTGGAACTTTATGAAGAGTATAACATTACATGCATGACTTATTCTTTAGACACAGTTGGGTATGAGTGAACATGATGACTTCATAAGAAGAGAGTCTCATGGAGTGTTATAATCACAACAATGGTCGGTGACATATGAGACTTTTTGTCCCACTTTAAACAGAAATGCTTTAGAAAAAAATGTTTCACCTGTTTATCTGTAACAAGTTGTTACTGAAGTACGAAAGGAATTCAGTTTCCTATTTTTAGTGCCCGCCCATGCAAACCACTCTGCGCCATTGAGAAAGTATCATATATGCATTGAAGTGTGCATCATGTAATTGCATTTTCAAGAACTCCCAGCAAGGTCAGCAAAGGGGCAGGCTATGCAGTGCAGCCATTCTCAAATCCCAACTTGCATACAAAAGATTCTTAATGGGATTTGCTGCAAAATGAGACCACTACTACTACTACTAATTCAAGCACCACTCTTCTGCAAAACTACTACACTACTATTACTAAACAACCGCTAATACTACTTCCACACTGGTGCTGCTACTACTAAGATCACATGTATCGCACCCTAACACCCCAAGGGCCAGATGTATCAAAGGGATTTACCCATTCTGTGTCTATGGGAAAACGTGTTTGTACATATGGCCTCAAGTGTTCTTTAGATGCAGATTACCAAACAAGGCTATAGAAGGTGTAAAGACTCCTACAAACCTGATTATGATTAGGATGTGTGTTCTAAATTAAGTCCGCTTGTGTGGACAATCAGTGTTTGTCTTTGGTACCTAGACAGTTGTTAGGGCTGTCAATTACATTTCTGAAAGGGGATGTAGGGATTGACCATCATCAGTAACCACTCAGGGTCAAGACCATGAATGCATGTGATATACAAATATCAAAGATGTATTAGATGGAGATGTTTTGAACCATCTGGAGTCTGTGCGGGAATATGTATAAGCAAGGTCTGTACACAGTGCATTGACATAGTCAAGGCTGGAATTCACACCTTCTCCTACCACAATGACCCTATGATGGAACGTGGTATATTGGGATATTGGGCAGTATCTTTCCAGGTGAAGAGCTGCAAGATACAGTTTCATGCTAGTGTGCTGGTCCCAGCTTGTTTTCATGCTAGCTTTAAGATTACATTTACGTTTTTCAATTTTGGGATGCTGACTGTGATGAAAGGTTTATATATCGCTGTAACCTCTGTTAATAAAGCATAATAGAGACGGGAAAGTTGTAAAGTAATGAGTTAACACTGGTAAACCTGTAGAATTATCTAAACATGTCATTATTCCACATATTTTCTTTGTGCATTATGGCAATGGTGTCACCACCAACATGTGCTTTTCATTAGATTAATTATTTATCGAACTTCTATGTGGGATTCATTAAGTGCAGAAAAGTATAGTTAAGTGTATGTTTAAGCTGACTTAAGTGCTACTCTGTATTGTTCATTGGCATGAGTTCCTTCAGTAGCTTACCATCCTATTACAGCATTACCAGGAAATACCAAGGTGTTCACACACAGTGACCACTAATGTTACATCTTTCATCAATGCCCTTTTAATTCAGGCATGGACACTGGCATAAAGCAACAGTAATCAATGGCTCACTCCAAGTTCAGCACAAGTAATTAATGTTAAATTTAATAGTGCAAATCCTGTTTGTGCAGGCAGTACATTTGTTAGTGCAGCTTTACTCATTTGAGCAAAAGGGCTTGGTCTCCTACACTACCCCTTTTGTTCTAGTCTGTGTTTATTTTTAGAAGTAAGGAGGGATAACTCCCACATCAAGCAAAAAGTGACATTTGCCCCGCCCTGGAAGCTACGTCACTTCAGGGGTCACAGGTGTTGTGACATCACCCTGGGTACATGCTAGTCACGTGTTCATGGTCCTAAAAGGTGGTTAGGATGCTGTCATAACAGGTATGGACCCATTGCCTTGTGTCTAGGGCTTTGTCACAGGCCAAATTGCAACACTCTCAGGGTGCACAGTATGTGAGTCTCTGACAAAGCAAGCCCAGGCATGTTCAGACAGCAACAGTCATAAATCGTTGATGAGACAGCTAAAGGGCTCCTCAACGAGATACACAGATGGATCCCCCCCAGGCCCCACTGTCTCACTAAGCATCTGTTTTATCTTGGATGGTGCATATATGACTTACATTTTTTTTTTGTTAAAAACGTCTAGACAAATACATAATTGAATCAAGAAAAAATAGGGACCCTTCCTTCTAGTCAGGATAAGGGGGGATACACTACTGAAATAACCCCTGCTCACCCCCTTGGTAGCTTGGCACGAGCAGTCAGGCCTATCTCAGGGGTTGTTTGTAGCATTGGCACATAACCAACAGTACTACAGTGAAAACACTACACAAGGACACCACACCAGTTTTAGAAAAATAACCACTATTTATCTGTGCAAACAAGACCAAAACAATAAAAAGCCAACATACAGTAATCCAAAATATACACTTTGCAAGAATGACTTTAGGATGCAGTTCTTTGAGGTAGGTAGCTCCATCCGGGGCTACCGTGGTGATGAAAAGAACAGAATCCAACAGTTCCTGTTTACCGTGTCAGTGTGGGCTGGTGTTAGTGTCAGCAGAGTCGTAAACAGTACCTTAGGTTTCGTCCGATCGCATTGTTGCAGGCCGGTCGCGGCAACCGTTGCAGTTGCGATGTGAAACATAGCAGTGCGGCATGGGGTGCTCTCAGGTCGCGGTGCAGGCAGCGGCTTGGTGACGGTCATCCAACTGCGTCGGTGAAACCAGGGCTGCGGTGCGAAGTGAGGCGGTGCTCGTGGCGGTGCTGATAGGTCACGGTGTAACAGCCGTGTCAGTTGATGGGAGCTGGCGTCGGTCGGCCCAGACTATGGTGTAGGACGGGTGGTGCATCGTGTTACTTATGAGCCGTCACAGGTGTCGAGGTCAGCGGGCAGAGGCTTCATCGGAGAGATCAGGGCAGTGGAGTGAAGCAAGGCGGTGCGGCGTGCGGTGCCCACAGGTCGCGGTGCCAGCAGTGGCCCAGAGGCGGCAGCGGTCCTCATTGGTGAGACCAGGTTTGCGGTATGAAGTGCGGCGTGCCCTCAGCGGGCCTTCAGGACACAGAACCCGCAGTGGTGTTGGTGACGGTGTCAGCTGATTTACCCCTCTGTGGCAACTGAAACCACAGTTCCAGAGGTGGTACCCAGAGGTAAGCAAAGTCTTTGCTGTCTCTGAGACTTCGTGAACATGAGGCAAGCTCTATTGCAAGCCCTTGGAGATACTCAGCAACAAGTGAAGAAAGTTCAGTCCAGTTCTTTCACTGCCCAAGGCAGAAGCAGTAACTGCAGGCCAACCCAACAAAGCAACAACACAGCAAAGGGGCAGTACTCCTCCTGGCACTCTGAAGTCTTTTATCTCCCTGACACTTCCAACAGGAGGCAAGCTCTACTTCAAGTCCTTTAATAAAACAGCAGAATGATGAAAGTACAACCCAGTCTTTCCCTGCCCAAGACAGAAGCAGCAGGCAGCAGGTCAACACAGCAGAGCACGCAACAAAGTGGCAGTTCCTACTGACAGCTTTTCCAGCGCTTCATCCTGGCAGAGTCCTTAGTTCAGCAGTAATCTCAAGTTCTGGGGTCTGGGCCCCAATATTTATACTCAGTTTCTCTTTGTTCTTTTGGGCAGAGAGTTTCTGCTCATCCCAAACCAGTTCTGTCCTCTCTGGTCCAGATTCCCAACAGGAGGTAGACACAGTATTGTCTAAGGCAGACCAGTCCCATTCATGTGCAGGGGAAATCTCCTCCCACCACTCTAAATGCAGACAATGCCTATTCAGGTGGTAGTGAAACTCCTCCCACTACACTGAATGCCGCCCAGGTCTATTTAGCTCAGCACTGACTCATCAAGGAAAGGCAGGACACAACTCGACCCCCCAAGTGGCTGTCTACAGTGAATGCACAGCCCCAGCACCTGTCACTCCAAAACCAGACAGTCAATACACAAACCAGCATAGACACATAGGATGGCTAAGCAAGAAAATACCCACTTTCTAAAAGTAAAAGTATTTTCAAACACAAAATATAAAAATCATCTTTACTAAAAGATGCATTTTTATATTCTGAGTTCAGGCATACTAAACTCCATCTTTCTACCATGTCCCAATGTGAAGTTAAACTTATAAGATGCTATAAATAAACTCCCATTCTATCCTATGGGACAGATAGCCTTTTCATAGTGAAAAACGAAATACACTGTATTTCACTATCAGGACATATCACACACCAGTACATGTCCTACCTTTTACATACACTGTGCCCTGCCCGCAGGGGTACTGGAGAGCATATGCACTTTAGCACTAAATAGCAGTAGTAAAGTGCCCAGAGTCACATAACCAACAAAAACAGGAGGCAAAAATGCACAAAAGTCTGGGTGTAAACCCACTGAAAAAGCCAAGTCTAACACTGCTACTGTGGTACTTTGAAATTTGGGACCGCGTAGGAGGCAGGGCCCTACCCTGCCTATTCCGGTATTAGCGAACCGCAAATGGCCAATGCGGTATGTACAAGTGTTTTGCATAACGTTTTAGCGATAAATGCACTGTGTATACGATATTATACATTGACTTCGTGGGTTCCATCTTGGAGCGGTGGCCATCTTATGGTTGCCCTCACATAGGCTACACATTACGAACAAGCACAGGCCTTCAGATTACATGTGCTCTCTATTTGACTTCTCTGTGACCTGTGCAGCTTGGCTCCGCTGCCCCAGGTCAGTCCGGTCCCACGAGCTCCCCGTCCTACGGCCACCTGTGATTAGCATCAGGGTTTGACACACCATAAAGCCTTTTCATCCCACACAAGCCTCCAGCTAATCTCTTTCACACCTGACTCTTCCTGCTTTATGGCTTGTTTTACAAACAGGAGATGCCCGTGTTTATTGGGGCCTGTTGATATCTGATGTGGGATCTGAGCCTCGCTGGGTAAATAATTGTGGGCTGGCTTAACTGGAATGTGGGATGGTCATCATGACTCTGCCTTTTCGTTTGTAATGAATACATGTGGATGACCATATCGTAAAACTAGGAATGTGTGCCTGAAGCATGATATTTTGTATATAAGGAGAAGGCCGTTTCTGTAAGTTTAAGCAGTCTCCTGAGAACATACATTGTGTTGTACTTCTCGGATACCTGTAATTGGTCTGCAGCCAATAAATCGATCTTTGACTTCACCCAGAAGACTCTGTGTTTCTGTAGGTCTGAAACAGGAAGAACCCGAAGTCTTAGGGTGTGTTCCCCTGCACCACTGGGCTTTAAATTCCCAGTATTACAGTTGGCGCCCACGTAGGGCGATTTCAGCGGTACCGGTCCAAGCCAGAGGTTCGTGAGGAGCTTCGTGTGGAAATTCTGGAGGAAGGCCGCCACTTCATCGACCCCTGCATGTCGACGTGGTCCGAAAGTCTTTTCTGCGAGGTTCTCCGCGTCCCGACGGCTACGAAGGACTGCTGCCCTGATTAATCGCCCTGTTTTGGACCCTTGACGATTTTGGTAGAGCGAAACAATCGAGAGAGTCTTCTGGTGACGCCATCGATCATCGATATTCAGTTAAGTATAAGTGGAGCGTCTCCCAGTTTGTTTGGTATCCTTCGGGAATTTGGTATCCTTCGGGATCGTTTTGATTTGGAGCTTGCAAGTGCCAAAGCCAGAGGACTCGTGTATTCACGAGACTATCGTATTCGATAATCCTTTGAAGTTTGAAACTAGACTAGTGAGCGAAGATGCCTGGTTCTAGTGTATTTGGAAGATTGTTTTGTTTGGGTTGTAGAAGGGATTCCCAGTTGGAGGATTCGTGTCCGGTTCCTCCAATTGGAACTCCAACTTATGAGCTTTATGTAAAACATGACGTAGGCCCCATTGCATATAATGAAGTATGGATCCGATACACCGGAAAGGACGGTGTTTTAAAATGGCCCCAAAATGGTAGTTTCGATACAGATATCTTAGATAATTTGGAAGTTAAATTGTTTAAAAAGAAAGCCCGGCCGGCGATGTTTGATTCTTTACGCCTATGGCGAAAGGAAGCCAAACAGAAGGAAATTAAGCTAGCGAAAAGGAATAAGAGAGAAAGAGGTATGTCAATGATGCAAGCAGCTGTGCAATTTAAAGATAATGAGGAGGAACAAATGAATGAGCAGTTACATAGACAGCGCAAACTAGGGAACGATAAATGTTACCCTGTTTTGTCACCCCTTGTACAAGATGAGACGAAAGATAAAGATTCCCTAATGTCCCATTTGCTAAGTTCTCCACCCACGTATGCGCAAAATGCTACAGCGCCTCCACAGCTTGTAAATGTGCAGCCTCCAGTTAATGTGCCGCAAGCCTTCCCACAGCCGCCAGCTCCTCCTCAGCTGGCTCCTATCCCTACAGTACAGCCCTCTCAAGGGCCGCCAGTTGTGTTACCTGTTGCCCCTGCGCTTCCTGCGACTTTGCCTAGTACGTCAGCTGCCTCCCCTGGCGCTTTTCCTTACACTACCCAGGTACCTGTATCCACATCCTCTTTTCTTCCCTCTGTCTATCCCCCCGTTTTCGCCTCAACTTCTCCTTCAGCACGACAACATCTAGCTAACGGTGGGGTGGTTCTGGGAACTGACATCTGCCTGGGGTTGGAAGATTCTGATGGTCATTGGAATGATCTTAGCCATCCTTTTCCTGTTCTGTCTGTGCATACAGTGTGCTCCTGCGATATGTGGCCTCTGTGCTACATTATGTGTAAGGAAACCTGTATCGAGGGACGAGCTAAGTAATAGGATGATGCTACAGCAACATCTCCATGACTTCATGAATATAGACCTGGACTCGGATTGATATGAGTATAGTTATTGCCTATGTAAGGGCAAAAGGAGGGTCTGTGGTACTTTGAAATTTGGGACCGCGTAGGAGGCAGGGCCCTACCCTGCCTATTCCGGTATTAGCGAACCGCGAATGGCCAATGCGGTATGTACAAGTGTTTTGCATAACGTTTTAGCGATAAATGCACTGTGTATACGATATTATACATTGACTTCGTGGGCTCCATCTTGGAGCGGTGGCCATCTTATGGTTGCCCTCACATAGGCTACACATTACGAACAAGCACAGGCCTTCAGATTACATGTGCTCTCTATTTGACTTCTCTGTGACCTGTGCAGCTTGGCTCCGCTGCCCCAGGTCAGTCCGGTCCCACGAGCTCCCCGTCCTTCGGCCACCTGTGATTAGCATCAGGGTTTGACACACCATAAAGCCTTTTCATCCCACACAAGCCTCCAGCTAATCTCTTTCACACCTGACTCTTCCTGCTTTATGGCTTGTTTTACAAACAGGAGATGCCCGTGTTTATTGGGGCCTGTTGATATCTGATGTGGGATCTGAGCCTCGCTGGGTAAATAATTGTGGGCTGGCTTAACTGGAATGTGGGATGGTTATCATGACTCTGCCTTTTCGTTTGTAATGAATACATGTGGATGACCATATCGTAAAACTAGGAATTTGTGTGCCTGAAGCATGATATTTTGTATATAAGGAGAAGGCCGTTTCTGTAAGTTTAAGCAGTCTCCTGAGAACATACATTGTGTTGTACTTCTCGGATACCTGTAATTGGTCTGCAGCCAATAAATCGATCTTTGACTTCACCCAGAAGACTCTGTGTTTCTGTAGGTCTGAAACAGGAAGAACCCGAAGTCTTAGGGTGTGTTCCCCTGCACGGCTGGGCTTTAAATTCCCAGTACTTCACTACTCACCCTCCCCAAAGTGGGCCCATCTCATAATTAGCAAGGTCTACTAAGTGTAAAATGTCATCCAAAGGCCACACACACACACACACGATCAGAAGCAGCTATCTGCTATGAAATGGAACTCAAACGCAGATGGTTGCTCCCCCTACCCAAAGTGGTCCCATGCATAATCAGCAAGCTCTATTAAATATAAAATGCCACCCCAAGGCCACACACACACACTCAAAAGCAGCCGCAAAACGCTTTTTTTAAGCCTGTGGACAGAGGGGCCCTAGCAACTGGGAGAAAAGCTTCGAGCTGAATTGCGGGGAGCAACGGGGACATCTTCTGCTGCGGGTAAAAACAATGATAGTATATATATTGTTTAATTTTGTTTTTTCCATTCATTGTGTTGCAGAGCAAAGCCCAGTTTCTCTTTTTTCCTGGTGTGAAACGTCTGCTTTTATTCATGGTTTGAAAGAGAAAACGCGTGTCAGCTTGAAATTGGTAGTTGTGAAAATTAAAAAAGTGTAAAGTGCCCCATCCCCCAAAGCCGGTTGATAAGGCAGCCCCTAGTAGTATCCTGTAGTTAATAAAATGTGTGTGTGTAAAATAGGGGTGTCAGAGGCACCACTATTTCTTTTAACTGCGAGGGCTCGAGGACCTCTGTTACAGTTTAGGGAACAGTAGCTGAAGCATGTCATTTGTTTCGTTGTGTTGCATTTGCTTACAAACCTGCAGGCCGCATGAAAATCTGCGTTTCTAATAATGTACAAATAAAATCTTTTGTTTTAACCACAGTGTACTAGGGGTTAAATGTCCGCAGCAGGCTTTGATGAGGCGAGGGTTGTGAGAAAGGTCTTAGCGCAGTGGTGAACAGGATAAGAACAGGGGGGTACTGAAGGGTGGGGGTTGTGGGTGAGCTGACTCTATAGTCAGAGTTGACCTAGTTCCAAGGGTTGGAACAATGCAGTTGAGAAACAGCATCCTGTATAAACCATCCCTCAGCAAGTGCAACTGTAAGGATTTAACAAAATGAAAGGTCTGTGTTGTTTTATTTGTTTTTGAGAAGAAGCTCATAGCCCTTTTTTATATTTACTTGTAATTATTTAATGTTAAAGATCTAGCGCAGTCCATGGGTTTTAGCTGTCTGAACTGTTTTTCACAGTTTCAAAGCCTCAGCATTAATTAGTAGGCCTGGACAAAAATTTCGTTCCGTTCGCGGAAATTGCGATAATTTGAAATTTTTGCGTTCCGCGGAGAGCGCGAAAATGTCAAAATTTCCGGTGTCCGCAGCTTGGCGATAATTTGTTTCTTGCTCGCGCTGTAAAATGATACATTCTCGCGCGCGCGCGATCGCCTTACCTGAATCCCTGCGTTCGCCGACAAGTTTTCTTGATCCGGTCGCGTTCTCCATGAGATGTTGTATTGTTTTTAGCCATTTGCGCTGTCTCGCGACAGTTCGCGCCTGCAGTGACGTCATGCGTTGCGCGATCACGTCTTTCTTCTCGCGATCATGCACCGCGAGAACAACTCAAAACAAGATGGCCGCGCCCGCAAGCAGCCACATGGGTAAGTTGGCGACCCGCAACCATGCAGAAAATCTCGCGAACATGCCGGAAAAAAACTTCCGCATCTTCGCGATATTTCTGCTTGTTTGCGATAATTTTAAACATTCTCGCGATAATTTGCGAAGGTTAATTCCGCAAATTCCGCCCACCCCTATTAATTAGCCATGTGGCTACACAGTTTGCTAAGAATGCCAGTTCCAGTCACTTTAAAAGTTATGTAAAAGTGAGAGAGAGAGAGAGTATGTGTTATTTTTGAGCTGAAGCCTGTAGCCCTTTTATATTGACTTTTAATTGTTTAATGTTAAAGATCTTGCGTAGTCCTTGTGCTTTGGCGCAGGAATTGTTTGCAGCTTGTTAAGAATGCCTGTTCCAAATACTGTAAATTATTTCAATACATTGTGAACCACACCTTTTTTCAGTTTTTTTTTATTTGTTTGTTAGAGATGTTTTAAACCAAATCTGCCTGCTCTGCACACAGAGTCTCCCTGAATTAACACTGAGCCCTGAGGAAACGTGTGAATTTCAGAAAGGTACAGATATTAAGAGCGCTATAGTTTGGACACCATTGCTAACATTATTGTCGCAACATAGCAGACTTTTTTTTAATAGGTATTCTTGTGTGTGTGTTTTTACAGGTTGTGAGGTGGAAGTGTAGCTAGCAGTTGATGTGCTAAAACGCATTGGACAGAGCCCAGCATAGTCCTACTATTACAGGTAAATAAAGGGATGGCCTGTTGTTTAAAGGATGTGTAATGATTAGACTGTACAGTCCAAAACCCACCCAAGATTCCATTGCCCCTCAGAGAGTGTGCTAAATCAGTGCATTATATAGGAAATGTAACAGTGATTCTTTTCCTTCACAGTTCCACTGCAAGCACATAATTACGCCAAACCTCAGCAAAAGGTAGACACCCGAGCAAAAGTGTTGGCCGGAGCCTCAACAAGTCCTGGAAGGGTTGTGACATTTTTAAAAAAAAGGAAATCTTCGAGCCTATAGACAGACCGGCTTTAAAGAAATGGGTTCCACAAAGGCTCAAAGCAGGTGTGTTTCACAAAATGTAGCGCCAAAAGAACCCTAAGGTATTTTTGTCTCAAGCATCCTGTTCCTCCAGCATCTAGTAACAGTTTTAAAAAATTGAAAGCAATAGTTGGACACTTGCTTGCAATCATATGGTTGTAACAAACAGTTTAGGCTTTTTTATTTTTTACTAATGTGTATTTTTTGTTTTTCTTACATCATAGAGTCAACATATAAGACTGGCGATGGAGTACCATGAAAGGTTAAGCGTGTGTTGACACAGCTAAAGAACATTACACAGATCCGTCAAAACTAACCTACGCCAGCAACCGGTGAGAGGTGCCCTGGGCATCATAACAAACCATGCGCGGACTCTGCAAATGCAGGCCTTAGAGACACCTTTTACTCTATCCCCATGCTGCTTTACCAGCCAATCTCACAACCAGTACAGTGAACACACAGACAGGAAGGTCATTGTTGGCTAGGGGTGTAGACCTCAAAGGGTGCACACTTCCAGAGGCAGACACACAACAGCCAGGGTAATATTAAAATCTGGAAGCAGATGCCACGCTAAACAAACCAAAATTGAGTGTCCTTTACTTAAAGAAGAAGAAGAAACCCACGGTCCCAGACCCACAAACCGTCCCTTTACAGCTATCCTTAAAAAACACAGTTACCGCGCAGCCATGTCCCCATAATCTTCATGCAGGTAAATGTTCACCATCTGAGTAGGTGAATGTTGATTTGCTCCCCAGAGAATCCCCAACACCGACTATCACTATCACACATACCCTTTGGGACGAAAGACTTGAAAACTATAAACGAAAAGCTGACACACATATAAAGATCACACGTAGACGAAAGGCTTGAAAATAATCATCCACTCCAGGACCCATATTCTGCATGCAGGGCTTCTCAGGGGGATAACCGGTGAGCCACAACCGCATATAATAATCTCATGAACCCTAATTGATGAAGGGCTTGAAAACGATAATTCCCAAATGGACACATTGTATGTAGGTACAGGGTTTCTCTAGGGCCTGACAGGGGTGCCATCAAGTTCTGAAACACCAGCAGGAGCTGCAGCCGCTCACAGTGTTCCTTCTAATGCAGACACCGAGGGGTAGCAGCCGCCTGTTTCCAGCCCCAGCGCTTCCTGCACCTCTACTGCGCAGAGCCATTATGACCAACATTTAAATTCCCCATATCCTATTTGACCCGTGAAATACCTCCAGGTGTGTACGGTCCCACCAGCTCCCGTCAAGTGAAAAACCTCCATCACCCTCTTCAACATACCCAACAGCAGTACAGGATGGAGCAGATATCATAATCAGAGCTTTGAAACAGAACATAGTGGCGAGCTGCCCTCAGCAGCAACCGCTATGCTTGGGATGGGAGCCTCTGTTTTTTGATCCCCCAAATTCCAGACCTTCAGAACGGTGTTAATGGGGGTTGCCCGAGAATGGTGCTCGGGGAGATTCATGGTAATATATGCCCCACCCCTACTGTCACAGATGATGCCCCTAAATATGTGTTTTAGCTCAAAAAGCTGTATTAGGGTTATATGTCAAAGACATGCGCTAGCTTGTCATAAAACTAAAATCCAATCTGAACTCTAAGGCCATAAAATTGTGAAAGACAGAAACCAGGAACCGACTCTCGAGGGATGCACAGAGCAAGATAATCCAAAGGGTACAAAGGTATAGAAGAGAGGTGTTCTCAGTTCAAAACTAAGTTTAATTGGACTATACACCATAAAATACAATGCCTAAAAATTGCAATTTACACAATAAAACAACATCCTAAAATTCAAGCTTAAAATTGTTCGTTCTTGACTTCAAACCATAAAACATATCCTAACATGTAACAACAGTGGTGTGTCTGAGTGACCATTTCTCACTCTCGCTTCTGGTCACAGTTGAGAATAAGAAAATTAACAAGATGTCAAAATTGCATACCATAACACATCACAATAATAAGGGCATATTATGTAAATGATCAGCCATAAACCCAGATGCTATGTTGTTTTAGATAACACTCACAATTAGGACTCAAATAGAGGAGTGCCTGAAAACTACATCAACCCCAAGCGTATGCTTCTGGCCTTTGCTGCCATTATTGGGACCATTAATGTTGCTCTTCAAGGGGGTGGGAAACCGTTAACACGAAGAGCTTTTAAATGGTTCGACAATAATTGCACACAGACACATACCAATCTAATAATGGCCCTGAAACAAACACCGAGGGACAAAACGCTAGACTGCGATTGTAGACTTCTTTACAAACAAGCTCGTGATAAACGAAAATTGACCATTAGATGGGAGGCCTGGGAGACTCTTCACGAAGCAAGTGCTAAGAAGGATTCTAGACTCTACTGGAAGACAGTAAATGCTCCTTTTTTTCAGAAGACTCATAACAGCTGTATCGATGCCGTGATTCTCCCAGAGAAATGGGTGAAGCACTTTTCTACTGTTTATAGAAGTGAGGAGGTGCCCTCCTCATCTTCGATGTCTGTTGCTTCCTGCACGGATGTATCTGTGGGGTGCTTGGCACCCCCAACTTATGAGGAAGTTAGAAAAGCCCTTGGACAGATCGTCGCCAATAAGGCATCAGGTCCGGATTGCATTCTGGCTGATCTTTTCCTGTCGAACCTTGATCTCTGGGCCCAATACTTACTAATATTCTGAGTTGTATAGCCCATGTTGGCCCGCCTAAATCTTGGGCCAACGTGACAGTAGTACTGATTTTTAAGAAAGGAGATAGGGCGGACCCCAAGTGCTACCGGCCAATTTCGCTGAACGACTGCACCTGCAAAATAATGGGTAAGGTCTTATTGTGCCACTTTGACACCTGGGTAATGGAGAGAGGGAAGCTTACCGGCATCCAATATGGCTGCAGCAGAGGCCTTGGAATGGTTGAGCAGTGCCTTAATTTACACTTGCTCATAAGTAAATATACGTTAGCAAAGAAAGGATCACTTTACCTGGGTTTCATCGACTCAACATCAGCTTTTTTTTTGTTGTGTTTTGAAAACAAATTTTATTGTGTCAATTTGACTATCACCACGCAGAGCTCTGTAGTCCAGAGGCGTCTGCCATATCTCTTATACATTTACATGCAGGCAAATGACAATTGTATATTCAAACACCCTCAATTACCCTTCCCGCAACTCCCCCCTCCCCCAATACCCTGTGATCACACTTCCTCCGCCTAAACCTGCTCTCCCACTTCCATCCATCAGGTTCCCCCTTGCATTACTGACACCCCCGCGTACCCCCCCCCCATGGCCACTGACTCCTATGAACAACTACCCCTATGGGTTGATCTCCCTCTCTACCGGGGGCTCTAACCAAATTCCCCGATAGTCTGCCCACCGTTTCCAGATATTATAATGTTTGCGTGGGCACCCCCTGGCCACAAATACAGGCTGCTCCAGCCCCATACAAAAATCCAATCCGTTCTTCCATCCCGTCATGGAAGGGGCTCGTGACGCCTTCCACTCCCTGGCAATATCCCGCTTGGCCAGGGTAAACCCCAACAACATAAGATGTCGTTTGTATACGTTACCCCCTATGTCCTCCATGATGTGAAGTATAGCCATATATCAAAAAAAGAGGGGGGGACCAGGAGCTAAATGATGGTCCAGTGCCTATGCTCCAAAAATTTAAATCTTGTAATCACAAAAGAGGCACTGTTCCAAGGGGAATCAGGTCAAGAAGCGACCGTCATCCGCAAATAGAGGTGAGACAGAAGAAGAAGAGGATTGGGTCAGGGTTTAGGTACTATGGGTGACAGGGGAGACACGTTATTGTCTCTTGTTGCCCTCACACACCCCGAAGGATGTCATGCTTCATCATCGGGCGTTTGCTCCTCGTCGGGCCGGCGGTGTAATGCCCTACGGGTCCCCCGAAGGGTCTCTTTGGCGGAGATCTTTTAGAGAACTGCCGATGGATGCATGCGGGTGTGTGGAAGGGAAGTACCAAAGTGAGCAGTGCAAAGAGTGTGTGCTATGTGAATTTAAAAATGCCTAAGGATACCAAACAAGTTATCATTTAATAAAGAGATATCCTTGGTATAGTAAAAAACCCGTAGGTTAATAGTTATCTGTCGAGACGTTATGTGTCTGGATAACTTAGAGGATGGTCGACATGTTTCACGCCTTGGGTGGTCACAGTGATCCTTGGCGTTTCATCAGGACCAGTGGTGGTGGTGAGATGTGAATAGTGCACAGACTAAAAAATGCGGGTAGGGTGATATTAGCCCTCTCGCTATTAAAGGGAAGGGGGGGAAGACGGTTTAGATTACCTCCATAGGTAGTGTGTGTAAAAACCAGTATGTTATGCCCCCTTTGGAACTGACCTAAAAGAGGAGTAAGTGTTTCTCCATGAGTCTGCGGCGTAGGATGCCCACACCATCTAGGGGGGTTACTCAGGTGACGGCACTGGAAACCTGCCCAGTCCAGACGCCAGCTCGAAGGTGAAGTATAGCCAGCCACGGCGATCGGGGGAGCTCCCACCCCAGCACTTCCGAGAGGCACGCCAACACTCCCTTCCAAAAATTATCTAAAGATGCGCACTGCCATATAGTGTGCAGGAATGTGCCTTCCTCCCCACCACACCGCAGACACTCCGGGGAAGCAATCAGTCCCGCCCGCCACAACCGTGTTCTTGTGAAATACACCCTGTGGAGGTACTTAAACTGGACCAACCGGAGCCTCATGGCTATTGCTGCACCTCGCGGCGCTGCCAGCACCTCCCTCCAGTCCTCCTCCTCGAGGGCGCCCACATCTGCCTCCCAATCCCCCCGAAGTTTGCTCAGTGTGGGGGAACTGTGTATGACCAGGGATTGATATATCCTGGAGATCTTTTTATCCTGTAGATCCCCCATGAAGACTTTTGCCTCCAGTGGGCTAAAATCGGGAAGCGACTCCAGGCCCACCAAATCGGTCGAGAGGGCGTGCCGGAGCTGGAGATATCTAAAGAATTGCTCTCAGGGCATATTGAACTCCCTCTGTAAATCCTGAAAAGATTTAAGTGTCGTCCCTCTTATTACATCACCCAGTGTTGAAATACCAATATCGTCCCATCCCTTGAAGCCCTGTAGTGCCGCCAATTGGGGCAGGCGCCCATTATGCCACAGGGGGGTCTCCCGTGTCAGGGTTTGCCACCATCCCATACGTCGCAAAGCCTGCCTCCAGATCTGAAACACTACCCGTGTTACCGGTGGCAGCGCACCTCTCAACGATGCCGAGTATAGGAGCGTATGCAGCGTGTGACGCCCCATAAGCTACCTCTCCAGCGCATACGCCCGATCCCCCCGGTCCCCATACCACCATTCATTAAGAACTAGCAGATGCGAAGCTTGGTAGTATGATAGGATGTCCGAGGTCGCCAGCCCTCCACAATATGTGGACAGGAAGCATGTTCGTATAGCCACGCGCACCCTACCCCCTTTCCACAGGAATTGCCCGAGCACCGAGTTCACCTGTCTAAACCAACCGGGCTGGATCCGGTATGGGTGATTCTGTAGCTGATATAGGAGCCGAGGGAGCGCCACCATCTTAAATATTGCTGATCTCCCATATAGAGTCAGGGGCATACGAGACCAAGATTTAATGGGTGAGCGGACGCGCTCCCACACCGAAGCCACATTCCGCTCCCATGAGACCGCTGGCACATCCGTCAGAAACACCCCCAGGTACTTCAGACCCCCCACCGCCAACTGAACTGAGGATGCCCACCCGCCCACTCTCGTGCGCTCTCCCAGAGCCCACAAGGTGGACTTGCGAGGGTTCATATACAAGCCCGACGTTTCCCCCAAAATTTGCATGATGCGCAGAAGCCGCGGCCCTGTCCTGTCCATATCCGTAAGAAAAAGTAGAACATCATCTGCATATAGCGCAATCCGATCGGACAGACCCGTGGTCCATTCAAATCCCCGGACCTGCGCGTCCATGCGTATCCACCTAGCCAATGGCTCCATAGCCAGAGCGAAGAGGTACGGAGACAAGGGACACCCCTGCCTCGTACCGCGCCCCAAGGAGAAGGTAGAGAGGACGCCCCAGCCACCCGCACCGCCGCCGTGAGCTCCGTGTAGAGGAGCGTTATGTATGAGAGAAAGCGGGGACTCAGATTGATTCTACGTAGCAATGCGAATAGGTAAACCCAGCTGAGGGAGTCAAACGCCCTATCCATATCTGCAAGTAGCAAAGCCGCCGGCTCTCCCGTCATCTGTATGGCTGCCCCCGCCACCTGCGCCCTCCGTATGTTATGTCTAGTTGCCCGCTGGGGCATAAATCCCGCCTGGTCCGGGTGCACTAAGGCGGTGATATGAGGCAAAAGACGATTTGCCAATGCCTTCACCAATATTTTAGCCTCCACATTTAATAGGGATATGGGGCGATAGGAGGCATGTTGATCCGGGGGCCAACCTGGCTTATAGAAAACCACCACTTCCGCGTGCCTCCAATCCGCCGGGAGCACCCCCCTTTCCCTGGCCTCCTCCACGACTGCTCGATAATACGGGGCCACTTGCGTACTGTACCGGCGGAAGAATTCGCTAGGAAACCCATTGGGTCCCGGTGCCTTACCCGAGTTGAGCTCCCCCAACGCCACACCCAGCTCCTCATCTGTCAAGGGGGCCTCCAACTGGTCCCTCACCTCATCTGACAACCCTAGGGGAGGCAAGTCCGCAAGGAACTTATCTATGGTGGCACCCGGTAAACATTCCCGCGGGGCTTACAATTCTGCAAAATAAGCAGCAAAGCTCTCAGCTAAGGCTGGGGGATCTGTAATCGGCCTCCCTGCAGAGTCCCGTATACCCGGTAGTTCCTGGGCATGGAAGGTACCCTGACAGAGACGGTGCAGCATTTTACTAGACTTGTCCCCCCATTGATATACTCGGCTACGGGTCACCAGCCAGTTCTGACGTGCCTCATCCAACAACAGGGCACCCGATGCCTGTTGCGCATATAGTAATTGCCGCACGTTTTGATCCCTCCCAGCCCCTAGACACTGACGTTCAAGTGCCTCAGCTTTCGCCTCTGCTTGAACCAGTTCCTCCCTACGCTTTCTACGAGCCGCCACACACCAGGATATATCAACTCCACGCAGGGTGGGCTTCATTGCTTCCCACAAACTCGCAGCACTAGCGACCGATCCCTCGTTATCCGACAGATACCGAGCAATCGCCTCGCTCATGTGGGCCCCATACTCTGCATTTTGCAGGTGCCAGGTGGATAATCTCCAACGAAACTGTTGCTTCCCCCTACCGATACATATCTCAATGGATACCGGAGAGTGAGCCGACAGGCCATGAGGCATAATTTCTGCTACCACCACCCTATCCACGTCCGCCCGAGGAACAAAGATGTAGTCAGTCCTAGAAAGTGAGTGATGAACCGCCAAGAGGTATGTGTATCCCCGCCGATCGCTCTGTTTTCACCTCCATACATCTATCCAATCCATTCCCATAGCTAGTGAGTGTAGTTTCGTGGGAATACTACTCCCGGGGTATCCCCAGTTCTAGTCCTGTCTTTAGTCAGATCCATCACATCGTTCCAGTCCCCACCCACTACGGATACTCCATCCGGCATATCTGCGCGCAGGGTGAGCAGTTTCTCTACCAGGTTCCACTGTAACGGAGGGGGAGCATATACACTGCCCAGGGTTAGGAAATCCTCCCCAATTCTACCCCTGATAAATAGATACCGCCCCTGTGGATCAACCCACTGTCGTATGTGTACATATGGAACCCTACGGTGTATCAGGATCGCCACTCCTCTCGAGCCCCTTGTGAAGCCAGCGTGGAATACCTGCTGAAAGCCATACCGCTGTAAGCATAAGGCCTTTGTTCCCAACAGATGCGTCTCCTGTAGCATTAAGACATTCGCCCCTGCCCTCTTTGCCTGATGAAGTATCGCCCCACGCTTGATTTTGTCCAGGGCCCCCCTGTACATTCCAACTAATAATCCAGAGACAGCCCGGTTTTAAGTGGCTATCCTGTGGCGTTCCTGTCATGATAAGATATATATCTCAGCCCAGCAAGCTGAGAATCGTGATGGTGCAATGGTAAAGTACAAGTGTCCAGCGTAAGTGCGATCTGAAAACTAAAGCAACCCCTCCCCAACGGGCCCCATCCCCAACAGGGGGATGAAGCCCGCCCCGACCAATGGATCCCCAACTCTCAGCCCATATCCGCTAAGTAAGTCCCCCACCCCCACTGTCGTGGCTGAGAGACCCGCCCATATCGTATCTCCCCCTAAGTAAACCGCTACCTCGTCCCCACAATGCCCCATCAACATCCTATATTAGGGTTCAAGAGTCTGGCACCCTGATACAGAGCCCCCCCGAGAGGCGACGCTGCAGGACCGGGAGCGCCTCCGGGATCTGGATCTTCTGTTGCTTTTCTGGTGTAGTCCCCGGGGGGCCCTCCTAGCCTTCCTGCTCGATGACGAGTCAGACTCCCCTCCCGGCGGGGAATGCGGCCTCACTCGCACCGTCTCGTCTATCCATCTAAACACCTCCTCCGGGGTGTCGAAGAAATGGGTGCGGGAGCGGAATACCACCCTAAGGCGCGCCGGATAAAGCAGGGCATATGAGAGCTTAAGGTCCCGCAGGCGGGCCTTCGCTGCAGTGAAAGATTGGCGCTGCTGCTGAACCAGTCTCGTATAATCCGGGAATATCAGAATGCGGGCATTATTATAGTGCAAGGATTCCTGCGCCCTAGCTTGCTTCAGGATAGCGTCCCGGTCTAGGTAATTTAATAACTTGGCTATGATGGGCCGCGGACGAGCCCCCACCGGCGGCTTCTGCACTAGCGCTCTATGAGCCCGCTCCACTACAAAACACCGGGACAAGGCCTCAGGGGGAAGCCAGCTCTCCAGCCATTGCGTCAGAAATCGTTCCGTATTGCCCTCTTCACAGCCCTCCGGAAAGCCAACAAACCGAAGGTTGTTGCGTCGTGCCCTTCCTTCTGCATCCTCCACACGCAGTGCAAGACCCTTCTGGACTGTCTCCAGTTTAGCGACCCTCTGCTTCAATGTAGTGACGTCGTCCTCCACCCCGGAGATCCGGGACTCAGCCTCCGTGATGCGAGTCACCGCCGATCGCAGATCCTGCCTTAACAACATAAGGTCCGCACCAACCGCCCCTATCTTCGCATCCAGCATATCCCTTGACTGGGTGATGGCCGCCAGAAGGGCTGCATTGTCCGGTACGGCCCCCGTTGAGCCCCCGGAGGCCCCTGCCACCGCCCCCAGGCCCGTGAACTTGTCTATAGGGCCTTGCTTGCCCGATCCTCCCCCCCTTTGTCTCTTGTCATAATGGCACTCGAGATTACGCTCAGTACCAGGAAGAGTCAGGCTGGGCACAGGCGCGGACACCACTAGCTCCCGCGACCCGACCCTGCTGCCGAATGGGAGCCCACCCGCAGCCACGTCCACACCCCCCTACCTATCTGCTCTCTGTATGGCCCCTCCTCTCCAGAAACCCCTACCTCTAGGTATCCGTGGATCCACTACCAGTGCCCGGACTCTATATTCAGAGGGAGGAGGCGCGCCGATATTCCCGCTGTGCAGTGCACAATCGTCACTGAGGCCCAACAGGAGCCCACGCTGCACCCCTCCAGGGAGGATAGGGAACACTCGTAGAGGATTAATCCGCGGGCCCCCCGTTCTTCTCAATGTCGCCTCCAGTCCTCCACTTCCAGTACCCACTCAGGGGCGCAGGGCCTCCCTCCACCAGAGCCTCGAATTGCCCAGCGCAGGGGGGTGGGGGTGGGGGGGGATAGCTGCCACCCAGCTCGAGCCGCCCGGACCCTGCCCCCGCGGCCCGCTTCAGCCGCCAATCCCCCACCAGTTCTCCAGAAGGCCGAGGGTGCCCCCAAGCCCGCAGGCCAGTCCCATGCGGTCCGCCCGACCGCCGATATGAGAGTCGCGCCGACCCTCACTCCGCCCCGATGGGGGGAAGGAAGCTCCTGTCCCCCTCCCGCAGGCCGACTGCACCGCTGACCCCCCAGCAATAAGGTGTTCCGAGGGGGGGGAGAAGAGGGGGCCCACACCCCAAGTCACAGAGCTGCGAGCCGAGCCTCTGTGCCACCGGACTTCCCTTCAGGCACAGGATCGGAGCCACTCAAACACTGGCCTCCCGCGGGCCGACTGCACCGCCGATCCCCCGCATATGGAAGCGATGTCTACTGGGGTGGGGGGGCACTCTTCCAGGCCCGGGCCCACAAGCCGGTGCGGCGAGCACCAACCCCGCCTGCCGCCCACACCACCACAGGGCCCAGTCACAGCTCCCCGCTCGCTCCTTACCATTGCAGCCCGATCTGACTGCCGAGGCTCCGCCTCAGTCCGTGTCCCAGGCTGCCCACCAAATCGCAGGGCCACCTTCAGCTCACGCGCTGGCCCACCCGGACCTCCGCTACTGTCCAGGCTAATCCGTGTTGTCGTGCGGCAATGAGCGGGCCCCACAGGCAGCGCGTCTCTCGGTCGGCTCCGGCTGAGCCAGCTGCAACACCCCGGCTCCACCTCTCCCAACTAGGCCGCTCCCGGTCGCCACGCACTCGGTCACCTCAGGATATCGCGGGCTCCCCAATAGTTCTCGGGGCAATTGCAGGGACGATGCGGCTTCAAATCATCCGCTTCTCATCAACGCCATGCACGGGGAAAGAAGGATAACTGTCGGATTATCGGTGGGCTGGACGGAGCTCACTCAGCACACATCCACCATGTCTGGCTGCCAAGCCACGCCCCCCTCAACATCAGCTTTTGATTGGGTAGACAGAGGGATACTCTGAAAAAAATGTTAGCCATGGGTGTAGACCCACCATTGGTTTATTTTTTAACACAAACGCATCAAGATGTAACTGGCAGAGTAAGGTATGGAGCAGATGTGGAACTCTCCGCCCCTATAAAAATAAACTGTGGTGTTCATTAAGGGTGTGTATTAGCCCCGTTTCTATTCTTCCTATACATTAACGACCTGGAGAATTACCAGCATTACTTTATGCCGACGATTGTGTTTTGATGGCCAGGACTGGGGTGGGTTTGCAACTACTTTTAAGCAGATTTAACGATTATCTGCATGACCTTGGATTAAAAACAAACACAGCCAAGTCTTATGTCATGGTGGTAGGACGCACTCCTCGCCCATTAAAAACCTGTTTTATTAATAGTGATAAATTACTCTACATGCCAACATTTTCGTATTTCATCATACCTTTCGACCAGAAAGGCACATGGAGTCATCTTGTTAATATTAGGAAGAGGTCTCTTGATCGCAATGTGGAGGCATTGTTTAGGTTTGCAAGGAAGTTGGGACACAAGCAGCTAGACTCCTTGCTCACCATCTATAAAGCCCACAGTTGTGCTGCAATCCTGTATGGGGCAGGAGTGTAGGCTTTACTAACTTAATGCTCCTCCAGACAGCAGAAAATCATTTTCTCAGAGGTCTCGGCGGTTCCTAGTTGTTCACCATCTGTTTTATGTCACAGGGAGCTAGGTCTATCTCTGTTAATGCATTGTGTAAAGATTGCCCCGATAATGTTGTGGTACTCTGCATGGGTTGAAAAGGAGCCCAGGCTTAACCGCGCAATAATATCAGATTGCCTTGGTCGAGAACTCACACATAAGATTCCATGGCTACGGCATGTCACGACATTGCTAGAACAAGTGGGTAGAGGGGAATTTTTCAGCACCCCAGAAAAAATGACAACCATATCTAAACAGCATCTGAAAAAGAATCTGTTATACATGTTAAAATTAGAAAATGAGCACATAGAGCTGGGTGAAAAGAAAGTCCAGGAGTACCTGCCACTGGTCTGCACTGCTAACACTCAATCTTATTTACTGTTAGTCAGAAGGCAAGATTTTATTTGGTTAGATTCAGGTTTAGCATAGCCCATTTTTAGGTCTCGCTGAGCCCCAGCGCTTGCGCTGGCTCGAAGAGACATTTTGTATGTGGGATTTTCAAAGTGCTGCTGGCTGGCCTAACGCTTGCGTTCACGCGATCATGCACGCGCGCAGCCGGCCGCCAGCAGCACTTTGAAAACTCGTGTGCGTCATCGCGATCACTTTCGCTTTCAGAGCGATCGCGATGACGCACGCGCACACACAACTCCCGCTTCTCCCCCTCCCCCACCACATTTTGCGTCTCCGGCCGCTCGCGCGCGGCCAACGATTGTTATTGTTTTGTTCCGATGACACATTCCAATGCTTTTCCCTATATTCTCGCTTTGTTTGGATCCACAAACCAATGTCCGATGGAAATGTGATCTCTATCGCTGCTAGACGCCGGCGCTACAATTATATTTAAGGTCATTATTTTCTTGGCTTTTATGTCACAACTTTAGTATTTTAAATATAGCGATTCGATTGAGGGTTGCCGTGTGCGCGCGGCCAACGCTTGTTATTGTTTTGTTCCGATGACACATTCCAATGCTTTCCCCTATATTCTCGCTTTGTTTGGATCCACAAACCAATGTCCGATGGAAATGTGATCTCTATTGCTGCTAGACGCCGGCGCTACAATTATATTTAAGGTCATTATTTTCTTGACTTTTATGTCACAACTTTAGTATTTTAAATATAGCGATTCGATTGAGGGTTGCCGTGTGCGCGCGGCCAACGCTTGTTATTGTTTTGTTCCGATGACACATTCCAATGCTTTCCCCTATATTCTCGCTTTGTTTGGATCCACAAACCAATGTCCGATGGAAATGTGATCTCTATTGCTGCTAGACGCCGGCGCTACAATTATATTTAAGGTCATTATTTTCTTGGCTTTTATGTCACAACTTTAGTATTTTAAATATAGCGATTCGATTGAGGGTTGCCGTGTTCTCTGTGATATAAATTCAGGTGCAAGCTCTAACTACAGAACTCAGAGAAGTGTGCACTATTGAGCTGAGTTTACAATGGACTTCTTGTCACTGAGACCTGCCAACCCGCAACCCATGGTTACAAGCGGTAGCAGCCAGTGCATTATCCCACAGAGCCCGGTTATTTTATGAGAAGTTATAGGCTTTGCCCTGTCCTTGTTGTGCACGTTTGCACTCATCAGTTTTCGCTGTCTTAGTCACTTTTTTGGCTTTTGTCCTGCTCGTTTTGTGTCATGTGCATCTAACGATGCATTCATCTGTTTATCCGTGCACGTGTACGGTAGGTCTGGGTTCTGCACCGGGCACAAGACTGGATGCAGCTTCCACGCCTCTGCTGCTGCAGTGCGCAAGGGCCATATCTTCAACTGTGTTACAAAAAGCATCACATGACCTGACCTCACCAATAACCTTCATGTTCTTTAACTCGACCTCCCCTCTCCCTCGCTCTCTTTCTCACACACATGCGCTTTCTCTCTACTTCTCTACCCTCTCACTATCTGTTAATCTCGCTCTCTGTGCTTTTCTGTCTTCCTTGCCCTTCCCACTCCCTCTCTCACTCCCTTCCATATATTTATTGTGTAGCTTCTGCCTCCTCACTCTCTCTCCCTCTGGCGCTTACAACCTCTCTCTCTCTTTTCTCCCCTAACAACCATGTGCTCTCGTTCTTCCTCTCTCCTGCATTCTCCTCCTTTCCACTGTCTCCCTCTCCCACTGCCTTTGTTGTACTCAGTCTTTCTTCTCGTTCCTCTGCCTCTCTCCTCTCTTTTCAGTCCCCCCGTTTCTTGCCCTTTCTGTTTCCCTGCTACTCTCTCTCTCACACCCACATTTTGTCCCTTTTCTCTGTCTTTTGCTCCCCTCTTCTCTCTAATACCCAGTGCATCACCTTCACTCTTTTTCCTTCTCTTCTTCCTCTTACCACTATATTTCCTCCTTTCTCTCCTCTTCTTCTCCCAAACCCACGCTGTCTCCCCGATTAGCCTTCTCGCACTCTCTTTCTCATCTTCTTTCTCCCCTCACTCCCCGTCTTCCTTTCTTCTTCCCCTCTTCACACCCGTTCTTCCCTGTCCCCACCTAGGCGCTGACGTACATGATCTCTAGTGGTAAGGGGCTTCCCGCCCCGATTGCCAGGGGTTTTCACTCAGGATCTGAAGATGGTGTGCTGGAGCAGAGTTTTCTGTTGAAAATCTATTGGGTTTTTTAAGCTCTGGTTTGTCTATTGTCGAAAGAAATTAAAATTATTAATTCATAATTATTAATTATTTGTTTTGTGTAAATGTTCTAATTAACCAATACGAATTAACAAGAGAAAACTACACGTGGGGATGCATTTGTGTTGTTTACTAATAATATGCATGTTTTATTAATAAATGTTGCTAAGTGCTGTTTATTTTAAAGCACAAAAACGTTTTTTAAATGTCGTGTACTAATGCTTTTCTTGTGTTGCAAAGGCTAGATAATTACATACACATAAGGGTATTAGTGGGGTTAACACTGTTTAATCACTATGCTGTGGTAACGTTGTTTTTGTCTCTTTTATTTAAGATGATACGTTTTGGCCTAGTGAAAAATGGCTACCGTTTAAAGCCTACATTCGAGTGCTGAGATTTTGATGAGAAGGCCTTGCTGAACATGGTCGAGAGTCATCTGACCACAGTCTTCGCCTGGTTAAAAGTTTTCCGTGAGGACAGCAGCTCTGGGCGGACATCCAAATGTCCTTGGAAGACAAAGGAGCCTCAATGAACATTATGATCATCATGCTGGTTCCGAGGAAATATGAACATGAAAAAGAAACATTTTCAAGATTTAGTTCCGTCTTCCGTCTTTTTATTTTTGTCATTTTTTCTGAGCGGAGATTTTCCAAATGTAGCGATGCTACATCCTTTCCTGCTCGCTCTGCTCAGCGGTTCAGCGGATATCTAAAACATTTTATGTTGCCTTCCTTTTGTTAAATTTATTATAAATATTGTTAGCTTAGAGAGGGTTTGTTTGTTGCATTTTGGATTCTGAGGCCACTTCTTTCCGAACTTGCGTTGGTGAGGATCGATGCTGTGAGGACGGTGACCTAAGAGACTTCTATCGAGAGACCTGTCCTGACTCGTTTATGACATTTAGCTAGAATAGGTAATTATGAGAATAATAATTTTGCTTTGGAATTGATTTTCTTTGAACTAATTTTATATAAATTACCATTATTTGAGATACTGTGTTGGTGGTTATTTCTTGTCAATTATTGAGTACTTTATTATGATTATTGTTGATTATTATTGGTTAAATCATGACTCAAGACAGTGTCAATTAGGTCTTATCGACCATAAGTGTAGATGCAGGGTGTTTAGAAGGGTTTTCTTTCCACAGGTTCAGTGTTGATAGAGTAATCTGAGTGTATGTTAGTGAAATGGGCCCAAGCGTATGATGAGTGTATGTGCGTGTATCTGTGAATTTACTCTATCCGTGGAAGTAGGGAGAATTTGTACACCCCAATCTGCACCAATTTCCTGGTAGCAGAGGATGGTTATTGATGATTGTCTTGATCTGATTAGATTGCTTGTACATTGGCTTTTGATTTATTGATTATTGATTGATGTTGGTATATGTACTAATACTATATGTTGGAGTTGTTGTGTTGAGTTTTATGTAGTGCTTCTGGAATTTGGGAGCTGGTAGCAGTTCCGTAGTAGGGCAGAGGGAAGTATATGCTGCTCTCGGGAAAGACGGGATTGTTGGTCCTGTACGTATGCAGGAAAAACGTGTGACAATTGAAGTTGCGCGTCACATTGTCTGTGTTCGGAATTAGTGACATCGTTGTGTGTTACTATTAGAAATATTTCTGGTATAAAAGGGAGTGTGTATGGTAGCGAAGGTTATCTGTGAAACTCTGGTCTTAAGTCCCAGGGATCCGTAAGGTTCACCGTTAAAGCTTATCGCGGGAGGAGTAATAGGTATTCTCTGAGCTTGTCTGAAGGACTGGGCAGAAGAAAACACTGCTTGGTTAACGTATGTTATAATTCTGTAGTGGGGCAGATTGTTCGCTAATTCTCGGGAAAGGCAGGATTCTGTGTGTATGTACTACATTTTCTTGTATAAATGTGCGTGAATGCTCATACATTTAGTTGATTGTAAGACTCTTTGGAGTAGTCCTAGAGGAAACAGTTAATGAATGCATGTTAGAAGGGTAGAGTAGAGGGATGTGCTACTGTGTCAACGGTATTCTTGTGAAATAGATTTTCTTTACTATTCTTTGGTTAGCGAAGCAGACAATGGAGATGTTTATATGTTGTAACTAATAGATTTGTAGAATCTGACACAAAGTCTACTGAGAAGTTTTGTAAAGGAGGGGTAGACGACTGACAGGAGACAGGAGCAGGAGAGACTGCAGCGACTGCTGACGTCAAACAGACCGCGCTCTGATTGGATATTAGATCAGAACAGTGCTCGCGCTGAGATTGGTGCGTTGGTGTGAGCCGCGCAAGGATTGGAAAGAGTCACTTTGTACTCTAGTGACGTAGACGCTCCAGGATTGGTGCGTTAGTGTGAGTCGCGCTGTTATTGGATAAAACATCGTACTATTCAGTTGTATTACGGAAGGGATTAGAAAGTTTGGTAAACGTTAAAATGTATTACCAAGAAGAGAAAAAGAGAAAATCTTTATTCAGAAAGATTAAAAATTGGTTCGACAAGGATAAAGATGTTAAAACGAGAGAAGGTGAATTGTTACCTCCATCGAAAACACCTGCATCCTTCATGGCTGCGAGATATGGGTATCATACCTGTATATGGTTGGAGAATTGGGTTAGGTATACTAAAGAAGATGGTGTCCTAGCATTCCCAGAACATGGTTCATTTAATCTGGCCATGTTGAAAAATTTGCGGGAAAAGATGTTGTGTCTTGACCCAAGACCAAGGCCGACACAGTTTGAGGCTTTAGTGGAATGGGAAGAGGAAGTACATGAGCGAGAAAAACAGAGGTCTGGGGGAAATTACAGGTACATGTTTGGGAGGAGACATGATCGTGAAACTCATCATGATCGAATGAAGAGATGGCGAGATGCTAGTATGTCAGAGGGATTATACCCTATGAGAACAGTTGAAGAGAAGGGTACAGAAAGGGTTCCTGATGCAGAAGTGAGAAGATATGGAGTTAATGAGTATGAGGATGAAGTTTTGAATGACATGATTTACAAAAGACCACCTCCATATAGACCAGAACCAGAAGAGAGCACACCAGTGGTTTCTCCGATAAGAGATACATTGCGTATCATTGAGACAGAAAATGTGACACCTGAGTTAAGAAGTGGTAATCCTTTTAGGGAAAGAAGTAGGGAAGTCTCAAACAGTGGTGAAAAAGACTGTGGAGCGAAAGAAAACTGCTGAAGAACAAGAGGCATTTGAAACAGAATTGGATGAAAGTGAGAATGAAAAATCAGAAGGTCGAGTTCTGAGAAAGAGAACTTGGATTGGAGAAAGAAATAATACAGAAACAAGACCGAAAAAGGTTGTAAGAGGAGATTTTTGGCCTAACAACAGAGTAAAGAGGCTGAGATACAGACTGATAAGAGCAAATACATCGAAAGCTGAACAAGTGAATGAGGTGTCGAGTCAAAACGAAGTAAAAAGAAAGGAGCAAAAGGAGTCAAGAGAACCAGAGGAGATAAAGAGAATTAGAAGACCCAACCAAAAGTACAGATCACCGGAATGGTCTTATGTGGCACTGTCTGAAGGAGGAGAAGAAGAAGAAACAGTGAATCGAGACAATCCGGAGGGGATCTTGAGAAAAGTGGTTGAGGAAAAGGAAAAATCTGTTGGAATCTTAAAAGTTATCCTGACTGACATTGGAGAAGGGTCGGATGCACAGGATGTTGTTGATGATCTGATACAATTTGATGTTGCTGAAGAAGAAGGAGTGAAAAGTGATGAATATCCAAATTGAGTGAACTGAAGAAATCACTTGGAGGAAAACTGAAAAGGAGAAAGTCTGAAATTTAGCTATCTGAAGTAATAGAGAAATAAAGAGTAATACAGTAGTGGAGTAGTAGAGGCTAAGTCAAAAGACACGGTCAAAGTAGTAAAATGGCTAACATAGAAGATAATCAAAGTAGATGTGCCTTCTTGAAAAGATGGTGTAGAATGTGCTGTTGCTGTACTGGATTATTAATGCTACTATGGGGTGTTTTTGCTTTATTAGTTACATTTAGAGTTACAATAGGTACATTTGAAATACATACTGAGAATGAGACTAATGTAGAGAAAAGTTCACAAAAAGTAGTTCCAACTAGAATTGGTAATACTTACATGCATAAAGATAGGTCAATTAATGATTTTTCTAGCAATGTTTTTTCGAAATTGTTGTATGAATATGTGAAGACAATGGAAGTTAGGGATTGCTACGTTTGTATGCAATTACCTGCATCCGTTTCAGAGGATGTTACTTATCACCATTTACCAGCTACGTATGGAATTTCTTGTAGTGTGTTAAGTAGTGTTTTTTATTTGCTAGGGAAAATAGATTATGAGATGTCTAACAAAGATAGTATTTTTGGGCAATTGCCTATGAATGAAAAGCTGAATCCAGCTAAAGAAGCTAACATTTTTAGTGAGATTTTCATTGAAAAAGAAGAATTAACATTAGATTACATTTTTAAGAATAATTTAACTTGCAGTTTGAAAGAAGAGGAGAAAGCTTTCCTAAACATGGTGGAGGAAAGGAGATTGAGCATGCATGAAAAGGCAGGGAAATATAAAGTGAGTGAGACAATTTGGGACATTGAGATGGGAAAAGAATTGAGAAATGGAGCTAGTCCAACTTTAGCTTTAGATGCACCACAGAAGGGTAAGCTGTGCATTACAAGAAGGAAATCCCAGTATGATACATACTTTGTTGGGACTAGTGAGTGTCATGATACATACTTCATTGCAACAGGATGGGGTTTTAGAGGAGGAGAGGATCCAGTTTTCCCAGGAGTGTATTATGTTTGTGGGAACAAGGCTTATTACAAGTTGCCTGATCATTGGTATGGCACGTGTTATGTGGGCCTGGTCTTTCCAAAGATTTTTCATATAGATAGAATAGAAGATGTAGAACATATTAATTTACTAACACGTTTTAAGAGAGAAACTTGGTCAGAAATAGTGGGTGACATTTTTGGAGCTTTAATTCCAGCAGTGGGAATTTCTTTGAATGCTTATGGGATTCGAAAACTGTCAACAGTGGTGGATCGCTTATCGACAAATACCGCTGGAGGGTTTGTTTTGGTGAATACGGAATTGATTGCCGTACGTGCCATGTCTATGCAAAATCGACTTGCCCTTGATATTCTATTAGCCAAGGAGGGTGGGGTCTGTGGGATATTGAAAGTTCAACATTGTTGCACTTACATTCCAGACGAAAGCAAAGACCTGAAGGTCTATATCAAAAATATTACTGATTTGCATGAAGAATTAGTACCACTGGAAGTTGAGAGTATTTGGACTAAAATAGCTAATAAAATAGTTGCTGTTAAGAGTTTTATTGCAAAAATAGGTAGTACTATTATAGGTAAGATATTGTTTCCTTTGACTTGTATAATTGTTGCTTTATTGATACTAAGATTGGTGTGTTTGTGTTGTAAAAACAGGGGAGGGAAAAAGAAATTAATTAAAAGAAAACTAGAAAGGATTAATAAAAGAAAAAAAGATCCACAAGAAATAGAATTAGAAGAATTGAGGGAGAGTGTTTATTTGGAGACAAAGAGGGATGATGAAAGGGAGTCTGGTGTCTAGTGTTGTCAAAAAGAAAAAGACATTTCCAGTTTCTCCTAAAAATTGGGATTAAATTTTACTAATTTTTTTTTTTGGGTTGTTTATTTGGTGATAATATCACCAAAGGGGGGATTGCTGGAGCAGAGTTTTCTGTTGAAAATCTATTGTGTTTTTTAAGCTCTGGTTTGTCTATTGTCGAAAGAAATTAAAATTATTAATTCATAATTATTAATTATTTGTTTTGTGTAAATGTTCTAATTAACCAATACGAATTAACAAGAGAAAACTACACGTGGGGATGCATTTGTGTTGTTTACTAATAATATGCATGTTTTATTAATAAATGTTGCTAAGTGCTGTTTATTTTAAAGCACAAAAACGTTTTTTAAATGTCGTGTACTAATGCTTTTCTTGTGTTGCAAAGGCTAGATAATTACATACACATAAGGGTATTAGTGGGGTTAACACTGTTTAATCACTATGCTGTGGTAACGTTGTTTTTGTCTCTTTTATTTAAGATGATACGTTTTGGCCTAGTGAAAAATGGCTACCGTTTAAAGCCTACATTCGAGTGCTGAGATTTTGATGAGAAGGCCTTGCTGAACATGGTCGAGAGTCATCTGACCACAGTCTTCGCCTGGTTAAAAGTTTTCCGTGAGGACAGCAGCTCTGGGCGGACATCCAAATGTCCTTGGAAGACAAAGGAGCCTCAATGAACATTATGATCATCATGCTGGTTCCGAGGAAATATGAACATGAAAAAGAAACATTTTCAAGATTTAGTTCCGTCTTCCGTCTTTTTATTTTTGTCATTTTTTCTGAGCGGAGATTTTCCAAATGTAGCGATGCTACATCCTTTCCTGCTCGCTCTGCTCAGCGGTTCAGCGGATATCTAAAACATTTTATGTTGCCTTCCTTTTGTTAAATTTATTATAAATATTGTTAGCTTAGAGAGGGTTTGTTTGTTGCATTTTGGATTCTGAGGCCACTTCTTTCCGAACTTGCGTTGGTGAGGATCGATGCTGTGAGGACGGTGACCTAAGAGACTTCTATCGAGAGACCTGTCCTGACTCGTTTATGACATTTAGCTAGAATAGGTAATTATGAGAATAATAATTTTGCTTTGGAATTGATTTTCTTTGAACTAATTTTATATAAATTACCATTATTTGAGATACTGTGTTGGTGGTTATTTCTTGTCAATTATTGAGTACTTTATTATGATTATTGTTGATTATTATTGGTTAAATCATGACTCAAGACAGTGTCAATTAGGTCTTATCGACCATAAGTGTAGATGCAGGGTGTTTAGAAGGGTTTTCTTTCCACAGGTTCAGTGTTGATAGAGTAATCTGAGTGTATGTTAGTGAAATGGGCCCAAGCGTATGATGAGTGTATGTGCGTGTATCTGTGAATTTACTCTATCCGTGGAAGTAGGGAGAATTTGTACACCCCAATCTGCACCAGGTGCACATGGTCGAGATACAGGAGCCAGGTTGATTGTCTACA
Organism: Triturus cristatus; assembly: GCF_964204655.1. Taxonomy (NCBI): domain Eukaryota; kingdom Metazoa; phylum Chordata; class Amphibia; order Caudata; family Salamandridae; genus Triturus; species Triturus cristatus. Next base: position 988,911,386 of record NC_140594.1, on the reverse strand, counting down.
AGGACAGTCATGTGTTCTCACAGCTGAAGTTTATATTTATTCAGTCGCTCAATGTAGTGTCGGTATGCACATATGTATGTAATGTGTGTGTAGTGCACACATGCCAACAAAGACGTCCTCAGGGCACGTGATCCGTTTGCAGTTTTATATTGCACTTATTTATTGCGATCTCCACCCAAAGATGTACATGAGCACCAGTTAGTTATTATCTTCGCTCTTTTCTTCCTTCCACCTAGGCTTCCCAAGAAGTGTCAGACCTCGTGGGGATAAATTGCCTTAGAACAGGCTGAATATGTTATAAATAAAATGTAAATCAATTTATAAGCGCAAATTTTCAAGCACACGTGGTTAAAAAATTGTCCAGCACAACTACCACTGTTAAATGAAATGTGACTGGTTGCTGTCTTCTTTCTGATGTTTGTAAACTCGCAGCTTGTGTGCTCCATGGCTAACCACTTAAATGGTCCCAAAGGCGAGACCTATTGGCTATGCCAATGCTTGTTTTAGGTCTCGCCTGACCCAGCGCATGCGCTGGTCTGGCGTGACTTATTGAGAGGGCTCCAAAAAGTGCTACCAGGCCAGCCTAGAGCTACAGTGCATGTGAGCGGGCGCGTGCGCCGCGTTTTACCGCGATCACTTTCACTTTCGCGGCCCCACAGCCGCTTTGCATAGCCAATAGGTCTCGCTTTTGGGACCTTATAAGTATTTAGTTACGCAACTGTTCCATGGCTAAACACTTATAAGGTCCCAAAGGCAAGACCTATTGGCTATGCCAATGCTTGTTTTGTTTCCTACCCTTGCAAGGCGTACTGTGACGCTGAGCTCCATTTATGCCCGTGTGATTTAGAGTCGAAATAAAATATGGTGCACATTTTATTTTATTTGCCAATTCTATTCAGGGCCGCAGTGAGATGTTATCATACCACTCTTAAAAACATTGAACATAAGGAAATGTAGACCATCCCTATATTCCTTACAGCTCCTGCAAACAGAAGAAATCTGCCAGGTGATTTAGAATTTTATTTCCTCAGTGTTACGACTGCGTGATTTAGTGGGAAAATGATCAACACGTGGCCTACCACGTCGTAAATGATGTTACTCCACTATGTATCACGCTTTTTCTATCTTGGTCTTTTAACAGTGTAGTAATGAGCCTATATGGTGTTTGTTTGACTTATGGTGACTTCTTGATAATCTGAACAAGACTGATATCGTTGCAAGTTACCCATTTTGTATGGATTTCAATAAGTATTCACTAAATCAATCTATATGTATCTTGGCATGAGAGCACTTTACTGTGCAGTAACTAGCCTACATGGTGTTTATTGATTCAGGGTGACTGCTTGATAAATTGAATAAGACTGACATAAGTTGAAAGCTACTTATAATTATACGGATTTTAAATACGTTTTTACAGATTTGTATGTATTTTGGCACGTTTACACTTTAACCATTGATTCCTTTTTAAAAAACCGAACTGAACTGAACTGTTCTTCTGCCTTTTTTTAATCATACCCTATGACGATTATTGCTTTAACTGCATTTTAATTGTATATTCGATAATCTCTTTTATGGTTATGACAATATCCAAATAAAGAATATTTTGATGATTTGATATGTTTCTGCACAAGTTAAAGGGAGAAAAACACATTTTAAAATTTGTTAACAGCTATGCTCACAAATTAGAGGATCCTTATTTTAGAAAAAATATTATTATTGAAATAATAAAATTAGATAATGCTCCCCATTAAGAATTTACCTTCTTTTCTAATACGCACTTCACTCTCTCTCTCTCTAGGATTGACTACATGATTACTGACTCCAACATTCGACCTATTACAATTTTTGATCCGCTTTAATCTCTTTCTATCAGTCCCTAACAGAGTAATGCCTTGCCAATAAAAGATGGAGAATGAACTCTGATATAGTTTACAATCCAATTAATTCCCCAAAATGTGAATCTTCCATAAGTGATTATTTTCTCAATGATAACCCTGAAGATACTTCAGAAATTATCCATTTGGTTGCATTTTACGCATTTATTTGAGGAGCCGCAATATCTATTATGGCTCATTAAAATAAAGCCTTTCTTGCTCACCTTTCCGCATTTGAGAAACAGATGGCTGATCTTGAAAAGGCTTTTAATCTCTGCACGTAATACTAAATACAATTTTCTACTTCAGAAACTCAGATATGAATATAACAATATGCTAAGTAAAAGAGCAGGGCTACTTATCTCAAGAAAAATCAAACTTTCAGTTCAATTCAAACAAATCTGGTTAACTTTTATCCAACTACCTACGTATTAAAAAGAAAAAACTCAAATACCAGACATTAAATGGAAAGATGGTATTTTGATCACTTATACAGAGGAGGTATTAAAAGAGTTTTCAGGTCTCGCCTACGCAGCACGCAAGCGCTACATTGGAGTGACCTCTTGGAATCACTCCGGGCTTTTCCTATTAGTTCTCGTGCATGTATGGCGTTTACCTTTGCGGGCGCAAGCAGCGGCACCATCTGTTTGCAATTATCACGCTTGCTCACGCAAGGTAAATGCTGTACATGGACTTCCGGCCGCGCTCCACTGAAACCTTATTACTACTACTGGGAAGGAAAACTTTTTTTCTGCTTTCAACTGGTGCCTGCTGTACTTTTATCTCAGACCCGCAGGGGTGCAGCTATCAGCCCTGCGGCGGCACCAGGCTTTCAGAGGCCCGCAGCAACCCAAAAGCTGTATTATACAAGCAACCCAGGATTTGGGGACCCATTTCTCTTGCTTACATTAGCTGGTGGACATACAGCAGACCTCTAAAACTGAAGGAATTAGTAAAGCTACCCTGACCATTTTACTCGATTGTAGGACGGGAGATTCCAAGTTAGCCCCAACCCCGGAAAGAGCTCGCCCTGCCTCTCAGGAGCTGATCCGGCGACAGTGCGAATCCGAGGAGAGACACTAAAGCGCGTTCTTCAGTGGAAACAGCAAGCAATTTCCACTCTATCGATCGGCTCCGGGCGCAGGACGCACGCGCCTTCCGTCAGGGAATGACATACCAGCTTGGGTCGCAGTTTCAGGGAGCACGAGGGATGTTATGTGACGTGACTTCTGCTTGTTCATTAGGCAACGTTAGAATGGTCTTTTTCCCCCTTTTTTATATTTTGCTGAAAAGTAGCACACTTCAGCCTAAAATATCTTCTTCTCAAATACGTTATACTCGACCGGCACACTAGCATGCACTTCCTTTTTGCACAACTTTATTGGATCGCCATTTAAAACACGCTTTGGCATAGCCAATAGGTCTCACTTTTGGAACCTTATAAGTATTTAGTTATGCAGCAGGTCCCAAAGGCGAGACCTATTGGCTATGCTAATGCTTGTTATCTTTTTATATCTCTTTGTATCATAAGCCTACAGTCCTCAACGATGATGCCATTTATACATTCCTTAGAACCTGCCAGTTACCTCTAATTTTTGATACAGGTGGAATTACTTTAGAAAACCCTATTTATATTCAAGAAATTAGCATGGCTATCAAATCATTAAACTCCAATAAGTCACCCTGTCCAGATGGAATCCCAGCTGAATTCTGCTAATGTTTCCAATCTCAACTCTTGCCTATTCTACTTTCATTATTTCCTGAATTTCAAATACTTCCACAATGGGTGGTTCTTTTAATGAAGCCACTATCCTTCCAAAACCAAATAAAGACTCTACTTTGGTTCCCAAATATTGTCTGATATCCTTTATTATCCAAGATTGCAAAATATCGGACAAAATCTTAACAAGCAGGTTAACACATGTGCTTACCTGAATTATCCAACCTGACCAAACTGGATTTATGAAAAGTAGGTTGGCAGCCCATAACACTCGTCTATTATGCCCTGTTCTTGCGTTTGCTAAGGACCTTAAATATCCGGTAGGCCTATTGGCATTCGATGTGGAGAAAGCATTTGGTAATTTTTATTTAAAACACTTTAAACATTTCATTTTGACGTTCCTGAAAATGGTTAAAGCATATACTCAGCACCATCTGCTTACACTCATATAAATGGTACCCTTTCTACTTCATTCAATTTAGAGGTATGCACCAAGATTGCCCGCAATCCCCCTGCTATTTCTTATTGTCATTGAGCGTCTCCTGTGATCTTTCCACATAAATTAACAATATACTAGTATTTGAAAACAAATACTATGTTAAAGGTATCTGCTTATGCTGATGACGTTTTGTTATATGTAAATAATCCTGTTGCTTCCCTACTTATTATCCTTGATATTATTCAACAGTATGCAGATATCTCTGGCTATGCTTTGAATATCAATAAAAGAGATTTTTTTCCATTAAACATTTTATGCAATTTTACAATTATAGCAAATACTAACATTGTGTGGTTGTCATCAACACTAAAGTATTTGGGGATTACTTTTGATGACTGTTAAACATACAATTGAAATCAATAGCTCTAAAATGTTAACTACCATGAAAGAGAAATTAGATAAATGGGCAACACTTCATTTAAATTGGTGGGAATGTCTTGAATCACTTAAAATGGCTATTACCCCACAAATTCTTTACAATGTATCTATGATGCCCATAGGTCTCCCTTCTACTTTCTTTATCAAACTAGATACATTAATTACTAAGTTTTATTTGGAAAAACAAACCAGCGCATCTCTGCCGTAAAACTGTACAAATTCCCAAACAAGATGGAGAAGTTGACGTACCTGATTTCAAGAAATACCACATGTATTTTCTTATTGCACAATGCGCATTATGTTTTCAAAATATTGATCCTTCCAATTCCCTCAAATGGCTTTTATTAGAAAAAAGCTCACTGCAGCCTTTTCCTTTACCTGCCTTTTAACAATGGGAAACCGCAAATTTGGTAAAATTGCATCTACTGCTGCACCCACTAAAATTGCCCTCCTATCTTTTGATGAAAAACTTGCAATTAACATGAAATCATCTAAAAACGTTTCGCTTTGGTTTAACCGCAAACTCAAACTAAACTAACATATTTCTTCCTGGAACTCATGGATCAATGCTGGTATTTTAATATCACTGATATTTGTCAAGGAAATATTTTCTATTCATCTGATGAACTAGGCACCAAGTACCATCTACCTCAATCTGAGTTTCCGAAATATGAACTACTCTGTAATATCAATCATCCTTAATACTTATTCCGATTCGCTACCTTATGCTAAGTCATCTAGTATGAAGTTCTATCTAGACCTGTTTAGCCAAATGGGACATATAGCTTCTTTCTAAAGTGTATAAAAAACGTTCTGCTCGTTCTTCCACTTTTATGACTCTAGATCAAAAATGGTCTTTAGACATACATATACAATCCTCAAATGCACAATGGGAATTCCATCTGGCTATCTAATATCGCTAGTTGTCACACAGCCACTCTTATACAACCTAATATATATCTTTATATCAATGTTTTTGGTCTTCTGTTAAATTAATCAAAGTAAAACTCTTAGATTCCCCGAACTGTAGTGATTGTAAAACTACTACTGGAGATTTACAACGTATACTATATAATTGTCCTGTCATTTAAAAATGTTGTTCTGATGTTTGGGATATTATTACCCAGCTATTTAAAATGTAAGTACTTTATATTTCTTTTAAATTATCTGCAAATCGTATTCTATTAAAACTGTATTATCTCCCGATGTTTGTAAACATTTTGATTTTCCTATTTCTACTGTGATTACATCAATTACTTCAAATTGGAAGGATGCAAAACTATTATTGGTTATTGCTTGGCGGGAATAGATTATTTTCCTGAGACACGGACATTGCTCATTAATACATACTCATAAAGACTGGTCTATCCTTAGGCCCAATATTTGGTGTACGTTGGACTCACAGATTGATACATGTAACTCATTATAAAATGTATACCATTTGGTTTCAATCTTTTTTATTGTAGCCCTTCTTTGTTTTTCGTTTCTTTGTTCCTAATTAATGATTGGTATGGTCCAATATATTGATGTGAGTTGTTGATCTCGTATTTCTCATGTAATTGCTCCCAAACTTCATTCCTTACATTTACGATAATATTTCTTGTACAGTGTTCACTGTGTATAATACTCAAAATGTAAAAATATTTCTGAACATAAAAATAAAGAAAGAAACACACCTAGCCAGAGTAAATTGCATTGTTGTGGGATTTGCTCACATGAGCCACAAATTCAATTCCAGAAATCAAAAATTGCCTTTCTGAGTGTCCTATCATTGGGATACGAGCTACCAAATGAAGACAAAAGCTTAGCACCAAATTTCCTAGAGAAATGTGAGCTCTTACAACCAGCCAACACAATAAAAAAGCTACAACCACTTTTGGGCTTTCTAAATTTTGGAAGGACATAAATACCAGATTATGTACAATGGATAAAACCATTTTATGAATTGATATTTCCAGACTTTTCAAGCACAAATTGGACACCAGAATACACACACATCTAGCGTTCAGTACAAACTGACATGCTAACTTCTAAACACTTACACCCGTGTTAACACCACAAACTTGATGATCTGTGTAATTGCAGGCACCACAGGCTACACATGTTACTTTCAACGAGGGTAGCACTATAGTGATTGCATATAAATCACATTTATATTATAATGCAGAGATGGGCTTTGCACCTACAGAAAAAAATTCTGACTGAAGTTCAGACGGCTGTTTTGAAGGAAAGATCATTGGCTCAGGGAAAACACATAATTGTCATAACCTCCATCCCAGCCTTAGAGGCTGTCACAAAGGCCAGCATTCCAAACGTGAAAGCCTTACATCCTAGATGGACACAGTGGGACTCTTCTTGCACAGCAAATGAAGTAGATTATGCCTTTGACTGTACATTACAAACACAAACATACTTACAATTTGCACAAGAGAACCCTGTGCTCCGTTAAAGTTATGCCATTAGATCAATATGACTTAATTGTCTACACTGATGGTTCTGCACAGCGGTAAGGGGTAAAATGAGGGATGGAATTTTACAGCCTCTCAAAACACTTACGCAGTCAACATCAGGATACCTTATTTGGTTTCAAACCATCAAAGGAACAAAATGTCCAAATAATAAATTTTGTTTCATTCAGTAACTTGGTATGTAAATATTGCGAATGAAAATGCAATCATAAAACTTGTCCCCGACAACCACACACAATATGATTTCATTACTGATGTTGCTCCTGAACCATCAAAATGTTCCCTCAAGTTATAATCTTATTCCTGCAAAACAAATTCCATTCTCCCTTTCCTAATGGATAAAAGTTGTTATGTATTAAAAAATGCAATGTTAACAAGAGTGTTTTTTAGAGTGAAATAGCCAACATGTAATAACTATAAAACATGTATACATGACTCATAAATACTTAAAATTGTTTCCTTAAAACAACAACTATACACAGAGACTACCTACTAGAATTTACAATGCTTTCAAAAAGTTCTCCCGCTTAATCCAGATGTTAAACATGAACCGGCTCACAGAATGTATCAGTCATTCATATTCTTTTTGCCACTTTGAAATGTAGTACCCCCAAGGACAAACAAATTGAGTGCAACCATTTTCTGCGTGCACCATGATATTCAGTACATACAAACATCACTTGATCAAGGGTCTCAGGATTCATGCCACAAACAGGGCATGAATCAGGCGGAGAGTTATTATTCAATTTCCGCTGAACGATCTGAGGGGCAAACAACCTATTCTAAATTGGATAAACAAGCTCTTGGCCAGAGGTGGCATAATAATGTCCATATAGTTTTCAAAAGCTGGAATAGGTTTAAGTGCCAAGAACTGCCCGGTAAGGTAGCCAAGGGAGCCCCTAGTTATCTATTGCCACACTAGGGTCCAATAGGTCGATTTTAAAATCTGCTTATCTGCCCTACAAAGTAATTCAGGTGAATCCCACATTCTGAAAAAACTCCTATTTTTTGCAACAGTCACGTACAAACCTTAACCAAGGGATCTCCATGGCATGATCCGAATTCATTATGTCACTCAAGGAGTCTCTATATGCGCCTAACTCAAGAGTACTTCAAATGCGAATCCAGAACAGTAGTGGTTTTAAGTAACAGTGGCCGGTAAACTCTGCTCCACCAGCTGAGTTTATGGAGTTTTTGTCACTCCTCACTCCACTTGGAGGGCGGAGTTTGGCAAAAACTCTACCTATGCAGAGTAACCGAGTTTACCGGCACCCACCATTATTTTTTATTTTAATGCCTGAACATTTGGTCTCTGCCATGAGCATATTTAGCCACTAGGTGGCCTCATTGGCCCATGTTTGCTCGGAGATTGTTTCACTGGGAAGGTGCACACATGCCTCATCAATGAGTCACCATGACGTTCCAGCCGTTTTCAAGGACCACTTCCTGCTGGAAGTGCTCTCCAGTCCTTTCCTGAGAAATGCTGCTATGAGGACTAGATGCTACCGTCAAACTTCTCAGCAAGGAGAGTTCCAGGGCCCACTGCATCTTTCTGGAATTCTCTCCTTGAACCATGATTGCTGCGCTCTGGGCACAACGGCAATGGAGGTGAGTGCACCTCCATTCCCTTGCTCTGCTCCAGCAGACTCGTCCATCTAAGTTGACTGGTAAATGTATAGATTCGAGAGAGGCTATAGAAAGGTTAGCACAGACTGGGCACCAGCCTCATGGCCCTTCCTGGGCTCTGCTGGGGCTAGTATCCTCCATATGATTTCACTTCAAAGCCCTGCTACACATGCATGCACCTGGAAGTGCTCGCCAGCCGCTGTTGTGATTTTTTTTATGGACAAGAGCCAGATTCCACCTAACAGTCTATGTGGGCCGTGCCTCTCCAACTCCGCTCCTTCTGTGCCAGCCACCGACAGGCTACACATGCATTATGTCCGGTGCTTGTATTGTAAAAGAATAAGTACAGCAGCCAGTGCCATCTGCTATGGGGGTGCTGATTACCAAGGTTGCGGTACACCCCCTTCCAGGGACGTTTTCTGGTCAATGACATACATCTGTGCTAACTGAGTATTAGGGGTGGGTGAGTGGAGCAACCACGCCCGCTCACTGAACTACGCGGATTTCCACAGAGTTTTCATGCAACTCTGCAGAATTCCCCGTAGTGCAAGTCTGCGAGCTCTGCCCACCCCTAGTTTTACGTGTGCCTGATCAGATACTCTTTTCATCCCCGTGTAAAAATAGAGCGAGACCAAGGGGGAACTTGTGGGGACTGAGAGCAATGCTCTGATTAATGAACTCTCCATCAATGCGAGCCTCGAGGTGTCAGTGTAACCCCACACTTCAGCGCTATACAGTGCGGTGCTTTGGGCCTTCGCTCGATAGACTTCAAAGGCCAGGGAGATAGAATGTGAATATGTATTTTTCTGAAAGCGTAGGATGGCCTTAGATCTATTTGATATTGTCGGGGCTCCGTTATTCATTTGGTAGACCCATCTAAATTTGTCTGACAGGGTCACTCACAAATAATTGAAGCTGAAACCCCTTTCCAAATGATCACTCCCCACTATAACTGGACAACTTGCTAAAATTCTTGCCATAGACCATGAATTTGGTTTTTGCAGCATTTCATTCTAAACCTCTGTGGCCACATAACTCCAAGAATGTATTTAATAGATTCTGAAATCCCATTGGGGACTCAGAAGTTAATATTGAGTCATCTGCTAACAAAAGTATAGGCGTTTTAGTTCCGTTAAGTTTGGGGGAGTCATTTACACACTTTGTCAGTTTACGACCACATCATTTATATATAGGCTGAACAAGGTGGGAGCCAAAACACACCCCTGATGAACCCCTCTTTCGATTTGGATGCACTTTGCCAACGCACTTCTATCACTTCGTGTTTCGGAGACCTATGTATTTAGGGATGGATGTCATTTAAATGATTGTTTTTAACCAACTATCACTTGTCTTGCACCTTGTCACTTCAGCACATGCGCCGTTTTATGTTTATTGCTTGTGACGGCCTAGTAGTGTCATATGTACACTACACAATGTAAAAAAAAGAAAAAAAGTAGTTTTTTTCAATACATTCCTTGATTTACTCACGATTGTTGTGTTCCTCTGTTTGTTTTTTCCTCTCCATTAATTGTGCTTTTTCCTCTCCATTAATTGTGTACATTATTAATGTTTGAATAATCCATTCTATATATTTATATGGTTTTTGTATTCAGTACAGCAAGAAATCAATTCTGTTCCCGACTTAACCAACATTACTTCTAAAACTTCACACCCAGGTTCTGAGGGGCATTGCGTTACTCCATTATATTAGACCTAGCTCAAAATGGAGTCTGACCTTAGGGTCTTTACGTCAGAGCGAAAGGAAGAGAGTGATGGAACCAAATTGATGTGTTTAAAGCTGCAGAACATGCAACAAAATGGGAAAGGAAGGGGGAGAGGCCCCTCAGAGGGTGGACCAAAGGTGGGAGGACTAGTGATAGGGGACAATAGAATGGGCAGGGGAGTGGCTTTCATGGATTGATGCCCTTAACACCACACACCACGACTTCACCAACAACTTAGACCAGAACCCCAGACACTTCAAAAACTGAATCTCGAACAACGCAGACAGCATTGCCCCAATCGACAACAACAACCACAAACACGCCACCAAACAAGCAAGCTGGTACACCCAAAACCTCAGGACCGCCAAACGCCACTGCAAACCACTGGAAAGGAGATGGCGCACTATCAAGGACACCTCTGATAGGAACTTCTTCAAAGCAGCCCTCAACATCTATCGCAGGCAATATGTGAGAACGCAGCACCAGCCGCGCACATCGAAACCAGCTCCAAAGAACCACAAAATCATCAGAGAATTCTGCAACCCTGTGACCGGAGTGACCGACATCACACCCTCACAGGAACTCTGTGACAACCTTGCCAAATTCTTCCACAACAAGATTGTCAAGATCTACAAGAATTTTAAACCCAAGCCCACCGACTTCTATAACTAACTAATCCACCCTGCTACAACTACAAGTAACCAACTGACTGCTTGTAATCAGCTCACTGCCCAGAAAACCACTGTCATCATGAACACGGTCCACTCAGGGCCCCCCCACAGACTCCTGCCCACACCACATCTTCAAACTAGGATGTGCCATGATCAGCCACAAACTCTTCTCCAGTTACAATGCATCTATAGCCATGAGACCTTCCCTCATGACTGGAAACATGCAGAGGTCAATGCTCTATTAAAGAAACCTCCAGGTGACCCCAACAAACTCAGTAACTACCGGCCCATCTCCCTGCTCTCATTCCCAACCAAGGTCCTTGAGAAGGCCATCAACCAACAACTCACCAAGCACCTGAAACAGAACCATCTCCTCGACACCGCCTAATACGGCTTCATCACCTACCACAAGACAGGGACTGCTCCGATCACAGCCACCAATGAGATGCGAACCCTCCTCAACTGAGGTGAAACAGCATCACAGATCGTTCTCGATCCATCGGCAGCGTTCAACACAGTCTCCCATCAAACGCCCATTACAAGGCTGCACAGCATCAGCACTCAAGGAGCTGCCCTCAAATGGATTGTCTCCTTCCTCACTGGAAGAACACAGAGAGTTTTCCTAGCACCTTTCACCTCCGAACCCAAGGAAATCACCTCTGGAGTATCCCAAGGCTCCTCGCTTAGCCCCACCCCCTTGAACACCTATATGACCCTACTGGCTGACATCGTCCGATCCCAGGGGCTCAAGTTAATCTCTTATGTCAACGACACACAACATATCCTCTCCCTCTCCGAGGACTCCACCACTACCAGGACCAGCTTCCTCAAATGCATGACCAATCTTGCTAACTGGATGAGGAACAACTGCCTCAACAACCGCTCCCCCAGCAATGACTTCTGGTGGCCCACAGAACTGGGCCCAGCACCAATCCCGTCTGACCATGCCAGAAACCTCGGCATCATCCTGGGAAGCAAGCTAACCATGACTCCCCAGGTCAATGCCATCTTCTCCTCCTACTTCTTCATCCTGAGCAGGCTGAGCAAAATTTTCAAGTGGCTTCCACAGAGCTCAAAATGCACCATCACTCAAGCCCTCATCACCAGCCCACTGGACTAAGACAACACCCTCAACTCTGGAATCGCAACTCACCTCCTCCATAGACTTCAGGTCATACAGAATGCAAGCCCCCAGACTTGTCCTCGACCTCTCAGGATGAACCCACATAGCCCCTCACCTCAAGGAACTCCACTGGCTCCCAGTACAGAAGAGATACAAGTTCAAGCTACCAACCCACGCATACAAAGCTCTTCAAAACTGCGGTCCTGCCTACATCAAACACAGCCTGAACTTCCACCAGCCCACTAGTCACCTCTGCTCTTCCGCCCTTGCGCTTGCAATCACCCCCCCCGATTACCCAATGCAGATGCAGCAGACACTCCTTCTCCTACGTCGCAGCAAAGACATAGAACGACCAACCCCTCCACTCTCGGACCTCCCCTTTACTACCAGAATTCTGCAAATCATTGAAGACCTGGCTCTTCGACTAGACCACAGGACCCTGTTCAGTGCCTGATGATAAGTAGCACTCTGGAAATTGACTTCATTGATTAATGTGAAGCTCATGTTCACTTGTTGTTATATAGGACATTTGAAAAGGGGTTTCCTGAATGCTGTTTCAAATGAGACAGGTATTGCCAATACATGTACATTTAACCAAATTGCACAGAACGGCTATCTTGAGTCTTAAGATAGCCCAAGAGGTCCTGAGTGAGTGAGAGAGTGAGTGAGTGGAACCACTTATATAGTGCAAACGAGAAGAAGTGACATTCGGGATCAAGAGGTACCCCAAACCAGGAAAGTTCGGTCTTGGGAAGTGATAACAACCATTTAGTCTAAATTGACTTTGTTTGAAAACATTAAGGTCTTAACATGTGTCCTAAAAAACTGGATATTAGACTAGGAATAAGGAGATTAGCTGAGTTCCAAGTTTTCACAGTGAGTTTTGTTTGCTAATGAGTGATCTCCTGATATGGTTTTTTTAAAGAAAGCCATGGTTCGTTCTGAGCACTTGAGCAGGTTTGCACCATGAGAACAGGGATGTTCCCCTGTCCATATTTTACACCAATTTATGGCGTAGACATTGGGCCTTGAAGTAGTATATTTTTCCTATAGGCAGCCAATACAGGTTTCAAAGATGATGAGAAATCGCTTCGCTATATTTGAGTCTTTGTTAACACTATGTTTTGGATAATCTGAACTTTTTGGAGCAGAAGCCTAGGCAGTCCAATCAATAGGGAGTTACAGTAGTCTCGCCTTGACATAATCAGTGCCTGCATCAGGTCCTTCCTAATAGCTGATTATATAAAAGGGAGAACATTTCTAACAATGAAGGGCAGGAGGTAACCATTGGTGCACATAGACTTGATATATTGAGTAAAAGTCAGACTGTTGTCAATCATTACACCCAGATTCCAAGTCTGGGTTTAAGGCAAGGGCAGATTCCCAAGGGTCTCTGGACACCATTCGGAGGTCCATGCAGAGCCTAGTCCGAATACAATGATTTATGTCTTCAACAGTTTAAGGCTAATGAATTTCGGTCCACCCATCTTGCAAATGTTTTAGATGCAATTTCTAAGTTTGCCTGCAGTTTCACTGTTACCATCAATGTGCCATGAGTATCCTAATTCATGTGGATCAGAAAAGTCTCTTTCAATTGTCTAATGAATGGTAAATGCATCACCTGTCTTTTTGGCACTGGTGCTAACGGCTCTGCCCTGAAAACCTTTGAGTCTCCCTCATTACCTCTCTCAGGCTTGTCTATAGACGCAATTGGTGTTTCTTATCAATGTGTTTGCAGCACACCTCTGACCTCCTCTTTATCTCCAACGGATCCAATATTGATAATCATGCCTTCTTATTCAGTCCACCGCACCAGCGAATTTGTTGGTTCAGGAAATCTTATGCAAGTTAAACAGTACAGTGCTAGGTACCCCTGATGATGTCTACTTAGCACTGCAGGCGTTACGTCCTTGTCCTCCCTTGCAAGAATACAAACTGTTCACCCGCAGTGAATAACAATGAGCTGCCCCCTAATCTAACTGATTTGATTTATCAGGTACTTCCCACATTGTGGTCCACATGGGCCAAAGTTTTGAGATTCATAGCTTCTATGAAACCTGTGATGTTCAAGCCAAAAGAAGCTGCCTTGGATCCCTCAGTATTCTCTCAAACTCGAGGCAGGGATGCATCTGGTAATAGGTAATTTGATCAAACAGAGGGTTTTAGTACCCATTGTCAGAAGATTCAATACCCCAATTGTGCCTATCAAAAGGTGGAAAACACCAAGTTGTACAGATCCGTACAGAACCTACATTCAATCATTAACGTGGTTGTCCCCAGCTTCTATGTCATCCCCAACCCTCTCCTTATCCTTTTATCCTTTCTGTCATCCATGCAAATGCCAAGTGGTTTACCATGGTCTATCTTTGTTCAGCCTTCTTCTCCATCCCCACACACCTTCGGTTGGTTCCACCTTTCCTAGCTGAGGCTACCTTAACGATTTAAAGAGTCTCTTTCAATCTTTTTCAAGCTTTAAAGAAAGATCTGTACAATTTGGTCATCTCCTGGGGCTTACCTTGATTCAATATGTTGATGGCTTGCTTTTGGCGTCTGTTACTTTTAGTTGACTGGATAATAGAGTATATTTCTCCTGAATTAATTGGCTGAAAAGGGGCACAAGGTTTTGAGAGAAACTGCAGTTATGACTCCCCCGATTGCAATACCTTGACCATGGAATCTTAGTCTGCGATCTCCACCTGTCCTCCGACCACATTCAATATATTTGTCAGGTTAGCTTTCCAGTGGCTGTCTCCCAGGTAAGAACTTTCATGAGTATTGATGGGTACTGTTGGCAGTGAACCCCCGTTAAGCCACTGTGGTAAAGCCACTACAAGGTTGTGTCTGAAAAGGCACCTCAGAACACCTCCAGTGCTCTAAAGGGGCCAACATGCTTTTTACAAACAAAACGAGCACTGACTACTGTATCTGCACTGGGGCTCCTTGATTGTGCTACATTGCCATGAATTTGAATGCAATGGTTTCACCCTTGAGGTATTAGCCAAGATGACGGAGTCAGAAAAAGCCTGTAGCCAGTTATCCCTCAGCTTTGGACCCAGGTGTGGCTGGATTCCCAACTTGTCTCTGCTCAGAAGCCGCTCTTGTTCAACTTGTTAAAGCCTCTGAAAATATTTTACTTAGTACCACGTTAATTGTTGTGGTGCCCCATGCTGTTGCTCTTTTTCTCACTACCAAAACACATTTTTCCTGCCAGATCGTCTAGGTACGAAATGCTGTTCTTATCTGCTTCCCTTACTACTTTTGCCCACAGTCCCACTTTGAATCCAGCATCTCTGATGCCCACCCTTGAAGAGGGAACACCTCATGACTGCTTGATAGTCACCGGCAATGTCACAAAACCCTGTATTGATGTAACTGACATTTTTTTATACCGACCTATGAGTTAATGTATTTTGTAGATCATGTCTCAGAAGTGATGAAGGTGTCCTAGTCGCAGGTATCGCAGCATGTACTGCACGTCAGATTGTTAAAAGCTTGTTGAAAGCTGCTGATTGCCTAATTACTGTGTAGTGTACTCAAGTTGGTGACCTCTTTGCCCTAAAATATGCCTGTATCCAGGTTAAGAAAAAGATTGTAACCATGTACATGGACTCAAAGTATGCATTTGGTGTCACACAAGACTTTGGGCTCCTCTGGGTAAAAAGGGGAACCATAACATCTGCAAGAAACCCAATCAAACATGATCAATATGGACAGAGTGCATTGGATGTTTTGATGTTACCTCAACAAACTGCATCAACCAAGTGCACTGCCCTCTGATATCCCCACAATGAAGTGTCCTGTGGACATGCCCCAGCTAGAAAGGATGCTCTGTCGAATACTACTGATGCTTCTCTGCATGTCGTACAAACTGATATGTTTCCTGCACCTCCCCTGAAAGATTTGCCTGTGTTGCAGGAACTAGCCTCTGAGATTGAGAAACAGTATTGGATCAAGCAGAAGAAGTGTGTGAGGGATGCATCCTGAAGGACCATGGAGAGACAGCTTAGGGAGTGTGGGGGCACAGAAATGTCTACTCCTAGTACTTGCACAGTTGTATTATGGAGCTGCCCATGTCAGTAGGGATGCCATGTCATGAGATACTCCAACTCACTCTCCTGTGACCTTCTTTCCTTTTGAGGCCAAGAATTTGTGCCTGTCCTATATAACTGTCAGTTCCATGATGCTAGGAAAAGGATCAAGACCACCCTTGCTGCTCAGCTTCCCTCCTTGGGGTCCATTTGTTTGTTCGCAGATGGATTTTCTCCGGATTCCAAGGTGTGTAATATACTCATATGTACTTTTTATCATCTGCATGTTTTCGGGATAGGTTGAAGGCTACCCCTGTGTACGAGGAAATACCATTGCAGTAGCAAATCCTTACTTAGGGACTTTATTCCACATATCGGAATCCCGATCTCCGCTCGAGTGACAGAAAAGCACACTTCATTTCATCCTTAGTGCAGGACACAGGCATAGCCGTAGGGATGGGTCAGCACTACCACTGCACTTTTCACAGTCTGCAAGAAAGGCAGAGAGAAACAATGGTACCTTAAAGAAGGAGATAGCTAAGCCATGTTCTGATGCCCTGCCCTCAGCTTTATAGTCCTTTTTTTTTGCATATTTATATAGCGCGAACTCGACCCGAAGGTATTGGAGCGCTTTACATGAGCACCGTATTTGCATTACACATTCAGGCATGGGGAGATTAAGTGATTTGCCCAGAATCACAGGATGTGGACGCGAGCCCGAGGCTCGAACCCTGGTTTCCAGCACCAAAGTCGGCAATCTAGCCGACGGACCATACCGATACCGAAAACAAAGCTGAGCCTGTTTTTAATAGTGATGGGATAGCCCATGATGTTACTCTCCAATCCTCCCATCTCTGCAGCTAAGTTAGACTCACAACTGAATAATGATGTTGGTTTACAGCATTAAAGAGAGCTTATACCCTCTCTCTACACCCACTGTTCTCATGTCCAAGGTGATTTACCTGAGTACTTGACTGAAGCCTGCCCTTCCTTCCAGCCTTGGAAGTGGCTCTTCGAGCTTGGTCATCAGAGGAAGACCTCCTTGCAGTCTTGCTGACGTGGCCCTTACCAAATGCTGCTCATCACCAACACAGCCATTACGTGTTGTGGTCTGGTGACGTGGATCCACTCCTCTCAGTGCTAGTGTGCTGCACCGCCCCGAGATGACTGCCCACGTTTGCCTGCTTCCGGACCTGTACCAAGCCCCAGGCCATGGACCGGTTCCAGGTTCTGCCTTGCTATCTGCCAGGGGCGGGATCACAAGTGCCCATCTTCTTTGAGTACACCTCCACAGCTGCCCAGTGCTGCAACCATCACCCCTCCTCATTGCCACCTTCGTCCGATGTAAGCGGCTATCTCCTGAATACTGGATCACCCATGGGTCTGGCCTGTGATCTTTGCCACTGCCTTCAGCCTTTGGCTCTTGGTGGGATACATCAGTGCTGTGGAATGGGGCGTTATCGACAAACCTAAATATACTTTAACCCGTGCTTGAGTGGGGATGCCTCTTTGTATCGGAATACCTCCTACATACTGTAACTTGAGAAAAACTTGCTCAATCTGTTCTACCATGGGCAAAGACTGTCTAAATGTGTTGGCAACTCCCCTCAGTCGTTTTCTCAATACTAGCGAATGGAAGCAGGAACATGTGACAATGATTTGGTTTAATGGTTTGTTTAATGGTCAATACAAAAATAGATAAGGCAATTGCCATACTTAGTTTTAGAGTCCTTGCTTGCTATTTTCCATTAAATGCATGTTGGAATTCAATGTGCTATTCCGAGTATTGTTTTTTTTTACAGTTCTTATGGAAAAAGCTCTATTTATGCGTATGATGATTCCCAGTGGTGTAGCAAAGGTGCTGAATAAAAGCAATAGAAGTTGGCCCTGTTCTCTCATGCTGGTAATAAACCACTGTCATGACTGTGGAGCAGGGCCGGGCTGAGAACCAAAACCGGCCCTGGCAAAGTGCTCGTTTTATTGTCTAGGGGGATTCCCCAGTCTTGACCCTCCATTTGGAAGTGGATGGCTATGGGTTCCATTGTGATGTGACCCAGGAACTGTCCCCCTTCATAGTTGCTGCACCCTTCCTGCCCTCCTAGAGGAAAGATGCATTGCTACCTGGCTAGAGTAGCGAGGGAGGGAATACAATATTACAACAATTGGGGAAATTGACAACATGCAGAGGCTACCTAAACCGGCGGAACACCCAAAGAGCAAGTTACAGTCAACATTGTAGGAAGTGGGGCAGTGACTGAATTAGAATTAGAGAGGACGGTGTTTAAGCACTGGGTCGCCCTGAGCGGATGCATCAGTTTAAATAGTTTAAACATAGGCTCGGCTATGAGGAGGCAAGGAGCCAAAAAGAGGGAGCGGGAAGAGGGGGATAGAAAATGGAGAAAGTGGTGCAGCGCCCCTGTTACCGTTGGACAGGGATCCCAACATCTCTGTTTCTGAGTAGCTGGTGAGACAGGGAGGTAAGCCAAAAGTCACAGGACGCGTCCAGATACAGTCGCTGACAGCAGTTATCTGGAGGTGACGCAGGTAATATCAGGTTGTTGGCAGTCTGCATTGTCACCAACGGGGGAGACTGGGACTCCCAAATGGAGCCTTCTGAGGAGATAGGGTCCTCATTGGAAGAGAGGATGCGCAGACCCCTGTCTCCATTAGAGGTCTTGGCTGCCTCCCCCAGAGACGTCGCTGCCTGAAGGGCTCAGCATCTGTCCTCAAATGTTTGTTCTAGAGCTGAAGACTTATTGGGTGAGGAGGTCGGGGAGAGGCCGTGCCAGGGCCGGTTACTCCTTTTACGCCACAACCAAGGGGGGAGGCCCTGGGTGGGCCGCAGTGCATTTCATTGTAGTTGTGGAGGCAGGCAGGGAATAGGAGGAAGGACTGAACACCCAGTTGCCAGTATCGTTTCTTGACCTCCAGGAAAACGGCTTGTTGCTGCTGCACCGTCTGGGTGTAGTCTGGGAACAGCATGATGGTTTTGTCTTCAAGTTTTAATGGTCCTTTCTCCCTTGTCACTCTGAGAAGGGCGTCATGGTCCCTGAAATGAAGAAGCTTTGCTAACATTGGATGCAGTGGTATCCGCAGGGGGGAGAGGGGAGGACCCGGAGAGCCATTTCCTTGGAGAAGAATGGGTTGAAGTCCACTGGAATGACAAATAATTTGAACCAGTTCTCTAAAAATGGCAGAGGTTCTCGGCCCTTAGTCCCTCTGGGCATGCCAATGAGCCGGACATGGCTTCTTCGGAAGCTGCCCTCTGCGTCCTGCACCCTCTCCTCAAGAGGGCATACAAGTTATACAAGTGCATGTCCTGGGTAGCTTGGAGGTGGTCTATGGTTTGATTCTCTCATCCACCACCCTGTCAGCAAGTTTGCACGGGACATCTCACAGGAACCCCAGCTTCGCCACAAGGGAACCCGATTTGGTTTCCATGGAGATCCGGGAGTTTTCAATGGCTGTCAGGACTGCATCCAGCTTGTCCACGGCAGGAGTCAAAGGGCGCTGTGAGGCCTCTGGGGCCAGAGTCGAAGGGACAATGTCAGCGGGATGGCAGTCAGGGATGCCTGAGTCGATGCGGTTGATCACAGTTTTCCCATCATGGAGCTATTTCAAGACCAAATAGTTACAGCAGTGTCACGGTTCTCTGCAAGAAGGGCTTGCCTCTGAAGATATGCATCTTCTATTGGGGACCTGCGCACCCGCCATCAACCTCCCCGGCAGCGTCTGCCACCAACAGTGTCTCGGGGTGTGGCCTATGTGATGTGGCTGATAGTGCTGGTCCCCACAGATTGTATTGGCATCCCCTGCTTCCCGTGGCAGTTGTCATCCCCCTGCAGCTTTACCGGAATCACAGCAGCCCACCAATTCCTTGGGTCATGCTGCACTGCGCAGGAAGGCACATTCTCCCAGAATCTGCTGCATTGCCTAGTGTCCGGTTTGCAAGGAGGGTGAAGGGGAGGTTGCACATGTCTGCTTCTAACCTGTTAAGGTGACCTGGGTGCGCAACACGTGTTGTTGCATGCCCCACGCCCCCCTGGGAAGCAGGTGCACTTCAACCCCAGCCGAGGACGCCACCCCAGGCCACATTCGTCATCTTCAGGCGGCTGCTTCACCGCCGCAGAAGTCTCTTAACAGAAAAGCCACAAGTGTCTGACATTGGGTCGCAGACAATGTACATGAATCCAGAACAAAAGGAAATCAATCCCTGCTGGCTGCTAGCATCGCAGTGCCCCAGGCATCTCTCAAGAAGGGGGGAGGGAGAGTAAGGTGACCCGGGGGGGGGAGCGTCCAGGCCCCCTGGCCTCCGCCATAAATGATCTCCCGGATCACCACCTCAATGTGATGTGAGGACTACGGATGCTTGCTGCTCACCAACACCGCCTCACCTCTTTTCAGTTGGGGACATTCTCTGAAGTCAGATCCTGCTTACAGGTGTTCATGCTGTGTAGGGTGGCAACCGTAATTATCCACAGGGCCACCCTCACTCTTGTGGAGGCCCCTCCTAGGTAGCAAGGAGTTGGGAGGCCCGACTGCCGGTGAAGCGCTGTTTGTGCCCGGATGCAGGTGGCGGCTGTGTTTGGCATTCGAGTAAATAGAAAGCCTTCTGGGATGCCTTTGAAGGTGAATCTGCACAGTACCCTTCACCAGTGGGATCTGCAGAACTGGATCAATGTACCTGCAGCCAGAACAAAAGGGAAGAAATCCCTGCTGGCTGCTAGCATTGCGTTTCCCCAGGCATCGCTGGGGGGGCAGAGTGAGGTGGCCCGGGAGGAGCGTGGGGGCTGCAGAGCCGGATTGCTGAGGCAGCCGAGCTGAGCCAACAGATTCTGTCAGAAATCAGGGCCGACGGTGCAGAGCTCTAACTCTGAGCGTCCGCCATCATGGCCATCCAAGACACGCCCACCATCTAGATACCATTGTTTAGATGCAGGCACGCTTCACATCGTAAGCGTTACGTGACCAAGTGTTTTGGGGTATCTAATGTGTTATATCCTCATATTACATTTGCATTTAATCAGCCCTCAGCCAGAAAGAGAGATGGTAAGGGAATGTTGGTGTGACTGTGATGAATGGAATTCCTGGGTGCCTGTGTGGATGAGTTGTGACAGTTAGAGATGGGCTGAGCAGCTAGGCAGGCTGCTCCTGGTGGGGCTGGTACATGGCTAGTACTTGAACAGAGCTGGCTGGACTATAATTGATGCTACCTTGCCATGGAACCAATAAAGAAGACTTGGTTAATACAACATGGCTACCAGTGTCTCTATGTACTGGGTACAACATAATGTTTTTCTTCTTTGGAGGTCTAACCCATTGTTTTTAGTCTTCATTTACTCTCCTTATCGTTTTTTAAAACATATATGCAGAAGATGCACATTTGGCATTCAGAAATACCTCTTTGATGAGCCTCCATTTTTTGTGCAGAAAAATAATTATAATTTGAAACCTGTATTTGCTTGGTTTAATGGGAATGTGCTGAAAAGCAAAGAATCTAATAACTAGTGCTCCGCATTAATGGTATTTCTCGGGCAGGCGAGGGATTGTTAGTAAACGAGTGAATTTGACTAATCTAACACAATGATGTGAGGATAATTGATCGCGCCTATTTTTGATTTTGGGCACTATCATCGTGGTGGTAGAGTTGCACTTCATGGCGCCCACAATATCCTCAGAGAAGGGGCATTTTTATGAAAAAGATGTAAAAAGTGCTTTATGAAAACCAGAAACAATTTCGGTTAAGAGTGATTTAAAGAAGTATACCTCTTTCCCAGGTTACCTGGAATCTATGCACCATTACCAAGATCTTGGAATTCTTCTGCCAAAGTGTTCTTTGTGAATGAGTCTAAGCTTCTCAGGACAGACAAATGGTGGATCTCTTGTAATGGGACGGGGACATGATGGGCCCTCTGTGGCAACCCTCTCATAGTTGTTCACTGGGTATGGAGTTTGGCCTAGCTGTGGTAAACCCACTGACTTTTCAGAGCCGCATTTTCCTACCCCCATAGTTTAATGGATCTTTTATGGTGTACATGTAACTATCTTAAAATTTTGCATGATTGGTGTTGATTCAAGTTTTCCTGCATCATAATCCTTCAGTGGAAAAATCTTGTGCAATTAAGAGATATTAGTATTGTTTCTGATCCACCAGTAACACCTCACCATTAACAATACGCCAAAAATCTGGACAAAGGAAGATGGAAACCCAGGTAGAGTCTCTTGATAACATGAAGATCATCAGAATGGCACTCATCGCTCAGTGGAGTGGGCAGAATACAGCAAGCCCTCATTCCCTCAATATCTCCACAGATGGCTTGTGTTACCAGAGCCACAACCTCCATGTATGGCAGAATGTTAGCATTACAGAAAGGTCCCTATACCACTTTTCCGCACCCACACAAAATCCCTCCAAGTATTAGAGGATACCGATGGGCGGTGGGAATTAGTAATTGCATTGCACTGCCTCTCTGCATGTGTGCATTTATGTTTGATTGTTTTCTGTGCCTCTGAGAACATACATTATATAAAGGACAACCCTACAGACTTTGTTATTGTTTGCCTATGATTGAAATACATGCGTAAAGGTGAAAATGAGTTCATCAGGCGAAAATGGCTGTAGGGACACTTCCAACAGTTGACCACTTTGAGAGTATAAAATCATTTTCTTCTCATTTAAGTAATCATATCCTAAGCACATAAAGATGATATTACATATGTAGGCAATCCACTTGAAAATGCTATCTGTTCATTTCTTTGTCATCTTCTCTCGCTTGCAAGTTTTTGAAACCATTGCTGCCACCCGTGGCGCTACATTAACTCAAGTTTTTTTGTGAAATGATTTATTACGGCAACACTGCAGAGCACCATATGTGTTAAATGCAGCAAAGGCATGGATACATTATGAACCTTTTGACTCCTATAGCTTGCTTCAGATCAACTGAATCCAGGACAAAGCTTAGATCTGTCTGCCAGGCTCATCCGAGGGCTGTCCGTTTAGTTTGAAAGGGCCGGCTTTAGTGCTGGTGGCCACCTGTGCGACAATGTTTGTTGGCACCCCCACAGACTCCCTCACTACCACCCTTTAACAGTGCCCACTCAAGTCTCCATAACCACTCTCTCTCAGATGTATTCAATTAATTATATAGTGCCACCTATACCAGTGTAGGGTGTTAAAGCACTTTACATCACACACCCATTACACAGAGACAATCAATAATATGTGTGTAAATTAGTGCATAGCAAATGTTACATAAGCCAGAAGACTACAAGGTGAGTCATATGTCATACATACTGGTAGAGAGTATATTTTAAGGGATCTTAGTCTGTAGAAACAAAGACTCAGAATTAAAAACATAACCCCATGTTTGGGGTTACATTTAATAACAACAATTATTGTTTCCTGAAATGAACCCTTTTTGAAAGCATTAGAATAATGAAAGACGGAGGAAAATCTCATAATGCTCCCATCTATACCTTACAGTTCTTGGAGTTATTAGTTCACTGTTCCATGTTAGGATTTTAACATCTACACTGCTAGTAAGAAAAGGATCTCTCTGACAAAAGCACTGACCTATTTAAACTATGTGCACTTTGTGATCTGCATGGCACACATTCTTTGCAGCAGGCACATTAACTCTCTGTGCTACCATAAAATGAGTTAACAGTTCCACTTGACAAAACTCCTTCTCTCTCCAGGGAGAACATTAATCACTGTTATCTTGACATTTTAATTTTTGTAAGGAAATTGCAGAGGCCAGCAATGCAGCAGGCAGCAGCAAGTGCTTTTAAAGCCACAAAATACTTCCAAACGCGGCGCCACCTGGAAGAGTCAGCGCGCGGTGCGGTGGCACCGGTCGCACCGCCCTAGAGCCGGCCCTGATTCTCACACACACACTATTAGTGCAGGAGATATGGCTAGACTCTGAGCGTCTTTGAAAAGCTTTTACATTGTGTCTCAGACTTTACGAGGTAAATACGGTAAAATAGTGTAAAGCCTCCGGAGATCACTTATTAAAATTCAGTGTACCTAGATGGGCAATTTATATATTCTTCTAAATAAAATTGGATAATTGGGTACCTTTTAATGCGATTTAAGAGCCGTAGTATAAAAGATGGTGAGTTATCCCAATAAGCTTATGATTACTAATTTATTTATTGCCTTTTATGAATTGGTTTAATTGATAGCTAAGAATTATAAAAAAAAAATTGTTTCAAGGTTCCCATTCATTAACGTACTAGACTCTTTTTCACCACTAACAGCAAATCACTTTTCACATTTTTCATCTGAATAATTACCCCTTAGTAGACAATAAGAAATTACTGAAAGGTATTTTGTTCAATGACTACATGCAGCTGAACATATAGTAGAACATATCTAGGTCCACAAACCTTTTGCATTATATAGTTTCACCTCCTCTGTAGATAATGTCTTCAGTCTACTGATTGTTTCTTGCCTGAAAAGTGTTTAAAAAAATGTCGATTTCATGTGAAAACCTTCAGATTGCTCATACTGTATCATTAAAGTGATTCCTTTAGGTCTTCGCCTCAGAACAAAAAGACAGGTACAACCTGAGGTTTTGAAAATGCTTCCCCTTCCTTGTGAGAGCCAAATCCCCCTGAAGGAGTACAAAAACCACACCTTGCTGATTTTACCCGGCTCAACTACTAATATGTGAATTTTTGGAGACCTTGACTTTGAGGCATAACAAAAAGTAGAAAACGAGGAAAAAATAAAGAAGAGAAAGGTTGGAAAGCAAGGACAAAATGAGAAAGCAAGGATAAAAAAGGATCTGCAAAGTTCAGATAAAGAGAGTCATGATGACTAAGCCATGTTGGTACTTGGAAGCTTAGAACCATGAAAATCCGGCAGCACTAGATGCGGAGAGAAAGGCTTTGGGTCCTACACTTATTTTTGTACCTATGAAGACTTACCTACAGGCAAGAGCATAGCTCTGGGGGGTGAGGTGGGGGAGGTCTGGGGTCTGACACCCCCAAATAAACGCATTTGTGGCTTGGTAGTTGGGTCAGGACGCCCTGATTCGGGCCTGCTATGTCTTTGTTGATTTTGATGCTCGTCATGATTTAATTTAATATATTCATTTTTGGATCAGGAACTTAAATATATATAGTGATCAGTTTCCCAAAAAAGTAGCAAATCTACACCCATAGAAGTACTCCTTGAACCGATACTGACTTACTATTTTTTAGAATTCACAAACATTGGCAACAGTAGATTTAGAAAGCTGTGCCTGTCTCAAGTTTCTACCCATACTTCTGGCAATCAAAAACTCAAAAGCTGGTGGGACGATTGCTTAAAAATAGACAAACCAATTGCAATATATTGGGGTAGCATTTCAAACCATTATTTTTCTCCTGCTGTGCCTCTCTAGACAGAGGGCCTAAGTTAGGTTTTGGCAGATGGAGTGAAGGCAAAGAGGGTGGCAGAGGTCTTTACGTCTGCCACACTGCCTTTACTCTGCCAACAAATTTAGAGATGTCCACCGGCTCCTTAGACATCTCAATACATTGGAAAGGACCGATGTTATCAAGGTTCCTGTCAATGTAGGAAAAGTTTGATGGACCACTCAGTCAAACACGGCAGCTGGCCGTCAAACGTTTCCAGCGTTTTTTTTATTTTTAAAAAACAATCTCCCGAAGCAGGAGGTTTATTTTTAAAAAATAAAACAGTAATAATGTTCAGTTCAGTTCAGTTTAACTTTATTCGGATTCAGTAAAGATCCATAAAAGTACAAAATCATTGTAAACATATAGCATACATTCTTCACTTGGGAAAAAATAAAACATATGAAGAATAATAAGATAAATATCATAAAGCAAATACATAACTAGAAGAAAAAAAACAATTTTAAAATAGATACATTATCGCCCATCTACTATTCTATAAGATCACTGTATACAGGGTTTTCAAATGTCCGCAATGACAAAATTCTTATTTATATAGTTGGATGTTTACAATTTGCCTATTTGCACAGCGTTCTAAAGTTTATATTTTGCGTCTTTGCACAGCTAGATTGATGGTCATTGTATGTACTACTGGTTAAACCCATTCCCCCCTTTTTAAAATTGTTTTTTTTCTTCTAGTTATGTATTTGCTTTATGATATTATGCGGGCAGCCTGACTCATCAAGAAAGGAAAGAGTCCAAAAGTCAATGGAGGACAGCCGCAAGGGGTCTCATTCGAAATTTAACAATTCTTCGCACAAACACTGAATAGAGTCACTCTCAGGATAAGTCCAAACTGACACGAGAGAACATGAGGTCATATAGCTTGACACTGGCCAGTAAAACGGAAATTCACTAGTTCGGAGTAGCAGCCCAGTAATCGAAAAATCCTGGGTCCTACTGTAAGGTCGGAGTCACAAACTGCTGCCGGATTATGCCATCATCATAGATCCATTCACCCTGTGGCCCAATGCTTTTTTAGTCGGGAAATTTGGGATTCACAACTCTCAAAAGTTCACTGACTAAGCTATTCCCCTGCCTGTGGGGGTAGAGGGTAATGGGGAGGTACGGGTTGAAATTCACCTTTCAATTCTGTGTAATCAACTTTGGAATGAGGGGCAGCATGTGGTTTCCATCATGTCCGGGCTTGAAGGCATTGGTCATTGGACATCTCATGTATAAAACATGTTTTCCCTAATTCTGACTTGTATTTGGAGGAAATAGGGGCCAGTGGATGGGAGTGAGGGGGTTGCAGGTCAGTAGACCTTTTGATTTACCAGTGGCACAGAATGATCATGATGCTTGGAAACACCTGCTCTTTCCATTAGAGATTAGTAGAAAAAGCTTTGACATGTGCCAGTACACACACACACACACACACACACATACACATATTGTAATTGTAATTCCATTTATATAGCGCTTACTGCCCCTAACGAGGCATTGAAGCGCTTTTTCGGCGAGTAGCACGCTTCTCCGGAACCCAAAAAGGATTAGTGGTGAATTAGTATAGGGAAATATGAAATTAATTTGAGCGGTTGACTTATGACCGTATTATAAGTTGTGTGCCATACCACATTAGTAATAGTGCACCTGGTTCCCAGAACAGGCAACGCAAGACGGCACAGTAGTTTGGGGTTGCAATATTACTACAGTATTGAAAATGTTCCCCTCAGGAATGTGGAATAAATGTGGGAATTGATATTTGCTCACAATTCCCCCGTGATTTTCTGGAACCCTGGTCCTTACACATTTCATAATGTTTTCCTTCTGAAATCTATTTGAGGGAGGGAACTCTGAGGAGCACATAACTCGAACTCTTGATTTGGCGGATGACTACTGCTACAAGCCAAACCAGTTTTTACGACTTAACAGTATTGAGGGCCTCACTGTGTTCACTGGTCCATTCCTGGTATGATGCGTAACAAAGCACTTTTGAGTGATTTGTTTGTCAAGTCAAATATATCAGTTGACAGTTCAAAGAGTAGAGTACACAGTCCTAGAAGGTAATTTAGACTAAGGCTCATGGCCCGCCAGTCCACCATGACAAGGGAGGACATGACCTCTGCTCCCATGGTCGGGGACCACCCATCATATAACACAGTCCTAGAAGGTAATTTAGACTAAGGCTCATGGCCCATTAGTCCACCAAGACAAGGGAGGACATGACCTCTGCTCCCATGGTGGGGGGGCCACCCGTCATATTACGAGATGCCCAAATGCTTGGTGTGGCAGTTGAACAGGGCAGAGCATTTTCCTGAGCAGGGCACCCATTTTCTTTGGATTCATTCACCATTTTTTGGTTTTCCAGAATCAGATCCTGAAGCAGGGCTTACTGTCTGAAAAACATAACTAAATTGAGTTGGCACACGCAAAATCTGCCCCCAGTGCCTGGCAATCATTTGCATTGTTTCCTGTTTGGGACCACCAGAATTTTCCTGGCATTCATGAGCATGAAACATGTATGTCAGGAAAACTACCCTAACCAGGTCGGACACTCTAATGTACTTTGACCGACCAGCCTGAGGTTGAAGGGCTGCTGATCAAAGGTTTCTGATGAGGGTGTAGGCAAACCGTAAATATGGAGGTGGGGGTGCACCACCAATTTCTACTTGAGCTTCCACTCCACCAAAAGCTTAATGAGTCCCATAATTCCCCTTTACCCTGAGAGCTGGTTTGGTTCGGTTAAATGGATACAGACTGGTATTTTCCTCATCCTGTTAATGTCAAATGGAGAAAATGAGCATAAATCTGAATATTTTCTCCTTTGACACTTACACTTTAAGTAGCAAATACGACAACATATTCCTTTAAGTGAAAAATTTCTGAGGGGCCCCATGAACCCAGATTATTGTTGCATGTGCTATACCCTTGCAGGCCGTGGGCCTGTTTTCATTGCTTGCACCAGGGGTCATGCTTGCCCTGCTACACCACAGAGTGATACTTTGTCCTTCAGACACAAGGACAATATTGTCTGCTTGAAGGGACAATCAGCAGTCCATGCTGCTTGTGCCCCCCTGATCTTGCCTGAAAAGCGTCCTTCATTGCATATGGTGACACTGAAGGCCCGCAGCTGGAATCTTCTGGTCAGTAACACCGCTCTTAAAGGGCAGGGTTGATTTACGCGTTTAAGAACAGGTCCAGAGACCTACGCTTTTAAGTATGGGCATAATTGGGAAACTGTACTGCGTGTTCCCTTCTCAGATTTTGCACAAACCAGAAAAACGAGTAAATAAATTAACCTTGCAATTTTCAAGCTGGAAAAAGAAAGCTTCATGTAGAATGAAGTAGACACATTAGTTGCCAAATTCGAGCCCCAACACTGAGATTTTACCCTGGATAAAATGGAACAAGCACATTTTTGTATGGCTTTTGCACGGCGTGGATATTGAATAAATAAGGAATGACGCAATATTACATCTAGAGATGCCAGCAGCAGGCTCGCCCTCCAAATCTGCAGCAGGGCCTACATAAAGCGCTGTTTGTTCTGAATAAAATGCCTACCGGTTGGGTAACCGAGTCAGGACTTGATCCAAACCCCATGTCAGGTTTTAGAAGAGGCTTTTAATGGATCGGTTTGACTTTGGAAACAAGAGCTAAAAAGTATGTTTGTCTGACCTGAAGAAGTAAACACCGTAGAACCCCAGGGAGTGCAGGTTGCTTTGACTCACCAATGAGATCTGAGACTGACGCTTCATTGCGTCTCAAACATTTACCTGATTGGTGGAGCTGAGGTCCTCTCAGGCACGTACCCTTTCTTCTAGGAGTGTGAAGAGAACCAGTGTTTTCAACCCGCCCAGGTGGCGACGAAGACTGCGTATACTTGCACAAGAGATAATTTATCTGAGCTCACTCTTTAAAAGACGTGTTCAACATTTTTTTAAACAGGACATTCGAGCAAATATTTGGCACTTTTATCATTTACAAACAAAATACTTCAGGAAAGAAAGCCAGATGCAGCCTTAATTTTTATATGCATATAGGCGACTTTTGTTTTTATCAATGTTCATAAAACCACATATTGAATTTGAAGGCAAGCATATTTACCACTCCATCCAAAAAGCTATAGAAACAGGTTTGAAACCATGCTCTTACAGTGTCATGAAACCATTGCTTCCTTACACCAATTTCTCCCACGCCCAATTCCCTTCAACCCCTTCTCCATCCTGAAGCATACTTTGACCAGTAGGCTATGTATTAACCATAGGGGTATCAACACAAAATAATTCCACTATCTCAGTCGTGGAACAATGAGTATCAGCAGTGCAGGTGTTTAAAATATGGCATCAGGTCTTTCTATACAGTGTCTTGTGTAGTACACGTCATCTCTTCCTATTGCAAGACACATCTAGTTCTAGTACAGCCCTGTTGTGGCCAGAGGTGGCAGCCCATTGTCTGCTCTGCTCACTAGAAGAGGCTAAGCCTACAGGCTGATGACATCAATGCTTTAGTTTGTGTGGCATCTCTCTCACCTGATACAAGTTCTCATTATCCAACACAAGAATCATATACATGTATCTATGTCAGTACGTGAGGATAGACGATGTGACAGACTGTAGTTCCATTATACTAATGCCCGTACACCTGGCCTTGTACTGTGGGCATTCACCCTTTTGTGTGCAGTACTTTAAGTATATCCCAAAAACTGAACTCCTTCTTACTATAGACTTCAAGAACACATTGTGGCAACATCTGAGAATTCCAACGGTGTCTATAGCGGATAGAGATTGATGTATCTGTGTAACCTCATCTCATCATTCCCAAGGATCTTTCCATATTCGCCTAGATATAAATGCATCTTTTGTTCTCTGTGATAGTTTTAATCAAGTTCATCCATGTCGCACCTGGACACTCCTCCAAATTCTCGCGTATTTTCTGGACACCACCCTTTCTACCAATTCTGTCAATTTGCTAGTTGTGGTGTATTCCCAGTTGCAGGCATCTGAGCTTCTTTCTGTACAAGGTGCTATTTCTGATTTATTATATATTGCTATAGAGCAATTGCACCAACCGGTATTATTGTGCTTTATAAGGAACAACCCACAGTACAACAAAAAATTAAACAGAAAGTATAGCATCCACTCAAGTACAAAGTATAACTGTGAACTTCTGAGGTGGCAGAAGAGGAGGGCTTTTCTAAGTTTCCTGAAGAATCGGATGGCGGGTTGAGTTCTTATCTGCCAGGGAAAGTGTTCCCTAATTCGGTTCCTGTGCCAGTCTAAGATTGCTTCATGGCTTCAGATGTTATGAATTTTAGGGTTTTCAATTGAAGTGACTTGTTGCTTTACGGCCGCATAAAAATAGGTTTGCCATGTACATTTACTTTTTTAGATGGAGGGCCTTGTGTGTGAGGTAAGCTTTAAAAGATGGATAAAACAGCCTTTTGGGATTGTTAGACATAGTCACATTTTCTTTTGGATGAAATAGGTCTGGCCTTACAATGAAATACAGCTTTAAGTTGGATGCCAAAGGACTAAGGGATACTGACTAGAGTGGTGTTGCCAAAGTCCAGGCAGGAGGTAATTAGTGGGTGTGCTGATATTTTCAGGTGGCTTAGGAATATAAGGTTCTTGATTTTCCGTAGAGAATGGAGGTAGAAAGTGGCAAACTCCCTAAGTTTATCTATTTGCAGTGCTCGTGAGACACGAATTGTCAAGGGTAAATTGTTTTACTGGGACAAATGGATGAGGGGAATCCTTTCAGCTAGAGTCCTTTCAGAAGTGGCAGATCAAGTTTGCTTTTTCTTTTGGAGTGACAATATGGAATTCAGTTTCCTGTAGATTCTAGAACAGCAAGTTGTCAGCCAGTCGCTGATGGAGTATTTTGAGACATGATTGAACAATAAGGATGTCATAAATTGAACTGTTTTTAGATATAGTTATGTGTCTTCCATATATTGTAGGACGGTGACTCTTGTCTCTCTCAAATTTACACTTATTAGTTGGTGCACAGGATAAATAGTGTTGGGGATAGTACATATCTGTTAGTAACTCCACACATCAGTGGTGAGTTTTTGTGACATGTTTGTCAATCTTCACTATTTGGTTAGGAAGGAAGAGATAGGAGGATTTCGAATTCAAGCCTTGGTTTTGGAAGCCCATTCTGTATTCTAGTTTGTTCAGTATGTTAAGATGATCAACATTGTTGAAAGCTGCTTGTAGAGATAGAAAGTAGAGTAATTATGTGCCCTTCTCGTCATGGGTGTTATGGATATCATCACAGGCTTTCACAGTTTCAAACTCTTCTGATGCCAGATCAGAAACCAAACCTGTAGGCACTCAATAGGTGATTGTCATTGATATCGGTCTTTAGATGTTGTGAGACACATTGCTCAATTGCTTTCCCAAGTCAAGGTAAGGCGGGCTACAGTTGGGTAGTACATTTAGATCAAAATTGGGGGCGTTTTCAGCATTTTATTGATCTGGCTAGTTTTTTGGAATGTCGGAAAAATTATTTGAGGGGAACAATACGTTGAACTGTAGGCATCATGCAGGTCTGAAGAAGTGGATGCTTGTTTTGATGGTATTTTCTGGTAAAGAGGCCTAGTAGTAGTCCATTGATTTGAGTTGGTATGCCATTGTAGGTCCCTACAAGATACAGAGGAAAAGAGCAACTAGTGTTTCGTGTTTTTGGTTGGAGGTATTCATTCATCGATTTGTTAGGTGCAATGCTATTTCTAACCTTAGTGATTTTATCGTGGAAAGAGGAGATGCTGTATTTGCATTGTGTAACCAATGATGATGACAGTGATTTTTAGTAGGTATTTGAATAGCAATCTCACAATCTTCAAGGATGTAATTTTCTGCTCTTGGACATGGTTAGCCTTGGTATTTAGAATTACCTTGTTAGTATTTCTTCACTAATGCTCTGAGATTGTTCCCAATAATGCAAGATTTCCAGGTCCCCCAGACCTTTTCAGCGGTTTGAATAAATCTTCTTAGGTTAATTAGAAAGTCATTGACCCATGGTTGACTCAGTTTGGCCTAAAGTTGTTTTGGCTTGAGAGAAGCTGTGGCGAAAGACGTGTATATAGAGCTATTGTACTACTTTAAAACTGTATCAGTGACTGCTGCTGGGCCAAATTTCTTGATTTTAGGGAGGAGGAAGTTGTGGGTGATGCATTCAGGTAATTTATTGATAGTGGGTTGTAGTTGATGTTTCATTGATGGAGAGTTATTGGAGGTTGGAATGAGAAAAGTTGCGTGGCAGTAATCAGACCAATAATTTTCAATAGGGGAGCAGGCCTTTAATTTTCATGAGAGGTGTGATGATTAGATGGAGAATTCTCACATGGTTTGTTTGTCGGGCTGAAGGAGAGTTTGGAAAGATTGTGTAGGAGAAAAAGATTTAGATTACATTAGGGTGTTGCCCCAGTCAATGTTTGAGGACAGGATTTTCATGACAACTTTGGTTTGAGCGTGACTTCAGAAGCTAGTTGGACAATTACAATGGATTTTAGTTTTGGTGGGTGGCAAGCATGGTAATTTTGAGCTATTTGAAGGCTGACTGAATTTGTTCTTGGACTATTGACTTTGTTGTGATTGGCCACATAATTGCCTGGTAGTGGTGTCAGAAATGGGATTCTGCATGAACCTCTCAAGTTTTGTTCAACCATTTAGATATGGCTATATCTAATTTTCAAGGATTTCTGCTTCACATTTAGTAAAATCAAGCCTTTCTTCTACCTGGCTGTTTCTTGTGCCCTTCCTAGGAGAGTTAGAAGTGGTATTGGGGTACTGGGGTTTATGTCATGGTTAATGCCCTTCATCCCAGTGACCTGTGTGTTAGTCACAGCAATGTAAGACATCTTCTAGTCTGCTGTGTGCCTCCTTATTAGGTATTTCTGGTTGGTACTCTCAGCAGGTATCATAGTAGTTGTGCCAAGGATTGTATGAAACTGGTGTTGGCTGGTGGTGTTACTGTGTCTGCTTCTCATGTCTATCCCCTCTCATTTCATTTCTTTATTTTTTGTGTTTTTGCCTTACTTCTTGTTCACAATTAAACATTTCAATAAGTTGCATATTTTGCCAAGTGCATGTTGGTCTTTTTTTGATCAATGGTATAGTTGTTCTGCATGAGGTGACATGGATACAGGTATGTGATGAGGGGCCTCAAGCTGAAAGATATGCTCCAGAGTGGATCTCGATTCTAGAGGTTGCAGTTGTGTTCTGAACTTCAAGCATCCCCCATGAACACAGCGTGGTTCCTTCTGATTCTTTGCTTACCTGGTAAGGTGAATGCACATACAAGCGGATTAGTCCATGGTGGCAATGTATGTAGACATGAAATTATATTCTAAATGCATTTTGCTCCTACTACAGGACTGAACAGAAGAAGAGAACAACTTGACTAAAGTCTAGGGAGGTGCCCACGAACGACTGTCAGCCCTAGATCAAGTTACAGTGCTTCTTAGTGGCGAAATATAAAGTAAAAAAAAAGGATGACACTACATTCAGTATTGGTTGTTTATAGTTGTGCTTTCAACACCTTCAACCATCCAATCTTGTCTTCAAAACTTGAGAAACTAGATTTGCACCCCTTCATAAGGTCGACATTTATAGGTATATGATGTAGAGTGCCACCTGACCTCTACCTACGTAAAGTGTAGGTATTCCCTCCTAGAGGCCGGGCGCGGACGATAGGGATAAATAAAAGAGCGGTGGACCGCTCGAAGCCAAACCCTCATAGTGGAAGTATCATCATGCTGTTTTTGATTAGCCTGCCTGAGTTCCTGTGATTACACCCCATTCTCTTTTAACTGGCGACAAGGGTTTCTCGTATTGCATGATGGCCCGCTACATTGTCGTCTGCCCATCGCCCAGCTGTGTGCTCCCAGGCCCGCTTACTTCCAGGACCTCGTACCTGCCGTTCCACACTGGAGCCTTCCTCTGCCTCCACGGGTGGATCTGCACAAGTGGGAGCACAGCTGCAACTCCCTGAAACTCCATGGCCTAGCCACTTTATCACAAACCCAGCGAGTACAGCAGACACAAAAGTGGAGGGTTTGCCTCTCCCTGCTCCTCCCGGCACTCGATACACCACCGGCAAGTCGCAGAGGGAATCCTCAGTACAGGAGTTGCTGAGCCTGACTACTCTGGCCCCATCTAGAGCCCACCTAAAGCAGCACATGTGGCCATGAGCAATGGTAGACACTTCACCCATCGCCACCTTGTGGCCATCCATAGGTGGTGCGCCTGCTGTTGACATGGCTCCAAATTCACCAGCAGGACGTCTGTGCAAGATCTAACACCATCCTTGCCTGTCATCGCTGCGAGCCAGAAGACATAACCATTTCCACAACCTGACAGCACTGATGGCCGCTAGGTGAGCACGTGAGTACCTTTCCCACCGTGTCAAGCATCTGCCTGACAGCCATGGCAGTCGACCAGCAAGAAGGAGCAGCAGGGTCTGAGGTGCTGACAGGACACAGACCTCATGCATTACTGCAGACACTTCAGCTGTTCAGTGCCTTGGCGGACCTGGTCAAGGCAGAACCTAGGTGGCACTCATGGACTGGCCGTCTGAACAACTATTTTCGCGCCACCCAGGAGACCGACGACACGGTGATGAGGTCTCCCCTCCTGCACTTTGGGGGAGAAGAATTCTACAAACTTTTTGAGACTGCCTGCCACAGTGCTGGGGATGGCTACAATGCGGCAGTGAAAGCCCTTGACACTTACTTCGACCTGCAGCTCAACCCTGACTTTGAAAAGCTCAAACCACGACAGGCCCACCAGAAAGAAGACAAGAACATTGACACTTTTCATGTCCAGCTGTGGCACCTTATCAGGATATGTGTGGATGACGATCAGTGCAAGGAAGGGTGTTTCCAGCTCATACAGGGCTGCAGGTATGCCAACCTATGATGACTCAAACTGCACCAACCTGGCATCATATTTGATGCCATTGTGATGCTGGACAATTCATATCAGCTGTTCAATATCCTGGCGGAAAAGATGGAGCTTGCGCTCAACAGACCACAGGGTGCCTCGGGCGCATCAGATACCTGGCAACCGAGGGTCAAGACTGAGAGAATTGATGCCGTCTTCAGACGATGGGGTAGATCACAGAATACGACAGCACTGACCATGGTGCCACCAAGGTGCGGCAATTGCGGAACGAAGCAACACCAAGGAGAAGGCTGCCTAGTGAAAGGCAAGACATGCTTCAAATGCGCAAAAGCTAGCCACTTTGCATATGTCTGCAGAGCTTGGAGCTAGGGCGATGGCCCCATGGGAGACGCAGACAACAAGCTCCTCTGAACCACCTCACACTAGATGATGGCACATCAGAGGGGAGCAAAGCGGGATCCAACTCTGTTAAAGGCACCCCAGAAACATCTTTACAGCACAGCTGGAAAACTAAAACAAGAAATTGGCCCTCATTTGCAAGTAGCAGTGCCTGCCCTAATTGACACAGGGGCATCCATCAACATTATGGACTATTAGCAGTTTGTGATGCTCGTACCACAAACTCTACTGGAGCGGTCGAAGGCCAACATCTTCACGAATGACAGCAAGTGCCTACTACAGGTGGCTGGAGCTGTTAATTACACTATCGAAAAGGCAGAACGCAAGACCCAAAACCATTTTCACTGCACCAAGGAGGGGACTAGTGCTCTGTTGAGCTGCCTCACCATGGAAAAGCTTGGTCTCATCTTCTCTGCCCGATATGTCCACACCAACCAGGTGAGTGTGATCCTGAAAGAATTCCAGTGCCTCTTCTAAGACCTTGGCTGCCTGTGAAATTCTCAAGCAAAGCTTCACATAGACCAAACTGTCCGTCCATTAGCACTATGCCATCACGTGTCCCCTTTCACTTCAGACCCCAGGTTGAAAATGAAATGAGAAAACTAGAAGAGCTGGAAATCAAAGAAAGGGTGTAAGCCCAATCTGTGGGTGTCCCTGCTGGTAGTGGCACCCAAGCAGCGGCAATCAAGAGCAGTACACTTCTGAGTGGATATGCGCCTCCCGAACGCAGCCATCTGGCGAGATGTGTCATCTAACACCTACCATCATCTCAGTCCTTAAAGGGGCACAATGGTTATCCAAAACTGGACCTCAACCCGGGATACCACCAGCTTGAGCTAGACCCTGCATGCCACTATATCACCATGTTTTCTACCCATGTCTGCTGCAGGCAATACAAGCATCTCAAACTTCAGCATCTCTTCAGTGGCCGCAGTATTCCAGAACACAATATGGGAGGAACTGTCCGGTCTAGAGGGGGGCTTAACAGAAGCAGCAACATATTAATCTTGTCTGACACAGTGGAAGAACACCACAGGTGGCTCTGCACACCCTCACCCCCCTGGTGGAACACGGCCTGACACTACATAAGGAGAAGTGCTTGTTCTTCAAACAATCCATCGAGTTCTTTGGGTACATTTCTACAAAGATGGTGTGCAATTCAACCCCAAGAAAGCAGAAGCCATCCACAGCACCCCAAAGCCACAAAGTTCTGGGGACGTGACAAGCTTCTTAGGAATGGCCACCTTCTGCGGGAGGTTTATCCCCAACCTAGTGACCCTAGCAGAGGCTCTGAGACAAAACTGGATGCCACCTGGGAATGGACCTTTTGAACAGAAGATGCCTTCTAAAGTGTGAAGAGTACACTTGTAGTGAGGCTGCTGGATTAACTGCGGATATTGCTAAGTTAGCATAGGTTAGCACAAGCTTGGCTGCCATGTTGCTGCTGTTGCACATGTTACTACATGACTTTGTTTTCGCAAAATCTCTGCTTGTGCGTGTTCACATGAGAACTATCTGCTTTTCACGTTCCTTGCTGTACTCTGTGGTTTTCGTATGCACATGATGTTCAAGGTCGAAAAACAATGTCCCTTGTTATTTTGTTCTGTTCGGTCCCCCGCAGTTAGACATAACACGAAACGCAGCTGCACTGCTGAAAATCGAGTGCTTTTAATATTGCATGCATGTTAGAGACACTTGAAGAACAACCTTTCCAGAGAGAAGAGCTGTGCTTCTCCAGAGATGTAAACCTTTGCATCTAGACTCGAAGGTATGGCATCCCCCTGACAAAGCCCAGAGGTCTTCTTTTTTATAATAAACGAGTTCCTAGCACGGGGAGGGTGGCAAGGCATAGTATGCCGTTTTCCACTAGCTCAATAAAATGATATCCACTTTTTTTTCTATGGAATTGTAACAATGCTGATTATATTGTGTTTATGCATTATGCTGATAGTACTGGCACGTGTACTGCATTTTAGAGCACGATAGTTAAAATAAACATTTTAAACTATACCGTGTCTCTGATTACTCATGTTGTGGACAAGTATGAGTGAGTGAGCGAAAGAGTGTTCATGCTCCAGCGATTCCTGAGAGAGTCGGAGTTACATGTTCTGTGTTGTCTAATTATCGGTAGCTTCGCTGTAGTAGGGAGAACGAATGAGACACTATAGCTATTTGGATTGGGATTTTGGGCACTAAGGTGGGTAGTTGGTACGCCACTATACACCAAGGTCCTGGTTTCCTGTGCATAGTTCTGTAAATGTGAAGAATACCTGCAACACACTCATGAGTGACGCCACATGGTGTATTACATCCTGCATCACAATACGGAGCTGGTGGTAGATGCCAGCTCAGTAGGACTGGGGGCAGTGCTGATGCAGGAGGCAATTCACCACAAGTGAGTCCCACTCTCATTCGCCAGGCCGTCACAGAAACAGTCTCATTACGCCAGTTCTCCCCCTATCTATGCGGCTGAAGCTTCAGGGTTGTAACTGACCACACATAGCTAGTACCATTGTTTGCAGGCACGCCCAGAAACACACCACCATAGATCAAGCAGTGGAACGTCCCGCTCCAGATGTATTATTTCATGGTGACCTCCATGCCAGGAAGGCCACAACCCTGCCAATGTAAACCCGGTATTTGTAAAGTGCAAACAAATCACCCCTAAGGGTCTCAAGGCGCTGGGGGCCATCGGGAACATTAAGCGAGCTATTGCCCAGAGTCACATGGTGCTGGGCTGAGCTGCCGCCGGAGCCGAGGATCGAACTGTGAGCCCCGTGAACCCTGTGCTCCAGGGTCAGCTTCCCTGCCGCTGCGCCAGATAACTTCCTGTTGTGACACCCACTGGACAGGGGAGTGGCCAATACGGATGAGGATGAATAAGCAGAGGACTTTGTCAACATGGTCGTCTGCAGTGCATGCCCTGTGGCGATGACCGTTGAGGAAATCAGGACAGCAGTCAGGTCAGACCTCTGTCTCCTGAGAGCATTACACACCTTCCTCGACCAATGATGGCACCAATTCCTGGACGGAGAAAAAGAATGGGACCCCAATGACAAAGCCACCTTCATACATTTGTGGCGTGTCCGCCACAAGCTAAGCTACACATTGGACAGGCGCCTGCTGAGAGGCTCCCGAATCGTGATTCCGGGAAGCCTATGGGGATCCGTCATTTCTATGGCTCATCAGGAGCACTAAAGCAGAGTGAAGACCAAGGCCAGGCTAAAGAGAAAAGTCTGGTTCGCCCGGATGGATGAGATGGTGGACGACATGGTCACTGCTTGTGTTTCCTGCCAAACAACAGGGGGAGACTCTGCCCAGCCCCCCCTCACCACGGAGGACTGACCTCAGCATGGATTTTGGGAGCTTCCCTGAATGGACGTCCACTGTTCCAATCATGGACAATCACTCCAAATTCACTGTAGTAGGGGTAACCCAGTCCACAGCATTCAAAATGCTGCACCCAGTGATGGAGAAAACATTTGCGTTGTTTGGACAGCCGGAAATCATCACAACATATAATCAACATCTATTTGAGGGCACCGAGTTTGAGAACTAGCTCCACAGACTGGTATTGAAATATGGGAAAATCACATCAACCTCGCCCCAAGCCAATAGAGAGGTTGAGCTATCCATGAAAATACTCAGAAAACCCTCAAAATAGGGGTCAACCAAATGACAACCTGGAGTCCTGCCTGCACAGGTTCTTAATGGCTTATTGACAATCACATCACAACACGACGGGGTATGCCCCTGTGGACCGCCTCCTGATGCAATCCACCAGAGACACAATCCCCACGAGTCGCAGTTGGCAGCCATTGCCGCTGAACAAGGAGGTGGTGCAAAGAAAGCGACAGACCACCAACAAAAGGGCGAGCCAGTGCAAAGGGGTACAGGCACTGACTTTCCAAGTGGGGGAACTGGTGTTCCTAAACGATCGCCACCCTGGTCAAAGATTCAGAACACCCAATCAATGGGACCCATGGAGAGTCGCCCAAATGTTATGAACCATTGTCATGGTGTCGCAAAGGGAGTGAGATGGTGACTAGGAATGTATCATGGTTCAAAAGAGTGGTGCAGCACACTCAGATACAGCCGTGCCACCGCCAATACTCCCGGAAGAGGAGTGGGTCCAAGAAAGAGGGGCAGTGGCTATCCCAAGGGCCCCAATGCTAAGTCAGGAAGGGAGCTCAAGAGAGCAATCGGATGAAGCCCCTAGTCCAGCCGTTGAACAACCAGCAAAGAGGGGTGCTATGGAATGTCTTGAGGGAGCAATGGATTCCTGAAGCCAGACAACAACATTGTACCGCCTCAGGCCAAACCCAGATCCCAGCTTAATCCTTAAGCACAATGCATGGGTGGCTGAAGGGACCTGGCCAAGGACTAATATGGTGATGGATGTAGAGTGTCACCTGGCCTCTACCTACATAAAGTGTATGCTCCTACCCTAGGGGCCGGGCGCCGATGATATGGATAAATAAAAGGGCGGTGAACTGCTCAAGGCCACTCCAATATAGTGGCAATATCAGTGTTGGTGTGCCGTTATTGATTAACCTGCCCTTGGGCCCTGTGATTAGGCCCCAGGCCCTTTACATATACAATAGCAACATGCCTTATATCAGGGCCAGCCTCAAGGGTAGATGTCAAGTGCTCTGAAATGCCAAAGAGGTGTTAAATAAGGCAGTCTGCTGGGCTAACCTTATATAATTTCCTCTTCTTAAAAATCTTGTTAGAGTGGATAGTACACAATTGCATAACATACTTAAACATTGTACATAACTTATGGCATTACAGCATATTTCCAGAGCAGGAAACCATCTGCCCCCCCACCCACCTCCAACCGGTAGCCCAGGTCCATTTCTCGTATCCCCTCCTACGGGCCTCATATTTTGTCGAATTTCTTCAGACATCCCGTGCTTGGTATAGACCTCTCTCCGCTAGCATGCACCACTCCCTATTGCGTGCCCATTGGATCGTTTGGGGGCCGTCTTGCTGCCCCATAACTGCAGAATGACTCTTTTAGCCACCATCAGTGCCACATTACAAAACATGTGGGGGCATCAGGGTATTGTCTGCTCCCCTCACATTCCTAAACACACCAACTATGCTGACAGTTTGACTGATTGTCCAGTCACCTGTTCCATGTATACCTGTATACTCAGCCAGAAGATCCTTACAGTCGGTCACTCCCATAGAGTATGCACCAGTGTCCCTCTTTGGTTTCAACCTCGAAGGCACCTGTTGACGGGGGTCTTGCCCATTTTGTAGAGATTGGTTCGTGTATAGTGTGCTCTATGTAATATTTTAAGATATATGAGCCTGAAACTTGCTCTTATCACTACTTCCTTTTTATACCTGCACACTTCCTCCCAGTCTGTATCCTCAATTATCCCCAAGTCCGGTGTTACACAGATCTGTGAGATTGCGTGCTTGTGCAATGGAGCTGCCAGAACCCTGCATTCTAACGGAGTTTCCTCAGGCATTTCTCCCAGATATGCCATGTATTTAGTCAGAGTGTGTTTTACCTGGATGTATACAACTGTTTAGGAGCCCGACAGCCCGATTTGTACCCAGAGTTCTTCAAATGTCAGTATGCCTGTCGGTCCCCAGAGGTCTACCACCTTGGAAATACCTATTAAATCCCATTGGTGAGAGCTGTTCAAGGCTTTCAGGTCTGTGAGCATGTACAAGTCCCATAGGGACATCTTCAGAGGGACTTTCCCCTTCCAGCCCATAGCCTTGGTTGTGTCTTTCCAAATTAGAATGACGTGGCTGTGGGGTTCTGCTGTCTCCATGAGGTATCCCTACTGTGTAATGCCCTGAGGGTACCCTTGTCGAGGTAGCCACCTTATATCTGCCATAAAGACCGGGTTGGACTGCTCTTCGACGTCCCGATCATTGATCACAATCAGCTGGACTACCCAAAAATGGAACTTGAGTTTGGATAGTGCAATTCCCCCTATATTTTGCCCATGCAATAGACTCACTAGGGCAATCCTGAGTGGATCCCCGTTCCACAACAGTACCCTGGTGATCTCTGTCACTGTTTGGAAAAATGCCTCTAGGACTCTGTATGGTGTGTTTTGCAAAATAAATAGAAATTATAGTAAGTGTATCATTTTGTACAGCGCAGGCCTTCCAAATAGTGACAGGGGCAACTTTCCTCAGTGGGCTACGTCTGTCTTATACTGGGTGAGGAGTTCATTGTTATAAAATCCCCAGGGGTCGTAGTGATAAAGATACCAAATACCTAGAACCAGCTACAGTCCTTTGTAGAGGGCAGTCCCAGTCCTCAGGTGAGCGCGATCCTGTGGGTGAGTTGCCTACGGACATGCAACATTTGATTCGAATCCCAGGTGGTACGCAAATGTATTCATTATGACTGACTCTCTTTGTATGGAGTGCATGGCATCTAAAATAGAGAAATAGATCATCCGTGTAAAGGGAGATCCTGTCCTCCCAGTTCTGGTCCCATTATAGACCTCTCAGTAGTGCATCATTCCCTATCCACTCCACTAAGGGATCAATGGCCAAAGTCAACAGCAGAAGGGATAACGTGAACTTCTGTCTGGTATCCCTACCCAGTTCAAAATCCCACAACATTGCCCCATTGACTTGCACTCTAGCCAGCAGTGCTGGGTATAATGGTCGGACCCAAATAGTAAATGCAGGGCCAAATCCCATCTTTTTTAGCACTGCCATTAAGTAGGACCACATGAGTGAGTCAAATTCCGTCTCGTCATTGAGGAAGAGTATCACTGCCGGTTCCTGGAGGTTTTTGCTTTGCTCAAGTGCAAATAGAGTACAATTGTCTAAGATTATGTTTTGTGGCTTTCTGCAGCATAAACCTGATTATTTGCTCTGATCAGGTTACCCAGCACATCATAGAGACAGTTTGCCAGTATTTTTGCCTCTACTTTCAACAGTGAGATGGACCTATAGGAGGTCCAATCTTCCGGTTGTAGTCCTGCTTATAAATCAGAACTATGGTAGCCATTTGGATAGACCTAGGTAGGCATCCCAGTGCCAAGGCATTCCGGTTCAATCTGAGGAGGAGCTCACCCCATTTACTCCCCAGGCACTTAAAAGTCTGCAGGCAGGCCGTTTGGGACTATGTCTTCCCACTGTGAAGCTGATGTATGGCTTCCACAATCTCTGTTGCTTCTATTCCCCAATCTAGACTATCCCTGTCCTCCGTCATTAATACTGGAGTAGGAATATCTCTCACGAAGTCCTTCAAGGCCTGTTCATCACATTGTTGACATGATTGATATAGAGTTTTTAAGTAGGTTGCAAAGATAGATACTATCTCTGGGGCTGTGTCAGCCTTCAGTTTCTGTCCCATCCCGAATATCTCATACCCATCTGTGGCCTTCTTCTCAGTGGGACAGCCAGGCGAATAATTTCCCAGCCTTGTTCCCCACTTCGTATAGTCTGTGCTCACATAAGGTGATTGTATTCTTCCCTTGTCAGTGCTGTCCAGTGTGCCAGGGTTGGCGTAGGGTTGTCCTGGTAGTCCCCTCCCATTGCATCAGGTGCTGCTCTGGAGTTTTCACCTTTTCTGTGGCCTCTTTATGTTTCCCAGTTATTGTAGATTATAGATGACCTCTTATCACTGTTTTGCATGCCTCTCAGAGAATTATATCATAGCTTACTGTCCCTCACTCTCAGTAAAATAGTCTTCAGTGAATTGCATAAGTTATTTCTTTGTATGCCAGTCCCTGATATCCCTCAGTTCCCAACACCATGGTGGCCTGTCTATCCAGGTGTGGGTGGTTATTCTAGAGTAAAATGGTGAATGGTCTGAAATCCCACAGGGTAGGAACTTGGTGTCTCTGTATTTATGTCCCAGTATTAGTGACACTAGGAAGTAGTCTAATCCAGCACCAGCGTTCAGGGAGGAGGATGCATAGGAGAATGATCTTATGTTTTGCCCTCCACAGGTCTTGTAGACCCATCGCATGGCTCAAATCCATTAGTCTATGATTTTCCCTCTCTCCAATCTCAGTTTTGGCTTGACTATCCAAGTCGGGCACATTGTTTAATTAAAATCTCCTCCGGTGCTTAAGAATGCATCTGAGGCCTGCATCAGCTACGTCCCCATGTGGTGAAGAGACAATGATTGTAAGCCTGGTAGTACATACAGAGAAACAAACATTTTATGCTCCCCATTCCACGTTCCTAGTTTTGTTGCATAGCACTTCTCTCTGTCTGTCCATACCTGTGTGACTGCCAGTGGCAGGGACGTCTTTACCAGAATCCCCACGCTTTTTGAGTAGTACTCATACCTTGAGTGGGCCACTACTTTGTATCTGCATTGTCCCAGGAGTGCACAATCAATGCCCCTCAATTGTGTCTCTTGCAACAGGAGCACATCTGGGTTTTGCTATGCATGAATCTTCTGACCGTCCCACTTTCTACCTTGCTGCCCAGCCAATTAACATTCCAGGAGGGAAATATATGACTCAAGGGTTCACCCCACTCGGATGCATCCCAGTCAATCCAGTCAAATCTGTGATATTGAGTTAAACATCTTGGGTGAG
Organism: Triturus cristatus; assembly: GCF_964204655.1. NCBI lineage: Eukaryota > Metazoa > Chordata > Amphibia > Caudata > Salamandridae > Triturus > Triturus cristatus. The sequence continues at coordinate 988,867,017 of NC_140594.1, read as the reverse complement.
GTCACCCTATCCCTTGTTTCCCTTTTTGATGCCCTAACCCTCCCCAACTCCCCCCCTTTACCTACTGCCTCATGTGGTGAACCTTGAACTAACCACCTCCCCATTGCTTGAGGTGTGTGTGGCTCCTGTCCCATGAACGTGTAGTTAACTTCTATCAACAGTAGTACTATTAATGCAAACTTGTTTCCCACTGGTGGGTATGTATGTAGTGGGGTCTGTGTGCCACTCTGCAGTAGTGCTCCTCACCTCTGGCATTATCTTCATATGTGAGTCTCTAGCTCAAAAGTGCAACCTTACATCTCCGCCAATGCACTCTCCACTGCCTCTTCTGCAGGCAGTGGTTCTCGTAATTGCTTTAGGTCGGGGTACTTGTCGGCTTGGCAATCTGGGGTATTTCCTTTCAGTTGACTCTAAGCCTTTGAGTCGTTCCCATATCACCGGCCCTCAGGCCTCTATCCAGTTCCAGGCCTTGTCAGATGAGGTAGAGAACAATGCCTTCCGATAGGACTTTCAGTTTTGCTTGGAATAACATCATGTACTGAAGATTCTGTTTTCATAATTTTGCTTTTGCTTTGTCAAATGACCCTCAGTGGGCCTGCACCTCTTGTTTATAGTCTGGGAAAATCAGAATCTCTTGGTTTTCAATCCTGATCTGACCTTGTTACCCCACCGGCCATCGGGACTGTATCCCGATCCCTGTAATTAAGGAGTTTCGCAATCACTGGTCTGGGTCACGCCCCCAGTTTAGGAGGATCCCCAGGAATCCGGTGTACACTCTCCACTACAAAATGGGCAGACAGTTGTTGCGGCAGCAAGAATGTCCTGAGTACTCCCTTGATGTATTGTTAAATGTTCCCGCCTTCCAGTTTCTCTGGTATGCCCACCAGGAATATGTTGTTCCTTCGGGACCATCCCTCAGCATCCTCTGGCTGTGCATGCAGATGGGTCGTAGCCTCCCTGAGGTGGCCCATCTCTGTTTGCAATGGTTTGATAGCTCCAGCGTTTTCCTCCAGTGTAGATTTTACTGTTCCCACCCTGGCTGAGATCTTGTGTAGATCGTTACGCAGGGGATTGATGTCACAAATTACAGTGTATATTTTCTGTTCCAGCTGCACTTTTTTATCTTGCACCGCCTACTTTATCTCTATCATGGACAGCTCTGCCATTATTGTAATTGCACTCAGTAACTTTTTCTTTAGCTTTTGTAACCTCCTTTTTGTGAGGTGTTGTTTAATTAAGGTTGGTATGTTCCTAGCTGACCCCTACCATGTTAGTGTTGTTTTTTGATCCATGGAAATCCTTGAACTCTTGGGAGTGCGAGTTAGAATGTTCAGGAGGTCAGTCACCTGGGACTCTTGTGTGACCAAGGAACTCTGCTCTTTGGGAACATCATCTTTCATAATAAATAGCTTACCTTAATTAGATATTTCCGGATTTCTCTAGTGTATATTCATCTTCTTTAAAGTTTTTATTAAAAGTGCCATTGTCAATCAAGGTGAATGGTGAATAAGAATCAGCATAAGCATTAATAGATTTTCAATCTAACTGGATTTCACATGAAGGATACTAAAGTGTGTCATCCTCCTCTTGACTACTTATTACCTTCTTTGTACTCTGAGTCAACCTCAGTATGAACATGTACCCCATAACCTATAGTTCTTGATTTACAAATGTTTGCAAAGTGTACTGTTCTGTTGCATTTCCTGCAGGTTACACTTCTGGCTGGGCATTTGAGATGATGAGCAAGATGATTCAGATTACCACACCTATAACATCTTACATTATCATTTTTTGACTTGGTCTTTACAATCTGTTTTCCCTCTTGAACTTCTCACACTTGCTCAGAATTCCTTATAACACTAACCTCCTTTTCATACATCCAGGTGGATATAACAATGATCCCATTCCATTGAAGGGTATGGTAAAAATTAGAATTTCTTTTAAAGACAGACACACAATTGGTAAGGTGTACATTACTGAGAAAGGGTGTAATTTCTTAGGTTGGAAATATCAAAGGGATCTAGGAATTAAAGTAAATCCTAATAATGATGAACAGGTACTTCTAGTGGATAGAACTTTAGTAGGGAGAGATATTTGTGAAGTGAAGATTTCCCTAATGTTTTTGTAGGAAAAATGAGTATGCAAAACAATTATTTATATAAGATCAAACTCAAATCTGATGTTGTTCCTATTACATAAAATGTGTTCCATACCTTGAAGTACTGGGTAATTTAGACCCAGCGGTGCAGGGGCACACACCCTCTGACTTCTGGGTTCACCCTGTTCCAGACCTACAGAAACACAGAGTCTTCTGGGTGAAGTCAAAGAATCGTTGATTGGCTGCAGACCAATGACAGGTATCCTAGAAGTACAACAGCGTGTATGTTCTCAGGAGACTGCTGAAAATCATAGGGACGGACTTCTCCTTAAGTACAAAATATCATGCTCCAGGCACACATTCCTTGGTTTACGATATGGTCATATAAAGGCATACATTACAAACGAAAAAGCAGAGTCATGATGACCATCTCACATTCCAGTTCGGCTAGCCCACAATGATTTACACAGTAAGGTTCAGATCCCATGTTTGATGTAAAGAGACCCCCCAATAAACATGAGCATCTCCTGTTTTGGGAAACAAGTCATAAAGCAGGAACAAGCAGGTGTGAAAGAGATTAGCCGGGGGATTGTGTAGAATGAAAGGGTTTTATGACGGGTCAAGCCCTGATGCTAATCACAGGTGGACGGAGGAAGGGGAGCTCGTGAGACCGGTTTGACCCGGGGCAGCAGAGCCAGCTGCCCAGGTCACAGAGAAGTCAGAGGGAAAGCCCATGTACTGTGAGGCCCGTATTAACTCCATCATAGCCTATGTGAGGGCAATGACAAGATGGCCACTGCTTCCAAAATGGAACCCGCGTAGTGAAGCAGAATAACGTGTACACAGTGCATTCATAGCTAGAACGATATATAAAGCACTCGTACATGCCGCATTTACCATTTGCGGTTCGCTAATACCAAGATAGACAGGGGTAGGGCCCTGTCCCCTACGCGGTCCCGAATATTAAAGTACGACAGACCCTCCTTTTGCCCTTACATAGGCAATCACTATACTCATCTTAATCCGAGTCTAGGTCAATGTTCACGAAGTCATGGAGATGTTGCTGTAGCATCATCCTATTACTTAGCTCGTCCCTCGATACAGATTTCCTTACACATAAGGTAGTACAGAGGCCACATATCGCAGGAGCACACTGTATGCACAGACAGAACAGGAAAAGAATGGCTAAGATCATTCCAATGATCATCAGAACTTTCCAACCCCAGGCAGATATCAATTCCCAGAACCACCCCACCAGTGACCAATCTCCCTTATCCACGTGTATGGCTTCAGATATTTTATGGAGTTTGGAGATGGCTTGATACACTGTTGGAGCATTATCTGGTATGAAAATGCAGCAACTGGATTGGATGACCTTGCATACCCCACCGCGGTCTGCAAGAATAACGTCTAGAACCATGCGGTTCTGTAAAGTCATGAGGCGATCCGCTTGGAGCCCAGCTGTCAGATTACTAAGGGCACCAGCCGTTACATTGACAGTGGATTCAACCACACGAGTCAGCTGTCTCAGGTTCCTACTATTGACCATAGGTCCCCAAAACGGCAGGAAACCCAAGAAGAAGTCTCCCGCTTCCTGACCGGCAGTATCCTCCTTACTAATCACACCTCTCACAACTCTGGTCTTGTGATAGTCAGAGGCAGCAGTAAATGTCGGCGGTAGCAAGTTCGCAATATAACATGTGCCCGAGAAATCAGGGGGCAGCCATGTATATGCTCGGTCATGACAGATGAAATATGTGCCCTTAGCAGCCAAAAACGCAGGGGAAAACTGTGACGGAAAGGTGTACGTTTCAGTACAGTCACTTCTTCCCAGTTGAGCTCTAGGATTCTGACCATTACCCTGTAAGCAGAACCGACCCATGTGGGGTACGACCCAGATTGGAGATGAGATTTTCCGCTGTCTTTCACCCAGACTAATACTATACCCCGTCGCGTTCCATCCTACATAAGGTCTCAACTCTTCTTTGGGAATAGATGAGTATGCATTAATATCCCTACTCATATCGGCAACTCCTTTCATCAAAGCCTTATTATTGGTGATAGGTCTGATGGAACGCGGTTGGCGAGGGGAATATGTATCTAGGGCATAGAGAAACATGGTTTGGAATGCCCATGACGATCCATTGTAACTGTACGGCAGCACCAGGTAGGGAATACCCTTGTTAATGGTATGTGGCATTAACCCACACACCCAGCAATTGGTCGTATTCATTACCAGTTGGTGCTGGTGCAAGAGCTGGATAAACGAGTTATTTACGAACTCTGATCGTCTGGTCTGTTCGTGCTCAGGCAAAGGGTGAAAAGAGTGAGAGGAGGCAGTAGAAAGAAATATAGGCTGTTGAGTGGGTGCAATGGGCTTTTGAGCGGAGAAGAATACAAATCCTATAATAAACATCGTTATGCTACACAGTGTAAAAAGGCATAAAAAGACAAAACATTTACTTTTTACATTTTTACATATCCTTGCTTTAAAGTTCATTTCCTCAATGGGTCTCTCCATCTTAAAAAACTCCATCCTCTACTCGGGCCGCTCGCGGTGGATGAGTTTCTTCTGCTAAAGAGTACGCCTGTCAGTCCAGGGAAACGCCCTAGACCAACCAGAACCGTCGACCTAGCGTCTTCGGCCTGTACCCCAAAGTCTTGGCACCGCGACCCTGCGGCAGAACCCGGATGGTGGTTCGAAAAACAAAAATCAAGAAAGTCCTTCAGATGGGAGAGCAAAAAATGTCAAAAGGGAAATAATGAGGAAATCTTTATTTGTCCATGGGCCTAGGTCTCAAATTATAGCGGAGACGGCCAGGTGCTGTTTGGTCCCGGAACAAAAGTTCAGGCTCAGTGGTGTCCAATCGACTTGATGGTGGCACAGCTTCCTGCAGAATATTGTCACCCTCTTGGTCTGAAACTGTGCCTCTTAAGCGTGCGTCACTGAATGGTACAAAGCGAGGTACAATGTCTGTCTCTGAGTCGGCGATACCCTCCTTGACCCACTGGTCATATGGCAGAGGCAAAGGGACTACTTTGCAGTGGGTACCATGGATCCAGTGCTTCTTCCCTTTCACTCGCACTGCTGATCTTGTTGAAAGAAGAACAAGATGAGGGCCGATCCAGCGAGGCTCGTCGTTGCTCTTGCGCTGGAAATTTCAGACTAGCACCCACGTACCAGGATTGATAGGGTGTCCAGGAGGTTCAGAGGCTTGGGGAAGAGTATCATGTACCTGTTGGTGCAAAACACGCAGTTTAACAGTCAAATCATACAGGTAATCGAGCAGTACTGGATGTTCTATTTCGCTAAATTTCGCCGGTCTTGGCACGCCCCATACATTAGCCGGGCGGCCAAAGACGACCTCATAAGGGCTAAGCCCCACTCGTGAGTGTATGGTCATTCTGGTGGACAGGAGTGCTAGGGGCAGAGCGTCAGGCCATTTAAGACCGGTGCTCGCCTGGATTTTGGCCAGCTTGAGCTTTAAGGCTCCATTGTAGCGTTCTACTAATCCAGCTGATTGGGGGTGATTTGCAGCGTGGAACTTCTGCTTTATCCCTAGCCCTTCACATACATTCTTCATCACTTTACCCACAAACTCACTTCCGTTATCACACCACACCATTCTTGGCATCCCAAACCTAGGGAAAAATTCCTTCACAAGGGCTTTGGCTGTGGATAGGGCAGTGTTATCTTTCAGAGGATAAGCCTCAATCCATTTTGAGAAAGCACAAACAACCACCAGTACATATTTCAGGTTGTTGCATCTTTCCATATGAATAAAGTCCAGCTGCAAAACTTCAAATGGACATGATGGGGGTGCAAAGTGACCAGCCGGAGTTGGGGTTCCCCTACCAGGGTTGTACTTCAAGCATACTATGCAAGTCTTGACCACGTTCTCTGCACACTTGGGAATCCCAGCATTCTGCCATACTGGAGCCAACAACTTGCATATACCTTTCGTACTAATATGTGCCATTCCATGCGCCATAGTAACCACTGGAAGCACATATGCGTCAGGCAACAACCATCGCCTATGTTCTGTCAGATCAATCCAACAACCATTCTCATCCAACTTACCCATACTTTCTCTCCACTTGCTTAACTCTTCCTCTGTGGCTTCAGCTTGAAGCGACTTCACACTCTCTATTGTGTTCTCACACATTCCCACATGATTAACCCATCTTGCGGGGCCTGCAACATACATTCTAGTCTTCACATTCTGTGCTGTTTCTCTCGCGGTCTCATCAGCAAACGCATTCCCACGTCCAACATCATCTGTGACTTTCCTGTGCGCACTACATTTCATGATCGCAACTTGCAACGGTAGGGTCAGTGACTCAAGGAGATCATTCACCAACTTGCCATTCTGAATTTTAGCTCCATGTGACGTCAGGAACCCACGCTCCTTCCACAAACGCCCAAAATTATGAGCCACGCCAAAGGCGTACTGGCTATCTGTGTATATGTTCACTCTCATTCCTTCAGACAACACACATGCTCTCGTGAGGGCGATTAATTCTGCTGCTTGGGCCGAATTATGTGGCACTCGTGCAGTTTCCACGACCGTGTGTAAAGTCGTGATAGCATATGCAGCAGTCGTGTCACCATTAGGGAGCTTGAAACAGGACCCATCTACCCATAAAGTGCCATCACACTCAGTCAGGGGAGTATCTTTTAGATCTACTCTCCCTTTCGTCTCTTCTTCCGTTCTGAACAGACAGTCATGTTGCTCAATCTCATCTGAGTCTGCTGGAATAGGCAACAATGTAGCTGGATTCAGCGTATTGCATCTTTTTATGTGTATGTGATTAGCTAACAGTGTAAGTTCGTAGCCCGATAATCGTGCACTAGTCAAGTGTTGTGTCTTGGTCCTATTTAATAATGTGTCTACAGCGTGTGGAACCATGACAATCAATGTGTTGTCCATTACCAAACCAGCAGATTGTCGGATAGACATCGCTGCAGCAGCCGTCGCTCTCAGACAGCTTGGCAATGCCCTCGCTACAGGGTCCAAGGTGGATGAAAAATATGCGCATGGGCGCGGTCTGTCACCAAAAGGTTGTGTTAACACTGACAACGCACATCCATCTTTCTCGTGAACATACAATGTAAAAGGCTTACTGTAGTCGGGAGTACCCAACACAGGTGCTGAACATAATGCATTACGCAATTCCACAAACCTTTTCTGGCACTCTTCAGACCATGGGATAGGATTCGGTGTGTCTTTGCATGTTAAGGCTAACAAAGGTTTTGCCAGCAAGGAAAAACTAGGGATCCAATGCCTACAGTATGAGGTAATGCCCAAGAAAGCACGTACTTCTCTCTGTGTTTTCGGCACACTCAGCTGTGCAATGGCTTGAATTCTTTCTAGGGTCAGTTTCCTTCCCTCCTTCGATAAGAGATGACCTAAGTAGGTCACTTCTTGTCGACAATATTGCAGCTTAGAGAGAGATACTTTGTGATGGAAAGCGGATAAATGGCGCAACAGTGATAATGTGGCTTCTTTACAGATCTTCTCAGTATCCGCGGCGATCAATAAATCGTCCACGTACTGAATCAGGATAGCGCCACTAGGTAAAACAAGTGCATCAAGCTGCGCTTTCAGAGCCTGACTATATATGGATGGACTCTCGCAGTAGCCCTGGGGAGCGCGTTTGAAGCGGAAGCTTCGGCCTCCCAGACTAAAACCAAAAATATCTCTGCTCTCTTCTGCAATTGGGATACTAAAGAAAGCATTCTTTAAATCAATCACTGAAAACCATGCAGCAGAGGCTGGAATCATCGTTAACAAGGCAGTTATATCGGGGACAACCGGAAACTGTGGCACAACAATCTTATTAACCTCCCTAAGATCAATCACAAATCTGTAAACAGGTGGCTGTGAAGGATCCGTCCGTTTTAAGACAGGTAAAATCGGACTATTGCAAACGTTGCCTCTTGTCTCTTCTATCACACCCTTATTAATCAAGTCGCCGACAATGTCTAACAATGCTTTCTGCCCTTCATTAGAGATCTTGTACTGGGGAATACGTGGCAGTCTGACATTAGCCTTTAAAGTCACCACATATGGCGGTATCTCCAAGAGGCCCACATCATTGGGACCAGTAGCCCAAAGGGCATCCGGAAGGGATGACAATTCAGGTGGCATCGTGTTTTTAGACAAATACATTGGGGAAATCACTTTCTTGCCTAATGTAAGTTGTACTCCCGAAGGAGAACAATACAGTGTAGCGTGCAATCTTTTCAACAAATCTAATCCCAGCAAATTCTCACCACAACCTGTTGTCAGGATCAGGGGCGCTTTCAGCTCGCAAGGTCCAACAGAAAGTGACATGGGACTGGAAATCGGGTTCCTAACTGGGGCGCCAGAAAAACCTACTGAAACATTTATATCGCCAGACAAAGGTGCGCCAGGGAGTTTTGAATGCATGATTGAACTCTTTGCAGCACCAGTGTCTAGCAGAAAAGGCTCCGTTACATTTGCTGTAGTCACCTCAACATACGGTCCACTCTGATCCACTGGCACTGAAACAACTCCCTCTCTCTGTCTATGGCTGTCCTAGTAATCATTATTCTCTGCATCACCGTCTTCTGCATAATAATCATTATTATAATACTGTGCCGTATTACTAGTCGCGTTAGCTTGCTGATCAAAGCTATTGATGGTACTTTGAGGCGGCAGAGGATGCACGTTCTGGGGAACACTTCCACGCCCTCGGCCTCTAGGAGCTTGCTGACCACCCCTACCTCTTGCGCCATACATATTACCGTTCCGCTGCATTAATTTAGGGCAACTGTATTTAAAATGACCTTCCTCTTTACAATATGAACATTGGTTGGGACCTACAGGGACACGTGGTTGGTAATACCCATTCATTTGCTGATTTGTCTGAAACTGTTGGGGTTGGTGATAGACACCTTGGGGTTGCCTATAATTATTACCACCTCCACGTGGCGGATAGGCCTGCTGTAAAAGGACCTTTGTCTTTAGTTCCTTCGTTTTCTTCTCCGTTCTATCTTTCTCGTCTTTATCTCTATTTTCATAATACTGTGCAGTAGCCAGTATTTGCGCTGAAGAAGAAACAGCCCAAGAACTTTCTGAATCTTTTAACTTTTTACACAGGTCAGGAAGTAAATTCTGCACAAACTTATCCACAAACAGCCGTTGGCCACCCTCAGTACTCATATCTTGCCCACTGTGGTCAATAAACGTTTCTTCAAACCTAGTAAAGAAGTCTGACACTGTCTCATCTTTCTTCTGCTTGCATGCAGATAACTTGTCCCAATTTACGCGCATCGCAGGCATTATTGTCTTCATATACGTGATGATTCTACCAGGCAATTCAGCTACTAAAGGTTCTGGTTTCGCACCACCAGTTTGTCTAGCATCAGCAGCAACAATGTTAGTCCATGTATCCCCTAGTTCTGCATTGTGATCTACATTACGAATTGATCCCCATAGAGGCTGTGGAACAACATTGCCAAACAACATGTCTATATCGGCCAGATTCATAATGCATGACCCTGCCGTCTGTGACAACTCTTTATAATAACCTGCTGGGTTTTTACGGGGATCAGGCAAGGACTGCTTAAGTGCTAACACCTCAGAGCGCTTCCATGGAACATGCACCCAAACACGCTGGAAATGCGCTGCCACAGCGGGGTTACCACCGGCAGCTGCAACCGCTTCCTTCCATACCGGGGGAACTTCTCTCATAGGGTATTGTCGCGCTTTTGCCTTTTTCCCCACAAGGACCTCTTGCTCAAACAATAACTGTTGGCAATCGTCATTCCTTAAGGACAATACAACCCCAACTGCTTTATCTACTTCGCGGTCCACAATTATACCAGTTCCAAAATCGAACCTCACTCTACACAATTCCTGCGGATTTGGATTTCTGCCACTATCCTCCAATTCTTCACAGAGAATTTCGCACATTTTCTCAAACACATATCTCTGTTTAGGGGCATCCCAGTGATGGAAAGTGTTGACAACTGATTCCACATCATACAGTGAAGGAAAAACGATCCATCTACGCGCCATGTGATCTATTACCTTTTTCTCATCGGGGTTAGGCAATTGGCTGCGCAACTGCTTACGCTGTACACCAGGAGTCGCACCAGATGACCCAAAGAGAGGAGACATTAATGTAGTAACCACATTAGCTAAGCGCTGTCGCGCTGAAGGAGAAGCTGAGGCGAGAACAGGGGGAAAAACAGAGGGAAGAAAAGAGGATGTAGAGACAGGTACTGGAGTGGTGGAAGGAAGAGTGTTAGGGGAGGCAGTTACTGGATTAGGCAAAGTCGCAGGAAGTACGGGGGCAGTTGGAAGCACAACTGGAGGCGCTTGAGAGGGCTGCGCTACAGGAATAGGAACTGGCTGCAAAGCAACTGGCGGTTGCGGCAAGGCTTGCAGTACATGCACTGGAGGCGGCATATTTACAAGCTGTGGAGGTGCCGTGGCAGTTTGAGCATACGGGGGTGGCGAACTCAACAAATGTGACATCAGGGGATCTTTCTCCTTTTCTTCTGACTCATCCTGCTTAGAATGTGGCAAAGCTGGGTAACATTTGTCAATCCCTAACTTACGCTGCCTGTGCAATTGCTCATTCATTTGCTCCTCTTCATTGTCTTTAAATTGTACAGCTGCTTGCATTACTGACATACCTCTCTCTCTCTTATTCTTTTTCGCTAGCTTAATTTCCTTCTGTTTGGCTTCCTTTCGCCATAAGCGGAAAGAGTCAAACATCGCCGGCCGGGCTTTCTTCTTAAACAATTTAATTTCCAGATTATCTAAAATATCAGTATCAAAACTACCATTTTGGGGCCATTTTAAAACACCATCTTTCCTGGTGTAGTGGATCCACACTTCGTTATATGCAATGGGGCCTACGCCATGTTTTACATAGAGCTCATAAGTTGGAGTTCCAACCGGAGGAACCGGACATGATTCCTCTAGCTGGAAATCTTTTCCACAACCCAAACAGAATAATCTACCAAATAGTCCAGAACCAGGCATCTTCGCTCACTAGTCTAGATCCAAACGTCAAAGGATTATCGATTACGATATTCTCGTGAATACACGAGTCCTCTGGTTTTGGCGTTTGCAAACTCCAAAGTACCAATTCAAATGATCCCGAAGGATACCAAAACAAATGGGAGACGCTCCACTTATACTTAACTGAATATTGCTGATCGATGACGTCACCAGAAGACTCTCTCGATTGTTTCGCTCTCTCAAACTCGTCAAGGGTCCAAAACAGGTCGATTAATCAGGGCAGCAGTCCTTCGTAGCCGTCGGGACGCGGAGAACCTCGCAGAAAAGACTTTCGGACCACGTCGACATGCAGGGGTCGATGAAGTGGCGGCCTTCCTCCGGAATTTCCTCACGAAGCTCCTCACGAACCTCTGGCTTGGACTGGTACCGCTGAAATCGGCCCGAGTTGGGCGCCAAACTGAAGTACTGGGTAATTTAGACCCAGCGGTGCCGGGGCACACACCCTATGACTTCTGGGTTCACCCTGTTCCGGACCTACAGAAACACAGAGTCTTCTGGGTGAAGTCAAAGAATCGTTGAGTGGCTGCAGACCAATGACAGGTATCCTAGAAGTACAACAGCGTGTATGTTCTCAGGAGACTGCTGAAAATCATAGGGACGGACTTCTCCTTAAGTACAAAATATCATGCTCCAGGCACACATTCCTTGGTTTACGATATGGTCATATAAAGGCATACATTACAAACGAAAAAGCAGAGTCATGATGACCATCCCACATTCCAGTTCGGCCAGCCCACAATGATTTACACAGTAAGGTTCAGATCCCATGTTTGATGTAAAGAGACCCCCCAATAAACATGAGCATCTCCTGTTTTGGGAAACAAGTCATAAAGCAGGAACAAGCAGGTGTGAAAGAGATTAGCCGGGGGATTGTGTAGAATGAAAGGGTTTTATGACGGGTCAAGCCCTGATGCTAATCACAGGTGGACGGAGGAAGGGGAGCTCGTGAGACCGGTTTGACCCGGGGCAGCAGAGCCAGCTGCCCAGGTCACAGAGAAGTCAGAGGGAAAGCCCATGTACTGTGAGGCCCGTATTAACTCCATCATAGCCTATGTGAGGGCAATGACAAGATGGCCACTGCTTCCAAAATGGAACCCGCGTAGTGAAGCAGAATAACGTGTACACAGTGCATTCATAGCTAGAACGATATATAAAGCACTCGTACATGCCGCATTTACCATTTGCGGTTCGCTAATACCAAGATAGACAGGGGTAGGGCCCTGTCCCCTACGCGGTCCCGAATATTAAAGTACGACAACCTTTACACATGCAGGAACCTTTAAACAAAGAATTTTAAAAAAAATGGAGAAACAAGGTGTAATTGAAACTGTAGAGAGGTCTGAACGGTTGGCACCAATTGTCAGTACGTCCAAGAAAGAAGGAAAAAATATTCATATGTGTGCTGCTTTGAGGAGTCTTAATGCCAATATATCAGTTGACTGACATCCTCTTCCTAAAATAAATGAGATGCTGAGTGTGATACATGATGCCAAATATTTTTCAGTTTTAGATCTTTCCTCAGCATATCATCAAGTTTCCCTTCACCCTGATTCTCAAATACTTTCAACCTTTACCACTCCATTTGGACACTACAAATTCTTGAGAATGCCGTTTGTCCTCGCATCTGCGGCGGAGGCATTCCAAAGAATAATGCAATATGTTTTTGAGGGAGTGGATAACACAGTATGTTTTCAGGATGACATCATCATATATGGTTCTAGTGAGGAAAAACACAACTGTAGTTTGCGGAAAGTTTTTGAGAAACTAAGGAATGCTGGTCTTACCTTGAAGAAAAATACATGTAAAATTGAGGTTGCGTCAGTTGATTTTTTGGGTCATACCCTTTCTAGTGAGGGAATTAAACAAAAATTGATTTGATTGAATCAGTTACAAAAGCCCCTATTCCCACCAATAAAGATGAAAATATGGATTTTCTTAGGTAAGCTGAATATATGTCAAAGTTTATCGTGCAATTGTCGACCTTGGATTTAACCAATTGGAGATTTATTGAAGAAAAACACACCTTTTGAATGGTTACCTAACCATACTGTCAATTTTAATGAAATCAAAAAGGCCATTCTTTCAGCGCCTTCTACTGGAAATTTTTATAGCAAAAGAGATACCACACTTACTAATGATGCCACTCTTTCTCAAGTGGTGGGAGGAAAAGAGAGAATTATAGCATTCCAAGACTCTTAAAGAGGCGGAAAGTAATTATTCCACTATTGAAAAAGAAGTGCTTTCATGTTTCTGGGCCACTATTCATTTCAAATACTTTCTTTGGGGTTTACCTTTTGAACTTAGAACTGACCACAAGCCCCTTATTTCTGTTTTTCCAAAAAAGAATATTGAAAAAACTACTCCAAGGATTAGCAAGTGGTTGATTTATTTGCAAAGTTTAGAATGGTGTATGTACCAGGAGAAAATAACACAGGTGTTTGTCTTGTCTTACCATTGATAAACAAGATGAGGATTATGAACAGGAGTTGGCAGCATTACAAGTTGCTATTCCTGCCATTTTGAAGACTGAGTGGGGTAAACATATGTCTAAGAGATTAAACATTAAGGTTGGTCAAGGATAATATAATAAATGGATGGCCTAGTAAATGTGATGATTTGGCTTAGGAACTACAATCCTTTTGGAATGTGAGGGAAGAATTGTCTATCAAAGGAGATAATGTTCTTAAATCAAACAAAATTATTCCACCTGAAATTTTAAGGAATCTCATTTGTGAACTTGCACATGAGGGCAACCTAGGCAGGAACCTTACCAAGAGCAAACTTAGATCAGGATACCTGTTCCTGTACATGAATACCATGATAGAAATGTTAGTAAAAAATTGCCTCGGATGCAGTCAAAGTGATAACAATAAATGCACTAGAAGAGTCTCATTAGAACCTGTGGAAGTTCCCATCAAATCTAAGGATACATTGAGACTGGACATAATTGGTCCTTTACAAGTGTCAAGATTACAAAAAAGATTCATACTTGTTCTGATTGACTATTTCTCCGAATGGATTATGGTTAAGTTTGTAAGACATACTGATACCAAAACCCTTATATGTTTCCTGCCAGAAGTATTATTATTATTATTAACCTTATAAAGCGCATAGCTACCAATAAGGTTTCCCAGCGCCGCCATACAGGAAAAAGTACAAGTGGTCAAATTGTCATGAACCTATTGATTGAACAACCAAGCCTTTAGGTGTTTACGAAAGTTACTGAGAACAGTTTCTTTCCTAAGGAATAAAGGAAGGGAATTCCAAAGAAGAGGACCTAGATAAGTAAAGGACCGACCACCTAACCGAGAACGTGTGAACCTAGGTACTACAAACTTTGCCTGAGTAGCAGAACAGAGGGACCGCGAAGGAAGATACGAATGAACAATGGCCTTTAGATATTGAGGGGCACTACCAGACTTCACCTTAAACATATAGTTCAGGGTCTTGAACTTTATACGGCTCTCGACCCTGAGCCAATGAAGTTCACGAAGAAAGCTGGAGACAGGAGTCTTTCGTGGAATCTGACATAGCAGCCTAGCTGCTGCATTCTGTACAAGTTGTAGCCTGCGCTTCACCTCCTTATTGGCTCCCAATTATAGGATGTTGCCATAGTCCAATCTAGATGTTATGAGTGCTTGAATTACCGTTTTCTGCGTGGGACTAGGCAACATCCAAAGGATCTCCCTGAGCCATTTCAGGATTGTGAAGCAAACCGCAGCTACTTTTACCACTTGCTGCTTCATTGAGAGTTGGTTATCAATAGTCACACCCAGATTGTGAACTTGGGTGGCTGTGTAGGGAGAGTCCCCATTTCAGGTGGCCAATGCTGTGGGCCCCAGAGATCTACATTCTTACCCAGAATGAGAACCTCGGTCTATTCCCCATTGAGCTTCAGTGAGTTAACCGCCATTCACTCCGCAATTTTCCTAAGCCCTGTCTGAAGAGAAGATGATTCCGAAAACCTGTTTGCCGACAAAGAAAAAATTATTTGAGTATCGTTGGCATAGGAGAAAATAGACAGCCCAACTTCTTCTGCGATCACTGCTAGTGGCTTAAAATAGATATTAAATAATAAAGGACTCAAGATAGAGCACTGAGGAACGCCATGGAGGGATAAATGAGTTTTCAACGCTGCCTCAGATGAAAAAACTTGACAAGTTCGATTGGTCTAAAAGTTACTAAGCCAGCTAAGTGCTGGGCCAGCTATCCCCAACGAACGTAACGCCGTCAATAACACTGGGTGAGACACCGTATCAAAGGCGGCGCTTAAGTCAAGTAGAATAAGCGCCTCAGTCTCCCCAGCATCCAGATGTCCCCGTAATTTCTCTGTGACCCCCAGAAGCGCTGTTTCGGTCGAAAAACCTTCCCGAAAACCTGACTGTGAAGGGTGTAAGAAATTTTGGGTGGCAACAAATTTAGTTAGCTGAATATTAATGTGTTTTTCCAAAATTTTGGAGTACACTGGAAGCAGAGAGATAGAGCGGAAATTGGATAGCTGCTCTGGATCAGCATTGGCTTTTTTTAAAAGAGGAAGGACCATGGCATGCTTCCACTCACTAGTGAAGGTATTCCTCATACATTTATTACAGACAATGGAGTACAACTGGCTTCAGTAGAGTTTGGCCATCAAATATGTGACTACCCCATTGTATTGTCCATGTGCAAATGGGTTGGTGGAACGCAGTAACAGGATGATTAACGAAGCCTTACAGTTAGCCATGGTTTCAGCTAAACCCATTGTTTAATCACTTAAAGATATGCTATGGTCCTATCACATCACCCCGAACAGTGTGACATGTTGTTCCCCAGGTTGTTCCCCATTTTCCAGCTACACTATTTATTTCACTCAGCCACTTTGTTGATGCACTGTGAGCTGGCCTGGTCTCACTGCCCGTAGGCCGGCTCCTTCCCAGTTCCTTTAGGCCTATCTCGTCAGACTAGGCACTGCCTTCAGCCCATCTTCCCACCTGTCAGGTAGCCCCCAACTGGTCCGGCCTTCAGCACTCGCCGCTCTCACAGGGCTCTGGCAGCCATGTTAGGCCCACCCGTCCATGTCTCTTGGTGGCCGCACAGTCCTCTGTCCCTGCCTTGATGGGGACACTTTACACCCTGGGATACTCACATCAACTTGATCCTCACCCCATCGGTCACTGGCATTCTGGCTCCCTGCCTACTCTCTCCTCTGATGTGCACCACTGTCTGCTCCGTTGCTCCCCAGACGACCGGAGCTGTCACCATTGTCCGAGGGCCCGTTCTAGTGTGGGATGTTGTCCGGGGCTCAGCAGCAGTCCTGATTCAATTCACTCCACTTTTCCATGCATTCCTGGGCACCTTTTACGGGATTTTTGAAAGATTTCTACCTTCTTCAGTGGAAGCACAGCGCTAGTGCAGCATCTTGATTCGGCGCCTGGCCACGCACCCCTAACTACCAGCAACCTTCTATATTTTCTATGTCAACGATATTTATTAGAATATAAAGTACGATCTCGCTCAGACCATGCTGAACTCATCAGGGCTTTCTATCATTTATGGTCCTATGTAAATGTCCTCACAAAATGTCTTTTCAATTGATATTTCGATGTTTTTGCAGCAAATTGATTGCTTATGCAGGCTCGAGTCAGAATATTACCCCACCCCAGACAACTAAATCGGTGTCCAAACTTCACTCTGGTTGGACGACCAGATGCCAACCCTCCTGGCACTCAATGAACAACTTAAGACACAGTTGATCAGACAATTTCTGAACCTGTGAAAACCTGTGCTGTATATGGCATCCTCTGGGTGTTTAATAACATTTTCTTTTTGTTGGTTTGATTTCTAAAGGATTGCGGTATTACTGAGCTAGATGAAATGATGGCTTTCGTTCTCTGTACTAAGAATAAACAGAAAGATTTACCTACGCGTTGAGAGAAATCAAGAAATCGAGTTCCAGCTTTAGCTGACCCTCTAACAACCATACACTGTTGGGACTCTTTAAGACACTCAAGTGAGATCAAAAAATCGAGCACAGAAATCCCAACAATCAATAGAAACACCTACAACACCTAATATGACCTCATCCCTGTGAACAAAGTGAAGAGTAAACACCACAGGTCAACGTCAGCATGACTCCATCAGCACAAAGCATTTTAGACTCTCAAGAGATCTTTAGAACTCCACACGACAAGACCATGGGCCACAATATTGAAAATGCAATCCCTAAATTATGGAATGGCCAATAAAACACTTTCTGCATAAGCCTTATGTATCCTGTGAAATTGCTGCTATAAGATATTTGTTATGTTTTAGGTAGGCTTGAGCATCCCTTACTTGGAAACCACTTTGATCCATAGATCACCCTCCCCTATTCACCGTATCCTCCTGTATGTATACCTTTTTCATATTGTATAATGCCATCAATATCCATTTATATTGTAATGCAATTGGCAAAGCTTTTTCATATTAGAAAATAGACACAATATAAAATACAAAGAAATGCAAGACTTTTTGCAATGATTCACAATTTGATTCATGCCTCATTAACATATTACTGAGGTGGGATGATTGCAAATTTTTCGCAAAAAGATCCTTTCCAGTGCAGGGGCTTGGAGTATCCATCTCTCTGCAAAAGGACTTTTTATGCTACAGGCTCAATATCTTCACATATGTTGCAAATTTATTCATTTCGCGATCTGTTCTGGGATGTCTAGGAAAAAAGTTAAAATAAATCTGTTAATGTCGACCTAGATACAAATTATCTGGAGTATTTTGTCCAGTGGACCGCAAACCCGTTTAAAGCCTCTTATTAGCCATTGCTCTCAAATTAGAAAATGATGTTTGCGATGAGAATCCAAACAATGGCTCCCTCTGAGGTCTTTAACTTGAGCCTGCACTTCTATAATTAGTTCAGGGCTTTCAATAAAAGAGGAACAAAACAGGTGCACAAAGAGGATGGAGTGGGGAGTCATCTAAAAGCAACAATCGTAAGGAGGACAATAACAATGTGTAAAGGGAAAGCCTGGAGCGAACAAGGTGAAGTCCTTTTGATGACTCAGTTTTGTATTATTCATTCTCCTAAATCTTGCAAAAAACTTCTTGGGTTGCATATTTACATTACACATTCAGGCACGGGGAGATTAAGTGATTTGCCCAGAATCACAGGATGTGGACGCGACCTCGAGGCTCGAACCCTGGTTTCCTGCACCAGAGGCGGCAGCGCAGCCGACGGGCTCAATGATGGCTCTATTTCGGAAACGGTGCAGGGAGGCTCTAGTTTCTCTACTGCTAGGTCTAAATGTCAACATGTTTGCTGCATATGTATTAATTGAGTTGTTCTTGCATGATTTACAACAAACATAATTTACTTAGAAACTTCAATATACATGTTTGACTTACTTAGAAGCAAAAACACCCTCTTTACAGCTTTCAACGTGTGTAAATATTTTACAGGATTGCTGTTTCTACTCTCCTGACCAGTGATTTGGAAGAGTTTGACATTATCATCATCTGAAAATGTCATGAACTGGTGGTCGGTTTCAGTAAAGTGACTTCTATGCTATGCCCACACTCCTAAATACAATCCTTTACCTCGGCACTGTGCACATTTTCACTCGCCCCTCCCCCAAGCCAGGCTTCTCAACGCTTCGGTGTGTGGATCTGCTGCCGTACACCCATAACTACCTCATTCTTTCAACAGCTGCACCCCCCCAGCTAGCACACATTGATCCTGTAACGAAGACAACGGTCTCATGTGTTGAAGTTTCACGGATAACAGCTTTCAGCTAAAGCCCATAATCACGCCCCTGGTATTTCCAGCATGTAAGGTATCCCTGCCTCTAAACCGCGGCGGCTTCAAACGGCACGCCCGGTGCTTCTGCAGGGGCGCCTCAGTTGTGAACATGCCTACACTAGGGTTCTGCTAGGCCGCATTCGCACGGGCCGGCAAGAGCAAAGACAACATTTGTACCGGCTGCTAAGATTAAAACCAACATATGCACCAGCTGACCAGTTCAAGTGAGCACTGACAAAGCCTAGAGGTCTGGCACCGGCAAGCCTTTGATTTCCTCATCTGTCTCTTTTTTTTTGTTGCAAACACGTACAATAAACGTTAAAAGTGGAAACAAAAACTTGTAGAAATGTCTAAAGAGGGAATTTCATATTTTTGAGTAAATAAATGCGCCATCAAAAAATTTACCCAATGTAATAATAAATTTAAATGAAATGAAAGAATAAGGGAAGCAGAGACCGCACTAACAGCCCTAGCAATTTATTAGAATACTTTCTAGATGGATATGCATGTGTGCAATGGAAAAATACCGTCACTCACGGTGAACAGAGCCAATGGCTGAAGGGGCCTGTCCCATTACTCCGTGCTCTAGGATGGGCTGGCCGGAAGCAAAGTATAGGTTAGCCTCCAGATAATCTTTCCTGTTTATTGAAAAATGAGTAAGATATTTCCCAAAATAAAATACTGAAGTCAAATAGTAAATTATATATACACACACACTCATAGACAGACAAGCACGCACGCACGCGCACACACACACACACACAGACACGCACGCACACACACATAGACAGACACGCACGCACGCGCACACACACACAGACAGACACGCACCCACGCGCACGCACACACACACATAGACAGACACGCACGCACGCGCGCACAGATAGACAGACACGCACGCGTGCAAACCCACACACACATATTTATTATCTGGATGGAGACTTTTCTGTCACTGAGGCTGTGATTAGGAGGCAGACCAAGTAGCCCTTGGAGTCACTCTGGTCGTCCTCGGTTCAAGATGCAGGTCTAGTTATCTTCACTCAGGCATCAGGACAGCAGAGCAGCAGGGCCGCACTGTATCAGGCCTTCTTGCAACAGTGCAGCACAGCAGTCCATCTGTGTCTTTCACGGGGTGACATATGTCTTAAATAGGAAAGTCTAGGCCTGGCAAAAGGTTTATTTTGCTAAGTCGAAATGGCAGTTTAAAACGGCACAAACAAGCTGGAAAGGCAGGCCCGAGAGATGTTTAAAAGGGTACTTAAGTAGGTGGCACAAAGGGGACTGCAGGCTCGCTAGTAGCATTTGACTTACACGCTCTGGATACAGGTAGTACCACTTTACTAGGGACTACCAAGTACATTCAATGTGCCCATTGGGTGTAAACCAATGCTACCAAATTTTAGGGAGAGAGCAATATCACTTTACCACAGATTAGCAGTGATAAAATGAGCAGAGTACTATAGCCAGCAAAAACGAAGGCAACAAAAATAGGAGGATTGAAGGCAAACATTTGGGGGTAAACCACGCCAAGGATGTCAGGTTCAAACTAGGACCACTGGAATTATCCTGCAGAAGTGCATAAAATTATGCGTCAGCGATGGCTAAATTATGCGGCAAGAAAAGGCAAAATAAGTAACATAAATAGGCAAATTTTTTATAGTATTTCCTCATTATTGTGCCATTTTTACACATGGTTATCTGTCTAGACAAAGATTTCATCTCATAAGTACCAGTTTAAAAAACAAATAAAGAAATAGGCAACCGAATGATGACCAGTTACCATTTGTGAAGGGACTTCCACTGAAGGATATGTATTGTGGATATATTGTAGAAAGAAGGGAAATGTCTGCCACACTTGGAAGCTGGTCTCAAGCTTTTTTGCTTAAAAAAATTGAATTTCAGCATGAGGAATTTTTAGATTCTAACAAACCACTGTTTTCAAGATGTTTGTACCTAAGGTTTAGATATGGTGTCCTTCCATTAGAAACTTTCACATTTTCTTGGTTGCCTATTTTACTAAATCTAAATTGTTCCCTGTATGCTGCCATTCAGAGGAATCTGAGGAATATGCCTTGTTTTTCTGTTCTTTTTTTTTTTTTTTTTAATTTTTGTATTATTCGCTTGAAAACACAGAGAATTAATATAATCTTGTTGAATAACATTAGAATCTATTACAGATATTACAGTCAAGCAGTCCCCCTGTATTTAACAGTACTTAAAAAGCAAAAAAGACAAACAATTCATTTTTACTTTGGCGGTATTACCAAGAATAGAGCAAGATCAAATTGGCGTTATATGGGCCAGTTATATACCACTTAGCCTTCCAACCAATGTGTGAATGGGGCCCATATTAGTATGCCCCTTTCCCGTCTTCTGCTGCCCCCCCGTGAAAAAACGGCTGACTCCAACCTGTGGAGGGCTAAGATCCTTGCTCTCCAAATCATAAAGGTTGGGGCGGCAGAATTTTTCCATTCTGATGTAATACATAATCTGATTTGCGACATTGCAATATATATTAAAGCAGTGACATGACTCGTTCTATTCATTGATGTATCAGTTTCACAACCCATTATAACTAATTCAGCTGATAAAACCAAGGGGATTTTAAGGCTAACAGTAATAAATGTTTGAACTTCTTGAAGAAATTGGGCCAATTTGGAACAGGAAAAAAACATATGGACATCATCAGCCGCTATTAAGCCGCATCTAGGACAGCTGTGGCCAACCCTACCGCCCCATTTGTATATTTTGGCTGGGGTGTAATAAAGGTCGTAAAGGGTCATATAACTTTGGGAACGTAAACTCCCAGAGATTAGAACCTTAGCAGAGAGTTCTAAGGCCAAAGCTATATCAATATCCGGCTTACAAAATTTAGCCTCCAGTTTAACTTTAGATTTCGATAAGTCATCAGGAAAGACTGAGAGTAAATTTCTATAAATTAGTCCAATTCGTGAGTTTTTGAAAATTAAATCCATAAGTGTATTCCTACAGAATAATGTTGGGGTATTAGGTAGAAGTTTAAAAAGGCAGCTGCGGACCTGCAGGTATTTAAAAAAGTGATGAGTATCTAGTGCAAACTTTTCTTTCAAAGAAAGAAAAGTGGCCATATTACCTTCGTATGCCAGATCCCCTATTGTCTTAATACCTGAGGCCTGCCACCTTATTGTAACATTATCTTGGAAAATTGACGGAAGCATTCTGGCTGCTGACAAGGGGGTATAGAAGTTTATATTAGCAATTGGCCAACTACGTCGAACCTTCCTCCATATTGAGTACATGGAGATAATAACTTTAAACTTAGTCTTTTTATAGTAGCTGGGCTCAAGTATTGACGTTAGTGTCCCCTTGGCAGCATATCCTAGCCCGATCTCAAAAATAGATGGTGACCTACATGGAGGAAGGTTTGCTCTGTCCCCAAACAGTGGAACGGCAAGATAATGAATAAACGCTGACCAACTGTATAAAAGCAGATTAGGAGCAGACCACCCCCCTCTATCCAATGGGAGCTGCATCCATTTTGCGGCCCTGCGAGACTGACGATAACCCCATAAAAACCTGTTACAGCATCTTTCTGCCCGAATAATGCTGAGCTGAGCAAATTCTAGGGGAATAGTCCTAAATAAATACAAAAATTTCAGGAGTATCAACATCTTTAAGACATTGCGCCTGCCAAACAGAGACAGATGCAGCTTATCTAGTCGGCATAACGTAAGATTAGCTTTGTCAATCATGGGTGAAATATTCTTATCAGGCAGACTATCAATTGCGGCTGTTATTTCTATCCCTAAATAACGAGCACTGTGAACTACCGGTGCAGTAGAGGGGCCCATTGCCGTCGTTTGAACTACCTGGGTTTTCTGGGCGTTAAGTTTGTAGCCCGAGTACTGGCCGTAGTATTTGGCTGCCGTTTTTATTGCTAAGAATGAAGTGGACACATCTGACGTAACCACTATAATGTCATCTGCATATGCTAGAGCTTTAAAATCGACTGTATGGTTTTTAACACGAGCTATGTTTGGACAGAGTTCAAGTTTACTCAGAAATGGGTCTATATATAGAGCAAACAGGAGGGGGGACAGGGACAACCCTGTCGAGTACCCCTACTGATTGAGAAAGAACTTGAGCCCTTTCCAGATATGGATATAGTTGCACGAGGTGTTATATATAAAGACTGCAAAGCATGAATAAAATTGGGACAGACCCCCTTCCAATGTAGGACCCGCCAGAGAAACCCCCAGGCCACCCTGTCGAACGCCTTTTCGGCGTCCAACAGGATTGCCCCAAGAGGGGAGCCCGAGGCCTGGGCCCAGTCTAATAGTGCAATAACACGGCGGACGTGATCCGTCGTGTCCCTACCAGGGATAAATCCATGTTGCCGAATGGAGACTAGTGGAATTATCACCCGTGCAAGCCTCGTTGCCAAAATTTTTGCGAATATTTTGTTATCGGTGTTGATTAGTGAAATCGGACGAAACGAAGCAGGATCCAGCTCTGGTTTGTCCTTCTTCTTAAAAAGAATTATAGTTGTATTGCACCAAGAATCTGGTATATGACCTAGTTGTGCCCCTCTTAATATTTTCAAGAAATCCTCGCGGATCTCCAGCCGGAATATTTTATAAAATTCCAGCGGAATCCCGTCCGGTCCTGCGGCTTTGCCATTTGCCAATGCATTCAGTGCGGCTTCCACCTCAACCCACTCTATGGGTGCCGCCAGGACAGCATTCTCTTGGTCTGAAACTCTAAGAGTGTTGAGATCTGATAGAAAGGTAGTAATGTCATGATCTATATCTCGGTCCCTAATTTCTTCCGTATATAAAGATTTGTAAAACTCAAGGAAAACCGATAGGACAGATTCTGGATTATCCTGAATGTTTCCGCGACTATCCTGTATCTTAGTAATGCGGTTAGCTGTAGCTCGTTGCTGTAATCGTTTGGCAAGGACCTTACCTGACTGTTCACCAAACTCAAACATCGTTGAGCGATACTGAAAGTATTTGGCTGCAAGGTCTTGTCCAAAGAATTCAAGCAAAGACGCTCTAATAATGGCTACCTGAGTTTGACTATAGGATAGATCACGACCTTCCCTAATCGCGTTGACAAGCTGAATTTCTGCAGCAGATAAAGCTTGTATCCTGGACTTAGTCTGATCTTGAACTTTTTTTTGATGGAAAAATGAAAAACTCTTAGTTTCGCCCCGAATTGCAGCTTTCAATGTGTCCCAGACGATACTGCTAGCGGCTGAATCCCTATTAATATTTAAGAATTCATGCAGCCAAGGCCTCATATGATCTAAATATGTCTGATCTGTCAAAAGCTTTCTCTCAAAGGTCCACACTTTAACGGGTTTGACAATACCATTCAAAGTGAGGGTAATGAGCACCGAATTGTGGTCTGAGATAATACGGGGTAGGATTGAAATCGAGGTGTGATCTTGATACTGATCAGAAAAAAAAAAAAATAATCGAGCCGCACCATTTTCCTATGTGGAGCTGAGAAAAAGGTGTAGCCATCTAGGTTTCTAAAGTGATGGTGCCAAAGGTCAGTCAAGGAATGTTCCTGGACTAATGCTTGTAGTGACCTAAACACTCTCGGTTTCTTACCTACATACCTTTCCTGGCTATCACAAATATTAAAATTAGCTGCAAGGTTTATATTGAAGTCACCACAAAGGCATAGAGGATGAGGCCACAATGCTAACTCAACATTTAGATAGTCTAGGACTTCCGGGTCATCAAAAATAGAACTATAAACTGAACAGATAGTGAATGAGGTACCACTAATTAAAAGCTCGGCAATAACCCAACGACCCCCATTATCTTGTGATGTTCTAGCACAGGATCCCACCCCACGCTTCAATAAAATTGCCACGCCTCTTATCATCGAGGACTGTCGAGAGCACCCAATCAAATCAAAACCAGGAATTTTTAAGCAGTCACGACTGTTCCAGGGGACATGAGTTTCCTGTAAACATATTACTTCTAGGTGCAATTGATGAATAATGCTTGAGAATAAAGCTCTTTTCTTGCCATTATTGAGGCCACAGATATTCCAAGATGCTATTCGTATGCTAGCCAACACCATTTTGACACACAGTTATATGGCCCAAAATCATGACTGTAATAAAATAAGAATTAACATAATGAGAGCAAAATGAAAACCCAAGATATTTTGTTTTCCAAGCTTGTTTTTTTTTTTATCCCGTGCCACCCACCACCCCCCTCGCCCCCCCGCAGTACCACCCCAACCCCAACCCTCACCCCTACCTCCCCAACCTCCCTGTGAAACACCCTCCCGACACCCGCAGAAACCCCCCATACAGGGCAACAGGACCGTGGTCCGGTTGATGGAGAAGCCGATATAGGCCGTGTGGCCCCCCCCCCTCCAGATGTTACCACAAACTACTGCATGATTAATTAAAGAGGCAGTACAGCAAAAATCAAAAAATACGACAACCTTAAGTACTGCATCACTACACCCAATATGGTGCATTGCCTTCGAACATAGCCAACAAACCACAGCACATGCAAGTATGTCACAACTAATAGCTTTACAGCCTGAATATTATTGCACGACAAAATTGAATCTAAATTGAATCTAAGAAAGTTCTGGCCAGCACTTCTGATTCAAAATATTTTGTCTGAGCTTGATAAGTGACCTTGAGTTTGGCAGGAAAAAGCAAGAAGACCTGTGCTCCTTTCACTTGAAAAGGAGCAATAAGCTGACGGAGCTGCCACCTCCGTTCTACTGTGGCTGGACAAAAGTCAGGGCGTACAAAAAACTGACATCCCTTCGCTGACCTTTGTCTGTCCGGCCTGGCTAGGTCAAAAATCTGCTGTCTAGCTAGAAAATTATGCAAACATATCAAAATAGCACGAGGTCTATCTGGTGTTTGGCCTGCGCTCTTCTTCGGCTTAAATGGGAAACGATGAGCGCGCTGGATCTCTATGCACCAGTCCCACTCTTTAACCTCAGGGAATGCCTCAGTGAATAGTTCAATCACAAATTGTCGGACATCCGTGCCTTCTTTACCCTCGGGGACCCCCAAAATTCTTAAGTTGTTTCTTCGGGCACGATTTTCAATGTCCGACAACTTCCATTGGATATCATCCCGCTGGGATTGAATCGCATCTAGACTAGATTTTTGGTTTGCTAAATCATCTGCGATCGACGAGATCCGAGTCTCCGCCTCGGTGACCCTAGCAGCAATATCTGCGCACGATTTGATCACTCTTCGTAGCGAGTTTTGGACCCTGCGACATGCCCCTTGTGCCCTTGCACTCTCTTGTCTGGTTTCTTCGCGATGTGCCATAATCGTTTGGTAAATTATTGACAAAGTCATCTCACCAGAAGGAGGGTGTAAATTATTATCAGAACTAGGGCCCGAGCCCGAGCCCTGTATAGCGAAATCTTGGGCGTTAGATTGGTCCTTCGGCTGTCCTGAAAATGAATAGTCCCATGTCAGAGAGCCTGTATTACTGCCCAACTCTTGCGGCACCTTGCGTACTGTGGAAAGATCCCTTATTCTGTCAGCAGGATTCAGAACTTCATTGAGGCGCCAATCCCCTGATACACTATCCTCGTCATCGGTCCAGTCTTTATCCAGTGCATCATCATCAGCAACTGAGGATCCTGTGCGGTCAGATAACGAATAAAAATTATCGCCATCTGTGTCAGCCTCTTTATTTGAAAGCTTGGAAGAAATAATGTCACTCTGTTGGACTGTAGGGAGCGATTGCATGGCCGTCAAAGGTACAATTGCAGATAAATCCATAGAGACTACATCTCCCAGAGTGCTGCTTGGCTGCAAGGTTACACCAGGCAGAGTTTGAGCACTTGTGAGGCCCCCACCCGCGTTCTCAGGATTATTCCCTGTATTAATCTGAGGCAACAAATCTGTAGGATTCACATTATTGCTGCCCCCCTTGGGACACAAGGATTCACCCATTGAAGGAGAAACGATAGGCGCGATATGATCCTTACCGGATTGCCTCGCCGCAACAGCAGCTGGTGATAGAATCTCAGCATCAGCAGGGCTCCGCGGAGTTTCACGAGAAATGGCTTGCCGCGGTTTGAACATCGCAGGAACCGGAGGTAAGCCTGTGTTCAGAGGCCGAGGAACTGCGCCATCCGAGCGTTTGCTTTTTGAGAGCGGAGAAGTTTGCTTTGCTGTGAGAGGCGCCGATGATGGCGGTGCTGTGGTTCTTCCAGCTTTAGGAGGATTTCTATTTTTTGGCGGCATTTTGGCGTTGCAACCCCCGAGACTGGTAACTAATTTGTAATGCTGGAACCGTTGAGGGGATTTGTTGGTGCAGTCTAGCGCCGCTAAACTGTGTCCCAAAAAGCCGTGAGCTAAGAATACACGTTGTAGTACAGTCTTGCACAGCAGCCACCGAATCATCGCAGGCACCTGCTTCGGTTTTTTGCCGAGGGGATATAATCAGGCTACATCGGCTACATCGGCTACATCGCTGTAAGTTCTAGTGGTTCTGGTGGTTCATCCAGAGAGGGAGCTGATACCGGCTTACTCAGCCAGGGAGACGGCCGCCATCTTGCCCCCAATTTCCTTCTTCCAGTCCTTGTTTTTCTGTTCTGCCTATTCAAATACTGGAACCAGAGAGTTTGCTCCTTTGTGTTAGTCGTTTGGGGTATCTAATCAAACCAGTGCTATAAAATTATGCAAAACTGAAACCAGTCTGTATGTAGTTTTTGGTGTTTCTAAGTTTTTGCATGCGTCATGGATCATAGCTTCTAAAATATTGAACCAGGATAATCAGTCAATTGCGTAACATGTGTAAATGTGTGTATATATTCATGTTTCATAGAGGTTTTAAATCATTGAAGCTTTTTTTGCTTTTAGGAATTTTATTGATTTTATCAGACCTGCAGTTTGCTGATGGATTTTAATATCTGATCTGACAGTAAAGATTGATTGATTGAATAACTATTCCTACCTTCACCTATTCACCTCCTTGGGAGGCGAGTGTAAGTGGAATCAAGAACAGTATTTATGTCCTTGCTTTACAATGTAGTGGTAGGCCTAGTGAATGGTTATGATGTTATTGCTGTAGGAAATGACTGTCTTTTGTAAGGCGTAACCCCTGATTTTTGCTTTGTTGTTTTTTTCCCCCTACTAACTAACAGTAAAGTGCG
Organism: Triturus cristatus; assembly: GCF_964204655.1. Taxonomy (NCBI): domain Eukaryota; kingdom Metazoa; phylum Chordata; class Amphibia; order Caudata; family Salamandridae; genus Triturus; species Triturus cristatus. The sequence continues at coordinate 988,838,936 of NC_140594.1, read as the reverse complement.
TGTGCTACCCCTTTCAACATGGTTGAATTGTCATAACCCTAATTGACATTTCCCATAAGTCTGTAATATATGGTACAAGTTGTTGCATCCAGGGCCTGTAAGTTAAATGCCACAAGTGGACTGCAGGACATATTGTGCTATCCACTACAGTGACAGTACAAACATGGCTTCAGGCTTATCACTGTAGCCTGACTGATGCAGCATTTTAACTGCAATTCAAACTGTCAGAATAAACTCTTTTGACAGGTCTAAAGCTTCATTATAAATATGAATAAGTCACCCAATTGTAGGTCTTATGTCCCAAAATGCAGGGTCCATTGTATTTAAAAATAGTACAAGTGGAAAGATAATGTTAAACATTGCAGTGCCTTGCACCTAAAAGTTATTTTCACTTTCACTGTTGCAAGGCTGGCTGTTCCATAGAGAAACACTGGGATGCAATATTAAATTTAATAATAATCTATTCAGCTAGGAAATGTCTATAAATTGCATTTTTGGACTCTTTGTAATATTTATTAAAATCACAATTCATTCAAGTTGGATTGCATTAGCCTCCAGCTGCTGCCCTCTCAGTGTTCAAGCCTTGAATGAGGTATGAAAAATGGTCCTTGAACAGAGACAAAGGCTTGGGTGTGGGGAGGTGTTTCTGTTGCTCTGGTAGGAGGGCCATTTGGGCAGTTCCCAGAAACCTAATTTACTTCCAAGGGGTCACCTTTGCCACAGGCTGATGTCGGATGACACCTGGACTGGTCTCTTACCTTGTTCCCTCTGCCAGCCAGGCTGCAATATTAGTCGGGAAGGAACTACCTCTAGAACTGTGTTGATGTGATAAAAGAAGAGGTGTCTGGCATTTTCCTGTCCACATCTCTGTATTGAGCACCTAGACTCTGCAGAAGGGAAGAAGGATTTCCCCATATTGAATTTGGCCAGAGAGGGACAGTGAGGTATTGTTTGCAGTAGGGTATGCAGAAAATGCTGCTAAAGTGGGTAGGGTAACCCCTTGGAACCTTTACCCCATTGGTTAGGGAGGAGCCAGGAGTCATCTCAACCCACAAGCTAGTGCCAGGCATCAATGTGGCATCACCAGTACGCTGTTCCGAAAATTACTGAACCTGAAGAATATCAGAGGAGGTCTGAACCTGCTGCCTGCGACCCGAGAAGTGCCCTGAACTTGCTCTTTCTTGTACCCAGGACTAAGAAGTGGACATCAAGGGTCATCTGGCTGACCTCCTGTTCATGTTACAGTGACAGAAAAAGCTACAAGAGTTCTTTCCTACTTATGCCCAGCTGACCAGTTCAATCTGAACCTTTCCTGGACCCTGCTGATGGCCTGTGCTGGAGTGAGTTCAGACCCCCAATGCTGTTCTTTAGGTCCCGGAACCATTGGCTGTGTCTGGCTGAACTTCCACTAACACCCCTGACTTAGAAACCTTTTGACTCCAAACATCTCTGGATGACTGGGATACACTTCCCCAGTTGATCCAACCTGGGGGCATTGCAGCTGGGCTACAGACTCAGATTTCTCCCACTTGGAGCATCTCCACAGCAGCAACACATCCAATTCAGTGGGACCTCGTGAAGAAGGTATTTTGCCTCAAGGAGCCCTCTTCAGCTACAAACTGTGCCTTGTCCCGGTGGAGGAATCCGAGCTCCGAAAAGAGACTGAGAGCTTGCTGGTGAGGGACCTTCAAGGCAAACACCAACGGCTTCACCAGGACATTGTCTAGTGTCTATCTGTTCTTGTTGAGCCCCCACCAGCTACCACCTGCTGCCTTGTCCTGCTAATGATTTTAGACCTCCATTTTTGAGTTTAAGTCCCAAGGAAAAACTTTTGACTGGAACGAACCAGTTATTTATATCTGATCCACAGTCCATCGTGGTCAGCCTTAAATCATGCCTAGGTCCCAGTCTACGGCCCAAGTTTGGCACTTAACCGTTTTTGACATTCGTTTTTACTTTAGAAATTCAAATCTTCTATTCCCTGTATTGGATTTTTGCAATTTTTAAGTCATTCTATTTACTAAAATGTACAATATTTTTCTCAGTTGGTTTTGGGCTTTTCTTGTGTTGTTTTTGACTATATCACTCTGTTATTACTGCATACACATTTGCTTTAAGTTAAGCCTGTTTGCTCTGTACCACAGCTACTGGGTGTTGAGCTCAGGTAAATTCAGTAACTTTAGTGGTTCACCCCACATTGATGTTGTTTATTACTTAAGTTAGGTCATCACTCCCCCCTTAAATAATCACCCAATTTCTTACTATTGTCATTATATTAAAGTATTTTATGTATAGCATCCAACATAGTCAAATATGAAAAGAATACTAGAAATGTGAAAGCATCTTTTATTTCTCACTGATTGTGTCCACTATGAACCCAGCATGCATACTTTTTGGTACTGTAAAATCACTAAACAAACGAGAGGTATTTAATCTGGAGATATACCCTTTACAAAAATTAAATGTGCAATCTAGCCACTTTTTCAAAGAAAAAAATTACTGTATTTATGATAACTTTGTTCACCAACCTGACACATTGTCAGAGTCCCTCCTGCAGACAAGATCTCAAGTCATTTCAGGGTTGTTTGTGAATGAGAACTCTAAATTCTCCAAATCCACAGTAAGAGAACTTCTCAACTCCATTCATCCCAGTTCTCCATTCCATATGGCCCCTCCCCATATACTGACATTAGCAAAGGACACCATCTGCCCTATTTGAACGCAAATGTGTAATTGTTCCTTTGAAACTGGAAGGTCCTCTCAATTCAAAAATATACTTCCATAACTCCTCTCTTGAAGAAGCCCACCACTTATCCGGATAATCTTTCCACTGCCAGCTAAAATATTAGAAAAAAATGTTAATAAACAACTCTCAGTATTCATAGAAACAAACAATTAAATACAGAATGTGACAGCCAGACTTATCTTAGGGATTCCTAAGATTAACTAAGTCAAGCAACATCACAACACACTTCATAGCCATTTGGTGCACTAAAGGATAGCGTTCAAAGCTGTGTATATCACTGATGAAGTCATCCATTGTAAGATAGCATTATATTTGGCTCACAACTTGATAAAGTATACAACAGTAAGAGATCTCCACTCAATACATCAGCATCCTCTCACAATTCCTAAAATCAAAAATCAGACAGAGCAGGAAATGAATTAGATCTTTCTCTTAGTTGGCATCCAAATGGTGGAAATCTCAAGCCTCTAAAATGAGGACCATGAATGTTCACACTTTTTTGAGGAAAAAGTTTAAAACGTGACTGTTCCAACTTATGATCTAAAGTCTGGAGGTTGGCGCAGTTATTAGAACCGGGAGGCCAATTGGTAGCTGTAACCTTTACAAATTTAAAATAACACTACTAAATGAGTTCATTTTCAACTGGTTCTCATTACTCTTATTCAACAGATTCCCATACATCCAGATGGTTTGTTCATAATTACTACCTCTCCCTCTCGTCTTTGAAGTCCAAAAAGGTTCCATCCAATCCACTATAATCTTCAGTCTCTATGTGGAACCTCTGAGGGATCTGCTAACAAATCAGCACATCATCTTTTATCATTACATTTATAAGATAGTTTTACCTAAAGCTTTGGCTGGATTTAATATACACAGTGTGAGAGACTCACTGGAAGTTATACAATCCCTGATGTCCTCTCTGTTTCTCAATTTGATGGCCTGGTTTAGAAATTGGTGGGTGAGCTGCTGCCTTTGAGGGTAGTGATGGAGCAAGGACTCGTATAAAAGAGACTTGCTCGGAAACAATCCTCTCATATAACTCGTAATATTATATTAATTGAAGTTTTGTATAAACTAATATACACCACATTCCATATTTTAGCTAGAATAACACTTGCTTATGTGTTTTACTAACAAATAACCCGAGTGAAACTTAAAATGGCTGCTAACGGGGGAAACTGTACTGCGCATGCATCAACTGCATGAGCGCAGTAGGACGAGTCTTTGCTTGCAGGGAATTTCCTGCACCTGCGCAATCGCTTTTAATATGGCCGGTTGTAACCTCACATGCTAGGCATCTGCTTTGCCGAAACTAAAACATGCTATTTACTAAATGCTAATGTGGGGAGAGCTAGTATACGTAAATGGGGTTAGAGTAGAGATAGGTGGTATAAAGTAAAATCATTTTATTTTGAATGTATTATGTTTTCTTTTGACCTCTCTACTAGTTCGTATTTGGGCCTCCGAGCGATGCTAAACTTTGTACAGCACATGACTCCTCATGCAGGCGCAGTAATGACAAGCCAGGAAGCCGTGATGTGATACTTGAAACCCGTTCAAGGCCATCTTTGCCACATGGGCTAGAAACCTGATGGACATCCTGAAAACTGAATGGAAACGAACAACAAATGTATACATTGTCTGATAAAGATGTGAATACGGGTGGGAAATAAAGCTTGGGAATAAGAATTAAGAGGCGGGGACATTAAACAAAGATCCAAAGAAAATTATTAAAACTTGTGATGATCATCCCCCCTTGCCTGTCCAATCAGAATTAGGAGTTTCATAAAGTTGAAACATTAATGGGTGGTACATGAGCAAAGAAAGGTATAAATGAGGTAGTTTAGTTAGTTAGTTTATCGTAGTAAAACCAGAATGTTGAGAGACCGGGATGCTGTCCGAGAGCTGAACGAATGCTGAAGGAGAATCGAATAGCAGAACTTAGAGCCTAAAGCTAATTAATTAGAAGAACATCGCGGAAGAATCGAGGAGGGAAATAAGGCAAATAATTAGAAGTAGATCATGGAAGAATCATGGAGGAAGGTAGTGTCAGAGAGGGGTGCGACGCAGGCGTCGGATCTAGAAGAGGTCATATATCCTGTCTATCTTGTTCTGAATCCTGTCCTCAAACCTGTCCTGAATTCTTTGTCACCTTCTCTTTCCCAGGGGACCCTTCCAACTCCTTGGCCAAGGGGTTGGTTTCCACACCATCCTAGGTAAATATATCTCTGTGTAGTATGTCATTGTACTGCTCTCTCTAGCCTCTCCTTTCTGAAGTACTGTCATTGTGAAATGTCAATCTAATATAGGTAGGCATCATTCAGACCTGGAGACGGACGCGAAGCAACAGACGCGCTTGAAAAGACCCCCCCGCAGTAATTCAATTACGCATTGGCTCTACAGTGACTGGGAATCACCTCCCCTTGGTCTTCGCGGTGTAATCATTATACCAAGTGTGAAGATTACGGTTGAGGAAGGATACCCCCATATTGGATAAAGGATACCATGGACTCTCGTCCACACCTGTGACGGGTTGCCCAGTGTAGTCCTGATGAAGATCCGCCCAGCCGAGGCATTAATCACCCTTTGGCCATAAGCCGGATCGAAACGTCGACGCCCAACTAACTTAACCTGGACCTCGTTTGTCTAATACGTGCTACCCTAGATTTGACGTCTAGTTTTGAATTGATATATGAATATATTGTGTGAATATAATTGGGCCAGGTTACCCAAGGATGGTGATTCACAACCGATCCCCTCTTTTCTTTCATATATTGAACCCTTCATAAACTCATGCTGAAATATCTTTCCCTTTCACATCACTTCTGAGCACCCTGTTTTATCTGCACGTCTCCATCTGGAGCAACCTTTCCTAATCTCTTCGTTGAAATTGTTATGTTGTACCATATACTGTCTGGTTTTCAACAAAATTCTTGTAAATAAATATACGGTGATCCAGCATACAAGGTTTTTTCTGTTGCACTATTTTAAATTTATATTGATATTTTTTCTGTAGGATATTAGATTCCTATGTTTATTGCTTTATTCAATAATATGCTAAAATGAGAATTTTTGATATATTCAATTGAAAGATAGGTCTAGGACCATTGTTTTTTGTACCAGATGATACCCAGGTCCTTGGATTAATTTGGGTTACCCCGTTCTCTGTAATAGCAATCTAATATAGGTGACAGAGTAAATAAATAATCGACTTTTCCTCCTTGGAGAACCGGAGTTCGTACTGTATTCTTGTTTTTTTGGCTCACATGAATTAACTAGATAAACATTTAAAACTTCTCCCGAGTCTGTGGGTATTTAAAAAATAATAAGAAATATAAATTCTATGTCATTTCACCATCAACTAGTTCCAACTAATAGGTCCATTGACCATAGGAAAGAACTTTTTGATCAGTGAAAGATTGGTTAAAATCTGATAGGTAACTAATCTCATAAAAAAGCATTAATAAAAATTAACCCCCAGCGGTATTTACTAGCCTATTCCAATGTGTTTTAATGGGCCCAGGTGAGTATTTGGTGTTTTTGTACCTGAGGGTGGTAACCCGCTGGATCAGTTTTCTGTTAGCAGAGCTATGGTTATTATTGACTAGTTTGGTGATTATCAATTATTGATTTATGTTTTAACAAACCTGTTTGTGTTATGTTTTATGTTGTCTGGAAATTCCCAGGAAGTGTATAGCGGGTGGTAAATGGAAGCCACACTGAAGTGAGGTTACTCGTCTGTTGGAATAGCGCTGAGAAGCTACGTAGGGCTAGTAGAGCTAAATTAGGGATTATTTTTGTATAAAAGTGAGAGTGATTGATAGCAAAAGAGTTCACTGGTCAAATTTTGGTCTTATATCACCTAGAAAGGGTAACACCGAAGAAGTAACAGGTTCATCGGAGCTTAAATAAAGGGTAAGCAGAAGGCTTTACTCGTAGCAAAAGAAATCAACTGTCCTTTGGTTTTAGCGGAGCAGACAGACTAGCGAATGTTTTTATGTTGTTATTAACGAAGATCTTCTGTCTGAAAAAGTTGTAAGAAAATACGTTTTTCGTGTTACCTTGTGAAGGAGGGGTCAGTAGCCAGATTTACACTGACGTCACAGAGGGCTACGCTGGGATTGGTTGAAGCAGCGTGTGTGTTGCTGACACACATTTTTGTAAAGGAGGGTCAGTAGTAAGGAGTGATACTGACGTCACAAAAAGACTGCACTAGTATTGGCTAAACGAATTGTGTAAGCTTGAGTTTGATTGGATGAAATAATAGAAGCCGCGTTAGGATTGGTAAAACTCCAAGTGTAAGCAAAAGTCTAATTGGTTGCCGAGACTAGAAGCCGTAGACGTTTTGGACAGTGAAATTTGTATGTGGAAATACGATCCGACATTAATAGGGATTCACCCAGACAGGAGATATTTAAGATTTGCAAGAGACGAATATATAAAAAGGTCATCACCTAAAATGTACGGAGAAAAGAGAAAAATGTAATTTATGCAGAAAATCAAAAATTACTTCAAGAAAGATAAACCCATGAAGACTTGAGAGGGGATCTTTATCCCACTACCAAAGACACCTGCCTCATTTATGATGATGGAGAGAGGCTACCATAACTGTGTGTGGTTAGAAAATTGGATAGAATACACTAAAAACTTATGGAGTGTTAGCTTTCCCAGAAAATGGTACGTTCAATGGGAGAATCCTTCAAAATTTGAGAATGCGGATGAAAGAATTAGAGCCCAGACCTAGATTAACACAGTATGAGGCATTAAAAGAATGGGAAACTGAGGCATTTGAGCGCGACAAATCCAGAAGTAGCAGAAATTATAGAGGATTTTTTCCTAGGCATATGCGCGAATCACAAGAGAAACAGATGAAACAATGGAGACAAGCAATAGTTACAGAAGGATTGTATCATGTATTGATGGCTGAGGAACAATCAGGAGGAAAGTGTACAGGGAAAACAAAACATTTGACAATGAAAGTTTGTGGGGAATCAGAAGATGAGTTTATGGAGGACATTCTAACGAAAAACCCTCCACCATACCAGGAGGGACCTAATAGAATTACTTCAAGTACCCCTGCCTTAGGAACACCTTTGGTTCCACAGGTAATACATGATCCAATGAACGAAAGGGTAGTTCAGGAAAATGAAAAAGAAGCAATAAATAAAAATAGAGCAGAACTAATACAGAAGACAACCCAATTGAACAAACATCCTGAAGCATTGACTATACCAGTGACTATAGGTCATGTTGTTCCATTGTATGGGGATAAAGCAAACTGTCCCAAACCACCAGTCATGACAACTCCTACAATTGAACCTAGAAAAGAAAATATAATAATTGATGATCAAGCCAGTGAGTGTGATTCCGTAATTTCACTAATGGATGTGCCGATAAGAGGACAAATAAATGAAACCCCGAGAAGAGTTACACCTAGCTGTTCAAAAGAGATACATTTAGAAACATCTACAGGAACTAAAAGTGCAACAATAGTGTCCCTGGAAGAATTAGAGAGATGGGCACAGGGAATGGATAAACCTAAACAACCAATGATGATTTTAGATATTTACAAACTGAAAGTAGAATTGGAAGAAATGATAGCTGGAAACGTGGGATTAGATAGATTAAATGCTTACAGTGAGGAAGAATTACTGTTCATTTGTAGAAGTGTGGTAAATAATTTAATTACCGGGACTTAATTTGATACAGAAACATAATGAAATAGCTCAGTAAATAAGAGGCAGAATCCGTGGTATTAGAGGTTCGGAATGGGCTTTATTCCAGAGGTCGATTATAATCGGTTGCTCCAGGTTCCATCACCACGAAGGTTCAGGAAGTGAAGTACATACGTTATTGACAATCAATTACTTTTATACAATAAGCATTACAGTGAAGCAAATACAAGAGGCGTAACAATTGATAGTGGAGATAATATATTCATACGTGGCAAAGATAGGCGTAATTGGGTGTGTTTAAAGAACGTCATCAGATGCGATGTCATAAGAGGGTGGTTACATGAAAGAATTTCGCAATGTCAGCAGAAATACTTGGCAGAAATGCGCGCGCAGCAGCATGACGTGTGATTGACGTGCAGCTAGGGGGTGAAGGGGACTTGACATTTAGCTCTACATGTGGCGACAAATGTCTGGAGGGTCAAGTCAACCTAATCCCAAATCATATCTAACATCCTATGTTTAAAGAACTATGTTATCCAAAAGAGAGGCCTTCTTGGAGTAGAATCTTATTCTATACTGACTATACTGACTGTTAGTGCGTGTACAAGCGTCTAAGTGTCTACACTAGATGCGAGGGCAGGAATCTTCTATGGTAACAGGGCTATGAATTACTTGCATAAAGACAGAGAAGCCGGGCCTTTGCTCGGTAGTTGGCAGAATGTTTACTTAAGCTACTAGACAGGAATGCATTGGGCAGGGAGCGGAGCAGATAATTTCCGAAGGTGAAATACAGTTCTTGGCAGGCAGCAAGCTGATGTCAGGCATCGAGAGCCGCGCAGAGGATGAGACAAAGTTCATGGTCACAGATGCAGGCTCGGACTGGAGCTTCAGAGACAGAAAGCAAGAAAAACTTGATGGCAGAATCAGGGCCTACTTGCCTGGACTGTAAAATGGCATAAGTGAACCATATAAAGGCGGTGGCCTTTCGTACTTAGGAATGGAATATCCGGCCCATTCATGGCGGATCTGAAAGAGGACATGTTAACGGTGGACGCACATGTATTTGCGTCTTCATAACTGGAACTGGAGGGAACATACATGTACTTGTAACATGCACATAGAACCGTTGGGGTCCAAGATAGGGGACATAACTGACCAGAAAAATCCATATTTCCACATTCCCTCCTTGTCCCCTACTTGCCCGTCAAGAGATATCAATCTTCATTAATCCATTGATCTGTTCATATAGAATCATTTGTTCTTCTTTCTTCTTCCGGGATCTTGAATGAAAATCTTGATGTGGAATGCACGATGTGGCACACAGACCACAAATCGCTGGTCCACATTGCAGGCATAAGCAGCAACTGAATAGTATGAGAAGGCCAATACCTAGGAAGGATAGAACTCTCCATCCCCAGGCTGATAACACGCTCCAAAACCAACCGGACCAAGTCCAGGTGCCTGGATTCTGGTGTATCTGGCTTACAATCTTATGAAGGCGCGTTATAGCTTTATATACAGATGGCGAATTTTCTGGTATGAAAATGCAACAGCTTGATCCGATGACCCTACAAGCTCCGCCCCTATCGGCCAGGATGACGTCAAGGACAAGACGATTTTGAAGCACAACAATCCGCATAGCAGACTGCTCTTCTGTTAAATTGCCTAAGGCGGAAATAGTTTCGTTCACTATTGCTTCAAGGGTTCTAGTCAATCTACGTATCAGCTTACTATTAGTAACGGTACCTATATAGGGAAAGAGACCTTTATTGAAATCTGTGTATTTTTCCCATGCTGTTTCAGTGTAGTCGACTATTGGGAGATCTCTCCTTACTCTATTATATACTAAATGAATATTTCTGTGATAATCAGGAGGAGCTAGAAAAACAGGTGGCAAAAGGAATCCAATGTAGCAAGTACCATCCCAATCTAGAGGCAAACGTACATATGCCGTCTGACCACATATGAAATAGGAATGGCGGGAAGCTCTAAATGTAGACTTGCCTTGATCACTAAATTCTACTACAGTGGTGCATTTACTATGGCCCATGTGTATGGAACCATTCTTTCTTATACATAATTCACCTTTTACTGGAAGTATTGACATAGCGGGCAAAATTAAAGTAGCTTCGGATTCGACATTCAAGATCAGGAGATTAAGCGTAAAGTTACCTAATCCATATACTTCATTTTCTAGATCAGTTCCTGTTCCTTTGGGAAGTCCCTCCTTGTTGGGGTGGCAGACCTTAAGTAAAACTAAGTTCAGATTTCCCCATACCCCATTGTCTTGATAAACTGCAGAGTTCGAATCTTGGGAATTAATTAAACTAAACCATGCTCCACAGGAGCCGTTGTGTGTGAACGGGTATGGAAAAAGAGGTAGAATTCCTTTATAGTTCTGATAGGGAGGGAGTCGGCCACATATCCAACAATTTGTAGCATTGCTAACCTGATGGGAATGATGTAACATACTAATAAAAGTGTTATTGCGCAGCGCAAATCTGTATGACAATTCATGCGGGGGTAGTTCACTAAAAGAATGTTCAGCAGTAACATTGTAAACATGTCTAGAAATAGGATAATATATGTGCAACAATATACTTGCAGTAATTATTAAAAGACTTGAGAAAAATAAAATTAATAACGTCACTATGCAATGACTACGCAGTGATTTACAGTACGCCTGTCGTTTCAACATTTTTCGGGTGCTTTCTCTATTCAGGTCCAAGGGATACATGTCAGAGACAATTCAACCGCTTCACCTTGGAGAGGACTTAAACAATCAAATTGCTCGACTGATTGGGCCTGAGCTTTAATTTATAATGCTCAGAATCACTTTTTTCCACAAAAGGAAGTTTTGAGTCAATGGGTGAAGACACACAAGGTGAGGTATTCACATCTGATTTTAGTCCATGAAATTTCTTGATATGACTTGAATGAATCCATCCCTTTCTGCCTTCGATCTTCACGGCTGTTCTTGTGGTGAGCAACACCAGCTGAGGTGACCTCCACCTAGGATCCAGCTGAGTCTTTCGATCGAAGTTTCTCACCAAAACGAGATCCCCCGGAATTATGTCATGGGGTTTCACTTCAGTGTTGTTAGGAAAAGCTGCAGCTACCTGTGAACGACAAGATTGTAGTGCAGACATCAAGGAAGCCAAGTAATCTGTCAGCATGTTACAGTCAATATCAGTTATTTTGCGTGGTATAGGCGTCCCCCACATATTTGGTGGTCTGCCGAAGATCACTTCATACGGGGATAGCCCTGTTCGAGAGTGTGCTACCATTCTCATGTAAAAGAGTGCAACTGGTAATGCTACTACCCAGTCGACACCTTTCTCTCTGCATATTTTGGATAATCTTATTTTCAGAGTCTGATTATGTCTTTCTACGAGACCTGCTGCTTCGGGGTGTCGGACACAGTGGAATTTCCACTGATATCCTAGCAAAAGTGAAACGTGTTTCATTAGTTCGGATGAGAACGTCTGGCCGTTATCTGAGTAAACAGCACGTGGTAAACCGTATCGTGGGAAGAATTCTCGAACTAGCTGCTTGGCAGTAGTCGGGGCAGTATAATCTGAAACCGGGTATGCCTCTGTCCAACGGGAAAGAGCACAGACAACTACGAGAACATATTTGAATCCTCGACATCGTTCCATCTGGATATAATCCATCTGGAGAATTTCAAAAGGGTGATCAGGAGGCTGAAATCCACCCTGCTCTACGGGAATGCTTTTTCCTGGGTTGAACTGACAACATATCATGCAGGTACGAACTTTTTGTTTCGCTGCTGCTCGTAAATGCTTGTTGAACCAAATATGTTGAATGCTGTCTAGCATTGCTTTCTCTCCTAGATGCGCTGGACTATGGACAGTGTTAATAATGACCTGGACCATTGAATCAGGAAGGAACCACACAGATTTTTCCTTCGTCATCCATCCTTGATCCGTTTGGATCCCTCCTAATTCAGTCCATTTCCTTATTTCGTCTGGAGTAGCATGTGTCTGTATGTCAATTACATCAAGAGCGGGATCCTTAACCATCATACAATGTGTTGGTGTCTGGACTATTGTCTTTGTCATGTCGGATGTTTGAGTTTGAGCAGTCTGTTTAGCTGTTCTGTCAGCTAGATCATTGCCTTGAGAAATGATATCAGTAATTTTCGTATGAGCTTTACATTTCATAATCGATATTGCAATGGGCAAATGTATTGCATCTAATAAAGCATGAATGAGGGGTCCGTGCTGAATGTGGGCACCGTGAGAAGTTAAATAACCTCTCTCTCGCCACAGCACGCCGAAGTCATGTACAACTCCGAATGCATAACGTGAATCAGTGTATATGTTGACTTTTTTATTTGTGGCTTGAATACAGGCCTGTGTCAGAGCGACAAGCTCTGCTGCTTGAGCGGACAAGGTATTTATACACTTGGTTTCAATAATTTCAGTGTCTGTTGTGACTGCGTAAGCGGCCACTAACTCTCCTGTACTTGTTCTCATACATGAACCATCTACATACAACGTCAGGTCTGGATCTGACAATGGAACATCTGTCAAGTCTTGTCTGGGTTTCGTCGTGATTGTAATAACATCAATACAATCGTGGGCTAATGGGTCTGTTCCATTTACAGGTAAAAGTGTGGCAGGATTCAATGTGTTACAACGTCTGATTTCTATATGTGGCTGAAACAATGTTAGTTCATACCCTGTAAGTCGTGCTATAGTCAAGTGTTGTGTTTGCGTTCGATTCACAAGAACCTCTACTGCGTGTGGTACTTGTACTGTCAATGGATGTCCTAACACTATGGCATCGCTTTGTCTGATTGCTAAAGCTGTCGCTGCCACTGATTTCAGGCACGCAGGCAGAGCCTGAGCTACGGGATCTAATGTACTAGAAAAATAAGCACATGGTTTGTGTGCTCCTGCTTGTTCCTGTGTGAGTACTGACAAGGCAGTACCTTCGCGTTCTGTAATAAAGAGTGTAAACTGTTTACTGTAACATGGTGTTGCTAAAACAGGTGCTTGACATAAAGCTTTCTTTAAGCTTTCAAAAGCTTGTGTATGTTCCTGAGTCCAAGGGAGAACAGTCGATGTGGCTGCCTCCTGTGTTGTCAACTGAATGAGTGGTTTTGCTAGAAATGCATACTGAGGGATCCACTGCCTACAATATGAAGTGAGGCCTATGAAAGCCCGCACCTCCTTTTGTGTCTTGGGTATTGGCATGTTAGCTATTAACTGAATGCGGTCGGGTGTAAGCTGCCTTCCCTCCTTGGACAGCGAGTGACCAAGGTAAATAACTCGCTGGACACAGAATTGCAGCTTAGAAGGGGACACCTTGTGCCCCTTTTCGGCTAGAAATTGTAAAACCGTCAGTGATGCTTTTTCACATTCAGGTTCGCTTCGGGCGGTGATCAGCAGATCATCGACATATTGAAGCAAAGCAGTGTTAACTGGCATGTGGATACTGTCGAGTTCTCGTTTCAGTGCTTGGCTATAGATGCTGGGGCTTTCTGTAAATCCTTGAGGTGCGCGTGTGAATTTAAAGCTACGTCCATTTAAACTGAATCCGAACAAATATTGGCTTTCCGGATCTATTGGGACGCTGAAAAAGGCATTTTTGAGATCAATTACAGTAAAGAATGTTGCTTCGGAATCAATAGCTGTCAGTAATGAAGAGATGTCTGGAACTACGGGGTATTGTGGTACAATACATTTATTTAATTCGCGCAGATCAATTACCAATCGATATACTGGGGGAGCCTTTGGATCAGTTCGTTTAAGAATCGGAATTATCGGTGAATTACATACATTGGAGTCGGTCTCCACAACCACTCCTTGGCCGATAAGTTCGTCAATGATTTGCAGTAAAGCCATTACAGCATCTGGGGGTAACTTGTATTGTCGCATTCGTGGTAGTACCACTCCTGCCTTTAGTGTGACTCGATAGGGTGTAATGTTCATGCAACCAACATCTGTAGGGCCTTGTGCCCATAGATGTGTAGGTAAAGTCTGCAATCGGGGATCCATGTCTCTAGACACATAATGACCTTTAAAATCACGTAAAAACAATCTTACTCCTTCCGGAGAACAACATATTATAGCTCCTAGAGCTTTCAGTGTTTTTATTCCTAACAAGTTTTCTGGACATGATTTAGTAAGCAACAAATCTGTAGTTCGGGTCAAAGGTCCTATCGTAAGTGGAAGAGGTTGTGACACTTCATTAACAATAGGTTTTCCTGAAAAACCAAGGGAAATATTCTGTGAGCCTGAGAGGGGTGCCCCTGGAACTTCACTACGTTTTATAGTTGTTCGACTTGCCCCTGTATCGAGTAAAAATTTTCTGTCTTGGCCTAATAATTCACTATGCACATAAGGTCCTTCTTGATCTACAGGGATCTCGATAAGGGGTAAGTCAACTTCCCTCTCTAGGCTGGTTCATGCGTATCGTTGATAATCAGGATAGTCATACTGTGCGGTCTGGTACAGTTGTCGTGTCGTGGTTTGCGTGGCAGCAACAGGCAGCGCTGGTGCTGCTGGCACAAACTGTATAGTCTGTTGTGGAGCTGGCATGGACTGTGCATGCTGTAAGGCTCCTTGTTCATTCTGATCCTGTCTAAGTGGCCGTGGTCTTTCTTTTGTAATACCCGTGGCGATATTACGCTTCAGGACTGGACAATCGTGTACATGATGACCTAGTTGTTTACAATAGTTGCATGTCCCTTTTACAGGTCCTGCTAAATCGCCAGAATGTGTCGTACCCTTTTTATGTCCTTCAGCTGGAACTGTCTGGGAGACTAGCATTTTCATTTTCGTGTCTTTCATGCGTCTTTGTTCATGATCTTGTTCCTCTCTAATTCTATTGTGATGATACTGTAACATTTGTAACATTTGTGATGGAGTGTTACCTTGCCAGGTACTCTCGAATTTTAATACTCTATTCTTCACTTGGGGCAAGGAATTTTCAACTAATTTTGTCACAAACAGATGTGGGTATGATTCGCTACTTGCTTTTATGCCACTATTTATACCGAAACATTTTTCAAATCGTGCATCGAAATCACTAGTGTCTTCATCTTGCTTTTGTTTACAGGCTGAAATTGCACCCCAGTCTTCCT
The DNA here is from genome assembly GCF_964204655.1 of Triturus cristatus. Taxonomy (NCBI): domain Eukaryota; kingdom Metazoa; phylum Chordata; class Amphibia; order Caudata; family Salamandridae; genus Triturus; species Triturus cristatus. Next base: position 988,823,401 of record NC_140594.1, on the reverse strand, counting down.
TTTTCGTAGTTAATAAACGTGGCAGTACCTGTACTAGTAAACCTGGTAGTGCTTTAGTTTTGTCCCCAAGCCCCGAACCTGGACCTCGGGCCTTTTCTTCATTTTCTAATGCTGTCCAATCTATCTTTTGGTCTCCCACCTCCCACTCTTTTTCCTTGAGTTTTTCATAAATGCCAGCAGGCATTAATACCTTTAATATTGTCATAATGTCGGGATAGGTATACTCTCCCATGAGTAACATATCTTTAATTTCTCGGTGGAAACCCGCTGGGTCTTTGTCATGACTGGGTACCACTTTCTTCATTTCTAACAATTCTATTTTCGATTTGGGCGTATATACATATACACGTTTAAACTGATTATCCTCGCCCTTTATTGGGTGTACTTCTCGTAAGGGATTCTGTCTGTCCATGTAATACATCGGTCTTTCCTTGATGGGCAATGAAACATGTTCTGGACATACAAAAAGAATGTACTGTTTTCTACATTCTAGTATTTCCTTAATTAACTTAGTACCTGAACCTTTCCATTTATTCGTGAGTAATTCGGTCAATATATCAGGTAAGGGACCAGGATCTGAATGTTGGTTTTTATATAGTATAAGAAGTTGTTGAATCATATAAATCCCAGCTAAACGCTGTTCATCTGGGGTAAGGTTCAAAAATGTGTGCGCTACTGTATCATCACCATATTTTCCGGGACTGTCAATCCAATGAACGGCTGACCTGGCTAATTCTTGTTCATCCATAGAATCGAGAAAATGATAACCCCTTCGTTCTCGCAGTAATTTGTCAACGGCTTGGAACGAATGCTCGGGGGATCTCATATTTATTATAGGTGTTTGGAAATTCCTGTTATTATCTGGACATATCGGACGTATCGGGTCAGTAAAATATCTAGTACTATTACAAGATCTTCCTCTACCTACATAGGCTATGGTTTCTGACTGTCCTGTGGACGGTCCTGATCCTTCTTCCTCCTCGTTTTGTTCAAACTGGTCTACCGTTAATCTTTCTTCGTGTAGGCGTTCTATTTCTTTACGGATCTTTCTGCACATGGCTATTATACATTTTTGCCTATCATGTCTCCCTTCTGATATATTCTGGCTCCATCTGGTAAGAGTTTGCATTATTTCCGGATCTACCCCCGGTCGGTCTTGATTTCTGATTACGCAATTTATGAGGAAACGTAACAGTTCCCCCTGTATCTCCACTTTCTGGTATTCCATAGCTCTGTTAATACATTCAGAATCTCGCCCTGTTTGGACATAATGATATATATTATCTAGATGCATAGTCATTCCTGGTAACTTCCCTAAATACACCGCGGCTCGTCTGATACGTAATGATGCCAGGATCATTTCGTCCTCCTTGCCGGGCACAGGGTCATATCTACAATCTACTAGAAGTTCCTTAAGCGTGCGGGCATTTATGAGTTTGGGGGTACGTGGATGTGCTGACTCTTGAAAGGTAAGTTTATTTATTCTGGGTGGCGTAGAAAAAATATTAGTAGCACCTCCGGTAGCCCCGTCTGGAGTATCGGGCGTGAAAGGATTCGTAGAACGTGATACAGCAACTATAGGTGTGGACGACACAGCTATAGAAGTTTGTGTAGGAACAGATGTGGAAACAGATGTGCTTGCCGGAACTTGTGTCAGAACTTGATGCTGTAAGGGTACAGGTACAGGATCTTGGCGTTGAACCTCCCCGGCCAACGGTCTATGTGGGGCGGGGTTAGCATACTCGGGAGCTGCGTCATCTAAATATGAGGAAAGAAAAACATCTTCTGCGGTTCTAGGATGCCCCTTAGGATGTACTTTTATTGGAAATAATGGGGGTGGCAAGTCTTTTGGTATCCCCGCAGTAGCCTTAGGTAATCCCTCGGCCAGAAGGGGATACATACCCTTCATAAGGGCATGTCTTTGTCTGTCTACTTGTTCTGATTTTACTCGTGTACCTTCTTCAATTAATAGATTTTCTTGAACTTTATTTGAATTCTCTTTACTCTTCTCTTCCTGTCTACGTGCTTTTTCTGTTCGTCTATACGATTCTTTACGCCATAATTCAATGGCATCTTTCTGTGATAGTCTAGCTTTCTTTTTCCATAATTCTTCCTCTACTTTCACGATGCACTCTGCATCCCAGGTCCCAGTTGCGGGCCACCTCTGACTTTCTGGTAATTCCTTAGTGTAGTCTACCCATAAATCGAGAAATAATATAGCGTCTAGGCCGTGTTTATGATACATGAAGTACCCTGGAGTGTCCCTAGGAGGAATAGGAACAGCTTCTTCGAGTACCCCTTTTCTAGTTGTGATCTGTCTTAATTTCGAAAAGAGCGGCATATTGAGAACTGGTCTGCTACTTGATCTTGAACAAACTTAATACAATAAAACACAATAATGAACAGTCATTCATACCACAATATGCAGGACGTATCAATACATTTAACATTTAACATTTAATGAGCAACGGTGATGATGACGATGATCTAAGAAAAACTTAATCACTAAACATAATACTCGGCATATAACTGAATTATTCTGAATTTATATACTTGATATACTAGATATACTGCTAAACAGTACAGATACACTGCTGAAACAGTGCAGACCGGATTTGTGTACCCAAACCCGCCTGGACCGGCACAACTTATGTGCACGTCAGAACGCCTCCCCAGTAATGGTACTCACCGGGTAGCTCGGAACGGAAGGCCTCGGAACGGATCTGAACTGAACTTGAACCGGACTGGACTCGACTTGAACACTTCGGACACTGGACTCGACTTGGGACTTCGGAAACTGGTGGGCCTCTGTATACCTCGGATCTTGCTCTCTCAGCTAGGCTCTGGTCGGGATACTTCGCACTTCTCACCGCCTCGTCTGGGTGTTGATCGCAGCCTCAGTCGCCCCCGCTTGACCGGAGGGAGATACAGGAAATCCTGCTGGTACGCGTTGTTGTCCGTCCAGCTGTGGCAGGAGACCGGGCCTGCAACGCACCGCCGGCGCGTGAGATGAGAAAGTGTCCCTGTTCGGGCGCCATTTTTGTGGTAAATAATTTAATTACCGGGACTTAATTTGATACAGAAACATAATGAAATAGCTCAGTAAATAAGAGGCAGAATCCGTGGTATTAGAGGTTCGGAATGGGCTTTATTCCAGAGGTCGATTATAATCGGTTGCTCCAGGTTCCATCACCACGAAGGTTCAGGAAGTGAAGTACATACGTTATTGACAATCAATTACTTTTATACAATAAGCATTACAGTGAAGCAAATACAAGAGGCGTAACAATTGATAGTGGAGATAATATATTCATACGTGGCAAAGATAGGCGTAATTGGGTGTGTTTAAAGAACGTCATCAGATGCGATGTCATAAGAGGGTGGTTACATGAAAGAATTTCGCAATGTCAGCAGAAATACTTGGCAGAAATGCGCGCGCAGCAGCATGACGTGTGATTGACGTGCAGCTAGGGGGTGAAGGGGACTTGACATTTAGCTCTACATGTGGCGACAAATGTCTGGAGGGTCAAGTCAACCTAATCCCAAATCATATCTAACATCCTATGTTTAAAGAACTATGTTATCCAAAAGAGAGGCCTTCTTGGAGTAGAATCTTATTCTATACTGACTATACTGACTGTTAGTGCGTGTACAAGCGTCTAAGTGTCTACACTAGATGCGAGGGCAGGAATCTTCTATGGTAACAGGGCTATGAATTACTTGCATAAAGACAGAGAAGCCGGGCCTTTGCTCGGTAGTTGGCAGAATGTTTACTTAAGCTACTAGACAGGAATGCATTGGGCAGGGAGCGGAGCAGATAATTTCCGAAGGTGAAATACAGTTCTTGGCAGGCAGCAAGCTGATGTCAGGCATCGAGAGCCGCGCAGAGGATGAGACAAAGTTCATGGTCACAGATGCAGGCTCGGACTGGAGCTTCAGAGACAGAAAGCAAGAAAAACTTGATGGCAGAATCAGGGCCTACTTGCCTGGACTGTAAAATGGCATAAGTGAACCATATAAAGGCGGTGGCCTTTCGTACTTAGGAATGGAATATCCGGCCCATTCATGGCGGATCTGAAAGAGGACATGTTAACGGTGGACGCACATGTATTTGCGTCTTCATAACTGGAACTGGAGGGAACATACATGTACTTGTAACATGCACATAGAACCGTTGGGGTCCAAGATAGGGGACATAACTGACCAGAAAAATCCATATTTCCACAGAAGCATCACTAGAAATTTGAAGATATTTCATGAGAAATTGACAGATCTTACCTCCGAAATGGGGATTGAAATAGGGAGATCAAAAGTACTACAAAAGCCATATAGAGCAGAATTTACTGATAAAGATTTGGAAAATTTGAACGTGTTCGGAAGAAAATTACAGATTAAGGAATTAATTACCATTTTACAAAAATGGGGAGACTTAGACAAATGGAAAGCTAGGTGGATGAGGAGAAAGGAAGAAGCACAGGCAAATCGAACAACATCTGAATTCTTATTGAAATAATCTGGAAATGCAGAACAATTGTGTCCAATGAGAGAAGATCCAGGAGGAGGGTATGTACATGTTCCATGGACTCAACAAGATATTTTGTCATCTACTAATGATTTCCCAAAGTTAAGAGAAAAACCTGTTGAATGGTACCGACAAGTTGAAAGGTTTGTGAAGGTTTCCAAGGTTTTGTTGAAGGATTTGGATGGTCTATTTGACAGAGTGGTGCCCGTTGATTACTGGACAGAATGTAAAATCACAGTTGATTGGCCTAGTGAAGAGTACCCGAGAGATGAGAAAACAGGAGCCCCTTCAGGGGAGGTAATAAAGAAATATTACCAGGTGATCACTTTCTTGAAAGGGAAAATCCCACCAAAAGTAACAGATTGGGTAAAAATAGAGAGGACAAAACAAGAAATAAATGAGACTGTACATGCTTATTATGAGCATCTGTTGCAGGTGCTCAAGCAGTTTAGCGGATTTGAGAATATTGGCGACAAGGGCATGGGACATTTTGTATATCGTTTTGTGTCTGGTTTAAGACTAGAAATCTCCCAGACGATCCAGCAGCACATGTTGTGCTGGCAGGCAAAACCTATTCGCAAAATTTTAAAATATGCCAAATATTGCAGAGATGACATTGATAATAGACATAAAAAGTTGGAAGAAAAGGTGAAGTGAAATTGGCGGAGCATCAAGAGCAATAATTAAATAGGCAGAATGATGAACAAATGAAAGGACAGTGTCAGAATGATAACAATGAGTGAAAACCTAGAGGACGGATGAGTAGAGAGGAAGCAAAGAAGACATTTCCTTGTCATGGGTGCGGAAAATTGGGGTATTGGAAGGACGAGTGTAAAAATATTCAGAATAATAATGGCTCAAATCAAAATTTAAATCCACAGAGCAGAATGAGGTGATAATGAGTCAACCACAGCAGGCTGTAAATCCACAGAGTCAGTTGCAACCTGCCCCTGTGCCAAATTTTGTGAACAGAGCAAGGTACAGTGCAGACACCCGATTTCCAGGAAAGAGTGTTAAGAAAAATGTTGTGACTTCACAATATATTTTGCAGAACAGTCACCTTCATGAAAATGATCAATGACGGTGCCTAAGGGGGGGGAGGAGGAGTAGTGCATACTTGGCGCATCATTACTGGTAGATCAGTCAGGTCCATATATTGATGGGAAGGTATAGGGAAAATATATTAAATTTTTGTTGGACACTGGTGCTACCTGTTCTACTATGAGAACAGCAGATATCCCAAACCTACCCCTCTTGGGAGAAGCCATCCAAGTAGTAGGCGTTTCAAATAAACAGATTAGAACGCCAATCACAGAACCCATGGAGGTGCGCATTGGCAATTTCAGAGAAATGCACAAGTTTGTAGTGTGCGACTCTAGTCCAGTGAACTTGCTAGGAAGGGCTTTGTAGTGTAAAATGAATTGCACAATTTTCTGCACACCGGATGGTATTGAGATTTAGACCCCTGATGAAAACGGTGTCTATAAAATAATGCTGGCAAAACAGGGCACAGAAGTAGACGACATGTATTCAATAATGACAAAAGATGATTTACCAGATGAATTAAAAACGACTGTGAATCCAGAGCTGTGGGATCACTGGAAAAGAAGTAGGGTTAATGACAAACGTAGACCCAGTAAAGGTGACTGTAAAGGAAGGTGCAGTTTATCCAAATACTTGTCAATACAAAATGAGTCCTGAAGTCAAGGCTGGTTTTGCAGCAGAAATTGATCGAATGGTTAAACAAGGTATTTTAAAGGAAATAATGAGCAGTCCTTGTAATTCGCCTATAATTGGAATTAAGAAACCTAGCGGAAAATACAGAATAGTTCAAGATGTACGAAAAATCTATAAAATTGTTGAGCCTTGTTGTCCTGTAGTGCCAAATCCAGCAGTGATTCTGTATCAGATACCATGGAATGCAGGATTCTTTACTGTAATTGATTTATGTCAAGCATTTTTCTTCATCTCTTTTTTTTTATTTCTGAGTTCTTTATTGATTATATATAGAGCATACAAAAAGACAGTAACAGGGTTATTGTTACTAACGTGAGGTGTTATACATTTATAATAAACCATGAGGGGAACGTATGCCTAGTTGGCCAATAAGACCGCCCCTGTATACTGTGATGAAGAAAGATTAGGGAAAGGAGAAAGTGGATAGAGATAGAAGCAGAAAAGAGAGCGCGACGAGTAGCCTGGCTATATTGAACATCTCTGATATACTAAGGATTAGGTGACAAGAGTACAGTTTAAGCTTGGTGAGTCTGCATGCTGAACTCAAGTGCCGGCAACCTGGATGCACACATTATTGCTCAAATACAACATGGGGTTGGCCCACTGTTGACATCCTGTGGTCCAATACATCAGGGAGGGTCGTAGGCGTCCAGAAATTTGTCCAAAGTGTCCCACATCCTCCTTGACGAAGGTTTCCAGGGGGAGTTGTGAAGTGAGATGTTGTCCATCCCTCTTAGGTGTATAATCCAATTCAACCAGCCTTTAAGGGACGTTTGCTTGTGTCTTTCCAGTTAGTTAGGACCATTTTAACTGCCGATGTGATTAGTAGGTCAAGCAGGTCCTTGTCAGAGTCAGAGTTGAGGTTTGGGTTCATAAAAGCTCTAGGTAGTGCTGAGAAAACTTTGGTTACTTCACAACCCAATCTCTTTACACCCAGATAGCCAGTATCTATTTTCATTTAAGTTTGAGGACCATATCTTAGTCTGGAATAGAGTTCCTCAGGGGTACACTGAAAGTCCTTCAATATTCAATCAAATTTCGAAGAAGTGTCTAGAAACCTTAGTGATGCCCAGAAAATCAGTTCTAGTCCAGTACATCGACGACATGTTAATAGCTTCAAAGTCGCGAGACGATTGTGTTACTGATTCAATTGCCTTATTAAATCATTTGGCTGATGGAGGACACAAAGTGTCTCCAGAAAAATTACAATTTTGTCGAACTGGAGTTAAATGTTTAGGACACCAAACAGAAAGAGGAGTGAGAAAAGTGACCCCTGAAAGAATAAAAATAATAAAGCAAATGCAGTTACCACAAACTCAGAGAGAAATTAGAATGTTTCTTGGTGTAGTGAGGTATTGTAGGTTTTTCTTTGTTAGCTAAACCCCTTATACAAATGACACGTAAGCGGGCAAAGGAACCCGTAGTTTGGGATGATGAAAGCATGGACGTGCTTTCATTTGGCTCCACTTGCTGTTGGACCTTTGAATCGGGACTGCTTTTCCTGTTTTCCTGCTTTCTGCCCTTGGCTCCGGGGATTCCGGCGGCGGACCTCGCCATCTTCACATCCTGGTGGGACTCAGTGTCCCAGGGTGCATCACGGCCTAATAGCCAGATTGCTCTCAGCTGCCGTGGGGGGAGGCATCATCACCATCGCGCTATAAAGCGCTGCCTCGAACCCCGCGGCGCGGGACACGCGGGGCCATGCCCAGGCAAAGCCTGGGCCAAGGGCGGGCCCGTCTGTGCCCGTACGAGGCTGGACTGGGCCTAGTTACTGACACTTGCCTCCTGGTGAGACTGTTTCATAACCAATTGTCCGTGGGTTGTTTGTTATAAGGTACCAGGGCAATAATTACACACATTCTGCACTTGGGGCCGTGCACATCTACAGCTATTATTATGGGTAAGCGTAAGACATTAGTAGGGAAGGGAGTGGTGGGGACTTTAAGACGCTTTGTTGTCTAGAGCGGAGTCTGCTTTAATGCATGAAATTGCCTTAACTGAACGCAGACTCTTGCTAGAGCCCCGACAGTGCTGCCACAAGCTTTACCCCTTGTACACAATGATATTATAACTCCTGCACACAGCCTTGAGGTATCCCTCTTACCTGATTCGCAAACTATTGAAGTGGGCAAGGCAAATTCAATGGGGGTTTTGGAGTCAAGTAGTGGGTTAAACAGAAAGAGGCAGATTTACAAGCCCCTTGCGAGACATTTACGCCGCCGTTGCGTCACTTCTGTGACGCAGCGGGGGCGTAAACCATGCGCCATGTTGCGCCTTATTTACAACGTGACGCATCTAGGGAGATGCGCCACGTTGTAAAGCCCTGTGCTACATTAAACCTGCGTCAGGTTTAATGTATGCAGGGTGGGCGTTCCGTAGGAAAAAGCCTCGGAAAAGTGACGCAGTGAAATCTACAAGATTTCACTGAGTCACTTTTCCGACGCTGCTGCGTTCAAACCCTGCGCCTGCTTGAAGCATGCGTAAGGCATGACGCAGCATGTTCGGTATGGGCAGCCCCTGAGCATTACTGGAGTTGCGTCGTGCTTGCGACACGACTCCAGCAATGCGCCGCCCTTATGCCATCAGATGCGTCACGCATCTGTTTATCCTTGCGCCATGATGTGCTGCATTGTAAATGCATTTCATCTGTGGTGGCGCAAGGGTAAACTTGCGTGACGCATCTTTCCTGGCGCATCCCTGCTGATTTGCAGGGATGCGCCAGGAAACATAAATCTGCCCCACAGAATATAATGACCAGGGATCAAAAATCGAAATCTAGTCAATCGAGGACTTCCCAGCCCCTAGCTCAGAAAAGAAAGGGGCAGGGTACCTCTAGGCAATCCACAACCCGGGGAAAAAGTTTAGGTAGTAAATCTGTGTCGGGGTAGATAAGTCAATTCACGCGCAGCCACTTATACCTGACACTAATACTTCCAACAGCAGTCCTTTAGTTTTTGACCGCGGAGAATTCTGGAGTAGGGTGGAGGAAACCTTTTCAGTGCTATTGAAGCCTTTAATAAATATGCTAAATAACATGGAAGGGAGGTTAGTTAATATAGAAAGCCATATAAATAATTTACTGGCGATGGCGTTAGGTGAGCGTAAATTTGCATCCAAATGTAGGTCCTCCTTTCTTACAGGCGAGCATGCTCAAACACATCTCCAGAGTACTACCATGATTGGTGAAATACCGCAACAACAAGACCCCAATCCTCCATGCTTTTCTAATGTTCCTATGTGCCCCGTATCCTCGGGGTCTGGCATAGTGTCCCAGTCAGAAAAACGGGGAGAGGTTTCTTGCCACTTTCAAAGTGGCTCAGTGGGGCAACTAAATTTAAGATCCGATCCTAATCGGATACCTACCGGCAGAGAGGGTTTGGGGACACACACCCAATCGAGGACAGACCCCTCAAAGCACGCACGGGTCAGTTCCTTGGGCTCAAAAGTGTTACACCTCCTCCCAGATGCAACGCCGTATACTGTGGTGTTGGTGAATGTACCTCCACTGCCACTGGGAGAAGCTGAGCATTGGTCCACTTTGGGAAATAAATCCTTGCATTTTTTAACCAGGAAAACAGGCTTAAATAATAAGCTCTTCACTGAGTTTAGGATGGCACGGCAGATTGAGTGGGTTGGAACTTCAAATAAAACTTTACCTGGTGATTGTATTGTACTGTCCTTCGCCTCCTAACCACTGGTCCGAACTATCTTAGACAGGGTGGGCAACTGGCCGGTGAGGAACAAGGGGATTAGTGTTGTTCTTCTGGTTTTTTTTTATCTTCCCCCAGAGACATATTCAGTACCCCAGAGAGGAGGGACTACGTATGGGCTCCCTGCAGTATATCTATTCCGTGCCTTTTTATAACTATTTCGAGGCCCTCATCAATATGGAAGATATAGATTGACTGAGTACTTCAACTCAACCCCCTGATTCAGGTGAGGGGTCAGTTGAGGTCCTAGTCAGGGGGCCTATAGAGCAGTTTACTAGATCAACAAGACCTACCTCAATGGTAATCTAACCCTCTCCACGGATTGTGTTAGAGTCAGTAGAGAGCGCTGATTGCAGAGCGTTACTGGATTCGCTCCCTGATTGTTGTGAGCCTCATATTAGCTCACGGGCACCATCCTGTAGTGAACACTCTCGCCCATCAGACCCGTGCCTAATAAATTCTCTGTCTATCCCCACTACCCGACTTGGAATATTATCTCATGGAACATTGCAGGTATGCGAGCAAAGTTTCAGAATCCTGTATGGAGCGAGTTCACGCATAATGCAGACATTTTGAGTATTCAGGAAACATGGTGTATAGAGCCAATCCATATCAATGGTTTCAAGACATTCAATACCCCGGCGGTAAAGGGATTGGGGGCATACCGAAAGGGGGTCTCTGTATATCTCTAATAGGCTGTTTGTGGATAATATAGTTTTTCATCAGGGGGATTGCTAATGTCATATAATTGAGCTATCTTGTACAGCAACCTATTGCTTGATCTTGGTAAATCTTTATAATAATGCTCCTGTGGGAGATCTTAGTACTGTGGTTAAGAACTTGAGTGGGGATTTGAATGACATCCGCAAGACGGGCTCCAAGGATTATTTAATTATTGTGCTTGGGGACTTTAATTGTGCAATCTCCCTGATATTAGAATGTGTGGCCTTGCCCAGGAGGAAGGGGAGCATATTTACCCACTTCTGCCATTCATGCATGGGGGAGCTTTTCAACGAGCTCTGACACCTCTATGATTTGGGTACTGCGAATGATCTTCTAACTACCCCTGAACCTATGCCCCATACCTTTAATGGCAGAGGTATTGCATCTACCATTGACTTTATGTTAGTTTCTCGAATCTATGCATCCGGGGTGCTCTCCTTTGAGATAGGATAGATTTCGACCACTTCCCACTCTGTTTAATGATTGCTCAGCCTACGTCCTGTCCTAATAAGCATCCAAATAGTATCTCAACTATAGGTCACCTAGACCTGAGAAAAACCAATGGTTACTTATTGCGGTGGTCGAAAGTGGACCCTGATTGGCTGATGAAGCAGTTAATTATTAAAAGTAAACCTGCCCTTGATATTTGCTTGAATAAGCTTTCCCACTGTGAAAGTATTGTACAATTCTTCCTTGAATTATCAAATGAGGTAAGGAACTTACTTTGTGTGCAATGCCGTAAAAAACTAAAAGATCTTGGATGGTTTGACAAAAAATTTACCCAAGCACATTCAAATTTAAAAGCTGAGTTACACAATCAGCCTAGATACCCGCATAAGGTTAGATTGGCAAGAGCGGAATATAAGAGGGCCATTGCTGAGAGAAAAAGCTGTTTGAGAGACGAAGCTTGGGAAATACTGCAAATTGTGGCCTCCCAGAAAAACAATGTGGCATTCTGGATGGCAGTTAGGTCTCCGTTCCTTTCTTCCGGAGAGAGGCCAACAATTGAGATCGCAATCTCAGAAGATGCATGGGTCAACTTTTTCTCTAATGTGTATAAGGGCCAAGATGACTCTGATCTGCGCCCGACCACTATCTTTCCAAATTTTCAAACAAATAAGGATTTTCAAGTCAGCTTGGATGAAGTTAACAGAGCCCTCTCTCGGGGCCAGGGGGGTAAGGCCTCTGGACCCAATGGAGTTCCAGTTGACTTGTTTAAATCCAACGTCCAACTATGGAGTCCTTTAGTAACCAAGGTAATTAATGCCAGTGCCAGGACATCATTACCAAAGACCAGAGCGGAGTCTAAAATTATCCCTATTTTTAAGAAGGGGGATCGTCATAATCCGGGGTGCTATAGACCAATTTCCTTGTTGGACTAAATGGTTAAAGTGGTGGGACGGGTTGTCCTGGAACGTCTACAAGACTGGGAGGAAGATACCAAGATCATGTCAGACCTACAATATGGTTTCCGGGAAGGGTTAGGAACTATAGAGCAGAGCCTAAACTTAGCAACTTTAATTGGGAAATACACAAGAGCGAAGAAGGGTAGATAATACCTGGCCTTTGTGGACCTCACCGCGACCTTTGACTCCGTGAGGGATGGTAAATTGTGGGAGATCCTTGTAGCTATGGGGGTGGATCCCAATATTGTAGTTTTCCTGCAGAATTTGTACAGTGGTGCCTCTGCCAGGGTCAGCTATGGTGTGGACAGGGAGTGCACTGAAGTTTTTCCCATTAGGAGGGGGGTCAGGCAAGGTTGTGTCCTGGCCCCTTTCCTTTTTAATTTATATATTAATGGACTGGGAAATGAGCTGCTTAAGACAGGTGGTCGATCTATACCCACCCTATTATATGCGGATGACGCAGTCTTAATGGCGCGCACACAAAATGGTTTACAAAGGGTTTTAGACAGTTTTAATGACTTTATGAAGGACTTGGGTTTAAGTATTAATGTTTCCAAGACCTTTGTTATGAGTTGTGGTCAAGTGATTCAGAGGGGTAGGGTAAGGGAGATGTTTCTGGATGGTAGGAAGATAGCCCAAAGTAAAAGTTTCACATATCTTGGCATCCTATTTAATCGTAGCGATACGTGAACCCAAACGATATCTACAAAAAAGCTTGCATTCACAAGAACAACTAGTGCCCTGACCACCTTCGCAAAGAAGCTGGGTAGGAAGCCGCCAGGGGAGCTCCTGCAAATCTATAAGGCAAAATGTACATAAGTGGAGATGTACAGGGCAGGGGTGTGGGGTTTTGTTAAGACCCTCCCTTTGCAACTTGTGGAAAATGCGTTTCTGCGCTATATTTTGTCTGTCCCTCATAGTACGCCTTCCTTTGCCTGCCATGAGGAGCTGGGTCTTCCTTATTTATTGGACCTTATTAAACTCGAACCAATACTCCTCTGGCACAGGATATGGTCAAAGGATCAGACCCATTTAAATAGAGAGATCATGTTAGATACCCTGAGACTGGAAAGGGTCCTGCAGATCCCCTGGGTCAAGTATGTGTATAGCTTCATGGACGACCTAGGACACCTGGAATATTTTACAAATCCAAGTTCCATGTTATCGATTTCTAGGAAGGCTTTAAAATCAGAGGGTCTTCCATTATTGGGAGCTATAAGATTAGCAGGTGAAACATCAAAATGTTGTGTGATGCAACACCAGTTAACACTCACCTGTGTAAGGATGGAGCCATATCTGGCCTTTGTACCCAGTGGCTTTGACAGGATGCTATTAACTAGATTTAGACTGGGCATTATCCATAGATTACTGACATTGCCTAAAATGAATGATTGGTCACAAACTCTGAAACCATGTCCCTGCGACTCGCAATCTGTCCAGTCCACAATTCATTTAATGTTTTTCTGCAAATTTTATGTGTTATCAAGGAAAGTTTGGATATTGCCCCTCCTAAAAAATCAAGGTTTTAGACAATGTCGCCCAGCGTTGATCCGACTCTAGTTCTTGGAGAATGAACATATTGCATAGAGGATAGCTTAGTATTTGAAGAAAGAGCTCCGGCTTAGGAAAACTATGATATTTGAGGATTGTTAATTGCTGGGCTTTTATTGATTACGGACTGTCGTTTTTAATTAATAATGTGTGTCATATTTTTTTTTAATTTGTGCATAATGTTTTTATTTCAAAAAGTTTATAATGAATTTTATCGTTTATTTTATGTGCTTTTATGATTGTCTTATGAACAGTCGAATAAAGCTTTCCTTGACTTGACTTGTGAAATTACGAAATTGTTTGTGTGAAGCCCCGGCTCTAGGTATGCCATATTATACAAAAGATTTTGCACTCTTCTGTTGTGAAAGAGAAAATTGTGCCCTTTCAGTGTTAACCCAACGACATGGTTTGATGAGACGTCCAGTAGCATACTTTTCTGCTACTTTGCACCTTGTTGCGTCAGCATTACCTGGCTGTTTAAAAGCAGTAGCTGCTACCTGCATGAGTCTGGAACAAAGTGAGTCAATTGTGATGGGACATCCTGTGAAGGTGTATGTTCCACATTCAGTCGAGATTCTTCCAACAAGAACTCAAACACAGTACCTTACCCCTAGTCGAATTACTAAGTACAAAAGAATCATTTTAGGAGCAGAAAACGTGACTGTGGTCAGGTGTACTATACTAAACCATACTACTTTATTAACAGACGTACGTGGGGAAGAAGTAAGAGATGAAGTTGAACACGATTGTCTGGATGTCACTGAATTATGCACCAGGCCCAGTCCAGACATACAGGAAGAGCCCCTGAAAGAAACTGAGCATGAGCTATTCGTAGATGGCTCGTGCATGAGACATGAGGAAGGTGGATTAAGTGCTGCTTATGCTGTATCTACATTGGCTGGAATAGTCGAAGCATCCTATTTACCAGGAGTCTAGTCTGCAGGAGTAGCCAAATTGATAGCTTGAATTAAAGCATGGAAAATTGGGAAAGATTGGAATGTAACCATTTACACTGATAGCTAGTATGGATAGGGGGTTGTGCATGACTTTGGCCAGCTTTGGATGCAGAGGGATTTCATGAGTTCTTCAGGATCCCCTATTAAAACTGGAAAATGTGTGAAAGAACTATTAGAAGGAATACAATTGCCAAAAGAAGTGGCAGTGGTCAAGTGTGCTGCTCATCAGTCAGGAGATGACTATGTGGCAGCTGGTAATCGATATGCTGACCAGGTCGTCCAGTACTGTGCCAGGAATAAAATGGCACTAAACAGGAAAATTAAAACAAATGGAATCAGCTGCCAACTTATGCTATTCTCAGGAATAGAAACATGGGAGGAAGTAAGACAACCACAGGAGGAAGTGAAAGTGAGTGAAAAGGAAGAGTGGATAAAAGTAGGATGCCAGAGGAGAACAGAGGATGGTGTATGGATTTATCTAGATGGTAGGCCAGTAATGCCAGATTGTTTGCTTTCACAAATGTCCAGAATGTATCATGGAGACACACACGTAGGCAGGGATGCCATGATAGGCTCTTTAGACAAGATTGGTATAATCCGAAGTTTAGGGCTGTCACAGAGAGTCTTTGCCAGCGATGTTTAACGTGTCAACAAATAAATCCAGGCAGGAAGACAGTGGTCAGTTGGGAAAGAATTGGAAAAGCAGAAGGACCATTTGTGAGGTTGCAGGTGGATTTCATACAATTACCACCCTTCAGGGGATTGAAGTATGTCCTTGTTATTGTTTGTTTGTTTTCCGGTGGGTGGAGGCATACCCCACTAGGAGAAATGACAGCATAACAGTTGCCAAACTGCTGTTGAGGGAGCTAATTCTGTGGTTTGATTTTCCAGTAACATTTGGAATCAGATAGAGGATCTCACTTTAATAATGAAATAATTTGATTAATCTGTGAAGCATTTAAAATTGAACAAAAACTGCTCTGTACATATCACCCAGAGGCTTCTGGAGTGATAGAACAAATGAATGTCACAATCAAAACAAGACTGGCAAAAGTGTGTGCATCCACTTCACTTGAATGGCCAGATGCATTGCCTCTTGTTCTGATGGGACGTATTCCTGACAGAAACACAGGATTAAGTCCCCATGAAATTCTCATGGGAAGAGCATGAGACAAGCATTTATACCTGGACATAAACTGTTGAATAAAACTGATGTTCTGGTATTAGACTATGGTAAAGGATTGGCTGACCTAGTGCGTTCTGTCTCTCATCAGGTTGTAGAAGACGCAGTTGCCAGGCAGCCGAATCAAGCACATGATCTGAATCCCGGATACTGGGTGGTGGTGAAAAATCATACCCGAGAGTCGTGCCTAGCACTCAGGTGGGATAAGCCGCATCAGGTTATACTGGTCACAATAACAGCAGTAAAATGTGCAGGTGTACCTAACTGGATACATGCCAGTCATATCAAGAGAGTTCCAGCTCCTGACAAAGAGGGACCTCAACTAACTCCTGCAGTTCAGGCCGCCGAAGGTTGTGCAGCTGAAGGATCTAGAATAACAGATCCTGAAGTAGCTGCTCCGGAACAACCAAGCACACGTCAGGAAGACTGGATACCAGTGGTTGATATACCCAAGGTGATTGTTAAAACAAGAAGCAGAATCAGATTAGAAAGACAGGAAAATAGAGAGAACCAGACAGGTGTAGAAGAACAAGCTCAGGAAAGGGAAAATACAACAGTTGGAGACCCTGAGCAGAATCAGACAAGGAAAGAAAAATATACTCAGACAGAGGTGAACCAACATATTAACGAATCCGAGGAGGGACAGATAGGCCTAGAAGAACACATTCAGGCTGCAGATAAGCAAAGTGCAGTAAGACCTGAGCAGGACCAGTTAGGAAAAGAAGAACAAGTTCAGGAAGAAGAAGAACAAATAGAAATAAGACCTGAACAGGACCAGATAGAGGGAGAAGAACACGTTCAGGCAGACGAAGTTACAAAAATAAGCCCTGAACAAGAACAGTTAGAGAGGGACTCTGGAAACGAAGATAATCAAATTGTGCCACAACTTAATGAATATAAGACTACTCGAGAAGGACGGGGAAAGCGAAAGTGCAGTGCAAGCCAAAAAGGTCAGAAAGGGTGATAACTGGCTAGGTGGTGCTAAAAGATTAAAATATCACTTAAAGACAATAAGTGAAGAAACTGAACAAGTCAATGAAATCTCCAGTCAATCTGGGGAATTGAGTGCAAAACCCCGGCGAAGACTTTGAGAATCTAGTTTTAAATGGAGAAAGTGACGAAGAATTAATTGTTGAACAGATTGATGAAGGAGAAGTGAGACCTCCTTGAAGATCAGATAAACAAAAGTCATAAAATAGAGCAAAGAAAAGAAGAGAAATCTTCTTAAACAAAAAAGGCTGATGATAGGGTTACTAGAAGACCAAAACAAAATTGTATAAAGAAATGTTGTAGAATATGTATATGTGGTATATTTTTAGTACTCATATTCTGGCTAGTATTAACCATAGCCATCCCTTATTTGATGGTAACAGAAAAGAAAAATAACACAGGTACTAATGGAAAGGTAGCTAACATAAAAGGAAATAAAGTAGAATTAGAAGCACCAGATGAGATAGAATTACATAACTCTGTGACAAATAATGACACTGCTTTAAATGTATTCACAAAGTTATTAGTTCAATATGTAGAGACTATGTAGGTTAGTGATTGTTATTTGTGTATGAAATTACCAGCATCAATAGCAGAAGGTGTCACATATCACCATTTACCACTAACATATGGTATTTCATGCAGTATTTTATCAAGCTTATTTTATAGGACAGGAAAGTTACAGTATTAATATTCTAACGTAGATGTGATTTTCTCAGAGGTTCCTATTCGTAAGAGTATGAATCCAGTTCTTAGTACTAAAGATGCGCAGTTTATGGGTGAATATTTCTTAACTATGAAAACAATAGATATAGCAGAAGCACACAAAAACAATCTAACATGCTCATTACATGAAGAAGAAAAGATATTTTTGAATTTAGTAGAAGAAAGGTGACAGGACTTCCAAAGAAAGGCTTCTGAAAAGAGACCTCAGATTTCTCAATGGGATGCTCCAATGTCCCTAGATATTGAAAAGAAAGGGAAGATCTGCCTCCAAAGATTAAAGACTGACTATAACAATGTATTTATTGGTTCCAGTGAATGTGAACGTAACTTTTTGGTAATCGGAGGATGGGAACTAAAAGGGAGAACAGATCCAGTATTTCCTGAAGTTTATTATGTGTGTGGGAATAAATCTTATTTTAGGCTGCCTGCACATTGGTATGGGAGTTGCTATTTTGGAATAGTATTCCCTAAAGACTATCATGTAAAAAGAATCACTGGAAGCAATGAAAACACAAACCAACTAACACGAAGGAAAAGAGCTAGTTTTTGGTACATGAGCAAAGAAAGGTATAATTGAGGTAGTTTAGTTAGTTAGTATATCGCAGCAAGACCAGAATGCTGAGAGACCGGAATGCTGTCCAAGAACTGAACGAATGCTGAAGGAAAATCAAATTGCAGAACTTAGAGCCTAAAGCTCCTTAATAAGAAGAACATCACGGAAGAATTGAGGAGGGAAATAAGCTAAATAATTAGAAGATCGTGGAAGAATCGAGGAGGAAGATAGTGTAGAGAGGGGTGGGACGTAGGCGTCGGATCTAGAAGAGGTCATCTATCCTGTCCTGAATCCTGTCCTGTAACCTGTCCTGAAGTCCTTGTCACCTGCTCTTTCCCAGGGGACCCTTCAAACTCCTTGGCCAAGGGGCTGGTTTCCACACCATCCTAGGTAAATATATCTCTGTGTAGTATGTCATTGTACTGCTCTCTCTATCCTCTCCTTTCTGAAGTACTGCCATTGTGAAATGTCAATCTAATATAGGTGACAGAGTAAAGAAATAATCGACTTTTCGTCCTTGGAGAACCGGAGTTCGTACTGTATTCTTGTTTTTTTCGCTCACTTGAATTAACTAGATAAACATTTAAAACTTCTCCTGAGTCTGTGGTTATTTAAAAAATAATAAGAAATATAAATTGTATGTCATTTCACCATTAACTAGTTCCAACTATTAGGTCCATTGACCAGAGGAAAAAGCGTTTTGATCAGTGAAAGATTGGTTAAAATCTGATAGGTAACTAATCTCATGAAAAGCATTAATAAAAATTGACCCCCAGCAGTATTTACTAGCCTGTGTGAATGTGTGTTTATGGTCCCAGGTCAGTATATGGTGTTTGAGTACCTGAGGTTGGTAACCCGCTGGATCAGTAGCGGAAGTCCTTACCTCCACCATCCTGGCTAGAACTACTCCCTCCCAATCCCGCATTATTTAGCGCTCTCCAACAGTCCAGGGAAGGTCTCCATGTCTTCAGAGGAACAGCTTTGTTGCAGCTCCTTGCAAGGCACTGAAAGTTTGCTGAGGGCTGCCATGTTTCATACAGCCACTCAGCAGACATTTTGTTTTAAAAAGCAAACTCCCAAAGCAGGAGTTTATTTTTAGGAAACAAAATATTCAAATCCTCCCAACCTGGGTGTTTTCTTCCAGGATGTGAGGGTTAGTTTAATTTCTTTCTGTTCATGACAGCCACACTTTCCCAAACAAAAGAAACTAAGTCAGACCACCGGTTCTAAAAAGGCAAGGAGGTTTAATGTACTTACACAGTTGGCCCCAACCCCATTGGGCCATTGGTGTAGGGTTTCCACCGGCAGAGGCAGTGGAGGCACCGCTATCTGAAACATAATGGTTTGCTCGACTCAGACCATCACTTTTGTGAATAGGGTACTCTGAAATGTTTGTAGCGGAGTACCCTTTCCGCCAAACTCTAAATCAGATCCTTACTCTGTATAAGACTTAATTAATCATATTAAAAGTTTGCAGGCTCCCACACCTTATTGAGGAGTAGCTTAATAACATGCAATTAGCAGATGTTAACCTTTTCCTCTCCACTGGGTACCAAGACTCACAACCAGAGCTTCTATATCAATCCATACCTTTCAGACAAGGAGAAAATGAAAAAAAAAGACCACATACTTACTATCAGCTAAACCTTTTCTGGGGGATCAAAACACCTCCTGCCAAACTGCATCTTCTATCTCACAAAGCAAGCTCTCCTCCACATGCTCCTTGATGAAGTCATTGAGCTGCTCACCAGCATGGTGGGCTATACTCCAGTTCCCACCTCCAATTACTGTACTTCATGCAGGTAACTTCTGGGGTATTTTTATACAGGGTTTGAAGCATGTAATTATAGTCTGCTTTTATACATAGCATCGAAGATGGTCTTGGTGTAATGATTCAAGTTAGCTTTGTGAATGGAGAATTTTTGGGTGGAGCATACAGTTTGCACACATTTGGCCTTCAGGGGAATGTATGATGTACTAGGTCATTTACAGTTTTCTCATAAGGCATTTGTTGCCATTAAGGACTTCTGTGTACCAGGCTCAGAAGGTTTTGGAGCGACTTTCTTGGCGTGGATGCGTGTAGCAGAGTCAGTGAAATGCGACGAGGATGAATTTGGAGAGGAGAGTGTCAACATTGTTTGATGCTTATTGTGGAATGATTTATCAAGGTGTGGTGAATGGTGCGAATGGGAATGTCCTTTCAAGGACCTGCAGTGATTGACATGGATTTGAGCTATCCTTTGATATTGAGTTAGTGTAATGTGAAAGGATAAGGCAATGTGAGTGAACCAGTCTGAAGGAGGAGTTTCTGTGCAAATGCAATTGGTAATAGCGGAAATTTTCCTGTCAAGGTCATTTTCAATATTGTGTAAGGGAGTGGCTACCTGGGAGTAAAGCTAGAATTTTTTTTTTTGAAATAAAAAGAGAAGTTATAGTAGAGAATCTCTCCTGGTTTTAGAAAGGGGTGAATCTAGGAGTGCGAAGTTCCCAATGGAGATGTTCTAAATGATAGAAAATGATGTTGAGGAAATAAGAATGGAAAAGTCATCAACATGTTTTTGTTACTGCCTGAGAGGTAGTATATGAGATGAAAAATGAGACATGAGTGTAAGAGCAGAAGAGGCGAGCTGAGAAAGATTCAAAAGCAAGATGCGATGAGTGGAGTGGAGAGTGAATTTGTGCATAGAAGCATGTGGCAGTCACAGGGTTGGAGTTGAGTGGTATGCAGAGGATGGAATGCAGGCAAGTTAAGTATATGCGAAGAAAGGGTTTACAAAGGCCTTCTAGGCCATACTATAGAGCACAAGGATGCTATAGGCATTGGTGTTATTTAAAGGCCATTTTCAAAGGGAGAACAGCTGGATTCATAGTTAACTGAATCCATTCGTAAGATAATGAACAAATGGGCCACAGCGTATCTGAGACTTTAATCTGCTTGATGTTAAGTTTAGCATGCACCAGTAACTTCAACTAGAAGGAAGGTTACTTGGCCCTCTAAATAGAGCACTGCCTAGTCACTAAGGGGCATATTATCAAGAAACGGCGTTAAAATTATCACCGCTTTAGCGGCAGAAAACTGCTGCTAAAGCGGCGATAATGGGCTTGATTATATGCCCTTGAGAATTCCAGTAGAAGCCCATGTTCCGGTATCAACATGGGCTCCTATTGGAATTCTCTGCGGCATATCATCAAGCCCATTTTCGCCGGTTTAGCGGCAGTTTTCTGCCTCTAAAGCAGCGATAATTTTAAGGCCGTGCTTGATAATATGCCCCTAAGTAAGTTAAAAAATGTTTTATTGGATTTCATAATTGCAGATACAAAAACAAGTAATGATATATTAAATAAAATGAGCCTGATGCACAGAACACTGGTGGAATAAGTATTTGTTATGACCAGTGTTGAATTTTACAAACCGATGTACATACTAATAGATCAGTTCGCAAAATTCCTATTTGGAGTGGTTTGCAATCTGCCCTACCTCATAAATATTAATGAGTTAGGTATCAAATTATGACTTACTCCTTTTAGATGACATCACAATGATGATGGCCTGCTGGGGTCAGTAGACCACAATGTCTGTGATAAATCACAGCTAAATAAAGTAAACGTTTTAAATGTAGCCTGTTTTCTCAAAGGAAAGTGTTTGAAAACAAGTTTACTTTAAACAAAAACAAAACTATTTTTGAGAGTTGCCCGTGATTCCCTGGACAACTGCCTACTTCCCTACAAATGTTCATTTTAGTTCGCAAAGGGGAATGGGTTCCAAGGGGACCCCTTTTCTGTTGGTGAATGGCTTTCCAGCCCAGCTCAGGAGTTGATAGATTATTTAATGTTTGGAACCAGGTTACCATTGCAAAACATTGATACAACGCATACCGATTTACAATCTGGAAGGGACTCCTACATCACGTAAATGCAATTTAGTAGTCGGTTAGAGCTTATTGAGTCCTAAAATGGGATTAGTACATAGTAAAACCTATTTTGTAGTCACAAGTGCACCGATTTTGTGAATTGCAGCGCTTGTGACCACCAAATAGGTTTGGTCAGCAGACTCAATATCCTTTAAAACTACATTATCTTGCTAAAACCTGATGGATCATTGTTCACATAAAAATTAAAGTGCATTATATTTCTGTGCAGCAGAAAAGTATTGGAAGTTTGTCTCATAAAGTCTCGAATTTAAGCTATCTGCTCCTTTTCCGCTCATGCACTTAATAGGGACACGTTAGCAAATGTTGCATCATGTGCTCTGGTGGTTGATACACAGATAAACAGGTTTAGGGATTCACTCCTAGTCAAAATATTTGTTGCTATGGATTCCCAGCAAAAAAGCAGTTGATTCAGCCTTTGTTTGGAATTTGTTTCCACACAGTGTAAATACACCTATTTGTATATAGATATGTGCTGAAGGGTCCTAGAGATACCCCTGGCTCTTCTTCTAGGTAGTTGGCTGACCTCAAAGCACCAATAGTGATGGAAGAATCCACAAGAAGAGTGCAATACAGTCAAGAGATAAGGCAGAAGGCCCAGCGAAGAGTTGAGATAGAAAAGCATCTATGAGCTAAAAGATACTTAACATTTGAGGGCGAAAATAATAAAAATAGAAATAAAAACATATTACGATGATAGTAGTTGGCTTCTTGCTATAAACATTGACAACTGGGCGACCAGTGCATTCGAGGAGGATAGAAATAATCAGAAATTTGCTATTTTTTAGTAGTACTGGGATCAAGGGTCATACTAAGCCATGAGTGGATATTGTCACCACTTTTTCCAATGACTGGTGGAAAAAGTTATCTCGGCTCTTAGAAGTTATTTCTGAGCTCACATGACTCAAGTGGACACTGGTAACAGGAAATAGGTGAAGCCTGTTACAGAAGTTTGAATTGGTCCAACATTAGAGCCAGTGAAGAAGGTGAATTGCTGCCAATGTCTGAATTTGATTATTTGGCTTCAAGATCCAAGTGGTGGGTTCTCAGTTTCACTTTTAAATGGGTGTCTTTCAGAAACAAGCATCGGCAAGGCCAATAGGTCTCTCCTTCGAGACCTATTGGCTTTACCAAGCTTTTTGATGATGCTGTACAGAACCGGCAAGGTGCTGTGCAGAATGGCCAAGAGAAAAATAGCAACAGAGGAAAGAAGACGTAGCTGCATTATTTTGTAGGCATGTTTATGTGTGAAGATACAAGCACTCGCCTACAAACTGGCACAGGAGTCATTTTTTATTATGTACAGATTCTAGATGGATTGATAATTTAAAAAAAGTAAATAGAGGTTGCACAAAAGTGATATTTCAGACAGATTGGCTGGCAGCAATTTGTTGCCTGGTCGGGCAACAAAAAAATTATTTAAACAAATATTATGAAAAAGACTGTAGGGAGCGAGGAAGCAATGAGGAGTGGGTGAGGGAGTGGGAAAAGCAGCACACGAGGGAGAGAAACTCGGGGGAGGATATTTGGCAAGGAGAGAAGGACACCAGGGAGAGAGAGGGAAACCCCATGCAGTCCCTAAGAGTATTTAAGCAAAAAGAAAAAAAACCCTAAAAGTGAGCAGCATAAGGATACAAGTCAGCCAAGCCACTGAATGGTAAATAGACTATGCTCGGGGAGGGTGGCACAAGATGAACAAGGAAAGCCATTGAGTAAGAAGGAAACAAATGAGAGTGACAGTGAAGCCAATCAATAGGACGCAATGCATGGGCTTGAAACCACTGTAAATTCTTGGTACTCCTACAACAATTCTTTTTAAGCCAGATAGCTTGCACTATCTGGTAGGTGAGAACTAACAATGAATTCCAGCAGTAGTAGGTTGCAATATATGTCCAAAGAAGATTTAATTACCCTGCAGAATTAGAGTGTCTTGAAGATAGTGTGCTCTGGAAGGTGTGGAGAGTCAACTAAACACTCTGAGAGGGAGCCAATGATGTCAGAGGTCAAGTCCGGATGACTAGGTTTAAAGATTGACGTGATATACTCTATTAGTCCTCTTTGAAGGTAGATCAAAAAGCAAAAGTTCTCATAAATATCTTAAGGCAGAAGATGAGGACTGATGCAATTAACTTGATTGAAGGGGGGCCTCTTTGAAGAACTTTGAGAAAAGAAAAGTGTTTAGATTCAAGTTTATTGTCAACACCAGATTGTTGCACAAATGATCAAAAAGCACTGCAATGTCACCTTAAGACTAACACAATGTCACCTTGCGACTTCCATTAAAGGTGCTATTAATCCAAAACCAGGGAAGTAAAATAACTCTCTTTGCATGTTATTTAGAATTGCATGCTGTATTAAAAAGGCAAATTCACATGTTTTCACTGGAGCAGAGACTGCGGGACCCACCCTGTCGAAAGCCCTCGTCAATTTTCGGGCCGTAGAATAGGGGCAGAAACATGTTGAGGCATAGGACCATTACATCCTAACACATCTCTTGAAATGTTTTTTTTTTACTCGTGCCCATCTGAACCACCACGAAAAGGGATCCCTTGGTCTGGATGATGCACTTTCCTTGTGCTGCACCACTTACCTGCGGTCCTGCTGCTGATCCTCTTGCCGTCTTGCCGCTCCTGGGGTGCTGACGCTGTGTGTCTCCTCTGTCGGCGCCTAACGCAATCGCGCCCGCGACAGGGGGAGACTACAGCTCCCAGGCTGCTTTGCGGCCAACTTCCGCTTGTCTTCGCGCCCGGAGGCGCAGAAAAGGCAGAGGCTCCCTCGGTGGAGCGGGGGTGACATTCCTTGTGCTGCACCACTTACCTGCGGTCCTGCTGCTGATCCTCTTGCCGTCTTGCCGCTCCTGGGGTGCTGACGCTGTGTGTCTCCTCTGTCGGCGCCTAACGCAATCGCGCCCGCGACAGGGGGAGACTACAGCTCCCAGGCTGCTTTGCGGCCAACTTCCGCTTGTCTTCGCGCCCGGAGGCGCAGAAGAGGCAGAGGCTCCCTCCGCGTCGCGGGACGCGCGCGGGCGACGCCGGGCTAAGCCCGGGCAAAGGGCGGGCCCTCTGTAGCCCGAAGGAGGCCGGGCCGGGCTCACTCCCTTGACTTCAGCTTGTACTGTTCTTATTTTACCTTGGCACGTCACTTTGTGTTTTATAGTGATATCTTTGTCGTGCTCCCTAATCTCTGTTGTATGCATTGCTTTAGTGGAGTAGGTTTTTAGTTGCTTTGACATGGCTGATTGTGCTAATAAGGGTACCCTTGATGGCTATTTATTTAAAGTTAACTCGGGTTTAGATCGTGAGGCAACTCTCGCAGAATTAAGAGCGAGGCGTCGCAACTCTATTAAAAGTACGCCCCCATCTGCGACCCCTCTTCATGTAATGACCTCTCCAGATATAAGTGGGCTTCTTCCTAAAGAGACTTCATTTCTCTCTGGCAATAATGACTCCCCCACATTGCCTCGAAATGTAACTACTGTTGAGATATCGAATGATTTGTCCCCAATTGTTTTACCAGTACCCCCTAGCCTAACTGTTGAGCCAGTCGTATCGAATGGGTCATTATCACAAGTCATCAAGCCTCTACCACATAAGGTCAACTCATTTAGGCAATCTAAATCTACAGGCCCATTACCTAGAAAACGGAGAAAGATAGACTCCGAGTTATCAAGGAATAAAAAAAAAACCTAGCCGCAATTCTGGTCTGGCATATATAGATCAAGGTTCTATACTTTGTACTGCTAATACATCCTTCTCAGGCAAGTCTGTATCTTGTCCTTTAAATGTTACAACTGTCACAGAGCTAATGGGAAATATAGATCAGCTACTGAAATCTCTCATTTTACCTATTGTTGAGAGCTTAAAAACAATCGAAAAAAGGTTGGAGAAAGTAGAACTCCTAATGAGTAATAAAAGGGAATTTACCACGGATTTTCTAAAACCAAATATAGTGCCCCTTATTGTTACAGCTTCTGCTGAATCATCTTTCATTGCACCACCATTGGAGTCCATCTCCCAAACCCACCCGAGCACCAACAAGGTAACTAGTACCAATGTAGGTGGAACTACTATCCCTAATCTAATGCAACCCATTATTTCAAATAATGGCAGCGACCACGTGGGAGAAAATATCCCGTCACAAAAAGGTCCAATGTGCGATAGAAAAGGACGTAATTCAACTCTTATTGCAAAGTCACGTGGGCCTTTCTCTATTGATTTGCCACCAGAGGCTGTTCCTCTTGTAGTAGTCCTTGCGGGTGTTCCTACTCTAAAAGATGGTACAACAGAGATATATCTGCAGTTAAAAAATAAGGTGATCCACTGGCTTGGCCAGAACCGCCCTCTTCCCTCGCATATCAATGGGGAAATTTTACATGTTCGGCGCCTACCCTGGCTGGGAAATACACCAAAGAATATGAATGGGGACATCATTTTAATCAATTTTAGGGACCCTAGAGCTGTCAGCCATATTCTTAACTGGCATGCAAACCATACGAGGTCTTTTTTTACTACTTGGGAACTGACCTATTTCTATCCTAGAACCCAGATAGCTCCCAATATTAAATCTGGGGTTTCACTTTGTAATCAATCCAATCCTCCCATTCTGATCAGAAATCGCTATGAGGCATTAGCAAATCTTGAAGACGTGGATTGACTTAATAGTCCCAAAGCTTCGTCTTCGGTCCCTGATGAGCTACCTCCTGATACACTTCCATTCTTTAATGAGCTAAGAAACTCAGTATCAGAAGCAAGTGTGGACACCTGTATTAATTATTTCCCTGTTCCAGATTCCTTACCATCTGTCAACTGTCTGGCTGGCACCGAGGCTACCACGGGGAACTTACTCTCCTGGAATATTGCTGGGCTGTCCTCCAAATTGGAATCTGAGGATTGGATATGTTTTGTTAACAATTTTGATTTATGCATATTCCAGGAGACCTGGTTATGTGAACCCTCTTTTACCCAGGGATATTTGAATTATTCGGTGCCTGCATTAAAAGGACCTAGGGGGAGACCTATGGGGGGATTAACTATATGGGTCCGCCAGAGTCTAAAACTATCTATTAAAGTTGTTGATACTAACAACCGAGATATTCAACTAGTTAAAATGAACCTAGAAAAACTAGGAACGTTGGATATTTATAACGTCTACGTTCGGAGTAATAGGGGAGGGAGGTCCGAGGCTTTAGCAGCCTTGAGTTGTCTCCTTGACACCTACTCTTCAAACAATAACATCGTTATTGCGGGTGATTTTAATAGAACATTTGAACCCCTAGTCAATGAAGATGACCTTTTTGGGGATGAAGAGGATTGCCAATGGGGAGTTCCTAAATTGGAGCTCAATCCGGTTGGGCGTTGGACCAATGATGTTATCGCCTTAAACACCCTCTGTTACGAAAAGGGCTTAAGAGCTCTAAATGGAAGGACTAGTAGTGACAGAAATGGGACCAGTACATTTGACAATGGTCGACACAATAGTAGAATTGACTACGTTTTATGTAGTCTTAAACTATGGCCCTCGATATGCGATATGGAGGTTGTTGGGAGGATAGAGAGCGATCACAATCCCCTGTGCGCAACTCATAAATGGTGGTCCCACACTAACCAGCCTGCTGGCTCCTCTGAGCTCGTTCCTCCCCTAATTGTTCCCACTAACGACTTGCATAGATTAAGGTGGGAAAATATAGTAACTAATCATCAAGCTATTGCTAACATTAGTGGTCAAGTTGATAAAGCAATATTGGCTATAGAGCTCTCCAACTCACCTGGCACTGGCTTAGATAAGGTAGTAGGAATACATAATACCCTCTTTTGTACAATTCAAGACTACTTCCTTAAACCGGTAAAAAATAATGGAGCTAGAGCTCCTAAGCCTGCTAAGTGGTATAACAACCAGTGTAGGGAAGCACGATTAGCCTTGGGTAATGCCATCAAGGGCGGTCAACCTGCAGTAATCCAATCAGCGAGAAAGGACTATAAAATTAGTATATACAAGGCAAAGAAAGACTGGGATGAGCATCACTGGTCTGAGTGAAGGGCGGCCAGCAATAGAAGGGATTGCCGGTTATTCTGGCACATTGTCAGGTGGGGAAACTCGGGTTTTCCCGAGTCCCCGCATAACAATGTGCCAGAGGAAGAATGGGTAACATTCTTTAGAGAACAGTATGCTGAGCCAAATAGCTTCGATCTGGGCCCAGAAATTAGTCTAGATCAACTCCAGGAAACTTTTTTTAGTATTCCAGAAATAATGACGGCCCTTGGCTCAGTGGCTTGTGGACGTGCCCCTGGTCTTGATGGAGTCCCAGCTGATTTATTCATTAATGATAAAGAACGCTGGTGTAAGTACATTCATCTTCTTATGAATGCAATTGCACTGGGCGCAGCGGTACCAACATCCTGGCAGGGTGCAGTAATTATACCTATCTTTAAGAAAGGCGACCGGTCCCAGCCGGGTAACTATAGACCAATAAGCCTCATAGATACTATTCAAAAGGTTGTGGGACGTGTGATCGTCAATAGGCTCCTGGACTGGGCGGAGGAGTTTAATGCTCTTTCACCCTTTCAGGCAGGTTTTCGTCGATCCACAAGTACGGTGGACCAGGTCTTCCGTTTTACATTGTTGCAATGGAGGACCGTTGTGCTGGGTGAGGGAAGCTTGTACGCGGCTTTTGTTGACCTGCGGGCCGCCTTTGACCTTGTTCCTCGTTCTAAGTTATGGTCGGTCCTCAAGAAGCAGGGACTCCCAAACGAACTATTATCCCTCATAATGAGACTCCATGAATCTAACTATGCTAGAATTCAGTGGGGGGGGCTGGGTTCGGTAACTGCGGACTTCCCTGTTGAGAGGGGAGTACGCCAGGGATGTTCGATGGCTCCCGTGCTTTTTACATTGTATATTAATGATGTTGTGGGCCGTATGCTTTCAGCACAAGTGGATGCCCCTTTTTTAGCTGGGACTAAAATCCCCATTTTAATGTTTGCAGATGACACGCTCATCGTATCTAAAACCCCTAGCGGTTTGCAGCATGCCTTGTCTATTTTTTATCAATTTTGTGGGGAGTATGGCTTAGAGGTCAACACAGCCAAAACAAAACATATGATTTTTAACCCCCATCGTAGTTTTAAATCTAAAATCACTTTGAATAACCGCCCGCTAGAGGTAGTGAATACTTTTACATATCTAGGTATACACATATCTAGCGAGAAGAGTTGGCGGCATCATATTGATATTGCTACACTTAGACATAGGCAATTGTCTGGTGCTATCTGTGCAGAGCACAGAAAATCTTTAACCAAACCTGTCAAACCTGCTTTACAGGTCTATGAAGCAAAGGCTCTAGGCTCTGCGCTTTATGGTGCCGAGCTTTGGGGCTTTGAGAAGGTGGCTGCACTCCAATCCTCGGAGAATACATTTCTCAGGGCTATAACTGGGGTCCCCAAAAGCACCCCATTGCTGCCCTTAAAATACGATTTGGGTAGAAGAGCAGTTTCAGATTTGATAAAGCTTCGCCCGATTATGTACTGGCGTAGGCTATGGACTACTCCTGTGCTCCATCATTACGCAGAGGGCTTCTTAGATATTATAAGATCTGATGTATACCATAAAATTGGATGGTTAAAATCACTAAAGATTTCCCTGACCGAGCTTGGCATGTGCTCACTCTGGGAAGACCCTGTGAGAGCACTCTTTCCGTCCAAAAGCATCTTAAAGAGTACTTACTGGGAGATGGTTGCTTCCCGGCACTGGAGTAGCTCCAGTGCTGATTCCATGACTGGTGAATTTTTGGAGGCTAAAATGTATCCCTGTTTAGAACCCTATTGGGACGTCATAACAAGCCCTGGAGAAAGGAAGCTTCTCTTCCAACTCAGAGCAGGTGCACTTCCCCTCAAATCTTTGACAGCTAAGTGGGCAGGCGGATCTTGTGATAGCTGCCCTGCTTGTGGTATTACTAAAGAAACCATCGGTCATTTTTTATTTTCTTGCAGATCTTATGCGGTGCCAAGGCGTATCTGGTTGTCCCCAATGTGTAAAAATCTGGGGACAACCAGAGGTATCGTGGCTCTGCGTATTATATGCACCAGCACTTTGACATGGATTTCAGTAGCTACTGCAAAGTATTTAGGATGGGCGTGGTCGATCAGAAAGAGATTGCTAGTCACTTGACTATTCTCTTGATTAGACAGAGATTGCTAGCCATTTGACTACTCTCTGTTATGTTATCTTTCTCTGCATTTTTATTTTGTATGCCTTTTTAAATTATTCTTATCCGTATATTTTAATATTTTTTAATCTGCCATTGTAAATAGAATAGTACGTATATATAGGTCTAGTAATCGAGTCAGAAAACTTTAAGAAGTGTGCTTTGTACTTTGATGTTATTGATTGAAATTTAATTCTATTTTAAAATTGCTGTATGTATCTGTTTTATATTGTATTTGTTCTTGCTTTTATGAATGAAATTCAAATAAAGCATACTTTGACTTGACTTGACTTGATGCACTTTTATCTCTTTAATTTCCCCCGGTCACGAAAATATCAAAAGTGTTCCCTGAAATACAGTTGAGCCCATCCTAGCTTTCAGGGGCCAGGTTGAGACCCAATGATGAAGCATGCCACTACTAGAATGGGTGACATGGAACAAGCTCCATATTGACATCAGACGTGCCCCAACCCTTCACATCTTCAGAAGGATCCTCAAGACCTGGCTCTTCGACTGACTGGAGCGTGCTCCCCCCTCCCCCCAGCGCCTTGAGACCCTCACAGGTGAGTAGCGCGCTTACAAATTCCATGATTGATTGATTGTGAGAGTCTTGATATAAAACGGAAAAAAAATATTTTTCTTCTGTGACAGGTGGTGTTCCATGAGAGAGAAATACATCATCCTTAGCTAAGTAAGGGACACACTGTTATGTAGACAGTGAATAGTGTATGCAGTCACCCAAGAGTGACATAAGGGTAACCTCTGGTAGCACTGGAAAGCTACCAGTTAATACTACTGGGAGTCATGCATGAATGAGTGTAGCGCAACCCCTAGGAGAAATGTTAAGCCACACTGTTGATAATATAGGTAGAGGTCCATAAGTGAAAGAAGGCAGGACCATGGTAGCTCTGTTAAGCAACCGATGGAAGACTATATGATATACTATATGGAATCGCTGAGGGCATACACAACCTAGTCTCTGGAAGTAATGTTAAGTATTAAATGAGCTATATCACGGGGCACCCAGGAGTGATAGTGACTAACCCATGGCAATCCTGTTGAGCTACTATATAGTCACCCAAGAGTAACAGACACTTGGTTGCTTTAGTAATAGGGGGTAAGGTCGTTCTCATGAATTCCTTAGACACCATAATTTGGGATCCTTGAGATGTAGTAAGCCAACTTAGTGCAGAGGAAGCAGGCCCCAAGGAAAAGAACAACCACATCAATAAAAGAACTATGGATTTCAAAAGGCAGTGTATTATATTGAGTTGTGTTGCATTGTGCTGTGTTGTAGCATTCACATAGCCCTTCACACCACAAGATGCATCGCAAAAAACTCTGATTTGCACTGCCAAGGGCTATATGTTCCATACTCCATGGACAATATGGCTTCTCACCTGAACCTTACACTTTCCAATACGGTGCACACTGACCACAGCGGAAACAAATGCCCTTTGCCCCTCCTTCACCCCAAACAAAGCCACCATCCTAATGCATATACCCCGAAACCAGCTCCCACAACAGCAGACCCAGGAGTGGTGTTCAAGAAGCATGAGCTCTCACGTACGCCCAAAAGGCAGGTGAGCGTGTGCGGAAAAGGAGTGCCGTAGCTTCATATCAGTACTCAGGCATGACATCCAGCAGCACCACAGCTTGTAGACACGTGACTCACTCCCTGGTGGCTTCCAAGGTAAGCACCCTTCTCTATTCACTCCTCATGGCAAAAACCCTGGGTTGATACTGCTGTAGATGTGACACTGATCAGGTGTGGCAGTTGTATGATATACGCTAAAGAGGGTGGGGCGATGGTATGTCCTTGAGGGATATCAGTGTCAATGGAAAGGGTCCGAGCAAAATGTAGAGAGAGACAGAATGCCTTTGGAGTTAGTTGGATGGTGGACAGTATGAAAAGCAACAGAAAGATTGGAATTCGGCCGTGCCACTACTCAATTAGAGTAGATGGCAGCCTTAATGTTATTCTATGTAGCGATTAGCAGAGTTTCTTGTTTGGATTTGGGAGAGTACATCATGCAGTTCAATGAATTATGATAGCTGCATTTAAACATCTCATTGAATCAGTTTCACTAGATAATTAGCTGGAAGTGTTGGACTGGAGCCTCTTGTTTTAGAATGGGTTTGATGTTTGAGGTTTTGGGTTATGTTGGCAATATGCAGTGTCCACTTGAGTTGTCAATGATACATCTGGTTAAAATAGCTACTGAGCAACGGAGCTGTTGATGTCTTTGAATATGTAATCTGAACATAGGTCTACCAGAGATCGCAAAGCGCTACAATATTTTCTGTTTGTTGATGTCATCAGTGGATAATGTTTTTAAGGTTAGTTGATTGTTTGGAGACAGAACATATGTTTGAGGGATCGGCTGGTAGTGTACACTGGCTTTTAGAGGTAGATCTAACTGATGCTTGAAGATTACACAACAATGATCAGGTTTTTAATCCCATTATTTGGTTGCCCATCATATGCATGTGCTTTTAGGTATGACTTTCTGATACTGCACTCTTGTACATAAGATCACAGGAGTGGAACACGGAGTCAATGTCCTCTCTGACCATGCCCCAGTGGGCTACCGGATTCAGTGGAGTGGGCGGCCCATGTGAATACCCAGGGTCAGACCCTGGGACTGAATAATACACTTTCTGTGGGTCCCAGTCACGAGGACAACTGTAACAGGACAGCTGATAAAATGACTCTATTTTATGACACAAAAAACAGTTTTGAAATGATCTGCAAAAGTTGTGAGATGGCACTTAATAACTTAGGGAGTGAGAATCAAAAGGATGAGAAAGACAGCTGAGGAAAATCGCTACTAAAATTAAAAAATGCTGAGAACTATTACTCACGGTCTTAGTCACAAAAGATACGGCGTAGAGTCTTAGGTCTGCAGGGTCAACTGAAATTATCAGACCACAGAATACTCCATTACCCAGTTTAGAGAGGAATTTTATAAAGAAAGGACAAACCAGGGGGTCTCCTAGCTTCCAGGATATCGGCAAAACATGTTCAGACATATGTGATAGCCATAAAGGACAAGCAGGGAATAAGGATGACAAGTATTTTAGGTAAGGGAGAAAGGTTCTGACTAGTCTCTCAGCAATTGCACACCACTGAACCTGTGGATCTGGCACAGGAGTGGGATTATGTTGAGAGGAGGGCACAATTGGACACAGGGTACCCGGTACAGATCTACAGATCAGAATTGAAGTTTCAAAGTGGCCTCACATAAAGCATCTTTTTACGACATCATGACTCCCTGACTTAAATTCTCTTCATTCTTCATCCCTCCTCTACCTCACTCCTCCTCACTGCAACTCCTCTTTGCTCTTTACTTGCCTTACTAATTACTATTCATCCTCATTCTCCCTCTTCCCTTCCTCTTCTATTAACTCCTGCCTTGTCCCCACTCCCACAGCTATGTCCCACTTCTCAACATTTCCCCTTAGCTCTTACCTCACCACCTCACTTCTTCAAGAATAGGTGAGAATGAGAGGAATGGTCTTGTCAAAATGAAAATGGGTGCTCTTATTGACTTTGTGGAAATCAGGAGTCTGAAGGGCTGAATAGGCTCCAAGATTCTAAATGTAAGTAAGGATCAATGAATATGTCTGCTGTAGGTTGATAAAATCCACTCCGGGGAGGTTCTTTACCATGAAAAGGTGCAAGTAGAGGGTGGTTTAAGTAAGAGAAGGCAGAGGAGAAAGATAGAGTGATGATGGGACAGAAAATTGTACATCTCGAGCAATTAATAAGTAGGTACCTAGTTAAATCCTTGAGGGTACATAGCATGCAAGGGCTTACATAGAAGACGTTGAGTTAGCATGAGGGAGGTAGAAAAGCTCCTCTTTGCTGTGTGCAGGGCACATCTCAGTGGACACAGCCCAAGGATTTGTTCTGGACTATGACAGTGAATTCACTAAAAAAGTTACAGACAGTATTGCACAGCTCAGACGGTCATGCAGAACACATCTTGGACTCATGATCTCACTGTCAAGACCACAAAACATTAACAAACCCCCTCAGCAGCCAAATGAAGTATATGAGAGCTGGACTTGCGCGTTGTGCTAACAATGTGAAATTGCCATGCAATGTAGTCAGGAACGTAAACAAATAAATTCCTCTCACTTTTTTTAGAATTATTTGTATTTGTTTTATACATACAACATAACACATGCCACACATTGCAACTAATAGCAAAGCTTTCCCATTTACATTTAGGCTAGAGCCCATAGTGGGGGAAACGCCTATGACAAAACAATGTGTGAGCCATCAGCGAAGTGTCCGGCAGAGGAATGCGGTTGCAGTCCAAAAGTTGCCTCCGCTCAGGGATCTGTTCCTACAGTTATCTGAAGTTCTCAAAATTCCATCAGGGGTACACCCTGCCTGGTCTGGGCTGTCGAGTGGAAAGGGCCACACCTTTCAGGACTCAGTCACTTGAATATTGCCTCTCATTTATTTATTGATATTGGGGGCCCCAACACAGGTACATCTTTGAAGGCCTCTGATCATGTAACGGGGTGGGGGGGGGGGCATCATCTGGGCCATCAGGAGTACTGTCATAATGTGCTCTACCCTCTGTGGTTTGGTGGGTGCTGGCATGTGTCCAAGGGTGCCCACGGTCTGCCCTACTTGTGCACTGCCAGCTCCCTTTTTACCTATGAGAGAATGTGAGTCAAGTCTCATTCAAGGTGGGCGCTCAGCTGGGGGGAATTGTAGTATTTTCGTCAATAGCTGCCAGGGCTCGAGGTCTTCCTCTAGTTTTTAATCTCGTCTCACTAGTTTCATCTTGATTTCCTCCGCTATACACCATTGCCCAATATCTTTCCTCCAGCTGGCTACCGTCTTTACCAACAGGCTCAGCCAGGGTATTGCCAGTCACCTGTGTGCAGTAGCAGTGGGAAGTCGATAAACTTCCGTTTCATTCTATTTTTGGAGTTACTGGTTCCCATTTCATGTAAGCAGGCTTGTGGATTATTCTGCAAATCCACCTTGAATTCCGCCCTATGGCAATCAGCTATAATGATCCAATATGCATATACCCGGGGGCAGGCCCACCGGAAATGGAAATAAATGCCAGCATTTAGGGTCCTCTGGGCTCTAGTGGGGTACATTTTGTGTAACATGCTGAGGTGACATATGTTCTATGTATGAAATTGAATTGTATCAGTCTAAACCTAGCATTACTCGTGATGGTGCAGAGGAGATCTAGGGCACTGTTCAATTGGGCATCAGTAAATTCTCTGGCACAGTCCATTTTACTCAGGACTTGAGGGGGGAGCCCTGGATATTTCCCCTCAGGGTCGTCTACCACCTTGTTATCATTCCTTTCCCCCTATCTATGTGAAGGACCAGTTCCAGAGTTTGAGGGGTTGGGAGTCACTATGCCCTACACTTTGTGAGCTGTGTGGGATAATGCGTAGTGTTGTAGATATGGACCACACCCCAGATTGAACTGCCCTATAGCATACTGCAGGAGGATGAAAGAGTCTGCCACATAGAGATCTCCTCCACGCAGTCATACTGGTAAGCTCTTCCCTGCAGTGAAATGCCAGTATGTCCCAAGGTGGCACAGCTCCAGGTATTGGAAGTCCTTTGATTTATCAAGCCAATAACATCTGCCATTCCCGTAAGGTGATCTTTCCTATACGTGGAGCTCGCACAGTCCTGTATCCCCCGCGTACAGTTGCTTTGTGCGCATATCTGTCACTGGGGCCCTGTCCAACAGCCTCTCAGAGTCCCATCTGTACACTTCTGTAGATTATAAACCCACCACAAATTGGATCTGCGTCACCTGGAAGTAGGCCTCCATATCAGAAACTCTAAGCTCCCCAATTCATAGTTGCATTGTATGGTGTCCGTACCGACTCTACTACGCTTTTTGCTCCAAACCATGGCAATTCCCATCGACCTCTGCTGCTGCAATAACTCACGTGGTTTGAGAAACAGGGACCACTGAAAGAGATAATGACAGTGCGGAGGTACCAGCATTTTCAGGATTGCTGTCATGCCAGTCACTGACAAGGGTAGGGACACAGCTAATAGTCAATGCTGATGTAGAGATCTGTCAACAACAGTATCAGAGTCGCATCTAGCCATTACTGTTCATTGTGTGTAACTTCAACCCCCAAGTATCCGAATGAGTCCTCACACCATGGTATAGCCATTCGTGGCAGAATTCCTCTCTCTTGTGCTATGCTTCTATGGTTTCAGAAATAAAATCCATTCCTTATTAATAGAAACTTAATAGCATCTTGTTTTTTTCTAAACTTTCTGACTTCAACCCAAAATAAAAAATAAAAAGCTCAGGATGAATACTGCATGTAGGGCATGAAATTTAATAGCGAGTTTACCTCAATGTCCCTTATTCCGTCCAGGAACTAGTGATGCCTCTCACTGTGAACAACGATGTTCAATGGGAACCTTTCTCTGCATCTTCAGGGTAGTGGGCTGCTTGGGGAAAATGAACAGCTTATTGTGGCTGGAGCAGGTGACTATCTCATCTCTGTCTCTGCTGATAGACTTGCCACTGCTGAGTGGCTCTTCTAGATCTTCTAGACAATGGGCTGTCTTCATTCCTCGTATCAGCCAGAAGTGTTACCACAGGCAGGGAGCAGAACCCCAAATCAGCCAGGCAACTTCTCACGAAATTACAGTTTTATAAAAAAAAAAAAAAAGTGATCATGGTTTACTTGAGTCAGCAGTAGGATTTGGAAGGGAATTTATACCAACAGGACATTATCCAACCAGTTTCTCTCATGTTGCGTTATGGTAGTTTCCAACTAAATTTAGTTGTGAATCATGCTGCAGAGTTTTTTGTTTTTTTTAAATTAAGACAGCCATCTTCAATATAGCTGTAGAAAGTTGTATACCCTCTCCATTTTGCATGTTTACATTAATCAGAATAATTTACTAATAGTAATTGTACTAATTGATTTGCAGTGTTTACTTACCAACTCTATTAATAAATGAAATACACGTGGGATTTGCATTTGCATGGCTTAATTAATACGTAAACTAAATTGTGTATACATATTAATGATAGATAATTAGAATATTGCATGATTATATGTTGCTTTCGTGATGTATTTGTGATTCGTGCTTTATAAAGTGAGTATAATCCGCAATGAGTGTTGCTTTTGCTAGATAAATACACACACATATGGGTATTAGTGAGGGAATAACATTTTATCACTTATTTCTATGTATTAATTACGTTTTTGTGTTTCTTTGCTTAAGTTGACCATTCGGGCCTAGTTAAAATGGCCGACTTTCGTATCTGATGAGACCTGAGCTACTCCGTATGGTCCTGAGTGAAGTGCGCCTGTGCCAACATCAGCAGCAGTGGCCTTCTTGTGACCCTAACCAGACTGTATCCATGAAGGTCGCACCGGGAGAAGTGCCATCCTTACAGACAAAAGACTTCCTTAAAAACCAGAACTGACAAGTATGATGACACCATGGACTAAACCTTATGGGAACCGGGAAGGACGACCCCTGATCAGCCAATCAGAACAGTTTAAAATTCATTCTTGATACAATTTAACATTGAAATCACTATAAAAATACGTAGAATAGAGAGGTGGTATGGCGGTCGTTTCTAATTTCCTGACGTTATGCTGACCGAGAGGACGGTGACACTGCAGGACAGCTGTTTCCCTGAATCTTTGACGGACTGATCAGATGCCCAATCTCCTGATGAACTGAATAATTGCTTTCCATGGGCATAGAGTGACAGAACGACTGAATTTGACTTAGAGGACGACATTTAGCCAGAATAGGTAAATATGATGGCCAGCTTCTTGACTAATCATTGAGATTCATTGCATTTATTTAGATAAAATGTATTGATTAATTACAGACATGTGTTTATTTTTGGAAAATGTATTGATATAAAGAAATTATAGAATTAGAAATCACTTAAACCAGCGACTAGCTGATCCATGGCCTATCCATGGGAGGAATACCAAAGGTGATGTTTAAGTCTTAATGAGGTAAAGAAAGTCAGGTGAATCTATTGCTCATTAGGGACAAAACAGGTATTTCCTTTCATTACAGCGAATGGAACAATCACCTCCTTAGAAAGCAGACCGATAGAGAATGAATGTTGGTGTTATGGGCCCCACCAGCGAATGAAGTAATTGAGTGTGTCTGTGAAGATCTATGGTCTGTGACGAGGGGAGGGATTTTGTATTCCGCGCTGCATCAGTTTTTCTGGTAGCAGTGTGATGGTACTGGTTTATGTACTAACACTCTATGTTGAGTTACTTTGAGTTTTATGTTGTTTGCACAGCTTCTGGATGTAGGAAGTCGGAAGTTTGTAACAGTTCCGTGGCAGAGCAGAGGTAAGCGCTGCTCTCTGGAAAGACGGAATTGTTGTTGCCCGTAGGTACACGGGGAAAACGTGTAACGATTGAAGTTGCATGGCGCATTGTCTGGGTTCGATTTGGTGACATCGTTGCGTGTTGCCATTAGAGATATTTTCTGTGTGAAAGAAGTGTGTATGATAGCAAAGGTTACCTGTGAAATTTTGGTCTTAGGTACCAAAAATCCAAATGGCATTCCGATAACGCTTATCACTGAAAGGGTAGCAGGTGTTCTCTGAGCTTGTTAGAAGGACAAAGTAGAGGGAAGTGCTGCTTTGTTAGCGAATGTTATAATTCTGTAGTAGGGCAGAGGTAAGCGCTGCTCTCGAGAAAGACAGAAGTCTGTGTGAATGTTCTATATTTTTCTGAATGACGGTGTGTGTATGAAAAAGGCATTCCGATTAATAGCGAAACTCTAGTGTATTTTCTCAGGAGCATTGGGTCTCCAACTAGGTGTCTTAATTCTAGAGAAGCGGTTAGTTGATGCTTGTTAGAAGGGTAAGGTAGAGGGATGTGCTACTTTATCAACGGAAGTATAGATTCCGTAGTAGGGCAGAGGTAAGCGCTGTTCTCGGGAAAGACGGAATTCTCGTGAGAAAGGTCTATTGCTGTTCTTTGTTTGTTACTAATAGAATTGTAAAAATTGAAAAAAAACTTACTGAGCGGATTTTGTGAAGGAGGGGTCAGCAGGAGCAGGAGCTGCCACAGCGGCTACTGACGTCAGAACGACCGCGCTGGGATTGGACAGTCGGTCAAAGGTGTAAAACGCTCCGAATTGGTGCGTTAGTGTGAAGCCGCGCTAGGAGTGGAGGAATACAGGGTGACGTAAACGCTCCCTATTGGTGCGTTGGTGTGAGTCGCGCTGCGATTGGACAGAATAGCGGTACAGTTATAAAGAGAGACTAGCGATACGCGGAAACCAAGAAAATGTATTACGATCCACCAGAGAAAGAAAAGAAGACTTGGTTTGGTGGAATTAAGAAGTGGTTTAAGAAAGACAAACCGGTCAAAACTAGGGAAGGACAGTTACTTCCTCCACCGAAACCCCCGCATCTTTGATGATTGCGAAATATGGATATCATACTTGTATTTGGTTAGACAATTGGGTAAAATGTACCAAGGACGATGGAGTCTGGGAATTTCCAGAACATGGTTCCTTTAACTTGGCAGTTTTAAGAAATTTAAGGGAAAAGATGATGTATCTAGAACCAAGACCTAGACCGACACAATTTGAGGCATTGACGGAGTGGGAAGACGAAATTCATGAACGAGAGAGACAAAGAAATGGTAGAGGATATAGATACCTGTTTGGCAGATCATACGGACATGAGACACATGATGATCGAATGAAAAGATGGCGGAATGCAAGTATGACTGAGGCTGTGTTTCCTGTAAGAACGGTAGGAGAGAATGAAGGAAGAAAACGTGTAGAGAAAAGGCATAATGTGGAATCGAGTGGATATGAAGCGAATGAATCAGAAGATGATGTTCTTAATGACGTGTTTTATAAGAACCCACCACCGTATCGACCAGAACCAGAAACATTGACACCAAGTGCCCCAATGAGAGAAACATTACGAACTATTAAAACAGAGACTATGTCACCAGAGTTAGGGAAAAGTAACTCCTTAAGTGAGGTAGAAAACCAGACAGAAAATAGAGCAAATAGTGAAAATTCAGCGGAATTGG
This sequence comes from Triturus cristatus, assembly GCF_964204655.1. Taxonomy (NCBI): domain Eukaryota; kingdom Metazoa; phylum Chordata; class Amphibia; order Caudata; family Salamandridae; genus Triturus; species Triturus cristatus. Next base: position 988,783,144 of record NC_140594.1, on the reverse strand, counting down.
CCAAAACTACTCTAGAATTAACAGAGAAAATAAGAGAATTAACCAAAAATCTAGAAGCTGTAACAGTTCCAGTAACCATAGGTCCAGTAATGCCTATATTTGAGAAACAAAAGGATAGCGAACATTGCTTAACAGTACCTTATAGGAAGCATAATTTGGTTGAGAATCCAGAACTGAGTCAAAATGAGAATCCATGGGGACCGACAATAAATATGTTTGAACCAAGTGTTTCAAATAATCCATTTTTAAGTCAAAATTATACTGAAAAGAGTAGAATGACAGTGGAAACATTAATAGAACCACAAAAGAATCCAGAACAAGGTAGCATAGAAAACCCAGTAGGACCATCTGTAGAAGAATTAAGTGAATGGCTAAAGGGGTTACAGAGAAAAGACAAAGAATCCCAGTCAATAGATGTGGCCAAATTACAAATGGTATTAGAAGAATTAATAGTAGGAACTATCCCTACTGAAAAATTGAAGGCATATCAGGATGAAGAATTATTGTTTCTGTGCAAAAGTGTGACATTGAGAGCGAAAAACCTACATGAAAGACTAGGAGAAGTTGCGAATGAAATGGGAATAGATATTGAAAAGGTAAAGGCATTGCAAAAACCCTATCGAATTGATGTTACTGAAAAGGATATTGAAAATTTGAACACCACAGGATGGATAGGTCAGATTAAGGACATAATCATTTTATTGAGAAAATGGGGAGATGTGGATAAATGGAGAAGTAGGTGGTACAGAAAACGTGACGATGCCTCAGAAAAGACAGTATCAGCATTCCCTGTTAGAGAGAAAGAAAAGGTAGTAACTGAATACCCCATGAGGGAGATTCCAGGAGGAGGATTGTACACGTCCCATGGACAAGACAGGACATTTTATCTTTTACAAATGATTTCCCTCGACTACGCGAAAAGCCCGTTGAGTGGTACCGGCAGGTAGACAGATTTGTAAAATTGTCGAAAGTACTATGGATAGATTTGAATAGTCTATTTGACATAATAGTACCAGCAGATTTATGGACAGAGTGCAAGATGATGATCAACTGGCCAACTCAAGAATATCCTAGGGATCCTAAGACAGGAGCACCTGACCCAGAAGTAATGAAGAAATATGAACAGGTTATGGCATTTATGAAAAATAAGGTACCCCCTAAAGAGACCGATTGGGTAAAAATTGACAGAACACATCAAGAGAGTAAGGAGTCTGTACATGCATACTATGATAGGCTAATTCTAGCTTTTAAGCAGTTCAGTGGAGATGAGAACCTGAGTGATAAGGATTTGAGTCATTTTGTATACAGATTTGTACATGGTTTACGCCCAGAGATTGGTGACATGATAAAATAACATACAGTTGATTGGCAAAATAAGAAAATAGATGAAGTATTGAGGCATGCTAAATATTTTAGTGACGAGATTGAGGCAAAACAGCGAAAATTAAAAGAAAAGGCTATGTGGGCACAGGTAAAGGTAGCGGAAAGACAGGAAGCTCAATTAGTAGAACAAACAAATAACACAGGAACAAGACCTAGATTTGGTCCTGGGAAAGGGAAAGGTAATATAGAAGAAGCTAAAAAGAAGCTCCCATGCCATAATTGCGGTAGGTTAGGGCATTGGAAATCCGAGTGTAAATTCCCTCCGAGTACTAATAATGAAAATCCATCATTGAATCCACAGGTACAGAATGAGGTGAGTGGTCAACTGCAGCAACAGCAGCAGGTGGTTACCTCACAGAATCAGGTGCCAAAACCGCCTTCCCGCAGAGCAGAAACTCTCAGAAGTATAATAATGAATCGGGATTCTACAATGAAGAACAGGTAAATAAACCGCCACGCGCTCGCGCTGTTTCGCAGTATTGGCTGCAACGCGAGGAGAGTGACTCAGAAGGAAGCTATTGACGGTGCCGAAGGGAGGAAGAAGAGTGCGTACTTGGCACAACTCTAGAAGTAGACCAGACAGGACCATTTGTAGATGGGAAGGTTAATGATGAAAATATTACTTTCCTTGTGGACACTGGCGCTACTCGATCAACTGTTAGATCAGCTGATGTTAAGAATCTTCCTTTTTCGGATGAAACAATCCAAGTAGTTGGTGTGTCCAACAGACAGATAAAAACATACCTTACAGAACCAGTGAAAGTTAGTGTAGGGAAATTCTCTGAAATGCACCGCTTTGTGGTGTGTGACACTAGTCCTGTGAATTTATTAGGTAGGGACCTGTTGTGCAAAATGAATTGCACTATATTCAGTACTCCAGACGGGATAGCATTTGAAACACCAGATGAAGATGTACTGTATAAAATGACCATAGCTAACAGAGAAAGTGAAGTTACTGAGACATATGCAATATTCAACCCTGATGAATTACCTAAAGAATTGAAACAATCAGTAAAAGCAAAGTCTGGGATTTCACTGGAGAAGATGTAGGACTAATGAGAATTGTAGACCCAATAAAAATAACTGTAAAAGAAGGAGTAAGTTATCCGAATGTCCCTCAATATAAATTGACACCTGAAATAATTGAAGGAGTAACTCCAATAATAGAGAAAATGATCAAGCAAGGAATTCTGAGAGAAATAATGAGTAGTCCATGTAATTCACCCATAATGGGACTGAAAAAGCCTAATGGGAAGTTCAGAGTAGTGCAAGACCTCAGAAAAGTGAATACAATTGTTGTATCATGTTGTCCCATTGTGCCAAATCCATCATTGATTTTGTGCCAGATTCCCCATGATGCGGAGTGGTATACAGTGATTGATCTATGCCATGCTTTCTTTTCTATTCCATTACATCATGACAGTCAGCAAATTTTTGCATTTCGGTTTGAAGAACATATTTTGGCATGGTGCCGAATCCCACAGGGGTATACAGAAAGCCCCTCAATTTTTAATCAATTGTTGAAGAAGTCATTGGAAAATCTACAAATGCCCGAAAGCTCAGTACTAGTGCAGTATATCGACGACCTTTTGGTGGCGTCGAAAACACGTGAAGCTTGTGAAGTAGACACTATAGCATTGCTGAATCATTTGGCAGATGGAGGACTGAAGGTGTCACCAGCAAAATTGCAGTATTGCAAGAAGGAAGTACAGTATTTGGGACATAATATTGAGAAAGGACTGAGGAAAATAACGATAGACAGAATCAGAATCATAAAAGGAATGAGAGCTTCCATGACTCAAAGAAAGGTGAGAATGTTTCTGGGAATGGTGGGGTTTTGCCGTCAGTGGATTAGTAATTTTTCCCTGATTGCAAAACCTTTGGTACGTCTGACCAGAAGTGATGTAAAAGATCCCCTTGAATTGAACAAGGAAGAATTAGCAGCATTCTAACGATTGAAAGATGGATTGTGCGAAGCACCAGCATTGGGTATGCCTGATTACGAGAAAGAGTTTGAGTTATATTGCAGTGAGAGAAATGGATGTGCACTTTCTGTGTTGATACAGAAACATGGAAGATTGAGAAGACCAATTGCATACTTTTCATCAATGCTTGACCCAGTGGCTGCAGCTTTACCTGGGTGTTTGAAGGCAGTGGCTGCAACATGTCGAAGCTTGGAACAGAGTGAAGGAATTGTGATGGGATATCCATTGAAAGTGTTTGTACCTCATGATGTGGCGATCCTTTTAACAAGGAGTCGTACTCAGTATATGACGCATAGTCGGCTGACTAAGTATGAAAAGGTCATATTAGGTGCGACAAATGTGAGCCTTACGAGGTGTTTGAATGTGAATCCTGCAACATTGTTACCTGATGCTGAGAATGTAGAAGTGAGAGACGAAGCAGATCATGATTGTTTGGATGTGCTTGAGTGTTGCACAAAACCCCGACCAGATATAAAAGATGTACCTTTGCCAGAAAGTGATTTTGTGTTGTTCGTCGATGGGTCATGTTTGAGAACAGATGAAGGAGTGGTAAGTGCAGCATATGCAGTATGCACGGTTGCAGCAGTAATGGAAGCATCCTACCTTAAAGGAGAAAGATCAGCCCAAGTAGCTGAACTTGTTGCTTTAACATGTAAGATTGGGAAAAGTGTAAAAGTGACTGTGATAACTGACAGCCAGTATGGCTTCGGAGTCGTCCATGATTTTGGCCAACTATGGCTACAAAGAGGTTTCCTGACCTCAAGTGGAACTCCTATTAAGAATGCTGAAGTGGTTGGAAAGTTACTTGAGGCGATACAGCTGCCTAGACAATTGGCTGTGGTGAAATGTGCTGCCCATAGTCATGGTGGTGATTACATCACTACCGGAAACCGCTACGCAAATGACATGGCACAATATTGTGCACGCAATCAGAATTCTGTCAATCGGGCAAAGGAAAGGGAAATGTTTTCTTGCTCCTTGATGTTTACTAACGTTGTAGGGACTTGGGAAGAGGTGAGACAATTGCAAGAAGAAGCAGGAGATGAGGAGATGAAACAGTGGGTAAAAGCAGGATGTACACCAAGAGAAAAGGACCATGTGTGGGTCTATCGAGATGGAAGACCAGTTGTGCCTGATAGCATGATGTCTACCATGGCACGGATGTATCATGGCCAGGGACACATAGGGAGAGACGCCATGATCAGGTCTTTTAAGCAGACCTGGTACAACCCCAAGTTTAGACTTGTAGCAGAAAAGTCTATGTCAGAGATGTCTAATATGTCAGCAATACAATCTTGGGAGAAAGACAATAGTGAGTCTAGGGACCATAGGCCGAGAAGGAGGGCCTTTTACCAGAATGCAGGTGGATTTCATTGAGATGCCTCCTTGTAATAGGTTGAGGTATGTGTTGGTTATAGTCTGCCTATTCTCCAGGTGGGTGGAAGCATTTCCAACCAGAAGAAATGACGGGATGACAGTGGCAAAGCTACTGTTGAGAGAATTCATCCCCAGGTTCGGGTTCCCAGTGACCCTTCAATCAGATAGAGGAGGACATTTCCATAATGAGATCGTAAAATTGATTAGCGAAGCATTGAATGTACAACAGAAACTGCATTGTGCCTACCGACCAGAGGCTTCTGGTGTGGTTGAACAGATGAATGGTACGATCAAAAATAGAATAGGGAAAATGTGTTTAGCCACAGGTATGAAATGGCCTGATGTCTTGCCTCTAGTACTCATGACAATCAGAGCAATACCAGACAGAACAACAGGGTTAAGTCCTCATGAAATAATCATGGGACGAGCTATGAGACATGTGTTCATTCCAGTCAACAAGCTGATGACTATAACTGATGACATGGTGTTGGAATACTGTAAGGCCTGGCTGACGCAGTTCATTCTGTGTTTCATCAGGTTGGAGCGGATGCCATCACTCTTGAAAAGAAGCCAGCCCATGATCTGAGCCCAGGGGACTGGGTAAGGATAAAAGTTCACAGAAGAAGAAACTGTTTGGTTCCAAGGTGGGGAAAACCAAGACAAGTCATTCTGACCACGACAACAGCTGTAAAGTGTGCTGGATTGAAAAACTGGATCCATGCCAGTCATACTTTGAGGATACCAAATCCAGTGGACAGCACAGAAAAGGAGTACTATGATGAATCAGAGTCAAGTACTGAATCAGATAACGAAGAGCCAAAAACACAAGAAAACTCTGAAAGGGGGGTAAACAGAACCAAATCTAAATTTGGTCCCCAGAAGTATCTCTCTGAGAAGGAGATTGCAGATTTCTGATACCAGTTCAGATTCTGAAAACGAACAAGGGAGACAAGGTCCTAGAAAAGAACACAGAAAGAAAAAGGGAAAAGATCATGAAGAAGCAGTGAAAGAAATTCGGGAAAAGGAAGTTCCAGATGAAAGACTGAGAGAGATTCCACCTGAAATAATAGATCTAAGTGAAGAAGGGACAGGTACAGAGAGAGAGGGACAGATTACTGCGGAAGACCCCCGAGGAGGTGTAGGGAACTGCAACATCCAGCTAGGTGAAGGGACAAGTAGCCAGCAGGAAGATTGCGTGTCGGAGACACGAGGAGGGACAGAAGTAGGGAAAGCAAAACAAGTGGTGCAAAAGGAAGTTGTTGAAAAGAAAAAGCAGGTTGAGACAGAGTCTGAAGAAAGTGAAAACAAAATACCTGAAGGTCGAGTTCTAAGGAAAAGAGCGTGGAGAGAAGAAAAGAATAATAAAGGAGGTAAACTGAAAAGAGCTGCAAAGGATGAAGTGTGGCCAAACAAAATAAAGAAATTGAGATATCGGCTGACACGAGTGAATTCACCAAGGGCAGAACAGGTGAATGAAGTGACTAGCCAAGAAAAATCGAGAGAAGAAGAAACGATCCAGAATAAAGAAGAAAAAAGAACAAGGAAACCTAACCAGAAGTATAATTGCCGGAATGGACGTACGTAGCCCTGCCTGAAGAAAAGCAAGAGGCAGATAGTCAAGGAAATCCAGAGGAGGCTGTACTGAAAGTGGTTAAAGAAGAAGAAGAATCAGAAATCCTGAGAGTTCTCTTGTCCGACATTGGAGAAGAAGAAGCGGATGTTCAGGAAATTCTGTATCCAGATTACGAGAAGGAGGCAAAGGATGACGAGATGCCAAACTGAATAGAACAAAGAAGCTGTTGATGTGGAAAACAATAATTTAAGAAAAAGTAGAAACTGGTAGAACCACGTAGGTGCTTAGAAGCCTTGTGTTAGAAACTAGTTGTGAGGTAAAAGAGGCTAAGTCAAAAGAAACAGTCTGTTTTAGTAAAAATGGCTAACATAGATAGTAATAAAAGTACCCGTTACGGAGTTCGGCAGTGGCACATGGTGGGAAAACGTGGAAGCTGTAAAAGTCGCCTATACTGCCTGAACCGCAGCTGAGAATTCTTTCGTCCACCTATGGAGGTGGCAAACTATACAAGTTTGTGGTTCCCGTTTATTTATGCGGCGCCTACGAGAATATGAATTACGGCTGCAACGAGGGGTGCCCGACAACACAGGATCTTCTAAGTGGCAGGCCCACCTGGGAAACGATGGAATGCGGCTGGGGTTGTATTAACAGAGCTCCAAATGGATGCGGAAAAAACGACATTCAAACCGACACCTGAAAAAACATCCATTACTGCTGAGCCAATTACATCGAAATTGCAGCCCTACCATTGGCCACCTATTCACCAATCAGAATGAAGGTGACTATTTTTCAACGAATGAGTGACTGTGTTGCATTTCACGAGCCTGAACGAGAGCACTGAGGAAGGCGAGAAGCGCCGAAATGCATTTGCTGTTCATGGTTTTATTTGAAATAAAATGAACTTTCGGACACCCCGTGAGTGCTCCTTAATTGTGGCGGAGTTGTTTTAGAAACACGCGAGTCCTACCCTCGCGCAAAGGAGTCACCCGTTACGGAGTTCGGCAGTGGCACATGGTGGGAAAACGTGGAAGCTGTAAAAGTCGCCTATACTGCCTGAACCGCAGCTGAGAATTCTTTCGTCCACCTATGGAGGTGGCAAACTATACAAGTTTGTGGTTCCCGTTTATTTATGCGGCGCCTACGAGAATATGAATTACGGCTGCAACGAGGGGTGCCCGACAACACAGGATCTTCTAAGTGGCAGGCCCACCTGGGAAACGATGGAATGCGGCTGGGGTTGTATTAACAGAGCTCCAAATGGATGCGGAAAAAACGACATTCAAACCGACACCTGAAAAAACATCCATTACTGCTGAGCCAATTACATCGAAATTGCAGCCCTACCATTGGCCACCTATTCACCAATCAGAATGAAGGTGACTATTTTTCAACGAATGAGTGACTGTGTTGCATTTCACGAGCCTGAACGAGAGCACTGAGGAAGGCGAGAAGCGCCGAAATGCATTTGCTGTTCATGGTTTTATTTGAAATAAAATGAACTTTCGGACACCCCGTGAGTGCTCCTTAATTGTGGCGGAGTTGTTTTAGAAACACGCGAGTCCTACCCTCGCGCAAAGGAGTCACCCGTTACGGAGTTCGGCAGTGGCACATGGTGGGAAAACGTGGAAGCTGTAAAAGTCGCCTATACTGCCTGAACCGCAGCTGAGAATTCTTTCGTCCACCTATGGAGGTGGCAAACTATACAAGTTTGTGGTTCCCGTTTATTTATGCGGCGCCTACGAGAATATGAATTACGGCTGCAACGAGGGGTGCCCGACAACACAGGATCTTCTAAGTGGCAGGCCCACCTGGGAAACGATGGAATGCGGCTGGGGTTGTATTAACAGAGCTCCAAATGGATGCGGAAAAAACGACATTCAAACCGACACCTGAAAAAACATCCATTACTGCTGAGCCAATTACATCGAAATTGCAGCCCTCCCATTGGCCACCTATTCACCAATCAGAATGAAGGTGACTATTTTTCAACGAATGAGTGACTGTGTTGCATTTCACGAGCCTGAACGAGAGCACTGAGGAAGGCGAGAAGCGCCGAAATGCATTTGCTGTTCATGGTTTTATTTGAAATAAAATGAACTTTCGGACACCCCGTGAGTGCTCCTTAATTGTGGCGGAGTTGTTTTAGAAACACGCGAGTCCTACCCTCGCGCAAAGGAGTCACCCGTTACGGAGTTCGGCAGTGGCACATGGTGGGAAAACGTGGAAGCTGTAAAAGTCGCCTATACTGCCTGAACCGCAGCTGAGAATTCTTTCGTCCACCTATGGAGGTGGCAAACTATACAAGTTTGTGGTTCCCGTTTATTTATGCGGCGCCTACGAGAATATGAATTACGGCTGCAACGAGGGGTGCCCGACAACACAGGATCTTCTAAGTGGCAGGCCCACCTGGGAAACGATGGAATGCGGCTGGGGTTGTATTAACAGAGCTCCAAATGGATGCGGAAAAAACGACATTCAAACCGACACCTGAAAAAACATCCATTACTGCTGAGCCAATTACATCGAAATTGCAGCCCTCCCATTGGCCACCTATTCACCAATCAGAATGAAGGTGACTATTTTTCAACGAATGAGTGACTGTGTTGCATTTCACGAGCCTGAACGAGAGCACTGAGGAAGGCGAGAAGCGCCGAAATGCATTTGCTGTTCATGGTTTTATTTGAAATAAAATGAACTTTCGGACACCCCGTGAGTGCTCCTTAATTGTGGCGGAGTTGTTTTAGAAACACGCGAGTCCTACCCTCGCGCAAAGGAGTCACCCGTTACGGAGTTCGGCAGTGGCACATGGTGGGAAAACGTGGAAGCAGTAATAAAAGTAGATGTACATTCATGAAAAGATGGTGTAAAACATGTTGCTGTTGTACAGGATTATTAATGCTTCTATGGAGCATATTTGCTCTCCTAATTTCTTTTAAAGTTACTATAGATACACTAGGAGGACATAATGAAACCATTACTAACATAGGGAAGATTCAAAAGATAGTTCCGACTAGAATAGATAATAATTATTTACATAAAGATAGGTCTATTAATGATTTTTCTTATAAAGTTTTTTCGAAATTGTTGTATGAATATGTAAAGACCATGGACGTAAGGGACTGCTACGTATGCATGCAGTTACCTGCATCTGTGTCAGAAGGAGTGACTTATCATCACCTTCCAGCAACGTATGGAATAACATGTAGTGTAATAGCTAGTTTATTTTATCAGACAGGAAAATTAGAATATTATTTTTCAGATGTATGTAACATTTTTGCGCAAGTACCCGCTAATAACAAACTAAACAAGGTAAAACCTGCTAAGGTATTAGGTGAATTTTTCTCAGAAACTAATGAATTAACATTAGAATATATTTTCAAAAATAATTTGACTAGCAGTTTGAAGAAAGAAGAAAAGACATTCTTAGACATGGTCGAGGAAAGGAGATTGAAAATGCAAAGAAAGGCATCTGAAGGAAAGGGGGAGAAAACAGTCTGGGATGTAGAAATGGAAAAACATTTGAAGGGAGAATCTAATCCGACTTTGGCTTTGGATTGGCCTCAGTAAGGGAAATTGTGTATAAGAAGGAATCAAACGGCGTATGACAATTATTTTCTAAGGAATAGTGAGTGCCATGATACATACCGAATCATGGGTGGATGGGGATTTAAAGGTGGAAGAGATCCAGTATTTCCTGGACTTTATTTTATCTGTGGGAACAAGGCATATTATCGCTTGCCAGACCATTGGTACGGCACATGTTACGTAGGCCTGGTATTTCCAAAAATCTTTCACATGGACAGAGGAGAAGATGGTGTACATAGCTTAAGTAATCATTTAATACGTAGTAAGAGAGAATCTTGGACAGAAATTGTGGGTGACATATTTGGAGCATTGATACCAGCAGTGGGAATATCTCTGAATGCAAACAAAATTAGAAAATTATCAACAGTAGTGGATCGCTTGTCAACAAGCACCGCTGGAGGATTCTTATTGAAGTAGTACAAACGGTTCTGTCGGGTAAACAATATTACTTCAAGAAACAAACTTCATTTGTATGTATATACAATGTCTTCAGACACTTATTGAAGGATCAGTTGGAAATACTCTGCACAAAAGACTGATTCAATCGATCTGCAGTTTGTTTCGATCATTCGCTTAAACTGGCCTTTGCAAACTATCAGTACCTGCAAAAATCACACTGTATATATTACGCACTTTTCACCACAGCACTGAGCACTTTGTGTCACTTCATGCCACTTTGTCACAATTGTGTTTTACATTTGACAGCCATTGTCATTAGTTATTTATGAATGATGCAATTCATAAAGCCTTTTTGAAAAACTATTTATGGTCTCCATGTGTGTTCGTATATACATACAAATGAAGTTTGTTTCTTGAAGTAATATTGTTTACCCGACAGAACCGTTTGTACTACTTTGATTACCCGCCCAGGTTCTGAGGGATACTGGGTTACCCCATTTTGATATTATTATGGAGGATTCTTATTGGTCAATACTGAAATGGTTGCCATGCGTGCTATGGTGATGCAAAATCGACTTGCCCTTGATATACTATTGGCAAAAGAGGGTGGAGTCTGTGGAATGCTGAAAGTTCAACATTGTTGCACTTACATTCCAGACGAAAGTAAAGATCTGAAGGTTTACATTAAAAATATTACTGAATTGCATGATGAAATTGTACCACTGGAGGATGACGGTGTATTGGAAAGAATTGGAAAGAAAATAGCTGCTATTAAGAATTTCTTAGTTAAAATAGGTAGTACATTTATAGGTAAAATATTGTTTCCTTTAACCTGTGTGATTTTCATATTATTAGTATTAAGATTAGGTTGTATGTGTTGTAGAAATAAGAAAACAAAGAATAAAATAAAAAGAGAAAAATGTAAAAGAAAAGAAAAGGATCCAGATAGAGATTTAGAAGAGATAACATTAGAAGAGTGGAACGAGAGTATGTATAAAAAGGCAAAAAGAGAAGAATTTGAAGAATCTGAATTATGAATAAGAGCAAGAACACATTTTTGAAATTTCCGTAAAAAGAGTAATACAATTTTGTGTTGTGGTGGTGATAAAATCACCCAAGGGGGGATTGCTGGAGCGGGTTTATTTTAGAAAGTTGTATACCTTCTCCATTTTGCATGTTTACATTAATCAGAATAATTTACTAATAGTAATTGTACTAATTGGTTTGCAGTGTTTACTTACCAACCCTATTAATAAATGAAATACACGTGGGATTTGCATTTGCATGGCTTAATCAATACGTAAACTAAATTGTGTACGCATATTAATGATAGATAATTAGAATATTGCATGATTATATGTTGCTTTCGTGATGTATTTGTGATTCGTGCTTTATAAAGTGAGTATAATCCGCAATGAGTGTTGCTTTTGCTAGATAAATACACACACATATGGGTATTAGTGAGGGAATAACATTTTATTAAACATTTCTATGTATTAATTACGTTTTTGTGTTTCTTTGCTTAAGTTGACCATTTGGGCCTAGTTAAAATGGCCAACTTTTGTATCCGATGAGACCCGAGCTACTCCGTATGGTCCTGAGTGAAGTGCGCCTGCGCCAACATCAGCAGCAGTGGCCTTCTTGTGATCCTAACCAGACTGTACCAACCTTACAGACAAAAGACCTCCTTAAAAACCAGAACTGACAAGTATGATGACACCATGGACTAAACCTTATGGGAACCGGGAAGGACGACCCCTGATCAGCCAATCAGAACAGTTTAAAATTCATTCTTGATACAATTTAATTGAAATCACTATAAAAATACGTAGAATAGAGAGGTGGTATGGTGGTCGTTTCTAATTTCCTGACGTTATGCTGACCGAGAGGACGTTGACACTGCAGGACAGCTATTTCCCTGAATCTTTGACGGACTGATCAGATGCCCAATCTCCTGATGAACTGAATAATTGCTTTCCATGGGCATAGAGTGACAGAACGACTGAATTTGACTTAGAGGACGACATTTAGCCAGAATAGGTAAATATGATGGCCAGCTGCTTGACTAATCATTGAGATTCATTGCATTTATTTAGATAAAATTTATTTATTAATTACAGAACTGTGTTGGGTTGTTTATTTTTGGAAAATGTATTGATATAAAGAAATTATAGAATTAGAAATCACTTAAACCAGCGACTACCTGATCCATGGCCTATCCATGGGAGGAATACCAAAGGTGATGTTTAGGTCTTAATGAGGTAAAGAAAGTCAGGTGAATCTATTGGTCATTAGGGACAAAACAGGTGTTTCCTTTCATTACAGCGAATGGAACAATCACCTCCTTAGAAAGCAGACCGATAGAGAATGAATGTTGGTGTTATGGGCCCCACCAGCGAATGAAGTAATTGAGTTTGTCTGTGAAGATCTATGGTCTGTGACGAGGGGAGGGATTTTGTATTCCGCGCTGCATCAATGGCCTTTCCTCATCACCCAACAGTCAAGTGTTTACACACATAACTTGATAATCAAGTTAACTCTGGGAAAAAGACCCTGGGCTTTATTTATATTATGACACGGATTCCCTCACGAGAAGAATCACCATCTCAGTGACTGATGCACAAACCAATGGATGTATAACCAAGAATGAGGCAGAATTCCTAGTAAACTCAAAACCAATGACCCCATACTTCTACATCTTACCAAAGATCCACAAAAACATCATGCCCCCACTTGGCAGACCAATAGTGTCTGGGATCTACTCCATTCTTGAGCCACTAAATCAATACTGTGACCTCTTCCTGCGACCATTAGTACAAGCAACGCAGTCTTACCTCAAAGATACAAAAGAGACCATCAACCTCATTGAGCACATCAGAAGACCGGAGGAAATCACCCTACTAGTGACACTCGACGTGGAAGCGGTGTATACCAACATCCCACAAGAAGCCACACTAAGAGTGGTTAAAGAAAGCCTAAGGAACAATGACTCGGCCACACCACAACCCATAAATTTCATTCTGGAATAGGCAGAACTAACCCTGAAGAATAATTTCCTCAAGTTACAAGACCAAGACTATCAACAAATCCATGGAACTTGTATGGGTAGTACATTTGCGCCAAGCCTACCATGCTTATACATGGCCCACTTTGAGGCCCAACACATCCTACCAGTTTCCAACCCCTTCAAACCAGAGATAAAAGAATGGAAACGGTATATAGACAACATACTCATGTTATGGATAGGCACAAAGAAACGATGCATGGAATTCCACACCTGGATTACCGAGCAGGATCCCTTCTTTAAATTCACACTGTCCACCTCAGGTGAAGCAATCCCTTTTCTGGACCTACTAATTATACTAAAAGATGGAAAACTCTCTACAAAAACATACAAATAACCCACAGACTGAAACAGATTACTACCTTACGACAGCCATCACACAAAAGCCTTAAGACAGAATCTCCCTTTTGGCCAATTTTTGAGGCTCAGAAGAAACTGCAGCAACATCACGGGATACGAAACACAGGCTGCAGAACTGGGCAACAATCTAGAACAGAGAAACTACCCACATAGAATCATAAGAAATGCGCAAAAACACGCACGCAATAATCACTGGGAAGCATTGCTAGAAACTCATGAAAAACCAAAGGATGAGACAATAACATGTGTGACAACCTACACACCACAATCTAATCAAGTAAAGGTGATCCTATTAAAACACTGGAACATTCTGAATGCAGGAGGAATGCAACTGGAGCGCCCAAGATTCGCTTTCAGACGCACACAGAATATAAAAGACATTGTCGTCCACACGAGACCACAGAGAAAACAGCTGGACAACCAAAGGACACTGTGGGATCTCCCATCAGTCAAAGGGCACTGCCCATGTGGTTCTTGTATTATTTGCTCTTTAACAACACACACCAAAACTCTCTAATTGAACAACCAGTAGTGGACACAGAAGAAACATACAAACTGCAACACTAAAAACGGTGTCTACGTAGTGAGATGTCCTCGCGAACTCCTATACATAGGAATGACAACCAGAGCCGTGAGGACAAGAGTGAACGAACACAGAAGCAACCTACGGTGTAAAAGAAACACCACCAAAATGAGCAGGCACTACATTGAAACAGGTCATACACCATATCAAATGACCTGGACTGTCATCGAGTCCAACTCTTCATGGTCTAATAGGACACTATTCCAAAAGGAACAAAGATGGGTCTACCGCCTCAGGACTAATAACCATGGTCTAAACGACAAAATACCATGGATTGAGGTAGTGTAGACTAAGGACTATCCCACTACAAAATTCTATTCTTCCTACCCCTGCAGACAAAACCACAACAATGATATGTGAACTATAGAGACCACTATCAGTCCACAAAATACACCCCCTCAGGGACATGCAAGAACAATTCATCTGTTTAAACCATGTTTAGACTACTTCAAGTGGCGACCGTATACTCTGCATCTAACATGCACATATCACCATTCCTTATTACAGGCCTTCTCTGATACTTTGAGCAATCACCATCAAACTTTATGTATCTAAAAAAAAAGTTGGACAATCCACACCGTATAATATGACAGATAAGACATAACCACACCACTGAAAAATGGCGTCCTTGGTTCGTACCATATAGCAGCCAAAATCTACGGGCGAGCCTTTCAACTACTTATACTATCAACCTTGATAAAGGCTTTTCTCTGAAACACTACAATAAGTCAGTATCAAACACTCAATATTAATATTATGGTCTTACTAGTAACACCGTCAATAAAACAGATAACTATGATAACCCCACTCCAAGATGGCACCCACTGTTCATATCACACATTTGCCAATTAACATGCAACTAACTAACTAACCAGAAGCACACCTCCCCTATATAAGGGGCAAGGGCCATCCTCTCATTACCGGGGCAGACGGCGAGAGGTACGCAGGTGGATCGGCCCTGCAACTACGGGAGAACCATGAGTAAACTGGAAAGGGGAAACCCTTTAGAAGGCGAGGAGTTTCTCAACTTTCCGCAACTTACAATCGGTTCCCTGGCTTTCAAAATAATTTTCTTCGACTAAAACAGTGGGGCACAACGAAGCCTCATAATTTTATGTACTGTCGTTTTCCATTTACACAAAAGGGTAAAAACCTTACAGCATGCGAGGATCATTAATGACCTCCGCAAATTAAAAACAGCACTTTGGTTTTCTTAATAACTTCATTTACGTAAACAGTGGGGCACAACAAAGCCTCACAACTCCATATTATGTTTCTCTTTCATCCACATTTCCCTAAAATTTTTCTTTGACTAAAGAATTTTTAATTTTTCTTTGACTAAAACAGTGGGGCACAACGAAGCCTCATAAAGTTTGTAATTCTATGTACTGTCATTTTACATTTAGGGAAAAGGGTAAACCCTTCTAGCATGCGAGGAGCGTTTCTGGCTTCCACCACTTGAAAAAGAGTTTTCCAACAAAGCCTCCTAACTCCATGTATTGTTTCTTTTCATCCACAGCTCCCGAGTGCCCTCATTGATCTTATGAGGTCCTAATTCTAATACTAAGGGGTGAGAAACATGATGTATTTTGTAAAGAACGGCTACAACAGTGTCTCTAGGTTTGCCATCAATGATGGGACCCTTTTGGAATTATCTACCTAGACACCAACGGTTCATTCGCCTACCTGATTAATGAGCCTTTTTGGTTAAAATCACGCCCATGTCGATATTAGACCAGGGGTAATGTATGAATGACTGGATAAACATATGGATATAGAGCAACCCTGACACAATTTAATCATTGATCTTATTCCTAGTTTATGTATGTCTGTCACTATGCTGATATTAAATAATTTTTTTAAAAGAAATCACAACACTATTAGTTTACGTGCACCCATGCCTATCTATAGCGATAAAGACTCACGCTAAGGGTAACGCACACCAGGCCCTCCAATGGATGACGCGGACAACATGATTCACCATAAAAATATTTATGTCTCTGTACTTTTGTCCCACACCTTTTTCATTTCAGAAATGCTACTCCCTTCTACAATCCGGTGGCACTGGTTAGTTTAGGCTGCAGCTGATACCATAATAGAACTATCATTGGTCCTGACGAAACGCTCTGAATCTCCTTCTGAGGCCACACATAGCATGAAACATGTTGACCGTCATATATGTCCACTAGGGACATATATCTTACTTAGCTACAGAGGGACATAATACCCCTTAGAGCAGCACCACATACTTTGTTTTTTAACAATGACAGAGGGATCACCCTAATAAAAGTACTCACTCCCCCTCCAGTCATCTTTTAAAACACCACTTTAGACTTCACTACCACTCACACCCACACACCCATACAGCTTCATCAAAAGATCTCTGAAAAAGAGACCCTTCGGGGGACCCGTAGGGCATTGCAGTGCCGACCCGACGAGGAGCATAGCCAAATGATGAAGTATGCGATCCTTCGGGGTGTGTGAGGGCATTATGATGAGGACACACTGTCCCCCACAGTTAGAGTAGCACACGACAAAAGTACGCTCCATCTCTTCCTTTTCCTCTTACAAGGAACAGTGACTCCCTTTGTGTACTAATTGTGTTTCGGGAATACCTGTCACTGGACCTAATAATCAGCTCCTAGTGTCCCCCCTCTTCATAACAAGGAGCACTTTTGCCAATGACATTCAACACATCCAAAGTCATCAAGGCTGCCAGGTAAGAAAAAGAGGAGCAAGGAAAGTGAGCCCAAGTTGTGTTTACCTGCATTGTATAACTCACTGTGGGGCATATTTACAAGACGGCCATAGAAAATTATTGCCGCTCTTGCGGCCGTTTTCGGCCGAAAAGCAGCGATAATTTTATCGCCTAATTAGCAAGGTCACGCTAACGCGTGAAACCTTGCATTAGCGCAGGAAATCTTAACGCCCAGCTTTGCATCTCTAATGAGATGCAAAGTGGGCGTTCCTGACCTGACATGACAGGAGTAATTTCCCTAAGCGACATTTCTCCTATCATCAAGCCCCACGCTATGAAGCATAGCGGCAGGAAAAGTAGCGATAACCCCTGTTATCGCTACTTTCCTTACGCCTGCTTCAGGACTGATTTAGCCATGATATCCTATGGAAGGAGGATATCATGGCTAAGTTTGTGAGGCCCTAATAACAAGCTAACGCCACATTTCGTGGGATTATCGCTGGGTTTCCAGCGATAATCTCACGTTAGGCAGTTAGCGCTAGGATTTTTATCGCTTTTGAGATAAGCGTTGCTAATAGCACGCTATCTCAGGGATGAAAATCCATGCTAGCCGGCGATAAATATCCTAGCGCTAAGTGCGCTTAGCAATAATTATCGCCGGTTGTTGCTGATATGCCCCTAAATTGTATCACAGACAATAGGCTAGTTGTGTGGGTCTGAACCCATGCATTCACCTCATAGCAACTAAGATTGCACCCGGTGGGTCGGTCGGGAGCCTCAACACCCATGCATAAAAAACAATGCATATGCATTAGCTTGCCGTGGCATCTGCTTATTGTTGTTCTGATGCCATGGTTACTCAAGAATGTATGTATGTCATATGCTCTATTCTTGCTGCCTAGCTATGCTAGTAGAATGTTATGTTTTAAACAAGAAGAGGCTGTTGATACAACGACATGCTCTGCCTGGATCGGAGATTTCCTATAAGAATAAATCTTATATTCAACTTTGAATCCAGCCTCAAGTCATCCTTTCATCAGGACCCTGGATCCTTCACTTGCGTAGTCGGCAGGATGACAAGCCTGAACAAGTTGTAGTGAAAAGATCCCAACGGCAAGATTTCTACTTTGCTCAACCTTTAATCAACAGGTCGTGAGTACAGTTTTCTTTTTAATTGGACTCCCACCTCCTTTAAGGTCTACTCTGCGTGGAGTTCATTCATCCCTAAATAATATTGATTTTCGAGTCATTGCTAACTCTCAGTGACTCGACGGACTGTGTTTTGAAACCCTGGCACTCTTATGTCTTTTGAATAGTGAAGTAAGTTAATTACAACCTTCACGCTCTGCCTCTAACATGCTCAGTCTCTCTCTCGCATGTGTGCGTTGCCACCGACCCACGAAGGAATTGACTTAGGTGGTTGTGTTAACTTGGCAGTTCGTGTGACTTCAGCGTGTGAATGCTCACAACGCGTGTGTCTTTACCGGGTTTACACCTCTCATTAACCCGAAGCTTGTGTCCTCAGCGCGTGCGACTTTTACAGCACGCGTGTCTTCAGTGTGTCTGATTACTTTTAGTAGGACCTGATTAAGAGGAAATTTGCCACTTCTTTCTTTAAGAAATTGACAGAGCGTTCCTCCCTTAAATGGACAGCGTGTGTTCTTCTCACACCTGATTTACCTCTTTTAAATGGACAGCGCATGTCCTTCTCACAGCGCGCGTGTCAGTAGTGCATCTGCTTAGCGCTTCAAAGACCCCACTGTGCTCTATGGAAGTTTGTCACAGCTTTCATCAAAGCGCGTGTCAGTAGCGTGTCTGCTCATCGCTTCAAAGACCCTGCTGTGCTCTACGGAAGTCTGTCACAGCTTTCATTAACTCCATTAAAAAACAAATACTTATGCTCACCGGCTCGTTCTTCCAGCAGCGTGTGTGGCCACAGCGCGTTGGTTTACCGTTCTCATCTTGGAATTCTGCATAACAGTGACACCAACGTTGCTTACGTTTCTTGGCATTTCCTGGCGGCCATTATAAGTGTATTTTGTTTTTGCTTCAACTATGAGAACCCTGCCTTCTCCACTGTTTTTCATTGTTTTAGCGGCTTATCACTGCTGTGATATGCACACACTCCTTCTCATCACCTGTATTGTTCTTATTCATTATTTTTAAGAGCAGGTATCTTGTAGTGACAGGCACACTTGAGTACCGCCTGTTCTGTAAATTTTTTGAGCTAATTTAATCTTTAGTGGAGAATCACCACAGTGACAGGCACACTGTAACAACGCCTGCACCCTGTGCATCAGTTTGTGAATCATCACAGTGACAGGAACACTTCTAAGAAAGTCTTAAACTTTTTGCATATCAGTAGTGCTCAATGTTGGTATTTACACTTACTAAATCTATTTACTGTAGTGTACAATGCAAAATGTCACAGCTCCTCCGTTCTTCTTGGTATCGCCTGGAGATCCTCCTATAAAATGGCAAAAATGGAAGAAGGTCTTTGAGCGTTATGCAAAAGTTTGTGGAACATCACTTAGTGCTGAACGAAGATCTTCACTTCTACTACATTGTTTAGGTTCTGAGGGCCAAGAATTATATGACCATCTTCCTGAGTTGAACGATGTTGAGGCTCAAGGGCTTAATGAATATGACATATGCATTAAAAAGTTGGACAAACACTTTCTCTGAAAAGTAAGCACAATTTTAGAGAGGTACCATTTTGCAAAGAGACTGCAAGGTGAAGGAGAGTCAGTTGAGACGTATGTTACTTACTTAGAAAACTGGCTTCATCTTGTAAATTTGCTAATCTTGTGGCTGAGAGGATTAGAGATTGTATGGTAGGGTGCAATATTGAAAAAGTAAGGCATGAGTTATAGATGCGAGGTGAACCTTCTCCTGATGAGGTTTTACAAGTTGCAAAAAGAGTTGAACACTATTTGAAGTGTGTTGAGATTATTAAGAAAGATAAACAAGCTGTAGTGCAAGTAAATAGGACTGACACTAAGAAGCCTGCAGGGAAACTTGAAGGAAGTGAAATGAGAAATAAACCCACCATAAGAAGGTGTTACAGGTGTGATAAACTTGGACACTTGGCAAACAATAAAAATTGTCCTGCTCTAAAAAATATATGTTCAAAGTGCAAAAAGAAGGGATATCTAGCGATTGTGTATAAAACAAGAGTTTAGACTTCCTCCTCTAAAGTTAAATGTGTTGACATGGAGGATGTCGGGGAGGAAGATTTCGTTTGTTGACAAATCGTAGTCCAAGTTGAAAGTACAGACGTTAAGTTCAAAATGTGTCCCGTGGATTCTATCCTTGTTGAGGGTGAATCTACCAAAGATTTGTTTGACTCTGGTGCAAAAATTACAATAATTTCTAAGTCCTTCTTTCAAAACAAACTGGCACACAAAGTTTCCCTGAAGAAGCCAGATATAAAACCTCTAGCTTATGGTGGTGAACCTATACCTTTGTAGGGTTACTTTTTAGGGCTTATTGAATATGAGCAACGTTATGCATCAGGAAAGATTTATGTATCCAAAAAGGGAGACAGCATAATAAGCTGGTTTCACCAAGGGGATTTGGGTGGTATGCTTGATCCTAGTAGCAGTACTCCAATTTTATTGAAAGATAAGTGTAACACTGTTCATAATAGGAACACTTCTTTTCCACTTAAAGGAAAAACAAATGTGGTTGAATCATGCTCTCTTTCTAACAGTATCACTGTTGATCACATAAAAGAGAAATTTCCCAATGTTTTCAGGGAAGGTCTAGGATGACTAAAAAATCTTTGAGCATGAGATATGTCTACATGCTGGTGCCCAGCCTTCGTGCTCTAAAGTTAGGAACGTCCCTTTGGCAATTAGAGATGAGATGCAGAGAGAATTAAAGAAACTCATGGAAGGAGGTATAATTGAAGAAGTAGAGGGTACAGAGTGGCTGGCTCCAGTCGTCGCTGCTCGCAAGTCTAATGGAAGTCTTCGCCTATGTGTTGACTTGAGGCAACTCAACAAAAATGTGATAGTGGATCATTATCCACTCCCTAATATTTCTGAGTTCTTGGTTTTGTTGGATGGCGCTAAAGTATTCAGCACTATCGATCTCATGTCGGCTTATCCCCAGATTCAATTAAAAGAGTCATTTAGAGGTCTCACCACCTTTGTGACAATTTTTGTGACCTTCAGATTTGTAAGGATGCCGTTTGGCCTTGTGTCAGCGACATCTGTTTTCCAACGGGTAATGGAAAATGTCCTCAAGGGTTGCAAAGGGGTATGTGTATATCAGGATAATATATTGGTATTTGGTAGGAATGAGGAAGAACATGGGCATCATCTGGACATGGTGCTTGGAAAGTTAGACATGGCGAATTGGACAATCAAAGCTGAGAAGTGCCATCTCTAGTATCAATTACTTAGGTCACAACATTTCTCCTGATGGTGTATTGCCTAAATCTGAGTTAGTAGACACTATTACTCGTATGTGTGCTCCTGTTTCAAGAGAAGAGTTAATGAAATTCTTTGGTATGATAGAATATTGCAACAAATTCATTGAGAATTTTGCGGAACTGAGTTCGAACATGAGTGCTCTTCTCAAGAAGGGTGTTGATTTTATATGGAGTGATGCTTGTGAGCAAGAATTTAAAGTTTTGAAAGACAAACTTAATAGTGCTCTGTGTCTCAAGAGTTATGACCCTCTAAAAGTGTCAATCATTACTACAGATGCTGGCCTCAAAGGGTTAGGGGCTGTTCTTTAACAGAAGAGCGATGAAGGCATGTTAACTATCATGTTTGCGTCTTGTGCCTTAAAAGATCCTGAGATTCGCTACTCAGTAATTCAGCATGAGGCTTTGGCTGTATTTTGGACCATTTAGAAATTCTAGAAGTTTTTGTGGGGTAACAAATTCATTATTCAAACAGACCAAAAACCCCTTTGTGAAATATTTTCCAAGAAAGGGATAGATTCTGTCTCTAGCAGGATTACAAAGTGGGTTGTTGCATTACGGGAATTTGATTTTGAAATAAGACACATACCGGGTGTTGAAAATGGGGTGGCTGACACCTTATCCAGGATGGTGAATATTGGAAGTGAGAGTGAGGTTGGTGTTGATGAATATGACGATGACACTCATGTATGCTTGATAGATAAGGAGATTGTTTCTGAGGATGAGTGGCGTAGTGAATTGTCCTCTGATTTGGTGTTAGCTGATTTGGTGTTAGCTGAAATTGTATCTCTGATTAATAAAGGTTGGCACTCCAAGAGACAAGCCTCGGAAGAAGCTAGAAAAGTCTGGGGTGTGAAGGACGAATTGAGTATGTCCAATGAACTTTTGTTTCGAGGCACTAGATTGATTCCTCCAATGAGTCTGCGTATTAAGCTTGTTAAATTGTCTCATTTGTCACATTTAGGAATGTCCAAGCCAAAAGAGAGACTACCTGCTTCTTATTGGTGGCCCGTCATGGATTTGCACGTAGAGAGACTTGTGAGAGATTGCATACAGTGTTCTTTGTGTGAAAAGTCCAAGATGGCGAGAGTACAACCCATGATAGTAAGAGATCTCCAGAGTGGTCCATGGAAAGAAATAGCGTTGGATATATTGCGTCCTGTTCATCACAATGGGCAACAATTGTTTGTTATTGTCGCCATAGACATGTTCTCGAGATGGCCTGAAGTGTACTTTACTAGTGGAATAGAGACAAAGAATGTAATTGATTTTTTAGAGAATCTCTTTGCTAGGAAAGGCTATCCCAATACTATTCTGACTGATAATGGTGTACAGTTGGTCTCACGAGAGATGGAAGCATTTTTAAAGAGGTGTGGTATTAAACACAAGAAATGCTCTCAGTATCACCCAGAAATCAATGGTAGTGTAGAACGATTTAACCAGGTTCTAAAGGAGGTGATTTAGTTGGCCAAAGGTTGTGGGCTTGATTGGAAAAAAGAGATCCTTAAAAAAATCCATATGTACAGGTTGACTCCGCATAGTACCACTGGCAAATCTCCTTTTGTTTTGTTTAGGGGCAGAACACCATGTACCTTAGTTGAACCATCCTGGGTGCGTGAGTTGGAGGGTATAGCTGGTAATGTTGAGAGCACAGATTTATGGCGTAAGAGAGAAGTTGGAAAAGCAGAAGCCTGGAAGTCTCTCTTTGATTCGAGGAAAGCTGTTAAAAGTACTAAGGTTACAGTTGGGGATTTGGTAGTCATTAAACACCCTGGTTTGAGTTCAAAATTCTCGAAACCCATTAGAGTAATTAAATTATTTAAGAATGCCATCAAAACGAAGGATCATCGTATATGGAGCATTGGAATAGTTGTTCCTTACAGAGGTCCTCCAAGTTCAGCAACTACTAGTTCTCACAAAAGTAATGGAGATGAAAATGTTTCTGTAAGTAATCCTAAGTTATCTCCTAGGAGGAGAGTGAAACCTTCATATTTGAGAGATTTTGTTCAATAGATCTCATGTGGTTAATGTTTCTATTTTTCTGTATTTATATGTATTTTATCTGTATCTTGTGTTTTGTTTTGTTATTTTGAAGGAGGGAAGGTGTGTGGCATCTGCTTTTTGTTGTTCTGATGCCATGGTTACTCAAGAATGCATGTATGTCATATGCTCACTCTTGCTGCCTAGCTATGCTAGTAGAATGTTATGTTTTAAACAAGAAGAGGCTGTTTCTACAATGACATGATCTGCCTGTATGGGATCTTTCCTATAAGAATAAATCTTATATTCAACTTTGAATCCAGCCTCAAATCATCCTTTCATCAGGACCCTGGATCCTGGATGCATTGTGCGCTAATCACGCTTGGCTATTTCTCTACCAATGCGTCATAAAAAATGATGCATTTGCCGAATAGGGGCGGGATACACCTAGGAAATGATGCAATGACTATGGCAGGCTGCAAAATAGGTGAAGTAACTTTCACTTTTACTTTCAACCTTGGTGTCTGTGTTGACTGTAGGAGGTGTTTTGTCTAGGAGAATTTGGAGTATTTTGGTCTTGTCAATGTCTGTGCTGTCCCTGTTGTGTGGCAATTGTGTTAACTGTGTGTTGTATTTGTTACTTGCATTGCTATTGTTTCTGTATTGTTGGGTGTTAGTCAATTTAGGCGTTTGATAGTTTTAGGGATAGGGTAAGGTTAAGTTTTACATAGTGGGAAGGAGGTACAGTGTGGCTAGGGAAATGTTGAGGAAGGGGAGAGTAAAGAACCTGTCAGAGGGACAGATGGGTGTCCTGCCTCAGATGCTGGCACAATATATGCCCAAGATGATAGCTATAGGGGATAAGGTCACCAAGGCTACTCCATCACGGTGCGCAAGGAGCGGTGGGAGAGAGTGCTGTGGCACATGATCTGGGTCTTTGGTGTAGACCCCACCGTACACCAGCTAAAACACAAATGGGGGGATGTAGTGAGCTGCGAGGCCAGACTACTAGATCACCTCGGCATGAATGTTGGTCGCCACATTGCTAAGAACATATTTACCATCTGTTTGTTGTTTTCTTCGTATTTAAAAATTATGTAATCTATTTCACAACAGTAAGGAGCAGATATTTCGAGGGATAGTATGCCATAATACAGGCTACATCTGTCAAATGGTAACCCCATGCTTCAAGGGGCTGTTCATAGTGGCGTAACAATAGCCCCTGTAGACCCCTCTTGCAGGGAAGGCCCAGAGATCCAGGGGGACCTGTGCAGAGAGTGTGGGTCCCTGGCCTGAGAGCTCATGACTGGGTCCTGAGTGTGAGGGCCACCATCCATATATGTTGTAGGTGGGCCCCCTCACATTTTGTCACACCACTGGCTGGACATGGTTTTTGGGTCACAGCAAATAATTTTGCATGCATGTATTGTATACATGACCTCAATTCTCATACGAGCCTGTACAGAGCAGGAATGTTTATTGTTGCGATACCCTGCACAGGTGACATGTAAGGAGCAAAGTTATGAAAACTCACCTATCATGTTGACCATCTGATGTGTGTTGCATTGTTCAGCACATGTATAGAGTTGGGCATGCCTCTGCCAATGTAATAACTTACAGATGGTGACCCTTCCAAGATTGGATGTTGATTTAGCCATCAAAGTCATGCACCCTTGCACCATGTAGCAAGGAAGGATGCTTTGCAGCTACTCTGCACTCTGTGCACCTGTGACATGATAAGTCAGATATTGTCCTTAAACACTTCCATATGGCATATATATCTGCCCATTATTAATCCATTTCAACTTTGCCATGTGCTGCGTGTCCAATGTGCTAAAAATACCAGATATTTTTGATGCCATTGTACTGTGCTTCATGTGCACACAGTGTATACATTCAACATTCACAAAGCAATGTACCATATTTTTGTCAGGGCAAGGAGTAATCCTTCAGGGAAACCAGTGCTACCAGTGAGTAGTGATAGAATGTGGTTTTAGCTTTGTAAGGGGGGTGTGTGATCTAAGATATTCCTAACATCGTGATGACTATGGAATAGCGCCATTCACCCGTAACAAATTTACAGTACATCTTAATTCACCAATGAAGTAGCACACAGTAACATTTGCAATGGATAAGGACGAATGTCAATGTGCATGTAGGGGCAATGTATGTAAGCCCACATGATTGATGGCTCATTATCTGATGTGGTGATGTTTGGCCAGATACGGGTTGGATGCTTATGGCACATGTAATACCACCAGCTACAATATCTACAGATGGTCAGAAGTTCTTACACCCATACCTTGGCACAAACATAAAACAATATTATTCAAAAATATGTTACATCAAAGTGACATGAGATAGACTGAGCTTGTCTGGACACGGTATGATGGCCTATGTCCATATTTGAGCATGAGACCATTTTTTTTTTTTTTTTTTGTTTTCCAAAACCTTTATTGTTCCATCGAAGAGTACACTGCTATTCAGCCAACAACCCGGAGGCAGGCAGCTAGTTTGCGAGGCGGAACTCCGCCCAAGCATTTGAGGTCGTACATTCGAACAGCAATACAACATTTTGCAATGGACCAAACAAAACAAAACTAACAGAGAACCCGAGTCGAAAGGAAGCAAACAATGAATAATCGAAATGTCATAATCACCTTCACGCTGCGCCCACAGCCCACCCAGACAACGCAATCGACTGACAACCCCCCACAGAAAGCGAGCCCCAAACCCCAGATCACTTATGTCAGGCGGATCACCACGCACAGCGCACCACAGTCAAACTCCAACCTCGCCACGTCACCAAAGCCACAATCAGACCGCCTAGTCATCTTCCAACGCTGTCGTTCTAGCCAACCAATCCACCAGTGGCTGCCATATATCTACAGGCCGCGAGCGCTGTGGCAGCTGGTCCCAGTATGAGGTCAGCTGCTCCCTACAGTACACCGCCGATCTTATCCAGGCCGCCACTTTCGGCGGCATCGCCTTCTTCCAGTGTAGCGCTACTTGACGCTTAGCAAGTAATAGTAAAAGGGCCACAAGCCTACGTGAGGCCTTAGGCACATTTCTAACGAATCCCAAGAGGGCCACAAGTGGGTCCGGCTCCAGTTCCACCCCCACAATCTGCCCCACGGTATTGAAGACTGCAGTCCAGAAGTCGCGTATGGGACCACACACCCATACAAGGTGATAGAACGCGGCCTCCTTCTCACCGCATCTCCAACAGTTCGCATCAGACCGCAGTCCCATCCTACACAGTTGCATGGGCGTACGGTAAGTCCAGTGCAGATAGTTTAAGTGTACCAACCGCAGCCTATAATTAGGGGATAGGTTTTCAAGTTGGGAGCAACAGTACTCCCACTGTTTCTCGGTAATAGATATACCCGCTTCATGTTCCCACGAGGATCTAGAGTCAGTGTGCACAACCGGAGCTGTGTTTTGAGTAGCTCTATAAATACGTGTGATCAGTTTGCGCGCGGAGGAATTCGAGAGTACGTCCTCCAGGGCCGCAAGCGTCGGCGGAGCATCT
The DNA here is from genome assembly GCF_964204655.1 of Triturus cristatus. NCBI lineage: Eukaryota > Metazoa > Chordata > Amphibia > Caudata > Salamandridae > Triturus > Triturus cristatus. The sequence continues at coordinate 988,756,190 of NC_140594.1, read as the reverse complement.
GGAAACATAGGGTACCTGCCCTTGCATGCAGACCGCAGTTGATAGTAGAGAAGAAGCTCCGAGGCCGTCGGTTCCGGCGCTGCCGCCATATCCCGCAATGCAAGGAATGTATCGTCCGGGTACAAGTCTCCCGCCACCTTCAGGCCGCAGGCCTGCGCCCGCCGCACCACCGCCGCGTCCGTCAATGGCCCCAATAGTGGATTATCCGCGAGGGGCATGCTCGGCGCATATAAATCATCAACGCCTGCACGTTTGGCAATGCTTGACCAGGCCCAGCGGACCATTTCAACAGTATCAATGTCATCCCGGGAGCGTCTGTATCTCTGATACACTGCTGCACGAAGGGGGCAGGGGGCCGCAACGTCCATCTCGATAGCCACGTGCGGCTGGTAAGGGATCGGGTGCTGCCAGAAGTGCAGGTATTGGGCCTGAGCACTGTACGCATATAGCTCCATGTCCGGGGCCGCGAGGCCTCCCTGACGGAAGGGAAGTGTGAGGAGGTTCCAGGCCACTCTGGGCTGCTTAACCGCCCAGACCAGTTCAAGCAAGGCGGAGCGAAGCCGACGGAAGAACGACTTAGTGAGCGGCAGGGGGATGTTAACGAATAAGTAAAGAAACTTAGGAACGACCACCATTTTAGCAATTGCTATGCGGCCCATCAGTGATAGCGGCAGCGCCTTCCAGCGCCTCACCTTGCACTCCAGCCACTCCACGGCCACACCAAAATTGGCCAGCCATATGTCCTGCACCGATCGGCTAAAGCGTACGCCCAGGTATTTAATCTCATCAGTGACCCAGTCAATCGGGAATTCCGTATGGCATTGACTCGTACCGTCCGTCAGCGGGAACATCGCCGACTTCGACCAGTTGATATCGATACCTGTGAGGCCACTGTATCTTGTCACCTCGCGCATCAGTGGGTCAAAGTTGTCCGATGGATTCATCAGATATATGGTTATGTCGTCGGCGTACATAGACACCAACAGGCCACGCGATGTGAAGCCAATACTGCGATGAGTGTGATGTTGGCGCAAACGAGCCGCCAGCGGCTCCGTCGCAATGGCGAACAGCAATGGCGACAAGGGGCAGCCCTGCCGAGTCCCTCTGGTTATGGGGATCGGGGCAGACGTCTGACCATTAACCCGCACCCTAGCCGTCGGGTGATTATAGAGTATTCCAATACGCCTGGCAAAGGAGGGGCTGAAACCCATGCGAGTGAATAACGCCCGTAGGAATGTCCACTCTAATGAGTCGAACGCCTTAGTGGCGTCAAGCAATGCGGCCGCGGCTTGTACCTTGGGAGCCCAAACAGCACTCTTAGATTGTGGGAAGTGGACCTCCCCATTACAAAGCCCGACTGATCGGACAACGCTATCTGTGGCAGCATAAATTTCAGACGGTCAGCGAGTAATTTCGCGTAAATTTTGGCGTCAAGATTAATTAGCGAGAGTGGGCGATATGAGTCCGGGGTAACAGGATTTTTGCCAGGTTTAAGCAGCGTAATGATAAGGGCCTCTCGCATCGAGGTAGTGAGGATGCCCAACTCCATCGCTTCCTCAAAAACACTGTGCAATCGCGGGACCAGTAGGTCTGCATATTCCTTGTAGAAGGCCGCCGTCAGCCCGTCGGGGCCTGGTGCCTTGCTGAGTGGCATAGCGGCTATCACCGCTCGAATGTCCTCCTGCGTGAAGGGTAGGTCCATATATTGTCGGGCATTATTACTGAACCACGCAAGTGCTATGGTGTCCAGGTAGTCGCTAATAATAGTGTCATCAGGTGTCACCTTAGAGGTATACAAGACCTTATAGTAATCTGTCATCACTGTCAGTATAGCCGGAGGATCTCGAATCACTTCACCCCCTGACCCTTGTAGCTCAAGAATATGCTCCGACCCACGTGGCGGGCGCAGCATGTTTGCTAGTGTTCGTCCAGCTCGATCACCCTCTCCGTAACGTCTGGCCTGAGAATCTTTGGACAAGAACACAACCTCCCTCTCCGCCTCCTCTTGATACTTGGTCAGTTTCGTCCTGAAGGCTGCACTCGCACCACCAGAAGGGGCCGCCATCATCGTAGCTTCAAGCTGGGCTAGTTCAGATTCCAACTTGCTCAGGGTATCTCTAATGGAGCGCAGAACCCCAGTTTTTAGCGCCATGCAATGACCCCTGGTTACTGCCTTACAGGCCTCCCAGAGCACGCCAGGCGAATCTACTGAGCCCTCGTTGAGTGCGAAGTATTCCTCCAATCTTTCCCGCAAAGAATGCTGGAAGACCTGGTCGTGCAGAGCACGGGAGGGGAACCTCCAACTAAACGGCTGAATGTACTGCGGCGGCGTGGATAGCGTCAAGCAAACCGGGGCATGATCAGAAAGAGACCGCGGCAAGTGAGTCACCTCTAACACCGATGAGTGCAAATCTCTGGACAGCAGCCAGAAGTCCAATCTGGACCAGGCCGCACGATGAGCTGTGATGCACGTACCGGCGCGGGCCTCAGGGTGCAGTGTCCTCCAGGAGTCCACCAGCCCTGCCTCTTGCATAATATGGCCAAGCGCCTCCGACGCCCTGGGGTGATGTTCCCGAGTTGTGCCCTGCCTATCTTTAGTATCTGACAGTACCACATTATAGTCACCTCCCCACAATATCGCCGCAGGTCCACAGGTCCGCACCCTATGCCACAATTCCTCGTAGAACTCAGGATTATCGTCATTCGGGCCATACACATTCACCAGAATCACTCTCGCGCCGCACAGCGAACCGACCAACAGAACATACCTGCCCCCTGCGTCCCTGATTTCCTCATGCGTCCTCCAGTGAAGCCCCTTTCTGATAAGTATCGCCACCCCTCTAGAGTAGTTAGAATAGTGAGCGTGGACTACCTCACCCCATCGATTGTGCCTGAGCAGCTGCGCAGCATTGGCCGTCAGGTGCGTCTCTTGCAGAAGGCAAATGTCCGCACCTTTTCTAATTAGGAAGGCCTGTATCAGTCTCACTTTCCGTCTATCATTCATGCCCCGTACATTCCAGGTGATACACTTTATGCTATTCACAGCGCCAGGCGTGTTAACAAAGTTCGGGCAAGCATCAGACATGGGGAACTACCTTTACAACGCAACTTTTACAACGCTATGCTATTACAACGCATTTTTTACAACGCAAAAGCTTTTACAACGCATGCTTTTACAACGCATGCTATTATATGGTAAGTACTTTTACAACGCATATACCATTACAACGCATTCTTAGAAAATGCCTTTACAACGCATGCATTTACAACGCATGCATTTACAACGCATGATGTTATATGGTAAGTACTTTTACAACGCATATACTATTACAACGCATTTTTTAATTTTGGGATTTTAATTTAAATAAATATATATCGTATAATTTAATGTTTTTTTATAAAATATAAATTTAAAAAAGTGAGTAGTTTAACATAATATTAATACTTGAGTATTTTTCAAATATAAAAGAGTATTTTTTAAGTTAAATTAATACTTGAGTATTTTTCAAAATAGAAAGAGTATATTTTAATTTAATTTTAAAATATAAGTGTGAGTAGTTTAACTAAATATTAATACTTGAGTATTTTTCTAAAATAAAAGAGTATTTTTTAAGTTACATTAATACTTGAGTATTTTTAACTAAATATTAATGCTTGCGTATTTTTCTAATAAAAAAGATTATTTTTTAAGTTAAATTAATACTTGAGTATTTTTCAAAATAGAAAGAGTATATTTTAATTTAATTTTAAAAATATAAGTGTGAGTAGTTTAACTAAATATTAATATTTGAGTATTTTTCTAATAAAAAAGAGTATTAATATTAATAATAAAAGAATTGTATTATGAGGAATTAATAATTGATTAATTTTATTTTAAATTAAATATGTAAATAAAATTTAAATAAGGATTATTATTAAATATTAATACTAGACCAATAATTTAAAATTAATAACAGTAAATTATAGAGAAAAATTAGTATTTAGAAAGATTAATACTAGAGTATTTTTAAGTTTCTTATATAAAATTTAATGTTTGTAAAAAAAACAGGAAGAGTACTTTTGGAGTATTATAATAAAAAATTAGAGAAATGTTAAAAAAATATATATATATTTTTAATATTAAAAGAGTCATAAGAAATGCATTTCAGAAATAATAATACCTTAAGAAAAAAGAGCAGGAAAAAAAGAACTTACTTTGAAAAAAAATTCCCACGCTTTTGCATTGAAGTCTATGAGCTTATTTGTCCTTCATTTATTTTGGCAGTTTCAGAATATAGAACCCGCGGAACAAGAAAAGAAGGATCAGAAAGCGAAGAAAGAGCAAGTTTTGAAGGAAAAAGACAATAGAGTCTAGGTAAGGAACACATTTAGTAAATTTACATTAAAAAAGTTACATTTTTAATGAATAAATTACAATTTAAAAAATAATAACAGTAAACAAATAATGTTTTCAAAATATTTATTTATTGAAAAATCCTTAAAAAATAAACCATATTTTTATTTAATTTTGCAAACCAAGTAACATTTTTTAGAAAACATATAAATAATTTAATTACATTTTTAAACATTTATTTACAGATTAGTTAAATAAAGTAGTCCGTTATAAATATTGATGCACGCGATGACGTAATGACGTGAGCGTCGACGTAATGCGCCATTTTGAAGAGCATCGGAGGAGGAAGCAGCAGGAAGCTGATCTGCGTCCAGGTAGGAAATATTTTCACTTTAAATTATAGATTAAACCTTTAATAGTGATACATATATAGTGAGGAAAGAATAAGAAGAGGTTGCGGGAAAACTAATTGATGTTTTAAATGTTTTTAAACATGTCCACAATAATGTCATTAATGTATGCCTATGTCGGGTCGCGATAAGTTATTTGTTTATTAAAAAAATGTATGTAACTTTTAAAAAATTACTGTTCACAAAGTTTATTTCTTTACTTCGGAACTAAAAAAAGTGATTTTGATCTTCATTTCTAAGTGAAAAAAAATAGCGTACTCGTAAATTTTGGGAATTAATGATTGAATACAAATTGGTGTTTATGCAGCAATGTGCATTTTGGATTATGGCTTGACATGTATAATTTAGATTGGTTTGAGTTTTGGTGATTTTTTAGGTCGGAAATTAAAAACGAAGTTTTGTGTAATTATATTAATGGAGTTCGGATGTTGAAAAATTGGTCCAATACTATGGGACAGTAAATTTGTTGACATTGGTAGTTTTGATAGAAATGAAGATTTGAGAAAAAAAAAAGGACCCGACTTGTATGTTTGAAATTTTTTTTAGAAAAAACATTGTATGCCAATTGTAATTTGAAAAATATTTAAATTTGAAGCAAAGCAAGAAAGTAAGTAAAAAACTAATTTTAGAAAGAAAGAATGTTAGAAAGATTTTCCAGGTAGTCTATAGCCACACACAACGAAAATTGTTGTACAATAGCCAATAGTCTCTCAGACATTTCCTTTGTTTTGACTGTTACTCGTGGGTTTAGACTACCTGCAAGTGTTTGGGCTATTCTCATTTCTTGAAAACTTTGCTCCTTCTTCAAAGTTTCCAAAAAAGAGTAGAAGTTTGGATGAGGTTTGCCAATTGTGTGGTTGAAGGAGTTATGCCATCCCTCAATGGCATTGTTTGTTTTTGCTTCTCCCTCTAAACAACTCGTGTAGCAGTTCCACCACTCCACATGGAATCGTGGCTTCCTCCTGCGACCCGATCTGCTTAGGTGTCCAATCCATGTGTCCTCGAAATAATTTAGAATGGGTGCCAATTTTTCTTCGTTACTCGTATAATAAACAGATTCTATAATTGCAGTGTAGTACTCGTCCACACTATCGGGAGCAACAAAACAAAGTGCAGTTAATTTTTTTAGTTCAAATTGTAGTTTGCTATCACGAGAATATTCTGCAACTAGGGATGTTTTTTGTAATTTACGCCAAAATGCCTGGGAAAAATGAAAAAAACATCCCTGAATTTGGGTATCCATGTACGTTTTAGTGATCACATTGATCATGCTCAATTCAAAATCAATAATTATTTTCCGAGGACTTTGAGATGTTTTACTTTTAATCACTGATAAAAGTTCAGTGTATGTTGCAGAAGTCTTATCAGGTAGCAAACTATATACTAAGGGAATTACACTATTGTTAATTTTGGCATGTATAGTGTAAATTTGAGTGAAAGGATGGGGTGTACTTTTAAACGTCCCATCCATCATCCAAATTTCACTACTTTCTAACTTAGCAAGGTTACGTGGGGTACTAAAAATGAGAATTCGTTTCTGAGGGTTTTCGTTGTCATGCAGAAGGAAAGGTTCATCAGAAAAAGAAATAGAAAGATCATGTGGAATTCTAATGTCAGAGAAAGAATGTGGTGTAGATAATTGAATGTTACTTGCCTGCTTTTGTCTTTGAATAATTCTTCTCAAATTAGGAATTATAGGCATGTTACTAGCAACATGACTGGGGACATGCTGTGCAACCTCTCTTAAAATGGATCCTGTAGAATCATTGGAGGTGCTTGCAATAGCTTTCATTTCGTTCACTGATTCTCTAATTTCTACCTCCATTGCAGAGGCAGAGTGGTTATGTTCTGTGGTTTTCACAACTAAATTATCAACAGTAACCGCTCTGCCACTGCAATGGGTAGTGTAGTATTGCACACACCTCCAATGATTTCTAGTTAAACTTATTCTTTCCTTACTATATATGTATCCTCCATGGTTTAATAAATTTTTGCCCTTCCTGGATTTAATATACTTTGCAGCTTCCAGACTAGACATTATCTGAAAAGAGAAGAGAAGAAAAACAAATTAGTCTCAAAAATTAAATGACATACCTAAAATATCACAGTTACACTGTCCAAAACTCTCCCTACTGCTGCACCTTCCTGGAGTTGGAATAGTAAATTGCACCCCAACACCATCCAACACTTTCCCTACTGCTGCACCTTCCTGGAGTTGGAATAGTAAATTGCACCCCTACACCATCCAACACTTTCCCTACTGCTGCACCTTCCTGGAGTTGGAATAGTAAATTGCACCCCTACACCATCCAACACTTTCCCTACTGCTGCACCTTCCTGGAGTTGGAATAGTAAATTGCACCCCTACACCATCCAACACTTTCCCTACTGCTGCACCTTCCTGGAGCTGGAATAGTAAATTGCACCCCTACACCATCCAACACTTTCCCTACTGCTGCACCTTCCTGGAGTTGGAATAGTAAATTGCACCCCTACACCATCCAACACTTTCCCTACTGCTGCACCTTTCTGGAGTTGGAATAGTAAATTGCACCCCTACACCATCCAATATTTTCCCTACTGCTGCACCTTCCTGGAGTTGGAATAGTAAATTGCACCCCTACACCATCCAACACTTTCCCTACTGCTGCACCTTCCTGGAGTTGGAATAGTAAATGGCACCCCTACACCATCCAACACTTTCCCTACTGCTGCACCTTCCAGGAGTTGGAATAGTAAATTGCACCCCTACACCATCCAACACTTTCCCTACTGCTGCACCTTCCTGGAGTTGGAATAGTAAATTGCACCCCTACACCATCCAACACTTACCCTACTGCTGCACCTTCCTGGAGTTGGAATAGTAAATTGCACCCCTACACCATCCAACACTTTGCCTACTGCTGCACCTTCCTGGAGTTGGAATAGTAAATTGCACCCCTACACCATCCAACACTTTCCCTACTGCTGCACCTTCCTGGAGTTGGAATAGTAAATTGCACCCCTACACCATCCAACACTTTCATACTGCTGCACCTTATAATGTTGTTTAAAAATACCTTGTTTTTTTGAAATAGGTTTTCTTGGTGAGTCTTCTTAAGTGGGAATGGCCTGTAGGCTGGAGTAGACAATTATGTGTTGATTGGAATCGCAAAACAAAAACAATTGTCTGCAAAATTGATAAAAGGAAAAAATGAGAAAACTGAACGTTGTAGAGAAATGCAAATTTACAATAACTTTTTGCAAAAATTATATTCATTTTAACTTATAGTACATAACACTTTCCCTACTGTTGCACCTTCCTGGAGTTGGAATAGTAAATTGCACCCCTACACCATCCAACACTTTCCCTACTGCTGCACCTTCTTGGAGTTGGAATAGTAAATTGCACCCCTACACCATCCAACACTTTCCCTACTGCTGCACCTTCCTGGAGTTGGAATAGTAAATTGCACCCCTACACCATCCAACACTTTCCCTACTGCTGCACCTTCCTGGAGTTGGAATAGTAAATTGCACCCCTACACCATCCAACACTTTCCCTACTGCTGCACCTTCTTGGAGTTGGAATAGTAAATTGCACCCCTACACCATCCAACACTTTCCCTACTGCTGCACCTTCCTGGAGTTGGAATAGTAAATTGCTCCCCTACACCATCCAACACTTTCCCTACTGCTGCACCTACCTGGAGTTGGAATAGTAAATTGCACCCCTACACCATCCAACATTTTCCCTACTGCTGCACCTTCCTGGAGTTGGAATAGTAAATTGCACCCCAACACCATCCAACACTTTCCCTACTGCTGCACCTTCCTGGAGTTGGAATAGTAAATTGCATCCCTACACCATCCAACACTTTCCCTACTGCTGCACCAACCTTGAGTTCTGAAAAAAATTTCTTCAAACTGCAACTCTTTTTATAATTATTTTTGAATTTTATTTACATTAACAATTAAATGGTTAGTCTAACATATTGAAGGTTTAAAAACAATGCTGTATAACAATACCTTGTTTTTTTTGAAAATGCTTTTCTTGGTGAGGCTTGTAAAGTTGAATTGGCCTGTTGCCTGGAGTTGTAAGGTATGTGATCGAAAGAATCTTTCAGCAACGAAACAAACAATTGTCTTTGGAAAAAAAAGAGGAAAAAAAAAACTTAACGTTGTTTTAAAATGTAAATTCAGCTTAACTTTTAAAAATTATGACATAGAATATAACTAATACTACATAACACTTTCCTAACTACTGCATCTTCCTGGAGTTAAAATAGAGAAATGTACCCCTACACCATCCAACACTTTCCCTACTGCTGCACCTTCCTGGAGTTAGAATACTTAATTGTACCCCTACACTATCCATCAGTTATCCTATTTCTGCACTTTAGTGGAGTAACAATTGCAAAAGGAATGACTATTAAATTGTGGAAATTATAACACTGATAATGTAAAATACCTTTTTCAGTTGTTGTTTGTTCTCGTGCCTTTAAGGTAATGCTTGCTGCAGGATAAAGTTATTTTTTTGTAACCGATTTACTCTGGAAAAAAAAAACATTTTATAAATTAATGTTACGTAGCCAACGTTGGTTAAAAAAAACAACCCATTTTTGAAAAATATGATATTTGACAAATGAGTATGAGTAACAATTGGTTAAGCAAAACATAATACACATTGAATGCATTTTAAAATAAGAGTAATAATGGATACACCTACACTATCACTCTATTACTGTACTGCTGAACATTCTGGGACTAAGAAAACTAATAGTTACCTCAGTAACATGAAACGCTTTTTCAGATGTAGTACCTAACTGAAGTCTTATTAGTAATTGTTACCCCTGCACCATGGTATAATTTCGTTTATGATGTAGTGAGAATGAGGAAAAAAAAAAATACCTTTGCAATACAACACTTTAGCTAATGCTAAAAATATATTTTTAAAGTAAAATAATTAAAATTAAATTACATTTACCTTCACAATAGTAAAGGTGAGTCGATTACGTGGAGGTGATGCAAAATTAGGTACACCAATTCTTGATTCACAATATTTTGCAAGTTTCTGCTTTTTGGAAAAGAAAGTTGTTGGTTTAAGTTGGTATATATTTTTAGTGATAACAAATTAGAAACAGTACATTTTAAAAGTTAATAATAAAAATTTTAAAATATATTTTGTATGGAAAGCAAACATATTTTACGCTAAACCATGGTATAAAAATATTTTACTGACTTACTAGTAGTTGTCTACTAATAATGCTTTTCCGAACGAATTCAGTGCTCTCTCTGAGGAGGTCGCAGTGGAGGTGACAGAGGGTCAGGTTTTGACGTCTGGTCTCTCTGGTAGTTGATAATCAACTGATTGCAAAATGGTGTCTTCCTGGTATTTATAAGTTTTACTCTGTGTCACTATTAATTTTTTTAAAAACTGCGTTCGTTGTGTTTTTTTTTATACTTTATTTTACTGTGGAAAATGATAATTTAAAAATGCATTTTAAAATGTATTGTTTTCATTCATTTGCTCCGTTTTGGCATCCATTTTGGAACATGTCTTTTGGTATTGTTTTCATAGAAAGTGTTGTAGGACAAGTTTTACAAGTGAGATGGTTAAAATGGCGCCTATGTGTATGTGTCTTCTGTTTTACTCTGTTTACTTACTTTCCGATGTAATCATGATAAAAATGTGTATGTACTGTTGTTAAATCTATCGTTCTTTTTGTAAAACTTTGACATGTGTGAAAACGGAATTTTATGGGGGATGTGAGTATTAATTTTAATACTCGAGTATTAATTTTAATACTCGAGTATTAATTTGGTAATGCATTTCAGTAGATTTACGCTCAGTTTTTCTCCACATTTTAATACACTTCCCCACCCTAAAACCCCTAATTTCCCTGCATCCCGTGCCAGATTTTATTGTACTTTTAATTAAAAAAAAAAAAAATTTGCGTTGTAATGGTATGCGTTGTAATAGATTTCGTTGTAACAGCACTTTTCAGTATTTTAATAGGTTTTGCGTTGTAAAAGTATTCGTTGTAAAGTAATGCGTTGTAGTAGTACTTGCGTTGTAAAAAATGCGTTGTAATGGTATGCGTTGTAATAGCATGCGTTGTAACGTCATACATCCATCAGACATACACCAACCCCCCAGTCACCCGGCCAATTACTGTCAAATCTCGAAGCAAGCATTTCCAACCCAGCGGGTCTCAACATATGGGGGCGGTCATGCCTCAGCAATCTGTAAGCCCGCCGACAAGGTAGGGAACCTCCACACGGCAACAAGCATTGGAAAAAATCTCGATCAGGCCACGGACCTGTTCCTCGTTGCGTCACTTCCTGCAACCCTTCTCTGACAGACAGCACACATCCCACCCGGCCACCCGGGCAGCCTGCCCGGCAAATGCCAGAACACCTCTTGCTAGGTGACTGTCGACATGGCAGCGTGCAGTGCACAATGTGCGATTCAATAGCAGTTTTCGCCTCCTCTGACCCAGCTCTGAAACTTAAATAGAACTCAACAAAAACCCCCAACCACGACCAAACCCCTACCCCACCCGCTCCAACCCCCCAATCAGGTTGTGCAATGACCTCCCAGGTCCCCCTCCCAACTACGACAACTGTAACTACAGTCCCTAAATGTGAACAATGAATGGGAATCATCCCTTGAGGTACGCAGGTTGGCCACCCACAAGCCCTGTATTCATGACAGGGCGATCGAGCGCGGGCCTAGTGTACCAGCTCAAGGACCCTCCCCCCCCCCCATCCCGCAGTCCTGCTCAGCTCCCTTCCAGCATCTGAAATTGGTACTCCAGGGAATTAAACATTCTCTATGGCCCAGCACAGCGCGGACAGGCAATACCCAGCGACTTAACAAGAAGCATACAGGAGCAGTCATTCAACATCACTTAGCCTGTCCCGCTGGTCCGGGTCATCTGCAGGTGCCTGAGACTTTTGGTCCTTTAACAGTTGTTTGGCATATTTCAGAGCCGCCTTCGCGTCAACAAAGAAGGACGGTTTACCGGGACCTTGGACCCGGAGTTTAGCAGGGTAGATAAGGGAGTATTTGGTGCCCGCCTGTTGAAAAAGTTTCTTCGCCGGCAAAAATTCCCTTCAAGCGGCCTGAACCTGCATCGTATAGTCCGGATATAGTGCAATGTGGTTGCCCTTGTATTGCACGTCTGACATGTCTCTTGCCATTCGTAAGATCACGTCCCGGTCCCTATAATTTAAGATTCGTGCAATAATAGGCCGGGGCGGTGCACCTGGTTTAGGCCTGGGCCCCAATGATCTGTGAGCCCTCTCGACCAGGAACATCGAAGACAAACCCGACCCAAACAGATCCTTACACATTTGTTCAACAAAGAGCTCCATGTTGGTTATGTCCGTCGTTTCCGCCACACCCGTGATGCGGACGTTGTTGCGCCTCGAGCGCGCTTCCAAATCCTCATTTTTCTGTTGTATGAGTGTCAGGATCTTATCCATGCCCCGCAGTTGGCCGGCAAGGCCGGTCTGATTTTCCTCCGTGTCAGCCACACGTGTTTCGAGCGATTCCACTCTCCCCTCCTGTCTGTCCATGCGAGACGTGATACCGTCCATGCGGGCCGCCAGCGCATCCATTTTGCCATCAATGCCATGTAAACTTGTTTTCAGCTCCTGAAACATGGCTTTAATGTCCACATCCTGAGCACCACTCCGGTCTGCTCGAGAAGACTCAGCCTCACGGAGGTCTGGGTCTGGGTCCGGCGGCTTCTGCTTGGACTTGTCAAAGGTGATTTTCGGCTGCCGCATGTCCGGTTTGCCCATGGCCGTTCACCGGACGCCACCCGGCGCCGGTAGTATGTATGGGCGGCCGAGCCGCAAACTCCTCACACTGCACCAGTCGCCGCCAGTCGCCAACCACCAGCGTCTCGTCGAGGGCAGCAGGGCGGTTAGGCCTCGTTGGTAGGTAAGAGGGCTGGGTCCCCAGTGGCGGGGCACGCACCGGGCACAGAGAAACGGACCAAGCGGGGAGAGTCACAGCGCAGGCCGTCGGAGCAGGCCAACACTAGTACAGCAGTTCACTGTCCGCATCCCAGGTCAACGCCCCAACATCACTGCAGTATGGTCGGGGCATGTACGGCAGCCGACCACGACTCTCCGATCGTCGCCCTGGAGCCTTCGACCATAGAACTACGGCTTCAGGAAAAATGGCCTGCAATTATCCGATCGGGCCTGCCACTGTTCACCGGCATGCAATCCAGGGGCAGACGAGAGAAAGGAACAGATCAGAGTCTCAGACCATGAGGTTCGGCAACACGTGCTCCCAGAGCAGGGCCCAGCAGCGCCCGCCGATCGCAAGCATCAAGACCTTTCGCGCCATCCCCGGTAGCCAGCTAGCTCCCAGAGCGCCGCAGAGCGTTCGGGCCTCTCCCCTAGACGCACCTCCAGTCCACGTTCGGTGTCCCTCCACACCAGCCGCCGCTGTCTCAGCTTCACTGTTTCAGCCGTAGGGGGTGAACATCCGGCGGGGCGCGCGACTCCTGGGACGATCGAACAGCCTCTGCCTCACCCCTCGAACAGGTTTCGGGCCCTCCACACGCAAGGCCCCGGCTCTCGCGATTGTTGTAGGCCGCCGCGTCTCCGTGCTTCCCGCGGGCCGCTCTCCGCCCACGCGTCTCCGACGGGGTCAGAACAGCCAGAGCACAGGGCGGACACCCTGGACTACCGTCTCGGGCGGGGAGGTCCGAGCTCGCACCTCAGTTCAGCAAATAATTGAAGGATTTCTGTGCTCGATCGGCGGAGCTGCGGTTTCAGGCAGCCATTCCGCTCGGCAGCCAAGCCACGCCCCCGAGCATGAGACCATTAGGGGTGCGATGTAACTCGTATCCCAGACAGCATTAACAATTGTTACCATTACAATGTCAAGGAATAATGAATGAAATGAAATAAAAATGTATAATAAACGTGCACTACTACCATAAGGTAGGCGCGCAAGCTTGGTAATACGGCAATGCCAGGTTAGGAGGTTAGCCAGAGTTTAGAGACTCCTACAGATTGAAAACCCAGGTTTTTCATTTTTTTCTAAAGTAGGGCAGGTCTGTTTCCTTTTTCAGGAACAAGAGAAGGCTGTTCCAGAGACGGGAAGTGCCTATTCAGCAAGATTTGGTGGTTTACGGTGTCAAATACCGCTGAGAGGTCCAATAGGACCAACACTGCACTACCACCCGTATCCAACGTCAATCTAATCTGTTCTGAGACACTTATCAATGCCAATTCTGTACTGTGATGTTTCCTTAATCTGAATTGGCAAGGGTCTAGGTGGCTCTGGTCTTCAGTGAAGTCTGTCAACTGAGAATTAATAGCTTTTTCGATTATTTTCACTGGAAGGGGCAATCTGGATGGTAGTTCCCAAGATCTAAAGGATCTAGGTTAGCTTTTTTAATTAAAGGAAGAATGTGAGCTATCTTCCAGACACTGGGAAATTTTCCTGACTTAATCATAAGATTACAAATTTCTGTTAGGTGTTGAGAAATAGTGTCAGCTACTAAATGTATTGTTTTCCGAGGGCATGGATCCTGAGGAGATCCTGACTTTGTTTACAAGAGGATAGGTTTAGTTTAGTCCTGAGAAAGTTCAGCAAAAGAAGTTAAAGGGACCTTACATTCATTATCAATAATTTGGGAGTTACTCTGATGTTCATTATTTTTAATTTGGGAGTCATTGTGATCAGTCAAAGAATTAGAAGAAAAAAGGTTAAAGGCAGACTTGACCTTATCTTGAAAAAAGGAAGCCAATGAATTATAAAAGGTTTGGCCCATTCCCTGAAACCCCATTTCAGGAGGTTTAGATAAATATTTAATAGTTGCAAAAACTTCTTTTGAGGAATTTTTTGCTGCTTCTATCTTCTGAGTGAAGTATTTGGATTTTTCTTTAAAAGTCAAATTTTTCTATGAGTCTAAAAAAAGTTTGTATTTCTCTTTTTCTGAATGCTCATAATGACGCCTGCATTTTCTTTCCTGCCTATGACATGCTTGTTTAAGCAGTCTTAGGCTTTCTGTGAACCAAGGTTCAGAGGGAGTGTCCCGGTTCCTCCCATGGGGTTTAGCTGCTTTTCCAACATCCCTGATGTAGGCTAGCCACTTTATCAGGATCTGTTATTGTGCAAGGTCGTGTTTCTGATAAGATGGCGTCTAACTCTATCTCCTTTATCAGAATACTATATACAGTGAACATCTTTGAAACATACTACTTTTACTATTGTTGTTTATCATCATACTATGCTCATACATGCAGAATACATTTATCCTTGATACCAAAATGAGTACAGCATGAAAGACTATAGGCATGATCATACATTCATGCTGTTCAACAACTAAAATGTTTTGTGATCCATACATACACCAGTAGCTATGTGTGTAGCCAAACCTCATAATCAGAGAAACTTGTGTGACCATGTGAGCAGGCTAGGCATCACAAAAAAATGTTCTTTCCTATGACAGATGTTGCATATGTTGCTGTGAGGTGGCAACGTTATTCAAAATCATTGTTAGTGTAATCACAGTGGGCAGTTGGTATATCAACATGTCTTGCTGTAAGGGTGTAATTACATTTTCAGTTGGAATCATTTACTTCATTGCATCACTTAGGCCACAATTAACCTGAGGTATGCCAACTGTAATCTGGCCTCAGGGTCCCCTGAGCATCCCAAAGAGGACATCATCAGCTGGTTGGCTCAGTGTAGAATAGTGGGCTCGGCCTGGGACTGGCTAAAATCCCATTTCTTAGATCGTGAGCAAACAGTTAAATTTCAGAACTATACTTCTATCCCTCCCTTGAGGGATCCTCCAGGGGTCCTTGCTGAGCCCTACCCTTTTAATATTTATGTTTCTTCTCTGCCCAATCTAATAAGAAGCTTTGGATTCTCTCTAAACTCCTATGTGGATGACACCCAAATCGTCGTATCCATTGGAATTGATGAGTCGGGCACTGGGGTCAGATTCCACAACTGCCTGCTGGCTGTCCACGAGTGGATGAACTCAAATTGTCTCAAACTAAATGCAGGAAAAGCGGAAGTCCTACTTTTTGGATCCCAATCCTCTTTTTGGACTCCCTCTGCTTGGCCGACTATTATGGGTTCTATCCCTATGCCAGTAGAAAAAGCTCAGAATTTGGGGGTGGTTATCGATGACAAACTGAATTTCTCTGATCAGGTGAATAAGCTCACCTCATCCACCTTTTGCACCCTTAGAACAATTAAAAAGATTTTAACTCTGATGCCTGATAAGCTCTAAAAAAACCTAATTGCTTCCCTGATCCTGTCTAAATTAGACTATTGTAATGACCTACTTCTTACTACTCATAAATACAACATCAACAAGTCCTTCAAAATGCTGCACCTAGACGTCTGCTAAAAATTCTTACATTTTGCTCAGTATCCCAGGATATTAAAAACCTGCATTGGCTTCCCATCAAGCAAAGAGTCACCTTTAAGGCGCTCTGTCTAGCTTTTAAGGCACTTCATGATCTTAGCCCTGATTTTCTGAATCATAGTTTCAAATGGCATCTTCCATATAGAAATGTATGCTCTGCTAATGCCAAATTAGCTGTACTACCCAGGTTCAAAGGAGTCAGATGGGGTGGTAAGAGCTGCGTGCTGGAAGCATCTACCTCTCTTTATCAAAACAGCACCTAGCCTTCCCGCTTTCAGGAACACTCTAAATACTTGGCTGTTTAGGTCCTGATAATTCTGTGGTCTCTCTACTCTGTACTTTGGCTGGAATTGAACAGCACCTAGATGCCTGGGGCAGTAGTGCGCTTTACAAATCCCGCTACCATAACATAATATATCTGAGATGGGGTGACAGAGGAACATTAACAAAGATGCCATGGGGAAGTAAGGATGCATTTGAGAAACTCTATTTGACCATGGGGTTGGACAGTTCATCTTCAGACTGCCTGTCTGATGCACATTGCTAGTGTAGTTTTCCACATGGCAAGGTATGGACAAATGGTCTGGCAGGTCCTGACAGGATGTAAGGAATCCTACCTCAATGCAGACATAATAGGTAGGAGTATATGTGCCACATGTCACCAGTCTACACATGGAAATGCAGTTAAATGCCTAACTCATGGCCTCATATAATCAATGTCCTATTCTGGGGGAATATTCATACCTTTGCAGGGAGTTTTTTAATTGTAATGCAATGCGGAAAGAACCACATGCTTGTCTACACTGTGTAGGCAGAATACAACCCACTACACTGCTCACCTATTGGTGGTGTTACTCCGACTGGCTAGCACCAAACCGGTCACCCTTGACTCATGGTGAAAGATTACCTGCTAGATACAGCACAAAGTACTTTTATATATCAGATCAGCAGCATGCATGCACACTTTCATTACACGGATATGCTTTTTGTTAATGTGCATCAAGGAAAGCAGCCATGCTGACATGGGTGGAGAGGCACTAGGATATGTAAATGTCACCATGATATTGCTGGAACTGTATACCATAAGCTATGTGTTAGGATCCCTGGTAATTCCCTGACTCAATATTGGTGAAGTGTCCAACAGGTTTGTTTTAGGGGAGGTAGCTACTCACCTTCCATATATATCTTGACAATCCAGCACAGAGTCAGTCAATGCATAAATATGTGGGGCCTTGTGTATTTGCCATAGGAGTTAACTGATGCTGAGGCACACTACCTGTACTTGCTTAACATAACTCATTTCACCTAGGTTATTAACCACAAAGTAGAACCCTGATGTATGCTGCATAACCAACACCAGGGAGTCCATATGAGGACCATGTGTTCAATTCCATGTGTACACCACATCATGCTTCCAACTCAGTCTCTGGATTGACATGGTTATAAATTTATTGGAGTGGACAATGGCATTTCATGTACCTACACTGTCAGCAAGTGAGCGCGTTTGCTTTGTTACATTAGGAGAAGTATACGTTTAGAAGGAATATTGTTCATTCCTATTTCCCAAAGTGTGGTTTTGGGTGGACATGCCACATGTGATGTTCAGAAAATGTGAGCCTATTATTGCTGACATCATGTACAAGTTCAGCTTTTGCTGATACATATCTCCTTTATCTCTACCACACAACATGACAGCAGATCAAGAGAAAAATCACCACATCAGGCGCTACCTCCATATCAGGCACCTGGCAAAGGCGTATAAGGGGATGAGGAAACTGTATGAGGAAGGAAAGGCGGTTGGTACCTGGAAGTCAGGCAGGCATGAGCAACCAGGACCTTCTAAGGCAACAACACCTCAGGATGTGTCACATCAACAGAGCAGAGTCCCAGTGGCCATTCAAGTACCATCCTCTAGACAGCTGGAAGAAGATACACAGGCCCTGCTCATCACCCCTGCAGTAGGCTCAATTTTTCAAGCACAGGACCTGAATGACCTCCATGAATTAAAACTGAGGATGGCTTACATTGAGGGGAAAATCTCAAGTTGAAAAGCCATAATGCTCACCTTGCAGGAAGCAATGGAGAGAATCAGTGCCCACATTTGACTCTCCCTTGGGCTTTCCTTTATACCCAGATGGTTACCAGTTGTTTGTCTAGTATAGAATTTTCAATATAGGTCAGAATAGGTTGGTTTTAGCATAGGAACAGGTTAGGACAGTATATTAGTTTAATATATTAATACGTAGTACCTTTTAGGTGTTTATATTGATATGTATGTTTTTTTAGTGGGTGGGGGTTGATTTATAGTGTGTGTTTGAAGAAATTTAAATGCAAAATATATATATTTGTTTAGATTTATAAGTTTAGGTACTATATGTTTGGGATGTGTTTGTCTTTTGTGTTGTGCTGAGATACGTGTATTAAGGGGGTGGGGGGTTGATGTTTAACATGTCTGTTGTGGTACATGTGTAGCATAGATTAGGCTAAGTTTAGGTAGGTTAAGATAAGTTAGTGCAGGATAGGTAGGGTAAGTTAGTTTAGGCTTAGTTTAGTTAGTGATAGCTAGTGTAGGGTAGTTAGTTTTAGCTTTTAACAATTACAATTTCTTGTATAAATTATCTTATTCCACTATCACAAATGCGCCATAATTTACTGAGTAGGAGTTGTCATTTTTGCCTAGGTTAATCTGAGCACATGATGTTGGGATTCCCTGCAGTGTTTGTAGCTATGAACAAGAGTCAGTCAATGCTGCAATGGAGTCACTTAAGGGATATTCTACAAACTTTGGGCACTGTAAGTGGTCCTTTTTGTGTGAATGGATATACAGCCCAACACATCAATCACCTACTATAGCACCGTGTGTGTATGTTCTGCTACATGTATGGTAGGGATGGATCTATCACCCCATGGTAGCCATTCATGGCTGTGTTGGGACATATACTGGTGCCCAGCACTTACATACTCACCCTTGCAGCATTTTACTAATACCCTATTTCTGTTTGCTGGTTTGTATCCATGAAAATAGCCTTCAGCTGCCTGGAAACATCTTTCATCCTTGAGTATTGAGTACTTGCTTGAATGGCACCTCCTGCATGTGAATTTGTGCAACTACCTGCTAAATTAGAATACACAATTGTCCGACGTTTCCTCTTAGCCTAGGGATGTAAAGCTTGGTTACAGGTCCTGTGCTCTGGCTCCTCTATATTGTTATGTGTGAAGATGGCACAATTGATGTCATGTATGGTTACATTCACACTCAATGCATGTGAGGGATCCCATGGCCAAAGGAACACATTTTCCCAACATATCTCAATGTGTCTTACTAAAATCATTTAACTTTTGGCAAAGGGCACCAAATACTTAGTCGCTATTCATGCTTAATGAGATCCAATGTGTAGCACTGAGCTTATACAGCCTTGAGTAGCATAGATATGATGGCATACAGAAGGAGTCTCACCTTATTTATCAGCTTATTGTCAGTACATGCATTATGATAGTACACATAGCATACCTTCACTGTAAGCATTGAGGCTGACATATGTCCATGATACCTGAGCTAAATATCTGTGAATGTGTGAGTGGGTCACCTGTGTCACAGGGTCCAATTTGTGCAGTTCTGCAATTGTGTGATCAGTTTGCCTTTTTCACTTTGTGGTACTCAAGGTATCGATGCTTATTGTCCCACCATGATGTTCAATAGCTCAACAGGATTTGCAACATAATGCCATGGCAGGGGAGGTCCATAATGCTTGGCCATGCCCAACAAGAGAATGTGATAGGGACTGTAGCACATTTTCCCTGAAATGGTAGGAAGTGCCTTTTGGGTCTGCACATCCACCATGGTCTATTTAGTCCTATCTGCAATAGACATACAACATGTAAGTTAAAGGTACTTCATTTATTTACAGGTGTGTTCAGAGGCTGATTCACAATAGTAGTTCTTGCAGCAACAACCCCAATATTGTTTGAGAGCCAAAGATGTTCAGACAGAGTCCATGGGGGATACAAGTCATGTAACAAGTAGATGAGAGGAGTATTCCCGTCAGGAGGTGGTCCACATTGCCATTACGGAAGGTAAGCCTCTTCAACAGTCCACAAATAGATCAGACTAATAGGTGGCATACAAAAAGGCGACAGTGCTAGGTGACAAGGGCGAAGGCATGATAATTAACATAGGTCCAACAGGAAACTGCCCAGGAGCCACAGACAAATGTTACTGGGTAGATCTCAACCGGAAATTGGTAAAGTCCACATCTTACTCCTCTAATGTATGTTGTGCCTCCCCTGAAGGTGGTGATGTTTGTGCAGGAGGCTTCGGAGGAACACACATATCAGGGTGTGAAGATGTGGCTCCCCTGTCCCCAGCAGCAACTTGCCTGTGCCAACAAGGAAGATAGCACAGCTCTGAGAATAGCCTGCTGGCTTGTCAGCTTGTCAGCACAGCAACAACGCCGTGGTGGAAGCCACCCATTGTTGAAATATAGGAGAACTGGTTCCACTCCATAGGTTCCAGAATGGTGCGTATAGCTGTCAGCTGGGTGGCAACCTCACTGATGTCACATCAGCAGGGCTGTTGTTCTTGCCTCTGCCTCATGACACCAGCAGTGTCAGCCATTGGCTATTTCAATCTGTGGAGCGGAGGGTAGGTGTCTTTTATTGGCTCAGAGATGTCCTTATTGGGACTGAGGCACTTATGGACTCCCTCTAAGGTGCCAGTGACAGTCTCCATCCCTGCATGCACCTCATCTACCAGCTGACACTGGACTCCTACCACCTGCTGTTGGAAGACAACTTGGAGGTCCTCGGAGTCCAGAACTGGGCTTGGGCTGGTAGATGGGGTATGTCCCATGGTAGGTGGTTTCTCTGGAGATCCAGTGACGCTGTCAGCCCCTCCCATAACCAGAGAAAGTGTTCCAATGGAGTCCAGGAGTAGAGTAATGATGTCATCATCCATGGGGGGCAGGATGTTATCCCCAGCAGGTTGGTCACGCCGGACAGGCAGTTGCTCATGAGGTGTTGTTTCTCCCTCTGCAATGACATAGAGATATGTCAATGGTGATTTATGCTAGATGTTGACATGAGTGATCTGACAGACATAAAGAAGTTATTCTCATTCTTTTTCAGGTCAGTATTGATGTGTAGGACAAGTGTGACTTGTAGGAATTGTGGCCAAGTTGCACTGTTGTTGCCTTTCAGATGGCAGTATCTCTGCCTTGTTCACACAACCACTGTTTCGTGTCATACCACACATTGCAACACAGTTACACAGCTTGCTGGCCTGCCGTGCCTGTGCGGGTACATTGAGGTATGGTCCGCATCTGCCTTGGTGATTAGCTATCTTTTTTATGGTGGTTACACTGAATGTGGTTTCATGTATTGACACTACTACTGTGCACATTGTACCAAGTCACCAGCATTCCCTCTGGCCACTTCTCAGCCCGCAGCTCCTGGGAAAGTGATTTGGATTTGGTCATGTATTTGATCCTGCAGTCTGCCTTTCACACAGTACACCGCTGAAGTCTGCCTTGCTGTGCTGTCTTGCATGCACAATGTGCATTCATGTGGCCAAGGGCTCATATTTCACATGCATCCACACAACTCCACACAGCTAGTGCCCCTGCTAAACTGTGGGACTGCGTAAGGGAATGTACTTACCATGGTTGTGCTATTTGTGTATACTCATGGAATTTCATTAAACACAGTTGGCTCCATAGTTACGAACAGTGGGCACTGTGTACTGTAGTCAAGTCAAGTCAGTAAATTTATATAGCGCGCTACATACCCAGAGGGTCTCAAGGCGCTTGAGGAAGGGTGGGGACTTACTTGTCAAATATCCACGTTTTAAGTTGCTTTCTGAATGCTAGGTGGTTCTGAGTAAGGCGAAGGTGAGTGGGAAGTGAGTTCCAGGTTTTAGCTGCCAGGTAGGAGAAGGATCTACCTCCCATGGTGGTTTTGTTGATGCGAGGTACAGTGGCAAGGGCCTGGTTGGAGGATCGTAGCTGGCGGGGGGGGTGTAGAAGGACAGTCGTGTGTTGAGGCATTCGGGTCCGATTTCGTAGAGTGCTTTGTGTGCGTGGGTTAGGAGGCGGAAAGTAATCCTCTTATTGACGGGGAGCCAGTGGAGGCTTTTCAGGTGACCAGAGATGTGTTCTTTACGCGGGATGTCTAATATGAGCCTAGCTGAAGCGTTCTGGATGCGTTGGAGTTTTTTCTGGAGTTTTGCGGTGGTACCGGCGTAAAGGGTGTTTCCGTAGTCCAGTCGGCTCGTGACCAGAGCGTGGGTGACTGTTTTTCTAGTTTCGGTGGGGATCCAGCGAAATGTTTTTTTGAGCATGCGAAGAATGTTGAAGCAAGATGAAGAAACGGCGTTGACTTGTCTGTTCATCGAGAGTGAGGAATCCAGGATGACGCCCAGGTTCCGTGCGTGGTCTGTCGGGATGGGTGCTTTTCCAAGGGCCTCTGGCCACCAAGAGTCATCCCAGGCGGAGGGGGAGGTGCCTAGGATGAGGACTTCTGTTTTGTCTGAGTTCAGTTTCAGACGGCTGTGTTTCATCCATTCGGCTACTTCTTTCATTCCTTCATGCAGGTTGGTTTTGGCGGTGTTAGGGTCTCTGGTGAGTGATAAGATCAGTTGAGTGTCGTCGGCGTAGGAGATGATGTTGAGGTTATGTTGGCGTGCGATGACCGCGAGGGGGCTCATGTATACGTTGAAGAGGGTGGGGCTGAGTGAAGATCCTTGTGGTACGCCGCAGATGACTTCAGTGGCCTCTGACTTGAATGGTGGAAGGCTGACTCTCTGGGTTCTTCCGGTGAGGAACGAGGTGATCCATTCCAGTGCTTTTCCTTGGATTCCGACGTTTCTGAGACGTTGTAAAAGGGTGCTATGACAGACCGTGTCGAAGGCTGCGGAGAGGTCGAGGAGGATGAGGGCGACTGTGTCTCCATTGTCCAGTAGAGTTCGAATGTCGTCTGTTGCGGCGATGAGGGCGGTTTCAGTGCTGTGCTTGGTTCGGAAGCCGGATTGTGAGGAGTCGAGGGATTTGTTGGTTTCGAGGAAGGCGGCGAGCTGGTTGTTGACCGCTTTCTCGATGACTTTGGCCGGGAATGAGAGGAGCGAGATGGGGCGGTAGTTTTTGAGTTCGGTGGGGTCAGCTGTGGGTTTCTTCAGAAGGGCGCTGAGTTCGGCATGTTTCCAGCTTTCCGGGAAGGTGCCGGATTTGAGGGAGCAGTTGATGACGTCTCGGAGGTGTGGTGCTATGACGGAGTCTGCTTTGTTGAAGATGTGGTGAGGGCATGGGTCTGTGGGGGATCCTGAGTGGATAGAGTTAATCAGACGGATGGTGTCCTCAGTGGAGATTGGCTTCCAGACATTGAGGCAATTCGGGGGGGGTGGGGGTCCTGCAGGGGGTTGGGTGGGTTGGTTTCTGGGTCGGTTGTCGAAGCTGTTGTGGATGTCTGCAATTTTGTTGTGGAAGAATGAGGCTAGGGAGTCGCAGAGGGCTTGAGAGGGGATGATGTCGTTGGAGTTGGCCGAGGGGTTGGTAAATTCCTTGACGATGTTGAATAATTCCTTGCTGTTGTGGGCATTGTTATCTAGTCGGTTCTTGAAAGCGGCTTTCTTGGCATTCCGGATCAGTTGGTGGTGTATGCGGGTGGCGTTTTTGAAGGCGTCCTTGGTGCTGGTGGTTGGGTCTTTTTTCCAGGCCTTCTCAAGGGAGCGACAGAGTTTCTTGGATTTCTGAAGATCATCGTTGAACCAGGAGGCCTTCTTGCTGCCTAGTTTGATTTGTCGTTTTTTCAGTGGTGCTAGGATGTCGGCGCTGTTGGATAACCATTGGGTGAGGTTGGTGGCTGCTTGGTCTGGGTTTGAGGAGTGGGCTGGGGGGTTTTGCAGAAGCGATGAGGAGATCTGGTCGGTGGTGATTTTGTTCCAGTTTCTTAGCAGAGTGGGTTGGTGGTGGATGTTGGATGTGGGCTTGTTGTAGGTAAAGTGAACGCAGCTGTGGTCAGTCCAAAGGAGAGCTGTGGTGTGGCTGAAGGAGATATGTTTGCTGGAGGTGAAGATAGGGTCGAGTGTGTGACCTGCGATGTGGGTGGGGGTAGTGACAAGTTGTTTAAGTCCGAGGTTGGCGAGGTTGTCCAAAAGGGTGGTGGTGTTGCGGTCGTTGTTCTTTTCAAGATGAAAGTTGAGGTCTCCCAGAAGGATGTACTCCTCGGAGGGGAGCGCGTGTGGAGTGATGAAGTTCGTGATGTCTTCACTAAATTGTGCGCGGGGTCCTGGTGGTCTGTAAAGGAGGGTGCCTCTGAGCGTGGTCTTGGGGTCGGTGTGGATCTGGAAGTGAAGGTGTTCAGAGTTGGCGAGATTGACGTCTGAGCTGGTTGAGATGCGGATGGATTTCTTATGGACGATAGCGATGCCTCCTCCTATGTGGCCGGTACGGTCCTTGCGAATGATCTTATAGCCTTCCGGGATGGCAATGGTGATGTCTGGGGCTGAAGAGGCATTCATCCATGTTTCTGTTAGGAAGGCTACGTCCGGAGAGATGGTGTCTAGTAGATTCCAGAGGTCAATGGCGTGCCTGTGGATCGATCGGGTGTTGAGTAGGATGCATTTTAGATGGTGGGGGTCGGTTATATGTTTTGTGTTTGTGGATGAGGAGTTGTTCTTGGTGCCGTCGAACTTGCAGGAGTTGCAGGAGAAGGGTCCATGGGTGTGTCCAGGGGCGGCTTGGACGCAGTTGGGGGAACGGCCGGGGTTGAGGGCTAGGAGGGTGGTGGCATCGTAAGTAATGCGGGAGGGGTGGGCATTACGAGGACCAGGGGGAATGGCGCTGGGCGCGGTCCAGGCGCGGACGGGCGTAGACGGGCTTACCTTTGGCGCACCTTCGGCGCGACAGGGGCGCGATCGCTGCGCGTGAACGCTGCGCGCTATTGCATCTGTCATATAAGGATAGTGGAGGGGGAGGGGCGAGGGAGGAGCTGCTGGGAGGCGGGTGCGTGGTGTAGGGGGCGGGCTCCGGCCACAACAACAACAACCCAGGTAATGGCGGCTCAAAGGCAATAGCCGACCGGGTTGGGGAGGAATAGTTAAATAATTAATCTGTGGTGAGTAGCGGGGCGCAGACAGTCAAGCAGACAGACAAAGCGCTATCTCTATGAGCAAGGCACTGTGAAAAAATAACGAGTTTCAATCGATGTAGGCACTCTCACAGCGCTAGCGAGATACAGTAAATTCAAGCAAGCAGAGTCGCAGTTGAATAATGCTTCAATCAAAGTATGCACAGTAGCAGCGCTAACGATACCCAGCCAGCGTTAAGGGAAGAGCAGGGCAGGAGGGAGCGACCGTGTCCAACAGAGTCAGGACGGTCACAGCGTCGCGATGTGCACGGGGAAGCCTTGCCTCTGAGTGGGAGGGAGGAGCTGCTGGGAGGCGGGTGCGTGGTGTAGGGGGCGGGCTCCGGCCACAACAACAACAACCCAGGTAATGGCGGCTCAAAGGCAATAGCCGACCGGGTTGGGGAGGAATAGTTAAATAATTAATCTGTGGTGAGTAGCGGGGCGCAGACAGTCAAGCAGACAGACAAAGCGCTATCTCTATGAGCAAGGCACTGTGAAAAAATAACGAGTTTCAATCGATGTAGGCACTCTCACAGCGCTAGCGAGATACAGTAAATTCAAGCAAGCAGAGTCGCAGTTGAATAATGCTTCAATCAAAGTATGCACAGTAGCAGCGCTAACGATACCCAGCCAGCGTTAAGGGAGGAGCAGGGCAGGAGGGAGCGACCGTGTCCAACAGAGTCAGGACGGTCACAGCGTCGCGATGTGCACGGGGAAGCCTTGCCTCTGAGTGGGAGGGAGGAGCTGCTGGGAGGCGGGTGCGTGGTGTAGGGGGCGGGCTCCGGCCACAACAACAACAACCCAGGTAATGGCGGCTCAAAGGCAATAGCCGACCGGGTTGGGGAGGAATAGTTAAATAATTAATCTGTGGTGAGTAGCGGGGCGCAGACAGTCAAGCAGACAGACAAAGCGCTATCTCTATGAGCAAGGCACTGTGAAAAAATAACGAGTTTCAATCGATGTAGGCACTCTCACAGCGCTAGCGAGATACAGTAAATTCAAGCAAGCAGAGTCGCAGTTGAATAATGCTTCAATCAAAGTATGCACAGTAGCAGCGCTAACGATACCCAGCCAGCGTTAAGGGAGGAGCAGGGCAGGAGGGAGCGACCGTGTCCAACAGAGTCAGGACGGTCACAGCGTCGCGATGTGCACGGGGAAGCCTTGCCTCTGAGTGGGAGGGAGGAGCTGCTGGGAGGCGGGTGCGTGGTGTAGGGGGCGGGCTCCGGCCACAACAACAACAACCCAGGTAATGGCGGCTCAAAGGCAATAGCCGACCGGGTTGGGGAGGAATAGTTAAATAATTAATCTGTGGTGAGTAGCGGGGCGCAGACAGTCAAGCAGACAGACAAAGCGCTATCTCTATGAGCAAGGCACTGTGAAAAAATAACGAGTTTCAATCGATGTAGGCACTCTCACAGCGCTAGCGAGATACAGTAAATTCAAGCAAGCAGAGTCGCAGTTGAATAATGCTTCAATCAAAGTATGCACAGTAGCAGCGCTAACGATACCCAGCCAGCGTTAAGGGAGGAGCAGGGCAGGAGGGAGCGACCGTGTCCAACAGAGTCAGGACGGTCACAGCGTCGCGATGTGCACGGGGAAGCCTTGCCTCTGAGTGGGAGGGAGGAGCTGCTGGGAGGCGGGTGCGTGGTGTAGGGGGCGGGCTCCGGCCACAACAACAACAACCCAGGTAATGGCGGCTCAAAGGCAATAGCCGACCGGGTTGGGGAGGAATAGTTAAATAATTAATCTGTGGTGAGTAGTGGGGCGCAGACAGTCAAGCAGACAGACAAAGCGCTATCTCTATGAGCAAGGCACTGTGAAAAAATAACGAGTTTCAATCGATGTAGGCACTCTCACAGCGCTAGCGAGATACAGTAAATTCAAGCAAGCAGAGTCGCAGTTGAATAATGCTTCAATCAAAGTATGCACAGTAGCAGCGCTAACGATACCCAGCCAGCGTTAAGGGAGGAGCAGGGCAGGAGGGAGCGACCGTGTCCAACAGAGTCAGGACGGTCACCAACTCTGAAGGGATGAGCCCAATCAGCTAGGTAGATTGCTACCACTGATGCTCACCCCATTTTATCATTGCCAGAGTTGGATATCTGCAGAATAACACACATTGTTTGGCTCAGCCCCGCTCACTTGTGCTTGTACACAACTCTTCCTGCTCTGGTCATTTAAGCTCAGGGACTCCACTTTATGTCACTTACTGATAGAACCTGGATCATACATTGACCCTCATGAGACACCAACGCCAACAATATGAGTCACCACACCCAATGGACCAACATGGCTTCCTGTATTTGAGGGCTATGTGTCAAGCTGTACCCCACATGCTAGTAGTGATGATAATCAGGGACATGTACCTACTTAGGTTTGCCACACAACTAGGCCCATACACCTCACCCTCCAACCACCCCTGAATCAAAGCTGAGGCAACCTAGCTGATCCTGCCACTTCACAATTACCTGTTTCACATCCTACTGCTTTGACATTTGTGGCATGGTACGACACTTCTTCTTCTGCCTCCCTCCTGACACGTGCTACTTCTTCACTCAGGTCTACATCACATGTAGAATGTAGTGCACCAATGCCCTCTTCTATGTCATCCCTTCCCAGCTGTAATATAAATGTGTCACTATCAGACACAGAAGTGCATGTGTATTGCTCAGGCTACCTTGCAATACACGTCACTTCTCACCTTCTTGCTATGCAATCTCTCCCCATTCAGACACAGTGTCAGTTCAATGCGCTCAGCCACACCTACATTGAACTGCACTACCATAGGCTAACCTGTGTGCTCTCACCCTGTACGTCAGGACAGCTGCGTGCAATGTTGTTTCATGCTAGAGACTATACACGTGGCTCTACACATGTTCCTATCTGGTGATACCTCACATGCCCCACACCTGACCCCCCTCTTAGGTGAGGTGTTTATCCTCTGATAACCCCATTTCATTACATTCCATTGCTTTAAAGTCCAGATTTGGCTGCATGGCCCTAAGACAGACACACTAGCCTCATGGTGCAAAGGGACATGCATTGGAAAAGTCAGGGTAGACAGGTTTCCTGTGTCCATGCATGATGTGGTGTTCCAGTCCCGTGTTTTTGCTTTGTATTGTGCAACTTGTGGTTTTGGTCACTAACTTATATATTACACTACAAGTACCAGGATACAAAGGTGAACCTGGACTAGTGCTGCACATCACACTTGGACTGGACAAACTTGCTGGAGCTGGACTGGGCTGTGCAACATGTGACTGGGGAGTTTGACTTACATTTTTATGATGTATGACTGGACAGGTTAGTAATTCCATCCCTTTCTGTTCCACTCAGCACAGTGCATCACAAGAATGTTGCTTGCTGCAGCACATGACATTTTTGGTCATATTGTCCCTTGTTGCCACTTACCCTGTAGATCTTGTTGGTTCTCAGAGCCATCACTGTACTGTCCGGAAACTCCTACCGCCAACTCTGCTGAGATGACTGCTGCCACCTGCTCCTCCAAGGAGGTCAGTTCCTCCTGGTCCTCTCCTCTGGAGAGTGGCAAAGTACAACATGGCTCCTAGCATGCCACTGCAGCCTGGAAGGACAATTTTAAACCTGCTAGTATGAATTTGCCATTTAAACCAATGGCAAAGCCCCTACTTTCCAATATATATGTCTGCCATAAGGAAGGCCTATAGAGCCCTAAGCCAGGGAGCTGTATGTTATTAAGTAGGGTATGTACTTTTAGTAGGTCCTAACAGTCAAACGTCTAAATTGTTTTTAGTGTGGAAATGCTAGTAGCCCCATTGGCAAATACAGAGTTACTGCTTGACCCCTCAACCCTAATAACTTCTGAATGAGACTAATAAAATTGGCACTTCAAGGTGTCAAATTATTCGGGACATTAAACCCGATTTAATGTCCAAGTCAAATTTAATGTCATTTTTCAAGAAAAACATCTTTTAGAAAGATTCCAATCTGTTGCCCAGTGATCACTCACAGTTGCTGGCCAACCAGACAGCCTTCTGCCCTCATGGGAGTCCTGTGAGCAACTCCCCAGCCCAGGAAAACTAGAGACATGCCACAGAGGGAGGTGTAACTCCCCGTCGCATGAAGCCAAACAGGGTTTTGGCGCAAAAGGCTAGCTTCAAAGGAGAAGCTGCCTTTGATGGGCAAATGACAACCACATTTGGAAGGGGCTGACCCTTTGTTCAGGTAAACAGGCTAGTGGTGGAAACAGAGAGGGAAAAACTGTTGACCAAACCATTTTTCTGTGGGAGTTTAGCCCACAGGTCCCCACACCTCTAAGGTGGGCTACCAAAATCTTCACCTTGAAGAAAGGGTTCAGACATATTGGGACATTTCAGGGATAGCTAAATGCCACACATAGCCAGAAATCATGATAAGGCAAAAAGCATCCTTGTATCCCATTGGCTAGTGACTGCATCATCCCACCAGGGCTCTCTCTGGGCTTAAATATGGCACCCCTAGCACTCTGAACCTCAGTTCACATCTGAACTGGAGAAAGGAAAGAAGAAGGACTGCTCTGCTGACCTCTGGACCTGCAAGAGAGGATGTTCCAACTGTTGGACTTCACTGGCTGCTCTTTGGATTAGCAAAGATATGGCTGTATCTGTGGTTCCAGGCTCCTGGAAAAGTCACTCCAGACCTAAAAGATGAACTCCAAGATTTTGTTGGCTGACTCCCTGTTCCAGCACAAGGGCCAGGAAAGCTGAAGTAGCCTGTTCTGGTTAGTCAGTAGCCACTTCTAAAGATTCGCCACTGACTGCCAACATGCGGCCAAGATGATCACCCCTCAGCACTCAAAAATTGCAACTTGAATTCCTGTCCCAAATATTATCACATATTTATTTACTTTTTTATTTGCTGCCTCATTTTGATAAATCAAGCCTGGAAGGGTGTCACAGTGTTGTACAGAAAATAGATAATAGATTCATGCATATAAGGAAAATAAATGCGACAAAATGTAGCACTGAAACATAAATATATTAGCTTAAGAATACAGAATAATGAGAAATGGGATATATTACAAAGATCCTGGAGGCAGATGTAGTGGTGTGGAATTGCGTGATCCTGACGAAATCATTTGGGACCTCATTAAAGCTGGGCAGAGATAGAGCCATTCCATAAATTGGCAGGGATCCTGCCCTGCCACACTTTCTATTAGTGCCAGGTTTCAGCGGGCAGAGCATCAGCCGGCACTGTCATTTGAAAACATTGTCCTAAGAACCCATGTGCCACCTGGCCGCTGGGTCACAGTGGGGGCAGCCCTTCTCTATTGAGAGCAGAAAGGGCTACCATTCCTGATTTTCCTTGCCCTAAACTGTCTTGTGAGTCATGGCAGTCCTGGTCTGGAAAATAGAAGGAACTGGTTTGGTTCTGCTCATTAAAACCCCTGTGTTCAGTGTTTCATTGCGTTTGAATCCGCATTGTTAGATTTCCAGTGCCATAACCTTTACTTCCATCGAAGATCCTATATATATGTACACTTAGACTTGCAACATGAAATGTTTAGCCAGTGCCATCACCGTTACTTCCATGGAAGATCCTATATATATGTACACTTAGACTTGCAACATGAAATGTTTAGCTCGGGAATCTAAAGTCTTTAGGATTTTGACATTTATGCTTCAAATAATGCAACTTTGTTCAGTTTTGTGCGAAATTCACTACACAATTTAATTAATCTCTGTTTTAAAATTTAAAGTCCTTCCAGTGGTTATGGAGAATTTTCCAATCAAGTATCTACTTTGTTTGATTTTTCCAATATACAAAGCTGTCTGGTATCATTTGGAGATGAGAGAAAGGAACCCAAATTATTAATGATTGAAACTTATATTTCTCCGTTTATCTTTGATCCCTTGACAGATGTGGTTACAGGTTGGCATAGCCAGCAGAAATTTAAACCTTTTAAATGTCTGCCAAATTGTGTACGGATTCATCAAATGGTGCCTAATTATTTAGAAGATGGAAACACTTTTGACCCACCCCCACCATGAAACCAGCCACGTTTGATAGAACTACATGAAATTGAGAAAACCAAGAGTAAGCTTAATAAAGTCTCTGCCAAATCTTATGCAGATCCATCAAATGGTTTCCAAAGTTACTAGTAATTCAAAAACAAATTCACCTCCACCTCCTTTTAACTTGCCTCCTCCTTTGGATCTACACAATACCTTGTAAGACCTAAATACCTGCACTGGATGCAAATTGCTAACTGATTTCCACATTTGATACAGATTCATCAAACAGCACTAACGTTATAAGGAATTGAAAAATGTATAGCTCCCTTTTAACTTTGCCTGTCTCTTTGAAGAATAGGCAGAAAATCTTCATAAATCAATAGAAAACTAACCCTTCCAACCCTTTGCCAAACATTTTGCAGATTTATCACACAGTACCAGAATAGTTAACAAAGCAACAGTCTCCCTCATCCTTTGAGTAGCCCCCACTTGATGGATCTCTATAAATTTGATAACACAAAGAGTAGACTCAACATACTAAGGGGGAGATTTACAAACATTGCGCGCTGGGTTAGCGTCACAAAAGTGATGCTAACAAGCACAAAGTGTTTTTTTGCTATTTACTTTACCTTTAAAATGGCATGCTTTTCTTTTTAAAGGATTACTATGAAAACGTGACAACAGTGAATACACCGGTGGGCCTAGGCTATACCCCGAGATCAATGAGGACTCTGAGTGGAAAGCTTCCCAGTCCACACGCCAAGAGTGTAGTAGTTCTGAGGGAGGCCTGAAGAGTTGGAGCAGGCGAGAGAAAATGAATGGGCAGGGATGACAGTAGAGGTTGAGGACCCCAGGTAGAGGGGTGTTCCTTGCTGGATCTAGTGCCAGGAGTAGTGTCACCTCCCATTCCCTGTCAACTGAGGAGCTCAGAGATAGGCGGGTGGAAAGGGAACACCACTGGCTCAGGAAAGACTCAAATTGAAGCTAGTGCATCTGGCTGTGGAGAAGAGAAAAGCTGAGGTTGAGAAAGCCTTAGTTCAGGAGAGGATGGCGGAGGCTGAGAGGGCCTTCGCCAGAGAAAAACTAGTTCTTGAAGAAAAGCTGTCCCATGAGTGTAGTTTCAGTGTTCTAAACTCACCAGTGATGCAGGTGGAGTGCAGTTGTGGCAGCAATGTTGTGTCCAATGTAGAAACTTCCACTCACTGAATCACGAGGGTGGCACCTAGCCCCCAGGAGGAGGGTGTCACCCCAGAAGGGTATAGGTTTAGGTTCAGGGGTAGTAGGAAACTTTCTCACCAGTCTTTAGGCGAGTTTGTGGGAGACTATTGCAAAGCACTGGAGGGATGGGTGAAGGGTAGCACAGCAAACAGTTTTGAAGGACTGTTTAATCTGATTGTCAGAGAGCACATGTTCTGTTGTTGTTTTTCAGGGCTAAGCTGACACATGTTGGTGTGTAATTTCTCTTACCTTAGGGGGACCTGAAAAGGAGGTAGACCTATGGGTTAGTGCCAGAGGGTCTGGAAAGGCATTTGAGAGTGATCCTAAAGGGAGTGGCTCAGGTTTTTCCCAATCACAGGAAAAGTCTTGTAATGATAGGATAATGAATATCATTTCAGGATATACATATTATGCACAGAGATGATGTTTTGATGACGTGTGCAAACCTATAAGTCTTTATTGTATTGCACTAACTGATGTTATGGCAATTGCCTAGTTGGCAAAGTGATTTATGTGATTTTGGTCTATGTGTTATGCAATATTGGAGGTATTTTTATATAATACTGTGTGAACTCACTTTTGTGGTGTATTTGTTGTGTCACTGGGGTGTGTGTGTTGCGCATACGCTTTGCACATTGCCTCTGGGATAAGACTTACTGCTCTGGCAAGCTTCCAAGGAGGTGAGCAAGGGTTATCTTGTGTGTGTAACTCCCTTACCCTGAGCAGAGTGGTGGATTCTGCCTGGCTTAGATGCATACCCTAGCCAACCAGAAACTCAGGGACATATTTACAAAAACTTAACATGCTGTAGAGTCAATTTTTCGACGTTACAGCGGCATTTTATCGCTGTATTTACATGTTGCCGCTAACTGCAGTTACTGCCACTTTTCCAGTGTAAACTTGAATTTTGAAGATTGACACTTCTATTAACAGGACTTAACGAAAATGCGATGCAGGGTAGGTGTTCTCGTGAAAAAAACTAAATGTACTTTTATTGCCCTAGTGGCCGAAATAAAGTTATTGAATGGAATGGAATGGGAAAAAACTGCAGCTAAACACACTACGCAATATTCGCAATGAATTCCTTGTATGGTACAAAAGCATAAAAAACTGCCACTAAGTCCAGTTAGAGGCGGTTTTTAAGACCAAAAAATAGATGGTCCTAAAATTGGTGCAAACACTTGGGTCCACATGTAAGATGTTTGGCGGTTGGACAGTGCTGCAAGGAATATTGCTGCACTGCCCTGCGGCAAAACAAATGGCCAGGAATGCGACCTATCAATTAGATAGGGTGCATTTGTGGGCCTCATTCATGAAAAGTGTTGCATCGCTGCGACAAAACTGCATGGTGACAATTTTCACTGCGCCCTCGTTGTGACACCATTGATGCACCGTATTTAATGTACTGCACTCCATGTCGCAAATAATGACAGATACGTCTGGAATCCTGATGTATCTGTCAGCGCTAAAGTCACGCATTGCTACAGTTGTGTCACAAGCATGACACAACTCCTGCAATGCATGGGGCCAGCCTATCCCTATGGCACTGCATCAACCTTACACCTTCTATGAGGCAGGCGTAAGGTTTTGACGCAGTGCCATCCAATTGTTGCAGTTAATTCTGATAGATACAAGGCTTTGTTGTGTGGGAACGCCCACCCTGCATACATCATACCTGATGCAGGTATAATGTGACACAGGGCTTCACAAGGTCACTTTGGAAATCCGGCACAACTTAGTGCAAAATTCACGCTGCAAGCACATCAAGAAAATGGCAGCGTTAAACCATCATAAGGGGCTCATGAATGAGTACCCCTTTATTTTTCCCCTACGTTGTCGCACTATGACTGGCATGCGCCAATGCAGGCACCCTTGCGCCACATTGCAACGGTCACTGTTTTGTAGAGTTGACTGATGTTGTGCAGGAAGGGACAGCTACCTGCACAAAACGTAAAAATCCAGGGTATTTCCTCTTCCTCTGTGTGCTGCAGAATGCTGCACACATAGAAAAAGTGAGAAAAAGAGGAGAAATTAAAACATTTATCCTCGTAATGCCTCCCAAACGTCACCCTTGGGTTGGTATTAGTTTCTGACGCATTCCTAAGCTTTACGGTTTCTCGTAAACCTGGGAATCCTTCAGATTCCATTGGTTTGGTGTGGGAACGCACACAGCAACACCCATTGAATGCCCCTTTCACACTGTTTAATGCGTGAAAGGGGCACATATTTATAAGTCCATAAAAAGCCACGTAAAGTGGCGTTGCTTGACCTGGTAAACATGCTGTGACAGATTGTGCTACCAGAACGTCAAACATGTGACGTCTCAGCATTGCAAGAGTGCAGCTAGGGCCTCATAAATTAGGCCCTTGGATAATAGAAGTACTCAAACAATTCATTCTTGGCAAGGTCAACAATGCCATGGACCTACTGCCATTGCAGTTGGAGCATCAAGGAGACCACCACCACCACCCCTGATATGCAGCGTTCAGCTGAACAACTGCTCCGTTCCCTTTGGGTGACAACTTGACCTGATCCCCACTAAGTGCTGACCTCTATACACTGGAACTTTAGCAACAGGAAGCTGGAGACCAGGAACTACAGAAAACCAGAGACTCTCCAGAGCTGTCTGTAACCGTGGACGAAGGAGAGATGCACAACCAGTGAACATTAAATTAAGTTATCTGCCATCTGAGGAGTCACATCCGGGGGCCACCCAGACTCAGCACCGGATGGCCACGTTGCAGTGGAGCCATTGTCACTGGGTGAGCATTCAGGGGAAGTGCCGGGATCCTGTCTTTGAGTGCAATCATACGTCGTCACCACCGCATGCAGTGCATTACGCCTCTCTTGTATAACCTGCTCCATATTGGGGGTGGCTTGTAGTTGAGGTGGGGAGGCATGCTCCTCCTACACCTCCCACTATGACTGGCTACGCGAATGACAGCTTGTTGTGCAGACCCTTCACACCCTGTCCACACCTCCTGGCGACCAGTAGATACCAACCAGGTTCAGTCCTGTTCAGGGGCATCAAACAATCTTTTGTTTCCATCTGAGACCACTCACAGCCTTGTGGGGAAAATGAGGGAGTATTTGATGCCCAATTCTCAGAGGCATCACTTAACCACTAGAAATTAACCCCTCTGCCTTTGCACCCAGTGGCATAGTGAGGGAGGAAAAGTACTGTGGCATTTTCCACTTTCACCTCCCCCAGCTTGCGTACCGCCCTCAGGAGAGTGTCACAATCTCTGTCGGAAGCAGAAGAGAAAGGGATTAGGACCTGTCTCTGGCGGCGGATGGCTAGCCAGCACTTGATTAGACCGCTCCAAAACAAAGAATGGGGAAAGTGAAACTGCTGGAGGTAGATCACGCAACCACGTCTCAGTATATGCCACTGCCTTAGCTCCTTCTGCTCCCTCAGGCAGACTCACCACCTGCACGTTTTTCTTCCGGGAGCGGCCGTCCGCATCCTTGGCTCTTCTTTCTAGTGACTTCACACGTGCCATTATCTGCTGTACCTCCAATGCTGCATTCCCGGTAATAGGGTCGACTTCGGCCAGTTGTTGTTCAATGTTGTGTACCTTGTAAGTCAGCTTGCAATGATCTGCGTGCTACAGGGTGAAGTAGACTGTGATTTTGTCGATGCGGCCCTCAAGGGAAGTGCAAGTTTGTTCAAGGGATGTACCTATTCTCTCCACAACCGGGAGTACTGAGTCTAGTTTGGGGTCCCGGGTGTCTGCTGTCACCTGCCCCAGTGGCCAGTGACCAACAGCTGCTCAGTCCACTGAAACATAGGAGATGCCAGGTATTGATGCCGCCCTAGGTGTAGTCGGCCCATCGTTGCACCAGGCGCCCAGGCACTATGTATGTCATGCAGTGCAGTGCAGTGCAGCTAGCCGGCCCCTCTCCTCCAGTCAGATGTATGTTTGCCAGGAATCTTTGTTCGGGCGGTACAGATGGAAATCAATCAATCAATCAATCATTCAGGGACTTTTATAGCGTGGCTACTCACCCGTGAGTGTCTCAATGCGCTGGGGGAGGGAGGCTGCTGGTCGGACTGGGTGAGGGATCATTCGAAGAGCCAGATCTTGAGGTCCGTCCTTCATGAAGTGGGTCAGCAACATGGATTGCCTGAGGTGCAGGGGCAGGGTGTTTCAGGTGTTGGCGGACCACCAGGGATGAGGCGCAGTCAGGAGCCTGCGGGTGGAAGAGGGACTCGAAAATCTGACCTCCAGGTCAGAGGAACCAGCAGCAGCAGATGGTGACAGCAGCAGCAGCTACCAGATGGTGCTGCGCTTTGAGAAAACCAAGTCCACTAAGGGATAGTCTCACGTACACCCAAAAGCAAATAACCAGAGGGTGGGGAAACGCAGCACCACCCAGTTGCCTCTTGCGATCTTACAGTGGTGACCAGATTCTGTGTTCCCCAGTTCCCCAGTAACGGTAGAACAAGTTGCATACCCAAGGGCCTGGGCCTGAGCTGGCCCCCGTGCCCCTGCTACCCGCTGCCACCAATGGTTGATCTCAGCGACTTGAACCAGTTAGTGGAGACCTGCACCAGACTTGTGCGGTGCCCTCAGTGACGTAGGTCAGTCGCAGGGCAGGGATTGCTCAGGGCACGGTGTGCACCACCCACAGTTGCTAGGCCTGTGCCCGGCTTATCCCCCGGGCCTCCTTCGCTCCGCATACCACCTTCACCTCACCTGGACATTGATACCGGGGCTCAATCCGCTGCACTCTCTCCAAATCTGTGACTCAGCCAGCAGGAGCCTCAGCCAGGCAGGATTTTGCAGGCCTGGGCACAGCAGTTGTCGCTAAGTCTGCTGGGAACCTCCCGCCAGCAGGTGATGCAACACGGCCCCCTTATGTGGGAAGTTGCAGT
Organism: Triturus cristatus; assembly: GCF_964204655.1. Classification (NCBI taxonomy): domain Eukaryota; kingdom Metazoa; phylum Chordata; class Amphibia; order Caudata; family Salamandridae; genus Triturus; species Triturus cristatus. Next base: position 988,718,865 of record NC_140594.1, on the reverse strand, counting down.
GCTCCCGCCAAACAAGTTTGGTGCAGCTCAGGGGCGTCACCCTCCACAGCATCCGCGCAGCATCACATCCTCTGGCCTGTGATGCAGAGAGGTGAGGCCCACTATTGGTAATCTCCTCTGTGTACCCCGGTGTAGTGGTGGCACGTGTTATGCGATGCAGACCTCCCTATGTTGGTGCACAGGAGCGCCTCTACCGTTCACAGTTCCAAGGGGTGCCTGGCAGTATTCTCACAAAGGTCAGCAACGTATCTCTATGCGACCTGCCAGACTTCACCACCAGATAAGGGTGATCGCCGTCGTCTCAGTGTCTACCACCACAGCCCACAGTCTCGGGCCCGACACGGCCTGCCTCCACTGTCAGGCCACAGTGGCACCACAGCACCGCTGCCTCCCACTCTGGGTCTCAGACGCAGGCCCAACGAGGCCTCCAGACCCCAGAGACTGCCTGCGCTTCCTAGCATAAGCTGCCATGGTGTCACAAGGATGGCACGATGCAAAGTGCTGCAACCAATTTACATAAATGGAGCTTTAAATCTGTATTCCTCTTCCCCTGGGACTCTGGCTGGTCATCCTGGCTGTTGGGGGGCTAGGGGGAGTTGTTTACCTGTGCTAAACGTGGCCCTGGCTCCTCCATTCTGCATTCCATTTTATCATTGGAGGTGGACTTATAGACTATTTTTGCATCTAGAGGCAGAAAAGTGACTTTGACCTGACTAACGTGAGCTGTTTTGCCACTAATTAGCCTTTTGTCACTTTTCTTTCGCTAGCATAACATTTTTTAATCGCCTCGACGCTAGTGTTAACGCTAGTGTTAACGGTAGTTTTCACCGCACCAGCGTATACTATCACCATGCAGCGATGTATGGAACATAAGTCGGCAACAGGGCGATGGTTTTCAGCGATAGGCAGCGTTAAGAAAATTGCCACTAACTAACGCAAACACTGGTTAGCGGCAATTCTTGCAAATATACCCCTCAATTTCTAGCAGTGGCCAATAGAGATGATTTGAGAAGTTGGCAAGGCTCAAAATGCCCTACAGTGGAGTGCTGGAAACATGACCTCAGTTTAGAGGCACCTTTATAAAACTGGCATGTTTCTGAAATCTGAAGAGAGTTGGTCACCTTTTTTTTAATTATACACCAATTAACTGAAAAATGACACTGCTTCTCCTTGTCCATGTCTTGTGCTCTATTTGGGTTTTCCTTCTTCCTTTTGTTTCCATTACCTGCACTTTCCCTATCTTTTGTTTGTTAAAGTATCCAATGTATGTACTGCTTTTTACAAGGGTGTTTTGTATAATTACATTGTTAGTATCTAGATAATGCTTTCGCACATTACTTAACTTGTAAGTCTTAAACTGTTCTGTTAAAAATCTGATTTAAAAAAGCTGCAGATCCAAAGTGGCTGAACCAGGAACATTGATCAGTTCTACTTGTTTTGCCATTTTGACAGGGATAGGAAGTCCTATATAAATGCAAGTACATCAAATATTCTTTTGCAGCATGTCTTAAGAAATTTCTATGTGGTTTGAGTTCTAGTAAATAAAAAAGTTTTCCACTCTATGCTCTCATGGCAAAGGCCTTAATGCAGTACCAGTAGGGAGTCTCAATAACCATTTTACTAAAGAATTTGAACTTGTTTCTGAAAGTAGACATGCCCCTAAACAAAATTAGTATGTGTTTTGTTGGGACAGGAAATTCCCTTTCATGATGTTGAATGCTGCACCCCTACCCTGAGTGTACTGATGTCTAGATCCCTAATACTGATTTTTAGTGTCATGTGCGAACGTGGATCATGCCTGTGCACCATGACATAGGCTTTCTCATGGATTGCACTATTGTTGTACTGGAAGAGGCGCCTTTGCCAAGAGTTAAGCAGCACAAGCACGATTGTAGCAGTATACCGTGTAGTGATCAGGAGTGAACAGGTCCTTTTTAGGTTTCGCCTGCACAGTGCTTATTAAAACTTTTGTTTTAAATATCTCTTAAAAGGGGCTTACATTCCGCCCCCTTGCTTTCATTGCTTTTCATTGGTTCATGTGCTTGCCACTTACTTTCCCTCTGCTTGTATTGGCCGTAGCACACTGTTTACTGTGTCCTGTGTTGTTCGTCTCATGTGCTTCTCTTATCAGTTTACCGTTGCTGAAGTACTGTTTCCATGGGCTTTTCTAGAACTATTTTCTAAATGTTTTTACCATACCCAGCACGCATTTAGAGAGCCCATTTACAGCATCTGGCTACACGCATCTCATGCTCTCAATGCGTCAGTCTCATACAAACTGCATGTGCATCATCAGTTTCTTCTCTTATAATTAGCTTTGTCGCGCTGACAGCCTGACTTTAATATGGCCGCCTCTCAGGACATTGCCTTTATAGGTCGAGTCAAGGCAGCGCATGTATCCCCAATATGGGCTTAAAGCATGCCCATCTATTGCCATTCGTTCTTTGTTGTTCTTGTCTTAAATGCTTCCTTTGTATTGATGCATTTTGTAAATGTCCCTCCTTTCGGTGATTGTTTCTATGTTGACGTAAACATGTTTGTCACATGATGTAAGCTTGTTTCTAGAGATACCCAAAGGTGCGCGAGATTTTGGGCACTAGACACTACCAAGGGGATATGATGTAGTGAATTTGCAGCGTGACTGTCCTCTGCAAGCCTGCTCACCAACAGAGCAGTGCACGGGTAGCAGCTCTGGGGGGAAGGGGAGCTGGAGGCGAGACAGGAGGCGACATGTTAGTACATTGTACAGTTTGGATGGCTGGCGTTGGCGGATGTCAACTCACCAATTCCGGTCAGCAGCACCGCGTTTTCCAGCTATCTGCTTAATGAGAGACGTAAGCAAAGTAATTCAATAAAGAGTCAGAGTGGGGGAGTTCATCAACGGAGGGGATGATTGGCGGGCCACAGGTAAATGCTTGGCCAGATGTCCTGTTGTCTTCGGGGGCGGTGTAGCAGGAGTGAGCTTAGGGTCTCCCCACTCAATGCATCTAAAGCCAGGCCCCACAGTGCCGCATGTGAATGGAGTAGCAGTGCTGTACTGTATTGTATTGCTAGTATCAGTGAGTAGATATTGCAACTTCTCAGTGCTGCCTTTAACCTTGGAAACTCTCTCTTCAGTAGCCGAACCCTGGCCAAGACTGCCCAGCTTTGAGAGGCACTAGTTTGACATTTATATGTTTGCACTGTCATAATATGTAACACTTCTGTGTGTCACTATCACAAGCTGAGAAACGCATATGTTTTTACAATATAAATTTATCTTTGAAACTTGTCTGTAGTTCTACTTGTAGACTGACGTGTGGTGCAGCTGATGACCCTAACTTAAAAACTATGCAGTGTTTCATACTCCTGCACAAATCTTGGCAGAAGGTATATCATCATTCAGTCATGGACCCATAGGACTGTTAGCTAGACAGGTGTCACATAAGCACTCAAACACTCAGTTGCATACTGACCTACCGTGTATGTGGAGCAGAAAGCGATCTATGCATCTTCTTCGACAAACATTTAGAGAGTGTGCGGTGTGAAACAGAGGAAGTCTAATATCTATAGGCTTCCTTATATGTTTTATCCTATCCCTAAAAGGCACAGACACAGTTATTGAGGTGTTTAGGAAGATGCTGAGACACACAAGAGTGGCATGATAGGAGACTGCCTTTTATTTTGCCATAGGCCTGGTATTGTGAGCTTGACTCTCTAATGAAACTGATACAGAAAAGTAAGGTTTTAAAGATGTTGACAGATGCATTAACCTCTATGCTAGTTTATATAAGTGTCTGCAAACGTACACTTCAATTAGTTCGTAGATAGTGAAGTGTGTGCTTTAAACTGAAAGTATACTCTGTCAAGTTTCAATGTCTGACTGCTATCATGTCTCAGGTATGTCTGTAGTTCTACTTGTAGTCTGACGTGTGGAGCAGCTGATGACCCAAACTTAGAAACTATGCAGTGTTTTATACTCCTGCACAAATCTTGTCAGAAGGTACTTCAGCATTCTGTCACAGAACCATAGATCTGTTAGGTAGACAGGTGTCACAGACGCACTCAGTTGAATACTGACCTACCGTGTATAAGGAGCAGAAAGTGATCCATACATCTTCTTCGACAAACATTTAAAGAGTATGCGGTATGTATCTATAGGCCTCCTTATATGTGCTATCCTACCCCCAAGAAGCACCGAAACACAGTTATTTTTGTGTTTACAAAGATGGTGAGACTCACAAGAGTGGCACGAAGTTTGAATATCTGACTGCTAAAATGTCTCAGGTATGTGTCTACTTCTACATGTAGTCTGACACTTAAAAACTGTACAGTTTATCATACAGCTGCACAAAATCTTGTCAGACCTACAACAGCATTCAGTCCCAGAAGCATGAACCACTCAAACTCCTCTCAGTCCCTCTACCTGCCTGACCTCTATAATGAGTAGAATGTGATCCATGCAGCTTCTTTTACAAACATTTAGAGAACATGTGTTGTGAAATAGAGGTAGTGTAATATCTATAGGCTTTTTTACATGTGTCATGTCACCCCTAAAATGCAGAGACACACTCATTGAGGTGTTTAGAAATATCCTGAGACTCACAAGAGTAAAAAGAACAAATGATGGACAGAATGCAGAACACTGTCATACATTCAACCCAGGACAGAGATCTGGGACTAAATCCGTAATTGTTTTGCTCCCCATGACATTGCAGTTTGAACCCAGCCATATGCAAATGAGTCTTGACCCTGCTCTCTATGGGAATAGTCCAGCCCAAACTACCAGGCCAGGTCCTCCCTGGACTGGATACAAGCATCCTGGGAACGGTTTTGGGGTAACAGACCTCATCAGTCAGGCTAGTTTGACTCCAGTGGCATGGAGAGCACTGGACTCACTTTTAGGCATGCCCGTCCCACTCGGGGTGACAAATGCAAAAACAACATTTGATAGACAGAATGTAGAACAATGTCATATGTTCAACGCAGTACAGAGATTTGGGGGTAAATCCATCGTTTTTTTGTTCCCCATGCCATTCCATTTTGACTCACAAGAGTGGCATGATAGGAGGTGGCGTTTCATTTTGGCGTAAGGCTGATATTATGAGCTATGACTCTGTAATGTAAGTGGTATAGAAAACTGAGGTTTAATGCATGTTGGCAGATGTACTAACCTGAAACCCAGTCCATATAAGTCTTTGCAAAGGTACACTGCAAGTAGGCCACAGATATTAAAGTGTATATTATAAAATGAAAGCATACTGTGACAAATTTGAATGTCTGACTGCTACCATGTCTCACTTATGTGTGCACTTCAACGTGTACTTACATGAGTGATGTAGCTGATGAGACTAACTTAAAAACTATAGAGCCTATTATATCTCTACACAAATCTTGTCAGAGTTTCTTCAACATTCAGTCGCCGAAGCAGAGATTTCTTACCTGGGCTGGGATCACAAAATCACTTGAAGACACAATTTCATACCTGATTGCCATGTGTAATGAGCAGAAAGTGATTGATTGAGCTTCTTCTAATACATATTTAGAAAGCATTCAATGTGAAACAAGGGTAGTCTATTACATATACAGTTGTTTGATTTTATTATCTTGCGTCTCTAAAAAGGCACTGACACACTTATTAAGGTTTGTAGATGGATGCTAACACTAAGAAGGTGTCATGATGTCAGTTGATGTTTCATTTTGGTTTAGTCCTGGCATTGAGAGCTCTGCCTCTCTAATGAAAGTGTTAAAGAATAGTGAGCTTTAAAACATGTTGCTAGATGTTTTTAACGGTATCCTACTCCATACAAGCCTCTCCAATGGTACACAGCAAGTATGTCGTACATAGTGAAGTGTGCGCTTTAAACTGAAAGTATACTCTGTGAAATTTGAATGTGCGACTGGTACCATGTGTTAGGTATGACTCTACTTCAAAGTTTAGTTTGACATGTATGGTGTAGCTGATGATGCTAAGTTAGAAAGTATACAGTCTATCATACCCCTAGGAAAATAGTGTTAGAAGTGTTTTACATTTTAGTACCACAAACACAGATCTGTTCGCTAGAGAGGACTGATGTAGGCATTTTGTTACAAAGATTCATACCTGTCTGTCCTGTATAATAAGTAGAAAGTCATGGATGTAGAAAATGGAAGGGTATACTGATTTAAAACATTTTTATGCCAGACTTTCAACCATTTACGGCTTTCCTAATGTTAGATATCTATACATAGTTATTGCTAATGGAGACAATAGCAATTTAATTTAAATAACTGGTTAGTGAGTATTATGAATAATATTATCTAATTATTTTTAAATTATTGATTTAAATTTTCAAATTATTAATTTATGTAACATGCTATTAAAACTGTTCTTTGTTGTTTAGATAGTTACTTTTAGATAATTACTTTACTTAAAGAAAATACCTTAAAGATGGCAGGAAAACATGAAAAGAGAAGAGCAATAAAAAAGAGCACTATTTAAAAAGAGTGAAAAGAAGAAATTAGATGACGCACACAATGGTGTGGATGAAAAAAATCATCTGGTAAGAGAACTAAACAGTTTCTTAAAACACTTTCACAAAGATTGAAAAATGAAAAATGTTCCAAAGAAAAACAAAAGTTTAACAACAAATCAGAAAAAAGAGATTTAGTCATGTTGAAAAAACTTCAAATTGTAGAAAAACAACACATCTGACAAGAAGGCAGAAACAGTGTAATGATATAAGAAGAACAATGTTGAGAAGTAGAGTGATTCAAAATTTGTTAGGAATTTAAAACAATATAAAAGAAGATCAGCAGCTTATAAGAAAAAGCAACAGATGTAAAGTGTAGTAGATAAAGCTTTTGAGTTGAAACAAGAACTATTTATCTTACTATTGAAGACATTGAGAACACTGGATAAAACAATGGTGTTTATGAAGGAGAAAAGCAAGAGAAAAGACTGGTTAATAGAACGAACTTTTGTAAAACATTTACTGGTGAATGGATGCACACTTCCAGTATTGAGCCTTTCTTTAATGAAGAAAGCTATTTTCAAGAGAATACATTAGTACAATCAGTTCATACTATTGGTTGATATTATGAGGTGAAAGATGGTTCTTCCATTCCAAAGGAAAAAATGGTTCCTAGGAATGTAGAAAAAGTAATAACCAAAGAAGTTCAAGGGAGGCGTAAACAAGCTCCTGTATTGAGAAAAGATTTGTCTCTATTGATCTGATCAAACCTCACTATGTAGCTGATACTGAATAGCAGGCCATGTGGGCTCCTGGGTAGTCACTGATCTCCTGCGGCTACCATACAGGAAGTTCAGACAGAAAGATTAATAAACTTTGAAGAGTCTGCTCCACAAAGTAATGGAGTTACCAACAATGGAAAGAAACTTCTACCTGTTGAAATTGAACGGCTACAAAATACAAATGAAACACAGATCTCAATTCAGCCTAATACTGACATCTATGTGAATATGGCTCAAACCGAGGTAAGAGCCAGTTCTAGACAACCTGCTGAGCTATCAAAGGTAGATCGAACAGCGTCTGGCTACTTCATAGATTTTGATACCTTCTCACTGGAGCCAAGTGAACCTGAGTCACCGCCAGCTTCTATTTCCCGCAAAGAAAACATATATTATATCTAGCTTTGGCTGAAAAAGACTTTGGGCCAGATGAATGGCCCTTCCAATTTGTGATTCGCTAATTGAGTGAATTTGCGACTCCTAAATTGTGACTTTCAAATTGGAATTCACAACAGTTTCTCAGACACTGTTTGCGATTGCTAATGGGGTCGCAAATTGCCTGCCTCATTAATATTCATGAAGCAGGGGCAATTTACGACCCCATTGGGAATAGCTAGCACTCCCAGGGATGGTGTCCTGCTGGGGTCAGCAGACCACTCTGTCTGTGACTGCTTTTTAAATAAGCAAAACACACAAGATGATGGACGGAATGTTGCACATTGGAAAAACATTTACCCCCAGTCACAGATCTGGGTTTAATCCATTGTTATTTTGATCACCAGGCCACCCCAGTTCAGACATGGCCATATGCAAATCAGTCTTGACCCTGTGCCCCATGGGAACAGTCCAGCCCGAACTGCCAAGCCATGTCTTCCCTGGACCAGAATCAAGCATCCTAGGACCGGTTTCGGGGTTTCACCCCTCTTCAGCCAGGATAGCTTGACTCCAGTGGCGTAGTGAGCACGGGACCCACGTCTGGGCATACCCTTCCCACATAGGGCGAACAGCAAAACACACAAGATGATGGACGAAATGTTGCACATTGGCAAAACATTCACCCCCAGTCACAGATCTGGGTTTAATCCATCGTTATTTTGCTCACCACACCACCCCGGTTCAAACATGGCCATATGCAAATCAGTCTTGACCCTGTGCCTCATGGGAACAGTCCAGCCCGAACTGCCAAGCGATGTCTTCCCTGGACCGGAATCAAGCATCCTAGGACCGGTTTCGGGGTTTCACCCCTCTTCAGCCAGGATAGCTTGGCTCCAGTGGCGTAGTGAGCACGGGACCCACGTCTGGGCATACACTTCCCACGTAGGGCGACCAGCAAAACACACAAGATGATGGATGGAATGTTGCACATTGACAAAACATTCACCCACAGTCACAGATCTGAGTTTAATCCATCGTTATTTTGCTCAAAACGCCACCCCAGTTCAGACATGGCCATATGCAAATCAGTCTTGACCCTGTGCCTCATGGGAACAGTCCAGCCTGAACTGCCAAGCCATGTCTTTCCTGGACCGGAATCAAGCATCCTAGGACCAGTTTCAGGGTTTCACCCCTCTTCAGCCAGGATAGCTTGACTCCAGTGGCGTAGTGAGCATGGCACCCACGTCTGGGCATACCCTTCCCACATAAGGCGAACAGCAAAACACACAAGATGATGGACGGAATGTTGCACATTGGCAAAACATTCACCACCAGTCACAGATCTGGGTTTAATCCATCGTTATTTTGCTCACCACGCCACCCCAGTTCAGACATGGCCATATGAAAATCAGTCTTGACCCTGTGCCTCATGGGAACGTTATTTTGCTCACCACGCCACCCCAGTTCAGACATGGCCATATGCAAATCAGTCTTGACCCTCTGCCTCATTTTTTAAATAAAGCAGTTTTTTTCTTAAATGCAGGATGCTTTACTTAAAGGAAAATGGGATGCATTTAAAAAAGAAAAATGAAATGTTACTATTTCATTTTTTTAAAGTAGGCAGTAGTCCGTGGTCAATGCCAGTCGCAAAGGGGAAAGGGGTTCCCTTCCCATTTGTGAGTGGCTTACCATCCATTTGAAATGGGTGGTAAACTGCAAGTGTTTTGCGGCCGCAAAACAATCTTACATTGAAGTGCGAGTCGATATTAGCACGCCCCTTCCTAAAAGCGAGTTGCAAACCCTACTTTGCGATTCGGTGATAGGTTATCGAGTCGCAAAATAGGGTTTGTAAATAGGGCAGACCTATTTTGCAGTCGCAAATGGGCCAATTTCCCATTTGGACTGCAAAAAACAGTCGTCATCTGGCCCCTACTTTGTTTCTCCCTGGCTACAGCTCATCATTGTAATTGGTCTACTTCCCCATGTCCTTTGGATAGGTGTAGTGACTATCATTTTTCTGCTCCTGAATGGACACTATCTCCCAGAATGCTCCGCAATACAACATCTGAACTTGGTCCTGAAACCACATACATCATCTCATCATGAACAAAGAGACCTGTCCTTATTGAACATTACAGCTGTTCCAGTTCCTGAAGGAATAGTTTGGGATATGGCTTCACATGATGTATTTAGTCCCACTGAACATTTGAAAATACCACACTTATTTAAAATTTCTTTGAATGATATCATCACCTCTAGTACTTTCTCTGATGATTGGGACTTTGAAACTGTAAATAGTATGCTGTCTGATTTACAACAATCTTCTGCATTCTCTAATAATGAATTGTATGATGATACATCTGATTTTGACACCATGTATTGTTACCAACATTATGGTCATCATTTCTTGCACAAAGCAAGTGTCCAATGTAATGTTTTTACATTCCATCAATGGGAACATTGCCTAACACCACAAAAAGGTAGTTCACAAACGTTTGCACAAAAGTTTGCTTATTTTTCTGGGTTTAACACTTCAGATACGACATCTTTTTATTATAAGGTTGCACCTACAACTGCAAAGATAAATATGCTATCCAACACAAAACAGATATACTGTGCTTCCTTTATTTCCTAGCAGTCTTTACAGGGTTTCGACTTTTGGAGGGACACCAAAGACACACAATCTGTCTGGGGAGTTAAGATTGGCATGTTCAGGGAACTGAAGCATTATTTAGAGCATGCCTCACAGCAAATTATCTTCCTGAACAACACTGTGTAACAGACTTCCTGTCTTGGACTCGCCAAGATTAAGGACTTGAACACACCTCACATTCCCTCAACTACACACTTTGAGGGATGACAAAATTATGCACAACATAGTGAGATACACTTAATACATGATGGTTCATACAATTCAAAAGACCCCAATTGGAAGGGATGGTTGTTCTGGCCCATTGACACAAATAGGTGTCAGTCAAGATTCTGGGGAACCTCCGAAGGGTTTAGTATCCATAGACCTGACCAAAGCTACATACAACGAGAACACTCTGGGTCGTGACATCTTGCAGTGTTGGTAAGTTATGCCTAGAGCGGCTAAAAACCTCAACACTGTCCCAGGTGAAACAACACTTGTCCTTACTCTCAGACAACATGGATTTTAGGGGTTTTTTGTTAGGTCCCCAGAAACCACGTCAGAAGCGCTACTTATACGCTATTTGTAATGAAGCATGAAAAATCTCACAACAGGAGGCTGCTGAGAGATTGCGTGAGATTGACAGGGTTAATCAAGAAAAGGCTTTGGCTGTGGTCGACAACGGCATGACCACACAGATTTCGGGATTTATTCACTGGGCAACATTGTGTCTTCTGCTATAGATATAATAGAACAGGATTTGGCCATTTTACAGCATGGGCAATCGCAATTGCGGTCCATTCTAATATTGTGTTGGACGCTACAATTATTGCGCTCTGGTCACATGCCCTGGCGGTACATTAACAGTAATCTCTGTTTTCTGCATACAATCTAACAGAAAGACAGACAACAATGGCAAGAAGACATGCAAAGTATACAGTGCTGCACATTGAAAAATTGGACCAATTATTCATCACTGAAAGCTGAGTCACCGTCCACAGAATTGTTAATCCATGGCCATATTACACTGTCAATCATGACATTCCAATTTCAATATTGTCTGCAGTATCACCAAATAGGCAGGTATGAAGCGTTGGGTAAGGAATGCATATATGAATCTTGGTAAATACCTTACAGATTTAGATGCAGGAATGTGGATACTGAAGTCTTTCTCATCGGTTCAGACTGTGAGACTTCGTTAAGTGGGTGTCTAATTTATCAGGATATTTTACTTCATCGAGCTTGTAATGCTTCAGTTGCAAACCTATCATGTCACTTAAAAGGATCCCCAGCTGCCGTGATTCATCAGGTGTTCAAACTGCTCTTGAATGGGAATTATTTGATGTTGAATAATCAACGTTGTTGTGGGATGCTGCCAGGCATCGCATATCTGGTCACAGTAAGTTCCAGGGTTACTTGTTGTATGCAAGAATTGTTTCCATCAACCCACATAGACAGGGAGGCTTCTATGGCCTACATTGAATGTTTCCCTTATACGGTTTGATTCTCTGAGCTGACTGAAAGGCATGCTTTTACAGAAGGATGTGGCCTTAATCTCAGCCTGAGAGACTTCTGATATCCAGGTTGCAGGGTCTTCGGCTGAGATACAGGCACTAGTGCAAACTAACTTCCTGCTCCATTTTGGGTAAATGGTACATCGTATCTTTAGCATGTCAGATAAGAGTGAGATATTACACCTATATAAGAGCATAGGTTCTGGTCTATTAAGCACCTTTCAGATGAACTTCGGAGTTATTCCATCATTGATACACTCCATATTGGGAAGAGTTTTTGGAGGGCTTCCGCTGGTCATACTCCTTGTAGTGTGTATCCTGGTTTTAATGTTCCTGCTACGCAATAAATGTCCCAGCCTCCAAATAGATGTAAAAAGCACTCCTAGTGCGATGTTGCCGTGAATGCATGGTACTCCATCTGGGCACACCTCTGCTTTGGGAGCTAAGCGAGCATTGGTTACTATTGTTCTGATCAGTCTGGGTTGACTGCGCCTTGCCTGTACTCCCCTGCCTATTCTGCAGATACAAATGCGTGCTGGACATCTGTCTAACTCTTCCATCGGTTGTGCCTCCGGACACAAATGTACTGCTAGACCCATTAAGGGCCAATGTAGTGCAATGTCCTCAGCGTATTCCAATGTTGATGTTGGCATTCTTAGAGCCACCATGATGCTTCAGCGCCTTTCGGAATGGACACCGGCTCTGCAACAGGCTCACAGGTATCGAGTGCTTCCTCAGCGGCCACTGTGGGAACTGGAGAAGATCACCTTTGTTCCATTGACCTTATCCAAGAGGTGTTTCAGGGACCGTTGTCTGCGAAGGCAAGCAGCAATGATGTTGCGTCTCCCACACAGGACATATAAACATTTGGCTCTCTGAACAATTCGCCCATTTTTCAAAGCAACCCTAGTTGGAATTCAAAAACATAATTTCTATTTTATTTTTCTTCCTTGCTCTCACTGAGCACTAAGGCTTTTGGCGTGCTCAGTTGGTCTGACAGTATACTGACTATTTAGTGGACTTATTAGGCTTTTTTAACTTTTGCATCGTTTTTAACACATACTATGTTTTTAGATGTTTTTATACTCATGTTCTAGCAATGTTTTTATGCTAGTTGGATGAGGAGTGGGTGTGATGAGCCCCGATGTACCCCAATATAGGCGTAGGTAGTTGCACAACCTTTTACCTACATCTTTCCTACCTTGCTCTACATGACGGCTCTGGCCCTTTTTACCTAGTTAGGTGCCGAAAAAATGTTGTGTGATTTTCTTCGAAAACTAGCCTAATTTATTATGCATGAGGATTCTTAGTATCACAGCAGGATTACCATCTTCTGTATAATAACTCTGTACAAAAGTCACCACTATCGTCATCCTTGTCCGACATGCCCACAGTACCATGACACATCTAGGTAGAACCCCTGATGGTACCTTTTGGGTATATAAATACCCCATCTTCGCTGGGCAAAAAAGAGGAATGCTTCCATGCTGACACACTGACATGAGACGCTAAAGGCCCTGCACGCAGACACTCCAGCATGCAGTGGTCTAACATCCCTTGCGGGGTATTCAACTCGAGACCAAGACAGGGTCCTTCACACTCTTTGACCAGGTAATGGAGTGGGCTCTTCCCTAGGGGGATTCTTGGCTTTACACCTATGTACACTTAGACACACTTAGCTAGGGTTAGTATTTTAGGAGTACTCATGATTACTGCCATGTATCTATATACCTGCATTTATTCATTATTTAGCACCATGGTAGAATTCTACCATTTATTTACTCTTTTGGTGCTTGTAATTGTATATATCTGTTTCTGTTTAATAGTTGTTGCAGCACACATATTTTATACTGGAATGATGCTGGTTTAATAAATGCTTTTTGAAAACGTGCCCACCGTTTACTCTGTGTATCTCTCTGAGACAAAGTGAGCACGAGTGACTGAGCGAAAAGTACTGTACTGTTTCCACAATCCCTGAGGAGTCAGGGTTGTCATGTTTGATAGTTGCCATAAACTAATCACTCCTCAGTAAGGTTGGGTGGCTTATAGTAGCACTGTGCTGAGCTGGTCTACAGACTAACATATCCCTTGGGGGTGTCTGGAATCAGTCTGAAAACCAATGCCTTAGTTTATGTTGTCTAAATGCACAGATCCTCTATAGATTTATAGGAACTATGAAACAGCTAAATTGGATGCTTTGGTTAAGTCTCTATCTAAAACTGCAGGATTAGAAAAGTGTTTACATGTATGTAAAAACTGTTGAGTAATTTTATTGCGTAATTTGAATGTAGAAGAAGGATTAGTAAATGGAGTAATGGGAAAAGTTGTTGATTTTGTTAATTTTCAAAATAGAGATGGAATGGAAATTTTGATTGTAAAATTTGACCAGATTAATGAAGTAAGACAGATTAGGCATTGTGTTGTACATTTTTTGCTTGTAAAGGACTTGTATTTTCGAACACAACAGTTTCCTCTGTCTCCAGCATATGCAGTAACTATTCACAAATCACAAGGTTTAAGTATAGACGGAGCTTTGTAGATACTGGAAGTACTGTGTTCAAAGAGGGAATGGCATATGTTGCATTGTCTCAAGTAAGAACATTGTCTGGTTTGATGAGAAACAGGTAAGTACTGATGCAAATTGTGTAAGAGAGTATAATCGTTTAAGAAGACATTATGCTCCCAATTTAGGTGAATACCCAATATACAAGAAACGTATATTGTGTCCAGAAAGGAAATATATCAAACATTGAACTGAAGTTCAAGATAAGAAAAGAGTTGGGGAGAAAGTTGAAGGTGTAAAGAAAAGAAAAGTGGAAAGTGATGATGACATTGTAGGATACCAGTTAGAAAACAGTTCAGGTATCAACTGTTATGCTAATGTGATTCTGTTCTGCACTACAGTATTTATTTCAACAATTGGTAACTGGCAAAAGTAAAATACACACTGCTTCTGGCATTCGACATCTTTTGGATATATTTACAGGCTCATTGACATTTACTCTCAACATACAACAAGATGCACAAGAATTTCTAATGCTAATTCTTGGAGTATTAGAAGATGAAGGAATAAACATTGATAACTTATTTGGACTAATTTACAAACAGGACCATAAGGGTGAAGAGTGTTTATTTACTTCTAACACTGGAATATGTAGAGAACGATTCCTATACTTATCAATACCAGACTGCAAATCAGTGCCTTTTAACAAATTGATTAAAATAGCAAGTCAGGATCACATTCAATTCACGTGTATGGTGAAGTTATATGCAATCTGAGAACAGTAAAAAAGGGAAACTGATATCTAATTATAAAAGAATGTTATATTCAGAAAAGCAATATAATATGGTTATGTAATACTTTTTCTTTTTTTGCTAATAGCAGGTACGGTTGAACAATGAAAACAGCTTTAGTTCTGTTTAAGGCAATAAACAGATTTACTAAATGATGTATCTAAATTACTTCAAAGGCATGAATATATAATATATTTCATGATAAGCTGGACAATCATGATCTACTACTCACAGACTATGTTAAAAGTGCCATCCTACTCCTGAAAAGCCCTAACACACACACTTTCTAAAAAAACTACTGACACAAATAAAACTGGCATAATATTAGTCAACCTTTTATTTTGCATTAGACCTTCTATTGCAAACTGTTTCTGGTTAAATTAACTATTAAAGAAATGTGAGTTTTGAAACATGTTGACAAGTGAATTTACCTCTACCCTAGCCCATATTGTCTCCACAAAGGTATACTGGAAGTAGTACATACATAGTGATATCTGGGGTTGAAACTGAAAGTGTATTTTGTTACATTTGAATGCTTGACAGCTTCCATGTCTGATGAATGTTTGTATGTAGTTTAACATATATGCTGCAGTTAATGGTCCTGAGTTAATAACTATGCGATCTACTATATCTGACACTAACCATGCACTCATCCGTTCAACCAGGCACTTTCCTTGCACACATGTAAGGATCCAGGCACTACCCATTCACTCATCCATCACACAGGCACTACCATTTTGACTCCTGACACACCATTGACAGTACCTTCTCGCACAATGTGCATGCCACTTTCCATGCCTTGACTTTCTTCTCCCTAGGTGGAATGGAAAAAAAGGTCCAAACTATGCTCTCCTTTCTTTTCTTTATAGGCTCCTCATGCTCCTCCACATCTTCAACCTCATCTGCAGGTGGAATTGCAGATGTCATTTCTGGTGATGGCCAAAAACACCAAAATAATAAATGATGGAGTAAGACAAAACACAGGTGTTTATCCTAAAGATATTTCTAAAAGAAAGAATAAAATGGGTTGGGCCCTCCAAGTAGTAGAATAGAAAGCTTCTTAACTTTCACAAGGTCACACGTTAGACGGGCTCTTCACTAATAACGCCAATCTATCCATTATCAAAACTTACCCCTGACCTGGACTGATCACTGGGCAGTGTTATTCAACATCCTGGCAAAAAAAACCTCCCCTTCACTTATGCCTAGAAGGCCTAGCTAGGTGTAGCTACGCACGCATCCTCCTGCATGCACAACTGGCGTGTGCTGGTCTGGGGTTCACAGGTCAGTGCAGGGGTGTGCCTATCCGGCAAGGGGAACGGGGTGTCTCGGACATGTCCGTCTACAGGAAGTGCGGTAAGTGTGTCTCTGTGTTCTGGTGTGGCCTGCAACAGGAACCGCAGCAGTTGATGTTGTAAACTGGCATGCACCACCTCCAAACGGCACTGTGATGTTGTAGTTGGAATGTAGCAGGACATGCGCAAATAGGCATTACAATGGTGTGCTGTACGAGTGCACGAGATACAACAGCGTACCGTACAAAAGTGTGGGGGCTCGTGGGAGGGAGGTGCAGCCATTTGGCAACATAACACACAGTGAACTCGACCATGTGCCACATGCTGGGCATCTCATCCATGATGACCACGTTCGCAGACATCCCACAACACCAACGACTGGCCTTTGTACACATCCTGTATGAATGCAGCGTGGTTTTCACTTCTATGCTCGTTCAGTGGTGTTATGTTGGCGGGTTGTGTGACTTGTGCTGCTTGTTGGTGTGTTTCATTTTGGCCATTGTTAGTCTATATGTGTGTTGTACTTAATTGTGCATGTGTGCCATTCTGCCCATCTCCCCCCTCCCCCCACTCCCTGCTTCTTCCTCTTCCTAGTGCTGTTGTGTCTATAATTTTGTTGCTGCACACATAAATACATGTAAAGAATAAATTAGAATAGTTCCTTGATTCTTTTAGGTTTCAAAACTTCTCTATTGGTTTCTTTTTAATTTTCCATATGAACCGTTTTTTAAAATATTCAACAACACATAAAAGTCAGAAGTGCAACGTATTCTATCAACACACTTTCTAGAATATTCTACAACACGTGCAGGTTAAAAGTTCATCAATTTTTTAAAACTTCACGATTTTTTTTGTAACATTTTCTTGAACATTTAATGACACGTGCAGGTTAAAATTTGACGATTGTTTTAAGTTCGAACAGTGCCTTCCAAATGCAAGTAGCAGGTGTGGTTGAGCTGAGCAAATTTTATCCTATGATATATACTCCACGTTGAAACTGCTTTTTCTTAGCCAATCACAAAGATGCTTTTCCACAAAACTAATGTGCACCCTACTTTTAAAAAAGAATGCTTTTCATGATATCTTTAGAGATAAGTTATAGATAGGAATTAGCATTTAAAAAACCTCACTGAAAAAATCATAGGTTTCATGCACGTTATAGTTAGGAATTGGCATTTAAAAAACCTTTGAAATTCACTCATGACATGGTCAGTGACATCAGTGATGTCATCAGTGATGTCACTGACCATGTCATGAGTGATGTAATATGTGACGTCATTAGCAGTGCATTGCGGGGGCGCGAGTTATATTTAGCTGAACTAACTATAACAGGGGAATTTCTAGGGTTTTGTATGAGGGAAATGTCCAGCTAACTATAACGCCCCTGAAACCTATAGTTTTTTCAGTGAATTTCTAAGGTTTTTTAAATGCCAATTCCTAACTATAACGCCCCTGAAACCTTTGGTTTTTTCAGTGAATTTCAAAGGTTTTTTAAATGCCAATTCCTAACTATAACGTGCATGAAACCTATGGTTTTTTCAGTAAATTTCAAAGGTTTTTTAAATACTAATTCCTATCTATAACTTATCTCTAAAGATATCATGTTTAAAGATTTTGATTGGATTTGTATATTTTTCAAATTCAGTGTGTCAATTTCATTAATTACATTTTTTTAAAAATACTTCTTAATCATAATTTTTTTAACTTATTTTTTCAATTAATTCTTTTAAAAATTAAAAAATATTATTTGAACTTAATGGGTTTTTCAAACATATTTTTTTATATTTTTCAAAATATTTTATTAACTATATGTACAAAACTTTATTTTATATATTTTTTTCAATGTTTTTGGATCCGCGCACCCTAAGCGCACCGTTCCCGATCCCTACGCGATAGCATCCGCGCATGGTATGTGTTGGGTACGTGTTTAGTGCTTGATCGCAATGCGACCGGTACGCGACTCCCAGCGTATACGCGACACGTTCGATGTACGTAACATGACGTTTACGCACTTCTGCGATGCGTCATCTGCGTCTATGACGCGGTAGGTGCGCGGATCCCGCAAAATATTTAACATTTAAAAAAACATACATATATGTATTTCATGTGAATATTAATTGAAGACAAACTCTAAACTAGTCTTAAAACTAATATATTTTTACATCTAATCCTATAATTTTTGTTAATTCAATTTCGCGGATGCGCGCTGGGTGCGTGCTGCGTAAGCGCAGGGTGCGCGGATCCCATGTGACCTGCAAAAAAAGGAGATTTGATTGGTTCATTACACTTCCTCTTCTAACTATTGAAAGACCCCCACCCATTTCAATCATTCTTCTTTGACCTTCTTTAGAGCACCATCTCTTTGCAGAGAAGAAGATTTTTTAGACTAAGTTTACACTTTGCTCTAACTTTTTTCAACCAAAAATGGCTTCAGGGCAGCAGGCATCACCTGCATCACCTCATACTTCTGAGGATGAATTTTTGGCGGAGGCACCACCCAAAGAACGTTTTTCTTCAGTGGTGTGGAAATTTTTTACTTTTCCCGAGGGGAAGAATAAGACCAATGCCACCTTGGTCACGTGCAAGATTTGCAAAAGAGTGCTGTCACGAGGGGAACCTAACAAAAAATACTCGTGCGGCACGGCAAGTATGATGAAGCACCTGAGGAGCCTTCATCCAAACAATCTTGCACGACAAGAGTGCAAACGGATGAGAAACACTCCTGCACCTCATCGCAGCCGAGCACATCAAGAGTGCATCCATCAGCCCAAACCTTGGACATCCGTCCTCAATTTCAATATTTAAAAGTGCTCTGCACTAAGTGCAATAAGACTTTGTGCTATGGTGAGCAGTCGATCGATCTTATCTGCCGCCGGCAAGAAAGTCACATTTGCTAGTTTTTTTTGTTTTTTTTTATTGTTCCCTGAAGTTCATTGTTTGGTTTCTCCTGTTTTGTTTTTTGGGTTTTTGTTTGCAGAAAAACCCAAAAAAATTAAAAATTGTTCAGAAAACCAAAAAAAATTATAAAAGAAGAAAGAAGAAAAAAAAAAGTTCTTGTAAGAACTAACTTTCCTGGTTTAAAAAAAGAGCTAAATTTCTTTGTTAGTGTTAGTTTAGATGAATGTATGTGTAGTACGTAATAGACTGAATGAATGCATTAGTAGCGTATGGTTAATGTATAAGTGCAGAAGTATGAGGAAGTGTTGCAGCATCACACAGTAACCTCTTTAACTGCAGTGTGCTGTAGTACTTCCGAAGCACAGGGATGCAACATATGTACATAAATATGTTGCAAATCTTTGCTTCTGTCTGCACGGCTGCTTAAACTGCAGCCATGTGGTGACACAGGCACCCTTGCACCATAGTGCAAGGATATATGTGTCATGTGCTGTTAGTTTTTCTGCAGGAAGACACACCTTCCTGCACAAAAACAATGAGAAAATGCATTTTTCTCCTTCAATGTATGCTGAACATTTCAGCATGCATTGAAGTATAAAAATGTGGAGAAATTAAGACAATTCTCCTTGTTGTGCTTTCCTCCACCAATTTTAGAATGGTGCACCTTTCACACACATATCGAGATTTATGATTTCTGATAAATCTAGACATGTGGCTTGTTCTATGAGTATTCAGTGCAATCATGCACAACAACACTTATAGAACACCCTTTTAAAACAAAGTGGTCTGCATGATGAGGTTGTATTTACATGGAGTATAAAAAGTGCACAGAGTGCCTTTTCCTCTCTTTGTAAATATGAAAGAGTATCTTACACAATAACTATGTTACAAAAAGTGACATATTTCCGTTTTTAAAATTCCTTGCGAATGATAAAAAGTAAGCACAGAGTTTTGTCTGCAAAGATGTTCAAAGAAGAATGATTGAAATAATTGCGGTCCTTCAATAGCTAAAATAGGATATATTATGAACCCCTCAAATCTCTTTTTTTGCAGGTCACATGATATCTGATTATGGTCAGATTTCAAAACTACATAGGTATAAACAGAGTGTTTTTAGAAACATGTTTCCACTTTGTAGCTTCTTGCAGACCTCCTCATTCAGCATATTGAGACTTAGTTAAACTTACCTTCACAGTAATAGGAATAAAAAATGGTACACATTTTTTTCACATTTTCATTCCAATCTAAATTATTAAAAATTGCCTATTTTAAAATTTGGATCTGTGAAAGAAAAGGAAAAAAAAATTATAAAATGTAATAATACATTTTTTCAACACAGCATAATTTCCACAAAGTAATTGTTTTGCCTTTTTTGCTGTTCTCAGAATATATTAAATTTCACTAAAAATAGTGATTTCAATCGTACTCATCACTTAACAGCGGGCAAAAAAAACACAATCTCAAAGATTGTTAAAAGAAAACCAACATGCTATTCTCAAAAAACAAAAACAAGATACAAATCACAGATATATAAAATGCACACAGCTAACAATTTTTTTTTACTTTAACTTACAAAAACTGTAAATGATGTCGCTTTAAAATATTCACCAAATCTAAAGATGAATTTTTGGAGGATGCACCATGCCCACAACGTTTTCCTTCAGTGATGTGGAAATTTTCTACTTTTCTCGAGGGGCAAACAAAGACCAATGCCACCTTTGTCATGTGCAAGATTTTCAAAAGAGTTCTGTTACGAGGGGATCCTAACAAAAAACTACTCGTGCGGCACAGCAAGTATGATGAAACACCTAAGGACCCTTCATCCAAACAATCTTGCACAAGAAGAGTGCAAACAGATGAGAAACACTCCTGTTCTGTATCTGTAAAAAAGAATCACAAATAAATGTATATTAATAACTTTCAAATTTATACTATTCCATTACTGTACAAACACATTTTATATAAATACTGACTAAGAAACTATAGCCCTGAACCACAAGTGTGACGATGGTTAAAACACTACATGCATAGTGCATACTACTTTGAAGCAGTTCATGCCATAAAGCCTACCTCACTAAAACACTACATGCTAACTGATTAAATGATTACAGTACTATAAGGAGACACACTGGGTGAGTGACAGGGTGTTTGCTAGAAGTGTATGAATACTAACTAGGGAATTGAAGGTGTGAAACACAACTGTGTAGGTGATTGGAGGACTGCATCCATACTGCATAGGCATTTAAAGCAGTCCATGTGCTAAGGCCTGGCTCACTGCATGACTACTTGGGTACTGACTGAATGATTAGAGTACAGCAAGGAGAGTGCCTAGGTGAATTTATAAGTGGTAGACTTATCGCACAGGGAATGGATTAGTACTTGCTACTGAATGGGTCACTAGAGGAGTGCAAAGGCAGTGACAGGATGTTTGCTGGACTGTATGGATACTGACTAGGAAATTGAAAGTGTGAAAGACAAGTGTCTAAGTGGTTAGAAGGCTGCATACGTAGTGGATAGGGGTTTGAAGCAGTCCATGTGCTAAGGCCTGGCTCCGTGCATGAATACTTAGGCACTGACTGAATGATTAGAGTGTTGCAAAGATAGTATCTTGGTGAATTTATAAGGGTTTGGGTTTTTGCACAGTGAATGGATTAGTACATGATGCTTAATAGGTCACTAGAGGAGTGCAAGGGGAGTGACAGGGTGTTTGCTGGAAGTGTATGGATACTGACTGGGGAATTGAAGGTGTGAAAGACAAGTGTGTAGGTGGTTAGAGGACTGCATGCATAGTGGATAGGGGTTTGAAGAAGTCCATGTGCTAAGGCCTGGCTCAGTGCATGAATACTTAGGCAGTGACTGAATCGATTGATTGATTGATAGGATTTATTTCGATATATGAATATCATAAAAGCTTTACAACAAGTAAAAATAGTCACAGTAATTACAATATGTACAAAAGAGAAATAAAAACAGTGCAAGGCCTGGCTCACTGGATGAGTACTTGGGGACTGACTGAATCATTAGAGTACTGGAAAGAGAGTGTCTTGGTGAATTTATAAGTGTTTGGGTTTTGGCACAGTGAATGGATTAGTACATGGTGTTGAATGGGTCACTAGAGGACTGCAAAGGGAGTGACAGGGTGTTTCCTGGAAGTGTATGGATACTGACTAGGGAATTGAAGGTGTAAAAGACAAGTGTATAGTATGTTAGAACACTACATGCATACTGCATAGACATTTGAAGCAGTCTATTTGGTACTTAGAAACTGACTAAATCATCAGACTACTTCTAGGACAGTGCTTGGGTAAAACTTTTCAATTTTCAGTTCTGCCACAGTGAAGAGAACAGTACATGGTACTGCACCTTAGTGTCAAACCCTGACTCATTTTATCAATGCATAAGCAAAGACTAGCTTCTAATGCTACTAAAACTTGACAACATGACAGGTTTTAAAAGAGTTATCTGCTAAAAAATACACGATGTTACCAAATGCTTCTCTCACAGTGGGAAACATCGTTTACATCGCATTCAGTACAACGCAATGCTGTTACATCGCGGTCGTTACAACGAACGCGATGTAACCACGCGATGCCATTACTACGCAAGTCTTTACATCGACTTGCGCTAGATGGCGTGCTAACATTACAAATAGTGTAGTTTACTATCCCCACACCTTCCCTACTGTTAAGTGGACTGGAGTTGGAATAGTAAATTACGCTTTTCTAATGTTAGCACGCCATCTAGTGCAAGTCGATGTAAAGACTTGCGTTGTAATGGCATAGCGTAGTAACATCGCAGTCGTTGTAACGAATGCGATGTAACTGCACGCATTGTAATGACTCGCGTTGTTACGTCATACATCCCTCACAGTGGTTCCCAAATGCACACAGACTCACAGTGTGATTCTAGACAACAACCACTATACCTAGGAGTTTACCCAAAATCATTCACTACTGTGGAAGTGGTAAGGGAACTGCACACAATCTACATATTTCAAGACTGCACTTTTGTGTCAAAGCCTGACTCATTTAATCAAAGCATAAGCAAACACTGGCTTCTAATGCTACTAAAACTTAACAACATGACAGGTTTTAAAACAGTTATCTGTCACCAAATACATGATGTTACCAAATGCTTCTCTCACAGTGGTTCCCAAATGCACACAGACTCACTGTGTGATTCTAGACAACAACCACTATCCCTAGAAGTTTACCAAAACTCATTCACTACTGTGGAAGTGGTAAGTGAACTGCACACAATCTACATATTTCAGGACTGCACTTTTGTGTCAAAGCCTGACTCATTTTATCAAAGCATAAGCAAAGACTGGCTTCTAATGCTACTAAAACTTGACAACATGACCGGTTTTAAAACAGTTATCTGTCAGCAAATACACAATGTTACCAAATGCTTCTCTCACAATCCTTACCCAAATGCACACCGACTCACGGTGTGATTTTAGACAAGCAACACTATCCTAGGAGTTTACCAAAACTCATTCACTAGTCTAGAAGAGTTAATGGTACTGCACACAATCTACATATTTAAGTACAGCACATTAGTGTGAAAGCATGACTCATTTAATCAACGCATAAGCAAAGACTGGATTCTAATGCTACTAAAACTTCACAACATGACAGGTTTTAAAACAGTTATCTGTCAGCAAATACATGATGTTACCAAATGCTTCTCTCACAGTGATCCCAAATACACACTAACTCACAGTGTGATTCTAGACAAGCACCACTATCCCTGGGAGTTTACCAAAACTCATTCACTACAGTGCAAGTGGTAAGGGAACTGCACACCATCTACATATTTCAGGACTGCACTTTTCTGTCAAGGCCTGACTCATTTAATCAAAGCATAAGCCATAACTTTCTTCTAATGCTACTAAAACTTCACAACAAGACAGGTTAAAACAGTTATCTGTCAGCAAATACACAATGTTACCAAATGCTTCTCTCACAGTGGTTCCCAAATACACACTATCTCACAGTGTGATTCTAGACAAGCAGCACTATCCCTAGGAGTTTACCAAAACTCATTCACTACAGTGCAAGTGGTAAGGGAACTGCACACAATCTACATATTTCAGGACTGCACTTTTGTGTCAAAGCCTGACTCATTTAATCAAAGCATAAGCAAAAACTGCCTTCTAATGCTACTAAAACTTGACAACAAGACAGGTTTTAAAACATTTATATGTCAGCAAATACACAATGTTTCCAAATGCTTCTCTCACAGTGGTTCCCAAATGCACACATACTCACTGTGTGATTCTAGACAAACAACACTATCCCTTGCACTATACCAAAACACATTTCTTCATCTAGAAGAAGTACTACATTTTAGTATAGAAACATAACATAACTCATTTCACAAATTCATAAACAATGACTGGTTTCTAATTCTACCAAAATATAAAAACAGCACAGTTATCTGTCTGCAAACACATGAAAAACACAAAAGCTTATCACAGAATGGTTTCTACATGCACACACACTGTAAATAAGATTGTAGAGAAAAAAAAGTACTCCCTACACTTTAGCAGGAGAAATACATTAGTCTGATTAAAATCAAAATAGTCTACATACATCCCCTCACAATTAAATAACTCATCTTTCAAGTTCTTTTGTAGATTAAGAATTATATCAGTCACTCACCATGTTTTCTTTTACAGAATCTCTGCACTGTGCACCCCTCCGCAAAAACAAAGAATGGAAAAGTTTCCCTTTCATTTTCCACACATATACATGTAAACATCAAATCACAATCCTTCACACATAAACTCAAAAGCAAACACACATTTCTATTGGTTAAACATTTCAACCCTTTCCAACTGAAATACATTTCAACCCTTCCCCCAATCTGCCTTCTGCCTGTTACCATAGAAACAGGTCATGGAACACTGCACTGAGCACACAGGTCAGAAGTTCAGCACACAATGTTGCTAAACAAGAGAGGAAGTGTGCTTCACTTTTCAACATATCAGCTAATCATATATAATGCTCCTTACAATCTGTTTTTGTTAACCAATAAGAATCATACCTTTAAAAAAACAGAAATATACACCCTACCTTTCAGTGTACAAAGTAGTCATACAACCAATGATTTCATGTCTTTTTAAAAAAAAAAAAATCCATGGATCCGCGCACCCAACGCGATCGGATGCGCGCACCGTGCGCACATTTCACCGTTTTTTTTTTTTAACGGGCCCCAGGGGGTCCTTCTGGGACCCCCTAAGCACCTCTAGAGGGTCAGAGTATTTCCACTCTGCCCCCTTTATATGTTTTACACACTTATTCCCCTTGCTTCTTCAGCCTCGCTTCTACCGAGGCAGAAAATGGCCGCCAACAGTTCCTGGTTTCGAATGTAGAGAGACACTCGACAGCCAATTAGCATTCAGCGCACGATCGGGAGAGTGAGCGCTCGGTTCGGGGAGGGTGCGCATACCGTGCAGGTAGGGTCCGCGGATCCTCTCTGGCCATAGATATTTATGTACTTTTAACTCTAATTTTCTCAAGAACTACTGAACGGATTCACACCATTTATGCAAAAGGCACGAGTCTGAACTGAGGACTACCTCTTTGCCAAATTTGGTGTAATTCCGTTCAGCGGTTCGGGCTGTAGCTGCGACAACAGATCCTCTGGGAAATTGCATGAGGAAAACGCGCTTTGGGACCCCCCTTTTTTCTCGGCCCCCGATTCACGAATCACCACAAAACTTTCAGTGTAGGAGGGGAGCGAAGCTGCCCAAAAGTTTGGAAAATTTCGCTCGGATTCGTCAACCGGCGCCAGACTTATTGGGAATAGAATGTTGCGGATTTCCTATGGAAAATAGGTCCTAACTATAACTATCTACTGGCGGCCGCCAGTAGATAATATATATATATATATATATATATATATATATATATATATATATATATATCAATTTATCTTTATTCGATTGACATAAGGTGTATCATGAAAGAGTACATGAAGAATAAAATTCATAATGAAGGGTACAAACGGTTAAAATACAGTAAAATCAGGGGAGCAGAAATACAAATCACAATATAACTGACAATTCATGTATCAACTTACTGCTAGTAAAGAGTTTCTTCTTACTTGAGTCGCCCTAAGGAACCTTGCAAGTATCACGCACGTATAAAGATTTGGAAGAAGTTGCAAATATAAAAATGCCGGCCTACATTGTTTAAAATTTTGTGATTTCAGTAAAGGTACAATAAATAAATCTTCTCAGATCCACATAACATTTACAAAAAAGTACAATGTGCATTGTTGATTGATTAGATACATTATCACAAGGGCAACGCTTTAAATCATTTGACCACTTATTGAGGTTTGGAAAGCTTATCAGGCGGTGGAATATATTTAGCCTAAAACGTGCTAAAACAAATCTATGTTGGGCGTTAAGAACAGTAAAAAGCTATGGTTGCATTGAAAAGGTGGTCAGGACCATTTGATTGTATTTCACAGATGGTTTGGCCAATTCCACACATAATCCCTGGCCCTCCAGGTGGTTTAGACACTGTTTCTAGTGCGTTCCTTGAAATATATATATATATATATTCCAAACAGCAAGAACTCCTTCTGGAAACCAAAGCCCTTGGGGGGGTAGCGCGTTTGCCAGCGGAGAAATACTGGCATTCAAATCATGCAGAACATCCAGTGTAACGCGTTCTCAGGTCACAAACTCAAGAAATGTTCCAATTAAAGAAAAGGGGATTTATTGAACATCAGAAATCCTCCATGGCGTGTTTCGACCTCAGCGATCTTGATCACTCACCGGAGTAAAGATATTGCTGTCTTTCATATACTTCTTAGGTAAACATAAACAAAGGACTAAGCACACATGTGTACATAACAATAACAAAACGTATCCGCCATATTGAAAAAGTAAAATCTAGGTATAGGTAACATGATGTTGGCAATTACAGCAATATCTGAATGTAATAAGTCTGTGTGCATAATCGCCAAATCAATCAGGAGGAATACACATGTAAGTTACCGTCCGCATCGGGGAGTAATATGTCCTGTGTAACCTGGTCAGGCACTCCAAATGTGGCAATGCGTATGTGCCGCATCATAAGTGTGTTCTGGTTTGGTTTTGCAGCCCGTATAGTGGCAGGTTGTGCAAGGTGTAAAGGTGGCCATACATGAAATTGCCATGCGGTGTGTGTTTGTGCGTGTACGTTCCTACATTAGAAAACCCAAAGTAGTGCCTCCTGGTATATGTAGTACCGCACAGTACTTGTTGGATGGGGATCCTTGCCAAAATTATCAGTGCAAGCTCGGTCCCCCGTGGTCCTATTAAGTAAATTCACCATAGTGGTGGAGTCATGTGTATGCCTTGTGCTCGGGATGTGTGTCAATCCCTCCCCTCCAAGAAAGTCATGAAACGCCCTAGTGGCTGGCCGTTCTAAAGTATTGGGCACCTAGGCATAACAGTCCTATACCTAGTATAATCAGTAGGTATACTCGTGAAGCGATGGTGTGAATAGATAACATGCCTTGATGGCTGTATATGAAAATCCCTCATGTATCCCAGAGAAAGAAATGAACAGCACATCTGTGCTACTGTAAGAACAATAAGTACTGAATACCCCTATATGCAACCTCATCCAAGTGCACAATATATGCAATAAAAATACACATAGCAACATGCAAAGTTGTCTTATCTGGGAGCTGAGATGCAACATGAGGATGTTGCGAAGAAAAGGGTAGGGACCCCATAGTTACAGGTACAGGAGTTGGATCCCTTCCTTCCATCCTGAAAGAGATACAAGAAAAGAGCAAAGTGTCAGTAAGTCATGTGTAGATAAAAAGGAATATGAGCATAGTTAAAGTAGAAAATGCTGCACATTAGATGCCATAAACTTCAAAGGTTAACGTAGAAACACTTGGAAACAAAATGGTAAGAGAAAGACACACCAGTTTCAGCAACAGTTTCAGATACTGATATCTTGGTCCTAACGTATAAATATCCCTCGAATGTTCTGAATGATGTAGGCATCTATGGTTCCTGCAAATGCACAGCCATTTCCTCATCTATGTTGTGCCCATTGGGGGAGCATGTGCCCATACCCATGATGTGCCTGGACTCACGTTGCCTGAGTTTAAATATCCGATTGCCACCTCTCCGGTTGTTGACCACCTGTTCTATTGCATAATATAACAGTTTGGAGCTATCTGAAAAGTGGTGTCTCTCGTAATGTCTGGCAATGGGGTACTGATGATCTCTGTTTGTTATAGCTCGCATATGCTCTAGAATTCATTTTTTGGCTATATATTCACAAACGGCGCTGTTTCTCAGATCCCCATTTCCCTTCTCGGTGCACTGCTGGTGGGGGGATGACGTCCCCATGCCTCCTGAGGGCCTCAGGACTAAAGTGGACTTCTTCCTCCGAGCAGCAGTGTACTAGGAGGAGCATTTGCAGAGTGGTGGAGAAAGGGGGCATGGCCTCCAACAAACTCTTAGCAATCCAGCTGTGTGGGACTTACTGGAGGTAACAGGAGGGGTAGTTGGCTCCCAAGGGGACTTCAACCTCCAACAAGTAGTGCACCAGGAGGCATGTTTGCATAGTGGTGGAGAAAGGGGGTGTGGCCTCTGGCAACTTCTCAGCAATCTTGCTGTGCGGGACTTACTGGAGGTAACAGGAGGTTTAGTTGGTCAAAAAGGACGTCCTTTTAGACCACACACCCTTTCGCCACCACTTTGCAAACGCGGCTCCCGATGCCTTACTGGTTGGAGATAAAGTCCACTCTACTCCTAAGGGACCCTGGGGGGCCAAAAAGCCCTCCTGGTGCCTTCTGTAAGTTCTACACAGCGGGATTCCTGAGAGCTGGTCTGAGGCCCCACCCCCTTTCTCCACCACTCTGAAAACGCAACCACTACGTAAAAAACCATAGAAATTGTTTTATTCAGTGAATTTCTGAATTTCTAAAAATGTTTTAATGCTAATTCGATACTACCCCTGTAACCTTTGTTTTTTTATGTGAATATATACATTTATATGTAGATATATATTTAGAATTATGTGTGTGTGTGTATTATCTACTGGCGGTCGCCAGTAGATAGTTATAGTTAGGAACTATTTTCCATAGGAAATCTGCAACATTCTATTGGGAATATCTTTGGCGCCGATTGACGAATCTTCACGAAATTCATCAAACTTTTGGCCAACTCCGCTCCGCTCCTACCCTGAAAGTTTTGCGGTGATCCATGAAGCGGGGGCCGAGAGAAAAGGGGGGTCCCAAAACGCGTTTTCCCCATGCAATTTCCCATAGGATCTGTTGTCGCAGCTACAGCCCGAACCGCTGAACGGAATGACACCAAATTTGGCAAAGAGGTAGTCCTCCGTTCGGACTCGTGCCTTTTGCATACTTGGTGTGAAT
Source organism: Triturus cristatus (assembly GCF_964204655.1). NCBI lineage: Eukaryota > Metazoa > Chordata > Amphibia > Caudata > Salamandridae > Triturus > Triturus cristatus. The sequence continues at coordinate 988,689,243 of NC_140594.1, read as the reverse complement.
CTGTTCAGTAGTTCCTGAGAAAATTAGGGTAAAAAAGTTAGTGATATCTATGGCCGCGGAGGATCCGCGGACCGTACCCGCACCGTAAGCGCACCCTCCCCGAACGGAGCGCGCACCCTCCCGATCGCTCGCTGAATGCTAATTGGCTGTCGAGCGTCTCTCTACATTCGAAACCAGGAACTGTTGGCGGCCATCTTCTGCCTCGGTAGAAGCGAGGCTGAAGATGGAAGGGGAATAAGTGTGTAAAAGATAGAAAGGGGGCAGAGTGGAAATACTCTGACCCTCTAGATCTGCTTAGGTGGTCCCAGAAGGACCCCCTGTGGCCCCCCTTTTTAAAAAAAAAAAAAGCGGCAAAATGCGCGCACGGTGCGCGCATCCTATCGCGTTGGATGCACGGATTGTCTCGCGGTGGGTGCGTGGATCCACGGCAACGTTTTTTGAAAAACGACAAGAAATCATTGGTTTTATAACAACTCTCTACACTGAAAGGTAGGGTGTATATTTTTGTTTTTTAAAGGTATGATTGTTATTGGTTAACAAAAACAGATTGTAAGTAACATTATATATGATAAGCTGATATGTTGAAAAGTCAAGCACACTTCCTGTCTTGTGTAGGAACATTGTGTGCTGAACTTGTGACCTGTGAGCTCAGTGCAGTGTTCCATGACCTGTTTTTATGGTAACAGGCAGAAGGCAGATTGGGGGAAGGGTTGAAATGTATTTCAGTTGGAAAGGGTTGAAATGTTTAACCAATAGAAATGTGTGTTTGCTTTTGAGTTTATGTGCGAAGGATTGTGATTTGATGTTTACATGTATATGTGTGGAAAATGAAAGGGAAACTTTTCCATTCTTTGCTTTTGCTGAGAGGTGCACAGTGCAGAGATTCTGTAAAAGAAAATATGGTGAGTGATTGATATACTCCTTAATCTACAAAAGAACTTGAAAGATGAGTTATTTAATTGTGAGGGGATGTATGTAGACTGTTTTGATTTTAATCAGACTAATGTATTTTTCCTGCTAAAGTGTAGGGAGTACTTTTTTTCTCTACAATGTGTGTGCATGTAGAAACCATTCTGTGATAGGCATTTGTGTTTTTTATGTGTTTGTAGACAGATAACTGTGCAGTTTTTATATTTTGGTAGAATTAGAAACCAGTCATTGTTTATGAATTTGTGAAATGAGTTATGTTATGTTTCTATACTAAAATGTAGTACTACTTCTAGATGTGTTTTGATTTAGTGCAAGGGATAGTGTTGTTTGTCTAGAATCACACAGTGAGTCTGTGTAATTTTTGAACCACTGTGAGAGAAGCATTTGGTAATATTGTGTATTTGCTGACAGATAACTGTTTTAAAACCAGTCAGGTTGTCAAGTTTTAGTAGCATTAGAAGACAGTTATGGCTTATGCTTTCATTAAATGAGTGAGGCATTGACAGTAAATTGCAGTCGTGAAATATGTAGATTGTGTGCAGTTCCCTTACCACTTGCACTGTAGTGAATGAGTTTTGGTAATCTCATAGGCATAGTGGTGCTTGTCTAGAATCACACTGTGAGTTAGTGTGTATTTGGGATCAGTGTGAGAGAATCATTTGGTAACATCATGTATTTGCTGACAGATAACTGTTTTCAAATCTGTCATGTTGTGAAGTTTTATTAGCATTAGAATCCAGTCTTTGCTTATATGTTGATTAAATGAGTCATGCTTTGACACTGATGTGCTGTACTTAAATATGTGGATTGTGTGCAGTACCATTAACTCTTCCAGACTAGTGAATGAGTTTTGGTAAACTCCTAGGATAGTGTTGCTTGTCTAAAATCACACTGTGAGTCTGTGTGCATTTGGGTAAGGATTGTGAGAGAAGCATTTGGTAACATCGTGTATTTGCTGACAAATAACTGTTTTAAAACCTGTCATGTTGTCAAGTTTTAGTAGCATTAGAAGACAGTTATGGCTTATGCTTTCATTATATGAGTCAGGCATTGACAGTAAATTGCAGTCGTGAAATATGTAGATTGTGTGCAGTTCCCTTATCACTTCCAGTGTAGTGAATGAGTTTTGGTAAACTCCTAGGGATACTGGTGCTTGTCTAGAATCACACTGTGAGTCTTTGTGCATTTGGGAACCACTGTGAAAGAAGCGTTTGGTAACATCGTGTATTTGCTGACAGAAAACTGTTTTAAAACTTGTCATGTTGTCAAGTTTTAGTAGCATTAGAAGCCAGTCTTTGCTTATGTGTTGATTAAATGAGTCAGGCATTGACACTAAAGTGCAGTCGTGAAATGTGTAGATTGTGTGCAGTTCCCTTATCACTTCCAGTGTAGTGAATGAGTTTTGGTAAACTCCTAGGAATACTGGTGCTTGTCTAGAATCACACTGTGAGTCTGTGTGCATTTGGGAACCACTGTGAGAGAAGCGTTTGGTAACATCGTGTATTTGCTGAGAGAAAACCGTTTTAAAACCTGTCATGTTGTCAAGTTTTAGTAGCATTAGAAGACAGTCTTTGCTTATGTGTTGATTAAATGAGTCCGGCATTGACACTAAAGAGCAGACGTGAAATATGTAGATTGTGTGCAGTTCCCTTATCACCTCCAGTGTAGTGAATGAGTTTTGGTAAACTCCTAGGGATACTGGTGCTAGTCTAGAATCACACTGTGAGTCTTTGTGCATTTGGGAACCACTGTGAAAGAAGCGTTTGGTAACATTGTGTATTTGCTGACAGAAAACTGTTCTAAAACTTGTCATGTTGTCAAGTTTTAGTAGCATTAGAAGCCAGTCATTGCTTATGCGTTGATTAAATGAGTCAGGCATTGACACTAAAGGGCAGTCGTGAAATATGTAGATTGTGTGCAGTTCCCTTACCACTTCCACTGTAGTGAATGAGTTTTGGTAAGCTGCTAGGGATAGTGTTGTTTGTCTAGAATCACACTGTGAGTCTGTGTGTATTTGGGAACCACTGTGAGAGAAGTGTTTGGTAACATCGTGTATTTGCTGACAGATAAGTGTTGTAAAACATGTTACGTTGTCAAGTTTTAGTAGCATTAGAAGACAGTTATGGCTTATGCTTTCATTATATGAGTCAGGCATTGACAGTAAATTGCAGTTGTGAAATATGTAGATTGTGTGCAGTTCCCTTACCACTTGTACTGTAGTGAATGAGTTTTGGTAAACGCATAGGGATAGTGGTGCTTGTCTAGAATCACACTGTGAGTTAGTGTGTATTTGGGATCACTGTGAGAGAAGCATTTGGTAACATCATGTATTTGCTGACAGATAACTGTTTTAAAACCTGTCATGTTGTGAAGTTTTAGTAGGTTTAGAATCCAGTCTTTGCTTATGCGTTGATTAAATGAGTCATGCGTTGACACTGATGTGGTGTACTTAAATATGTAGATTGTGTGCAGTACCATTTACTCTTCCAGAGTAGTGAATGAGTTTTGGTAAACTCCTAGGATAGTGTTGCTTGTCTAAAATCACACTGTGAGTCTGTGTGCATTTGGGTAAGGATTGTGAGAGAAACATTTGGTAACATCGTGTATTTGCTAACATATACCTGTTTTAAAACCGGTCATGTTGTGAAGGTTTAGTAGCATTAGAAGCCAGTCTTTGCTTATGCTTTTATTAAATGAGTCAGGCTTTGACACAAAAGTGCAGTCCTGAAATATGAAGATTGTGTGCAGTTCGCTTACCACTTCCACAGTAGTGAATGATTTTTGGTAAACTCCTAGGTATAGTCATTCCTGTCTAGAATTACACTGTGAGTCTGTGTGCATTTGAGAACCACTGTGAGAGAAACATTTGGTAACATCGTGTATTTGCTGACAGATAACTAATTTAAAACCTCTCATGTTGTCAAGTTTTAGTAGCATTAGAAGCTAGTCTTTGCTTATGCATTGATAAAATGAGTCAGGGTTTGACACTAAGGTGCAGTACCAAGTACTATTCTGTTCACTGTGGCAGAACTGAAAATTTAAAAGTTTTACCTATGCACTGTCCTAGAAGTAGTCTGATTATTTAGTCAGTTTCTAAGTACCAAATAGATTGTTTCAAATAAAAGTGTTCTGACATACTATACACTTGTCTTTCACACCTTCAATTCCCCAGTCAGTATCCGTTCACTTCCAGCAAACACCCTGTCACTGCTGTTGCACTCGTCTAGTGACCCATTCAGCATCATGTACTAATCCATTCACAGCGCCAAACCCTAATAAATTCACCCAGGCACTCTCCTTGCACTACTCTAATCATACAGTCAGTACACAAGTGCTCATCCAGTGACCCAGGCCTTAGTATATGGACTGCTTCAAACCCTTATCCTCTATGTATGCAGTCCTCTAACCACCTGCACAATTGTCTTTCACACCTTCAATTCCCTAGTCAGTATCCATACACTTCCAGGAAATACACTGTCACTCTCGTTGCGGTCCTCTAGTGACCCATTCAGCACCATGTACTAATCCATTCACTGTGCTAAAACCCAAACACTTATAAATTCACCAAGATATTATCTTTGCAGTACTCTAATCATTCAGTCAGTGCCTACGTATTCATACACTGAGCCAGGCCTTAGCACATGGACTGCTTCAAACCCCTATGCACTATGCATGCAGTCTTCTAACCACCTAGACACTTGTCTTTCACACTTTCAATTTCCTAGTCAGTATCCAAACAGTCCAGTACTTGTCACTGCCTTTGCACTCCTCTAGTGACCCATTCTGTACCAAGTACTAATCTATTCCCTGTGCGAAAAGCCTAGCACTTATAAATTCACCTAGGCACTCTCCTTGCTGTACGATAATCATTCAGTCAGTACCCAAGTAGTCATGCAGTGAGCCAGGCCTTAGCACATGGACTGCTTTAAATGCCTATGCAGTATGGATGCAGTCCTCTAATCACCTACACAGTTGTGTTTCACACCTTCTATTCCCTAGTTGGTATTCATACTCTTCTAGCAAACACCCTGTGAGTCACCCAGTGTGTCTCCTTATAGTACTGTAATCATTTAGTCAGTTAGCATGTAGTCTTTTAGTGAGGTAGGCTTTAGGGCATGAACTGCTTCAAAGTAGTATGCACTATGCATGTAGTGTTTTAATGATCGTCACACTTGTGGTTCAGGGCTATAGTTTCATAGTCAGTTTTTATATAAAATGTGTTTGTACAGTAATGGAATAGTATAAATTTGAAAGTTATTAATATACATTTATTTGTCATTCTTTTTTACAGATACAGAACAGGAGTGTTTCTCATCTGTTTGCACTCTTCTCGTGCAAGATTGTTTGGATGAAGGGTCCTTAGGTGTTTCATCATACTTGCTGTGCCGCACGAGTATTTTTTGTTAGGATCTCCTCGTAACAGAACTCTTTGGCAAATCTTGCGAGTGACGAAGGTGGCATTGGTCTTTGTTTGCTCCTTGGAAAAAGTAAAAAATGTCCTCACCACTGAAGAAAAACGTTGTTGGTGTGGTGCCTTCTGCAAAACATTTTCTTCAGATTCGGTAAATATTTTAAAGCGGCAACATTTACAATTTTTGTAAGTTAAACTTATAAAATTTTGTTAGCTGTATGCATTTTATATATCTGTGATCTGTTTCTTGTGGTATTTTGTTGAGAATACCATGTTGTTTTTTTTTTAACAATCTTTCTTATTTTCCAGGTCTGTCATCGACATCCATTGTCCCCACAGTAGTGTTCCGCCTTGTTGTTTTTTATTATTGTTGTTACATTTTGTTTATTAGTTTATTGTTCATATATATGTTAATAAAAAAATAAAGTTTGAAAATAGTTTTTCGTTTATATATTTATTATTATAAAAAATAAAGTTTGAAAAAAAAATTAATAACGTTTTTGGTTGTTCTCTTAACTGCTGTGTGACTCTTTCTTGTTCTTATTACTGTTATTTGATGGAGTCCACCATGGTGTTACATTTTGGGGCACTTATCGCTGGAATACTGGTGATATCCGCAGTTTGCATCAACTTCTGAATAGTGTGTTAGATTTATCTCAACTTTACTTCCGTTAAAGTGCTGATAATGAAATGGAGAGTAGCCGTTCCCGTGCAAAAAGACACGAGGTGCACCTTTCCGATTTATTCTAAATACTGAAATCCTGTATTGAATTGCACTGAGGTATTGGCTGCACTTAAAGTGTACACACAAAATCTATTAAGAAATCACATTGTATTTATATTGATTGGGAATAGTGCGTCAGGTGCTGGATCTTGATGAGATACACTGCTCAGTTCGTATATTGTTCTGCACACAAAAAAAATCACATCACAACTTTCACACCAATTGCAATGCGAAACAAATTCCGGCGATAAGACACGTTAGCACCAGGGATTTTACACCTGATTTCTGCTGGTGTTATGCAGGACAACTACCTGCACCATGAAAGGGAACACAGCCAAGAGCCACACCAAAACACCCACAGGTACCATAGAGTCAATGAGCATGATACAGGGATATCCTTGAGGGCCAGAAGACTCATCTCAACAACTCCAGGACCGCCAATGCCCCCCAAACCCACATCTTAGTAAGTGTGTCCCTGTGGTCATTGTCTTAGCATGATAGGCATGAGCCCTGCAACATCACAGTGTGCTGTCACCTCAGCGTTGGCAGTGAGCCTGGATGTGTAGCTACGCATGCATCCTCCTGCATGCACAACTGGCGTGTGCGGGTCTGGGGTTCACAGGTCAGTGCAGGGGTGTGCCTATCCGGCAAGGGGAACGGCGTGTCTCGGACATGTCCGTGTACAGGAAGTGCGGTAAGTGTGTCTCTGTGTTCTGGTGTGGCCTGCTACAAGAGCCGCAGCAGTTGATGTTGTAAACTGGCATGCACCACCTCCAAACGGCACTGTGATGTTGTAGTTGGAATGAAGCAGGACATGAGCAAATAGGCATTACAATGGTGTGCCATAGGAGTGCACGAGATACAACAGCGCACCGTACAAAAGTGCGGGGGCTCGTGGGAGGGAGGTGCAGCCGTTTGGCAACATAACACACAGTGAACTCGACCATGTGCCACATGCTGGGCATCTCATCCATGATGACCACGGTCGCAGACATCCCACAACACCAACAACTGGCCTTTGTACACATCCTGTATGAATGCAGCGTGGTTTTCACTTCTATGCTCGTTCAGTGGTGTGATGTTGGCGGGTTGTGTGACTTGTGCTGCTTGTTGGTGTGTTTCATTTTGGCCATTGTTAGTCTATATGTGTGTTGTACTTAATTGTGCATGTGTGCCATTCTGCCCATCTCCCCCCTCCCCCCACTCCCTGCTTCTTCCTCTTCCTAGTGCTGTTGTGTCTATAATTTTATTGCTGCACACATAAATACATGTATAGAATAAATTAGAATAGTTCCTTGATTGTTTTAGGTTTCAAAACTTCTCTATTGGTTTCTTTTTAATTTTCCATATGAACCTTTTTTTAATATTCAACAACATATAGAAGTCAGAAGTGCAACGTATTCTATCAACACACTTTCTAGAACATTCTACAACACGTGCAGGTTAAAAGTTCATCAATTTTTTAAAACTTAACGATATTTTTTTGTAACATTTTCTTGAATATTTAACGACACGTGCAGGTTAAAAGTTGACGATTGTTTTAAGTTCGAACAGTGCCTTCCAAATGCAAGTAGCAGGTGTGGTTGATCTGAGCCAATTTTATCCTTTGATATGTACTCCACGTTGAAACTGCTTTTTCTTAACCAATCACAAAACTAATGCGCACCCTACTTTTAAAAAAGAATGCTTTTCATGATATCTTTAGAGATAAGTTATAGATAGGAATTAGCATTTAAAAAACCTTTGAAATTCACTGAAAAAACCATAGGTTTCATGCACGTTATAGTTAGGAATTGGCATTTAAAAAACCTTTGAAATTCACTGAAAAAACCAAAGGTTTCAGGGGCGTTATAGTTAGGAATTGGCATTTAAAAAACCTTAGAAATTCACTGAAAAAACCATAGGTTTCAGGGGCGTTATAGTTAGCTGGACATTTCCCTCGTACAAAACCCTAGAAATTCCCCTGTTATAGTTAGTTCAGCTAACTATAACTCGCGCCCCCGCAATGCACTGCTGATGACGTCACATATTACATCACTCATGACATGGTCAGTGACATCACTGATGACATCACTGATGACATCTCAAATGACATCACTGATGACATCACTGATGACGTCATCTATGTGATAAATTAGTACACCTTCTCACACCCTAATATAACTTTTGATACACCAACTCAAAATTTCAGACGGCCATTTTGAAGACCATAGATACTCAAATACCAATAACTACATACCCACTCATTGACTCTTAGGTCTACATGCACCTCCACTCACTCACCTGTACAGTCACTCATACTTACAGTCACTCTGTACAAGACTATCATATGCATTCATACAGATATATAGACACTCACACACTGCCAATCATCCATTGAGGTACTGACACACCTAGTCAGTTGTGCAAATTATTAAACACAGTCCAATTGACTCACCTATACAGTTAAACACACTCAAGTTCACTTACTCATAAAAATACTAAAAAATGTTGACACTCTTATTCAATTACTAGTACAAGCACACACTCATCCATACAGCCAGTCCCGCAATCACACACTCTCATATATAGATAGTTATTTACTCTTATACACACATACACTGTGTTTCACATATGTAGTTGCTGTCACATGTACAACTGAGATATACATTCAATCACTAACACACCCTTACATACACTCACCCAACCATACAGTCCATCACAGTTGCACTCTTAAAACCATGCACCCATAGAATCACCCACTCACACATCTATGCACAGAGTCACACACCCCACCCACACATACACTCAGGCACCCATACAGATACTCAGACAACCAATCAATAACCCATAGAGACACTCATATTGCTATTCACAAAACCATGCAGCCGTTTATACACCAACAGATAGACAGATACAGACATTCACACAGTTTAGTCACTAGTCTGCAGTAAGATACATTTAATGACTCACTTATAGAGTCAGTTACGCACCTAGAAAATCATCCATTCACACACTTGTACACCCACTCATTCTTCCATCGGCCTTTCCCTATATATATTAAACATATTAAAACTATTCAGAAACACAGACTCAATGGATGACGTCATCAGTGATGTCATCAGTGATGTCATTTGAGATGTCATCAGTGATGTCATCAGTGATGTCACTGACCATGTCATGAGTGATGTAATATGTGACGTCATCAGCAGTGCATTGCGGGCGCGCGAGTTAGAGTTAGCTGAACTAACTATAACAGGGGGATTTCTAGGGTTTTGTACGAGAGAAATGTCCAGCTAACTATAACGCCCCTGAAACCTATGGTTTTTTCAGTGAATTTCTAAAGTTTTTTAAATGCCAATTCCTAACTATAACGCCCCTGAAACCTTTGGTTTTTTCAGTGAATATATATATAAATATATATATATAAACTACCTACTGGCGGTCGCCAGTAGGTAGTTATAGTTAGGACCCTGTTTCCATAGGAAAACCGCAACATTCTATTTTGAATAACTTTGGCACCGGTCGACGAATCCTCGCGAAATTTTCAAAATAGGTGGGGCGCTACGCTCCGCTCCTACCCTGAAAGCCTCGGGGGGATTCGTCAAGCGGGGGCTGAGATAAAAGGGGGGTCCCAAAACGCGTTTTTCCTATGCATTTTTCCATAGGACCTTTAGACACAGCTACAGCCCGAACGGCTGAACAGAGTTACTTGAAATTTGGCAGAGAGGTAGTCCTCAGGTCAAGGAAGTGCCTTTTGTAGGTTTGGTGTAAATCTGTTCAGTAGATTCTGAGAAAATAGCCTTTAAATCAATATATATATCTGAGGCAGCTTACGGTGCGCTTACGGTGCGCTTACCGTACGCGTACGGTGACGTGCGCGAGCGCGATTCTGATTGGCTGTTAGATCTTAGTAAACATTCGAATCGTCCGAAACCAGGAAGCGGCGGCCGCCATTTTCTCTCTCGCACTCTGAAGAAATTGTAAAACCTTACATTTCACAGCGAAGCGCAAAATATGTCTTGCATGTGCGCACGGTGGGCAAAGCGCATCGCGCTTACATGGCACATCCACGGCACTAACTTCGCAAAGATGGTGCGCGGTGCGCGAAGCACGGAACGAACTGCGTTAAGTGGGCGCGCACGCCACGAATGGCGTAAAGTAACTTAGCATTTAAAAAACCGTACAAATTCACTGAAAAAACCATAGGTTTCACACACGTTATAGTTAGGAATTAGCATTTAAAAAACCTTGCAAATTCACTGAAAAAACCATAGGTTTCACACATGTTATAGTTAGCTGGACATTTTACTGATAAAAAACCAATGAAATTCCCCCGTTATAGTTAGTGCAGGCAACTATAACTCACGCGACCGCAATTCTCTGCTGATGACATATGTGTCTTTATGAAAAAAAAATATTTGTAATATATGTATAGCTAAAATTTAATGGAAGAAGACATGGGCAAATAAGTGTCTAAATACAGTATTAGCATCAGCAGAGGATTGCGGTCGCGTGAGTTATAGTTGCCTGCACTAACTATAACGGGGGAATTTCATTGGTTTTTTATCAGTAAAATGTCCAGCTAACTATAACATGTGTGAAACCTATGGTTTTTTCAGTGAATATATATATATATATATACTCACTCCATCTCCTCCTTTTTTCAAGCAGAGAAGGGGACACAGCCGGGCTCTGAGACACCTGTTTATTTGTTACTCTGACATTACGCGTTTCGGTGACAAGCCTTCCTCTGATGCCTGGGGTGCATGGGGTTGCTTTTGCTATTCTTTTTATACATGCTCCTCCCCCTCTTTTTGACAGAAGCACACCTGATCCGCATTTGCTTTAGAAAACGTTCAAACAGTACTATGAAGACTTCAAGTCCCATAATGCATTGTGTTCTTCACACGGGAGAACGTCTTCTTCAACCCTGGATTTTGCACACGGTAAGTGTGGGCTGTTGAAAGCGTAGTCAGGTTCACAACCCCCGCAATGTTCAAGGCAAACAAGCAGTCCCTTTGCCCCTACCACAGTTTTCCGACGGCAGCAAACAATATATATATATATATATATATATCTATGCACATTCAAAACCTCCACCGAAAGCTGCCACTCACATTCCAGGCGGGTGCTGCTACTTCGCGGTGGTGGACTGCGATTCAATCACTTCAGATTCCTTCGTACCACAAAGTTCATACCGCACGCACGAGTCCAAATAAATAAATTATTTTAACACGTTTGTATATACATACATATATACACATACATAATACTCTTACCTTTATACTTACATTTTGCGTGGTAATGGCATGTGTTGTAAAGGGCAGGATTGTGGTAAAAAAACTGTGTAGTAAAGGAATATGTGGTAAAGACGGATGAGTTGTTAAGCTTTCATTAAGCTTTCGTCGTAATGCATGGTTCAGACCGCGATGTAATTGCTGTTTCCCTATCATGTATTGCTGCTGGTGCTCGTATTTTGAGTTGTGATCCTCTACTCACCCCTTTGACCTACCAGCACCCCCCCCCCCCCAAGAAGCCTTTGACTGCACGACTCGTGCTACCACTGAGAGTAAGGGGTACTTGGCCCAGTTGCTCAGGATCTACAATAGTTTGACCCCTCGGTCTCCCTCCCTCCATCTCCGCCTCCCTGTCTCTGTCTCTCTGTGTCTCCCTCCCTCTCCCTCTGTCTCCCTCCCTCTGTCTCCCCCAGACTGCGCCTCTCTGTCTCCATCACCCTCTGTCAACCTCTGTCTCCCTCCCTCTTCCTCTGTAAGGGGTACTTGGCCCAGTTGCTCAGGATCTACAATAGTTTGACCCCTCGGTCATCACGATTAAAAGACCTCATCCCTCACGGTTGTGACCAGTAGCCCTTGCTTGCCCCATGGTCTTCTGAACAGAGCTTTGAGAGGTTTACTCAACCTCAGAAGGGTAAAAGGCTGAGCTATTGTTAATGGGATTTGATTCTTTGACTTGCACATCTTTGCAGCAGCTGCTTAATAGACTGAGCTCTCTTACCACCTTCAAAAGTAAATCAATACTTTATGGATAGCAATCTCCCTTTAGGGTTGTTCTCAATCAGTTTCCTTAAGCTGCCCTAACTTTTTCAAAATAACAGAGAATTAACCCATGCCATGGGAAAAATAATAATGAAAGGATTTTGGCCCACAAGTGGTTCCACAATGATGCCACAAATTGGTCCTCTAACCCATGGAGGTCAAGAAGAGACAACAGTTGCTCCTATGGCTTAACCGTTGGTACCACTGGCACTGCTCGTGCTATCTCTAGTCTCAGATGTCATGATGGTAGTTCCAGAAACAGAATGTGAACAAGTTTCCATGAGCCACATTTACCTTTTGTAGTTTCCACTCAATTCCCAATCTCTGAGCAGCAAATAAGAGTCTGTTGAGGAGTGAGGGGACAAGGTGGTCACCTCTGATGCTATGATTTGTCAAAAAGGTGTGTTATGTCACTTCCACTAAATTGTGGTGTATTGGCATCCATGCTCTAGCATGTGGTTTGTGCTAAAACTGATATAGTATTCATCCATGGCGAGTTGGACATTTAAAGATCATGAGCTGGCTTCCACATATTATGGTAAATGGGCAGTTAATATGGTTAATTGAAGGTTATTAGTAACTCCATTGTGCCATACACTTCTGTTCATGGGCAGAGATGTGTTAAGGCATGGGTACTCACAAACTTTCTCTCAGGGTCCAAATTTACAGTGTGGTTTGTGGCCGAGGGCCGCACCAGTCGGGGCGGGGTCAGAGGGGTAGGGGCGGGGCTAAAGCAAAAAAAAATTGTGACCATGAGGTTGAACACAGGTCCCTGCAGCAGACGCCTTCGTCCACTGAGCCACCAGACCCGGCATACACATATCTCTCTCTCTCTCTCTCTCTCTCTCTCTCTCTCTCTCTCTCTCTCTCTCTCTCTCTCTCTCCCCCTCCCTCCCCTCTCCCTCTCCCTACCCCCTCTCTCCCCTCTCCCTCTCCCTCCCTCTCCCTCCCTCTCTCCCCCTCTCTCCTCTTCTCTCCCTCCCCCTCCCCCTCCCTCTCCCTCCCTCTCTCCCCCTGTCTCTCTCTCCCCCTGTCTCTCTCTCCCCGTCTCTCTCTCTCCCTGTCTCTCTCTCCCCGTCTCTCTCTCTGTCTCTCTCTCCCCGTCTCTCTCTCCCCGTCTCTCTCTCTGACTCTCTCTCCCTGTCTCTCTCCCTGTCTCTCTCCCTGTCTCCCTCCCTCTGTCGCCCTCCCTCTTCCTCCCTCCTCCCTCTGTCTCCCTCCTCCCTCTCTGTCTCCCTCCTCCCTCTCAGTCTCCCTCCCTCCCAGTCTCTCTCCCTCCCTCTGTCTCCCTCCCTCTCCCTCTGTCTCTCTCCTCTGTCTCCCTCCCTGTCTCCGTCTGTCTGTCTCCCTCTGTCTCTCACCCTCTGTCTCTCTCCCGCTCCCTCCCGCTCCCTCCCTCTCCCTCCGTCTCCCTCCCTCTGTCTCCCTCCCTCCCTGTCTCCCTCCCTCCCCGTCTCCCTCCCCGTCTCCCTCCCTCCCTCTCCCTCCCTCCCTCTCCCTCCCTCCCTCTATCTCCCTCCGTCTCCCTCCCTCCCTCTGTCTCCCTCCCTCCGTCTCCCTCCCTCCATCTCCCTCCCTCTGTCCCTCTCCCTCTATCTCTCTCTGTCTCTCTCCCTGTCTCTCTCCCTCCCTCTGTCTCCCTCCCTCTCCCTCTGTCTCCCTCTCCCTCCCTCTGTCACCCTCTGTCTCCCTCCCTCCCTCTGTCACCCTCTGTCTCCCTCCCTGTCTCCCTCCCTCTGTCTCTCTCCCTCCGTCTCCCTCCCTCTCCCTCTGTCTCTCTCCCTCCATCTCCCTCTGTCTCTCTCCCTCCATCTCCCTCTGTCTCTCTCCCTCCGTCTCCCTCCATCTCCCTCCCTCCGTCTCCCTCCCTCTGTCTCCCTCCCTCCGTCTCTCTTGTCTCCCTCCCTCTCTCTCCCTGTCTCTCTCCCTGTCTCTCTCCCTCCCTCTGTCTCCCTCCCTCTCCCTTTGTCCCCCTCCCTGTCTCCCTCTGTCTCCCTCACTCCCTCTGTCACCCTCTGTCTCCCTCCCTGTCTCCCTCCCTCTCCCTCTGTCTCTCTCCGTCTCCCTCCCTCCCTCTGTCTCCCTCCCTCCGTCTCTCTCTCTGTCTCTCTCTCTGTCTGTCTCCCTCCCTCTATCTCTCCCTGTCTCTCTCCCTCCCTCTGTCTCCCTCCCTCCATCTCCGCCTCCCTCCCTCTCCCTCTCTGTGTCTCCCTTCCTCTCCCTCTCTCTGCCTCCCTCCCTCTCCCTCTGTCTCCCTCCCTCTGTCTCCCCCAGACTGCGCCTCTCTGTCTCCATCACCCTCTGTCAACCTCTGTCTCCCTCCCTCTTCCTCTGTCTTCCTCTCCCTCCCTCCATCACCCTCTTCATCTCATCCCCTGTGTGTGTGTCAGCCCTCAGCCCGGGCTGAGACAGCTTCCCAGCGCGCACACACAGCCGCACCCGAGTACTTCACAGGTCTTTAATAGACCATTTACATGTTAATAAAGCTTTGTTGTATTTCACCTCTTAGGCCCCCTTAACAGTTAAGGCATGGGCAAAGTGGGGAAATGCCCAGGGCCCCCACCTTCAGGGTGCCCCATTGTAAAGTGAACATTCTCAGATTCGATCACTTTGTCTCACTTCTATTCAATTCTCTGTCAGAACTTTTATCTTCCTGCATCTACCCCTCATACTCTTTCTCTCTACCCAGTGTCTTTTTAAGAATTTTTGGGACCTAAGCAAGACATATTTCAGCTACTTTTATGTGGAAGCTAAAGTATAATATTGTTTGGCATTTGGGAGTCCAGATCTATCGCCGGCCAGAGGACCTGGTGGAGGGCAACCTGGGACGAGCCGTGACGGCGATTAGGACTCAGATGGCATTCTGGAGCACGCTTGCCCTGTCGGTCACTGGCCGAATAGCGCTCGTCAAGATGGTAGTGCTGCCTCGTCTGTTGTACTACTTTGCCAATCTGCCGCTGTACATACCTGCGTCTTTTTTCACAAGCCACATGTGCTCCCTCCGGGACTTTGTATGGGGAGCGGCACGCCACAGGGTCGCACTGCCCAAGCTATGCCTCCCCGTAGGGCAGGGCGGGCTCGCAATGCCCTGTCTTGAACACTACTATTTGGCAGCGCAGTTGCAATGGGTGGCCCGGTGGCTGGCGGACAGATGTCGGGAGGACACTGCGACGGCAGGGAGCCCTCCGCTGGCATTGGCGGAGCTCCTGCGGATCTTTCACCCGACGACGGGTGCTTTGCGGCCCACGCCAGTGCTGTTAGCGGTGGCGTGTAAATGCTACCGTAGAAGCCTCCGGCTCACCAGTACCAGGCTCCCTTATGCCCCGGCTATACCCTTGGAAGGTTCCCCTTGCGGCCGGGACACGCTTGGGGCCGCGGAGCTGAGGGACTGGCATGCGGTCGATATCCACACCTTAGAGGACCTATACCGTGAGGGAGAGCTTTTGCCATTTGCGACCCTGGGTGAGGAGACGGGGCTAGCGCAGGGCCAGTTTCTCCGCCATCGGGCACTGATGGAGACGCTGGCAGGTCACTGGGGAGACCTACGGGAAGAGCCGGAACAACACTTGGTGATGCAATATCTCCATGTCATGGGCCGAGGGGGGCACCTGATTAAATGGTTTGCCGCGGCCTTACGCGCGCACGCGGCACCAAGCCTGGGGACATTACGCGAGAAATGGGAGGCGGACCTTGCCCGCCCCATGGCGGATAAAGAATGGGAAAAGGCGTGACAGGGGCCAAGGAGGGGGCCTAGAAATATGAGATTCCGCCAAATACAGTTCTTCGTCTTGCATAGGGCCTACCTAACGCCTGCGGCCATTAATAGATATTTCCACCGTGTGGATGCAAGCTGCCCCCGTTGTGCGGAGGTTGATGCTGACCTGCTCCACATGTTGTGGGGTTGCCCGGAACTGAGTACATACTGGCAGGCGATACACGAGATGCTCCGCAGGTGCACAGGGCGGGAGATCCCCCCTGAATGGCCTACTTACCTGTTGCACCTCTTTCATAGGTCACCCCCGGTTAAGGTTGCCTCTCGTTTTATAGATTTGGGGATCATAGTGGCAAAGCGACTTATCACTAGGCGCTGGAAGGCAGACACTGCGCCGCATTTGCGGGCGTGGCGAGGCTCTTTGCTGGTCTGGGCCAAGGCGGAGGAGGTGGCACTCCGGAGGGAAGAAACACTGGGCCTCCGGGTGACGCCAATCGCATCCCAATGGGGAGAGATGCTGCAGGTCCTGTTACAGTCCGATGGGGTGGCCCTGGCTGGGGACGGTGGCGAGCTGCAGGAGCCGCGTTAGACGCAGGGGGGCTGCCCGATCTGACGGGGTGTCGCGGCGCTGGGTATGCCTGATTTGATACTGATGACAATGCATGCCGCGGCTCGGATGATAGTAAACATGACAATCCTGGGGGTGGGGGCCGGGGGGAGGAACTCGACGGGAGTGGGGTTTGAGGGAGAAGGGCAACTAGAATTACACTTGAGAGCTGCTGTTGGATGTTGTTTTAGTTGTTATGTTGTAGACGGGACAGTTCCCCAGTTGCAGGATGGGACGTTCAGCGATGTTTGAATATCGATCTGGGGGTGCACGGGGAAACGTACGTCCTTGGCAAAAGAGACTGCGGCTTGAGGCTTTCCGCTAGTTAGGTGACTGCAACACCACGCGTGATGATAGCTTTCCTTACAGACTCACAGGTTACAACTTTAGTCAATGCTAAACGCCACTCAATTGGTGCAAAGTGTTATGATTATATGTGACATGTTCTGAGACTTCACTGTGCATTAGTTGTAATTATGCTCTCTGCCATTATGAGATGTACTGTATGATTCTCGCTGCAAAACTTAATAAACAGATTTCTAAATAAATAATATTGTTTGGCATTGTGCAGGCTTAATATATCAGAAAATTGGTAATACAACTCAAAGTTGTTCTGAACAAGGGGGCCCAAAATGTGTGTTACCCAGAGCCCTAAAAATCCTTGAAATAACACTATTTATGGCTGAAACTAAAATCCGAGTCGTGAGTGGATACCACACCCTGAAGGCTCTCCCCTAAGCAGTTTTTGATAAGGGAAACCTGGCAAAATCTGATTGGGCTGGGAGCCCCAGGATGGAGGGAAATCATGTGCCAGTCAATGTGCAAACATCGATACCTGCACAGTGGAGTTGCCAGTGGTTCATGGGGCCTCCAAGTGCAAGGAACGATGTAGACATCCTGACCGCAGTTTGAACTGTAAAGTTCAGTGACCAGGGTTCAGTGGGCCCAGGTACACTGCACCTGCTGCTTCAATTTAAGCCCCTCCCCTGTTCCAGCAGCAATTGTCAATGGTCATAATACTACTGAAACGCCCATCCCGGAATTATTATAGCCTGTGGCATTGGTAATTCTGGGTGCAGGATACGATTTACGAGGCAGTTTTCCCCGCACACGTTTTAACAGTAGCCTAAGTGGAAATTTACAAGAGGGGAGTCCCTAGAGAAGGGATAATAACAGACACCTCAACAGTTTCTTTGCAATGGGAAAACGTGCACGTGCAGCCCTGGCCAGTGAAGGAAGTGGGCCATCTGTTATTGGGACCGTCGTAACAACAAAAACAGATTTGGAAAATGAGTAGGCGGCCGCTAGCAGTAAAATAAAGATAGACGCTGCGTATCCAGACTAGTGCACTGCTGCAAAAATTAGCTGCCAGCTCAGTGGCAAAGCCCTTTTCTGCTGCTCTCCCTGGACACAGGAAATGAAAGTGGAAAACGGCTTGCATATTTATGAGGCATCAGCAGAGCAGCTATTCTTAAACTGAGGTAAGTGCCGCGAGCTCCCTTGTATGAATTGAGCGGGAACTTAACGAACCCGGGATGACCTGCGCCAGGAATGTCGGTGGCCCTCTCTTGCGTCCTCGTGGGCAAGGGCGGCAATCCGCTGTACATCAGAAGCACATGTGAAAGTGTGTCTTCAATTCCAGGAAAACCGAAGATTGCCATCCGTAGGGCTTGCTAGCACTCGGTTAGCTTTAAGGAGCATATCTTTTTGTGAATGTTTGTATTGCTTTCTATGAAACACATACAATAAATCAAAGTAACAGGAACATTATTTGACAGGCAACATTGGCTTTGTCTCCAGCCTTTTAAGACTTCCACACAACGCCAGATCCCGTGCCTCAGTCATTCTTCACAGTGACCTACATTCAATGTTTTCTTTAAAATGCTTAGTCACAAGTCTGCCAACGTATCTCGCAGGCGCTCATGCGGACGCTTCTGCCTCGCGACACGAAGCAAAATAAAGCATCTGTGCATAACATTGTGAAGGCCCACATACATAGGGTGACTAGATTTGGAGACTCAAAAACAGGAACAGGTCAGACATAAAAGTAGGACTAAAGCCTTTAGTCCTACTTCTATATCAGGCCTGTCCCGTTTTTTTGCGTAGCCTTGTAAATGTGCGTGATACACACACGCACACACACATACAGCGTGTGTGTATGTGTGCGTGGGTGTGTGTGTGTGTGTGTGTGTGTGTGCAGGGCCGGCTTTAGGGCAGTGCGATTGGTGCAGTCGCAGTGGGAGCTGACCTGTGGAGGGGGCGCCGACCTCAGGGGGTTGGAGGGGGGGGGTGCTGTATTTAACCCCTTCCCCGCTCATGACGGAACCACTCCGTCATGAGCCACGGGCGCCGTGTGCTCATGACGGAGTGGTTCCGTCATGCTGCGGCCGTTGGCGGCCGCTCCTCCCACGCGGCGCTAATTCCCCGCCTGAGCGGGCGATTAGCGCAGTGGGTGGAGTCATGACGGAACCACGCCGTCATGGGCACAGCTCACCCGTGCCTCATGACGGCGTGGTTCCGTCATGAGCACAGCGGCGCCGTCCAGCCCCCAAACCCCCCCAGCGCTGCGGCGGAATTCGCGCCGCAGCGAAGGGGTTAACTATAGCTTATGATTGGAGAGATGAGGGGCACTTTTGCCCCAGGGTAGTGAGACAATCCGAGGAGGCGGTCATGGGGTGCGGGGCGCCAAAAATGAGATTGTCGCAATGGGCGCCACCAGCACTAAAGCCTGTGTCTGTATACATATACATACATACACACATTTACGTGGCTACATACCCTTAGCAATGGCAGGACCTCCACCCTGTGCCCCCCTTCCTCCTGCCCTCTCCTCCCAACTCTGTCTCTCTGCTGGATGCAGACAGGTGCCTCCTTCTGTGCTGCCAGGCAGAGGACAATACCCTATTTTAGACTTCATAGTAAGCCCCCTGTGAAACGGGAAGATACCTTTCAATTCTGCTTTGTAGGATGACCTGGCCTTTGTCCCAAAAACGTGGACATGTGGCTAAAATTAACAAAAGCGCTGGGACACCTGGGCAGTTCTCTGAAAACCAGGACTGTACGGGGAAATCCGGGACGTCACGTCACGTCACCCTACCCATACATAGCACTAAAATGTGTTGTCGCGTGTGTACCCTCGCTCTCTTTGCTACATGTGGGCCAGGCGGGCAACTAGAGCCAAATTTCGGGGGGGGGGCTGAAAAAGATTTCGGGAGGGGCTAAATCTTCCGGCCATAGGCAGAGTGGCTGTAAGAAGGGGCGAAAACACAACAAAAGCCTCATTAACGAGTAAATGGTCCTTTAAAGACCCGTGAAGTACTCTGGTGCGGCTGCAATTAGACGGACGCCAGCCCGCGAGGCTGTCTCAGCCGGGCTGTCACACACGACGGGGGGGGGCTGAAGCCCGGTGAGCCCAATGGGTGTTGCGCGCCTGATGTGGGCCCAGAGTGATACAAGTATCTCATTATTCCCCGCACTTTCAAGGAGTTAAATAAACAGTTGGATCTACAAGTGCCTTTGTCAACGCACCCCACTCCTCCAGCAGTGGGGTGTTCTCTCCAAGCTTCCTAGGTTTAAGCGTTACTGAGAGGAGTTCATAAGAGGTCCGAAGTCGCTTCAACTTTAATCCAGCATCCCTCAACACTTTCCCAGGCACCCATGTCTGGTCAGGGGCCTAAAACCAGTCCCAAAGTCAGTGTTTAATTTGAGCCGGTAGTAGTAGGTGGGGCCCACTGGCACTGACTTTTAGGGAGCAGTGGTTGTTTTTCCTGGTCAGACTTTGACCCAGAGCAAGAAAGAGAAGCATACAAATGGGGAACTGAAGCAGGTAGAGAAAAACAGTGACAAAGAAAGAAAGCAGGGATGAAAAAGAACCTGAAACAGTGAGAAAAGGGGACATGGAGTGCCTCGTGGTGGATGAAAGAGGCATGAGGTGGAATAAAGACTCAGCAGCCTTGGTATTCGGCACCCTCAACATTCGATTGCTCTGGCTTCCAAGCAAAACTTTGGGCTCCGGCACTTATTCTTTTACAAATTAAGCACTGCCCAAATAAGTATTTTCAAGGCTGGTGCAAACCCCTTTTATTTTCCGCGTGGCTTTAGTAAAATACCTATAGGGGTAAAATGGAGAATAGTCATTATTTTGAAGTTTTGCTGCCTCCAGTTTCTACTCTTATGACTACAGCCTTCATATTCTCACACTGAGATTGCTCTGAGGTGGCTACCAGCTGCATGAGTCGCTTTTCAAATGAAATAAATAGATACATAATTAGGGTCTCTTAGCCAGGCTTCTCAATGTTTGTTCCTTGGTGACTTCCATACAACAGAAATGCCCCTTTTGGCCAATATTAGTACAAAATTATCCTGCTGGTTTTTCGGTTTTCTGTCTGTCAGCCTTCCCAGTAAAAGTAACATTCACAAACTCACCTACCTGTAACCTCCATTATTTTATTCAGTAGCTGATCACTGTTCGTTTGCATCATCATGCAATTACCTGCCACACGTATGGCGTCAGCTTCTACATTTTAGCATCTGGTGCATTTTCTTGAACCCTATTATACATTTTATGCATTTGTGGCATAGTCAGATAAATTCTGAGCCAAGTACTGTGTTGTATGCTGTACTAATTTCACCCAAGTACTCAAGCTGCTTGCTTTGTCTAGGTGCATATTCTGTTTAAGTGTCATTAATAATCTCTGTAAATATGCCCTAGACCCAGTCATGCATTAGCTTTCGAAGATCTGGAAACATACGACCTAGGAGATCACCAGGACAAGTTCTGACCGTCTCCATCTCCTAGGGTTTGAATTTAACTCATAATATTGGATTCCTTTGGTTCCATTATATTTGCACCACAGGCTCCTTTCACAGAATGGACCTAGAGACGTTGGTGTAAAAATTAAGGGGCATATCAACAAGGGCTTTATCTCTGCTTTTTTGGCTTTAAAAGCCAAAAAAAGCAGAGATAAAACTAGCACACTATCAGCAACAGGGTGCTAACATGCAAAGTTGCATGTTAGCACCCTTTTACTCTACGCTTCCCCTTGCATCTCTAATGAGATGCAAAGGGGGCGTTCAAGAGTAAAATAATAGGAAAAATGTCGCTAAGCGACATTTCTCCTATTATCAAGGATATCGCTAACCTTGTTAGAGATAAAAAAAAGCAGCGCTAACCGCGGTTAACGCTGCTTTTTTACATCTGGTATTTTTCTGACTTAGCCATGATATCCTATGTAAGGTGGATATCATGGCTAAGTATGTTTATCCCTATCAGCAAGCTATCGCCAAACCTTGTGGGATTATCGCTGTATTTCCAGCGATAATCTCACAATTGGCAGCTTGCGCTCTGAATTTTATCGCTTTGGAGATAAGCGTTGCTGATAGCACGCTATCTCCGTGATAAAATTCAGAGTTGGCCGGCGATAATTATCCTCACGCTAAGAGCGCTGAGCGATAATTATCGCCGGACCTTGCTCCAAGTGAGTATCAAAGTCTTCCACTTATGCAAATATTGGAAATTTCCTGAACTAATAACCCAACCTCGATTAGTCTCCAATTTGTCCACACCATTTTGACTCCTTTATTTGCTGCAAAATTTGTCCGAAGGTTGAATTCAGAACCTATATACGGTTTAATTTTCTGATGTCCATCAGCGATGACCTAGGGTTATTCTATTTGCAAATGTTTTCTAGAGTACTTCAACTACCTCCTAATCACATTGCATATTTCTATTGCCCAGTCTAGTAGAATAATTCCAAATCAAACCAAAATTTTTATCTTGGATATACAAAACTCAGGAAAACCATTCATTAGGTAAATCTCATTGCATATAGTTGGTTAAAACCTAATTAAAATAACTATTAAAATTATAATTTCACAAATCAGCAAGGACAATAAAAGGAATGTTCATGGATGTGTGAGGTAAGTCCTTAATACATTTAGCCTAACTTTTCATTATCATGGTACAAATAAACCAAGCTTGCTTTATAACATTTACTGCAGAAAACAGAATAGAAGAACTGTCAGTTAAATAGCACAATGCAG
Organism: Triturus cristatus; assembly: GCF_964204655.1. Taxonomy (NCBI): domain Eukaryota; kingdom Metazoa; phylum Chordata; class Amphibia; order Caudata; family Salamandridae; genus Triturus; species Triturus cristatus. The sequence continues at coordinate 988,666,779 of NC_140594.1, read as the reverse complement.
GTGCTTTAGAGACTGGACGAACATTATACTTCCCAAAAGCAGAAATGAGCCATGTTTGCCTAGAATAACGATATAATGGACAATATAATAAAAAGTGCATGTATATTTTTTTCATAAACACCATCATCATTTAGGTTGACACCAGACAAATGATGGATATTATTCCATTTCATAACGTTCTCACCCACGGGACGAGCTATCAGCCCAAATGTTATATCTAGAAACCTGCAACACAAAAAGATGATGGACGGAAAGTTGAACATTGTCAAACATTCACCCCCAGTCACAGATCTGTGTCTAATCCATCGTTATTTTGCTCACCACGCCACCCCAGTTCTGACATAGCCATATGCAAATCAGTCTTGACCCTGTGCCTCATGGGACCAGTCCACACCGAACTGCCAGGCCATGTCTTCCCTGGACAGGAATCAAGCATCCTAGGACCGGTTTCGTACTTTCAGCCCTCATCAGCCAGGATAACTTGACTCCAGTGGCGTAGTGAGCACGGGTCCCACGTCTTGTTATCTAGAAACCTTACATAAGAGGATAAATTGCCTGAAATATGATTCAGCCCTGGTACTTTTGGTTGATCTATAGTAATTGTCCCTGTTAGTTGAAGAGATATGTTCTAAGTTTACATTCTGTACCCCTAAGTAGAATTATGACGTAGCAGCAAGTTCATCTCATGTACAAATAGAATCAGGGGAGAACCACAATTCAGAGATCACAAGCCTAAGGAATACGTTTTTCATAGGTTTATACTGGTGGTGGGGTGGGGGGTAATTGCTCTATCTCCTAGGAGAGCTCCAAATGTATTTTGTGCACAGAACAACATTCTAACCCCAAAAATGTAATGATCTGAGTTGTGCTCAATAGATAACATTACGCATGCCCAGATATTCCTGAAGAAAGAGAGATGGAGTGGAGGAAGGAAGTCAGCGAAATATCTTATGAGACTATTCTATATACTGGAAAACGTATTTATTTTAGAGTGGCCCCAAAGAGCCTCTCAGTATGAACAACTGTGAAGCATTTTGCTTTGTACATCCCAAAATTTCATATATAGCACAGTCACTAAAGTTCTTGATGAACTTTCTTAAATTGACTTGAGTTGAGGAAAAAACATTTTGGTCTTGTTTAATTATCTAGTCCAGATCCTTATGAAATATAATCTTATTCCTAAAAATAATCAAATGCTGTGATCTGTGACAATAAGATACAATTTATATGCACCAGTTTTCTGCAACTTGTTTTGGTATCTAACAAACTAAACTTTGAATTTAGGAACATAAATGATTAATATGCACCCAGGCAAAATTCCACTTATCTGGTAAAAAGCTGTACGGGCCATTTTCTGTACAAATATGGCCTCATTGATGTACAAATAGAGATGAAACATTGGAATCTTTCCTCTACAATTCATTATGCAGAGCATTTACAAGTAGATTTATGACAAAGTTCAAGAGTACCACCTTGACAGATGTCCACTTGTGATTCTCATCTCTTCAGTTAATTTTCCATTGATGTCAGCAAGTACGATAGGAGTGTGATATATGCACCAGTTCATAAGGTCCTCAATTACAACCTAATATGAGCATAACCACCAACCATTTATTTCTGTCTACAGCCTCTAAACAAGTGTGGAGCATCTCAATGTTTCTTTAATGATCAATTGCATCAAATGGTCCTGAAAGATGGCGAAGGGCAAGAAGATTGGCTTCTCCATCGTTTTCACACAAAAAGAGCTACCCGAGAATTTTTTGTTGTTGTTATGTATCCCTGAAGGTTCCACTCAACATAATACCCATTATTAGACATATACAAAAATGTGACCGGATGTTCTCACACACCACCAGGTGTCATGCTTCATCATAGGACAACCCACGCTCTCCAAAAACCCTGTTTGAGGGAGTGAGGACCTTCACCTGGAATCATGGAGGCGCTTCTATCTAAGAGTGGTCACATTATCTAGATATATTAACAACCAATGTGACATCCTAAAGAACCCTTTTTTTGCTAGAAACAATTGGTATTGAAACTAAACGCAGGGACAAGGGAAATTAATACCCCATCACCACTGTACCGTCTACATGTTTCTGCCTCATGGCTCAAAAGTGTCTGTGGCATTCTTCAGGACAGAAACACAGGATCCTAGAATGGCGAATTTAAACTGATATTGCCACTACAAACCCAAGGGTGATCTATGTCAGCCTCCTTATCATATTTGCCCATCTGTACCTGTAAACAGATAAAAATGGTACGATTCTTTGGTTGGTGTGTAGAAATAGGGATACAAACAATTGTAGATAACCATATGCAAGCAACATTCGGATTCACGGTGGTAATTGGCCTCTGCACATGTGAGGTAACATTAAAAAAAATTCTAGGTGTGAGACCAGCTCACAGTCTTACCCCACTAGCTAGTCATCCAGGCCCCATGGAGGGAGCACTTAGGAACCCCTGTAGTCACACTCTACAAGTAGTAAATGGAAGGGAGTTCAATATCATGTGGTTATGTCATTACATCCAAAGGAAATGATGGACGGAGTGTTGAACATTGCAAGCACTCACCCCCAGTCAACTGATCTGGGTTTAATCCGTCACCGTTCTTTAGCCCACTCTGCCACCCCAGTTCAGACATGGCCATATGCAAATCAGTCTGACCCTGTGCCTCATGGAAACAGTCCAGCCCGAACTGCCAAACCATGTCTTCCCTGGACCGGAAACAAGCTTCCTAGGACCAGTTTCTGGCATTTCAGCCGTCTTCAGACAGGCTTGCTTGAATCCAGTGGCAAAGTGAGCAAGGGACTCACGTCTGAGCATACCCTGCCAACTTATGGCGAACAAAGCAAAAACCAAAGGAAATGATGGACATCCCCCTCGCGGTCACCAAACATTCAGGCATTCATGATCCCAACACACATCAACCATCTTACTTCATCAAGGTGCGTTCCTCACGAGAAACCTGATTGTGTCTGCTGCTTCCTTCCACCATGTGTGCCAGAGGGGAGGCGAGGACGTGTATTTTTGGCAAGGTGCCATCTGCATTCAATTCTCCTAGTGTCTAACTGCCAGGGTAATTGGTCTCACCTGGTGGGATATTTGTAGTTGGAGTATCCACCGTCCTTCCTCGCACGGAGGCATCTAGGTATTTGACGTCATAACGGCGACATCTGCGCCATGCCATTTCCGGTTGGCGGTGTAGTAATCATTGGACAAGTAGTTCTTATTTCATAGACCTCTGAAGTAAAGGCCGGTGTGCATGTGCACTACATATTTCTCTAACGTTGGCGGATCATGTGGTGTGTCTGTGGCTTTCAATACACATGCCGGGCACCCGGATCTCTTACAAACAAGCCTATGTGAATAGTAGTGGATCACTGCTTAGTACTGCTTTTTAAGAAGATTTGAAAAATTGGAATGATATCTTCCTCAGTGCTGTATTATCTACTTATTAACTTATGTCCTAGGGAACAGACTACCCAATCACACTATTTATTGGGGTGGAGACAATGACTGAAATTAGAATCTTTTTCTCACTGAGCATTGTATTATCTGTATTTGAGCTTTTATATCCCACTCTGCAAAAACCAAAGTATGCCATTTTTTAGGGTGCATGTCTGCTGCACAAAGACAGCTGCCCTCATAATCATTTTTAGGGAGATCGGAATGATATCCTCCTCAGTGCTGTGTTTTCTGTGGTACACTACTAGTCCCAGGAAACATATTACTTAATCACAATTATTGATATTAGATTCATTACCTCACTGAGCATTGTATTATCTGCATGTGAGCTTTTTTATCCCATTTGTGAGAAAACCAAAGTGTTCCATGTTTAGGGTGCATGTCTTACTACACAGATGCAGTTGCTTTCATTGTAATTCTTAAGAATGCACATTGGGCGCTTATGTGGGGTGTAATACAGCAAAGTGGATCTAGGGTACACCAATGCTTGTGATCAGATATGATCTATTCCTACCCTGCACATTACATGGGCAGGCTTCTTAGGTCAATTGCAGCCATGGGATTTCATCATTTAAACCATTTCCCCAAGTTCTCAAATGGTACACCAATCCTTGCTCCCATATGAGAAGTTTTTTCTGGAAATCTGGGTTGTTAATGTTCATTTTCTCTAGAACCATCCATGTATAATCCACATCTCTATGGTTCAGTTCAAGATAGTGGCGTGTGAGTTTGGTACTGTTTTGTTTTTACAATGTACCATGCTCCGGTGTTCGTTGATGCAAATCTTTATTTTGCGGGTGGCCCTTCCAACCTCGAACAAGCCGCAAGGACATTTTATCAAGTACACAACATTCTCACTGTTTCAACTAGCAAGTGCTTTTAAGATCCACGGTCTCCCTGTTTTTATCTCCACTTCCTTGGTTACTTTTGTGAGCTGACAGGAGACACAGCTTCCACATTGGTAATGACGCACAGTGGGTCAACTGTCCCAGAGTGTTCCCTGTGAGGGAATGTGTGAAAAAGGCGTCTTGGTATGGACCAGCTCATCCTGCAGATTTGTATTCCTTTTAAATGCGAAATGTGGGGAAGACCATTGCTTGATCCCACCGTTTAGGATCCTCCAGTTCTTTCTGATAATATTCTGAACCTTGTTTGAGATGGGTGTATATGTAGTCACACATACGACTCTAACAGTATCTGGTTTTTAATAGGTTTCTAGTAGTGCTTCCCTGTTATTGTTTTTCAATCTCTTCTTTGCCCTTTTGACAACTTTATTTGGGTTATGATGGGCCAGAAGGTTTTTTATCAGTTCTGTAGCCTGTCTCAAATGTTTCTAATGTGAAACAATTATGTCTTACCTGTAAGAATTGTCCCACGGGTAGATTCTGACGCAAGGCCCTTGGGTGGAAACTCTCATAAAGGAGTAGGCTGTTCTTATCTGTAGTTTTGTTTTAGACTCTGGTGCTGATACCTCCCTGGTCAATCGTGATTACTAGGTCTAAAAACACAGCTTCTTTTTTACACACAGTATGGCTGAATCTCAGGTGTCTATCTCTAGAGTTGACCCATTCGGCGAATTCCATAGTAAGCTGTTCGTTTCCATGCCACACTACTAAAAAATCATCGATGTATCTACACCACAATTTAATGTGGTCTTTATATGTATTTTCCTGGATGAATATATGATCTGCCTCAAACTGATGTACATATAGGCAGGCCAGACTAAGGGCAAAGGTGCTCCCCATGGAAGTCCCTCACACTTGATGATATATCACTCCCTCAAACTCAAAGAAATTCTCACTGAGTGCCAGTTCTACACACTCTACGACAAAGTGTCTAGGGGCCATAAAATCCCACTCTTTTTCTGCCAGGACCGTTTCTACTACTTCCAGGGTTCATCTCTGAGGGATGCTGGTATACAGTGCTTCTATGTACATTGATATTATCTTGTTATCGGGAGTAGTCATCTCCCTATCTTGGAGTAGACATAGAACATGTTTTGTGTCACGTAAATATAAGGTTGATGTTTTCACAATCGGTCCAAGTAACCATTCACAAAATTGTGGCAGAGGTTCCAGGAGTGATACTACCCCTGAGACACTTGGTCTACCAGGTGGCGGTACCCTGTTTTATGTATCTTAGGGAGGGTATAAAACCTTGGGATTCTTGGTTTTTCAGCAAGTAGGAATTCAGCTTCCAGCTTTGTAATCCAATCCTGGATTAGTGCTTCTTCCACCATAGACTTTATTTTGTTAGTAAGTCTCGGTGTTGGGTCAGAAATAAGGATCTCATTGCTCTCTCCATCCGACAGGAGCTGGAGTCACTCGGGGTGTGAGCAGTTGGCCTGGTATATGATGTCCACTAATTAAAGTGGGCACCTTGCACCAGTCCAAACAACCCTTATGGTGATTTAAGAGGTCAAAGATAACCTTAGAAAGCTATCCAAGTGGTAGCTGTGGAGAGCAGCTTTCAGGCTTAGTCTTGAAGGAATGTTAAGCAGCTTGTTCGACCAGAAGGCAACCATAAAGTATGCAGATAAACACAAGGCACACAATACTGTAGCACAGAAACAGTCGTAAGTAGCACTAATACACAGTGGGTTCCTGGGGAGGCCAAACCATATACTAAAATAGTGGTATAAGAACAACAACTCAAGTCAAGACAGTGTCTAGAGGATGTAAAATCGCTGGGACCCCAAGGAACCACCTAAGGTGAGTAAGTAGGGACCCCACGGAGGACGGGTGCAGTATGAGAACACGACCGCGTGTCACATAAAATTCAATGGGAGAGTCACGGTTGCAGTTTTAAAGTTTAAGGACCCTTCCCAGTGGATTACGAGGAAACCCTTTGGAACATAGAAGGCTGGAGAGCCACCCCATCCATGTATACCAAAGTACCAGAGTTACCTATCCCTGGGAAGCCAGGTGCATAGGGCTGAATTGGTGTCTGAAACCATAGTTGTTCTCAATGGGAATCTTCAAGGAAATGTCACTGCTGAAAAGAAGAAAAGTGTCCGGTGGAATCCACAGGTGGATTCTTGATTTAAGGAACCTGGAAGCAGAGGGGTCAGAGTCTGGGTCACTCAGGAGTGACCAGGGGCTCGGTAGATGAATGCCCACCGATGTCAGGTGCTTCAGGTGTGAAGATGGAGACCTTGACTCTAAAGCTGTTGGGACCCGGAGATGTTGAGGACAACCAGGATCCGGATACGAGCTGTCCCACAAAGTATATCGAGTGCTGAGGGGTCGGTGTCCGGCGGGAGCACCAACAAGCCTTGGCAGCGGCAACCCACGAAGAAGGTCAAAGAAGGTTACACTCTGGCCCAGCAAAAACCAGGGGACTCACGACAGCAAGTGGAATCAGGACAGGCCTAGAGCAGAAGGTGAGCCCAAGAAAAGCAGTGTTGTCCCTCAAGTGGACCCACAGGCCAAAGGCACAGGAGTCGCGAGGGAACCTCTAGCAGTTTCACAAAGTCACAGCTTGCAGGCCACAGAGTGTGAGGAGGCCAAAGACCTTAGTACGAAATGTGTGCAGAGGTCGGGGCTATCAATAGTCCAATGCACTTAGTTGGGGAACGTCAACAAGCATATGCACTTGCAAAAGTACGTGTTGCACAGTGGCTCGGGTTATGCGGTCCCCATGAGGGTACTGGCCTCAAACTTGGTGAGAGGGCAGCTCAACCTCAAGGAACATAGTAACCCAACTCCTGTGTTGCCTCTGTCCATCAATTGTTGTTTTTGCATTTGTCACCCCGAGTGGGAAGGGTATGCTCAGACGTGAGTCCCTTGCTCTCCATGCCACTGGAATCAGGCTATCCTGGCTGGCGAGGGCTGAAAGCCCGAAACCGGTCCTAGGATGCTTGTTTCCAGTCCAGGGAGGACCTGGCTTGGCAGTTCGGGCTGGACTGTTCCCATGGGGCACAGGGTCAAGACTGATTTGCATATGGCTGGGTTCAAACTGGAATGGCGAGCAAAAAAACAATGGATTTAGGCCCAGATCTCTGTACTGGGGTGAATGTATGATATTGTTCTGCATTCTGTCCATCAATTGTTGTTTTTGCATTTGTCACCCCGAGTGGGAAGGGTATGCTCAGACGTGAGTCCCTTGCTCTCCATGCCACTGGAATCAGGCTATCCTGGCTGACGAGGGCTGAAAGCCCGAAACCGGTCTTAGGATGCTTGTTTCCAGTCCAGGGAGGACCTGGCTTGGCAGTTCGGGCTGGACTGTTCCCATGGGGCACAGGGTCAAGACTGATTTGCATATGGCTGGGTTCAAACTGGAATGGCATGGTGAGCAAAAAAACGATGGATTTAGGCCCAGATCTCTGTACTGGGGTGAATGTATGACATTGTTCTGCATTCTCTCCATCAATTGTTGTTTTTGCATTTGTCACCCCGAGTGGGAAGGGTATGCTCAGACGTGAGTCCCTTGCTCTCCATGCCACTGGAATCAGGCTATCCTGGCTGACGAGGGCTGAAAGCCCGAAACCGGTCCTAGGATGCTTGTTTCCAGTCCAGGGAGGACCTGGCTTGGCAGTTCGGGCTGGACTGTTCCCATGGGGCACAGGGTCAAGACTGATTTGCATATGGCTGGGTTCAAACTGGAATGGCATGGTGAGCAAAAAAACAATGGATTTAGGCCCAGATCTCTGTACTGGGGTGAATGTATGACATTGTTCTGCATTCTGTCCATCAATTGTTGTTTTTGCATTTGTCACCCCGAGTGGGAAGGGTATGCTCAGACGTGAGTCCCTTGCTCTCCATGCCACTGGAATCAGGCTATCCTGGCTGACGAGGGCTGAAAGCTCGAAACCGGTCCTAGGATGCTTGTTTCCAGTCCAGGGAGGACCTGGCTTGGCAGTTCGGGCTGGACTGTTCCCATGGGGCACAGGGTCAAGACTGATTTGCATATGGCTGGGTTCAAACTGGAATGGCATGGTGAGCAAAAAAACGATGGATTTAGGCCCAGATCTCTGTACTGGGGTGAATGTATGACATTGTTCTGCATTCTGTCCATCAATTGTTGTTTTTGCCTCTGGAGTCAGCAGGAGCTCATGATTAGTAGACCGGTCAGTTGCGTTATGGTGCCTGTGAATGCAGGGGAGTAACTCCTTCACCCCAAGGGAGATACTTCAGTTGTCCTTGATGCTCCACAGGTCCTGCACAGAGCCTGTATGGTGCACGAGGACAGACGATGCTTTGGACATAGAGGGAGATGAGGTCGGGCCCAGTTGAAGTCCAGCGAAGTCCAGAGTGTCCAGACGGTCGAAGGTCAGTGGTTTCTTGATCAGAATCTTGTCCACGTCAAATCTAGAGTCTTACAGCCAGGTAAGCCCTTTTGTACCCACAGGAGAGGGTTGGACAGATTCAGGGGACCCTCCCAGGGGAGGGTCAGGATAGTCGGGAGGTTACTCCCATGTTCTTTGTCCAGTTTTGCACCAGCGCAGGAGCCAACGGCTCCCAGAACTGGTTTGAACTGGATTATGCACAGGGAGACCAAATGTGCCCATCGTGCAGACTTTCAGGCACTTTGGAAGTGCACCCCCCCAGCCCCAATACACCAAATCCTGTCTGGGAGGTGGTCACAGGATGCCTATTGTGCTGCCTTCCATTGCTCGAGCTTGGCTCAGTAGTAGGAGGGTAGAAATGAGTCTTTGGTCGGCAGCAAAAGACACACAATTGATGGACAGAATGCAGAACAAATCAAAACATCCATCCCCAGTCAAGAGATCTGGGTTAAATCCATCATTCTTTTGCTCACCATGCCACCCCAGTTTAGACCTGGCCATATGCAAATCAGCCTTGACCCTGTGCCTCATGGGAACAGTCCAGCCCGAACTGCCAAGGCAGGTCCTCCCTGGACCAGAAACAAGCATCCTAGGACTGGTTTTCGGGGTTTCACCCCTCTTCAGCCAGGATAGCTTGATTCCAGTGGCACAGTGAGCCCAGGACCCACGTCTGGGCATACCTGGCGCACTTAGGGGGAGAAAGCAAAAGACACACAATTGATGGACGGAATGCAGACAAATCAAAACATTCACCCCCAGTCAAGAGATCTGGGTTAAATCCATCATTCTTTTGCTCACTAAGTCACTCTAGTTGAGACCTGAACATATGAAAATCAGTCTTGACCCTGTGCCTCATGGGAACAGTCCAGCCCGAACTGCCAAGCCAGGTCCTCCCTGGACCGGAAACAAGCATCCATTTCCGTTTTTCAAATCACCCGTTGTTTGATTTTTCGTTGTTTAATGCTTCAGGGTACTCAAGAAAAGATGCCACTTAAATCTATTTTGTGATGTTTTATCACTTTTGTACGAGGTGACTCGAAACCTGGGCAAGAATTTACTTTCACCCAGGATATCATAGGGATCATAGGGAAATTGAGTCTGAAACCTCAAGTGGGGGAGCAAGAGGGAAATTAAAGAAGACCGTGTGATTTACCATTGGCAAACACAGGACATTGTCACTTCTTCCTTTGTGCTAACAGAAAGCTACAGGCAATTTTATCAACCTAGTCTTAAGAATGAACCATTTAAAAATACCTTTCTGAACAAAATTAACAGCCACGTTTCAAAACTTTCAGCAAACTGCTGATTAGATCCTATATATTGTTGTTGTCCTGAAGGTGTTACAGAGCCCCGGGCAAGCTGTGACTGAAGGTTAGAGGTCTTGTTAATTGTTTTATGTGCAATTGATTCTGTTGTTTCTTGCATGTGTTACATGCATTTCGTCAACTATATTGATGAAGAATTTAGTGACATTATGACTATTACTGTTAAAGGTTGGAGCCTGTAGCATTGTTGAAACAAGTCTTTAAGCATATGCAGTGATGCACAAACACAAAATGAGAGCCATTCAGTCGTCCATATATTCTCCAATCCTTTCTTGAATTGGATTCAGATTCCTCTGCCATCCAACACGTGTTTCCTCAATGGGTAAATAACCCTACTACTTCCTCAGGGCTGTAAACTGCAAATTTACTCTTAAGTCGGTAAAGTCTAACACAGGTTTGCAGAAATAACAGTGATACACATTAGTGTGTTCGGAAATCCGCATGCAAGCGTGTTTGCACCTTGTAAATCCTGCGACCAGTGTCCCGGCCAAGGTCTCCGCAACACCTGCCTTGGCGTGTACGACCGCTTCCTCGCTCAGAGCATTGTTGCAATATGTCTGCCATCTGAATCTATAAAGGTTTCTGTAGCTTATGTGCTAGCTGTCCTATGTGAGCATGTACATCGTGTCTACTCTTGCTGTCTTCAGTCAGAGATGTTAAGTTTTGTGCAACTTTTTTATTTATTCACTATGCCCTGTCAGTCATAATCTAGAATGTACAATCAACATGGAAGAGTCAGGGTGAAAATAGAAGGTGGAATATAGAAATGAGAAAAAACTATATATCTGTTTTAACAAAAGAATACACTGTGTATTTAGGAAATGGGATAATTGGCGGTCCATGGGGGCACTGTTGTCTTCCCTAAGTTAGCGTGAGCATGCTGCAGACTGTCTGCTGCTTTGCGCACATTACTACATGAGTTTATTTTGCAAATGCCTCTTTTGATATTTTCATATGAGAACCTACCGCTGTGTTCACGCTTTGCAGGCTCCTGGGATTTACTCTGAACATTGTGAACAAGGTCGAACAACAATGCCCCTTGTCATTCTGTTCTGGTCAGGCCCTAGCACCTAGACAAAACATACTGATGCAGCTGTTGTTTAGTAATACGTTTCGCCACCAGGAAGGCTTCATCAGGGCTGCAAATACATTGCAATCAAATACCTCACGTTTATGAAATAATCTCAATAATAGTGAAATGCAAAAATCTTTTTTGGTACAAAAATATTATTACTTTTATTTTATAAAATGCATCTAATTTTTGTAAATGTCAGTTGTTTGTCTGATGCATCAGATCATTAAACACTTTCAATGACATGATAGAACCATCACAAATAGACACAGATTATATGCGATTATAGATTGAAGTACACATCAGAGTAATGAGAGGGCTCAACAGAATAGCGATACTAATATTGCAGAACAAGACTCCAACCATCACACCAGAAAGTGAAACAACAGAAATAGACCAAAAGAAAATAATTTCGCCCCGTGAAAAAAATATGAAAAAGAGTGACACCACTGAAATAAAGTGAACAAAGGTGGTTTCAAAAACAGAAAGAAGGGGGCGGGAGGGACCATAAAAATCAAAAACCAAAAAAAGAAAAGACCCGTCCATGTAGTGTCTCTTTCTCATGCCCTCAAGGGCCTCAGAGTTTGTGTGGGTATCTTACCCATGAAAATCCGACTACGTTCGCATCCGCGATCATCTAGCTCATCTTGATCTCTACCAGAGTTAACTAAAACACTTAAGACAAAAATGGAATAGTTTTGTAATGTTTGGCCCACTGTCAAAAAGATTGTCGTCTGATCCATCAACACTCTGCTAAATTATAACCTACGATCAGTTCAGTAATGTATGTTGCACAGATGTTCAGTCAAATTGCCAAATACGTCTTCAAACTTGATCCAGAGGCTCGTCCACCTCAAACAAGCATCAAATGGTTCACTACGTCGAATCACCCAAGCTCTCTTTCTCTATTCAGACAGATCTAGGCGTGTATAGAGTGCTAAAAAAAATAATAATAAGTAAAAACACAGCACCAGTCAAAAATTGAGCACATTGTATCATAAAACATAGGTGGCACGTCTGATTCTTAAGCCAAACATGCAAATTTGAGTTCAAATTGAAACATATAGGGGTCTATTATGATGTAGGGCGGATCGCCACCGCCCGCATGGCGGTGGTGATCCACCCTACATCATACCCCACCCGCCACCCATTTCGCCCCACCATATTAGTATGACTGGTCGACCGGGAGGAAAAGAGGCTGGATATGGTGGCGGTGTCTGCTAGACACCGCCATCCATATTAGCACGGCCAGCGGTGCAGGGCTTTCCATGGCGGAGACCCCGCCATGGAAAGCCATGCGGATTCTGCTTACTTGGGCCCGTTGCGGGCCCTCAGGGTATTGGGGGGGGTGCACATGGGAGGCTGTCACGGACAAGGTAGCAGGCACGGCGCAGTGCCTCTCACCTTGTGCATGACAATGCACAACGTGCATTCCCAGCATTGTGGCGGGCGGTGCTGTGAGTACCGCCAGCCACAATGCTGGGAATAGAGGATGCCACCGCCACGGTGGCGGTGGCATCCTAATTGCCGGTGCGGGACCGCCGCACCACTGGCGGCCGGTCCCTGCACCGCTAGGGTGGCGCGCAGGCATCCTAATAGGCCCCATAATGTTGAAGAAAACGGGTCAAAAAAAAAACATGAGAGTCAACCATTACTCTCACATCCGCAAAATAAATCAAGGTGACATCGCCTCTAAAATTAATGTAAACTATTGCAAAATCATAACCCACATGCAATCTAATGAAAGCGGGGAGCGATACAAAAAGCATGGTTACTTCAAAGTCCATGATACAACCCAAACCTGCCAATTCATCAGAAGTCACCCAGCAGCAAGTATTTGGTCAGTCATAGTGACTGTAATAATGCAACCCTTTCTTCAAAGTACTGACATAAAAGTGCCATTAAAAACCCAACTGGTCTTGTATGTAAAACTTGCAATTCAGCAAGTTGCTGCTGGGTGACCTCTGATGAACTGGCAGATTTGGGTTGTATCATGGACTTTGAAGTAACTGTGTTTTCATAAACCACCTTTGTTCACTTTATTTCGGTGGTCTCACTCTTTTTCAAATTTTTTATATGTGGCAATATTATTTTCTTTTGGTCTTGTTCTGTTATTTCAATTTCTGGTGTGTTGGTTGGAGTTTTGTCATGCAATATTAGTATCCCTATATAAAATAGATCTTGTTAGAATATTCTAGCTCTCTCATTATTCTGATGTGTGCTTCAATCTATGATCGGATCTATTCTGTGTCTACGTTTGATGGTTCCATGACCTCATTGAAAGTGTTTAATGACCTGATGCATCAGACGAACAACTGAATATAAAAAGAATTGTGAATACATTTTATAAAATGAGAGTAAGAATATTTTTGTACTAAAAACAATTTTTGTATTTCACTAGCATTGAGAATATTTGCTAAACATGAGGTATTTTATTGTTTTGTATTTGCAGCCCCTATGAAGCCTTTCTGGAGGTGAAACGTGATGGCTGCACCTGTATGAAATTGCACTTTAAAGAAAAAGTTGAGTTCTAGGGGCAAGATGGCGGCCGCTGCTATGGCCGGTTAGGCGAGTGCTTCCCACCTCTTACAATCTCCCGTACCCTGTCTCTTGTTGTGACCACGACGTATGAAAATAATCTGAAAGGATTCAGATTCTTGCTTCGAGGAAGCAGAAGTGAACGTGAGCCGGCAGCAGTTACCTTTGCGTGGCTGTGTGGCTCAAAGCGGCGAAGCGGTGTCTCTCGTCTCCCGTCTCCCGTCTCCCGTCTCCCGCTCTTCTCATCCTTTCACCTCCCTAGTCTATCCATGGCGATTCGGAGTTCCCGCTAAGGAGTTAAGGGGCCGTTTGACGCAGAAACTGTGTAAGGGTGAATGCTCTGGAGATTCTTAGCGAGCACACGCCTAGAGCCGGGGTTCACCGGATATTGGCGCAGGCGCTGGCGCTGGTGCTTACTCACTGCTGTCGGAGCCATGGTTGGAAAGAGTCGTCAGAGAGGCGCTGGGAATATGGCCGGTACACCTGTGAGAACACGGCAGACAACCGCAAAACCGAATGGGGCTGGTAAGACTGGGAAAGCGCCATACATTCAGAAGGAGGCGGGAGGAGAGTCACAGATAGAGTCTCAGCCGAGTGTTTCCTCGCAAATCCCCGCAATGTTTAAAGCTAGACAGAAAGTGGGCAATCCTGTAAACCCTGAGCTTACTGAAGAGGGCCAGCAGGGAGTTCAGCAGCAGCAATTGAGACTGAACCCGAATCAGAACCAAAGCTCTTCGGATAGAGGAATTCTGGGAGATGTAGTCCAAGAAGGGCTAGGACAGATTCAGAGCTCAGAAATGCGTCAGGCGCAACATCAGACACAGCAACTGCATAGCCAGAAGGAGAAGGAGAAGATCCCAGCAGTACCATCCGTGGAGGGTGCAAACGTAGTGAAGTCATTAAGAGCTAACTCTCTTGAGCCTCCATCAGGTCTGGTGGAGGCACCGGATAAAGTATCTACTACGGAGGACTTCTTCTCTTTGTCCGATAGATCCTCAGTGGACAGTGTGGTTCAAGAGTGGCTGGAAGGGGCTAGTCTGGGGGGAGAAGAGGAGATCGGAGTAGACCCGGCTGAGCCCCTGAGGAGTGGTGAGGAGATTGACAGTGGAGGGGCCATGAGAGTATCTGAGGTTTCATTTATGTGGGATGAGCAGTGCTCCCCGAGTTCTATTCTGTCATGCCTACCCGGCAATTCAGCTGTGCCTCCACAAGGTCAACAAAGGATGGAGGAGTCAACCCCTGGAGAAATTACCTTAGCGACTATCTATGATCTAATCATGACTCATAGGGCAGAGACTCAGACTGGCTTACTACGTACTCAGAATGCGTGTAAAAGGTTGCAAAATGCTGTAAGGCGAGTCGCAAAGACATGCGTGGATGTGTCCACAAGGATGACCGAGGCAGAGGCAAGGATCTCTACACTCGAGGATGAACTATGTGCCCAGAAAGAACTAACGGAGTCTCTTAAAGCGCAGCGCGAGGACACACGCTGGAAGATCTCTGACCTTGAAAATAGGTCTAGGCGTAATAACTTGAGGGTGCTTGGGATACCAGAGGGAAAGGAGGGTTCAGACACGCTAAAGTTTATGGTGGGGTTACTAACGGAGGCTTTCCCGGAGCTGGGGCATTGGGTGTGGCAAAAAGAGGTTCAAAGGGCACACAGATTTCCATTTGTCCAGAAGAAGGGTCAGGTAGAATTCCCTAGGGCTATCTTGATATCTCTGAATAATTTCAGGGCAAGGGAGGAGTTATACGATCTGGCCCGTCCGAATAAGAGAAGAAGTGCCGGGGGGTGTGAGTTTTTTGTTCGGCCAGATTACTGCCATAATACTGTGGAGCGTCGCTGGAGGCTAAGACAGCTTATACCGGGCTTTCAAGCAAAAGGGGCCCAGGCTTTTTTACAGAATCCAGCTAAACTAAAAGTTATTAAGGGTGGTCACAGTCAGTTTTTTACATCAGAAGTTAAGGCAAATGAATATCTCCAGTCAATGTGATTAGCTAGGCAAATTGAGGATTACTGGTTATGATGCTTATAGTGATGTAGCGATGTAGCGATGTAGCGATGTAGCCATGTAGTTATAGTTATGTGTCGAATTATGCTAAATGCTTCTTTATAGTTTGCCTTATTATTCTTTTTGGTTGTTGGAGTACGGGGGGGTGGAAGAGGTGGGGCCAAGCACGGGCTTACCATCAACAGGGACTTGTTTCCCAATGCCCGCGGAGGGAGGTTCAGGGTGGGGTGGGGTGGATCTAGTTGGTGGTGGGGGGTGGGGAAAGGGGGTTTGGGGCTGGGTGGTAATCAATTCAGTGGGGCATGAGGTAAAAGACAGTATACTGTCCTTGGAAAATGCTGATTGTATCAAATATAAGCAGAGCAAGCTATCTGATATTAGTGTGTTGTTTTTTCGTAAGAATTCTTTTTTTTTTGAATGATGAAATTAACTTGCTGCTCATTAAATATTTGTGGTCTAAATGACTCTAAGAAAAGACGAGTATTAGCCAGAATTGTGTATAAAAGTTCATGGGATCTGCTCTTTTTACAAGAAACACATATAGCATGGTCTAATAGGGCCTGGCTCGGCTCTCTGGGGCTTGAATTGTTGGCATGTACATCGCAGGCAGTCAATCAAAAGGGGGTCGCAATTTTGGCTAAAAGGGGATTGTTGGAGGTTAAAAAATATAAAGTGGATAAATTTGGGAGGTGGGTTTTAATGGAGGTAGCAATTTCACGGCAAGTAATGACACTGTGTTCAATATATGCACCAAATGAAGATGACCCCGATTTTTTTCAGGTAATTAATACAGAGTTGTCTAATTATCCTCAGCCTATGTTGGTTTGTGGGGATCTAAATATACATATGTATTCGCAACTGAATATAAGGACAGCCAAAGTCTATAAGGGCAGGAAACATAGAGCTTTTAGGAGCTTGCAGGCATTGGTTCAAGATCAAGGTCTATATGATGTTTGGGAGGAGCTAAAAACAGGGCAAGATGGGTTCACGTATTTTTCTGCCCCACACAAGAAGATGGCAAGACTCGATTTATTCTTGGTCTCTGATGTTATACTATCGAGTGCCTCTATAAACGTACCCCCCAAGATAATTTCAGATCATAGCCCAGTAGTATTAGAGTTTGAATGCGGTGGGTTAAAGGTCAAAGGAAGGAAATGGACTTTTGATAGGAAGTTACTGATGAATTATGACTATTGCAGTTGGATGGAAAAATGGATCCCTGACTTTATTCAGTTGAACATTGGATCTGCTAGGACCGAGATTCTGTGGGACGCTTTTAAAGCGGGTTATAATAGGCGAGACAATAAGGTTTGCAGCAAGGAAGCGGAAGGAGGACCGTGTGAAATCTTTAAACGACTTGGCGGCCCTCTTGTTGCTGGAGCATAAACTAGCTGCTGAGATAAAACTAGCTGGGAGGGTGACCGAGGCTCAAGCGGAAGTAGCCGCGTTTCACTCAATTATATATCAAGGGTATGCCGATGATGCAGCCGCTAAATACCAAGCTCACAGAAGGGAGTTTTATGAATATGGGGAAAAGGTTGGGAGTGTCTTGGCTAAAAGGCTTAGACAAAAGGAGGTTTATTCTAGGATCTTAAAGATTAAGGATTGAGATGGGAATGTATTAGAGACTCCCTCCCTAATTCATGATTCTTTTAAAAAGTATTATGAGAAATTATATACAGCAGAACCGGTGAGAGGAATACAGCAATATTTAGAGGAAATGAGCCCTCTCGAGTTAGAACAGGGGGATAAAGAGGAATTGGTAGAAGGGATTTCTTGGGAGGAGATTGAGACTGCTATGCTCTCATTAGCCTCAGGGAAGGCGATGGGGTCTGATTCAATTCCGTTGGAGTTTTATACCAAGTTCAGGAAGAGCTTAGCTGGGTTATTTACTTCGGTTGTCGAGGCTGCATTTAGGGGTATCCCCCAGCCTCCTGGTCGGAAACAGTAATAATAATTTTTAAGAAGAAGGGAAAGGATCCTTGTGAGCATTCTTCATATCGCCCAATCTCCCTTAGAAATGCCGACAACAAAATATACTCTAAATGCTTAGCAAAGAGATTGGGGTCGGTTATCACTCCCTTAGTCTCATTACGTCAACACGGATTTATAGCCGGGAGAGGTACTACGGACCACGTTAGGCGGCTTATTTCTGTTTTCGATTGGGCGCAGGCAACGGGGGCTCCTGCTGGGGTGGCCCTGTTGGATGCCGAAAAGGCATTCGACAGGGTCTCCTGGGAGTTTTTGTGGGCAGTGATGAGGTGGAAGTCTTTTCCTGAGAACTTTATAAGAGCAATACAGTCTATGTATTGTATGCCGAATGCGATAGTACGATTAGGGGGAGAAGAGTCTCAGAGGTTTATGGTTAGCAGGGGCACGAGGCAGGGGTGCCCCTGTTCCCCACTTCTGTTTGCTCTATATATAGATCCTCTTATAAACAGATTGGAGGCCGATTATGAAATTTGTCCGGTTAAAGCACACATGTATTCAGTGAAAGTCTTGGCCTATGCGGACGATCTGGCGGTGTTGTCTGCGGATATGGGTAAGGCCATGGAAAGAATTGTGGTTGCTACTAGCGACTTTGGTGTAGTATCAGGCTATAAACTGAATCTGGACAAGACACAGGTGTTACACACGGAGGTTGGTTTACCATTAGGGATGGATATATCCAAGGAGGCAATGTATTTAGGGGTGCTTATCTCTGTTAAAATTCAAGAGATACCAAGGATCAATGTTGATCCACTGATCATATCAGTAAGTAACACCTTGGAGCGCCTAAATAGGCTCCATCTATCTATATATGGAAGGGGGAATGTATTAAAAATGTCAATTTTTCCGAAATTTTTATATCTGTTTCGGGCGATCCCAATTATGTTTCCTAATATTTTTTTTAAGAGAATGGAGCGAATGTGTTCACGGTTCCTCTGGGGGTATCGGCGCTCTAGAAGGGCGATGAAATGGTTATATTTGCCGGTAGAGCGGGGAGGTCTGGCTATTCCTAACTTTTACGCTTATTATTGTGTTTCGCTGCTCCAATTTATGGGGGTTTTGCTATGTGGGAATACTGAGGTACAGGAGGCTGCCTTTTCCCCCTCAATTTATGAATGGTGTCTTGGTGACTCGGCCCGAGGATTGTTGGTTAAAGTGCTAGAGCCTAGCTACTATAAAAAGACTAGGTTTAAGATTATACAGGCAGCATATGCAGTATGGAGGAGGCTCAGGAAACAATTAGATATGCCCACTATCATATGGTGCACACCTTTTGACTCGTATGGTTTGCCTTCCACTGTATGTCATGATTCAGTTATGAGGAGGTGGTCACAGCAAGGTATAAGAGTAATAGGGGATCTATTTGAAACTGGCAATATTCTTACTTTTTTAATGCTACAAGAGAAATTTGGGGTTGGTAGGGCGGATTTTTTTAAATATCTGCAACTTAGAAGTTTCCTTCAGGCCGAAATTGTGAGGGGGAATTGTCAAGTGTCCCAGATCCGGATCTTGGAGCTGATAAAGCGTAAATCTAAAATTGGTCAATTATATAAAGAATTTATGGTGAAGGAGCCTGATGACATCCACAAATTCGAGGCAATGTGGGAGGGGAAATTAACATTGACCAATATTGATCTTCAGCTGGTTTGGAGGACTGCTTATGCCATTTTGCTTTCTGGCAGTTTAAGAAGTCAAGCGTATATGGCTATGTTCAATTTATATTATACGCCAGCAAAGATTACAAAGTGGAAGGCTGGAAGGGGGACGAGATGTGCTAGATGTGGGTTATATGCTGCAGACTCAATACATATGTTTTTCTCTTGCCCATCGCTCTCCCAACTTTTATTGGATATTGAACGTTTTATTTTAGGATCTTTGGGTATCCCGATCTCCTTGACCGCACATTTGGTTTTGTTCGGAATAGAACATGGCACGGATGCGGGGAGGAAGATGGTTTCACACAGAGGTTTAAAGTTTATATGTATGGCAGTGTTGAGGCTATGTATAACATCTCAGTGGTTAGATTCAGAACCCCCTTCATTTGATAACTGGAGGGCTAAGCTTATCTCATTGTATAATTTGGAAATGGCCCTATATAAATTAAAAGGTAGGGCAAGAAAGAAATTGGGGGTAGCAATATGGGAGCCGATCGCAAATTGGGTATAGGAAATTATTTTGATGATCAGTTTCAGGTTAACGTCTGTAAAATCAAGGATTATTTTTGTTGTATATGACTGTATGTTTGTATATGCCCCTAACTCAAGGCTGTTCTCTGTATATTATGAAATTTGTTTAGCATTTTTGCCTCACTGAATTGAATAAAAAAAAATAAAAAAAAAAAAAAAAAAAAAAAGAAAGTGTTTAATGACCTGATGCATCAGACGAACAACTGAATATAAAAAGAATTGTGAATACATTTTATAAAATGAGAGTAAGAATATTTTTGTACTAAAAACAATTTTTGTATTTCACTAGCATTGAGAATATTTGCTAAACATGAGGTATTTTATTGTTTTGTATTTGCAGCCCCGATGAAGCCTTTCTGGAGGTGAAACGTGATGGCTGCACCTGTATGAAATTGCACTTTAAAGAAGAAGTTTGGCTTCGACACTCAAAATTTTCCTTTTTTTCCCTACTCTTTGCCTCTCTGTTCTGATTGTATTAAATTATTATCATCTCCTTGGATTATATTCTGTATGAAAAAAGAGTAACAAGATTAAAGTGCAATGGTTCTTATGAAGGTGATAAATGAGATTTTAATTTCTTCTCCGTGAGGCTAAAACATCTAACAATTTGGACATTGATTTTTACAGTATCTCCAATGTAATATTCTATAATGGCTTGGCAACGGTTTCGTACGCCCACACTATGAAAGAGGTGCCGCAATGTTCAGGGAGGAGTGCATGGCATGTTCAGGTGACCTGCACATTGGTTACTTGACCCTGGTGGCACCATCTGCAGATACCACCATGTCCAGTCACTATCCATTTTGGTTAGTGGTCTACCATTGAGAGGCCTCCTAGAGGCTGTTTGACAAGTCTCATTTTCATGGAGCACTTTGCTAAAACATTTTTGTCTTCAAGTAGACAACTTCAGCTTTGTGTAGTTAACATACTTCTTGAAGACTGCAAATGATGTTGGCTGGGTCCACAATTGGTTGATTTGCTAGTTCCTTATGCACCTCTGTAAGTAATCACTGTACACCGATTTCCTGGAGCCATCAGCCAGTTCTTGTCAAAGTAAGTGTTCAGACGAACCCTCCCGGGCAGCTCTTAACTGAAAACTGCTGGTTTTGAGAATGTGCCATGTCTTGCGGTGGATTGCTTTACTAGCCTAAATTCCAGCCTGATTTGAGCTGGACGTTTTTTTGTCCCTTTTTTTTTTGTTGCCAGAACTTTGAGCTATTGGAATTACATGTTACATATTGCTGTAGTTATTTGTTCAGCTGGTACTAATGAAGTGAAACTTTTACCCAGAGAGTATTAATCTGTGTTAAACTGCATTGGCGGCTGGTATTTAATGGTGGTGGGGAGTCGGGTCGCAGGGGGGAATGAAAAATAAAATTAAAAACTTACCTGTGTGCCACCGCTGCTGCCTCTTGGTCCTCGTCTTCGTCTGCCTCCAGGACTCCAATGCAGGAAGCAGAAACCACCCGGCTCACAGCCTCCCCATAACCAATCAGAATACTGCAATGCAGCATTGCGATTGGTCTGAGCGCTGTGATTGGGCCACAGTCAGGGAATGGAAGCCTGTGCATGTTCTCCACCCAGGCTGTAATGCAGCCAGGGTGGAAAACATGCAAAGTGCGCATGGCGATTTAGTCGGCCCGAGACGGGCGGCCAAAGCCTTATGTGCACTTGAATTGGGCAAACCACTCCTTCCCTGCCCTGCGCTGTGAGCAGAGCAGCCCCACCCCTACCTAGCTGAGCAAGGACGGAAAAATAAAATGATAATAACAATTGCATAATTTATTCATTCCTAAAGCATAATTTGTTCTCTTTGCTGCCTAATTCCAGTGGCCCTACCTGTACTGGACATTATTCCCAAGGTCACACCATCCCCTCAACCTTTCTCACTCAAACAATGCCTAACGGAACACAACACAACATATTACAACATAAAAATTTGCAAACTCGCATCTGTTCCTGTGAACACAAGGCCATGTAGCCAACAGTGTCACCATAATCCAAGTGGAAAAATGACGTTTTAATTGGGCCCTTTCGTGGTCCCTTGAACAGAGCTGGGCCCAAGGGCAAGTCCTCCCACCGCCCAGCCCTCTGTTTGCCGTGCACGCCAATGCAATTAAACACAGTCCCTCTAAATGCCAATTTTCTTATGCGAATTGCATAAAAGACGGACTTTTCATTCTCTTTTACATTGAAGTTTAGCTGTCAGATTGTAAACGTTTTCCCTGCTTCCCTGCGCTCTTGCAGAGATTAAATGATTCACAGTCTCTATAAACTGTACAAAGGGATATGTTCGGATTTAGCTGGCATGCACAGCAGTATAAAGCAAAGAAACACCAAGAGCAGAAATACCTTGCATTTAAAAAAAAAAAGGAATGAACATTCTGTTCCCTGGTAGCCTGCACAGCCCCAGATGCTGTAATCCTCCGCATCAGGAAGGCTGCCCCTGCTCAGCCCTCATTACCCACGCTTGATGGGTTCAGCTATAAAAGAGAGAGAAGCAGAGGCGGCCTTTCTGCAAGGATTACCCGGGAAAAGCAGAAAAGGGCTTCCCCTGTTTTCATCTCAGACCAGGGGGAAGCATTGTCATGCCGGTGTTTGTGCTTTGTCTATAACACAGCAACAGACAAGAATCGCGTGTCTGACACTGTGGGGATGGTTTTCTGTGCTGACCTTTTGCAGATGCTTATCTGGGTCATCGTGTCAGTGGCGTCTGTTACTGAACATGAAAATACTGCACTGCACAGAGGGATGCACAAACCATAGCTGCTGCACCAAGAACACTGACTCCCAAATGCATTAACTAGAAATACATTCCAGATTATTGTTTTATTGATAATGAGGCAACCGGTGAAACAACAGACATCATTTTTTCCTGCAAAATTGTCTTTCTTGCGCGCCCCACCATCATGATATAAGATCCATGGCAAATTAGGTGTCAAGTTATTTTCTTATTGATCTAGGCCATCTGAGATGCTTTACTGATGGGTATATTATGCTGGTCAATAACACTCAGGAAAACAAACACTGGCAAAACCAACAGGACGGGCTTCAACGGGCAAACACACAAACACATTTGTCAATGCCTGTGACTGTAATGACTGGCAGAATAGGCAAGCACTTGTACTCAGTAGTGCCAACTAAAAGAACATATATCACTAGATTATTATAGAAAAGCAAGCCATGGCTTTAGAAACTGGATTCAATTAGAGAAGGGACTTCGGCCACTCTGGGTGTGGACGAAAGAGTCCATGCTAGATCAAGGGTGGGGTGGGGTGGGGGGTGGAGCATGCTTGACTGACTGATGTAGTGATTGGAGCAATAACATGCAGGGGCTGAACTGATGTGTACCAAGAGGTTTCCATGCCACAGGCAGTTAGTTCTGGAGCCTCGGAGGATTAATGTGTAGTGAGCTGATGACAGTGAAAAGAAGCCACACGCTTGGAAAAAGCTGAGCAGTGAGTGCAGGTCAAGTGTATAGTAAACATCAACCACAGAGCACAATGGTGGAGTCAAACAAACAGCATAGACAGAGCTTCAGCTGCAGAGGGATCTTAATTTACACCATTGAATAGAGCAAATGTGACAAGGATCAGCAGCTCTTTGTGAATCCGTCCTACCTTGATGCAGATAGAAGACACTAAAAGCATTCATTTCTTAACTTGGGTGTGGCCAAGAAGAAAAGATGAAATGGAAGAGGGGTGAGTGTTGGCCATCTTGAAATAGTACCATTGTACACAGCTCATGAGCACATGTCCATGGTACTTCTCATACACATTGATATGATGAGTGTTCATCACTGGCTGGGTAAATAAAAAAAAATGGCTTTGGAGCAGTACAGAGCTATGCAGAACAGAGCAGCACTAGAAGAATGAGGGATGAACAATGAGGTGAAGTATTTAGAAAAAGAGGGAGGAGCGGTAGCATTGAGAATCATAAACTCTTGGCCACCAAATAGTCCCTAATGACTATTAAAGACATTGCACAAAATGCATTTTAATGGAAGAACTCCATTGTAGAAGATAGAATAAAACAAAAAGCCAGTAGGATGTGCATCATGTGAGAGATATTTACTCATTTGAGACCCACTATGAACACATGCACACACACACTCCATAACACACCTCTCTCTCAAAAACACACACAGCCAGACACACACATGCACTCACGCATGCACGCACGCACGCACGCACGCACGCACGCACGCACGCATGCACACACACATTGAAAAACCAAAGTTTTTAAAGTGGAATTATATGGGAGGAAGGTAGTAACATTTTAACTTAGGTTAAAAACCTTAGACATGCACATAAAAAACACTACTGTTTAAAAATTAAAACCCCCCACTGAAATTCAATAGTTATACGTAACAGGCATAAGTAAAACGTGCACCTCCATAGATTTCAGATGTCACCAGTGAGGTAATATGTGGGGCCATAGCAGTGCATCAGAGAAGGTGCAAGTTATACTTATGCCACTTTATTCACTTTTAACCAGCACTACTTTTTCAGTGAATTACTATTTTTTTTCAGCATAGGTTAAAAAACTTACTACCTCCCTTACATATAACTCCACTTTAACCTTTGTTTTATTCTGCCAATCCCTCAACGTATGTAGCCTTCTGCTGTGAGTCAGAATTTCCATAGGAATAGCTGTTTTTGTTTGGCTAATAACTTTGACACCATTTGACGGATCTTCAAGAAAGTTTAAAAAAAGAAAAGATCCTCCACCCATGCTCATTCTTGGAAAGTTTCAGGTCGACAATCTAGTGGGGTTCGAGAAAAAGGGGGTACCAAAACAATTTTTCCCCCATGCATTATCCTTAGGAAAAATTACTATATTAGAAAAAAACGGCTGAACAGAATTACACTAAATATAGCACACAGCTAGATTTGTACTGAAAAAGCATGATTCTTGGTATAAAACTGTTCAGTAGTTTTTAAGCAATTAAGTTTCAAAATGTATAGGTATATTGATAGTTGGTCCCACGGGAGTCCCGTGGGACAGAACATTTACAAATATAAAGCATTTTGATTGGCCGAGAGGGCTTTATTTCCTTGATGGCCGTCTTGCTTGTGCAGTGATTGGTTGGATGCAACCTGAAGAAAAATGTTGTAGCTGCCATTATAGGACTTGGGGACTTGACCGCTGTCTTGCACCTAAACAAAATAAGGTATAAGGGTGCAGGGTATTGCCTCTTTGACCCCTGGATCTTGTGGGTGGGGGTGCCAGAGGGTCCCAACTTGGGGTTAAATAAAAAAAAAGAAAATGGTGGTGCTGCGATCCTGCTGGAGTCCAGTAGGAGCCAGCTGGACAGTCATGTACTCTCATAACAGTACCATTGGAGCCAGGAGACCCCCTGGGGCTCCTGTGAGATAGGGAAAACAATTATGAAAAACAAGAATGTGGGGTGATTGTCCATGGGTGGTTGCCCACTAATGGGGGCTTGACTGCCTGCAGCAAATCCCCTGCAGTGCATCGCAGTGCGCAGCGAAGGGTTGGCTCCTCGCAGAGGGATGGGTGGCAGGAGGGGGTTGCCACAAATGTATCATAATAACGTATGTAGAAATTCACTGAAAAAAAGGTTAAAGTATAACTCGCAATGCTGTGATGCACTGCTTATAACCTCTCATATAACCTCACATAGTACCTCAAAGATGACATCTGGAATCTATGCGATGCAAGTTATACTTTAGTCAAATACGTATAACTGGCAAATTTCAGTGCTTTTTTCAGTTTTTAAATAGCTGGGTTTTTTCAGTGAATATCCAAGATTTCTTTTAATGTAAGTGAAAATCTTAATACCTTTCTCTTGTATAACGCCACTTTAATCTTGCTTTTTGTAGTGAAAAAAACTTTATCTATAGCTATATATATATGTAGATATTACCTTCTGGCGGTCAACCGTAGGTAGTTACAGTTAGGATCATGTTTCTCTAGAAAAAGCGTTTTTTGACTTGCCTGTATTTTGCCATAATTTGACGAATGTTCATAATATTTCCCCCAAAAAGTGTCATAGTGAGTCCTGTTGTGCATGGAAAGTTTCGGGATGATCCATCAATCGGAAGCTGAGAAAAAGGGGGAGGTAGAAAAACACTACAATTTCCCTAGTCAATTCCCATAGGAGCGTTGAAAGTGACTACAGCCTGAATAGCTGGGCGAAATTACACCAAATTTGGCTCAGAGGTAGATTTTGGTTCAAAAATCACACTTTCAGTTGTTTGGTGAAAATCCGTTACGTAGTTGTTGAGAAATTTATGGGAAAGCAAATAAGGATATCTGGGCTAAGCCTAAGCATAGATCTCATAGTAAGATCTCATTGGCTATCAGCATTTCAACTAGAAAGCGCTGGCAACCATTTGAGACAAAACATACAGGATAGCACCCCATTGAAATGCATTGTAGTGAATGGCAGGTTTTGAGGGTCACAAAAAGGAGAAATCATTTGTTGATGGTGCCATACTAATTTTAAGAATTGCGGTATGCTCTAAGGTGATTTTACCCTGTCAAAAAGCCTTTTCCTGGGAGTTCATTCAACCACGTTTGAGAGAAAACAGTTTTGTTATGATTTTCCTATACTGATTATGGAAGGTGTTCCAGGAACTAAAATGAGAGCATATTTTCTGAAAATTCACACTATGCTTCTTATCCATAAGAAAATGAAGTCAGACAGTCTCAGTAAAACATGTACTTCCAACTGGAGCAGCCTGTCAGTTGATTCCTCTGTGTTCTACTGCAGCCTCTCACAGTGTTCTAAAGAACAACTAGAGCACTAACCGTCTTACTTATGACAAAAGTATGGCACACCTGAATCCATTGTCGTAAGATTTTAGAGCTCCTGCCAGATACGGCAAAGAAAACAGTCATCCAGGCGCTTGTAGTGTCATGCCTGGACTACTGCAATGCTCTTTATCTTGGTGTTTCAAAAGGCAGAATAAGAATGTTGCAGAGGGTTCAGAACACTGTGGCTAGAATGCTTATGAATAACCCTAGACGTTATTCTTTGCGCCATGCCCTTGCCGAGCTCCATTGGCTTCCTATTCACGCCAGAGTAGATTTTAAAGCTAGATGTTTATGTCACATAATTTTAAATCTAAAGGATCCTCAATATCTGCTTCCCCTTATCAAACTCCATCTGACGAATCGCTGCCTCAGATCCTCTGGAAAGGCCAGGCTTATGATACCCATAACGCACAGAGTTCGTTTAGGTGGTAGCTCTTTCAGTCTCCTACAGCAAAGATGTGGAATCTCCTTCCTATGGACCTTAAAATGCAACCTTCAGAAAAACAATTTGCAGAAAGTTAAAGACCTGGTTCTTCAGTCCAACTGTGGTAATCTAATTACCATGGCTGGCTCTCTGAATAGATTGAATAGGTTGCTATTAGGAGAAAACCAGAACCTTTACAAATTAATAACATATCATAACTTATGTCAAAAGTATGGCGCACCTGAAGCTATCTTGATGGAATCAAACTGGTAAAACTTAAAACATTTAATTTAGAAAGAAACACAGTGAGGGGGTTAATTTTGTCATAGAAATGATGGTTAGTGCTGTAGCAAGAAAAATTAGAGCACGTTTTAAGCGAGTTCTCAAATATGTTCCTCTTCTATTTCATTAAAACCTTCTGACATGTAGAGTGAAACATGCACGTTCAGCACCTGCAGCAGACTGCCAGTCAACTCCCTGGTGATCATAAGTTTACTACAGTGTTCTGATGAGCAACTAGAGTGCTAACATTCTGCATTTATGCCAAAAGTGTGGCACATCTGACTGCCTTCTTGATGGAATCAAAGTGGAAACATGAAAGCATTTTCTACTGAGGATACCACAGTAAATGAGGAGATCAGGGAGGTCCATAACAAAGAAATCTCCCAAGATTGTCACTAGAGAGAAAAGAGCATAAATGTAAGCACAAATATCACCCAAGTGTAGCCTAAGTATTTCCCAAAGTCAGAAGTGTGCAAATCAACCACATACATTGGGTTTCCTTATAAAAATTTATGAAAGGGTTAACATATACTAACCATTCAGGAATGTAGTGACAAAATAAAAAAATGTAAGATATGTTTTCATTTGCTACCTTCTGCATTAGAAGAGGGTGCAAAGTTGAAAATTCTGTCATTAATGGTTGCTTTTTGTGAGAGAGGTGTGCCGTTCTTATGCTTAGTTTTTAGATAAGACCAAAATATAATGTTTGATCAACAAACTCAATTTTCTGGTATGTGAATTACATTTAATGTGGAGAGAAAAATTGTTGAAAAGGTATATGTGTATGTGAGAATTTTATAAGAGAGAATCATATATTTTTGAGAAAAATATTGGATATATGAGGTAATGTATGAGTGGCTCTGTATGTTTAATAACAGGTAACATAAGAAGCATTATGAGTGCATGAGAATGTAACAGTTTGTCTGATATGCTGACTAGGTGTGTGAGAAGTTGGTTCGCAATCGGTCCCTTTGAATTAGCATGTTGTACATTTGCTGCTTACTACATAGTGTAATTAGTAGTAAAAACACTGTAGATTGAGTTAAACTTTTAGTTAGCAAGGCATTAGGAGATGTGGAAATATTTACAAGTGTATAAATGATGTGCTGTTCTCAAAGACTGTTTTTCTTTGCATTATGGGTATTGTAGTTCTTTTTACACTGCTTTGTCAGACAGCTACAGACGCACATATACATTCAGTCACTCATCCAGACACGACTTGTGCATGTGGCAGATTGAAACATAGTTGTAGTCACATCTATATTGCTCTATTTTCTGTAACACAGGCACTGAGGTGTTTGTTTATAGCCACTTACATCGATATTTAGAAAAGTCATAGAGATACTAAAATAGACACTCACATACCAGCACATTTACTCATGGCACTGCCACAGGTGTACTCCTAAAATTTCCCAGATCTGTTGGCAAGTACTGACACAACCTTCTTATTCATGTAAAGAAATACTCTTTCAAACATGGATGAAGGTTGGTAGCACAGGACCTGTGTGTGCACTTTCACTTGTAGCTTGGTTTGCAATGTAAAATCTATTTGTCAGGTCTTAAATCCAAGTTTCAATAAGTCACTTGTGAGAGATGCTGTAGGTGTGCTATAAAGCATGCTGGTTTGTGCTTAAAAGATGAGAGATGTTATTTTCAGTTCACTGAGTTACTTGTGCACTTGCATACCCCTATGCCAAGTATTACATAGAGTATGACATCCCTAATGTAACTGACATACATGTTCAGAAAAACATAACGCTTCTGTTTCAGCTATTGAGACATGTATAGATTCAGTCACACACAAAAAACTATTAATACAGGCAGCATACCCAAAGTTAGTTGCAGTCACACCTACGTATCTCTATATTGCCTAACACAGGCACTGAAGTATTTCTGCAGCCACTTACATACATATTAGACAGCCATAGAGGTATTAGAGCAGGCAGTTACATACCCGCACATTTACTTAAACCTCTCATGGCAATGATAGAGGTGTACTTCTACACTCTCACGGGTATGTAGGCAAATACTGACACAATCTTCTCAACCATGTACAAAAATAGTCCTTCAAACATGTGTGTTGGCTACTAGTGTAGACCCTGTCTGTGCTCTCCCACTGCAAGCTTCACTTGACATTGTACAGGTTTTTCTCAAGTGTCAAATTCACTCAAAAACATATGCATCCAGTCACTGACCCACTCAGACACTCGTGCACCCACTAATGCATCTACTTAAATAGTCAGACACTCAGACAGAGATGCACCCACTCACACACCCAGTAAGACACATATGGAGGTAATCCCTGGCCCACTCAGACACACACACCCAGTCACACACCCATTGAGACACTCATGAACTCAGTCGCACACCCACTGAGGCAATCTTGCACTCACTCACACACTCATTTTCAAAGGTTATAGTTAGGAAATAACATTTAAAAACCTTGGAAATTCACTGAAAAAAAGGTGACAGGGATGCTATAGTTAGGAGATAGAATTTAAAAACATTCAAAATTCTCTGAAAAAAACAAAGGTTACAGGGTCATTGTAGTTATGAATAGAATTTTAAAAACCTTTGAAATTCACTGGAAAAAACAAAGATTACAGGGACATTATATTTAGGCTCTCATTTCATTCGTACAAAACCAATAAAATGTAGCAGTTATAGTTACCTGAGCCAACTATAACAGTTGCCACCCTAGCTTGCTAAAGAGCCACTAGTAAAGAATAGTTTTTTTTGTTGCTGCACTGCTTATGACCTCACATATTTCATCAGTCAGTGACATCACTGATGGCATCTCAAATTACATCACTGATGATATCATCCAGTGAGTGTGAGTGTTTTCTAAAGATTTCTGAGTGTTAACGATATATACTAAGATACTACAAAACTTAAATAAGTATAGTTTGTGTACTATTAAAGAGTAATGCTATTTGTAACACATAGATGAGTGAATTTTTGATTGTATGTATCCGAGTGTGAGTAGGTGTGTGAGTGGCTCTATGAGAGTGTTAGTGGTTCTATAAATGAGTGAGTGGCTGTATGGGTGAGTGAATGACTGTGTGTGTGGCTGTGTTGGTGAGTGAGTGGGTGTGCCAGTGGTGTATGGGTGAGTAAGTGGGTATGTGAAAGACTGTATAGGTGAGTGATGGGGGTGTGAGTGTCAGTATGGGTGAGGAAGTGGGTGTATACATGGTCTATGGATGCGTATGTGGGTGGGTGAGTGACTGTATGGGTGAGCAAGTAAATGTGAGAGTGGCTTTATGGGTGAGTGTGTGCTTGTGTGAGAGACTGCAGACGTGAGTGAGTACATGTGTTAGTGTCTGTATTTGTAAGTGAGTGGGTGTGTGAATAACTGTATGGGTGAATGAGTGGCTGTATGAGTGACTGTATGGTTGAGGGAAAAGGGGTGTAAGTAGCTGTATGGGTGACTGACGCAGTGTGTGAGTGTCTGTATTGGTGCATGAGTGGGTATGTTAGTGTCTGTATGTCTGTATGACTGGATTGAGTGACTGTATTGATGATTGAGTGGGTGCATAAGTGGCTGTATTTGGTGAGTTAGTGGTTATGCGAGTGGCTGTATAAGTGAGTAGATGTATGAGTGGCTTATGAATCAGTGAGTGGGTGTGTGAGTACCTGTATGAGTCTGTGAATGGGTTTGTGAGTGGTTGTTTGGCAGTGGGTGTTTGTGAGGGTTTATAGGGGTGTGAATGGGTGTGTGAGTGGTTCTGTGGATGAATATATATATATATTTAATATATCTTAAAAACACAGTTAAAGGTCAGTTAATATTTAGCGAATAAAAAACAGAGTTATGGTGTGAAACACACAAAGCACACCATTGCTCATACCCTATCATGTTTTGCTCTAGACGGACAGTCTTTTCTTTTGTATGCCATTGCTGAAGGGGAATACAGAGCATGGCTTGGGTGTGTGGCTGAAAACTGTGCACTGCACAACATAACTGGGGAATTTCAGTGTCTTTTTAGTTTTTTTTTCACTGAACTATAATTGCCCTTGACCTATTTTTTCATTCAAGGTCGTGGTATTTTATGAAGTAATGCATTCATCATCCATGTTCTCATTCTGAGCTGTGCACTGTCTTTCGCCAGCCCCTGAGCCCAACTCTCCTTTGAGATGTGCAGCAGGGGTTGGTCTCAGAGCCTGTCACTGGGCTTAATGTTATAGATGCCAAATTTCAGTTAGATTCATCAAACATCACCAGAGTTATTTGTGGATGAATCTTTTATGACCCCCCTCACCCCATCTATACCCACCACAATGGTTCTGCTCAAAACTTGACATAAATAACTGAAAGCTAAACCAGCTAACTGTCTGCCAATTTTTGTGTGGATTTATGAAATGGAGCCAAACAAATTAGCAAATCAACACTTCTTTGACACGTGGATAAAGGAGTCATGCCGGGAGGGAATTGTGAACGTCTCCTGTACTCTCGACGGTCGCTCCCGGAATGGCCTGGGCACACCAAAGTGGTCGTCCAGTGTTGGAGGGAAGCCAATAAATTCCTGGGATGGGCGGATAAATTGACAGGAAAAACCCCGGTCTGGGTGGGTAACTCTTTAAGCGAGGTTGCGGCGCTGACGGACTTTAAAGGTGGAAATTGATCGATCGGTAGAGAATACTTGGGGGATGTATGGAAAAGGGACTCACCCCTTACATTTGACGCACTCCAGAAAGAATATAACTTACACCAATCACAAAGGTACTCGCACCTGTGAATGATTCATGCTCTCCACACACACATCCACAGTGGGGATTCAGTTCCAGACTGCTCCCCGCTGGAGGATAGGCTCCTACTAGATCCCATCGCGGAGAAACCAACTTCCACGATATATCGTAAACTAATAAACAATATGCCGGATCCGCTGATTAATCTTAGAGCGGACTGGATTTCGGATCTGGGGATCATAGACAATGAGCAGTGGCAAGAGGCGATACAGAGTCCTAGAGAAATTGCCACACGCTCTAGATCCTTCACCGCACCAACTTTCCCCACACTCATCTATACTCTTGGGGTAGGGCACTGTCTGCGCGGTGCGTGAGGGGCTGCGGGGAGGACGGAACCTTCATGCACATTCTGTGAGGTTGCCCTGAGATAGCCAGATTCTGGCAGGGAGTCACAGACACTATGACGGCAGTTGTGAGAGAAACGGTCCCGTTGGCACCCAAATGGGTTCTATAAATGATACGTGGCGATGCGGATTGGTCCAGATACGTGGAGATATGGCTGGGTCTATCTGCGGGGGTGGCAAAACATAACATAGCCAGGAGCTGGTGGGCACCTACACCCCACGGGTGGAGGATTGGAGGCGAGATGTTGACTCGTGTCAGAGAGCAGAAGAGACGGTGTATAAAAGTAGAGGATGTGCCAAAAAGTGGGAAAAGGTGTGGGCTCCGTGGCGAAACTACAGATAGCTGGGGGAGGAGGATTAATGATGTGTCAGAAGGTGACAGTGCTGTTCTCTTTCATCTATTGCTATACAGTCATTACTTTTCTGTGTCTGATACCTGATGTACTAATGGTAATGCTTGTGTATGGTATGGTCTTTCGAGCTTTTCTAATAAAAAAAGATTTACACAAAAAAAAACACTTCTTTGACTCCTCTTGAAATCGGCACCCTCAATGGACCTGCATGAAATCGAAAAAATCAAGAATAATAGGCTAAACATGCTGAGTCTTAGCCAT
Organism: Triturus cristatus; assembly: GCF_964204655.1. Taxonomy (NCBI): domain Eukaryota; kingdom Metazoa; phylum Chordata; class Amphibia; order Caudata; family Salamandridae; genus Triturus; species Triturus cristatus. The sequence goes on along the minus strand of NC_140594.1, from coordinate 988,633,709 downwards.
ATTCCGCCATATTTCTTCCAGATCCAACAAACAGTGCCAAAGTTATTAGTAAATCAAACATGTTTTAACCCTCTCCTTTTTCTTCACGTCTCCTCTTCCCAATAGATCTGCACAAAACCTGTAATACCTGCTCTGGGTGTCACATGCTAACTGCCTTCCACAGTCTGGTAGTAAGGTAAACCCAGTGCAGAGATCTCAGGCTTCAACAAGATCTGACATTGGTGGCAAAGGTAAAGGGGTGGGCAAATGTAAAGCAGCCATTCATAGCAGGGGTTGGCCAGTCCCTGTGTGATGCCTGTGAGGTTGAAGGCCATGTGCAGTGGGATTTGCTACATGGTTTTGCCTTCAGCAGGATCTGCATCCAATCTGCCACACATAATTGTGACCCCCTGCTGAGCATGACATTAGGCTGTGCTCTGCGAGGGTTGGCGGTGGAGCCTGTCCAAATGCCAGACCCTTTGCCCAAATTTAGAAATGCCCACAGTCTGTGATCCTGTATTTGTGGACTATCTGCCGATTACCGGTCCAGTGATTGCTAACCTTTAATCCTTTTAAGCCCACTGACATATTTTTGTAATGCTATTTTCTTTAAATGTACTGAAGCGATTTCCACCAAACCAAGCAAAGGCACTTCCCTGAGAACATTTCCTGTTTCATGCCAAGTTTGGTATAATTCCGGTTTTACAAATTTCCATGATGTGTGCTCACAAGTGGAAGGAGGTTTTCTTACTGTTGCTTCTCATGATGGACCAGTTCCTTGTGGACTTCCGCCTATATTGCCTTGCCATGACAGGCAGAAATCCCACAGCATTGCAGTGTCTAAGCAGTCATCTTACCTTCCTTCCTTGTGCATCAGAGTGGAGCACACAAGGGATTCTGGGGCGAGTGGTTCCTGTATGCGGCAATCCTCGCAAAGCTGCATGCAGAAATAGTCTATGCACTTCATGGGGTCTTAAAGGCAATTTAGTTTATTCTGGTTGCCTGCTTTTTTATATATGCTTATACATATTTTCCCATAAATCTGAGAAGGGTTTAATTAAACTCCATTTGTTATTTTTGCATTTAAATCTGTATTATTTTATTCCCAATCCAAGATGGCCGAACCATTTTCTAAATTACCTCACATCCTGATTGGGACTATAAATGGGGAGTCCAAGTTGAGTCCAGTTGAATCACAATTGTTTCTGTTTGATTGCTCGTTCACTGGACTCCGTGGATTCACCGCTTCCTCCAGTTCCTGCTTGTGGTTTTGCTCTTCAGCTTGCTGCTTGGCCTGGTCAGCTGGAATGTTTTACTGGACTTTAGTTTTTACTTCTTGCTAGATATTATTTTCTGGAGCAATTCTAGATTTCCAGTTACAGTCTGGTGTCTGGGTTTCTTTCCGAAAGCAGTAGGCTGTTCCTACTTATGAAGAAGACTCTTCCATCTCTTCAGAGAACTCCAGCTGTGAGCTTCCTAGTTATGTAACTTTCTGAATGACAGCAGTAGTATGTCTTAATAAAATGCCTTGCCCTTTATAGTTCGAATGTAGCGTGCTCCCTAGGACTAAACCAGGCCACAATTTCCCTGCCTCTCCCAGCCCCCTCAATGGGCACAAGACCAGTAGTCAATTGCTTAAACTAGCCAATGGATTTGGGTACAAGGGCAACTCCTCCACTTACCTCCTCATCTCGTTTCAGAAGGACATTTTTCCTTCACAACATTGCAATTAGTGGATTGGTGATCATTTTGTCATTAAATTTCAGGTCCAGCTCGACTCCATCCAGACTCCATCCAGACCCACACTTAAGCAGGAGGTCCTTTCCATCAACAAAGCTGAAGAAGTGCAAGAAATAAAAAGCAATCTCCAGATACATACCTAGGATCTGAAAACACGTTCTCATAAACATCAGGGCCGCTCCCACCCTTCTTCCATTTATGATTTAGGAAAGAGGTGAGGACACAAATTACCAAAGAGAACACTGCATCAGAACACAGTAAATAGTTCACCTCCTGTTCCGGCATCGCTGCCTACACACGCTCTCTGATTGGCTCTTTGCCTCTGTAAAAGTCGCCACTGACTTGTGGCTAGGATAACACTATACAATTATCATATAATATACACAAAGCAGAACTCCCACTGCCAGATTCATGTAGCAGCCTCTAAACAACTTCTCTGCAGCAGCTTTTGTTCTTCCTGTAGCTGCTACCACTGGGACATTCCCAGCCAATGAACGCTCCAGTACTACTTGCTACAACTTCCTGTTGCAGCTAATGAATTCATGAATTCCTTTATATTGAAACTGATACAAGTCTGGTTTCCTCTCGCTGTATTTTTAATTGAATGTAACTGTGTGATTGTGTTTCACTGATCTCTCTGCTCATCTAAAGGAAAGCCTTAACTTCGTTCTCACTATCACGAAGCAAACAGGTGAGTGATTTTTAGGATGTTGCTGTTTCACCAACTGGACACCGATCTGCACCCGACTTTGCAATTTGGTTCTTTCAGGGGTCGTTAAAAAATTGAGCAGTTAGTTATTCGCTTGTTTAAGTGCATAACCTTTTTAAGGCGGTAGTTGTTATGGTAATTGCCACTTCAGAATTCTAGTTGAAAGTTTTTTGCCTCGTCTGCAGCCAGCATTAGCAGTCTGTTTGTCGAAGACCTAATGTCTACAGTACAGAACACTGAGTGGCCTTCAGGTCAGCCTTTTGCTTTGATTGCTGTCTTGTCAACTCAATTCCTTTCTCCTGATTCAAAGGCTTTCTTCACTGTCTTTTTATTTGTACAACTGCTACTGTATGCTGTGCTCTTACCAGAGCCAGCAAGTGTTCAGGCGAAGACAATGTACTGATCTCTAAGCCAGGGAGTGCATTGCAAGACCCAAAGTGCAGCTGGATATCCATATGACATACCGCACTGGTGGTCCCTCGCCCTGGGTCACTTGGAGGGGTACTTTTCTACTTGCGAGGATAGGTGAGCCGACAGGGTGATGACGGAGCATTACAATTCGGCACTGGGGAAAATATGCAAATGTCTTGGTGATGTGCCTATTTGACACCATGGGGTTTATTTAAACGCACCCTGCACCACCAGTATGTCACATTTTCCCATGTTAAAAGTAATGCACCGGCGGTTACCCATTCCAAGATGGTGGTCTGTTCCAAGATTTTTGCCTGATGTTGACAGTCCAAGATGAAGTTGAGCCTTTTTCAATGATGTCAGTTCCTGTTTGAAAGATATAAAAAGGCATTAGAAAGTGGTGGATGCATCCAAGCACATTCTCTTCCTTTTTGTTCGCTGTGTTGATTGCCCACTTACACCTATTCTTGTTCCTGAATTTTGCCCCTTGAAGCCAGGTTTCCCTTTGGATATTTGATGGATGTCTGCCCAGGCTTGGCTTATTTCTCTCCCCAGATGTCAGGTAGAGTTTAGCAACCTGCTCGTCTACCTCTGCATTAATCATTAATCGTCACCTTAAGTCAGGAGCTACAATATTGCCAAGGAGTATTTTCACCCTTATGTTGTTTCTTTCTAACTAGGACCCTCATAAGGTGCCTTTGAAACCTTTCACATGTAATATTAAGTGCAGGGTGATGCTGTGTCTACTAGGAGACATTCCTCAGAGAATCATTAAAAGAACTTGACTGACCTTCACTGGGTCCAGTCCATTACACCCACCCATGGAGCAGTTGTCTCGTGTTTTGAGTGGATGAGTTGCATTCTTACACTGCTGATGTCAAGACCCTGCTTTACAGTGCCTGGTGGGCTATTTTCTCTCCCTTTATCTTTTTTTATTGTTTTTCCTACTCCCCTGCCTCCAATCCTTTCCAGCTCCTATTCTCTTCATTTAAAAATGTGCTTTGCCGGCATTATAGCTGGTGGCGCCATTTTTGACAATTTTTGTTGCCCCCCCCCATTTGACCTCCTCCTTGGATCACCTCACTACCACTTGGGCAAAAGTGCACCTCATCTCTCCATAGCCCCTCTCTCAAACACATTTAATTTGTTTAAAGCGCTGGTAAAGGCTGGCTTTAAAAATCCACTTAGCTATGCACATAAAATATAAATCTGTTCTTTGCAGCAGGCATATTAACACTTGCGATACTTTAATTATGGTGAGTCGAAACTGTCACTAGAAACAACTCTTATCTCTCTCTAGCTGGAACATTAATCACAAGAGTTATCATGATATTTTCAATGCTGTCTGAAGGCTGGACGCACAACGAACTCTGCAGTAGGTGCTGTTAAATCTTACGTTATTGCTATAGACAGTGCCCACACCCAGGTCAGTCACCTCCTCCAGTTAGTGCCCAGTGCAGCTGCACCAGTCATAACACCCTAAAGCCAGCCCTGGGCTTGCTTGCCCCACAGCCCCTCGCTCCATCTCCTTGCCAATCACTGTATTAGGGGGTGGCCATTCTTAAATGTTTTTCAAACCATTCTAAGATGGACAAGAGTGCGTGGACTGCAGCCACCTTAGAGTGATTTTTATTTTGTCTTAAATTTAAAAAAAAAACCCAAGGTGCAGTGCATTAGCATGCATGACGGATCTCTTGGAATGTTTTTCCTTAAAATAAAAACAAAAAACAAAATCCAAGATGATGTCTGCGCATGTGCAAGCAGACATGCACATTCAGTGCAGCCATTTAGGAATGATTTTTCCACGTTAAAACATTCAAAGATGGCTGCAGTACTTGCGTAAGCATGGAGGCCATATTTTTTTTTCTCAATATAAAAAAAGCATTTCAAGAGGACTGCCATGCGTGCACATTGCTGCAATACATATATCACCATTTTTAAATGCTTTTTCTCAATTTTCAAGAAAATAATCCTACTGTGGCCACCAATGTGTTCACGCATTACAAACATATGGGGAAAATGATTTGCTAAAGGAGATAGAACTGCACCTGACTGTCATAGGTGAAAAGGCCAATGCTTGTTTTTTGGATTTAATCCTGGACATTCAAGCTCTTCATGGCTAAGGACATCACAGAGTTGCACCCCAGATAAAGATTTGCGATGTGTATGACAGAGTATGCTAGTTTTGCAGATAGCATACTGAACAATGTTCAGTATTAAGTTCACACATTGCTAACAGGACGATTTCTTGCAAAAATAGGCGCACATATCATAAAGGGGATTGTGGTTTAGCTCTTGAGGTGGTATCGTCCACGGGCGCAGTGACGCAGAGCCATGCAGTGTGCCAGTTTTTAAGACATTACACTGTGTTTAGTTCACACACTTAGAAATCTTCTGAGTGCATGAGCTACAGAGAATACAACTCGGAAACTGGCAGCACTCGTTGGCTCTTTTTTGCTTCTGAGCCTCTGCGGCTATGCCACTGACCTGTGCTCTTGAGCAGGGCACAGATGTGCACCTGCTTTTACACAAATGCACTGTCAAAAGTGCATATATTTTATTTAGAATTTCTCTGAGGTAGTGCATGAGCTGCAGGCACCACCTCTTGGAAACAGTGAGCTGTGGCTGCCTTACTCTCTTTCTTAGCTGTGCTGTCTGCAGTTCCGGGACCAGTTCAGAGAAATGCTGAGTTGTGTGTGCATGCTTGACAGCAAAACTCTTTCAATTAAGAATGACAAAACTACTGCCAACCATGCACACCTTAACAGTGTAGCATGCCACTCATCCAAAAATGCACTTTAGTGCCCCACAACAGGATATGCAGCACTGTATAAGAGAAACACTTTGCCTCTGCACCAGCGTTGTATTATGGATGGCCGTCATGAGGCAGGCTGACTGTGCAAAGCAGAGGCAGCACGCAATGAGTGCGCCCCCCGATTGTGCCCCTCTGGTGGGAGTGAAGGGGGTCCCATGGACCCCCCTGCCTTGCCCCAGCAGGAGGGTCCAAACATGCGCAGAATCCCCCTTAAGGGGGCTATACCTCCCCATAAAAGTGCAGGCCGGATGACACTTGCACAGTGAAAGATGGAGCTTTGTCCTTCATCCATGCGCCACCCTAGAGGCAGCGTGGCATCACGGCTGCCTCCGGGGCTGCACAGTATCAGTAATAGGGCACACTCACTCTGTCTGCACCCAGAGCACCTCATTAAAGATGCCCTACTGTAAAACAGCCCATGACACTTTTAAGGACTGCCACCCACCCCCAGAGCCAGGCATGTGCCACCCAGGTCAGTGCCTGCATATTACTTAGCAACATGCCAACAACTGCCAAAAGAATTGTTTTTTGTCTCTGGCTTTTCCGCTTTTTCTGCAGCCTGCCCTTGTGGGCATTGGGTCGGAGGAATACCTAGTACCTGCATTGTTTTATGACTGTGCTACTCTTTTTAGGAGACAGATGCCAAAACACAAACATGGAGCGCCTTGACACTCCTGAGTCTCTTTTAGCAGCACCTGATTTAGGAGTGGAGAGATGGGGTGGCACAGACTCATCAACAACAAAATAGACGCTGTTGAGCGGTGGACGATTTACAGCAATCATCGAAATATATTTTTTTATATACACGAAAGGTCTGTCAGCTTCCACGCTAAAATCTGTTCTGCCCCACGTTATTTGTTTGACAGAATATTTGTTTATGTAGCACGATTTGCTTTGTAACCTATTTATTTGAACTCTTAAATAACCATTGTTTTTATGGCAATGGAGCCACATTCCATTTCGATGTTGTTTTTCATATTTATTTCATAAAAAGTGTGAATAAGCCCTTTTGTCGGTGGTATTTCTGAAAGCTCTTTTTTCTGTTGATAACATTAAGCCTATATTACAAGAAGGCGGTCTCAAGCCAGATCTAATAAAAAGGGCTACTGATACTGCTTGATGAAAGCATAAGAGGAAGAGAGGAAATGTATTTTAGTGAGAAGAAAAATCTTCCTCGAAAGGCTTTCCTTTTCCATCAGCTCATTTGTACAGTGTGATCATGTGTCTATTTTTAAACCCAGGGCAGACTGATATAATATTCTAAAAATAATTTACTGTTTGCATACTGATAGCAATCGGTGTAACAGATTTTTCCCACGCACGAGAGTCAGGGATCCTTTGGTCATACAGGAGACGAAACCTAAGGGCCGGTGCTACCATCTAGTGGTCATGTTTGAGAATTCATACATTATTTTGTAGTTTCATGTTTTTCAGGCGCAAAAAAAAAATCTCCTTTGGGAATGCACTCCATAAAAGTATGTGTGAAGTGAATAGCTAGATTAAAAAAAAATGGTAACTCTATTTGCAACATAAGACTTAAATGAAGTTTTGTGAGACTTGGTGGTTTTAACACTTACAAGTTCGTTGAGACTAAAGTGACTCATGTGGAGCACGTTATTTGCGGTCAGCCATTTGTAAATATAGCTATTAGAGTATTAATGTCAACGTGGCCTGGTAAAATTCAAGGCAGCAGGGGTATCCCCCCCTACCACCGGCTGGGAAAACGCAGAGGACGAGCAGTAACTGCTAATGAAACTCGGAGGCCCGTGAGTCCGACGAAGGAAGACTACATTCCACGCTGTGAAACCAGCCGGTTAATGTTTCACATTCTCCACCGAGTGAGGGAGGCCCAGCCCGGATCAGCAGAGCAGGCCTTGAAGCGGGGCCGCCGACAAAAACGCCTCTTAATGCGGATTGTCTCTAAAAGCGTCAGCGGGGATTGGCTCCTGACATCCCGTCATTGAGAAGGACGGTCCGCTGAGCACGTGTGCTTCAAGTGGACATAGGCAAAAAGTAAATAAAGAAAGAAGTATATAAATAAGTAAATAAATAAAGATAAATTCGATTAAAAAATAAAGCATGGAGCATGTTTCTGCCCAATCCCGGTGCTTTATACCAGGTAGTAATCGCTTTCTCTGGTATTTTCGACATCCAGCACTGTAAACAGAATTTTACATTAAGGTGATCTGTTGGGCAACCTGATTGATTATGCGACTTTGGGATCTGTTACCAAAATAAAATAACAAAATTATAGACATCACTGCCCACCTTTTCAATATTCTCTACAATCGATGGAATGTGCTATAAACACGAATGAATGGATGGAGCGTGCAAGGAAGGGAGGGAGTACGTTTATTTTCCACCTTGCAATCTAAGTCACGTCAAGGCTTTTCTTCTCATTAAATCGATGTCCAGAGTGTGTAGAAAGAGTGCACTGTTAGCTTTCCAGTTTGTTTAAGAAATGGTTTGTCTGGTTGCAGATATGCACAGTGCGAGCATTCCATTGTTAGGGCCATGAAACAGTAAAACATCCACCATTACAAACTACAGACTCCAGAGTAGTGTGTAAAATGCAACAAACTCTGTGGCACCTGGCTATACCACTATTACTCTATTAATCTAAACTGAAAACTCAGACAGTATTGAATTCCCTTCCAGTTTAGCAGAAAAAGTCCTCCCCTATTATTGTTGCAATGTGTTAAATTCCCTTTGCAATGGGCCATTCCGAATCTAAACAAGTGGTCATCTCGTGTTTCCTACTCTGGACCTGCCTGTTCTCCTTCCCTTCCTGGTTGTGCAGACCCTCGTTGTCATTCTGAATCTACCGCGCCTCCTACTCCCCTCTGGATCTACTGGTTGTGGAGATCCCACTGGCTTACTGACCACCCAGTGCCATGGGCTGTCTATCACCTCTGACATAAGCTCGACCCCTCTGTATCATCCGCAATCAAAACAAACAAAAATAACAATATATATACCTCTAACTTCTACACCAAGAAAAATCCTGCCAGAAGGTGTTGTCCTGTTCCTCCACTTAGCATCCCTCCTGCAATTTGGAAACAGATTTAGGTCTTCATGTATTTACATTAGGTATAATTTGCTGACCAAAATAACAAATGCATAATATCTTCTCTAAAAAACAAACTTTTCATAAAAAATTCTCATGTGTTAGCCTCATAATCCAATAGAGATCAATGGGAACTAGCTACAGAGTAGAAGCTCCATGTGTATGTTTGTAAATGAAAAAACATTTGTTTTGTTTAGGAAGACCCCCACCCATCAACCTAGTTGGTGGCATGCTTCATCATCGGGTCCCACCCAAGGTGCTGAGTGCACCCTGGGTGTGCTTCAGTGCCTGATTACAGCGGAGCAGGTTGTGTGCAGTGAAAGTGCAAAGTGTGTGAGTTAAAAAACTGTCCAAACGGTCCCTGATGCTCAAAGAACTATTTTAATAGTGGGCCATTGGCAGCCTTAAAAAACTGAGAAGCGGATACTACTGGAGGTACTTTATGGCTCCAATATCCCATGCGGTCAACATGTTTCAGCCAGGTCTCAGTGCTAAACTGGCTTTCATCAGGACCTATGTGAGTGGTAATTAGTGGTAGTCTAACTGTGTTTTTTCAGACCAAAATGTGTTGTGCGCGCTAAGGTGCAATAATTGGAAGAGTATAGTTTCCACTAGTAGCTCAATACTCTGAAATTTTCAGAAAAGAGCCCCATGAGTTCCGTGGGGGGCCAGACCTATTGTCACACATTCGTCAAGGTCTGCGGCCCTCTGCCCGTACATACTGCGGCCTGCATCTGAACTCCGTCGATGGAAACCATCCTCTTCCAATTATCGCACCTTAGCGCGTGCAACATAGTTTGGTTAGAAAACACACAGTTAGACCACCACTAATTACCACTCACATAGGTCCTGATGAAAGCGAGTTTAGCCCTGAGACCTGGCTGAAACATGTTGACCACACGGGATATTGGAACCATAAATTACCTCCAGTAATATCCACTTCTCAGTTTTTTAAGGCTGCCAAGGGCCCACTATTACAATAGTTCCTTGAGCATCTGGGACCCTTTGGACAGTTTTTTAACTCACACACTTTGCACTTTCACTGCACACTCACTGCACACAACCTGCTCCGCTGTAATCAGGCGTCGAAGCACACCCAAGGTGCACTCAGGGCCTTGGGTGAGACCCGATGATGAAGCATGCCACCAACTACGTTGGTGGTGAGGGTCTTCCTAAATAAAAAACAAATGTTTTTCCATTTACAAACATACACATGGAGCTTCTACTCTGTAGCTAGTTCCCATTGATCTTTGCATACTCAACAGGGGAAGTGAACTATCACATGCTTTTTCTTCTCTCTCGCTTGATACTTATCAGCCTCATAATCCCCACATATCTGCAAAACTGTTCTTGTTTTCTGGCGCAACCAAATCTCCATAGGAGCAAGCAAAGAAATGCAGAGCAGGAAGCATGGAAGGAATGGAAAACAGGGGGACATATGTACAAGCCCCTATCACCACGGGAACGTCACTTTTTGTGACTTTCCCCTGGCGATAGGGGCCTTGCCTTATGTACAAGGCAGCCTTAAATCACATCTTCGTAAAAGTTTTTTCTTATATTCGTTGTGTAATTAATTATTTAAATATTTTTTATATACTCGTTATGTAATTTTTTTTTGTTTACATAAACAAACCTTTTAAAAAAAAGCCATTTTGTAACTTCGATGTGTGCTGCATGAAGCAGCACACATGAACGTTACAAAATGGCATTTTAGACTTGTTTATGCGCAGGAAGGGACACCTTCCTACACATTCCCAATCCTCCCCTGCACGCAGACACCCTTGCTCTCTGGTGCAAGGGTGCCTGCGTTGGCGCTAAGTTGTTAAACTTAGAGGATTTTGTGTTATCTCTATCTCCTATAGAATTAAAATCTTTCTTTAAGATTTCTAGTGGCTTAATTAGCTATCAGAGAGATATTAGGATTTGCAGAAAGAGAGCCAGACTGGAAACAATAGTCAAGTATGCTTCCCTGAGAGTTTCTCAGAAATATATATCGTGGAACTTAAGCCACGGTATTCGTAGATGGATTATTCTCTACCGGATGAACCTCTTACCCATAAATGATTTAATTGGAAATTGGTCACCCAATAGGGAAGGTGGAAAAAATGGTAACCTTTGTAATCAGGCTATTCAGAATTTTGATCGTGTTTTGTTTGTTTGTCCTGCTCTGATTACATTTCGATTTAGGTGGCTATGTCCAATGTTTACCCAGAATGGCATTAAAAATGTTACATCAGCTAGAGAATTTTTGCTCTGTCCAAAAATGAAATAGTATGCATTAAAGTTTTTAACTTTATTAGGGAATTTATGAATATATTTTAAATAGTTTTATTAGACCCCCACTATGACTGTTTCTAATTCTCTGTTGTTTGCACTAATTAGGTTCCTTTTCTCATCAAAAAAGTTTTGAAAGGGAAATATCGTAGCTACTCTTGATGCACCTTAGATAAATTGTATTCATACTTGCCAGGACCTGATTCTTTATTGTTCTAAAATAGGAGATAATTGTTGGATTGCTGCTACCCTATTGCTGCTGTAAGGTGCACTTTACTTAATGATTTGCTATTATTGATACATGAAGCATTTTATTCTATAACATGCCATTAGATGAAACTGCATTTTAATGTTAATATATTTGATGTTTAAATAATATCCTAGAGGTGATTTTGGAAACTTTTATGTCTTTTTATGATGAATCTTTAATGACGTATTGTTTTAAAGGCTGTTGGGTTTTGCTATGATTAACTATGTATGTTTTAAGAGATCCAAATGCTTAATATATATATTGAATTGAATTCAGTTGAATTAGTGCCATTGCAGGGGGAAACGCAAGGCTGCACCACATTCTTGTAAATATGGTGCAGCCTTGCGTTTCAGCAGTGGCGGAGCGTGTCGTTAAACCCAGGAGGCTAACGACACACTCTGCCACTTCATCGTACATATTCCCCAGGATTTCTTTTAACTACCTCTAAACCAAGGAAGCGCCTCACTCCCTTGGTGCTACACACACACAAGAACACTTCTAAAGTGGGACTCCTCCTCACACCTGTGTGCAAGGACTATTTTGCAAACCTTTACATTTGAGAAGGTTAAGGGGGACCAAGTGTGACAGGCTGTACTGATAATACCTGGGATAGCAGTAGGCAATCTCTCATTGAGGTGCAGGTAAAAAGACCTGTGCTACGAGCCGGTAGATTAGCTGCTACCAAGCGTTAGTCATGTCAGGCATGGCCTGATCAACCTGGAGTTTGGACAATTAGCTGTTGCAGCTGTCAATTGATTTGGAACTTTTCATTTTGATGTGGACCTAAGATAAGAGTTACAGCATGCCTCCTGCAATCAGAAATTAAACTGGGATCTGAGGAACCAGTAACAATGATATGGACACGTTTCCATCAATGTAGCAGTGTTACCGAACAATTTTCTGGAAGTAGGGACTTTCAAATTTTGAGGACTGGGACTTGGCATTAAGCCAACCCAAAAAAGGGCCTCTTCATCTCCACTTCAACCTTTTCTGTCCACTCTGATCTTTTATGATCTTTTAAAAAATAATTAGACTAGAGAGGAATTGCTCAACATAACTAGCTCAGCTGGTGGACCCATTCTCAGCTACAGCTTCAGCATTGCCCCACTGATGATCTTTAACCTGCAGAATACATTTTAAGATGGTATCTTAAATCGATGACTGGTAAAAAAATCACCAACTTTTACCCATCTCTGGTCATGCGTGACTTGACCGCACAGGATGCCTGCTCTACTAAACCACATCTGTTAACATCATTTTTTGTACTTAAACCACATCTGTTAACCTAACTTTTTAAAACTTTATTTTACTTTTCATTGAATGTTTGGAATTTGTTTTGATTCTTCGATGTGCATAGGGACCTTTTTCTTATTTTCTTGATCTTGATGCAATCCACTCACAGCATTTTTATCATTTTAATTAACTCACTTGTAACTTTTTAAGCTGTTTATTTCTTCACTGTATGGTTATTTTCAATATTTGCTTCACATATACCCCATTTATGTTCTCTAAGGAAGGCCTAATGATGCTTTCAAACTAGGAAAGGCGAACAAGGGATTCATCAAAGAAAGTACTCTATCTGCATCAAGGCTCTGGGCCTTGTTTAGAGTTTGACAGATGGAATATTCCTCAACAAATGTGTCAGAGGACACTGTCCACCCAATATACTGCCTGCCCGCTCTATTTTGAGTCACGTGTGCTGCCACGTTTCTGCCAGCGGAGCCTCCACTGGCTCTGCTGATAGAACCCATTGACCAATGGCCCACCGGATATTGGGGCAACAGTCAATAGGTGTCAGACTCTCATCCCTATTTAGAACAGATGTTCGGTTATCAATATTTCATCCTTCGAGACTTCTCGCTTTGGGAGATTGTTATTGAAAAACAAGAATCTTTGCTCAGAGGCTTCATGAAGCATGGTGACACCTTAGCAAATTGACAGTGCCTTCAGAGGAGCTACCATAGCTCCTCTGCCGTCTCAGAGGTCCTCATTAGACAGGTGGAGATATCTCAGTAGGGTAGGACGTAATCCACCAGAGTAGTGGAGGTTATGACCTCCTCCAATTTGGCAGGGTGGCTGACTGCCTGCCCAATCTTAAAACGGCCTCATGCCCTGTCTCTGCCTTAGCTAAACACCCTGACTTCTTAAACTCTTAGGGGCATATAATCAAGGGCAATATCGCCGCTTTAGCTGCACTTTTTGCCGCTAAAGCGGCAATATTTTTATCGCCCTACCAGCAAGCTGTCGCTAACAGCTGTTAGCGACAGTTTACTGGCAATAGCGCCCCTTGTCAGCACTCCTCCCATCGCATCACTAATGAGATGCCAAGGAGGCGTGCCTGACAAGACTTCCTTGGGAAAATATCGCTAACCCAGCTTCGTCATATTGACAGCGAGGGTTAGCGATATTTAAAATCACGTTAAGTATGCCTTAACACAGGAATTTAACGTCTGTTAAATTCCTGACTAAGGCATACCTAACATTGGGGGTGGATTGTGTGGCTAAGACCACATGTCCTATCATCTAGGATATCGCCGTTTTACACCATGGAAAACGGCGATATCCCCACTATCTTTGGAATTTTTATCACCCCGGCGATTGTGCGTTGTTGATAACCCGCTAACCGAGCGATAAATTCCAGAGATAGCCGGCGATAAATATGCAAGTGGTAAGCGCGCTTTGCGATATTTATCGCCGGACCTTGATAAGATGCCCCTTAATGCTTTCATTGTAATTTATCTAATGCCACAGCTATTCAAATATCTATAGAGTCAGAAACAATCTATGCACATCGACCTTTCTAGTATGCTGATGTTTCAAGTATTCTTTCAAGAAAGTGTCTTTTTAACTTCATAAGTGGTAAAATGTCCTAACTGCCGTCTTTACGATTTATTTTTAGAACAAGAACATTGTAATCCGAGTTTTGGTATTTTTTTCAACCCCATTTACACTTGCTGATGACAGTATGGAGTTCCATTCCTGGCCAGGCCCATCTCATCTCCCCTTTTTTGATCCCATTGGTTGAAAGAGCACCTCTTCAAGAGTTCCCCTGTATGTAAAAGTGATAGGCTGATGAAGTTGCTGCTGCAGCTGAAAGAATAGAAAGCCAAGGGCTTTCAAACATATTTCGTAATTACCTATGATGGACTACCACCCTCAGGAGTGTGCAGTGAGGGCAAAGGCTGAAGAGAGGTATGTCCTGCTCCTATGGGGGCGGCTGTATTTCCAGCAAGGAAGTGCATTTCTTCTTGCAAACACATTCAGCACCCATTCCCCTTAATTGGCAGAAAAATTAAAGTAGGAAGAGTGACATGTCTTTGGATTCTACTTAAATATTTTTATTGATCCATCGCTAACAGAAATCATTGTACACAAATGAAATAAAATGTAAACATACCACTAACATTTAAAGAAAGAGCCTGAGGCATAAGACTTAGCTTTCTATTCTTCATACCCTGGCACTCTTTGTGAAAAATTACGCTTTTTTATGCGAACAATAAAAAAAAAGTGCAGTTCCGGGTTTACATAGGGTCACATATCAATGATGTCATCAACAACGCTCAAGCACAAAAGCCTACAGTATTGGGTCAAGGTGAATAAACCAATAGTGTTTGTGCCAGTCCACCACAGACACGCCCCCTTTACATAAATTAACAGGAGTTTGGCACAAACTGATTTTAGTCTTTTGTGCGGGTGAACACTTCGGCACTGTAAACCTTTAGTGCAAGAAAGTAGACCGACATTCCTGTTTGTACCACTTTCTTTGGCGCAACCAAGCAGGCAAACCTTTAGACATTTTGGGCTTTCCTGCTCAGTTTCTTGCCCTAAGCCTTTTGAGTAAATGCACATTCATTGCCCTTCACTAACAACATGTCGGAACCTTATTGTGTCTGTGCTGTGCTTGGGCATTCCTGACAGTGATTAAGGCAAGCTTTACACAGTTTAATGTATTACTTTCTACAGTAGCTTCCCGTTCGACGTTGGGTGGGGGTAGGGCTGGTGGGGGGTGTAGTTTATTAAAGATTTAGAAGAATCGGTTGGGCGTGGTGGTCCTGTCTGCCTTTGCATGATGAAGTCACTATACAGGCAGTGCTTTAAATGGGAATGCAGAAGTGCAGGTACTCTCTAGATAGAGTGCCTGTTTGCTCCCAAGAAGTGCAGGTACTCTCTAGATAGAGTGCCTGTTTGCATTTGCTCACAAGAAGTGCCTGTACTCTCTAGATAGAGTGCCTGTTTGCTCCCAAGAAGTGCAGGTACTCTCTAGATAGAGTGCCTGTTTGCATTTGCTCACAAGAAGTGCAGGTACTCTCTAGATAGAGTGCCTGTTTGCTCCCAAGAAGTGCAGGTACTCTCTAGATAGTGTCAGTACTCTCCCATTAAATGTATTGCAGTAATGCTGAGAAGTGCAGGTACTCCCCCTTTCAAATTAAAGAAGTGCAGGTACTCAGTACCGGACAGTACCATGCCCATTTAAAGCACTGACTACTGTTCGACGTGAAACTATAGTGCTAACAGGAGCCCTAAACGTAAAGCCTCACAGTTTATCAATTGTTTCCATTGGACTTTCTATACAAAGTAAAAAATAAAAGATGCAATGTGAAGCCTCATAGTTTGTTTTGAGATGCGTTTATTATCAGCATTATGTATGAATGGCCTCTTTGCAAACTGTTTAGTGGTTCAGTACATCTTACCCCTTGCGGACCACACCGTGAAATGGGATACCAACCTCGACCAACCTTGCCTTCGCCGAAATCCCTCGCATCCACAGAGCGAGAGCAGAAGGAAGATCCTTCTCCTACATCGCGGCCAAGATCTGGAACGAGCTCCCTGCAGACATGAGACGCGCCCCCTCCCTGAACACCTTCCGGAAAACCCTCAGGACCTGGCTCTTTGGCTGAGCAGTACCGCTGCCCACCCCAGCGCCTGGAGGCCCTCACGGGTGAGTAGCGCGCTTACAATTCCCTGATTGATTGATTGACCATGAATGCCTTTTTTTAGTGGGGGATTTGAGGGCCTTAGCAACTAATACATATTTACTCCATTAACGTTTATGAATGCAAATGTGTGTAGTTTTTTAAATATAGTTTTTGTTACTGAAACGTGAAGTGCCTGGAAAATGGTTTTGTCATTGTACCTTTTCCGTGGCTCTGTGTCCTGGGTGAATCAGGATCAGGGACAGAAAATAGACCCTGTCACCAAGAAATTGTCCCCCTTTTGTGAATTAGAAAGCTTACACGTATTTGCAATGTAATCGGTCTCGCATTTGTGAAAGTTAGAGCTATTGGCGTTGTAAATGACAATGGTTTTTACTTATGTTTTTTTGTCTGGAGTGGAGTGATCATTTAGAAAATGAGAGTTAGAGCTATTGGCATTGAAAATGTAATTTTGTGGGATTGTGTGTTATGGAGAGTCATTTTGTGGTATGGTATTTTGTGTTGTGGAGTGTTATGTAGTGGAGTTTAATTCTGTTGTGTGCTATTGAATTTGTGGTGTGATGTGGAATTATGGGGTGTGGATTGTATCTATGTGGAGTGTTATGTAATTGTGTTGATTGTATTATGTGGTTTCTTGTTGAATTATGTGGTGTGGAATGGAAATGTGTTGAGTTGATGTGTGTGTAACTGTGTGGCGTTGAGTGAAATTAGGCTGATCAGAATTCTGTGGCATGTTGTGGAGTGTGTTTAAATGGATTGTTGCTATATGGTATAGATTGGTTTTATGTGGGGTGTATTTATGTTGTAGTGATTAGAGATTTTTGTGTGGAGTTGAACTATGTTGTGCTGAGTGGTATTATGTCTAGTGTAATTATGCTGGGTGGTTTTGAATTGTGTGCAGGTGAACTGTGTGGTGGTGTGTGTGTCAGTAAGCATCAAGTGATAATGACGAAATGGTGGGTTTGAAGGAAGGATATAGGGAGGTAGGGCGGAAGAGATGTCAGAGAGAGAGTAAAATAAGTTAGGAGGTTAGGGTGGGTTAGAGGTAAGGAGGTAGGGAGGTAGGTAGGGAGGGAGAGAGAGTGGAAGAGAAAAAAGGGAGGATAGAAGGGAGGAAGGAAGAGAAGAGGTTTAAGGAAGAAATAAAATGAAAGGATTTTGTGAGAGAAAAGAAGGAATTAGTGACCGAGAAATAGAGGGAGCATGAGAGGAAAATAGTGGGGTAGAGGTGATGTAAGTAATGAAGAGAATGTACGGAGGTAAGGAAAAGTGAAAGGATTGAGGGAAGGGAAGGAGGGATGAATTAAGTGATTGTAAGGAAGTAGTACTTGATGGACAGGAGGACATAAGGTGGTAGAGAGCGGATACTGTGGAGACAAATGAAAGTGAAAAGAGGACTAGAGGATTGACTCAAAGAATGGCAGGAAGGGAGTGGAGGCTGTTTCGGTATCCCCGAAACACAATAGTGAGTGTGGATTGCTACAGCAGAATCTGCCATCCCAAGCGGATTACATGCCTCAATACATTTGTGACCACAAAGTTGTAACCACTAGGAAGAACCTACTCTGCCTTTCATCTTTCTAAGTTCAGTACGATAAATACAATTGAGTTCAGTAATAACACACATCGTTTGCGGTGCTGTGAAGCTACTGTGTGGTGATAACAAGGGTCAAACAAAACACAGCCCATTTATCTCTTCAAGTGTAATCTCAGAAAACTCAGGGCTATAAATAAAGGATATTAGTTGCCAGAACTATTGGTGTGTGCTGTCCAGCTATGAGTGTTCATGCTATTTTGAATAAAACATTTTTATTATAATTTCAAAACATCAGACATGGGGAATTTTGGACGCCGCTATGAGAGATTGTGGAAGCTACTTTCTCCCATATTGTGCATAACGCCGCCTGACTGTAGGATGTGACTGGTAGCTTGGTATACCCAGCCAGGCATAGGTAAAGGGCCTGAGTGTCAGCTGTTATCCCTGATGAAGGTGGATAAACATTATTATTGAGTGAAGTTCACTGGATATCCTATGGACATGTATGTAAAAAGTGCATAGCTATGGTTATATCACATCACTCGTGATGGAATAAAAAGGGAACTGCTTAAGTAAAGTGCTCCGATACCTCCAAGTTTAATTGGTGCTATAGCGCTTTACATGAGCACCAGTTACAAATACACAAAGACACCTTCATTTTTGGTAGGCTCGGGGACATTAACTGATTTGCTCAGAATCACAGAATATGGAGCCGACGCCGAGACTCAAATCTGGTTCCCCAGTTCCAAATTTGTCCGCTCTGGTCATTATGCCAGATCCTCTCCCCAATGTTTAGTTAGACATGGTACTATCTAAGGGTCCCGCACCTCTAGGTAAATGTAGTTTTGTTGTGTAAATAGCACACAAAGAATACGTGCGGTATCAATAGCGGTGTAAAAATAAGTTGGTGATTTTGTTGTTTAAAGGGCTGTAGACGTCCAAATATTTACAGGAAAATCCATGTGGAGAACAGCAGACCTTTGCAAACTCCACGTAGTAATCTTTATAATTACATGTTTGTGAGAAAATCTTTGTAGGATTGCATGCCTTAAGATAGGGCCACCCAAGATTTAGATAGGAGACACGTTGAGCACTAGTCCCTTTAACTACTAAAAGCAAAACTAACAAGAAAATGTACCCTGTTCACCTGGGCACATTAACTGTTGGCAACCCACACCTTTGTACGGCATCCACACCCAAAACAAAAACAACAGTTGATGGACAGAATGCAGAACAATGTCATACATTCACCCCAGTACAGAGATCTGGGCCTAAATCCATCGTTTTTTGCTCACCATGCCATTCCAGTTTGAACCCAGCCATATGCAAATCAGTCTTGACCCTGTGCCTCATGGGAACAGTCCAGCCCGAACTGCCAAGCCAGGTCCTTCCTGGACTGGAAACAAGCATCCTAGGACCGGTTTCGGAGTTTCACCCCTCTTCAGCCAGGATAGATTGATTCCAGTGGCATGGAGAGCAAGGGACTCACGTCTGAGCATACCCGTCCAACTCAGGGTGCAAATGCAAAAACGACAGTAGATGGACAGAATGCAGAACAATGTCATACATTCACCCCAGTACAGAGATCTGGGCCTAAATCCATCGTTTTTTTGCTCACCACCCAAAACAGTCAGCTATTAAATGACCTTGCAGCACAGAGTGACGCTACATTAAATAAATACTTGCAAAGAGAGGTCGACAACAGCAGTTGCCACACCGCCTCAATCAGTGCCGTGCTGAAACACTGAAATAAGTATCACACAGTGAATAGCAAGTCGCCACATTCAAGTTTTTTTGTGTGACAAAGATCTCTTCAGAGTAAGTACCCTGTAAATGAACCAACAGCACCGCGGGCTAGGCAGAGGCGGTCAATAGAAACCATGGACTGTCTGCTGTTACTGTTCTACTGCAGTGTGACCTGCTGTGTGCTCCTGGACAGGACCGAGTGCCAGACCAGGACACGTGACATCTCACTTGTTTACCGGGTGCACAGCAGTGCGCGTTCACTACTGCGGCTTGAGCGGGACTGGACAGGGAGTAGGCGCACCCCACTCTGCACCAATGAAGAGGGAGTGGATTGCTAAATAATGCAATGGTATATCAACCACTGCCCTGCTCACATTTGTGTGTCTGGGTGGACAGATAATTACTACTCACTGCTAGGGTAACTGGAGAACAAGCACAGGGTCACCAAGAAAACACGTGCGAATGACTGCTGCGGAGTAGAATGCTGGGCTCTTATTGGTGGTCACACAGAGTCTGGAGCAGTTATGCACATAAAGCAGGTGTTGATAATGATAAAAGCAGGCTCTGTGTGGGGCGCGTGTTGATAATATGAAAGCGGGCGTTGATAATAGTGAAAGTTGGAGCCGTGTGGCGCCCGTGTTGATATTAATGAAAGCAGACGCCGTGTGGCTCCTGTGTTCATGACAATGAAAATGGGTGCCGCGTGGCCCCAGTGCTGAATATAATGAAAGCGGGCGTTGATAATCATGAAAGTGTGTGCTGGCACCCGTGTTGATAATATGAAAGCAGGCATTGATAAAAATGAAAGCGGGCACCATTGTCTTGGCTGCTTGGAAAGTGGAAGCGCCCATGGTGTGCTGAATAGAAGCAAAGCACGTGGTCGTGCCTGAAGTCGGAGAAAGTCAATAAAGAAAATAGTGCTTACAAGACTAAATAACACATACCGTGTAACAACTGAAGTAAAGGAGCCAGTCGTCATGTGAGGTTACAAATGAAGATAAGGCAGTACTAAGGAGGGAATAACAAGCCTATTAAGGAATAAGAAGCCAGCATTTACAAAGGACAATGACACAAGCCAATGACAAATATGGGTGGAGAGTGGGTGGGCCTTCTATTCCATACTCCAGTACAAGAAGTCTTGCAGGCTCGACCCAAAAAGGGGCCTATGTTTATAAAGTGGGGCAGTTTTAAACTTGTGACACACTGTATACGTGTTTTGCAAGGCATGGAAGACTGGATAAATTTGAGTTTGCTGCAGGCAATATTTGTTTTAATATCATGAAAATCAGTAGTAAAAAAAAGCCCAGGAGATCATAAAACAGGCCTACAAACAGCCAAAAATACAGCTTACACACTGACATGTCATACTAGCCCATCGGGCACTGCCTGATTGCCCTATAGGGCAGTCCGACCCACTACTTGAGCGGTAGTACCTGATTCACATGGGTAACTTACCTGTAATAAAGTTATCAGCTCAAAATCTCTGCACTCAGGGTGGAGTCTCCACAATGGGGTGGAATCTCAGCACCGTGCACTCTCTGCAGAGTTCACAAATGTAAAGTGGCTAAGTTAAGGCTCCTTTGCCACCAACTCATGCATGAGCGAAGAAGATTGAAAGTGGATGGCTTGTGACAGTCAAAAATAAAAGATCTTCAGAGGACAAAGCTGGAAGCTGTAGCTGTGAAGGAGTTCATGAGATAGATAGGTAATGTTGAGTTATTCCTTATAGACTTGACTCTCCAAGTGTGAAAAAGGCTGAGATTAAGACACCAAGGTCTCTTTTTTGGGTAGGCTTGCCACCTTATACTGGTCCTCCAAAAAAGAGACTACCTACTTACTGAAATTTCTTCTGTAGGACAGTTACCTTGATGGAAAAGGGTTCACTCTTTTGGGACATGCTCCTCAGGGCCAAGTGCAAACTTTCCCTTTGCTGGAGACATCCTGCAACTCTTATTTAATGTTCACAGCAAAGTATAAAGTTCCAAGACAACAGAATCTTCCACTGCCCACTGCACTTTGTAATTTTACTACCATAAGAGGGAGGATCCACAGGGCTATACAGGAGAAATGTCCAGTTGTAACAGGTTCAATTGTTTGTATTACTTCCTCAAGGCAATCGAGAATGTCCCCAGCCAAAGTTCATTCTGCATCATACAGCCACAGGTAGGAAGTCCCATCTGGATAAGCAGATTTTAATACCAGGACCCAGACCTGGATTTTCAGTATCACATCCAAAATGTATTTATAAAGTACCAGGCAGGATTGTCATATGGCATTTTACTTCTCCTGTAACCAAGCTGAATGACCCGTAATGTTTCCTAGGTAATCTTTACATTGCTCTCCAACAAAGTGCTAGAATTTGTTGGACCAGAGGAGCCCACTAATGTGGAGCTCCTTTCATAATGGTTGACAACTTTCTTTATGACCAGGTCATTTCATGCCAAGGTTCAAAACTGGACCCCAAAGTGGAAGACTGTCTACTGCCGTTCTAATTTATTTTCTGTGTGGTCTGCGATGTCTGTCCCAAACCCTCCTGAGTGAAAAACATGTGTGAAATATTATTTGCACATGTTTGAAAGTTTGAAAGTGTTCCTGTATGTATGTAGGCCCAAGGGAGGGAGTTGCTTCATAGGTTTTGTAGCAGATCAGTGCTGTTTCAATTTACTCCATGTCCCCTGCTCTGTGTTTCTTTGCTTGAGGAACGGAGATCATGATTGAGCCAGAAAACCAAGGGGCATATTTACAAAGCCTTCCCCAAAGCAGGTGTAATGAGGAGAAATGCTTACATTTCTCCTCATTTCTTTCTCTTTCCATGTGTGCTGCATTCTGCAGCACAAATAGAACAAGGAAAACACCTCCTTTGCTTGTTTTTTTGTAGGAATGTGTCCCTTCCTGCACAAATACCATCATGCCACCAAAGCAGACACCCTTGCACCATGATGCAAGGGTGCCTGCGTTGGCACTTGGCTGCAGTTTGCGCGCTGACAGAAAGGACAGGAATTCGTCGTATCTTGTAGATATGGGGCATTCCTGCCCTTTTCTTTTGACGTAGGGCAGCACAGCCAGATTACTTGCGGCGCTGCCATACGCTGAAATATTGCAAATATGCCCCTAGGTTTTCACTCTTGTGGCAAGGGAGTAAAGACCCTAGTGAGAGAGGTTATACAAAGTATTGTATTCAGCCTATCCAATGAGCACATCTTCAAGCCATAGAGGGTCAGCATGTGACACACGTACAGCTTTGAATTCCATCTGATGGGATCTTACCTGCCAGATTCATCAGCTGAATGATTTCAGCATAGGTCTGCTTGTTCAAATTATGTCCTGTGTAGCCCACCCAGTGACTGTATATAGATATTGAACAACTGCAGAGGGAGTGGCGACCCCAAAGGAACACCACACATCACATTCTCAAGGGAAACAAATGTCAGCCAAGGCAGATACATTATTTTTTCTATTGAAAGCAAATCCACCCAACCCTTGGGGTTCCTTAAAATTCTGGCAAACTTAAGAAAGGGAGAATTCCCATATAAGTAAGCAACCGAAAGCTCAACACTAGAAAAATCAACACTGCTGTTTGTAGTTTGTGAATGGCACATAAGAGTTGATCCTTGGTATTTATTAATGCCTACTCTAGCCCATGTCCTGGCCTGCAGCCAGAGTGAAAGTGTGTAAGACTTTAGGAGTTTCTATATGAGCATATAGTTGTCAATTGCCCCCATTTTCCTTAACTTTCCCTACAAAGGACCCATTCAAGCCTTTATCTATTGCACAGACATTACCTATTCACCTATTGCTCAATTAACCTTCCATGACTGTATGCTTTTGTACAGTGGAGCCTACAGTCCCTTCCCTCCACTAATCCTCTGTACACCATATGACCAGTATGTTTGATGTTCTATACATACCTTTAATAAAATCAAAATGCCTTGCCAAAAGGAAGAAATAAATAGGAAAGTAAGATAAAAAGATAGAAAGAGAGAAAGAAAAGAGAATAAAAGAGGGAGAGTCAGTAAAGAGAGAAATAGAGAAAGGAAACTAAAGATGGCAAGAAAGAAAGGGGAAAGAAGGGAAAAAATTGAAAAGAACAATAGAAAAAAAGAAGAAAGGAGAAAAGAAGAAAGTAGGAGAAAAAAGGTATGGGAAATGAAGAAAGACAAAAAGGAAGAAAGATAAATGAAATCAATAAAAATAAAGGAATGCAAGAATGAAAAAGTAAAGTAGGAAAAAATGGAAGGAAGAAGCAATGAAGAAAGAAATCAAGAAAAAAGTTAGAGGCAAGAAGCAGAAGCAAAAGAAAGAAGGAAGAATTAAGAAAACGATAGAAAGAAAAAGGAAGGAAAGAAAGAAAAAATATGAAAGAAAGAGAGAAAGAAGGAAAGAAAGAAGAAAAGAAGACAGAGAGAAGGAAAAAACTATGGAAAGAAAGAAATAAAAAAGAAAGAAAGGAGGAAGGCAAGTCAGAAAAAGAAAAGAAGGAAAGAAAGACGTTGAAATAAGAGAAAGAAAGAAAGAACGAAGGAAGGAAGAAAGGAGAAGAAATCAATCAATCAATCAATCAATCAAAGCATTTATATAGCGCACTACTCACCCAGAGGGTCTCAAGGCGCTGGGGGAGGGGGGTCCGCTACTGCTCGAACAGCCAGGTCTTGAGTTGCTTCCTGAAGGCGAGGTGGTCCTGGGTCAGGCGGAGGTGGGTCGGGAGGGAGTTCCATGTCTTGGCGGCGAGGTAGGAGAAGGACCGTCACCCTGTGGTGGCTCTTCGGATGCGGGGGATGGCGGCGAGGGCGTGGCCGGTCGATCGAAGCTGGCGTTTGGGAGCGTAGAAGTTGAGGCGGCTGTTGAGGTATCCTGGGCCTTGGTTGTGTAGGGCTTTGTGTGCGTGGGTGAGGAGTCGGAAGGTGATTCTCTTGTTGACCGGGAGCCAGTGCAGGTCTCTCAGGTGTCCGGAGATGTGGCTGCGACGGGGGATGTCCAGGATGAGTCGTGCTGAGGCCATCTGGATTCGCTGGAGTCTCTTGTGGAGTTTGGCGGTGGTTCCGGCGTAGAGGGAGTTGCCGTAGTCCAGACGGCTGGTGACGAGGGCCTGGGTGACCGTCTTCCTGGTCTCGGTGGGGATCCACCGGAAAATCTTACGTAGCATGCGCAGTATGTTGAAGCACGACGAGGAGACAGCGTTGACTTGTCTGGTCATGGAGAGGGAGGAGTCCAGGATGAAGCCCAGGTTGCCTGCGTGGTCTGTTGGTTTGGGTGCGCTGTCTAGGGCGGGGGGCCACCAGGAGTCGTCCCAGGCGGAGGGTGAGGATCCCAGGATTAGGACTTCGTCTTGTCCGAGTTCAGTTTCAGGCGGCTGTTCTTCATCCATTCGGCTACTTCTTTCATCCCTTCGTGAAGGTTGGCTCTGGCGGTGGCGGGGTCGTTGGTGAGGGAGAGAATCAGCTCGGTGTCGTCGGCGTAGGAGATGATGTTGAGGTTGTGCTGGCATGCGATGTCTGCGAGGGGGCTCATGTAGACGTTGAAGAGGGTTGGACTGAGCGAGGAGCCTTGAGGAACGCCGCAGATGACTTCGGTGGCTTCAGATCTGAACGGGGGGAGGCGGACTCTCTGTGTCCTTCCGGCGAGGAAGGAGATGATCCACTCCAGTGCCTTCTCCTGGATTCCGACGTTGCTGAGTCGCTGCACTAGTGTAGGGTGGCAGACAGTGTCGAAGGCCGCGGAGAGGTCTAGGAGGATGAGGGCTGCTGTTTCTCCGTTGTCAAGCAGTGCTCGGATGTCATCTGTGGCTGCGATCAGGGCGGTCTCGGTGCTGTGGTTGGCCCGGAAGCCAGACTGCGAGAGGTCGAGGGAACCGTTCGTCTCGAGGAAGGCGGCCAGCTGCTTGTTGACGGTCTTCTCGATGACTTTTGCAGGAAACTGGAGCAGCGAGATGGGGCGGTAGTTCTTGAGGTCGGTGGGGTCGGCTGATGGCTTCTTTAGTAGAGCGCTGAATTCGGCGTGCTTCCAGCTCTCCGGGAAGGTAGCGGTGTCGAAGGAGGTGTTGATGATGTCCCGCAGGTGGGGTGCGATGACAGCGTCGCCCTTGTTGAAGACGTGGTGAGGGCAGGGGTCGGTAGGAGATCCGGAGTGGATGGAGTTCATCGTGCGGACGGTGTCTTCGGTGCTGATCGGGGTCCAGGCGCGGAGGGTGGTGGTGGGGGGCGGTGGTTCGGTCGTGGCATGCGTCGGTTGAGTGCTGAAGCTGTTGTGTATGTCCGCGATCTTGTTGTGGAAGTAGGAGGCGAGGGAGTTGCAGAGGTCTTGCGAAGGGGTGATGTCGTTGTTTCCGGCGTTGGGGTTGGAGAGCTCTTTAACGATGTTGAAGAGTTCCTTGCTGTTGTGTGCATTGTTGTCCAGTCGTTCCTTGAATGCGGTTTTCTTGGTGGCGTGGATGAGTTGGGGGTGCTTTCGGGTGGCGAGCTTGAGGGCAGTCATGCTTTCCGGTGTTGGGTCTCTGCGCCATGTTCTCTCGAGGGCTCGGCAGTTCTTCTTGGAGCTCTTGAGTTCGTCGGTGAACCATGGGGCTTTCTTGCTGCCGGGTCTGCTAGGCGGGGCCTTCAGAGGGGCGAGGTCGTCTGCGCAGTTGCTGATCCACTTCGCGAGGTTGGTGGCCGCCTGGCTTGGGTTCGTTGCGCTGGTGGGAGGGTTCATGCTCAGGGAGGTCGCGAGCTGGTCGGCTGTGATCTTGTTCCAGCTTCTGCGTGCAACCTGTTGCTGGTGGTGGTGGATCGTGGTCCTTCTGAAGCTGAAGAAAGAAAGAAAGAAAGAAAGAAAGAAAGGTAGATAGATATGTGTATAATAGGTACATTCATAGTTTTATGACAGTAAAAAAGAAAAAGAAGGCAAGAACGAAAAAGGAAAGAAAGAACAAAAGAAAGAGCAAAGAAATAAAGTAGAAAGAAAGAAAGAAGAAATAAAAGACATTGAAAAAATGAAGTTTGAAACAAGGAAAAAAAAGAATTACCTTATGTGCAGATGCGCTAGATGTGGTCATTGTGAAGGGCTGAATGAGTCACTGAGAGTGAAGCTAGTCAGTGGCTAAATTAAGCTAACCCATTGCCCCATGCTGCATGCTGTAGTCCAGTGTTTCCCGAACTGTGGGATATGACCCACTACTGGGTCACCAGCCGTTTTTCGGTGGGTTGACAAACTCCAAGCAATAAATAAAGATACCTTTACATTCTGTAATATTCTTCACACATTTGCTGCGCTTCAGTGCCAAAGGTCAAATGTCAGGCTATGTCTTCTGCTGCTTATTTTGTACGATGAAGGCTGATGTTTGCAAACTCCTCTCACTTTACAGGCAGAGAAAGAAAAGTAAAGAGAATTATGTGACAATCATGCTGGAGTACATGAAGTATAAATGAAAATGCTGTAGGATGTCACTTTTTTGATAACACAACAAAATGTCAGTACCTGTAAATGACCTGTACACATTCAACGGTTTGGAAAGAAAAAATGAAGCATAATTGTTTGTAATTCTGAAGTGTAATGAAAACAAACATTTTAATAGGATGAGAACAAATCAAGACTTTGTACATGGTGATGAAAAATGAATATTCATTGAAATCCGGTTTCCACATATTATCATTTGTGTGCAATATAGTTTTGTCAGTAAAATTGAATGTCTGTGCAAATTTAGTGACCATTTCATTGGAAAATGTGCTGTCTGTAAATGACAATACGCTATTACATGATACTTTAGTTACATAAGCAATTTGCCCTCCAGAAGCCTGGTTCAGCTGGGCCTCATCATTGCAAAAAGAGACATTGCCTGACACTGGCGCTCAAGACTAGCCCCACCATTTACTGAATGGGCCAGTGGGATGGATTATGCCGCCTCAGAAGAGAGATTTGTGTATAAATCCAGGATGTGCCCAGAAAAGCACAATACGGTCTAGCTCTTACGCGATACCCTTTTGTTACTTCTCCTGCTTGGTATTCTAGGGTTCAGGCTTGTTGCAACAAAGCTTTCCTAGTATTGTTCTTTTTATATGTAACCTGAAACATAAAGAGTTAAAAAAAAATTGCCCTCTGCATGTCTATTGAAGCTAGGTGGGTTGCAAACGTTTGAAGTACTAAAAAGTGGGTTTTGATTCTAAAACGTTTGGGATGAACTGCTGTTGTGGGTGGAAACAGACTGTGAATGACTCAACAACTGACCAATGGACGAAGAGAGGTGGCTGAAAGCCCCTTTAAGTAAGTTTTTAAACATATCGGGGCAGATTTACAATTTCTGGCGCATCTCTGCAAGTCAGCAGAGATGAGCCAGAAAAGATGCGGCACGCAATTCCCTCCCTGCACCACCACGAATGCGTCGCATTTGCAATGCGGTGCACCGTGGCGCAAGGTTAGGGTGATGCGTGTCGCATCCTGTGGCGTAAGGGCGGCGCATTGCTGGAGTCATGTCGCAAGCGCAACGTGGCTCCAGCAATACTCAGGGGCGCCCTATGCCTAACATGCTGCGTCACTCCTTACGCATGCTTCAAGCAGGCGCAGGGTTTTGACGTAGCATGCACGTAAAAATGATTCAGTGAAATCTTGTAGATTTCACCGCGTCACTTTTACGAGGCGCCAGAACTCCCACCCTGCGCCGGAACGCCCACATGAAACCCAACGCAGGTTTCATGTGGCACAGGGCTTTACAAAGTGACGTATCTCCCTAGATGCGTCACGTTGTAAATAAGGCGCAACACAGCACATGGTTTACGCCGCAGCTGCCTCACGGAAGTGACGCAACGGCAGCGTAAATGTGGTGCATGGGGCCTGTAAATCTGCCCCATCATTTTCATACATCAAAAAGTCTTGGTTAACGGCAGACGTAAAAATGCAATATGTAGTAATTACAAAGGCAAGTGCTATCAGAAAACAATAAAATAGATCCTTAAACATTGTCATGGCTTTTTTAAATCTCAGCCAGCTAACACCTTATTCACATCTACAACATATGCGGCAGATTAGAAGTAGCTTCCAGAGCAGGGGAGGGAGTTTAATATTAATTCAGTTGATGTTATAATATTGATGCAGAAGAGGGCCATGCTGAGAAAATGGAAATATGTACATGAAACCACTACTTTGATTAAACCTGCTGAGACGGATTTGCTGGGCAAACAGAGAGGAAGAAATCCTGCCTGTAGATACAGATTAATGTACTGGAGTCAAGTGACGCTGCTCTTGGTCTTGTTGAAAGGTGGGAAGAGGTATATTGATTTTTTTGATTAATTGAGGGTTAATGACTAATGGGCTGGTGCACCATGTAGTCTTGTCTCTTTTGGCTCACTTGAACTAATACCTACATGAGGGTGGTGCCACAAATGTGCTTTGTGAGAACAGAGACTTTTGTCTAGGAGGGGCAGAAAGGTGGCTTATAAACTGTAAAACATTGATAGAATACAAGTATAGGAGAACACCATTTGCAGGAATAAGGGGACAATAAGGTTATTTTTGTGGAATGTTTGCATTTTTTATAGAGAGGATATAATGCATTTGTCATTTCTGGTCAATGAATAGTGCCTTATACAGATACATAAACCCACAGAACATGTTCCTTGATAGCAGAGGTGTTAAGGGGAGGAATATGGCAAGTTTTTCCTTGGGTGCAGAAATAACAGATGCTAATTGTTATATTTTTTTGTTTTTAGGGACAGTACAAAGGGGTTGAGGTAGTATTGGAACAGATAGGACAGCCCTTGGCACTAGCTGGTTTGTACGCCATGGGAGCTCTGCCGGTCTGGAGGGGAACAGGAGGAGTGGTACTACTTTCCAGTGCACAGTATATATGCTCTGACTTGTAATCCTGATTAAATTGACTAATTCCCAATTAGCATATGTTGGGACTGAAAAGTCATCTACATGATAATAGATATGTAACCCTGTTCTGAGTGCCTAACTGTACTATATCTGGATCCCTGATGCTGCTTTTTGTTGTCATAGGCACACACGGATCATGAGTGTGCTTCATGACATAGTCCTTGTCGTGTAGTTTCCACTAATCAGTAGGAACTGCACATTTGTGGACGACATAAACTTTGGAATGGTGCCCGACTAATTCCGTGCAACCCTGAAGGATATGTTGTCCCTAGACTAGCTGGCTCACAGTGTCACCATAAGCTCCCCTAAACCTAGACAAGGAGGGAACAGTTTTGTCAAATACTGAACATGACAACTCTGTTCCTTAAGGAACCATGGTGACAGATCTAGAACCTTTCGCTCACATACTTGTGCTCTCTTGTGCTCAGGGAAATATACACAGAATACACAGATGGACGCTTTCAATGTTATTGAAACATTGTGAATCTTGTATAGAATATATGTGCTGAAATTATCAATAGACAGAAGCAGATGGGTTTTAAGGTTTTAAGAATTATCAGGACGGTGAACAGTACAAAAAATTCCACCAATGTGCTGAAACAAAGTATATGAAATACTATACCGATCTGGCGTACTTCTACTATGCAGACTCTAACCTACGTGCCTAAGGTGTATATGTGTGTTCTGCCAAGAATCCCCTTACTTGTTGATCCAACCCCATTACTTGGTGAATAAGAATGTAGGACCCCATCTTGGTCATGAGCTGGACACCCCTCAAAGAGATGTCTGTCAGCTGCTAGGCAAAAACATCAGTCTGTATAGACCTCTAGATGTCAGCAGAAGTGTCTCCTCTGACTACACCCGGAAACAGATGTTTAATGATAGAAATTGTGAATAGATTGTGATCAGGCTGCCAATGTTTGTATGCTACAGATAGCCATGTCACTATATCGACAAAAATAGCAAACACATTTGCACAATGTACTTGGAGGCCTTGTACATAGTGCTAAAGCAATACCATAGTGTTTATGCAAAGTTGACTCGTGTAAGTTAGGTTGGTGTTTCTAGGAAACGAACCCAAAGTGTCACTAATGCAAATGTGTGTCAAAAGTCGCTGTGACATGTGAAGGCAACTTTAGGAAAGCCCCCTGTTTATATAAAATGGCAATGTTTCCTCTAGGCCTAACTGGAACACATAACAGCCTGTCTCACTGATTGCAGTCTTGTTGGAGTGGGAGGGGCACCCAAAATGCTACCATCATAGTGGTGGAACGTCTTCACCAGGAGTTAAGCAGTGAACAGACCATTTTCAACCTGTGTCACTGGAGTTAGGCTTACAGGCTCACTCACTTTTAAAGTTCCACGGTGCTTAACTCACCCTTGACCTATACCAGATTGCTTTGAAGGCCTGCGCAGTGCAGAAGTGGTGTATCTGTACTAGGTGTATGTGTTCCTGGAAAGCACACAATTCAGTGATAGGACAGTACTGAGCAGTGCGAGCATTGTGCATGCATATGCTGGATGTACTTGTGCGTATGAGTGGTACGGTGCCTGAATGATTTAGTGCTGTGCAGTGTGTGCAGGGTGTATTTCTGCCTGGGAGTGGTACAATACATGAAGGGTAAAGTGTGTGCATGTTAAATGCCTATGCTGTATGTATGTGTGCCTATAAGTGGTACAATACATAAAGGATAGAGTGCTGGGCAGTGGGCACATGTTAAATGCAAGTGCTGAATATGTGTGTGCCTCTGAATGGTACAATACATGGAGTATACAGTAATGTGCAGTGCAGGTATGCTATATCATAAATAATAGGGCTTGGGGCCCTGGGATAACCTTTTGATGCATACATCACTATGGCTGACATCCAGATGTGACCTCTAGTTACTCCCATGGCCTGTGCTGTGGGACTATCAGTTTTGGAGACACTCCTTGTTAGACCTGTAATCCTTGGAGTGGTCTTTACCAAAATCTTTGCCGGCTTAGCTCCCCTTTTTTTAAATTCTTTTTATTAGCCTTAGAACTCTGAGCACTTTACCACTGCTGACCTGTGCTAAAGTGTATGTGCTTCTCCCCTAAACATGGTAAGATTAGCATATTTAGTTAAACTTATAAGTCCCTTGTAAGTGGTATACCACTTACTCAGGGCCTGTAAATAAATGCTACAAGTGGAACTGTAGCACTGATTCTACCACCCACAGAAGTAGCCTTTCCAACCTATCTCAGGACAGCCATTGCAGAGCCTGTGTGTGAAGTTTACTGGCACTTTGATTTCAAATTTAAACTACTTGCCAAGCCTGAATCACCCCGTATATTACACATAAGTTACACGTGGTAGACCCTAGGTAGTCCAAAGGGCAGTGCACTGTGTAAGTAAATGGCAGGACATACACTTTAAAGTCTTGCATGTCCTGGTATTGCCAAAAACCCAAATTTGTTTTTTACTACCCAAATGTGTTTTTCACTACTATGAGTGCTACTCCTCGCATAGATTAATAATGGGAATTACTTAATACACTTTTAAGCTGTAATGTCTGATTAGAATGGAATAGCTACATCGTGTTTTATATCTTTGGAACAGTATTGATAAATCCTCTTTACTGGTAAAGTTGGATTTGACATTACTATTTTAGAAATGCCACTTTTAGATAGTGGGCATTTCTCTGCTCCTACTGCTCTGTGTGCCTGCAGCCTGTCTCCAATACACGTCTGGGGTGGGTGACAGCTGCACTGTGTGCATTCCCTCTAGACAGCCACAAAAAAGGAAGGTTAGGTGTGTCCGAGTACTCATCTGCATTCTGATGGTTCTTCCTGGGCAGGAAGGGGGGGATGGGCTGACACTTGCATCTTATAGGTACTGGCCTGAACCCACACGAAGTACTGATTACCCGCAACAGATAGTCTGGAGCCAGGGCTGAGGAAGAAAGGATATGTGTAATCTTCAAAGACCCTTTTCTTTGAAGTTACCCCCATTCAAAAACACATTTGGGTATACTGGGTCTCTGATCCCACCAAATCAAACACTTCTGGCCCTACAACTGGACTCTGTCATAAGAACTGCTGTGCTGAATTATGGCCTGACACTCTTCTGGACTGCTGACCTGATACGCCTGCTTTTCTCCTGTGCTGACCTCCTGCCTGCTGCTCTCTGACTCTGCTGAGGAGAGCTTGACTCTGCCTTGCACTGAAGTGATCTCCAAGGGCTTGTTACCTTCCTTCCTGTTACATGGGACCGGGAGACATAAAAGTCTCTACCCCTGCTAACTCTGCCTGGTTCATTGGAAGTGGACCCAGATACTTGCACCAGAAAAATCAATGCACCTCCAGTCTGCTTGGAGCAGAACCGGTGCATCAACACTGCTGTGGGAGTAGAATCAGTGCATCGCTCCCTGAACCAACGCATTGCCTTGTGAACCCGACGCACCGGAACCGCACATCGGCGCCGCAGTGGTGAGTGGAGAGATCGGTGCATTCCCTTGACTTTGTGGAGTAACCTGGTGTATCGGACTTCAGAACCAATGAATCTCAGCTGGGTGCTTCGTCTTTGTAACTGATGCATCGGCATCACATTGTAAATAAAATCGATGCATCATCTGCTGCGGGATCGACATTGACACATCGATCAAAGCATCACTCGACGACACCTTGTATCGTGCTGTTGCGACCAGGATAATATACTTTGTATATTAGGGCCTGCGTGGGTCCTGTAGCCGCCTGTGCTCTATCGTGGTTGGGGTGGACTAGTGACTTTGCCCTGGTCCAGCACAATCAGATGACCCACATTGGCACTTATTGCTTCTAATCATTAGAAGTCTTTTTATCCTTTAAACATTTGTATCTCAACTTCTACTTATTTAATTTTTGTAGTTCTGGTCTTGATTTATTTATACAATTCTTGTCTATTTCTCTAAACCTGTGTGGAGTCACTTTGTGGTTTTTACATTGTTTTACTGTGTGTGTGTTGCACAAATACTTTACACACTGCCTCTATAGATAAGCCTGATCGGTTTGTGCTAAGCTACCAGAGGGTGAGCACAAGTTATTTTTTAGTGTGCATCTAGCTTACCCTGACTAGAGTGGTGGTCCCTACTTGGACAGGGTGCATACTTCTGCAAACTAGCGACCCCATTTCTAACACTCTTGCACTCATAGACTGCTTTTTGAGAGGAAGAAGCGGCACAGGACTGGACACTTCAACGGAAGCAGAACCCCAATATGGAAATTTAAAATTCAAACCCTAAATTGCATTAAGTGTCTGGAAATGGATTATAAGAAGGGAAGGTTGAGACCCCCAAAAATGGTATTTGCTCATCTGCCAGACAGGCTGTGTGAGGAGGGGAAGCTCTGCAAGACTAGTCTTCCTGCTGACTGAGGGGGACATCACCCAGATAATTCATGACCACCTGCCCTGGAGCCTGGAGCACCAGAGCTTGCCTACTTGCCAAGACCAGTGTGCCCAGTGAGGAAGAGGAGAGCATTTGAGGGAGTAGAGTCCAGTGGGGAGCCCTGTTGAGTGGACTCCCTGTGTGAGGAAACGGCTTCTATACCGATTAGGTTGCTGCTCATGTGCAGAACAAAGTCAGCAACTCCGTATGCCATCTTGAAGTTAGACATGCAGCTACGGTTAGCGAGGCAGCTACCCCATATCCCTGGAGGGGCTGCCGGAGAATGACTGCCATGTGAAAAGGGGCTGCAGCTCTGTGCAGTAACGAAGCACAACCCTGTGCAGTAGCAAAGCGCAACCCCATATGCCAGAAGGAGCCACCAGAGTAAGTCTGCACGTGGAAAGTAGCCGTAGCCTTGTGCTGTAGTGATGCAGCAACCCCATATGCCATGAAGGGTCGCTGTGGAGAGTTAAGTTGCAGCGACTCTGTCTCCGAGAGGGGGTCATCGGGAGCAACGGGGACTCTAACTTGTTCTGCTCTTCTGAAGAAATGAGGAAGCTGTGGGAGCACCGTCACCCAGGCGAGGGATCCAGGACAGGAAAGTTGTACCTATCCCCAAACAGGATACCCACAAACACCCTGCAGGATGAGCCATTGAGTATAATCATTAAATAACCCCTGTCATTGATCATATGGAGCTTTGCTAGTTGACAAGGAGAGATGATAAGGAAAAATCATTTGCTCCAAACACAATGAACAGTATAGTCCAATTAGGGCTTCACAAGAACTATTAAGAAGAGATAATATGAGTTAAAGGATTTTATTAACAAATTGATTCAAATTGATTTCTTCATTAGGTAAATATTACATTTAGTCATAATTGTTACATATTCAAATAATCCATTATTTGGAATTTCAAGACAAGATAAAATACGACAGTAGTAAGATTTATCAATAAAATAGAGAAAATACAGCAAGAGAGTTCCATAAAGGAAATCCCTAATCTAAACAAATAGGGTTTTTGGCTTAAAAGCCAGTTTCTTCAATAAGGAAGGTAAAGTGTCAGTTTCAGAAACCTAAATGAAGGGTGCTGATGAGAGAATACATGTGGGTAACATGAAGCCTTAGTACTTAAGCAGTCAAAGTTAAAAAAACCTAGAAAATATTTTCATCTATAAGTCAGCAGGCAGATCTTCTTCTTAAGTTCTACAGGAAGCTCTCCATATATAATGTCTGAATGAGAAAGGGAAGGGCTTTGATCGGTTCTTTCCTGACTAATCTTAGGAGTACACACTAGTATAATTCTACCTGAACCCCATCAGCAACAAATCATGTATTTCCCTGTTCCCAGCAACCAATCAGTTTCCAGCAGATTCTGGGAGCAGGTAAACTCCCAAGTTTCTCAGGTCTTCACAATGCACTATGGAATTATGTCCTTGGGTTGTTACATTTGATCAAATCTTGTTGTTCAGAAAGTTCTTCCCATGAGTCATATTTCCTGACATCTACTCTCCTCCTGGTTAGAACTTCACTATCAGTTGTCTAATATATAACATACACCAATTCACTAGCTAACCGAAGGCTTCTGGAAAAATACAGCATCTGCCTTTAAATAGAAAACATCTTGTGCCAGACAGCAATTTAATGCAAAACAAGGCCTGTTAACTCTAACATTTAAAGTTGACATTTAACATGACATCAGTAGTCAGCCTAACATAAGTCAATAAACAATTTTACTTCATTAGTGTGCTTTCAATGTCTAAATATGACAACCTAGTACACATTTTTGCATTATTTGTGAGTGTTATTCAGCATTGACATTTTACTTTTCAGTTAAATGTGTTTAGTTGGCAAAATGAGGAAATTCTCTCTATCAAGACTCCCCTCATGTGGCTGGACTAGCCATCACATTTTATCACAGATGAATCTTTACTAAGCATCTATCTTTTCCTTCAAGTTTTGCATCTGCTTCAATTCCTGGTAAACCT
The DNA here is from genome assembly GCF_964204655.1 of Triturus cristatus. Lineage (NCBI taxonomy): Eukaryota > Metazoa > Chordata > Amphibia > Caudata > Salamandridae > Triturus > Triturus cristatus. The sequence goes on along the minus strand of NC_140594.1, from coordinate 988,598,028 downwards.
TATTCTTTTTTTCTTCAATTTCTATTTATTCACTTTTTTTCCATGTTCGTTCTTGCTCGGGAACATCTAAATACCTTATATAAAGCAAATAAGCATATGAAGCAAATACCAATAATCAATATCTGCTTTAATTTAACCCCTAAATATCCACTACCAATATTACCAAGCCATTTACTCACTGCAGAAGCTCCTTTACCTAAGCTTTCTATTTGAGGTTTTAAAACAGAAATGTGCTTTGAAATTTTTCTATCATCTGACTCTTGTATGCTATATATCAACAGCAATATTGTGCCTTCAACACAGTGGTGGTTTAGGGTCCCAGGGCTACACCCCCCCTTGTTATACCAAAGAGTGATACGCCTTGCCCTTAATAAACCGGCCCGCACCCCTTCTGCACCCCTTTTGAGCCAACTTCATTGGCTTCCGATTAGGAAACGAGCTATCTTTAAGATGCTATGTGTGGTCTTCAAGGCTTTACAGGGGAATGGCCCTGCCTACCTCAATAAGAAGTTTACTTTATATAATCCAATGTGGCAATTAAGATCTAGCAACCGTCACTTTCTGTGCCTTTATTTATTTATTTATTTATAAATTTATACCGCGCTAGAATCGACTCTTGCATAAGAGTATCTCTGCGCACAGAAAGACAGAAGAAGAGAGGTTGGCAGCTACAGGTGACGGGAGAAAAGAAGGCACACCACAAATACAGCGTGTTTCCAGCTAACGTAGTGAAAAATTACTAAAATAAAAACGTTTTGAGTTTTTTTCGAAAACTCAAGAATTCGGAACATTGCCTTAACTCATAAGGAAGATTGTTCCATAGGGTCGGGCCTGCCACAGATAGAGCTTTCCCCCCTTGTCTACTCTTCTTAATGGTCGGTACTTTAAGGTGAAGTTTACTGCTGGATCTGAGGAGTCGAGTAGGAATGTAAGGAATGAATTTATCTTTCCAACAAGGAGGACCAGTGCCATATATGGTTCTATGGATAAGACAACATGTCTTAAACCTGATCCTTTTATAGACTGGGAGCCAATGTAGTTTGTCGAGAAGAGGTTTAGAAGGAGTTCCTGGGGGGGCATTCATCACCAGTCTTGCCGCAGTGTTTTGTATTACTTGGAGTTTAGCTAGGACTCCCTGATTGGCCGATAGCAGGAGTCCGTTGCAATAGTCCAAGCGACTCAGCACTAGAGCCTGAACCAAAGTTTTTCTGATGGAATCAGGCAGTAGTGGAAACACTTTACGTAAGAGCCCAATAGCATGAAAGCATTGGCCAAAGACCCAGTTGCCATGTTGCTTGTAGGTAAGTTCACGGTCAAGACGGACCCCTAGATTTTTTACGACCGTTTTGGGTTCAGGTACTTGTCCCAGTTCACTTGGCCACCACTCTGAAGTCCACAGATTTCTAACCTCCCCAAAGAGCATTACTTCAGTCTTGCTTACGTTGCATTGGAGATAGTTCGCTTTCATCCAATTCGCAACAGCTTTCATGCCGTTTGAGAAGGTCTCCCTCACTTCGTCGGTCAGATGTTTAAAAGGGAATATAAGCTGCGTGTCGTCAGCGTACGAGACAGGTACAAACCCAAATTCTCTCAATATGTTGGCCAGGGGTGCCACGTAGATGTTAAACAAAGTAGGGCTTAGACAAGAGCCCTGTGGCACCCCCTTGGTGATATGGGTTTCTGTCGACCTAAATGTGCCCATGCTGACAGTTTGGGTGCGGTCAGACAGAAAACTCTTTAGCCAGGTTAACGCTGTGCTTTCTATTCCAATTGCGGTCAGACGTTTGATTAAGATGTTATGTGATATAGTATCGAACGCCGCCGATAAGTCCAACAGTACCAGAATCGCAGAATACCCTCGATCCTGGTACATGTGAAGGTCATCTGTCACCGACAGCAGAGCAGATTCAGTACTGTGTCGGGGTCTAAAACCGAACTGAGAACTGTCAAGCTTGCCATGTAGTTCTAGGTACTGAGAAACCTGCTTATTGACATGCTTCTCTATGACCTTCCCTAAAAAAGGGAGTAGCGAGATAGGCCTCAGATTGGATAAATCAGTCCAAGGAATGGAGGAGTTTTTTCTAATAGGCCTTACCAGTGCTTTTTTCCATTCCTTAGGAACTTGCCCATTGGTCAGAGAGAGGTTGATGAGGCTTTGAATCTGAGGACTCAAGCTTTTTCCTACAATCGGAAAAATTCTTGCTGGAATAATATCAGAAGGGCTTCCGCTTTTAATCTGCCCCAGATAACCTTCTGTCTCACTCAAGGAGATAGAGGAAAACGATTGTAGGTTTGTATCTGCTATCTCTTTATCCAATTCTATAGGTGATAGAGTATCATCTATAATGGGTGGCTGAGAATTTAGGATATTATCGTGAATCTTGTTTATTTTGTCGTTGAAGAACTGTGCTACTTCATTACAGAGTTGTTGTGAAGCCAATTCCAGCTGTTGGTTTCACAAATGATTGTAAAGTTTGGTATAATATTCTAGAAGAATTTCCTGCAGCTAGGAGAAGGGCCTGTAAGTGGGATTTCCGGGCACTGCGAATTTCCTTATGATATTTAGAAAGGGCTACCCAAAAATGATTTTTATCCGTATTATCATGGGTTGATCTCCACACCCTTTCTAATCTTCTTACTTGCTGTTTGAGAGCTCTCAGATGTTCTGTAAACCATACCTCTTGTTTCCGAGCTCGGCAGGGTTTATAGGTTTTTATAGGAGCAATCTTGTTTACCACCTGGAGTATCGTCTGATTATAGAGATCTAATGCTATATCAACGTTCTCTCCAAGTGGGGTGGGGTATCCAGCAAAGGATTCTTCAAATGTTTCTGGAGTAATCTTGTGCCGTGGTCTATGCCTAATAGGAAGGGCAAGTGCCTGGGTGGAGGCTTTACCCAAGTATGAGGAAGAACATTTCAAGACAAAATGGTCTGTCCAATTGACCTGGGTAGAGGAATAAAATAGCAGGGTATTAGGTTTGTTTGAGAAAATAAGATCCAAAGTATGCCCTGCCAAGTGGGTAGGACCAGTATTTGTTAAAATTAGACCCAGCACGGACATATCAGTTAAAAATGATTGTACCTCAACATTGTCCTTGAGGTCACAATGCATATTAAAATCTCCTAATAGTAAGAACTCATTATCAGGGTCGATATGCCTAGCCAGTACCTCCAGCAACAAGATATTGAAGTTGGTATAGGGTCCAGGGGGACGATAAACCAGTGCCCCTTTATAACCAATATTCTTTGAGAAATTGATTTTAAAAACCAGAATTTCTAAATCTGGATTACTTATTTCTTCTAGGATGGTTATTGATAGATTATTTTTCTACACAATAGCAATGCCTCCTCCAATTTTGGTAGGCCGATCGAGCCTGGCTATTTTATAGCCCTCTGGAATCCCTAATGTGATAGCAGGAACAGAGTGTGGTTTTAACCATGTCTCTGTCAAATAACAGAGTTCAGGCTGCGATGAAGCTATCATATCCCACACTTCACTGTAGTGTTTAGATAATGATCTAATGTTACAGAGGAGCTGACGACTCTTATGCGAATCATCTAGGAAGGTGATCACAGGTGGTACTTCAAGTGGTGTGATTTGCAAATAATCAGCAGAAGTTTGATATTTACAGTTTCGACATGAGAAGGGACCCTCCAAAATACACCCTTCCTCCCTCATGCAATCCTGAAGTGCCGGCTTACGAATACACAACAGCTCTTCTGAAGAATATTTTACCAGGGGTTTCATACCAGTCGTCAGTTTGGTAGCGTTCATGGTCATATCCTCTAGCCCCTAGCCTCGTCCAGTCGCGGACGGGCGCAGACGGGCTTCTCTTTGGCTTGTCTTAGGCGCGTTCTTAGGCACACCCCTGCGCGCAACCACTGCGCGCTTGGAGTGACGAGCACCCTTTGTAGTCTTGCGAGGGCGAAGCTAGAGCGCTAACCACCCCTAACCCGGAAGTGACAGGGTCTGCCTGTCCGCCCTCCGCTCAACGGCGATAGCCACCGAGTCGGACCGAGGCGTGCAGGCTGTCAGCTGACCCAGACTTCCTATCGGCACAACGAGTGAGTGGGGGGGGATTGACGGTATTACACTGCCCTATGGCCGATTCAAAAGAATTAGTGCGATTTAAAATTTACATTAAAATTATTTAGCAGAGAAAAGCGTGTGTTGCCAAAATTAGCTTACGCCTCCTGTAGCGTTTCCAACAGCCTGTGTAGACGCTGCCACCGTCCACACTGAGCCGCCAGAGCCAGTCGTTCCTCACTCCCTTTGTAGTCTTGCGAGGGCGAAGCTAGAGCGCTAACCACCCCTAACCCGGAAGTGACAGGGTCTGCCTGTCCGCCCTCCGCTCAACGGTGATAGCCACCGAGTCGGACCGAGGCGTGCAGGCTGTCAGCTGACCCAGACTTCCTATCGGCAGAACGAGTGAGTGGGGGGGGGGGGATTGACGGTATTGCACTGCCCTATGGCCGATTCAAAAGAATTAGTGCGATTTAAAATTTACATTAAAATTATTTAGCAGAGAAAAGCGTGTGTTGCCAAAATTAGCTTACGCCTCCTGTAGCGTTTCCAACAGCCTGTGTAGACGCTGCCACCGTCCACACTGAGCCGCCAGAGCCAGTCGTTCCTCGCTCCCTTTGTAGTCTTGCGAGGGCGAAGCTAGAGCGCTAACCACCCCTAACCCGGAAGTGACAGGGTCTGCCTGTCCGCCCTCCGCTCAACGGTGATAGCCACCGAGTCGGACCGAGGCGTGCAGGCTGTCAGCTGACCCAGACTTCCTATCGGCACAACGAGTGAGTGGGGGGGGGGGATTGACGGTATTACACTGCCCTATGGCCGATTCAAAAGAATTAGTGCGATTTAAAATTTACATTAAAATTATTTAGCAGAGAAAAGTGTGTGTTGCCAAAATTAGCTTACGCCTCCTGTAGCGTTTCCAACAGCCTGTGTAGATGCTGCCACCGTCCACACTGAGCCTTCACAGAATAAACGGAGCAAAAATGGGGGGCCGTGCCTCTTCGTATCTTGCCCCCAGTCACTGGAACACTCTACCAGAGAAGATCCGGTCTTGTACCGAGATATCCTATTTTAAGAAACTCTTGAAGACGTGGCTGTTCTAGGAGACTTTGACTATGAGTACTCATTTCTTTAAGCACCGAGAGATCCTTGTGGGGATGATTTGTTTGCGTTATATAAATGAGTAAATAAATAAATAAATAAATTAATAATCTTTTAGTCACTCTTGGTATAAAAAAGAAATGCAGTCTAGCAGCATCCAAGCTATGCAACTCTCTGCCACGTGAGCTCAGATTCCTGGAAGCAGAAACAAGGTTCAGGCTAAAAGCTGAAGACCTGGCTCTTTAATCAATACAATTAAACCTCCTCTAGCTTCTGCTTTGCACCCCACCGCCAGTGCTGGGAAGGCCCTGGGCAGCTATGCACTCTATCCTAAACATAAACATAAACCGAAGTCTAAGACAGCTCGGCTAATGAGTATTTCTAATGTCTGGAACAGAAGCGTGAAGGCTCCTGCACCATCCATCAAAATAATCCAGGGCTGGTGAAACCTCTAGCCCTGGTCTCTGGACCCTGGCACACCTCATTGCCTTTCAATCTCTAGTGAGGTAAAGTGTCCCAGCTAAAGTTAGCCACAGCCATTGCAGGCTTAAGCCCTGCAGTGCCTGTGGCTACATGTCAATCAGCCTGTCACCCCAGCCTTTCCCAACTAGCCACAGAGTTGGGAAGGGGTGGGGTGAATGAGCAAAAACTAGAACCAAAATGCTATGACTGTGCAGGTTTGAGGTTTTAGTTTTAAGTGTCAGAAGCTGAAAGAAGCAGCAGGTGTCTAAACGGATCCTGCTCAGGCATCAAGGTCATCAAAAAAATGCTTTTAAATGCTGTGTATGTATGTGTGAGAGTGTGTTTCTGTGAGAGAGTGTGTGTATTTGTGAGCATGTCTGTGTGTCTATGTGTGTATGGGTGAGTACAAGTTAGAGTGTCAATGAAAGAGTAAATCAAAGAGAGAACAATGAGTAATAAGAAGAGTGAGTATAAGTGAGAATCTATGAGTGAGGGAGAATCACAGGGAGTGTCACTAAATGTTACTGTGTGTGAGACTGAGTGAGTCAAGTCCAAGTAAGTTTTAGTGAGTCAGAGAGTGAGTGAGACATAGTGAGTCAGTGTGAGAGTGAGACTGATTGAGTCAGGCTGAGCGAGAATGATTGTACCTGAGTAAGTTTAAGGCACAATGAGTGAGTCTGATTGAGTATGAGAGAATCATAATGAGCATGACTTAGTGAATCGGTGAGAATGAGCGAGACTGAGTGAGAATGACTAGGGCTGATTGTGAATTAGTGATACTCTGTCACAGTGAGATTGAGTAAGTCAGAATGAGTGAGACTGAGCTGGACTGAGTGCGAATGAGTGATTCTGATTGAGTATGGGTGAGTCACAGTGAGATTGAATCAGAATAAATTGGACTAAGGGAATCAGGGAGTACAAAGTGAGTTTTGGGGATACTCAGGGTGACTAGGCAAGAAGGAGTGAGACTGAGTGGGAATGAGTGAGTCAGAGTAAGACAGAGTAAAACAGAGTTAGTCTAAGGGAGACTGAGTCTGAGTGAGATTAAGTGAGTCAGAATGTGTGAAACTGAGTGGGACTATGTGAGAATGAGTGGGACATGAGTGACAAGGAGCTTGTCTCAGTGAAAATCAGAATGAGTGGGACTGAGTCAATCAGGGAGAACAAGTGACCTATGGGGCGACTCAAGGAAATTAGGTGAGAATAACTGAGACTGAGCAGGAATGAGTGAGTCAGAGTGAAGCTAGATGAAATTGAATGAGCCAGTGTGAGATTGAGTCAATCAGAAGAATTGAACGTGAGTGGGATTGAGTGAGAGGAACTGAGAATGAGTGAGACTGAGTGAGTCAGAGTAAGAATTAGTGAGACTGCATGAGTCAGTGAAAGTAAAAGTGACTGCAAGTGTGAATGATAGTAAATGATAAAGACTGAGTGAGAATCTGTGAGAGATGAAGATGAGCACAAGTGAGTGTGAGCAAACGAATGCTCCAAGTAAGTCAGTCAGTCTCGCTCACTGGAATTCAAGCCAATGATTACGTGCAACCACTTTTAAATGGTCACTACCCTCCACCGCTTCAACATCTTACAGACTCCGCCTTTTTTGCCAAGATGTTCGAAGCTAATTGATCTTGCATAACCATTGATCTAATAGCTATTAATTCTGTATCTACTGCGAACAAAGCGCAAAAAGTACTAGTGGCTAGATTTCCACTACTGTAGAAAACTTTCTGATTTTATAATCATTTAGGACTACTCCTACTAGGGGAATATTCACACCAAAAATATCTTCCACTAATTGTGTCCCATCATCTCTACTACTCCTATGTCTGTGAGATGGATTCATGGTTAAAGCTTCTATGCTATTCACATGATACATTTTAGAGAACAATAAAGCTAAATAACAAACACCTTCCTAATCAGCAGTGAATTTGGAACAATGTATCTCATCAACATATAATTACACTCCAGAAATAACTGGTTCTTCTGCAGTTAATATTTGAACAGGCCCTCCAAGAACTTCAAACGTTTTCACAGCTACTTATCCCCTTGTTGTGTCTAGTTCCGGAGAGGTTCCTTCTCTTGTAAAAGCATAATTTTCCCTTCTATCATCTGTCTAATTTCAGACTTTCATACTCATCTTTCTCTTCTTTCCGCACATTGTTCAAAACACCTTGGTTGTTGCCTTATGAAACAGGTGAGCTTTCTTTTCTTCTAAAGCTTGGATACATTTATTTTCTAGTGGTTTCATTTAGCATGTTAAATTCCATTCATATTCCTTAACAGTGTCTATCTTTGTTGCTGGCCTAAAGAAAAACTAAGCTCTCTCCATGTTGTTAGCTTTTGGGCAAGGATTCATTCTTTGTGAGAGGGACTTCAAAAAGCATAAAGTCATAATAGGGAAAATAATATTAAAAATGATTTTTTCTATAAAAAAATCTAAATAATATACTACATGGAAGTGCATATGAAAGTGGAAAATAATGATAGGTCACATCCTCAGTAGCTGAAGCAGGTAAGTGTGCACAAGCATTACAATACTTAGCATCTATAGCATGTGGGTACTCAAACTAATCTAGAATAAAAGTTTAATGTGAAACCGCCCTCTGGAGCATCTAAAAATGAAGCCTTTAATTTTCTGTCATCTAGATTATGTGCAAGTGATGTAGGTGCAGGTTTAAATCTAAGTATTTCTATCTCAGGTGTGATACTTACACGAACTAAGAAAACTCTCTACATTAGGGTAACAGCAATCACTATTCATCATCTAACCATGTTAATGAAGCATATGTTTCTCAACAATCAGACCTTCAGTCAAATATAGCAACAGGCAGACTTAATATTCTGTGTTGGTTTCTACTTGAGCAAAACAAGCAATATGCATTGATGGTTAGTTTACAGTTATTTCGATCAGCTTCTATACAGCAGTCTTCATGAGGCATCCCTAGCCCTACATTGTATTCTTCAACGAATGTAAATGCTACTGTTCTAGCACAACATTGGCCCTAGGGAATTCTTCTTAATCAGGTTTTTATTTGTTTTATTTCCTTAAGCAACTATTGTTATTTTCATTTATCAGTTGTCTGTCTATTCAGTAGTTCAGTTCAGACACAGTTAATTTCTCAAAGAGTCAATTGTTGTTGAATTGAATCAGTCAGATATCAAATACTTTGAGCTCAGTTATGATTTTGTTTCAAGAGTTTGAATTAGGTGCTGTGATAGTGAGGCATATCATGGAGGTTCAAGCTGTTCTGTTCTCAGCTAATTTGTATCCCAGTCTGTCGGATTAGGCTCACTGGGCCTGATTCACAAAGGCAAACTTACACCTTTATGTAAGTTTACTACTTTTTGATATTCACAAAGGTAAACTTAGACCAAAAATCTAAGTTTATGACTTTTGGTATTCACAAAGGGCATTTACGAGTAGTATCTCTACGTCTGCACTCAGGGTGGAATATCCACACTCGGGGTGGAAGAAGTTTGCTTCGATCCTGACCAGTGGCGGCTGGTGACTTTTTATAGTGGTGTGGCGTAAAAATTGTGGTTGAGTTTGACTTACAAGTGAGCCTGACTTACATGTATACTGATGATAGAACCCAAATAATGTGACTTAAGCTTGTGACAATACCACAGAACTGCAGAAGTATGAAGTGAGAGGAAACATTTGAAATACTCCCATGATTTTTAACAAGATTTCTCTTGCTTCCTGGTGCACAAATACTCAAAGAGCTCTCTACTTGTCTTTCGTTAGGTTTTCAAATATTCTTATTCTTTTTGTTGTACATTTATGAGTCCTTGATATTTCATGGAACACGGATTTGCAAGTACCATAATATGGAGCAGAAATGAGTGTTAACACTACCATCAACATTCTAAAAAACCTAAAATCTCTTGTCATAAAGCTCCTCATCCTGGTATGCTCAACCTGCTAGGCGATACTATAGCTGAGCTAACAAGTCAACCTATGAAGTTGTTAGAACTGCTCCTCAGCCATTGTGAGTGAGGTGTGGAATGTTGGATGAGTGATGATGCTGTGGAATGTTGGATAAGTGAGGTTGGCAGTTGGTGTATGGGCTGAGCAGCAGGAAGGCTGCTCCTGGTGGGGCTCTCTGCACTTCTACTCTTGAATTTACAATCATAATAAATGCTACCTAAAGATACCCTGAAGATGGATCTCCGTTTTGTTTACAACAGAAGTTCACCCAGATTGTCAGAAAAAAATCTGATAGACCAGTGCTGAAAAGCCTGTGGGATTGGGGAAGAGTTAGTCACGCAGCAGGTGGTTGCTTGACATGTGATGGCCTATGTTCCCCACCCTACAGAACTTTTAGAGACCCCAGGCTAAACAGAGGTCCTGGACAGTTGAGCGTTCTGCAGATTCTGTTAAAGTTCAGTGGTTAAATTGCATAAAAAGTATGGGTTTCCTGAGTAGAGTGAAGGTGGGGTTAGAAATGCGGCTAATAACAAACTATTTTCTTGACCTTTCACCTGAAAGGTAAATGCTGCACACTTTAAATGAAAAAAATGCAAATTAAAGTAAACAATTGGAAATGCACTTGTTTAAATGCATTATGTTAATGCGATCACTGCAGATGTCTGTGTATAACCAGAGAGTCATAGACCTGGTTGGTGCAGTGGGGAATAGTGACATGAGCTCCAACAGCAACTGTACTGCAATTATGCAAGTTATAGCTGATTGGCACGAAGCCCCGTCACTATAGAGCGTGAGTCTGAAGTGCCCGGGGCTTACTTCACCAGAATGATCTCAGGGGGTAGAGATTGCTTGTCAAGGTTATAGCTTTGCTGAGCTGATGACTACACAGACCTCAGGGTTGTGAGTTTGTCAGCCCAGCAAATGTTTTTGTAGGCAGAGGTCAAGGGACACTGCACATGAGCCAGCTGGCACAAGGGCCATGATGCAAATGCTCCCTTATTTAATTTTAAAGAAGCTTCAGCCAGGGGAGAGGGAAGGCTGGAATCAATGGGGGCAGAGCCCCAACTCCCATAACGGCGCACCGCCCCTGATCCTGACACACTTGTGTTAGTGCCTACCATCACCCCAGCCAGCTCCAGGGGAAGCCCAACAGCAAATTCCAGCTTTGCTGCAAACATAAAAGCAGAGCTGCCAGAAACAAATCCTTTCAGACTTTTCAATATGTTCGGTTTATTAGTTTGCCCCTTTCCGTGCGAAACGACGATTTGAGGAGAAGGAGGAGGAGGAGACTTGAAAGGATTTTTAGACAAAGTATAAACCACTTTGGGATGTCCAGCAAGATGTCAGGGCCAGATACTGGTTTTCCCTTTTGTCATCTTAGAGATGATTTGTAAGTGGGAGCATGATCTTGACTCTGCAACCTGCCGCTCCCACACCATTCCAGCCTATGTCAAGATCCTAGCAGCTCTAAATTTTATTGCTATATGGTCATTTCAGAGGGTCTTGGTGACCTTGTGGGCATCTCTCAGGCAAGCCAATCCCGATGCTTGCATCAGGTACTGAGCTGAATCAATAGGGGAGCCCATTTCCACATACGAATGTCCCATACATTCGACAGAAGGCAAAGGGGAGCTAGGAATTTCTACCTCTTTTCCCCCTTCCCATGTCTGCTAGGTGCAATTGATTGTACCCATGTGGGTCTTCAGCCACCTCGCGACAATATACACATCTTCAGCAGCAGACGCAGCTGGCACGCTATTAATGTGCAGGCTGTCTGTAATTCCAGTGATAGATCCATTGAAGTGCTTGCAGTGTTCCTAGGTAGTGCCAATAACAGCTATTTATTCCGCAGGTCACCTCTTGCTGGGCAAATGGCAGCGGGAGATTTTGGCAACATATGTCTAATCTGTACACATGCATGTCCCCAACAGACATAGCATTGACCAATCCATACATCATGTACTGTACAGATGCTAAGAGGGACAGGTAAATATATTCCCTAATTGTCCTCCTCAGGTGATGCTGCATATGCACCCTTCCCTCATCTCCTCACACCCTACAAATGTGCAACCACTGTACCTCAGTGGCTGTACAATAGAGCACACATATGTCCACAAGCCACCATAGAGTGCACTTTTGGTCTCCCTAAGTTGCGATTCTGATGTGTTCACTATATTGGGGTCGGGGAATGAGGGGGGGGGGCTGTATTTCCTTGAAGTTGTGTGAAGTTTTGATCCATATAGTAAGACCACCTGAAGGCCTACCTGTGTTAGAGGCACTGGCTTCAATACTGTATATGGTGAAACCTTGCCTATAGACCTTATTTACTGTCCAAGTCTCTTGCAAAATACAAATATGGAAATTATCAATAAAGCTTCCCCAATTTAGATCTGACAGTTTAGATGTGGTTCCAGCGTACTAACTGTATGTTGTTTGTCCGATGCTGAAAAGCATGGTTTGAGCTTTATAGAGAATCCACTGGAGCTATTGCAAGTTTTGGAATAATTTTATAAGAACTAGATGGAGCAGAGTTAAAGGTAGTCCCCTCCCTAGTAGCACTGGCTTTTTCCTCACTATCCATTTGAGAGAATTGCGTGTCCCAAACAAGGGGTTTTGTTGACATCTGGGGGGGGGGAGCAAGCATGTTGATTAGTCAGTCAACCATAGCCAGATTACTTTCAGCAGAGCCACTTTCAGCAGCATGAGTTGGTGGTGCTCTGGCAATTGGGCCACTATCATTCCCTGCTATAGGGATAATGGAACCATTTGCACCTTTATCCTTACTATCTTCTGGGAGATTCAGTTTAAAACAAAATTTAGAACCCCCATATGGAGTGGTGCACTGGTCTAGCGAAAGAAGGCCCTCTACCAGTTCTAGTGCTATGAGTTTTATCTTAATCGCATCCCAAGCACCCCCTCCCCATTATCCAAGAAAGTGCCTCAAATAGGCAATGCCACATTAAACAATCGAGTAGCAATGCCTAACATTTCTGACAAGTACAAGAGGCTACTTTAGGGACCTTTTTCACAAAAACAGTATGGCCCACTTCAGGTCACAGAGTAGAACAGTTTTTTCTGTATGATGCCATTTGACAGGGCAATAAAACAGTTGGAGACCGGGTTCATTGGAAGCATGCCAGTTACAGGTGGAGGGCGTTGTGACCAGGTAGTTGCGCAGTCTGTTCCCCTAGAAAGGATCAAAATCTTGGGTGCATGCGAAGCTAGATGCTTGGAATGATGTTGCAATGAAGGTAATCAGCTATCAATACAGTTGGTGTATGTAGGGCACAAGGAATCAGGCTTGTCGCCTCTTAGATGTCCATCCAAAGATGCCCATACAGATTTATTGGGGTTTTCAAAGTGGAACAGGATAGTATTGAATGTTGGGGCCCCATTCGTTGATGGACCCCAGGTAGTTTGGCAAGGGTGGACACTGGGCCCAACAAAACAAGCTTTAAATCATTTATCTCAGTCCTCAAAGCTTGAATAGTCCTAACCGCCTATTACTTAATTAGGGGGCTAGAGCAAGGGGGAGGTAGCAAGGGGAGGAATTGGGGCAGACCTTTGGGTGTCAGAAAGTTGGTCTGGTTGAAGGATCTCATATCTATTCAAGCACTTGATATTGGGAATTGCTTGGGGGGGATTCACTGTTTACAATTGTGCTTTCCGCCTGAGCAGAGAAGCTATGTTGCTCCTTATTTTGTGAGGAGGCCTCTTCAATAAGGACTTTTTGGGCACTTGTGTTTTATAGAAATAGTCTTGTCGCCTTCCCCACTTTGGGTCCCCAGGCTTTGCTATTGGCCTTATATTTTAGTATGCATTCCACCTCTTCATTTAAAGTGTCAATTTTCCTGGAGACACTAATGATGTCTCCATATTTGAGCTGTTTTGGGGAGTTTGACAGGACAAGCAAGGAGGGCCACTTGGTCTAATCAGTTATTGCTTTCCTTCATTTTGCAATGATAGGAATGTTTTCCAAATATTGTTTTTAACAAGAAAAGTCTTCCTTCAATTCAAAGGGTTTCCGGAAACTCTCTTCTCCCTTTCTTCTTCCGCTTCTCTCTTGGTCTTGCCGTACCCTCAGGAGAAAACCAAATTATGAGACCATTAAATATATGTTCCTTATTGTCTCTCCCTTCACCAAGATTACATCTCTGTGATGAAAGAACAGGCTGTCAATGCTGTGTTTAGAAAATAAAGTGTACCAAATGGCAGGAATTTCTTTTAGAAAGTGCAAGGGGTGATATCAGTGTTGTCTCAACGAATGTTCTCCACCCAATTCTAAGTACTGAAAGTACAGACGACTTAAACTTAAATACCCCACACCTTCCCAGAGTCAAAGAGAAGCTCACAGAGACTCAACCCTAGACTCAGGACAAAGCCAACTCCCAGGACATGGAGGGGATTGTGCCCCACTTGCATGAGGCTGGGACTCCCGTTCAGAGTCCTGGTGGTGGTCTCGTCCTGCACGTCCTCCCTCAGGTTCTTTTTCTCTCGGTCTCTGAACTAAGTGAAGCTGACACCGTAGTTAACTCCTCTCGCCGCCTTCCTTGGATTTGTCCACCCTCCATTCTCCACTACTTCCTCTGTGTTGTTCACAACGTTGCTCATCTTTTCCTAAATCGCTGTCTGCAACCCAGCCAAATCCTCGCCTCTAAATGAGCGTTGTCACGCCTCCTTGTACAACCAATTCCGAGTTATCAAGCCAGACTCTTCCGGGTCAGAAAGGGAGGAAATGCAAGAATGCGGTTTGCTAGTGCCCCCGGGGTCCTTCTGTCGCTCCAGGAAGTCAGACACACTACTGGGGATTACCTTGTGTAGGGCATCTGGAGGTCTAGTGGTTGCCTTCCTTTTACCCATCGAATTTTAGGCAGATGGTGAGTGGCTAATAAAAAGGTAAAGAAGTTATAACACCAATCACAGTTATACAGCCGGTCAGCACTGGATGGATAAAAGGCTACAGTACCTTTGACCATCAGTGCTTCTAGGTTCAGGACTGCAGCAAGTTCCTGAAGTAAACCCAAGAGGGATGGCCCAGCACTGCCTTAACCTGGCTTTATCAGGCTTGGATGGGTTTGGACGGGTCTACCCTTGGCCTGGGCTCGGCCTAGGCAGGGCCCTAGCATGTACGCGTGCTGTAGGAAGATGATGAAAACCCTTTTAGGAGCTGGTGGGGCCAATCCAATGCAGTCTTGCCGTCTTCTGGTGGGAGAGTTGAGTGGTGCCCCCAACAAGCAGGGCGTCTCATGCTGCAGGAGGATAAAATCCCTTTTAAGTGCTGCACGGGCCAATTAGATGCAGTCTTGCCACCTCATGAAGGGAGAGTCGAGTGGTGCGCTCTGGGGAATGGAGTCCCCCAACAAACTATGCATCCCACGCTGCGGGAAGATGTAACCCCTTTTAAGGTCTGGCAGGACCAGTCAGATGCAGTCTTGCCCCTTCTGATGGCAGAGTGAAGTGGTGCCTTCTGGGGAATGAAGTCCCCCAACAAATGATGCGTCCCACACTGTGGGAGGATAAAAGCACTTTTAAGGTCATTCATATGATCCACATAAGTGTTCAAAAGTGATAAAAATGACTTTTGGCTAATGGCACTACATATGTTGCTTCAGTATGAATTTTGGTCCAATTGATTATTTTGGTAAACATTGTAAGATTATTTTTCAAAGATGTGAGTACTCTTTATTTTCATTTACCTGGTACTTGGGTTACATTAAGATATTCTTTGCAATCCTTAGGTCATTCTTTCTTTACTCATATCATAGGAAACGTGGTACTACATAAGTATATAACTTGCCATCTATTTTTCTTGTTCATTAATATAGCTCAGTCATATCTATGTGCTTCATTTAAGTTCTTGAATCGGCAGGGATTAGGGTTCAAATTGGATTCGTTTTTTATTAACTTCCAGTTTTGCAATACATATTCACTAAAAAATTTATTTTTTCATGTAAGTACAATTGATATATGATTTTCTATTTTTTTTTCATTTTAAAACAACCTATTACATTGACGTAACACCTGCATGGCGGATGCACTTAGTGGCCTAGTTGTTAAATTCAGTGCATTTGTTTTAAAGGTAGGAGGGTTTCTAAATGGAGACTTATGAATTATATTAGTTGCTGCTTCTCATGCAATCATCTCACCAGTGAATTGATCTGCCACAACCTTCAGGTTGGGACTGTAATTATTGTTCAAGTTTTGGGATTTTGATGGTGGTTTTTTGGTGTTTTCTTTCAGACCTTATCAAGGGTTTGCAAATATATTGAAGCTATAATTGGAATGCATGTAAAGGTTCTATCATTATTCTAGGTGAGTTTTAACAGACGAATATTCCTTAATTATTCCAAAATTGAAATATACTGAATGTGAGTTAATGGCTTGACATATGTTACTTCAGAATGTATTTTGGGTCAAGGGATCACTTTGGTAGAAATTGGATGTTTTTCCTGTCAATAAAGGAATATCTACTCCTTAAAATGTGAATACTCCTCATTTTCCATATATGAGGTTTAGGTTTTTGGATCACTACATTACTTTAGATAGTCATATGACTTGGGGCCCGATTTATAACTGCATATTTATAGCTACTCACCCACGCATACAAGACACTACAAAACGAAATACCTGCATATCTCAAACAACATGTGACCTTTCACCAGCCCACCAGGAAACTCAGATCTGGTTCCTTCGCCCTAGCTGCCTCCCGTCGCATCAGCAGGACAAACTACGAAGTCCGCTCCTTCTCCCATTTAGTAGCCAATAACTAAACAACCTCCCCCTGCACCTCAGAGCCTCACTATCACTCAAGCAATTCAGCAAAGACCTCAAGTCCTGGATGTTCAACCAATAGGAAAACTGGCAGCATGATCTGACAGCACTTTGAGGCCCTTGCAGGTGAAGCAGCCTTGCTCTCCAAATTCTGATTGATTAATGGATTGCTTGGTAGGAGAGGTACACCATCGCTATGGTGACAGAGTAACTCTACCAACAAGAAAATGATCTGCCTGCCAGACTTTGATGCAGGTGGACCATCAGTTTGTCTACGGTGATGACTCATAGGAAGTTACACAGTGATTGCCACTTTGATAGATGACTCATATGAAGTTCCACCATGATTGCTGTGATTGCTGACTCACAGGAAGTTCAACAGAAGGGAAGACTGTTCTATAAATATGATCGTGCCCCATCTTCTTTGCTTGTTAGTCTGCAAGATCAGCAGGACCAGTCGAAGCCATGGAGAACTTGCAAATCCTGAGATAAGCACAAGACAGAGTTAGCAGGGTCCCATCTGCGCCTTCAAGGAATCACGGAAGAAGAACAGTGAGTTCTCAGGAAGCTGCTGCAACAGAAGCGGTAGAGAACTTTAACGCGGCTCCAACATTGTACCAAAAACGTCACTTCAGTCGGAGAAGTGGGAGAGTCTTTACCAGTTGACCTTGTGCAGTTGGTGGAAGTTCAAACAGCGACAACCCACGCTGGCACAACAAACAAAAGGCAAGTGTGGGTCGTTTGGAATAAGGGTAGGCTCCGCTTTTGTACAAATCATGTTGGGAAAAGAGCAGGGGGATCTGCTAAAGACTTGCTTAGATAATTTGGATTAGTGCAGAGTGAGGAAACTTCGCTTTAATCAAAGATTGAACAAATCTGTAGACTGTGCAAATAATAGTAATACGGAGTGAGGGAACTCCACTATTAGCATACAGAAATAAAGAATAATACTTGTCAGATCACCTGCCTTTGTCGCTAAACAGGAAAAGGGAGAGTAAAAGACATTTCCTGTACCCTTTCAGCGATTAAGAATCAAGGGGAGATTCCATCCCATTAAAGGTTCCTAGAACAGGTTCAGCTGAACTCATTTTCTTTTCAGGTAAGGTGGTATTGATCACAAGTCTGGATATTAGCAGAGTACTAATATGGTAATAGCAGGGACTTATACATTGACTTTGTTGTGTCTTTTACATCTCTGTCCCAGCTGCCCCCTTCCTTTTCTTCCCTTGCTTGATCCTTCCAATTTTCTGTGCCTTAACAGCAAGCAGCAGTTGGGAAGGTCGGGGAGTGGATCCACTTGAGCATCGCCTTGATCCCGAGGAGTTAGTCTGGCTGACAGAAACTGTATTTTAGAGTCAAGGTGAAGAACAGAAGGAAGGTAATCTTCACGAGAAATGTACCAAGAAGACTCAGAGGCAGAGCAAAAAAAAAAAACAAGAGGACTCAGAGTTTCATTTTTGCCACCAGTGCAACACACACACCCAGCAGCATTTCACAATAGTGGAGAGGTGTGGTGCAGCAGCCAGGGCAGCTGACTTCAGAGCACAGGGCTCACAGTTTGATCCCCGGCTCTGGCGGCAGCTTAGCTCAGCATCATGTGACTCTGGGCAATAGCTCACTTAATTTCCACAATGGCCCCCAGCACCTTGAGACCCATAAGGGTGAGTAGTTCACGCTGCTTTACAAATACGGAATTACATTTTACAATGCACCTCTCTCCATTCCATGTACATGAGTACTAGGCCTCAGAGGCATAGTTTCCCTTTGAAGTTGATAACTTCTTGCTTCTGGCTGTTGATGCGGTAGTCCTACCCTGAGTTCATCCTTCTTCCTCCTGACTCTAAGAAACTCCGTCCCAGTCAAGGCCCGAGCAAGATAGACATATAGTGCACTGTTGTTGAAGAATAAGTAGAGAAACAGAATTGCAGTGTTTTGTATAGGTCTTTGTTTGTTAACTAAAGTGACTGTTCTGGTCTTGGAAGAACCAGAAAAAGGAGTGGACCATTCAAATGACTCTGACTGAATGTCAAAGGGCTAATCACCTCCAGGAACAAATGCTCACCCATAATTCAGGCCCTGAACATTGCAAATCATCTCAAGCAAGTTCCCAAATCACTGTCGGCCACCACCTGAAGCATCAATCATCACTCACAATCACTCACTTTTCATAATACAATGGTAAAAGATGTTTGCATCACTCACTGCCTTAACTTACCACCAAGGACAAGAAATAGCACCAGTCCAAAATATTTTTATTTGATCCGGCACTCTAGGGTGCTATGCCTTTGTCCCTCCCTAGCTTCTCTGGCCAAGTAGACCGTACATAAAGTGTTGCATGAAATAATGATCACCCCATCAACATGAAAGGTAGAAATCCCACACTTGGACGTTAAGTTAATTCCTCTCATGCATTTTCGAAACATCTACCAATTACCCTTCCTAACATCCTCATTGGGAACTGGTTGGATGTGGGCAGAAGGAGAGTCAATCACATTGTCAAATAAACAACGTGGACTTACTTGTGCAGAGTGTGACTGTTGTACTTTCTAAGTCATTTTAATTCTCCAATCTCTTACTTAGGGTCATCCAAGCATTACCGTTGCTCTGGTGAAGCAAGATCTAACTGAATGACATTGTTAACCAAACTGATTTGTTCCCAGGAAGTTGACTCAATACTCTGGCCCAGCCAGTGAGCAGAACATTCACCTTGTAGACCCTTTGGAGAGGACCTCAAATAAATAATGCTCCACTACCTACAGGCTTGAAGAAACATTGGAAGTGCCAATGGGTATGGTGTTGGTTGCCAGTCTTTTGGCTTTGTCACGCTTGTTTTGTCATGTTTTTTATAAAATGTTGTTGTTGAGGAGCTGCTGGGCCCTTCAGTATAAAAAAAAAATTATATAGCAGTTCGAAGCAGAGAGGGCTGCCATACAGGGCTGCCCTAGAGGATGTGGCCAAACGGCTAGAATGATCGACCTCAACACTGGGTAACCGGGTTGGATTCTCTGCAAAATCCTGTGATTCTGGGCGAATCCTTTAATCTACCCGTGCCTGGCAAAATAAATGTGCCTGTCTGTACCACAACTGGTGTTTTTGTAAAGCACTCTGATACCTTCGGTTTGAGTTCATGCTGTGTAAAACAAAAAAAAAATCCTAGGAGTGAGTAGAAAATGTATTTGCCCCCACTCTGAAACTTACCTTTAATGGCATGAACAGTTTAAAGCTTGCTTGCCTAAAACTCTTAAATAGACTTCTCTTCACCCATCCATACTTTGATCGATCCACCCATCATCCATCCATCCACTCTTTTATAATCTATCCAACATTTTCCTGCACATCCGTCCATCCATCCATCCATATTATGACCCCTTCATCCATGCATCCTTCTAATCATCTACCATTAGTCCCTTTCGAACCTTTTAGTTTTCCAGCCAAGCGCTCTTTTCGTCTTTCTTCCTTGTTTTCATCCTTCCTGTTTTCACCCTCCCTACGTTTTCACTTTTCCTTTCACCTTTGTTTCTCTACTTGCTTCCTTCTATTCCCATTTGCTTCTTTTTAACTTCTATTTTCTCCCCTTCTCTCTACCCCCTTTTTAGCTACCCATTTTTCTTTGTTCTTCCCTCATTAAAGTGTTCTTATTTCAACTTCTCTATCATACTCACAGTATTTGACTGTCTCGCTTTGACCTCTTTCCCAGTCTTCATCATTCGCCTGTCTTTATCACTGCACTTGCTCATTTGACGGCACTAGCCACGCCTCTTACTCCATTATAGTATTATTTGTGGGCTGCAGACAGAGGAGGACTATATATATGGAATCAATGTTTCAGTGAGTCTGTGGCAATCCATGCTGTACCACTGAAGTGAGGCGACCATAGCACCACTTTATATTTATCCACTTCACAATTGTTCACATCTGACAATATGCTAGTGAGTGTATAGATTTTTTTTTAATGCTTTGGTAGAGATTGGTCAAGAAGGACCAAAGTTAATAACATGTTAAAAATAGCCTTTGCTAAGTAACTCATAGTTTTACCATATTTTTAGAGATACAAACATTCCACGTTTTCAGTTGGGGAATCAGGAGTTGTATGAAATTTGCAAAGTAGTTTTTGCCAACTTTGAGAAAGTTTTTCAAAAAAATCAAAATGTGTTGTAGTTGAAAAAAGTGAACCTCCTGCAATAAACTGATTTAAGGGAGAATAAACAGCCGCCTTGATCGCTTTTGCATTTCTTGGGCAATGTTTTTCGCGTTTCCTTAGAGCTAAAATACACAGTAGGTGCATGTTAGCGCTTTACAAAAGCTAATCCTTAGGTAACCTTGCCTGATGCACACATTCATTCATCAATCCTTCCACGCAGTATCTCAATACTGCCTATTACTACAAGATAAGCATTCTAACTTGTATTTTGGTGTACTTAAAAATGCTATTTATTCCTAGAAGTATTTGTCTTTTACATTTTCATGCCTTGAAAAGAAAGTCATATATAGACAACACTAAGCAGAATGCAATTCTATGGCATTGAAATACAGAAATAAAAGTATGGACAGTGTCACTGGAATTATGTGATATTGGAGACCAAAGTAGGCATCAGGGTTCACTATATTATACGGCAAGAAAAGGCAATTTTTGTCACGTAATGTGGCACCTTATGCGTTAGTATTACTTTGTTATGTTGCCATTTTTACATATGTTAACACTGTTTGGGCAAAGGTTTCACCTCATTAGTTCCAGTTTATGTCCCAAATACAGCAACTTCTCATAGTCCATAACCAATAGCCAATCTTAGCAAAGACCTTACCACTGCATGGCAACACATGTAGAAGCATTTTTAGTATCTTTTGATTCGTTTGTGCTAAAAAAAAAAAAAATTCTGTTAAAATCAGAGAAATATGAAGCAGATGATTTATTATGTGGCAAATGTGGCAAATCCACAATTATTCTGAAAAGGCTGCAGTTGCTCTTAGTACAGGTTGCTCTTTTGCTTGCTTTTGTTTCATGCAAAGTTTAATTTTAGAAGAGGGTATGATGCAAAAGGTTCTACAGGAAACGTGATCAGTTTTAAATGCAAGCGTGTGGTAGAAGCATTAGATGGTATGTTTCAAAACATAGCTAGTGATGAATTGTACTGCAAGCATAATCTCTTCACAGGTCAGTTTTATCTTGAATTTAGGGAGTAGAAATCCAAAATAGTCATCATTGCGAAGCTCAAAATCAAATGTGTAATTCACGCCCGCTTTATATATCCAGTCCAGAGGTGTACCACCAGTAATAGCTGTAGAAATAATAATGAGGAGAATTGGAATGAGAAATTCGCACTTTTGATAGCCACACAACTCTCAGTTTAGATGTATTTTTTATTATAAGGCAGTTCATTATGACATTGCAGGCACCCTTTCAAGGCCATGGGTAAAGCCCTACGTGTATTAAGCTCCTTCACAAAAGGCACAATATCATTATACTTTTGAGGATAGAAACAGGAAGGAATCGGGAAATATCCTGCTTTAAATCAAAATTGACAGTCACGAAAATTACAATTCATTTATGCTCATGAGTATTGCAAAAATATTATTTTTGTTTACAAACTAAGGACCTGATTTATGGTTTTGTTGACAGGGTACTCGGCCACAAATGTAGAGCGATACCCGCCCGTCAAACTATCGGTCTGCCCATTCTATTGTGAGTCGAGTGGTCTGTCAAGTCTTAAACAGCAGCGCCCAGCTGGTTCCGCCATCAGGACCCTCACACCAATGGCCTGATGAAGTAGAGGCCATCAGTGTAAGAACATCGGACTTCAGCCCTTTTACGAGTGGACATTCTCCAGAGCCCCCTCGGATCCCTGCCCTAACCACATCTTCAACAGAGCCGACACCTCCATTGCACTCGAACTGTGCCACACCATCAACTGCTCCATCAAGTCTGCAACCTTACCGGAAGACTGAAATCATACAGAGATCAACCCCCTGCTGAAGAAATCTTCTGATGATCCGATGGACCTCAAGAACTACAGACCCATCTCTCTGCCCCCTTCGCAGCCAATGTCATTGAGAAAGCCATCAATGCCCAACTGTCCGAATTCATCGAAACAAACAACATCCTGTAACTCTCCAAATCGGGCTTCAGAAGCAACCACAGACCACTCTCTCTTTCGCTACAGACAACATCGACACCCTCCTCGACTTTGGCGAGACTACCGCCCTCATCCTTCAGGACCTCTCAGCTGCCTTCAATACCATGTCCCTCCACACCCTCTGCACAAGACTCCACGGTGCCAGCATCACAACAAAGCCCTAGAATGGATCTGCTCTTTCGTTACTGGCTGAACGCAGAGATACAGGATTCCATCATTCAACTCAGAACCCAGAAAGATCAGCTGCGGAGTGCCTCATGGTTCTTCTCTGAGCCTCACCCTCTTTAACATCTGCATGGCCCAGCTTGCAGCTAAAGTCCGAAGCCACAGACTCAACATCATCTCCTAGTTCAACAACACCCAGCTGATTCTCTCCCTCACAGACAAACCCAGAGCCGCCAAGAGCAACTTCCACAATGGGATGAAGTCAGTCGCCACCTGGATGAATGACAGCTGCCTCAAGCTTAACTCAGATGAGACCAAAGTGCTCAACATAGCCTCCTCCCCCTCTGCGTGGGAAGACTCTTGGTGGCCCACAGCATTCGGGTTCCCCCCACATTCACGGACCACTCACAAAACCTCAACGCTGTTTTGTCCTCCTGCTTCCACACGCCCGCCTCCTTAACCTTCAAGTGGATCCCCCCCGAGTCCTGGAAAAATGGTCACCCATGCACTCATAAGCAGAAGACTTGACTATTGAATGCACTCTACGCCACCACCACCGAGAAACTCCCCAAAAAAGGTAACACCATCCAGAAGGCCTCTGCCAGACTCATCCTTAATATGCCACGCCACAACAACATCAACTGCCACCTGAGAGAAGTTCACTGGGTACCTGTCAACAAAAGAATCACCTTCAAGCTTCTCACGCATGGCTACAAAACCCTCTACAACACCGGACCTGCATACTTCAACGAATACATCTCTTTCTACACTCCCACAAGACATCTCAACTATGCCCAAAACTAGCCCTGGGCACCATCCCATGGATCCGCAAGACCACGGCTGGAGGAAGATTGTTCTCCTACCTTGTTGCAAAGAGCTGGAATTCCCTGCCTCTGCACCTCAGGCAATCTCCATCACTGCTGCAATTCAAGAAGGATCTCAAAACCTGGCTTTTTGATTGAGCCGCAAACCCCCCCTACTCAGGACCTCGAGTCCCTCACAGGTGATTATTCGCGCTTTATAATATCACTGATTGATTGATTGATTGATGTTTACTTCTAAGTTTGAGACCGAAAGGGAAAGCCACTTGATTCAAAACCACTTGATAATGGCTAGAAGAACACAGTGGATGGGGACTGATATAAAATCAATTAATAAAGACTGCATAATTTTACATTTTAAAAATGAAAGTTTGGTTAGAGTCTTATTAGGAAGTCTGTCTGCTGGCTGCCCTTCTCTCAATTCCCAGATTTATGCAGTTCCTCTTAACTTCTCGGCCCGCAACAGTATGCGCTAATCAGGGTTACTATCCCGGGAGACCCGGCCCTATGCATGAAACGGTGGCTCCCACTTCTCTTCCCTTATTTAACAGGTACTCAATGTTAGTAGATCTGGAGGCCCGTGATTGACTGTCCTCTGAACAAACGGCTTCTGGTCTGGTATCTGTAGAACGGGCTCGCCTGGCTAGTCCTGATTTAACAAATAACATCCCCCCAATACGAACTTATGATATTCCATCTACCTCTCCGGCCTCGACGGTGCACCATTCACAAGATTCCAACAGACTTAAAGTTTCTATCTTGGAATATAGCGGGATATGGAACCAAAAAAGATAATCCAAACTGGCATAAAGTATTCCTAACTTTTGATATCATTTGCTTCCAGGAAACGTGGTCAGAACAGCCTCTATTTGTAGATGGTTATCGTTCTTATGTTACCCCAGCAGTCCCCTCAATTTTTGGCAGATCTAAGGGGGGGTTTACTTACCCTTATTTCAAATGCGATCACCCTAGGTAAGGTGAAGGTTATTAATAATTCCCCTCATTTTCACATAATTTTGGCTGAAGACCCTGGGCAAGTCGATCTGCTATCGATTAATTTTTATAACAATAATTTTAAGAATACTACACATGTGATAGACGAATTAAGGGAAATACTGGATGCTCTATTACCATTTTATCCACAAATGTGGGCAGGATATTTTAATATACACTGTGGCCTTAAAACAGATCAATGTATTTGTGGTGTTACTGATTCAAATGATTTGCTGCTTACCCATTTTGTGCATCAAAATGATGGCAATATTTTAAACAGTTTCCTATTAACCTGGGATTTAAAAATAATAAAGCCATGTCACCAAATGACAAGCCAACTCCTCCCCACTTTTCAACGCAACAGAGTCACATTGACAATTGATTTTATAATCACTCAATGCAACAATATGCATATTATTAAGTCTATTAAGGTAGAGTGGACAAAGTTTAGTGACCATGCTTTCCTTGCCTTTAATCGTGCATGGTCCTTTAATGTGAATTTAAGACTTTTATATACTCCTAAACTGATACTGAGCAAGAAAAATGGATTTACCCTTAAATGGGACAAAATCGATACAACTCATTTCCTCCCAAAGGTTATCAAAGAGGTCTTACCTGAGATTGAAACTTGTCTAAAACCCTACACTGACAATGACCAGGTAATAATATCATATAATAAAATCTTAACATCTATAAAAATCTAATCTTACATGCCATTTATGAGAAACACTCCATCCACGAAAAAGTGGTTCGAGTCAAACTGTTCGTAGGCTTCTAGAGCTCTTCATACAGCTCTAAAATCGAATCCTAGAAATAAAGACCTAATAAGGTAATTGCATGCTGATTATAAGAGAGCTAGAATGGTGAGTAAAAAAGTGCGACGAGATGAAGCTTGGGAAAAATTGCGAGAGGCATCGAGAAGTAAAGACAGCAAGGCATTCTGGCGGGTAGCAAATGCCCCCTTTCTACAGGAAAAGGGAGGGCCCTCTCTTGACACCCACATATACGAATCCTTCTGGCTCTCTCACTTCAAGAGTATTTTTAATGTAGTGAAGGATAGAGCTACAATTCATCTGGATGACTCGACGATCGTCCACTGGGATGGAGTTCTCCATAGAGGAAATTGATCTTGCACCCTCCCAATAGCCAGCCTTAAAGGCTGCAGGGCCAGATGGGGTCCCTCTGGATATTTTCTTTACACATAAAGATTTATGGATCCTGCTATTGACACAAGTTTTTATGTAGTTTCTAAAATGGAACCTCCTGGAAACAATCAGTGATCATTCCAATATATAAGATAGGTGACCACATGAATCCAGCAAATTATTTCTTTACTAGACAGCACTGCCAAATTAATGGGCCAAATTGCTCCTAAATAGGCTGGAGGAATGGGCAACCTCCATCAACATTTTAGCAGAAACTCAATATGGGTTCAGAAAGGGGAGGGGAACTATTGATCAAGGGCTTAATCTGTCACTACTAACAGCAAAGTATCTCTGTGCGAAGAAGGGCCAGTTTTATATGGTTTTTGTGGATCTGTCCGCGGCCTTCTTCTGCGTAGACCACTCAAAATGATGGATCCTTCTGGAGTCTATGGCGGTGGACAAACCCATAATTCTTACTATCAGGGAACTTTACAGAGAGGCCAGGGCTGTAGTTAGATTTGGAAAACAGGGGGAATGCACAGAGCCATTTAAAATAAAAAAAGGGGTGTAACAGGGTTACATTTTCGCCCTCTTTCTGTTCTCCCTATATACCAACAAATGCAACAAAGTCTTGACCGCACAGTGCTTGAATGTTCCATCAGCAGGTGGCATATTGCTGACAGCCCATTTCTATGCAGATGATGCGGACTTGATGGCCAGGACACCAATGGCCCTACAGCGCATGATTAAATCCTATTCGTCTTTTATGGCTGAATTGGGTTTGTTGGTCAACAAATCGAAAACCTTTATATTAACAGCGGGAATGGGAAGGAAAAGGTTTATTTTATTTAACTTAGATGGGCACTTTGAAACGATTAGAGTCCTTTATGTATTTAGGCATCTTTTTTTACTCTAAATTGAACTGGTCCGCCATGATTACAAATATAATAAATATGTTACAAAAAAGCACAGCCCCCCTGTGGACAACTGCTTCTAAATTGGGCAAAAAATCAATCAGGGAATTGGTTGAAATAAACCAGGCAAAATCTGTTGCCGTAGCTGAAGTGGGTGCTTTGCAAAAAGTGAAGGATACGTTCGTAAAAAACTGCTTTCAGTTAGCCCAGGCTGCTCAAATTCAATCGCACACAACAAACTGGGCCACCCCTACATCACTGATATAGTTAAACTGGCCCCGCTCTTTTTATGGTTGCGCATATGGAAAAGGGACTCTGTTGGTTTGAACCAAGCCGTAATTAATGATATCATCATCCTTGACCGAGCCAATAGTATTCCCTGGCTTGCATATGTTAGTTAGACTTTTACAGATCTGGGTTTGGCAATCTTGTACACATCACCTACACATCACCTAGTGAGTGTATGTTCTTTTCTAAGGATAAGCTAAAAGTGGCCTTTTTTAACAAATGTGAGGCTGAAAGATAGCAACGGAATCAAAGCAAAATCACTGTTATATATTACCACACGTTGCCTAGAGTACGCACGGGTCACGATTCATATGTGTCTTTCATGACGAACAATACCCACCGATATCTATTAACAAGGATGAGGTTAAACTTTTTCCCACTCACGGCAGGCTACCCAGAATCTATACATTAACTAGGCAAATTATCACCATGTCCCTGTGATGGCCTGTCTACCCAATCAACACCACACATTTTATTCTTCTGTGGCATCTGGAAAGGAAACAGTATATCCTCCCTCTGTTAAGTAAATTGAGCCTACACTCTTATTCCCTAGCTCTTTTAGTTATTTACTCTTTAGAAACACCCTACATTTGTTTTACATTAGCAAACTTTTTTTTTCAGTCCTTCGGACTAGGAGGAGATCCACAGATAGGGGTGTTGTTTTACGTGATTATTTTTAACAATCTTTATCAATGGTTTATATTGTTTTTAATTAAATTGCTGATAGTTAGCTAATACGTTAAATTGAATCTGTAAACGAAAAAGGAAATGTATACGTGATGGTGATGTAATCACAATTTGATTAATGTACATATTCCACTTCCGATGTATAGCTGCCAGTTTTAGAAATGCAGATGTACCTAAATTATGTTATTTTTAATAGGCAAATGTACAAAATGAAGTTTAACTGTTTTAAAATATCTAATATCAATTCGTATTATGATAATTTTTTGTACTTTTATGCATGTACTAAGTGCGAATAAAGTTATTTGATTGACCAGCACTGGAGTGTCAATGAAAATAAAATAGTGGTGGTACCAGTGTAAGAATGAGAACGTTTACATGAAGCTTTGTGTTTCTTTCCATTTTACGTGACTCACTTCCTGCTGGTCTACCGAACGACTCTGGATCGCAGCTTTCCCTTCGAGACAAACCATAAGCCGATCTCGAAGAAGCTCCTTGAGTTATGACTGTTCTTTCAGCTATTATTGCACCCATGAGGGATGCATGCCTTTGGAGCTCGCGGTGACCATGCGAGCTTCCCTTTTGGAAAGCTCCCTACTTTTGTTGTATTCTACTATTGGGTGATTCCGGTCCCATATTGTCCTTAGGAGGCCAAATTTGGAGGCCGAAATGCCTTGACGTTTTATCATTCAATACTGTACATTTTAAAGAAAGAAAAAACCCATCTGGGATTAGACTATAAATCTAATTGTGAACTCAATTAATTTGAGAATTGTAACTGGTCTATAATGAATTAGTGTTGGATCCTTCAGACGTTTTTTTATTTGCCCAAAGGAGGGTATATCATCCGTCATTTGCGGAAACCCTACTCACCTAATTTTTGCAAAAATTTGAGTTCCATTAATTATGTACTGTGATTTAGTATTGTCTATGTGTGGAGACATATTACCAAACCAAATAAATGTTTTAAACAACAAAGTTATTTTTATGTCAATGTTTACTGTTCATTTGCACAGCAATACTTTCATTAATTTTAATCGAGAGATTCTACATGATTGTTAAAAAATGAATAGACTAAACTTGGCGAGCACCTCTTCCAGAGGCCAAATATTAAATAGTTAGCCTTTCTAGATTCTTGTTTGTTATCTATCCTGCTGGGGCCATTTTCTCCTTCGACACATGTTTATGTTGTAGCCCAGGCCCTAGAGGGTCACATGGCTGTTGCCCTTCCTTGGTCTTACACTGCCTTGTTGGCATTCCTTTTTTTTCTGTACCTGGGTGTGCCCGTTTTGTCTCTTGTTTCTCCTCTCTTGTAAACATTCCATAGGGAAGGAGATACGTTGTGTCCTGTCCTCACCTGCTTGTCTTTCCTGTAGTGTCATCCATTGCATGCACTTCTCATGCTGTCTTCGAGGCTGATTCCTAACTAGGAGAGTGAAGCTCAGGGGTGGTTTGACCTGAGGAATGCAACATGAGCCTTGATTCGATTGAGGCTTTGATGTGTGGTCATGGGTAAAAGAGTGCATAACAAGAGACAGCATACATGACCAGAAAAGTGAAGCCATGACCAACAGCAGACAAAGGAACACGTTGAGGACAGCAATTCTGAGCACAACATAGTAAACAAATTATTTAATTCACAATTAACACAAGAAGGTTAAATGGAGATAATGGTACTTAATGTTACAGTTTTACAAAATGCTCCAGCACCAAAGAAATTAGGACACCTTAAAGATTACTCCAATTGGAGCACTTTAAAAATAACTCTTATGGGAGCACAGATGAACTCCAGGTCTGCACAAATGTTCTTGTACACTTTCCTGTCCATGAGGTCGTGATTCGATGGTGAGCAAATGTGTACAATTTTCTTCAATTAAATTTTGTGAATTTACTATAAATTCATGACACTATGCTCTTAGCACAAAGTATGGTTTGTCAATCTCTTGAATGAATTTTTATGCGAGGGTGTAACTTGCTTAAAAATGTCACAAATGATACCAGCAGGAGACTGGTTTGAGCAAAAAATGTCTGATGGATCATAATGTGAAATTTTTGTGCATTGCAAAAATAAGAAATGTCACAAATGTTGCCTGAAAGTTAATGTTCCTCCTGTTTTAGCAGGTGGAGCAAGAGTTTGTCAGAAAGGATACTCCACCATGTTGCGGCAGAGTGTCCTTTCCGCCAAACTCTAAATCAAGGACCTAATCCAACCAATCATAAACAGCTAAGTGGCTACTCTTTCTGGCATGGAGTAATGGTCTCCTGCAGTCAATAGGATACATTAAGTCCAGTTTTGAATAAAAAGAAAGAAAATAACATGCATTATTTTTGTTTTGCATTTTACTTTCAAGTTACTAACACAGTTGTTAAAATATTACTTAAACATTATTGGATATAATTTATTCTCTATTTTGAAATAACTGATATAGCTGATGTTAAAGAAAATAGGTGGTTAATTTACATCAAATTCGATTAAGAGCGCCTTCTTTTTATTTTTAATTCTAAATATATAACTAATAACTGAATATTAGCTTGAAAACGTTTTTTTCACTAATAATATATATATTTTTACATACCTCACAAAAATTCCACACCCTCTAATCACTACCAATGCATCAACCCTCAAAATGGCAATGTCCCTCAAATAACTATCTACAATAACCCTTAAAACCCCCTTACCCTATTTAAAATTGTGAGCAATTGAGTTTTGGTTTGAGTGGGGTGCTAACCCTGTAAGCAACAGCCACAATCCCTGTCAGTAAACTACAAAAGTCACAACATTAACCTGTGCTTAACTCTCTGATAGCTTGGCACAAAGAGGTCAGGCTTGACATGGAAAGCAATGTGTAAAGTATTTATGCAGCGCACAAACAGTAATAAAGTGAAAACAGAGTACAAGAATAATCCCTCACCAGTTTAGAGAAATAGAGCAGCATTTAATTAATTATTTGACAATAAAGTGACAAAAATCAAAACAGTAGCACTAGAGTTATGAATTGTTAAAGATTAAGGTAAAAACTAGCTCCTAAAAGATCGAAGCACCAACCGTGGACATCAAGTCGTGCGAGACATGTTCAAAGTCGAAAGATGTGGCCAACCGTGTTGGAGTGCAAGCTGGATACAAAGAATGGGTTGGGCCCGGTCAGTGCTTTCCTTCAGACTGAGAAGAAATTTTAAGAGAAAGTCTCTGAGTAGATAGGTTGCTTGTATCTGAGTAGATAGATAGTGGGGAAGGTGACAGGCAGTGCAAGAGGAGGAGATATTACTATCGGTGGCTGCTGGACGAAGTTGTGGTAAAGATTTAAACATTCCGACTTAAGGGCCGTTGGTGGTCAACTTTGGTGGTGAACTTTTATAACTCCTTTGGTAGAAAAACAGAAACAGAACACATCCTCGCCCTGCAGTGCTTTTTTGAACACTACGAGGAGAAAATGACCACTTACTATCAGGTCATAATATTGGGTGATTTCAATGTACATCTATGTCAGCAAGGCTGTGTTTTTGTAAAAGGATCCCTAGATGTATCTCCTGGGGTTGCTCACTTTGAACATTCGGAGCAAGGTAACTTGATGGAGGAGTTCCTGGTGGCCAGTAACCTGTACTGTCTGGAACAGACAAGGGAGGGCAAAGTTATTCCTTTTTTTCTTGTAGGGGTTGTTCCTCTACTATTGATTTCATCAAGTTATCTGCACCCCTGGCCTCTCTGAGAGTAACTTGGAATAATTTTAGTGATCACAATTACATAATGTTGGATCCGGCCTGGTTAACCCAATAGAATCCTCAGCACCAAGTACCAGGCCCAGAGGTTGAAGTGGGACAGGGTGATACCCGAAGCTTTTTCAGAAAATCTTTATACAGTAAATGTGGGATATATTAAACTATACTTAGAAAGTGGTATGCAGATTATGCAAGCAGATTGACTTGAACCTCTTGTCCCATGGCAAACACAGGAACAACAAAAAGGAAAGGTGGTGTGGTATCTGTGCATTGTTTCTCAGTGCACTTTCTTTATATAAAAATGTTGGGATGTTACTTGGTACTTGTCAATGTATTCTATGTAATACTTGTTTAGAATGTTTGGGCCAGACACTGGAATTGCTTCACAGGCAGTTGGAGCTACCACCTCGAGCCCTCTACACTTGTATACCTGTTTATCCTGTGGATTACAATAAATCTACTTTGAGAGTGAAGACTTTGCGTCCATGTGAATTGCTGTACAACTTCATTGAAGGAAACCCACTTCAGGTGGCATGATGGTAGTGTTTCTAGGGCTCAAAAGAATTTAACAGTCACCTTGCAGCAGTGGCCTAGGGACAAGGATAAGATTAGGGCATGCCGCAAAGCATATATATTAGCAACGCTGCAAAGAAAAAAGGAAATCAAGGAGCAGGACCGGGCAGAAGTACTTCAGTCCTGTGTGAAAGCTAACAGTACTTAATTCGGGGAGATTGCAAATAGACAATTTTTTTGCAGGATCAGTAAATTCTGGGGTGGACTGCACCATCACTCCCGATAAATGGGTCTCCCATTTTGTGGGAATGTATAGTTAGAGGGATATGGAGGGCTCTGATACCTCTTGGGTGCCTGGGAGTGACATATTATCACTGACCTTTAGTATAGAAGTATGTAATGCCATCTATGTTACGGCTGGGGGGATGCCCCGGGCCCGGATGGGGTTCCTGCAGACCTCTATAAAGCTGACCCCCTAACCTGTTTCAAGATACTGACTCGCATTTTTAAAGGGGCATGTAAATGTGGTTACCATTCTGCCATTACTTTACTAATCTTTTCAAATCTCTTTTAGATTCGGCTACTACAACTTTGGGGGAGGTTGTTTATCAGAGCTACAATATGGCTTTAGTCAGGGGAGAGGGACATTGGGCCAGTGTGTCAACCTGCATTTGATTGTGAGTAAATACCCTAAAGCTAAGGGGGGTTGTCTGCATATGGCTTTTATGAATCTTACCTCGGCATTCGATGGGTAAATGGATCCAAGCTTTAGCCCCTTGTTCTGGACTTGGGTATGGAAGCTGAGCTACTGGCTTTTATTATACAGCTCCCATTCCAATCTCTCTGACTCTGTGAGTTATGATGAGAATGGCAGCTTGGCTGCCTCCTTGGGGATACAGAGGGGGATAAGGCAAGGGTGCTTTTTGGTACTCCTGATATTTACCCTATACACATTCCCAGGGTAGGTTCTAAATTATCCTGCGTTGTTATATGTAGACGATGCGGTCTACATTGCACAGACCGCTCTGGGCCTCCGACATCTCTTAAATGCCTCTGTTGATTTTATGGATTCTCTAGATCTGTGAACTACCTAAACTAAATCACACACTATGATGACTGGCCGCGGGAAGGCAGTTGGGATTACGTTTTTTGATAAAGGGGTCAAACATACCACCAAAGTCTCAATTTGGGGGGTACTTGTAGATGATAGAGGGTCTTGGATTGCACAAAAGTTCCTCAAAAAGAACATTTTAATCAGGGCAGTAGGTGCGACGATGGATTTTGACAAGAGACTCAGGGCCAAACCGGTGCAAGCCCTTGTAAAGGTATATTTAGATAAGTGTATTCCAATGGCAAGTTATGGGTGTGATGTTTGAGGGTATAAAGATGTGGTAGAGCTCCAGGTGGTTGAAAATGAATTTCTGCATAGACTCCTCACCATTCCCGCTAGTACTCCATCGTTTATGGTTCATGAGATTGGTTAAGTCAGGTTATAGCTCCGATCTTATTGCTTTGGCACTCGTTATGTGATGGCTGAAAATTTGATCTAGCCCTGCTCTTAAACCAACTTGTAATTGAGGACTGCAGATCACTTGCGGGGGCACTGATTATCCCATGGCTAGGGTACGTCAAAGAGATGCTGAAGAGTGCAGGTTGTTTAGCTTTGTTTACCAATCCGATACCTTTAGGCTCAAAGAGATGCACAATATAAAAAATATGCTTTTAGCCTGGTTACAAAGTGAAAGAGAGGAAAGCAAACTTGTTAAACCCACTGTTTAACAAAGTATTTGTGGAAATCATGTCTTCAAGGGAAACCCTATTTGTCGATTGTTAATAACGCTCACCATCATTTCTTTTTACTGACAAGGTTCAGGTTCAATACAATACACTGGTTTCTAGCTGTCCCCGAGGAATTTGTAAGTCGGGAGATTTAAAACCATGCTCTTGTGACAATTTTTCTGACCAAGACATTACATATTTTATATTTTTCTGTGATTTTTATGGCAAATTAAGATTAAGATTTATTCTCCTGCTGGTAAGAAATAATCAAATTGGTCAAGTGAGACCAACGTTCCTGTACATACAACTACTTTCTTCCCCCTTGGTATGTTGTGGGGTTGCAAGTTTCCTTTCTGGTGCACTTAGACCAGGGAAAAAGCTATTTAATGATTAGAGGGTCTTTAACTAGCTATGGGCCTCATTACAATGTTGGGTGGACACTGTATTGGTCTGGAACTGCCCGACGATATGCCAGCGGTTCTGACCTCACAATTTGGATGCATACGACCGGTTGGAAACATCTATTTTGCTATGACAGGTTGTGTGTGGGGAGGGGAGGGGGGGGGGCGGAAAAGGCCGACAGCAAAAGCTGCCATAGCAAAATGAACCCAGCGCCATGTGGAAGGCACCTCATGGTGCCTGCCACACGGTGCAGAGATGTTTAGGGGGCACCATAAGTGCTCCCCAGGCCCCATAGCAAAGTTATGGGGGGCTCTGTCAGAGGCCCACATAGTCACTTTTGCCTGCCTTTTCATGGTGGGCAGACATGGCGGGCAGACAGTGGAGTGGCGTAGAGTGGAGTTGCATAGAGTCGAATAGCAGAGTGTGGAGCATAGTACAGTGGAGTTCCATACAGTGGAATAGTGTATTGGTGTATAGTGTAGCAGTGCACAGTGGAGTGGCATTGACTGGAGTGTGTTAGAGTAGAGTGGCATACAGTGGAATAACCTAGAGTGGAGGGGCACATAGTGGAGTATTATACAATAGACTGGTGTACAGTGTAGTGAATTAAAGTTTAGTGGCATTGATTGGAATAGTGCAGAGTGTAGTGGAGTAGCATATACTGGAGTGGCATACAGCACATTAGTGTACTCTGGATTGGGGTACCGTCGAGTGGTGTAGAGAGGAAAGGTGTAGAGTGTTATAGCATAGAGTGGGATGGCGTACAGTATATTAGCTAAGAGTAGAGTGGCGTAGAGTGGTGTGAGGTACAGTGTAGCACCATACAGTGGAATAGAATAGATACGAATGGCATAAAGTGGATTGGCATACAGTTTAGTGGCATACAGTGGACTGTTGTAGAGTAGCATACCGTAGAGTGGAGTGTTGTAGAGTACAGTGGGAAATGGTGTAGAGGGTAGACTGTAGTGGCATACAATGCACTAGCATACTGTGGAGTGGTGTACAGTGGAATAGTGCAGAGTGTAGTAGCATAGAGTGGAATGGCATACAGTGGAGTAGAGTACAGTGGAATGCTGTAGACTGGAATATCATTGAATGTCACTGGTGTACAGTACAGTGATGTACAGTGGAGTTGCATATAGTGAAATAGGATAGAGTAAAGTGGCGTAGAGTTGAGTGTCATATAGTGGAATAGTGTAGAGTGTAGTAGGGTAGAATGGATTGGCGTATAATAGAGTGACGTGGAGTGTAGTGCCATGGAATGGAATGATGTACAGTGTAATATCGTACACTCAATCATCGTGGAGTGGAGTAGCGTATACTGGAGTGGTGTACAGTGCAAAGCTGTACAGAGAAATAGCATATACTGTAGTGCTGTACACTGAAGTGGCATACAGTAGAATCGCGCAGAATGCAGTGTCATAGAGTGGAATTGCCTACAGTGGAATAGCGTATAGTGGCGTAGCATAGAGTGGGAGGGCACACAGTGTATTGGTATACAGTGGATTATCATAGAGTGGAGTGGCGTATAGAGGAGGGATGTAGAGCAGAGTGCCATAAAGTGTAATTTCATAGAGTGGAGTCACGTAGAGTGAAGTGGCATTGGGTGAAGTGGCGTAAAATAGAGTGTGATAATTGAAAGAGTTGTACCGTGACAGTGCGTTAACGGATGTAGATGTATTGTGGTAGTAGAATAGATTATTTTGTGTAAATGCTAATTTTTGGTAGCATATGTGAATAGTGTAAGTAATGTTAAAGTTATAATTGTTAAAATACTTAGGTATAAATTGTCAGGCGCGGCGGGCTTAGGCGCCTGCCACATCAACACAAACGACTCCAAACTACAATTCCCATGAGTGCATGGGTATTTCTGTGGGGAATTGCACGCAATCGGCGTGCGTAATTACTTCTGGTTCCCGTGTCAGCACCCGATTCGGCTGCTACGAACACGCTGGGTTTTCTTGTTGGATGATTGAATCCAAGTTTCCACCCAGGTATCGTAGCAGTTCCTTAATCCGCGTGTGAGCAGGGCTCTGCTCGCGCACACTGCGTGAAGACAGGTGTCTTCCCGATTCCATGTCCGCCACAATTATCCTCGAGGAATATCAAGAGAGGTAATCGGGAGGCGGGTTCTCTCAGTTTTCCCCCGGTGGAGTTCCCTGCTCTTTGCTGTGGGTCACAACACTGAAAATCCCTTCTTGGTGACGTAACCTGAAGGGAAGGCTCTGATTTATTGTTTGTTTTGTTGACTTGCTGCCGGTTCTTGCTTTCATGTGAACGCGAAGAGTGCTTTTTGATCAGGAGTTAAGGTCAAGTGTTCAGGACATTATATTTTCCTTAAACTAACCCTCTATTGGACCTTGTACATTGGCTTCCATTTCCTGAATGTGGTATGTTGAATGTAGAAATACCTTTCCTAGTTGCCTGATGAGGTTTGGGGTATGAACGTGGTTTCTCTTTACCTTAGCAGAAACATTCAGGAAGGTTGGTGGTTCAAATGGATGTTGTCCATAGGGAATGCAGTTGCACTTTTAAAGGTATATATTGTTTCATTACCCAGCGAGATTATTGAGTGTAGCCAGTTGAACTTGTATGCCAATTAAATGTGTTCTTTTCTTTCACAGCTTCCAATTCCCTGCAGTTCCCGTCCCTAATCCCTATCCCTCGCTTGACCACTTCACTACTCTATGTATATGACTATAGTCATAGAGTTGGAGATGTCAGGAGGTGGACCATTTTAAGCATCATTTCCGGTTCTGAGGTGTTCGAATTCGCTGGATGCTGACATATATTGTGCTATGGAATACCACGGTACATGAACAAGGAGAAAAGGTACACCCCATGTAAATTTCCAGGTCCAAGAATAACGGGGACAGACAATTACTGTAAAGAAGGACTCTTGTTAGACCTATATTTATTTATGTATGGCCTCCTAGGGCTCACATGCAAGACAGTTCCCCAGCACAAATATTATACACTGCAAAGTATTCAAAAATGCATTTTATTTGTGTTTTTTGTGCATAAAAAATAATTTTTCCTTTTTTTATATAAAATGATTTTCTGCAGTTTTCTGTTCATATCTATTTATTATTTCACAAGTATGTACCTATGTTACACAATTCATATGTAAACAGATAAACAGCAAGTACCATTACAGAAATGCAAGGATTTTGGTTTCTTTGTAAACAATATATATTTTGACATAGGACATGAAATATAAGAATCAATATGCAATATATATAAAAATCAACAATAGCCCCACTCTTAACCATCAAGCAATCACTATCACCATTCAAACCATTTCGCCCATACCAACATTCATTCACAGAAAAATCCAATTGTGTAAGGAAATACTAAGGTTTTTTCAGCAATATACACTGTATCTGAATTCTGTGGTTTGATTCAATAGATTCAATATAAATGTTTTCCACTGGTGTGTTTTTAAGGGATTTCCCATATGAATAGTTGTGGTCAATGCACGTTTCGGACCATATTGGATAGAAGGATAAATCTCAAGAGTGGTCGGGGTTATCTTATATATGGGGGAAAACTTTCATATTTCTCTTTCAAAGACTTATGCTGACCAAGCGGGACGTTAACTCAAGGTGTGCAACAACACTTTCTCATATGCTGGTAGGCACTGTACTATTTAATTCATATTTTTGAAACACGGGTGTTGATCAAACATCCGCTACCGTAGTGGATTCCCACTGCTGGTCTGACTATGATGGCATATTTTCATATAAGCTGGCCCATATGCTTACTGCGCGTTTGGCAGTAATTTCCTTAGACCTCTCTGAGCTCGCATATAGCACGTCTTCCCGGCTGGCTCCGATAAATCCAATGAGTTGATTTGATTGGTGAGAGTGATTACTTGATGGTTAAGCTTGGGGTTATTGTTGATTTTTATATATGTATTGCATATTAATTCTTATATGTCTTGTTCTATGTCAAAGGATATAATGTTTACAAAGAAAAAGAAATTCTGGCATTTATGTAATGGTACTTGCTGTTTATCTGTTTACATATGAATTGTACGTCGCGATTTTATTTTAAAAAATAAAGATTTATTTTTCACACTTCTGGGTCCTTTTTGGACCCCCTGACAAAGGCTAGGGGGTCTGCAACTCTCTACCTTGCCCCCTTTTCACGTTCTTTACCTTTGTTTTTCAGTGTGAGACACACAAAATGGCGGCCGACACTTCCTGATTTCGACCGACTGGAATGTTTAATGTCATGTAACCACCAATCAGAATTACGCTCGCACACGGCAGCGTGCGCGTACGGTATGCTTACCGTACACGCACGGTGCGCGCCTATAGATATGTATGTACTTTTAACTGCAATTTTCTCAGGAACTACTGAACAGATTGACTCCAGATATCCAAAAGGCACATCCCTGACCTGAGGACTACCTCTTTGCCAAATTTCAAGTAATTCTGTTCAGCCGTTCGGGCTGTACCTTGGACTAAAGGTCCCTATAGAAAAATGCATGGGGAAAATGTGTTTTGGGACCCCCCTTTTTTCTCAGCCCCCGCTTGACGAATCCCCCCAAGACTTTCAGGGTAGGAGCGGAGCAGAGCGCCCCACCTATTTTGAAAATTTCACAAGGATTCGTCAACCGGCGCCAAAGTTATTCAAAATAGAATTTTCAGATTTCCTATGGAAACACGGTCCTAACTATAACTATCTACTGGCGACAGCCAGTAGATAATATATACACAAACATAAATATTTCTCAGTATCTATTACCACTTTAATAAAGTGGTAATAGGTGGGGTAAACATATTGAACCTAATAGTTACTTACATCTAAGTGTCAAATGCAGCACCCTGGCAAAGTGTACCTACAACAACATGGCTGCAGTCAACTTTTGTAAAGGTAGTCATTAGACAATCACAGAATGACTTGTCATCTCTATGTACCACTGCACAAAAATAGCACTGTGACAACAGATATCACTAGGTTAAAATGCCTTATAACTTAACAAATGTTTATCCTACTCATCTATAGTATCCAAAATGATCCTCTGCACTCCATCATGTCTAATCCAGCGGAATTTCAAGTATATATGTTCAGCCATTTTAGCTCTATGTGACATAAAAAAATCTATGTAAAAGGCTTTCGGTTACAAAATTTGTTTTGGCATTCCTACGCTTTAATCTTGCACCCCCTGGACCAATCGACGCAAAACTTTGCATAATCTGCCAATGTAGAAGGAAGAATATGTCTGCAAAGTTCTGTGGAGATTGGTAGAATGGGTACAAAGTTATTACTGGTGAAAAATGAAAGGAACTACTTGCTCTGGTATCCCTAATTATAACTACTGAGTGGCTACATTAGATTTTAGTAATTAAAAAGTACTTACGTTCGAAGTAGAGTATTAGCGATGTAAAGTTTTACTAACTTTACATCAGTAGTACTGTACTTCACATGTAATGGCTCCCGATGCAATGCTACAGATGTAAAGGTAGTTTCCCCCACCTAACACAGAGTATAATGCTACATTAACCATATCTGCTGTACATAAGCTAATTAAACACTATAGCCATTGCAAGACTTTTTCAATCTTTTATTTTTAAACTGTAAACATTCAAAACTCATTTTCTAACCTTTCAATAAATACCATCTGGAAGCCACATTCTGCAGTCTGAGTGGGTTGACTTAGACGTTCATCCTTTCATAGTTCTTAAAATAAGTATGAAGCTTAATTCGGTGATGACAATTTTGTAAGCTTAGCAGCTCAAGAAAAATCTGAGAAATAGCAATTCAATTACAGCTGGGACGCCTTAATACACACATCCATACAAATCAGGACAAGACTGAGTACAGTGCAGGCAAATAAGGACACACAACATTGAAAGACTACGGGCATGTGACAACTCACAAAATACTGCTCTCTTAACCCACGTGCCATCTATCTGATCTGACATCCTTCTACATCACTTATCAGTAAAACTAACTGTCATATGTACTCATATCACATCTGTTGGCTATAACATGTATAAGAAATGCTCTATCTTACAAACACAAACTCCTACCACACACTGGTCAGTCCTTCACTGCAATTTGGCACTACTTTCAACACCTTATTACTTCGAGGCGAAAAGACTGCTCCCATGAGTACCCAGGCAGAGTCTGATTCTATGGTTAGCTGTTCTTGTTTACAACTCAGCAACAACCCTTGGGTCCACTGTGACTACATATCACCTCGAAAGAGCACACTTAAAGTCAATAATGAAAATCTCCAATATGGACTCATCAGACCTGAAGCAATAGAGGCTTATCTCATATTTTTCAATATTCTGCAAAGTCAGTAGCATGAGGTACCTAAAGCACTAATATCTGCATGGCAGGGCTGGGCGAAAGAAACTGTCTCCAGTGTAGGCAGAGTCCTGACACCCCAAGATGTTTCGGTTTCAACAGCTAAATTACAGGTAAATGAAATCAAATTTCAACCTGTTTGCACAATCTAGGCATCACTAGCATAAATTCCATGTGAAACACCTTCACCAATTTATCACAATGTGATTGAAACCACAATATTGATGGGATTCAATATTAAGTACAGAATATCACAAAGAAAATATTGACACGTAAGTCTAGATTTTGTTTACAAAGCTCCACATCCATATACCTACGATTACATGAATCTTCAAGGTGAGTATATGTGGAGTTATGAGCAGTACATCTATACTTTCCTTTATGCACCAATATGTTTCTCTCAATATTCTTGTAACACAATATTGTTAGTGTCAATTTACAGTAGTACAATCATAGATCACAAAGTATATCTCCTGCTGAGGAGTCCTCAGTGTCACACGTGTTCTTCAAACTATTCTTCAACCTGTAGTCTCTCTTATATGATCTTTCAACCTCACCTTACACAAGTATGCAAACAAAACCCCAGAAAACCTAATCAAGAGACTTTATTATGAGTCTTTCATTGATTTTCAGAGATAACAGTCGGCAATTGCATGATTCATCAAGTTGCCATCAAGCAAAACTATGATGAGAGAGCATCTAATAACATATGAAGCTGCCTTTGAAATTTGGTACCCACGCCAACCCCACACGTCCTCAAAATCCACCCACTAGACATACATGGTACCCATGAAGAATACAGCCACAGAAATGAAACAATGATGTCCGGAGTCACCATCACAATATTTCTTTCACAGGGCTCCAGTGAGGTGACATGCATGTTACCCCTTGAGAAGTCCTCCCCGCCTAACGACTCACATGAAGATACGGATCAGCAACTGAAGGAGTCGCTGAAATAATGGGCAATCCTCCTGTCCCAGAACCCATCCATACCAAGTCTAGAAGGAAATCTGGCATCATCTAGACAATCTTGGTAATCAGGTAGGCTTTGTCTAGTGAGCAAATTGTGATGTGTTTGCATGAAAGGAGAGGACCATCCTAAGAAAGTTGCCTACAAGCTTGGCGTAGTGGGATAGAGCTGACAACAGAGCTATGGAAGATAAGAAGAGTGCTCTTGGGGCACATGTGTGAAACAGGAACCTCACCGATCTACAAAATTCAAGTGTGTTCGTCTTTTTACCCATCTTACTTTGGCTTAAGAGCAAGAATCAACCATAGAGAGTCAAACACTGTTTCAGTCAGAAGTGGAGCATCTTTTTAGAGCTAGTGATAATCCATCAGATACTGGATCTGGCATGATAGATATAAATGTTCACCGGTTACAACCCAGGATTAGTGAAGGTGGAATGTAGTTCTCAAATATGCGTGCATAGTGTTGAGGGGGATGGAGGACATTTTTCCATCCTATTCCTATTGGGTTCTCTTGAGCTAGTTGAGGAGCATATCATTGTTACAATCCTTAAATGTGCAGTACCAGTTAGCTAGGGAGAATGTTGGCCCAGCTTCTAAACACAGTATATCTTCCATATAAGATTTCATACTCTATGCAATCTCCTTGCACCATGATAATATCTTTATGGCAAATATTCTTAATCAGATCATGCCTGACAAAGCAAAACAGGGAATTGCACCATTGAGTATACAGTTACCACTAGCATCAGTTGGGTTGTCCTGCTAACCTTTTTGGAAGCAGATAATATCAAAGCTAAAATCTGTCTGCAAGCAAGATGACTGGTCAATTCCATTGATTTAAATGATCTTCACTCATTTGTAAAATCTCAGCTTTCCTAATTTAATACTGGAATCTCTTTAAACTTACACGAGGCTCAGGTTGGGAAAGAGAAACACAGAGACAGAAAGACAGTTCCTGCCAGTCCTATAATCACTGTTTAGTGACCCATCAGCCCAGGCACCTATGTGCCACGTATATTAAAACACTGTTCTCAAAATGTGATCACATATTGTAAACTTACTTTTTGTGTCAATTCTTTAATTTTGACATGCAACCTGTGTACTAACAGGTTTTAATGCTATATATCCAATCACTGGGGTGCACCATGACTTTCCTAATAAATATTATCTGAAGGTCATTATTTGTGACCCATTGTCACTGGATAGAAACAGGAGGATGTAGGCCTGTGAGGAGCAACAAACCAACATTACGGTGTTTGCATTCCTAAATATGAAATAGTTATTTAAAGCAAAACACACAAGATGATAGACGGAATGTTTCACATTGGCAAAACATTCACCCCCACTCACAGATCTGGGTTTAATCCATCATTATTTTGCTCACCACGCCACCCCAGTTCAGACATGGCCACATGCAAATCAGTCTTGACCCTGTGCCTCATGGGAACAGTCCAGCCTGAACTGCCAAGCCATGTCATCCCTGGACCGGAATCAAGAAACCAAGGACCGGTTTCGGGGTTTCACCCCTCTTCAGCCAGGATAGCTTGACTCCAATGGCGTAGTGAGCATGGGACCCACGTCTGGGCATACCCTTCCCACATAGGGCGAACAGCGAAACCCACAAGTTGATGGACGGAATGTTGCACATTGGCAAAACATTCACCCCCAGTCACAGACCTGAGTTTAATCCATTGTTATTTTGCTCACCACGCCACCCCAGCTCAGACATGGCCATATGCAAATCAGTCTTGACCCTGTGCCTCATGGGAACAGTCCATCCCGAACTGCCAAGCCATGACTTCCCTGGACCGGAATCAAGCATCCTAGGACTGGTTTCGTGGTTTCACCCCTCTTCAGCCAGGATAGCTTGACTCCAATGGCGTAGTGAGCACGGGACCTACGTCTGGGCATACCCTTCCCACATAGGGCGAACAGCAAAACACACAAGATGATGGACGGAACGTTGCACATTGGCAAAACATTCACCCCCAGTCACAGATCTGGGTTTAATCTATCGTTATTTTGCTCACCACACCACCCCAGTTTAGACATGGCCATATGCAAATCAGTCTTGACCCTGTGCCTCATGGGAACAGTCCAGCCTGAACTGCCAAGCCATGTCTTCCCTGGACCGGAATCAAGCATCCTAGGACCGGTTTCGGGGTTTCACCTCTCTTCAGCCAGGATAGCTTGACTCCAATGGCGTAGTGAGCGCACGGGACCCACGTCTGGGCATACTCTTCCCACATAGGGCGAACAGCAAAACACACAAGATGATGGACGGAATGTTGCAGATTGGCAAAACATTCACCCCCAGTCACAGATCTGGGTTTAACCCCTTCGATGCTCATGACGGAGCGGTTCCTTCATGAGCATCGGTTGGGCTGTGCTTATGACGGAACCGCTCCGTCATGAGCACAGCCCCTGGGGGAAGCGCTGGCGCTCCCCCCCTGGGGCATCGATTCTGCCCCCACAGAGGGGGATAGCAGCGGAAGAGATTCCGCTGCCACCCCCGAGCCCCCCCACGCTTCCCCATGACGTCAGCGCGCACAGCGCGCACCGACGTCATAAGGAAGCGTTGGACGCGCTGGAATTCATTTCCTCCAGCACGTCCAAGCAACGAGGTACGTGTTTGCCTCCGGTGGGGCTGGGGGGGGGGGAATTGGAGTGCCTTGTAGCAGTGGGGGAGAGGAAAGAGTATTTCCTCTCCCCTGATGTCTCAATGCTGGGCATTCCTGTTTCACGATCGAGCACAGTGTCGCGATCGTGGAGCAGGGATGCCCCACTAGACACCAGGGATGTCTTTGTTGTGTTAAGGAAGCGACCCCTTGGGCAAGGGTCGCTTCCTGGGGCCCCATATTAGTATTAAGACTTTTCTGCCCCCCCTGGGGGCAGATCGGTCGTTTTTGTTGCCGTTTCTGCTCCCAGGGGGGGGGCAGAAAAGCCCACTAGACACCAGGGATGTCTTTGTTGCGTTAAGGAAGCGACCCCTTGGGCAAGGGTCGCTTCCTGGGGCCCCATAATGATATTAAGACTTTTCTGCCCCCCCCTGGGGGCAGATCGGTCGTTTTTGTAGCCGTTTCTGCTCCCAGGGGGGCAGAAAAGCCCACTAGACACCAGGGATGATATTTTTTGAGTAAAGGAAGCGACCTCTTGGGCAAGGGTCGCTTCCTGGGGGCCCACATTAATATTAAGTCTTTTCTGCCCCCCCTGGGGGCAGATCGGTCATTTATGTAGCCGTTTCTGCTCCCAGGGTCGGCAGAAAAGCCCACTAGACACCAGGGATGTTATTTTTTGAGTAAAGGAAGCGACCCCTTGGGCAAGGGTCACTTCCTGGGGGCCCGAATATTTATCAAGACTTTTCTGCCCCCCTGGGGGCAGATCGGTTTTTTGTGTAGCCGTTTCTGGTCCCAGGGGGGGCTGAAAAGCCCACTAGACACCAGGGATGTTATTTATTTGCGTAAAGGAAGCGACCCCTTGGGCAAGGGTCGCTTCCTGGGG
Source organism: Triturus cristatus (assembly GCF_964204655.1). Lineage (NCBI taxonomy): Eukaryota > Metazoa > Chordata > Amphibia > Caudata > Salamandridae > Triturus > Triturus cristatus. Next base: position 988,553,392 of record NC_140594.1, on the reverse strand, counting down.
TCCCAAATTTTGAATAAGACTTTTCTGCCCCCCTGGGGGCAGATCGGTCTTTTGTGTAGCCGTTTCTGGTCCCAGGGGGGCAGAAAAGCCCACTAGACACCAGGGAATTAGTTTAAATAAACATGGAAGTGACCCCTTGGGCAAGGGTTGCTTCCAGGGGGCAATTTTTTATAATATGTATTTGCCCCCCCCCCGCCCCGGGACAGAGTAGCCTGTTTTTTTTTCCTGCTGTTTTCTGCCCCACCTGGCACACAACCCGATTGACCATTTGGGTAGTAACATAGCATGTTATAATGTTTATTGTTATATTTTTTGGGAATTGCAATTGTAATGTTTTTTTTTTTACTTTTTTGTTCTAGGTGAAGGCTTTTGCTCTTTCCAGTTTGCGGTTTCGTTACTGGTGGTTCTTCTGTTTGTGTAGGTTGGTAAGAGACTTTTTTTTGTACAATGTAAATGTGTTTGATTTCTCTGCATGAATTTTTTTTTGCAAATGGTGTAATAATAGCAGTATGTTTGGTTTTTGCTCGATGTGTATTTTGTTTTCTTGTGAGTAATTTTTTTTTTTTCTTCTTTCTAGTTGGATATCGTTGGTTTTTGCTGTGTCACTGCAGAGTAGGTTCTGGTGAGTGTAGCTGTCTCTTGTAATTGAATTCTATAGTTTTTTAGTACATTGATCTTTGTGATAAAGGTACACATTTCTTTATTTACTTGGTATGCACATTGTTGGTTGTTGTTGACTTGTTTGTGCAGTCTTCTATCTTAGTAAGTATAATGGCTAGCCGCAGGATTACTGCTCAGCAGGTTGTTGGTTTGCTTTTTGAGTCTTCTTCTGACCATGGTTCAGAGACTGACTCTGCATCTGAGGCAGAGGAGGCAGGGGACGATTCTGGCAGTGAGTTTTCTCTCCATATGGAGTCATCGGATGATGAAGATACTCTTAGTGCGGATGAAGTGCCTGTGTTAGAGGAGGAGACTGATGTGCCGATAGTGCGGCAAGAGGCATCTGGGCTGCAGCCTGGGCTGCAAGGCTTCCCGTTGGTGTAGAGCGGCAAGAGGCTTCTGGTCTGCAGCCTGCGGCTGCAAGGCTTCCCGTTGGTGTAGTGCGGCAAAAGGCATCTGGGCTGCAGGCTGGGGCTGCAAGGCTTCCCTTTGAAAGTGATGACCTCTGGGTTGCCCCTGGCATGGTGCATCTGGCATTGCCAGACTTTACTGGTGTTCCAGGGTGTAGAGCGAATACTGAAAACTTTTTGCCGATAATTTTTTTTCAGTTGTTTATGGACGATGTCTTTTTGGCAGAGATTGTTGAGCAGACTAATTTGTATGCCGAACAGTTTTTGAGGGACAACAGTGCCAGTCTTAAGCCACACTCTAGAGCTACCCGGTGGACTCCCACGAATCTTGAAGAGATGAAGAAGTTCTTGGGTTTAACTTTGTTGATGGGCTTGCTAAGGAAGCCATCAATGTCTTCATATTGGTCTACTAGTCCCTTGATGGCAACTGCTATTTTTCCGGCAGTCATGACTCGTGACAGGTATTTGCCTCTGCTTCGGATGAACCATTTTGTTGATAATGGTTTAGTGTTGCCACAAGATCACCCTGAGTGTGACCGTCTAAGATTAGGCCTGTCCTTGATCACTTTGTTGATCGATTTTCTGAGATCTATGCTCCTGGGAAAGAAATTGCAGTGGATGAGTCTTTGGTGTTGTTCAAGGGCCGCTTGGTTTTTAGGCAATACATTCCTAGTAAGAGGGCACGCTATGGAATGAAGCTGTATATGCTGTGTGACAGTAGGACTGGATATGTCTCTAATTTCAGGGTGTACACCGGTAAGGAATCCAGGATTAACCCCCCTGGTTGTCCGTCCACTTTTGGAGTGACTGAGAAAATTGTTTGGGAACTTGGTAGAGGATTTTTTAACAAAGGCCACCATTTATATGTAGATAACTTCTACACTGGTGTGCGGTTGTTCAGGGAATTGGCCAAAGTGGACACTGTTGCTTGTGGCACAATCCGCTCTAACCGTAAAGGTTTCCCAAAATAACTTGTTTGTCAAAAGCTTGTGCGGGGACAGTGCAGTGCGTTGCGTTGTGATGAGCTGCTTGCTGTGAAGTTTTCAGACAGGAGAGATGTTACATGCTGACTACCATCCATGATGAAAGCACTGCACCTGTGACTGTTTGGGGTCAGGTCGCTGAAGCGCGCAAACCTGTGTGCATTTTAGACTATAATAGGCACATGGGTGGTGTTGACAGAGTAGATCAGAGGTTGGAACCTTACGCTGCTCTTCGTAAGGCTTACATTTGGTACAAGAAGTTGGCTATCCATCTTTTCCACTTGGCAATCTTTAATGCTTTGTTGTGTTCCAGGATTCTTGCTCTGAGTCAAAGATGACTTTTGCTAAGTTTTAGGAGTCTGTAATAGGCAGCCTTGTTGTAGTGGAACAGGCAAGTGTTCCTAGAGTTGGAGTGGTGGAGGATGTTGCTAGATTGAGAGATCGCCACTTTCCTGATCACATTCCTCCCACACCCTCAAAAGATTTTCCCAGTAGGAGATGTAGAGTCTGTTGGCGAAGAGGTACGCGGAAGGAGATTCGTATGTACTGCCCCGACTGTCCTTCTAAACCTGGGCTGTGTGTCCCTGCTTGTTTTAGAGCGTACCACACGCAAAATAATTTTTGGGAGCATTCATGAGTGGGAAAGTGAACTGCCTGGTCTGTATTCTTTGGAAAATTTGATTCTGTTTCAAGGTTGGCGTTAGTGCAATGTATTTAGTTTCTGATTTTGTGTTTGTAGATTTGTATCTGTAAATGTGATGGCGGTGTGTGTAGGCTGGCGCTTGGCTGTTGGTGTGTGTGGACTGGCACTTGGTTGGCAGTGTGCGTAGAATGGTGCTTGGCTGGCGGTGTGCATGGACTGGTACTTGGCTGGCGGCGTGCGTGGACTGGCGGTGTGCGTGGACTGGTGCTTGGCTGGTGGTGTGCGTGGACTGGAGCTTGGCTGGTGGTGTGCGTGGACTGGAGCTTGGCTGGCGGTGTGCGTGGATTGGCGATTGGCTGCCGGTGTGCCTGGACTGGCGATTGGCTGGCGGTGTGCCTGGACTGGCGCTTGGCTAGCGGTGTGCGTGGACTGGTGTTTGGCTAGCGGTGTGCGTGGACTGGTGCTCTGCCAGCGGTGTGTGTGGACTGGCGCTCGGCTGGCTGTGTGTGAGTAGTGACTTGCTGCTGGTCACTGCACACACTGCTAGCTGAGTGCCACTCCACGCAATCCATCAGCTTGTGTAGTTGCTGTGTCAGGAATGTGGGCGTGTGAAAGTGATGGGCCCTTGAATGGCACTGTGTGCTGGTGTGAGTTTTGTTATGTGATGGGCCCACGGCTGGCGGTGTGAATGGTTTTGTTTGTCTCGCACGTATGAAAGGTGTATGAATGGCCTGTAAAGAGGTTGGTGCCTTGTCGTGGCTTTACAGCTCATGAGCTGTGAGTCAATGGTTCAGTTTCTCGCCCTTTCAATTATTAACAGTGCATTTCATTTTTGTGAAATCACTTGCTAATACAATTGTATGTACTGAACCATCACTCACCCTCGTGCCAAATCCAACCAGTATGTGTGTGTGCTTGAGGATTAGATGGCTGTGCAGTAATATTTGTCTTTCTGAAGCAGGGTGTACCTTGTCCCTTTTCGTGAATTTTGTAATGTGTTGCTTTTGTGCCTGGTGGTGCGAATGGTCTTGTTTGTATCACGTATGAAAGGTGTGTGAATGGCCTGTAAAGTGGTTGGTGTCTTGACGTGGCTTTACAGCTCACGAGCTGCGAGTCATTGGTTTGGTTTTTTGTGAATTTAATTATTGACCGTGCATCTCATTTTTGTGAAATCTCTTGTTAATAAAATTTAATACACTGAACCATGACTCGCCCTCGTGCCAAATCCAACCAGTATGTGTGTGTGTTTGAGGAATAGATGGTTGTGCAGGAATCTTTGTCTTTAGTTTCTCTACCAAGGTGTACTTTCCATGTAAGATTAACCCACCAACTGTAGATATTGTCGTAAACCCATGGGAGTTCATGGTGATGTCTCTCTTGCGAATTCAAAAAGTTTTTTTATCCCCAATGTTCTGCAAACCTCAAAATGTCGGTCACATTTTCATAGCAATACTGTTCAAAATTCTCAAGCTGTAGATACAAACAAATAATTATGTCTAAACAATCTGGTTTTGCATGGGGTGTCACCTGGGTTTTTGGCCCGGTGCTCGGCGGCCATCTTGGGAAACCTACCAAACTCATACATTTCTGAAAACTAGACACCCGGCGACTTCCAGGGAGGTATGGCTTGCGTGGATCCCCCAACGTTTCCTTACCCAGAATCCCCTGCAAACCTCAATTTTAGCTGAAAAAAGCACTTTTTTCACACAGTTTGGTGTGGGAAAGTTGTGGCATCACCGGGCTCACACAAATTTACCACCACCCAGCGTTCCCCCAGGTCTCCCGGTAAAAATGGTGCCTCACTTGTGTGGGAGGCCCAAATACCCGCGACAGGCAAGGGCCCAAAACGTAGTGAGGCGACATCAAAATGGCCTATCGCAAAACCACCTCGTTTTGCAAGGGGGGTCACTTGGGTTTTTGGCCCGGTGCTCGGCGGCCATCTAGGGAAAGCTACCAAACCCATACATTTCTGAAAACTAGACACCCGGCGGCTTCCAGGGAGGTATGGCTTGTGTGGATCCCCCAACGTTTCCTTACCCAGAATCCCCTGCAAACCTCAATTTTAGCTGAAAAAATCACTTTTTTCACACATTTTGGTGTGGGAAAGTTGTGGCATCACCGGGCTCACACAAATTTACCACCACCCAGCGTTCCCCCAGGTCTCCCGGTAAAAATGGTGCCTCACTTGTGTGGGAGGCCCAAGTACCCGCGGCAGGCAAGGGCCCAAAACGTAGTGAGGCGACATCAAAATGGCCTATCGCAAAACCACCTCGTTTTGCAAGGGGGGGTCACTTGGGTTTTTGGCCCGGTGCTCGGCGGCCATCTAGGGAAACCTACCAAAAGCATACATTTCTGAAAACTAGACACCCGGCGGCTTCCAGGGAGGTATGGCTTGTGTGGATCCCCCAACGTTTCCTTACCCAGAATCCCCTGCAAACCTCAATTTTAGCTGAAAAAATCACTTTTTTCACACATTTTTGTGTGGGAAAGTTGTGGCATCATCGGGCTCACACAAATTTACCACCACCCAGCGTTCCCCCAGGTCTCCCGGTAAAAATGGTGCCACACTTGTGTGAGAGGCCCAAGTACCCGCGACAGGCAAGGGCCCAAAACGTTGTGAGGCGATATCAAAATGGCCTATCCCAAAACAACCTGGTTTTGCAAGGGGGGTCACTTTGGTTTTTGGCCCGGTGCTCGGCGGCCATCTAGGGAAACCCACCAATTCCATACATTTCTGAAAACTAGACACCCGGCGGCTTCCAGGGAGGTATGGCTTGCGTGTATCCTCCAACGTTTCCTTACCCAGAATCCCCTGCAAACCTCCATTTTAGCTGAAAAAATCACTTTTTTCACACATTTTTGTGAGGGAAAGTTGTGGCATCACCGGGCTCACACAAATTTACCACCACCCTGCGTTCCCCCAGGTCTCCCGGTAAAAATGGTGCCTCACTTGTGTGGGAGGCCCAAGTACCCGCGACAGGCAAGGGCCCAAACATTTTTTTGATAGGCAATGTTGATTTCGCCTCACAACGTTTTGAGCCCTTGCCTGTCGCGGGTACTTGGGCCTCCCACACAAGTGAGGCACCATTTTTACCGGGAGACCTGGGGGAACGCTGGGTGGTGGTAAATTTGTGTGAGCCCGGTGATGCCACAACTTTCCCACACCAAAATGTGTGAAAAAAGTGATTTTTTCAGCTAAAATTGAAGGTTGCAGGGGATTCTGGTTAAGGAAACGTTGAGGGATCCATGCAAGCCATACCTCCCTGGAACCCCCCGGGTGTCTAGTCTTCAGAAATGTATGGGTTTGGTAGGTTTCCCTATGTGCCGGCAGAACTAGGGTTAAAAAACTACAGCTAGTCACTTTGCCAAAAAAGGGTCATTTTTCACTGCAAAATTGAGGTGTGACCACGTTGCGTTTTGCGCCGGTTCCTGTCGCGGGCACTAGGCCGAACCGCACAAGTGAGGTACCATTTTTCTCGTAGGACTTTGGGGAACGCGGGGTGGGTGGAAATTTGTGGATCCACGCAGATTCCAGAACTTTCCATCACAGAAATGTGGGGGAAATGTGTTTTTTTTGTCAATTTTTTAGATTTGCAAGGGATTCTGGGTAACAGACCCTGGTGGGAGGCACTCAAGTCACCCCATCCTGGATTCCCCTGGGTGCCTAGTTTTCAAAAATATATAGGTTTGCTAGGTTTCCCTGGGTGCCGGCAGAGCTAGGGTTAAAAAACTACAGCTAGGCACTTTGCCAAAAAAGGGTCATTTTTCACTGCAAAATTGAGGTGTGACCACATTGCGTTTTGCGCCGTTTCCTGTCGCGGGCACTAGGACGACTCGCACAAGTGAGGTACCATTTTTCTCGTAAGACTTTGGGGAACGCGGGGTGGGTGGAAATTTGTGGATCCCCGCAGATTCCAGAACTTTCCATCACAGAAATGTGGGGAAAATGTGTTTTTTTTGTCAATTTTTTAGGTTGGCAAAGGGATTCTGGGTAACAGACCCTGGTGGGAGGCACACAAGTCACCCCATCCTGGATTCCCCTGTGTGTCTAGTTTTCAAAAATATATAGGTTTGCTAGGTTTCCCTAGGTGCCGGCAGAGCTAGGGTTCACAAACTACAGCTAGGCACTTTGCCAAAAAAGGGTCATTTTTCACTGCAAAATTGAGGTGTGACCACGTTGCTTTTTGCGCCGTTTCCTGTCGCGGGCACTAGGCCGACCCACACAAGTGAGGTACCGTTTTTCTCGTAGGACTTTGGGGAACGTGGGGTGGGTGGAAATTTGTGGATCCACGCAGATTCCAGAACTTTCCATCACAGAAATGTGGGGAAAATGTGTTTTTTTGTAAATATTTTAGGTTTGCAAGGGATTCTGGGTAACAGACCCTGGTGGGAGGCACTCAAGTCACCCCATACTGGATTCCCCTGGGTGTCTAGTTTTCAAAAATATATAGGTTTGCTAGGTTTCCCTGGGTGCCGGCAGGGCTAGGGTTCAAAAACTACAGCTAGTCACTTTGGCAAAAAAGGGTCATTTTTCACTGCAAAATTGAGGTGTGACCACGTTGCGTTTTGCGCCGTTTTCTGTCGCGGGCACTAGGCCGACCCGCACAAGTGAGGTACCATTTTTCTCGTAGGACTTTGGGGAACGTGGGGTGGGTGGAAATTTATGGATCCACGCAGATTCCAGAACTTTCCACCACAGAAATGTGGGGGAAAAGTGTTTTTTTTGTCAATTTTTAGGTGTGCAAGGGATTCTGGGTAACAGATCATGGTGGGAGGCAGTCAAGTCACCCCATCCTGGATTCCCCTGGGTGTCTACTTTTCAAAAATGTATAGGTTTTCTAGGTTTCCCTAGGTGCCGGCAGAGCTAGGGTTCAAAAACTACAGCTAGACTCTTTGCAAAAAATGTGTAAATTTTAATTGTGAAAATGTGGTGTGTTCACGTTAGGTTTTGAGCCACTTCCTGTCGTGGGCACTATGCCTACCCACACAAGTGAGGTACCATTTTTATCGGGAGACTTAGGGTAGTTCGGATTTTTAAAGCAACTGTTATTACCTATTGATTTTTGATGCATTTCTCCCTTCCAAATGAAAGACATTGTGTAAAAATAAAGTCATTTTGAAAAATTACCAATAATTCTTATGCTAGTATGAGTATTCCCAATTTCGAAAATGTGCAAATATGCACTGTTTCTAAACTCTGTAATTTGTTCCCATTTCAGAAATACATAGGTGTCTTTCATACCGATTTTTCCATGTATACATTTTCCCACAATAATTGCTATATACCCGGAACATAATAAAAAACCATTACAAAAGGCTGCTCTGTTTTTTACTCTGGGTTCGTTGGGCTCTTGGTGAACCTACAAGTCCTATATATCCCCACAACCAGGAAGGTCCAGCGGATGTAACGGTACATTGCTTTCAAAGAGATGTCATAATTAGAAGAAGTTACAGGTGAAAACGTTGACACAAAAGGCTGCTTTTTTCAACTAATTTTTAATTTTTCCTATATTTAACTGGTAGTTTCTATAAAGACACCTTGATGGATCTACACAAATGACCCCTTGCTGAATTCAGAATTTTGTCTAGTTTTCAAAAATGTATAGCTTTCCAGGATCCATTATTGCTTTTGTACCCATTTCTACCATTAACTGGAAGGAGGTTGAAAGCACAAAAAATAGCAAAAAGAGGGTATGTCCCAGAAAAATGCCAAAACTGTGTAAAAAATGTTGGATTTCTGACAAAAATCTGTCATTCCCTAAAAGCTGGAGAAATGGTGATTTCAACCCCACAAACCCTTTTTTGATACCATTTGCAGAGAAAAACCAGACGCTTTCATTTGCAGCCAGTTTTTCCCATTTTTCACAAAAAAAACAAGATTTTGCTGTATTTTGACTAATTTCTGGGAACCCTCTAGGAGAATCCACAAACCCTGGGTACCTTTAGAATCCCCATGATGTTGGAAGAAAAGGACGCAAATTTGGCGTGGATACCTAACGTGGTCAAAAAGTTACAGGGGCCTAAGCGCGCACTACCCCAAATAGCCCAAAAAAGGCTTAGCACAGGAGGGGAAAAGGCCTAGCAGCGAAGGGGTTAACCCATCGTTATTTTGCTCACCACGCCACCCCAGTTCAGACATGGCCATATACAAATCAGTCTTGACCCTGTGCCTCATGGGAACAGTCCATTCCGAACTGCCAAGCCATGTCTTCCCTGGACCGGAATCAAGCATCCTAGGACTGGTTTCGGGGTTTCACCCCTCTTCAGCCAGGATAGCTTGACTCCAGTGGCGTAGTGAGCACGGGACCCACGTCTGGGCATACCTTTCCCACATAGGGCGAACAGCAAAACACACAAGATGATGGACGGAAAGTTGCACATTGGCAAAACATTCACCCCCAGTCACAGATCTGGGTTTAATCCATCGTAATTTTGCTCACCACGCCACCCCAGTTCAGACATGGCCATATGCAAATCAGTCTTGACCCTGTGCCTCATGGGAACAGTACAGCCCGAACTGCCAAGCCATGTTATGTAAAGCAGCATGCCTTCCTTCAATGAATCAATGTTTCTTCTTAGAAAAGGTTTCCCATTTGGGAAAACACTGGGGAAAGTAGGCTGCGGTCTTCTGGGCTGGTGCCTACTACCACGAGGTTGCCAATGGCTTTTCCATTCAGGAATATGCATGAAGTGAACGTCTCCCATTTGTGAATCAGTTTCTATCTCCTTTGAGGTGTTGATAAGTGATCAAAGGTTTACAACTCCCAACTACAGTCTCAGACCATTGATAATACGACAGTGACTTAAAGGGCCTCATCTACAAGAAAATGCTGCAGTGTGGCAGGGCAGGACATTTAGCTGTGCTGTGCTGCGTCATTTTCAAAGCACAGGGATAAGTCGTATTAACAACGTAACAACTCTGTGCTTTTTCATGCATTGGCACACAATTGGCTGCCATGCGCCAGCGCAGTCACCCTTGCGTCATTTTGCAAGGGTGCCTAAGCTGTGGGGATGACTGTTTTTGCGCAGGAAGGTAAACCTTCTTGCACAAAAACAATCATTAATGGTATTTTCCTCTTTCTATCAATGCTGCAGAATGCAGCACACATAGTAAGATGAAAAAACAAGGAGAAATAAATGCATTTTGCCTAGTTAAGCAATTTCCGATGCCTCCCCTAGGGAGGTGTAGAATTATGATGCATTCCCAATTTTACGAAATGCTGTAAATCTGGGAATGTGTCAAGTTCCATGGATGTTACGTGGGAACACCCACAGCAACACCCATGAAATGTCCCTTTCAAGCAGGGTAATGCTTGAAAGGGACCCATATTTACAAGGCCATGAAAAGTCACGCAGGGTGACTTTACATGGCTTTGCAAATAAGGGAAAGCCTGTTGCACCGCTGATGCGTCAAAAAAGTGATGCACTGGTGGCACAATGGGCTTGTAAATAAGTCCCAAAATTAGGAGTTGATAATCTCTTTTGAAGCTCTTCCTAATTGCAATTTACAATACAACACAAAACCCATTTTGCAAGTTGGAAAGACTATTCAAACAAATGACAGGGTTTGCAATCACAAAATGGCTTTTTGCATCTAACCAGTAGTTCTTGGATTGAGCAAGAAGATAAAGACATTGTGAGAGGGTGACATAGACATTGGAGAAGGGAGATATGCAGCAATACAGAAACTATGGACACGGTAACTGGCAGACCTGTATAATAGCACAAGAAGTCATGAAGACTAGGAAAGTAAGTCAAGGGCAGAGTCCCAGGTGACACCATAGGAAAGGGAGGAACAGAAACTGGATCACTGAGAGATGGACACAGGGCAAGGAGGAGTAAACTCATGGAAAGAGAGACAAAGGTACAGGAAGAGGGTCACACAAATACTGATTAAGGTGGAAGATACAGGCAGTAGAGCACAAAGACACACATTCCGGAAAATCTAGCTACATATACTAGGACTAGATGACATGTACCCTAAAACATGAAGAAATGGACTTTGGGATAGGGACACACACCCACAGGGAGAGGGAGACAACAACACTTGGACAGAGAGATAGACACTGGAGTAGAGAAACATAGACAGAGATATAGGCACTGAGAGAGGGAGACATGGAGCACTGTGACCGGAGGCATGAACACGGTCACAGAGACATGTAAACATCAGAAGAGGGAATGCATGCTACGGGATAAGTAGACTTAGATACTAGGAACTGGGGAAATGGATACCAGGTAGGGGTACTCTTATGGGACAAGGAGACACTGACAAGGCATTAGGACAAATAAACATGAATTTGAAAATTATGAATATTTAGTAGAGGACAAAACTCTGGGCAAAGCAACATAACCTAGGATCCACAGTCATGTATTAGGCTACAATGCCCTCTCATGAATTTAATATCATTAAATATAATTTACTTGACTTTATGATTCTACCTGCTTTGGTTCCATTCCTCAGGCAACTGATCAATGAAAAATGCTTTACATAGGGCAAAGGGTAGACAAAGGAAAGGAGTGTGGGAAATAACCATATTTTGTGTGATGTTCTCCCAATTGTTGCCCTATGCCTTGCTGTGCTTAGAACTCTGTGCACTCTACCACTTAAAACCAGTAGTAAAGTCCTTTTTCTCCCCCTTTACACATGATCAAATTAGCTTACCTTGCCTAAAGGTCCCTAGTATATGGTGTATGCACCCAGGACTTTAAATGTATGTGTCACCTGTGGACTGCCACCTGTGGACCACCTATTGTGCCATTCAGAGAGTTGGCCTGCAAACCATGGCTTCAGGGCAACAATTGTAGCCTGATTGCTGCAGTGTAAAACCTGCAGTGCTACCTTTCAACACAATAATTTTTGATAGGCAAACACCTCCCTTTTAAATATTATTAAGTCACCCCTATGTAGGCCTTGTGACCACATCATGCATTGTAATTAAAAGTGAGACATGAAGAAAATGTATTTCACCATGTTCCTACAGTGAGACTGACAGCTATTTTTTACTGTGTCAAGCCTGACTGTCCTATAGAGAAAACCAATGGCTTGGAACAGTTAGAAAAATAATTAAGCTACTATTTTTAATAGTCATTAAAAATGCAATTCAATGCTGAAGTCAGAATTTACATTAATATTAAGGAAAAGTGACCTTTAGAAAGTTACCATTATCATTCCTGAAGTTCCTGTGGGCTAATTTACATTAAATCTCCAGAAGCTGCCCAGCCTTTAATAAGGTGTGAAGTTCCTTCAAAGGGTTACACAATACACCACTTTGATTGAAAGGATTGAAAGTTCAACCTGAATTGACAGGGATGACTCCTCTAGGCTCAGCTATGCATTCAGGGTGGGGTCTGCTGCTCCTCCTGTTGACTTCGCAATGTCAAATCCTCCCTGAAAGAACCTGTCTGAGGCACATATTGCTGAAGGACCCTGCTTTTTCTCCCCAGAATTTTATGACACTGTTTGTTGTCTGTCCATGGCCTGCTTCAAACTAGATTTTAGTGCTACATGTGAGAGGACACTAGTAATTCCCATAGTCCACTCCCCTACACAGCCTGTGCTCTCAGAGCCCAAGTTTAGTGCAGCCGAAGGCTTTGTCCATATCGCAGTTGTTCTAACACAGTGCATTTTGGGCCTGTTTGCAGGGAGGCAAACAGGAACTACTGGAGATGGTAGGTAGAATAGACTCTGTAAACGTTTATCCAATTGGCAAGAGGGTACCCAGGAGTCACTTCTACCCACTAGCTAGTGCCAATGATAAATGTAGAACTCCAAGGTCTCCTCCTCAGGACACGTTCTGGAGCTGCAGAAGAACAGAAGAGGATTTGATCTGCGGTCTGTTACCTGAGAAGAGCCCTGATGGACTTGATCTATTCCCGTTTGTACCCAGGACAAAGATACAAAAGTGCCAGCATCCTGTGTGGCTGCAAAGACACAACAGGCTACAAGAGGATTTTTCCCTGAAGTGGCCAGTTGACCAGTGGTAACTTTACCTGGACAGGACTTTGGTTTTGGCCTCTGCTTGACACCTGGACAGTCTATAAGAGTCTTCTACAGAGGTCATAACAGTCTTAGAAGTGTACTTCTCAGGTTGTTTAGGCACCAGAAGAAAGTTTGATAACTTTTAAAAACTAACTATAGAGCTATAAAGTTTCAGAGGGACCTATTGTGAAATGTATCTAACCATCAGTTCCACAGCCTCTTATTGAATTTCAGCTTCGTTGTATATTAAATTTTACTCTATTTTTCTAATTTTGGTGGGGTTTTTATTGTGGTATTTTGACTTTCTTAGTATTTTGGTACTACATACATACTTTACAACTTGCCCTAAGTTAAACCTGTCTGCTGTGTGCCATAGCTACAAGGGGGTTGAGCTCAAGTTAATTTAGTGACTTTGAGGGTTCATTCTGACAAGAAGTGTTATTGTTCCTTGGGATGGGCAGTCGCCCACCCCAAATATTTATCCACTTTATTAAAAGGGGCTAGAAAAGGGGCTAGAAATGTTTCCTGTTGTGATTGTCAGCACATTCCATAAGGACAAAGAGAGGTCTCCAAAATAAATTAGAGAATATTTTTTAAAAAAAAAGAATAGTCCAATAGGGATCGTCACTTATTTCTAACACTAAATTCCATCAGTATTGCAATAAACTACATTGAAGAGAAAAATAATTCATCATAATGCCCTGGTTTATTAAATACTGATACAAATGTAACACATCCTTGACTGTCTATAGAACTTCATGAACTATTTAGGTTTAATATTTATTTTGTCTGTAGCTTCTAAAACAGTGTTCCACTATGATATGCTTTAAAAGATGGCCATCTTGATGGCTGAAATGGCTATTAAAATTCCCCAGTTCCCCAGAACGTTTAAATGTGCTTTTAAAGTTTGACGTGCTACCTAATAAAGAGAGAATTGCCTCCAAATATAAAAGAGGGACAAACGAATGCAATCACTGAAAGTTTATTCCTTACCTTTGCTGAAAGACTTCATTTCTGATGTTTTGTTAGTCCTTTCTATTGTTCTCAAAGGTCAACCATTATCCTAAACAAATTCATAATTTAAGCCTTTTCTTCTAGATGCAATAGGTTTTTACACAACTATCAGCTCATATGTAGTTGCTAACAATCAGTGATGTTTTGTTATTTAATATGTTTAAAGTGTGCATTCCGTGTGTTGATCTGTTGCCTCCATTGCAGGGGAGGTGCAGCAGTGTAATCTATAGACAAGTTCCAAGCAAGGGGGGCATAACTTGTATAATTCCATCTAGAATATTCATGCGGAATTACCCTAAAATTCCACAAGATTATGTAGAACCATACGAGAAGAGTAATTCTGCATTGAGTACTTTAGCCTCAATGGACGCGAGGATACATTTTGCACTAAGAAATAGCACTGAATACAACAGAACATGCATAGTGAGTGCGAGTAGCTGATCGTGATTACTAAGGTGCCAATTCCGATCCTGTAAAAAAAAATTGCGTACGACTCGTATCCGTATTTTTTCACTTACGAATCGTACAAGTACCGTACAAACGGCCAAGTGCGATTCAGACGTCAAAAATACCTACGAATTGCGTCGGGAAATGTCTACGAGAGGGAGTCGGAATTTTTTACGTCCGAAGGGCCTCGTGAAAAGTGTACGAGAGGGAGCCGGACATTTTTACGTGCAAATCGTAAAACAAAAGTCCGAGCGCGCAAGTACGATTCGTACCACCCGTCCGAATACACAACCGCATGTAAGAGGCCCCGTACGGAGCCAACACAGTATCACACATGTACACGGGTAAACTTGTGCCCGTGTACGAGCCGTACAGCCCCCCCACCCCCCAATATGTCAGCACCGTACACCCCCCCTGTCCGCACTGTAACCCAGGCCCGCACCTGTACGCACCATACCCCCGCATGTACATGCCGTACCCCCCCATGTACGTGGGTACCCCAGGCAAACGCACCTGTACGCGCTGTACCCCCTCAATACGCGCCGTACCCCCGCATGTATGCACCGTACCCCCCATGTACGTGGGTACTCCAGGGCCGCACCTGTACGTGCCGTACCCCCGCATGTACGTGCCATAGCCCCTCCATGTACGCGGGTACCCCAGGCCCGCACCTGTATGCACCGTACCCCCACATGTATGCGCTGTACCCCCCATATACACGGGTACCCCAGGCCCGCACCTGTATGAGCCGTACCCCCACCACCCCAGGCCCGCACCTGTACGTGCCGTACCCCCACCGCCCTAGGCCCGCACCTGTACGTGCCGTACCCCTGCATGTACGCGCAGTACCCCCCAATGTACGCGGGTTCCCCAGGCCCGCACCTGTACGCGCCATACCCCCACCGCCCCAGGCCCGCACCTGTACACGACGTACCCCCACCGCATGTATGCGCAGCACCTCAACCCCGTACCCCAGCACCCTAACCCAGCATCGCGTATTTACGGACCGTACCTACGCGAAAAATAATCGTACTGAACCAGGACACTGTAAAACAGCACAAGGAGGGTCAATTCGACTCGCACAACACCACAAAACACGTCTACATGACAAAATACATCTCAAAGACTGACCTGGCACATCCAAACAGGCAAACAGAGGCCCAAACTCACAAGCACCTCTTATAACACACCCACCAAAATTCAAACACAGCCACACCCAAAAATAGACCAATAAAAAGGGCCCACACACACAACCCATGAGCCTTTGCAACAGACCCACTGCTGCCAGACCCCACACACAAACAACTGCACCTTACTGAGCCCTTAACTACACCTTAACTCACACAGCTTCACACAACCTTCTTCACAAACACCCCCACTCACATTCACACACACACCGTCACATTCACACCCACACACCCACAACCATCCACACCCACACCCCACACCATGCCCATAGACAAGAATCCAAAGTTCACAACGGCGGAGCTGGAGCTCCTTGTCAACGAAGTCATCAGAGTCGAGCCACAGCTGTTTGGAACATTGGTCAGACAGACCAGCATATCCCAAAAAACCAGCCTGTGGCAGAGGATCGTCGATAAGGTGAATGCTGTTGCGCCCATCCGAAGGACCAGGCATGAATGCCAAGCCAGGTGGTACTATCTGCGCAGGGCAGTCAAGAGGAAGATGAATGAGGAATACGCCCAGAGTAACATCACTGGAGGCGGGCTGCCCCGCAGACCTGTACACTACCATCCCTGGGAGGAGAAGGTGATGGCCACGCTTCCGCCGGTGGGAGTACACGGAGTCCAAGAAGTCGCAGAGCCTGGTGAGTACACAAACAACTCACGTAATATGGGGGGAATGCCATCCACACCACAAAGACACTAAATGCATGCAACTTCCCCCAAGCCCTCACCGCACACAACCATACTAAAAAACCACGCTCATGCCACCAACGTCTCCATGCACCATTCACAAATCAAGCCAATTACATGTCCCAGGCTACACCAACCACAAACCGAGGACTGGATGTCCGGGAGGCTGGGAGGGTGGGCCTCACACAACACATTGTGAAAATGAGAAGCAGACACCAATGCCCTCAGCCCATATGGCATAGGTACATACCCATGCACAATGCACAGGGACTGGCAAAGTACTGACAAGGTAGCTGACACTTGGCCCTGCTGTATGCAGCGCTAGGCACAAGGACCACTGTACACTCAAACACCAACTCCACAAGCACAGGTAACTAGCACAGGAACTCACACTCACTGTCATGCCAGCATTCACCATGAGGGGACAGACACATCACCTGGGAGACCCAATGACAAATCACACTACACACAACAGCAGGCCTGGTCACACACACCCCCCTTACACAAGCACACACCCCCGGGGCAGGCAACGGATTTACACACTCTCACAATGGAAATGTGACACAAGACCAATCCATAGCCAAATAAGCATCCTAGCCTAATTTCTACAGGTCAAACACTCAGGAGAACATCTCAATCTGTCCCCCGCAACATACCCATCCCCAAGTGGACATTGAGAGGAATGCTAGGCACATCCAAATACCTGGAGGAACTGTGACAACATGAATATATATGAAACATGGATGTCGCATGAAACAGCATTAACATTGTCACTCTCTCGCACACATGGCAACGTCGTGGATCTCCCCCCAACACTGGGGGGGAATAATCACAGTCCCCGGCTCGGCGTCAAGATGACCCCACCGGCAGCGATGACTCTCACCACTCCGTGGATGACCACGACCAACCTGGCCCCTCTGCTGCCCAAGCCCCTGCAGCACCTGCATCAGGTACATCTGTGCCAACCACCACCCCCATTCCTGCCACATCCCAGGAGACACCCAGGAGCCCTGCTCGCACTGAACAACAGAGCCAGTCTGACCAGGAAGGACAAGGTTCTCCGGGCACCCAGGAGGAGGCAGGCAACCCTGCAAACACCATCCCTCAGGGGTCCCGTAGACCCGATGTGCCCACAACGGCAGGCCAGGCTCAAGTGGGCAGGGGTGGTGGGAGTGGAGGCAGGTGGAGGCGTGAACCTGACCAGCCAGCTGAGGGAACCGATATGTCCCACATACGCCACATCCTGGACACATACCGGCGTGACACCAGGGGCATCAGCCAGGTAGTGTCAAGACTCACAGAGATGCAGGGGACCCTCAACGAGATCAAGAACATGCAGGCCGAGCAACATGCCAGTCAAAAACAACACCAAGGATGGATGGAGGCAAGACAGGCTGAGCTCCTGGCGGTGCAAAGGGACATAAGCCATTCACTCCGTCGGATTGCCGACAACATGGGCAACCCTTCCTGTGACAGCAGGCGCAGACCAGCACCAGCCACAGGGAGGGAGGAGGAGGAGGATTCATCCGACGGAGCGTCCCTAACATCGTCAAGGCCTGCATCTGAGGGTCCCCGGAGGAAGGTGGGTCGTCCACGGAAAAGACCGTGAGAGTCAGCGGACCATCAACATCTCCCAGGTCACCTGGCCTGGCACCTGGCTCTCTGGCGCAACAGCAGCACCTCATCCAATGACAGTCTCTGCCACATGGACTTGCTGGTCACAGTCTGACCAATGATGACCAACACTGTGCTCTGGACTCTGATGACTTCCAATGCCAAGGATACCATCTCCCCCTGTGAACTTTGGATTCTATTTCCCCGGTAGAGCACCTAATTTCACCTACCAAAACGCGTACCCCACCGCAAATAAAAATATGATTTGGTTCATGAGACGTTGCTGTCATGTAGCTTAATTCCACAACATATGTGTGTGTAAATGTCAAACTATGCCTGAGTGTTGAATTAACTCCAGCCAGCCATACCCTGGGATCTGAGTCTG
Source organism: Triturus cristatus (assembly GCF_964204655.1). Lineage (NCBI taxonomy): Eukaryota > Metazoa > Chordata > Amphibia > Caudata > Salamandridae > Triturus > Triturus cristatus. The sequence goes on along the minus strand of NC_140594.1, from coordinate 988,535,380 downwards.
GTACAGGACACACATGGGTCACAAGGTATCATTCAAAGCAGGCATGGAGCTGAACCCTCACCTGTGATGGCCACAAGCTGCTGAGGGGGGGCTTGCAATACTGTGCGGACAGACCTATTTGGAAGATTATCATTAAGGCGTAGAGGTCATGGCTCATGTGGAGGTTCCCGGGGAGGGAGTCCCAGGTATGTGTGGGCAGGTGGGAGAACTATGTCCTGCATGCTGGAGTACGGTGGATGTGAAGAATGGTGGCCAGGGCCAGGTCGGATGCACGGAGATGGCCTAACGGGGTCTCGTATGACAAGACGTACAAGGTTGGTTTTGTGTCTGGGTTGCCTCCTGAGTGTGGGTGGGGAGTGTTGAGGTCATCCTGCAGCAGACAGTGATCCATTGCAGCTATCTATGGTGGACGGTGATGTGGCTGGGGCGCAGGATGTTGAAGCTGAGGTGTGCAGATGCACCCTGGATGTGGAGAAGTTTCCCGGGAGTTTGCATGTACGTACTCCGTAGAGGGCAGGGCAGTATTTGACACGGATGTTGTCGTGGACATGAGGGATGGTCTGTCTTTCCTTGGAGTGGATCTATCTGTGGATCATGTGCATAATGCAGAGGGCGTTGCGGCATGAGGTACAGATGCTGTGGACTGACATGGCAAATGTGTGCGAGCAATACATCATGCACACCATCTTGTGTGTGTGGCCACTGGGTGCTTGTGCAGGGCTCTTGCGGGTGGGACACAAGCAGTTGACCCAGCTGTAAGGGGACAATCCTCAGATGATCACCTCAGTCCTGTACAAGTCCAGCCTCAGGTGGCTCATGTACAGCCATTCATCAATGGATCTCATGCATTCAGGAATAATGGAACTGGCAATGTCTGCGTCTTTGGTGAGGGTGAGGAGCACCTGGCTGTCAATGGCATTTGAGCTGATGAGGTGATGTGTGCATGTGATGGTGGAGAGGGGGGTCCTGAACACATTGTAGATTGACACGCTGAGAGATGATACCTGTGCCATGTGCCAGACGACGACACCATACTACATGCAGAAGCCTTGAGTCCCACTCCCATGGCCTTGCTGGGGTACAGAGCTGGTGGGGAGTATGAGGGACATGACCCGGTTGGTGTGACAGGGCCTGGAAGGCGTGGCAGCGCTGTGTAGGCAGTTGGAGTTGCATACTCAGCATGCAAACCTGTCGTGTGTGCACTTAGGGTATGTCTGACAGCAGGCGGTAGATTTGCGGATGGACATTGCTTGGAGTGTGGCTGCTACATCAGACTGTAGTGTGATGTGGGTTATGCAAGGACATGAGGGTCGTGCAATGTGCACGTTGCATGTGCTGATGGTCCAGCCTTTGCCACCGCGTGGCGCCAACTGTGGCATAGACAAGCTGAGGACAGCCAAATGAATGGGTGGAGGGAAGAAGTGAGGAGCATCTTTGAGGCGTGTGTGTTGCCAAATCAGGATACTCTGTGGGCCCTTGCTGCAGGGTCCGCAGCAGCAGGCGGCATGTCCTTGAAAATATTCCACAATTTGCACACAAAGACTAGGATGTCAGAAGGATAACTGCAACAGGCGTGTGTAAAGGAAGGAGTGTCCCGTTTTACATGGCACACCCAGAGAGAATGCATGCACAAACACCAAAGATGAATGACACCGGATCAGGGAACTGAAGGCCGAGCTGCGCACAGGAGACACACCCTCAGCAGGTGTTGATGGCCCATTGTGTGGACCAATATGCCAAAATACATACACAACCATGGACTTCATGCACAATAGGGATCATTATCCATGAGGAACTGCATGCATGTTGTTAAACGACACATGGACTCCTATGCACAATCTTTCACAACTATGCCAGAGATGCCGCATGCAAAGTGGCAAGAGACCAGCATTGACAGAGATGAGGCACCTTGGAGTGTGAGGAACACCTTTAATACTCAGGCTCACACTAAGGGAAATGCATCCTTTTGAACAGACTCACAGGTCATTCCTCTGACCATGTGGGACCTACACTGGACACCCCCTGCAACACACAGATGTGTAAAATCCTACTGGGCTGGCACACAAGTGAAGTGGGTGAGCCAAACACCCCTTGCTCCACACGGAGAGTCTGCAATTCACCATTGAGCCTCTTATGGGGATGTCCCGCACTATGTCTACCATCAACATCCCGTATGTTCCTGAGGGACGTTTTACACACATTGATGCCTTCATCACATTCCACAAAACATTACAAATGACTGTCAGGAAGGGTGAATATCAAGTCATGGGAGCCATGCCACATGTCATGTGCCCCATGGTGAGTTGACAGGTATGCATGGTAACACAACATGCACAGGAGCAGTCCCAACATAAACCAAACACGTACCACCCACAAAATCCCTTGCTGCACTCCTTACCCAAAATTACTTTTCACCATGTCCGGCAATGGAACGCTGATTCAGCACACGTTGCAATACTCCTGAGGCCAACAATGACACGAGCAGACGACAGGCACAAGACACTGTGGATGACAGACACACCACAAGTCAGCAAAGAGCTAGTTATCGGCAGACATGGACATGTACTCTACAGGAATGATGTTGTCACCATGTTAATTAAACAAATTAGTGTCCCAGCTAAAATGTGTGGAATTACATCATCACTTGAATGACACATCCGAACACACCTCCAAGTCACTTAGCACACAGTCAGCTGGACACACACATTGCAACACATGCCACACAAGGATCAAAGCATGCACACTCAGACACAGGGACTCACCATTATGAGAAGAAGTTGCGGATGAGCTGACTCCGGATGTCCTCCTCCTCCTCCTCACTTTCCTCATGCCCAAGCCCTTCATCCTCCACGGGTGGATGTTCCTGCTCATCAGGATCCAGGATGAGTGGCACTGCCTTCTCCACTGCAATGTTGTGCAGCATGCAGCACACAAGGAAGATTTTGCAGACCTTCACCGGGGCATATGGGAGGGACCCACCGGTCTTGTGGAGGCACCGGAATCGGCTCTTCAGGAGGCCAAATGTCCTCTCAATCACGCACCTGGTCTGCCCATGGGCATCGTTGTAACGGTGTTCTGCGGCTGTTCTAGGATTGTGGAGAGGTGTCATCAGCCATGGCATGTTGGGATAGCCAGAGTCCCCTACATGGAAACATCATGTGAAGAAGTGGGTCAGGAGATGCCGTAAGATACAAAGATACCGCTAAACAGAGGACAAACAGAGTATACCCACCAACAAGACATGCTCGTTCGTCGTGCAGCTGCAGCATCATTTCTGGCACCCTGCTACGCCTCATGATGTAGGCATCGTGTGCTGACCCTGGAAAACGGGCACAGACATGGGAAATCCACATGTTAGGTAGACACACCACAAGGGCATTAATAGAGTGATAATGTTTGCGGTTCCTAAAGGCTACCTCCTGTGCCTGTGGTGGTACCAAAGCCACATGTGTCCCATCAATGGCCCCAATTACATGAGGCATCCCTTCCAGGGCATAGAACTCACCCTTGACACCTGTCAACTGCTCACGAGTGGGAAAATGGATGAATTCATCCAGGTGCTCCAACATGGCTTCTAAAACATCATGCAGGACACGGCTGAACATTGTCTGGGACATGCCACCGACATCAGCTATGGTGAATTGAAAGGTACCGGTGGCAAAAAAATGTAGGGCTGCCATCACCTTCATTTTGGGGGTCAGAGCAGTAGGATACCTGTGTCGCGGTTGGAGGTGTGGTTCCAGCCGGGTGGTCAAGCGCTCAATCAACTCTTGCGCGAAGCGGTATCTTCGGATGCAGTCATGTTCACGCATGGCACCCAGGTCTGGCATTGGTCGGGGGAGAGGCGGTGCCCTGCAGAGATTTGGAAGGAATACCGAAGAGTGAGTACATCACAACACCAATGTCAATAAAATGAGCACATGTTCAACAGCTAATACACATCTGCTAAATACAGAGTCTGGTCTGTGCAATACATCCAGCACACGTATGCCAGCAAGGTGATACTCCTACGAAGAGCCAGCTACAATAGTTTATTTGCAAGGTTGACGTGACATGCCATGAAACGAGCTGTGTGCCAGTGTTAGTGAACAGCCAGACACATTACAGGAGTGACAGACATCCCCATATCTGCATTTGAAGGATGTAATCTCATACAGACAGCTGGCGGGAAGCTAGACGCACAGGTCACATGTCATTTAATAAGGGCAGATCAGACACCTTTCCATGAAGGGGTACATGTCAAATGCTGATAACCCAGACATTCAGACAATGCAGATATGTCCTCAGGTCGCAATACCATGTTCGATGCATGCAGACACATGTCACGTGGGATTCCACATGTGGCATGGGGTGCGTAGTTGTGTGCCATACACATATGCACACAGACACATGTTGGATGCTGCAACAGCAGATGGAGTTGACGGAACACCAACTGCAAGCTCATGGGAACACATGACATAGTCACATCGTGGCACGCTGGTAGTCACATGTCAGGTGTATTTATCCGTGTACCTGGCATCAGGGGACAGTTGCGGGTGTTGGTGACTGTGCCATCCCAGTGATGCAGTGCTTCACGCGTTTGTACTACATGCACACATGTGCAAAGTGTGAAGGGGAAGTGTGCCACGTAGTGCCCCATCACACATGACATGTGTAAACAGCTCATCACACATCTATTGTGCCACAACATGAGGAGACATGTGCCACATCACTGCCTGACACACCTAGGCCCTGCACATGAAGGACTGCACTGACAATGACTTGATGTACAGCCTTGTGCGAGTTTGACACCTCCATTCCTTCCGTGTGCGCCTCCTATCACCAGTGTAAGCTGTGAAACGCAGTACACATGCTCTGAGGCCGTGTGTATGGCCCGTACACGCGTGAGTACGGGCCGTACACGTGTGAGTATGGCCCCTATCACTATAGTTGTGTTACCGTAGGCCATAGTGATAGGGGCCGTACTCATGCGTGTACATCCCGTACACGCGTGTGTACGGCCCGTACTCACGCGTGTACGGGCCGTACATGCGTGAGTACGGCCCCTATCACTATAGTTGTGTTACCGTAGGCCATAGTGATAGGGGCTGTACTCACGTGTGAGTACGGGCCGTACACGTGCGTGTACGGGCCATACACGCGTGAGTACGGCCCCTATCACTATGGCCTACGGTAACACAACTATAGTGATAGGGGCCGTACTCACGCGTGTACGGCCCGTACTCACGCGTGTACGGCCCGTACACGCGCGTGTACGGGCCGTACACGCGTGAGTACGGCCCCTATCACTATGGCCTATGGTAACACAACTATAGTGATAGGGGCCATACTCACGCGTGTACGGCCCGTACACGCGCGAGTACGGCCCGTATCACTGTAGTGATGGTGCCCTAGGGGTACGTGTGAAACGCGCCGTACCTGTGTGGGGATTTAAACATTACAATGGGGACACATGAAGGACAAGTATTAGGGCATAAATGCATGCTGGTTGTCATGGATACCGAGTTTCAAGTTCAAAACTTTACATCATGTGGTTTGGAAAAAGCAGTTGGCCACATTATACATTGTTGCAAAGTGGTTGTTGACTTGACATGATGCTGCAAATTCGATAAAAGCTAAGGCTGTCACTGGTGTACGTTTAAAGGGATTGGAGGAAACGTAGGATGCAAATGAGTCTGACCAATCACTCTGTACTCCTGCAAATGAAATTGGCCAGCAATGCAGATATAAGGCAGGCAGAACCCATGAGAGGACACTTGCCTGCACAACATGTCAGTCGATACCACTGCTGCTGTATTGTCTCCCTCTGGCACCATGTCAAGGACTGTGGAGAGGGCCCAGCCTTTCACCCAGGAGGAGAGTGAGGCCCTGCTGGATGTGATCCTCCCACAGTACCCCATGCTGTATGGTCGACCAGGGGAGCAGGTGAGTGCTGACTCCACTACCTTTGCCTGTGCACCTTTTTTGTGGTTGTCACTTCTGGCATTGTGTCCAGGTGTGACAGACATGCAATGTTGTTTAGAGTGGGTCCCGGGGGGGTGGATGGCTTATGTCTCTCATGCAAGGCTTGATGTAGTTCATGTGTGCACTCCTCACTTGCATTGTGCTTACTGTGACATTCACTGCATAGTGCATGGCACATTCAGCCTGGCTAATCCTCTTGGGCATTCTTGTTCTATTGTCATGCGGTGATTCAGTGGTCACCCCGGTGTGACAGGTGACTGCACCCACAGATGTGTGTGAGTTGAGTGGAGCTGTGGTGAGAGTGGTGAGAGTGTCCAAATGATGTGTTCGCCCCCTGGACATTGATGTGTGTGAATGTTCCTTGTCATGTGGGTGAGTGTCTATGTGGAGTGTTGCACCAGAGCTGCATGGAGGAGGCAACTGCTCGACCCATCTGATGTGAGAAGGAAGCCGTGCTGTGTGTCTGACTTGCTGAGCTAGCCCCACACCTGTGACACCCACCTGGCAAGTGGCACATGTGCAGAGTGAGCTTTGTATCCGCTGTTGACAATGGCAGGTGATTGATCTGTGCCTGTGTGTGTCTGTGTACTCTGCTGAGGTTTGGTCAGTGGCCTGGGGCATGTGACTGCTTTGCGGTGCTGTCCATCAGCCTTGTGTTGCTTGGGATACACAGTGTGTGCCATGATCAGGGATTGGTTTGCACCCCTCATGCCACCTGTGTACTTACTATGCCATGTAGTGCATTGGTGCGTCCACAGTGGCAAATGTCCCTATGACTAAGGTGCTATTACTTGCCAGCATACTATGCCCTGTTCTACAAATCAAAGATGTTCAAATGTGTGTCTCTGTGACATGGTGCAGGTGTAGTGATGTTGTCCCACTTTGTCATCCTCACAGGTAACCGCCTACCAGAAGGGGAAGATCTGGAAGGAGGCCGTCAAGGCCGTTCAATCGGTGGAGGGTCGCAGTCGGCGCCTCCCACAAGTGAGGAAGAGATGGCAGGACATCCGGTGCTGGACCCGGAGGATCGCCCGGGTCATGCTGAAGGAGGAGGCTCCCCGCAAGCATGGTGGGCGCCGGCGCCTGACCCACCAAATGAAGCGTGTCCTGGTGGTGGTCTTCCCTGACCTGGATAAGCGGATACAGGAGTTACAGCAGCAGGAAGGGGGTAGGTACATGTGTGTTTGTTGTGTGTCGCCAGCTTTTGTAGCTGCTCAGTCGCCTGGATACACTGCCAGGGTATATATGTGCAGTGCATATCCTGTTCCCCAAAGTCAACCTGTGCTGTTCTTCCTCCCTTCCCCTCCTTGACATGTGTTACCTGGTCTGTGTGTTATCACTATTGCACATGGTCATCTAGGCTGCCAGTTAATCAAGGTGCACACTGCTTTCAGCATCATGTGTGGGTGTGGTCTGCCTGTGCCCTGTCCTGTTCAGTCATTTGGGGGTGCATAATTGTTGGCACTGATGCTGAGTCTCAACATAGGAGTGTGAGGTTTCAAAATCACAGACTTGCAGCATGCATTACCAATGTTGTGGCCTCAGACATGATGTGCATGAGTGGGAGATATGCATAGTGCCGGGACGGTTGCTCCTGTTACAGTCAGCTCATTCCAGGACCATGGAGCAGTGTGCCCACTACAGTCCCTTTAACACAGCCTGCCCTCCTAATCATGTGTGTCATCCAACACTGTGCACATTCACTGTGGGTTCAGCATGGCCCTGCCTCTGTGGCATTGTTCCCTGGCATAGGTTGTATTTTTCACATGTGTGCTACATGTGTCCACTGGACAGGGATACACCAGTTTGCTTGTGCATACTCACACTGGGCAGTGCCTGTGTGGCTATTCACAACAATCTGTTGCTGGTTGTTTGTGACAAATATGTTTTGCCAGCCCTACAAGGTGATGTTGTGTTAATGAAGCTAGTTTTCAAGCACAGTTATTGTAACCATGAATAAGAGGTGTCACTTCTTGATCGGTATCAGTCACATTGACTCAGGTATGGGTGGGTGTGTGCGGGAGGGGCGTACATGTTCAACCCTGATTTTTCATTGCCAGTTCTGACTTGTGTGTGATAATTCGCAGTACAGAAAGTCATCATGCAGTGCCCCCGTGATGTTGGCCAGTGCTGAATGTTTGTGCTTCGTAGCCTGTGTCAGTTTTTGACAATCATGTATCCTGCTTGTACATTTTTTGCACCTGTGTGTGGTTCAGATGCTACACAGTTGTGACTTTGTGTGCTGACATCTGTGGGTACATTCTGGCTTGCCATGAGGGTGTCCCCACAGTACAGCTAGGCTTTTTTACAAAACAATTGCTGGCCCATTAGCTTATTCATTGTCCTGGGTGTGGACATGTGTGCCACTCCAGATGACAGTCAGTAGGTCATAGCCATGTGACAAATGACATTATTCAAGTTGTTACTCAGAGATATTGTCCCTTGCCAATCACTAGAACTGTCAACATGTCTCAATGTTTCATATGCCTGACCTTGTCGTTAAGTTGTGAAGGACAATAATGTGCCTGCATGACAGATGTCTCCCAAGGAAGTGCACAAGACACCACCTTTACACTTTCCAGGGACCCGCTGGCACATTTTAAAGTAAGGCACAGTTTGAACAAAACTTGTTTAGAGTTCATACATATACATGTTCCCACAGTGTGGTTGCATTTGGGTTAGTCCTTGGTTGTTGCTGATACCAACTTACGAGTGTCAAGTCATCCAGACCACCGTGGTGCCATGTATATGTACTTACTGATACCCCATTTCTGCCTAACAGTGGCTTATTTGAATGAGTCTGGCAGCTCAGACAATGACTGTGTACATGTAGTTTGGTGTGCACCTCCTTGAGTGACTTCTGTTATACAGACACATGTGTGTTCTGTTCACAAAGTGGCACATTCACACATTCTAGACATGTCCATTGTGTAAAGGGTTGTGATTCTCCAGGAATCACAATGTATTCCTTTGGGGTTTCCTAAGTACTCACAGGTCTCAGTGTGTGGGGACACCTTCTGCATTGGCATGTGGTATTTGGCCTTGGGTGCGACATTACTGTTTGGTTCACAATGAACAAGAGGTGGCATGCCTTCATAGTCTTGCTGTGCTCAACTGATCCCAGACACTAGCTTCTCAGGATCTTGGGATTACAAGTTATTTGCTGTTGTGTCCTAATTTTCATTTTTTCCAAGTGGCATGGTGGCTCAACCAACTGGGGAGTGCAGGGCTTACATATGTGGGGAGTATTCTAGATGTTACTCATGATGCCTTTCCTGATATGCACTGTTGCCTATTTTGTTTGGACTCATGTGTCAGATGTATACAGGTGACTGATTTTTTCCTGTCTCTTCACCTTGCCCACAGCATCATCGGAGGACATCGAGGGAGACACCGGCACGGACGTGGAGGAGGGATCGAGCACTGGTGCCACCACTGCTGAGGAGTCGGCGGAATCAAGTGGCACGGAGGGCGAGGGGAGTGAGGCGGAGGACCTGCCCAGTACCAACACTGACTACGAGGCTGACGGGTCCGAGGCTGAACTCCCTGAGCGTGCGGAGGCTGCTCCAACAGCTGGCAGCAGCACTCCATACGTCACCACCCCCTCCATTTCCATCACCACCCTCCCACTTTCTCAGGTCCCTTCTGTCCGGGCTAGGCAACACCGTGTCTCCTTCGTGCCAGGCACCGCACCCCCTGCCCCTGTCCCCCCTGCTGCCCTCACTGCCGAGTCTGTGGACATTCTGCGGCAGTTGCAAGTTGGGCAGACATCGATCCTGACTGTCCTCCATGGCCACACCAGACTGCTGACCCAGATGGTGTCGTACATGGAGGGCATGTCATCAGCGATGTCTGACCAACGGATGTTGCTGAGGTCCCTGGACTCGTCACTGACGGCTGCAGTGAGTCACCTGCAGCGCTGCGTCCCCCCCCTACCTCTGCACCATTCACAAGTCCCACACCCATGCCTGTCCCATGCACACCAAGACATCCACACACACGCACCCCACCAGACAGAAGCAGCACACCACCACGTAAGGGCAAGCACACACCTCCTGACACGCACACTCAGTCAGGGGGAAGCAGGCACACCCACTGGGTCTGGGGCACACAGGCAGGCACACAGCCACAGTGCTTGTCCACATGACTCACTCTCCAGTCCCTCCGATGTCACTCCCTTGGCTCCCCTGCCCCAGATTCGGAGAAGGAGGCCTACTTCGCTGGGCTGGGCCTCAGCCCCACTAGTTCACCTGGGGGCAAACGGTCAAGGCCCTCCACGGGTAGGGGAGTTAAGTCCCCCAGCCTGTCCACCACCTCCCCCAGTAGCGCTGCAGCCCATCCCTCCAACCCCCCCCCCCCCTCCTTGGGGCCTGTTGTTTCTCCGGGTGCAGGGGAGACGCTTGAAGATCTGGCAGAAGTGTGCAGCGCCGAGCTCGCCTCCACCTTTGGTGCTGCCTCACCCCCTGTGGTGGAGTCGTCCTTCTCTGCACCCACCACACCTACCTTTCCCCCTCCTGTCCCTGCGGTGCCTGGTCCTTCAACACATGATGCCCCCCCCAGTCGACTAGCCAGAGGATTCTGATGTGCAGGCAAGCTAGGGGAGACGCGTGGCCATGTGTCCCCCCAAAGGACTTCATATCTGGACTGGCCATTGGCCTTTGTACATAGTGTTCTTTACTACATCTTATTTTTTCATGCTGAAAAAAGCATTTTCTTTTCCGTTTTGAAAAGTCTTGCATTTCATGTATTGATGTTGATGCTGAGGCTCCAGGAGTTGGGGTTGTGGGAATGTGTTATGTTTCATGGAAATGTTGTAGTCTGCATCTCATGGGGTGGAACATGGTATCTGCGTGCCCTCACAAGGTCACTGCAAAGAATCTTTGGTTGTGACTGCTCTTTGTGTTTGGAGACATTGTCCCTAGGAGTGTTCCTTCCTCTGTGGCACCTGAAACCTCCCCTGCAGAGGGTTGCACAATTGTTGTGTTGCCCTGTGTCTACATTTCCTTTGTTGGTGATGGATCCCTTCAACTCTGGCCATGTCTGCTCAGCAATGTCTCCGGCTGCATCGTCTGTGCCATCCTTGGTACTCACTGTACTTGTGTATAGAGTATTTTGCCATGCCTTCATGGAGAAATTGTCAATTTTCCACACAATGCTTGTGTGTAATCCCAGCCTACACACATATGGTACTTGTTCTGCAGGGTATTTGAACACCTGACTCACAATTGTGGGCATTGTATCTGTGGGAACTCCACCCTATTCCTTCCATGACAGACAACATCTTGGTGGCTGTCCCAGCACCTGTACATTCCTATCAGTCCTGGGATGTGCATGACAGTGTGTGTTCCCTTTGTCTCTCTTAGTTTAGTAGGCATTGACATGACCATACAGTCTTGTGGCATGATCTCTGTGTGTGTATTGTGCTGCATCCGCCAGGCGTGGGTATGCATGTGTGATTTGTCCTCACACCCACATGTGGTGTGTCATGCAGTGGGGGAAAGACATCCATCCTCATGGGAGTGGGACACTGCTGTCAGTGATGTGTTGTTATGGCGCTATCAACATAGTCCAAATATCGGGCTGCGTATATACATCCATGGAGTTGGGATCATCTGATAAGGATGTACCCACCCCCATGTCTGTGTCCACTGCTGGTATTCCTCTGCACCCACCTCCATGTCTGTGTCCACTGCTGGGAGTGATAGGCACCCACCCCCATGTCTGTGTCCACTGCTGATATTCCTCTGCACCCACCCCCATGTCTGTGTCCACTGCTGGGAGTGATAGGCACCCACCCCCATGTCTGTGTCCACTGCTGGGAGTGATAGGCACCCACCCCCATGTCTGTGTCCACTGCTGGTATTCCTCTGCACCCACCCCCATGTCTGTGTCCACTGCTGGGAGTGATAGGCACCCACCCCCATGTCTGTGTCCACTGCTGGGAGTGATAGGCACCCACCCCCATGTCTGTGTCCACTGCTGGTATTCCTCTGCACCCACCCCCATGTCTGTGTCCACTGCTGGGAGTGATAGGCACCCACCCCCATGTCTGTGTCCACTGCTGGGAGTGATAGGCACCCACCCCTCACATGTCTGTGTCCACTGCTGGTATTCCTCTGCACCCACCCCCATGTCTGTGTCCACTGCTGGGAGTGATAGGCACCCACCCCCATGTCTGTGTCCACTGCTGGGAGTGATAGGCACCCACCCCTCACATGTCTGTGTCCACTGCTGGGAGTGATAGGCACCCACCCCTCACATGTCTGTGTCCACTGCTGGGAGTGATAGGCACACACCCCCATGTCTGTGTCCACTGCTGGGAGTGATAGGCACCCACCCCTCACATGTCTGTGTCCACTGCTGGGAGTGATAGGCACCCACCCCTCACATGTCTGTGTCCACTGCTGGGAGTGATAGGCACACACCCCCATGTCTGTGTCCACTGCTGGGAGTGATAGGCACCCACCCCTCACATGTCTGTGTCCACTGCTGGGAGTGATAGGCACCCACCCCCATGTCTGTGTCCACTGCTGGGAGTGATAGGCACCCACCCCCATGTCTGTGTCCACTGCTGGTATTCCTCTGCACCCACCCCCATGTCTGTGTCCACTGCTGGGAGTAATAGGCACCCACCCCTCACATGTCTGTGTCCACTGCTGGGAGTGATAGGCACCCACCCCCATGTCTGTGTCCACTGCTGGTATTCCTCTGCACCCACACACCCACCCACTTGCCCCCTTGCGGTGGTACACTGCTGTCCTGGGCATACACCACCCTCAATTTACAGCTGATGTGCTGCACCAAGCCGTAAACCAACATTCATGGCGTGTGTACGCCTTGTATCCATCATGTAATGGGGCCGTAGGGGTACGGGTGGTACGGCCCATACCCCTGCATTCATAGGGTGTGTACGGGCCGTACCACGCGTACCCCTACATCACCACTGCAATGGTGGTACGGACTGTACCCATTCTCTGAGGTGCGTGGGTACGTCCCGTACCACCATTGTAGTGGTGATGTAGGGGTATGTGTGTACAGACCGTACCCACGCTCTGGGGTGTGTGGGTACGGTCCGTACACGCGTACCCCTACATCAACACTGCAATGGTGGTACAGACCGTACCCACGCTCTGAGGGGCGTGGGTACGGTCCGTACACGTGTACCCCTACATCACCACTGCAATGGTGGTACGGACCGTACCCACGCCCCCCAGAGCGTGGGTACGTCCCGTACACGCGTACCCCTACATCACCACTACAATGGTGGTACGGGACATACCCACGCTCTGGGGGGCGTGGGTACGGTCCGTACCACCATTGCAGTGGTGATGTAGGGGTTCGTGTGTACGGACCGTACCCACGCCCCCCAGAGCGTGGGTACGGTCCGTACCACCATTGCAGTGGTGATGTAGGGGTACACGTGTACGGACCGTACCCGCCTCTGGGGGGCGTGGGTACGGTCCGTGCCACCATTGCAGTGGTGATGTAGGGGTACGCGTGTACGGGACGTACCCATGCTCTGGGGGGCGTGGGTACGGTCCGTAACACCATTGTAGTGGTGATGTAGGGGTACGCGTGTATGGACAGTACCCACACTCTGGGGGGCGTGGGTACGGTCCGTACATGCGTACCCCTACATCACCACTGCAATGGTGGTACGGACCGTACCCACGCTCTGGGGGGCGTGGGTACGGTCCGTAGACGCGAACCCCTACATCACCACTGTACGTACGTGACGTCCGGACGGAGTCAGGCAGCGTTTTACAAACCAGCAAGTACGATTCGTGCCTACATCATTCCGCACGTAGCATTTTTTACGGGAGCCAAAAACTGCCGGGAAATTGAGGAGGACGCGAGGAAGGAGCACCTGTACGCGACGGACAGCCATGGACCCCATCCTGCGTGTCATCCCGGCCCTCATAGCCTACGACCTTGTGTACAGAAACCGCCGCAGATGCCGCAGAAGGTCAGAACAACCCCCAGGGGCAAAGGGGGGGTGGTGGGGGCAAGGGGCAGGAAACATAACCCACACCCCACAAAAAACATATATATCCTGCACATTAATTACCTCCATGGTCTGGTCACTTCGGGGGGTGTGTCCACCAATCCCACGTCCCGCCACAACGGAAGTGGACGTGGACGCGTACCCGTCACCACCACAATGGTGGTGCGGGACGTACCCATGCCCCCCAGAGCGTGGGTACATCCCGTACCACCATTGTAGTGGTGATGTAGGGGTACACATGTACGGACAGTACCCACGCTCTGGGGGACGTGGGTACGGTCTGTACACGCGTACCCCTACATCACCACTGCAATGGTGGTATGGACCGTACCCACGCTCTGAGGGGCATGGGTACGTCCCGTACCACCAATGTGGTGGTGACGGGTACGCGTCCACGTTCACTTCCGTTGTGGCGGGACGTGGGATTGGTGGACACACCCCCCGAAGTGACCAGACCATGGAGGTAATTAATGTGCAGGGGATATATGTTTTTTGTGGGGTGTGGGTTATGTTTCCTGCCCCTTGCCCCCACCCCCCCCTTTGCCCCTGGGGGTTGTTCTGACCTTCTGCGGCATCTGCGTCGGTTTCTGTACACAAGGTCGTAGGCTATGAGGACCGGGATGACAAGCAGGATGGGGTCCATGGCTGTCCGTCGCGTACAGGTGCTCCTTCCTCGCGTCCTCCTCAATTTCCCGGCAGTTTTTGGCTCCCGTAAAAAATGCTACGTGCAGAATGACGTAGGCACGAATCGTACTTGCTGGTTTGTAAAACGCTGCCTGACTCCGTCCGGACGTCACGTACACGGTGTCCCGGATCGGAATTGTGGGTATATTTTAGCAAGTCGGTGTTTTGTACGAATCGTACAGAGATGGTATTTCAGTACGAATCGTACTTGCGGGTTTGTAAGGTGGTTTTCCCGGGTATGAGTCGGACGGAGAAAACGCTCCGTACGACGGTTCGTACCCGGGTTTTACAGGATCGGAATCGGCACCCAAATGCGCACTTGGGGGTAAGAATTTCCCCCAACTTCTTTCTTGGCAAGTTGGCTTTCAGAGGTACTCAGGGAGGAGGAAACCATAATCGTCTGAGAGTAATTCTGCATTAAAGCTATTTTCTTAGCAAAAAAATGCCCCTTGACCCCAAAATGGACACAAAGATATGTTTGGAGCTAAGACATAGCATAGCACTGAATGCAACTGAACATGAGTAGCAAGTGGGAGCAGCTGCTTGCACTTGCTAAATGTGCACTTGGAGTTGGGTTTCCCCCCAACTTACTCTCGGTATTTAGAGCAAAATGCACCCTCGCATACAAAAAGGATGCAAGGATATATTTAGCAGTAAGAAAATAGTGCTAAATTCAACAGAACATAAAAAGCAGAATGGACAGTCACCCATGTTTGCTAAATGTGGTCTTGCGGCAGGATAGTTTCCCCCAAATGACTGAATTACGCAAGTGGGCATAATATTAGCTGTAATTCTACTTCAAAGAGTAGCATTTTGTCACATAAAATTATAAGAATTATGCTCCAAGAGTGATGAGGTCGTTTCCAGGCATAGATGTGAAATTTCCTGGCAGTGATTGACCAGCAAAATTCTCATTTCTTGATGAGCCAGGTTACAATATTGACATTTAATGCAATAGCAAAAAATCTAGTTTACTTGTTCAAAGTTATGTAAAGTGCACATTAAATGCAGACCTAGCAACACAAATGTTACACAAATTATTCAGACAACACAACTTCTTAATCTATCCACACACACACATTTTTCATTATAAAACCCAAAATCAAAATGGATTGACTGTCTCAAGGCATGTTTATTCATCCTATGTTGCATCACAATATGTTTCTGCTAACAGTTGTTGATCTGTCCAGCACAGATACCTCTGTATCATCTTTAGATTTAAGCTGCAGTCCCGAGAACATGATTAGCAATAGATTTCACAGCCAGCATAGTTTCTTGACAGGTTGGCTTTATGAAGTACTCAGGGAGGAGGAATCCATAATCGCCCGTGTCACGAAGTTCAAAGCCGAATGAGTACTTGATGCCATAATCATAGGCCCAGTCAACCGATGAACCAGCAGTGGGATCTAAAATACACAATTAATGAAAACAATATATGACTAACACTGGAAAACACACTGTATACTCAGAGCAAACACTCATCAGAGCTTTAGAAGTTTAGAAAAATGCAATAGCAAGTCTTGTATTAAGATCATGTCAAGTTTACTCTGCTGTTGATAGTAACTGTTTAGGGTGTGTGAAACTGTAAATTTTATTTCCCTTCAAAACTTCTGGAAAAGGTCCTCAAATTATGCGAATTGAGATTTGTCTATATCTGGAGTGAAATTTGAGGCAATACCTTGAGTTAAAAGAACACACAAGATACTTGAAGAACACCAGTTAAAGTGGAAATGGGGGTGTTTTCTATGCAAATCAGCCTCCTGCATTTGAAAATTAATCAATGTCTAAGGCCAAGCTGAACAATTATCACAAAATTTGTGTAAATCAAAATCACCAGTTTTGCAAATTTTACTAGCGTAATAAAATATCACCCAGTCCTTTGGTAGATCCTCTGGCCAGAACTCTGTTCAAGTGAGTTGACCCGTCTCTCTCAAAAGCCACTGTCACACTTAGGACATGTTTAAAGTTTCCTCTATCAACACACCAGTTTCCACCATATGTATTCAAGACACTTATCCATATCTGGGCCAGTCACCCACATTGATAGCTCTAATTAGTGCAGCAAGGGCCATGCCTGTGATTGGTTGATTACACTCATATTTTGGCTTTTTCAAGGCAAAAACATGGGTATGACAGACATTTTTCTTGCTTGTGTTATGAGTCATGACACACTTGCACATCACTGCAGTCACTGCCAGAAAGGATTGGATCTCAATAAGTAAGGAGTTCTGAACTCCATCCGTTAACTAGGCGCTGGATATCTAGCAATATACTTGTAAATAGGATTGGATCTTTGATCTTAAATGTTCTTTCATTACTGTATGTCAGAACACTGAGTCTTCAATATTGTGTTGCCATACTTTCTATAACAATGACTGAAAAATCAGAAATGTAAGTCTATACTGGTAAATTCAGATTTACCATTCTTAAAACATATATATAGAGTTATGTATAGTTAGCAATTACTCACCTCTATATAGTTATCTTGTAGATAATTTTGTCGTCAATTTGTTTGTCCTACAATATTAGAGGCTCAATATTCAGCAACCCTACTCTGGTAACTTCCTGCCCTATTTCCATCGCTGTGCACAAATATTTTGTGTTTATCAATATATTAATAGGTATCTCCTGCCCATTGGTGCACAGTGAAATTACGGTTCAGTGACTAAATATCGATGGACATAATATAGAATGCCCAAAATATCGACGCCAAAATATAGAAGGACAGAATATCGACTCCCTATCTACAATCAGGTAAGTACTAAAATATCGATTCCAAAATATAGAATGTTAAAATATAGTTAGCTAAAATATTGAATTTTTTAAATGTATTAAAAATAATATAAAAGTAATTAAATATTAAAAACAATTAAATAAAACATACATAATATAATATAAAAAAGCTTAAAATGTAAACATAATAAAAGTAATGTAAAAAAAGTAGAGCTTTTGTTGGATAGTGAGGGAGTAAAAATTACTATTCCCACTCCAGTGAGTGCAACAGTAGGGAAAACGTTGGATAGCGTAGGGGTAAAAATTACTATTCCCACTCCAGTGAGTGCAACAGTAGGGAAAGCGTTGGATAGCGTAGGGGTAAAAATTACTATTCCCACTCCAGAGAGTGCAACAGTAGGGAAAGCATTGGATAGTGGGAGGGTAAAAATGACTATTCCCACTCCAGAGAGTGCAACAGTAGGGAAAGCGTTGGATAGCGGGAATGGAAGAATTACTATTCGCACTCCAGTGAGTGCAACAGTAGGGAAAGCGTTGGATAGCGTAGGGGTAAAAATTGCTATTCCCACTCCAAAGAGTGCAACAGTAGGGAAAGCATTGCATAGCGGGAGAGTTAAAATTACTATTCCCACTCCAGAGAGTGCAACAGTAGGGAAATCGTTGGATAGCGGGAAGGGAAAAATTGCTATTCCCACTCCAGTGACTCCAACAGTAGGGAAAGCATTGGATAGCGTAGGGGTAAAAATTACTATTCCCACTCCAGAGAGTGCAACAGTACAGAAAGCATTGGATAGCAGGAAGAGAAAAATTACTATTCCCACTCCAATGAGTGCAACAGCAGGGAAAGCGTTGGATAGCGTAGGGGTAAAAATTACTATTCCCACTCCAAAGAGTGCAATAGTAGGGAAAGTGTTGGATAGCGGGAGGATAAAATTTACTATTCCCACTCCAGAGAGTGCAACAGTAGGGAAAGCGTTGGATAGCGGGAAGGGAAAAATTACTATTCCCACTCCAGTGAGTGCAACAGTAGGGAAAGCGTTGGATAGCGTAGGGGTACAAATTCCTATTCCCACTCCAGTGAATGCAACAGTAGGGAAAACGCTGGATAGTGTAGGGGTAAACAATATTTTGAATTCGATATTCTGGGCAGTCGATATTTCTGAATTGATATTTAGGGTGTTCACCTGAAATTTCACCAATGATTGTTTCATACATTGATATCTCTTCACATCCATTAGAAGGCTAGCTGTTCCATATTGGAAAAGTCAACATGTGTCAATAGTTCACAAATGTTCCCAAGCACATGTGCTTTTTTCTACTGGATATATAATTTTGTACATGAGGAAACCCCTCCCCATCCCCTCATTAAATATGACAACCTTCCATTCCACTCCTAACATGAAAATGCACTTACTCCTGATTTTGCCAAAAAGAAAAAAGCATGTGTTTAACGGATATACTTCATTATAGATGTTTATAGTAGGTCTCTAAGAAATTGGCTACTACTCATTAAATACGCAGGATTGTGAAGCACAGGAAAACAAGATGTTGCAATGTATGGCTCTCTTTCCTGTCTGCCATGAAATATAATGCAATCTAAATTAATTATTAGGCTCTGAAATACAATAACACTTCTGTACAAGCATGACCAATGCACGTCTGATGTTTGAACACTTTATACAGACGTTGGTTAATATAGTGGATATTTAACTGGCAACAAATCTCATATACATAGTTAGGAATTAGAAAGATAGGAGCATGGTCTGGTAGATGACCACTCAGTGTGTGTTAGTGCTCAAAGCTGCCTAGTTTGCTGACCAGAACAGGCTAACAAAGCTGGTTTTATGAAGTGGATGTAGAAATTGAAGAAACAGCACATCTAACTGAGAAACAATAATGTTAGGATTTCACAGGATCAAGATCATGGCATTTATTCACTAATAAATAAATAAGACCTAAATGGAGACGACTTCTTGCAAAAGATTGCATGTTCCAATGATATTGCAATATCATAATGTCAAGTAAATCTAACCAGACCAACATTATGTAAAACCAACAAGAAATGTATTCAAAGATAGTACTCTGTATATCACAATTGATAATAATTCAACCAAGGAATTTCAAAAGATCTTGAATGATATTCACGAGAAAGTCCTCAATGCAATTGCATAAAAGAAAATAAACAATACATTTTCCCATCTACCAATCTCAAATGACCATGAATATATCTTACTGAAGATCACAAAGTTCACATCAATTCACCATTCAGAACTATGTGTTATGTAGTTCTATAGACAAAGCAGCAGGTAAATACATCAATTATTTCTTCCAACCTCTAGTACAACAAAGTAATTTGTCTGTGAAAAGTACCTTTGAGATTTGGAGAAAAATCAAAAACTTTCAAATCGCTGATAGAATTCAAATCGTCTTACATACAGATGTTTCGAATGCTTTATATACCTGAAGGGTACATCATGGGGGCTTGCACAACTTAGATTGGGCACATTTGAAGCATGAGATGAAAGGAGCTAATAAAGATTTCTTTGTGCTATATTTTTCATTTTATTCTTTATATTTCAAATAGGATAGCAATTTATACCAATGAGATAGAAACTCATGACTTTGTGGATTAGATTGCAATGCAAATATAGTTATGTCTGAGTTTGAGGATGAAAACATTTATAAAACAATGAATGGAAAGAGAAAGTACTCATTTACTTGTAGTATATTAACAATATTTTTGTCATTTGGAGACGTCAACAAGAAATACTAGTATGCATAATCAATGAGCTTAATACCTAAATTATTGTATATAATTCAGCAAAAACCTAAGTTTAAAACAAACTGCTTTTTTATGTACTGGTAGAGACTGATGACAGGACACTGCAAATGAGTATGTATGGCAAATCCACTGATAATGATAAAAACAGTTTGTTGCTTTATCAAATTTTTCATCCTGAAGATATTGAAAATATCTGCCTTATCTCAAATTAGTCTGACTTCAATTAATAACATCACAGAAAACAACATATGTACATCAGGAATATGAATTTTGACAACGATTTAATAAAGACTAAGGGGATATTAACAAAGTGTAACAGATGATGAAAAATCACATCAGCAATATTCCATGAATTGTTTCTAAGTATGCTACTGCCAGTAGTAACATCAAAAGGATCATCAATAAAAGTTGTGAAATAGTGACATTTTATCCAGATTTTCAAGGAATGTTTACAAAAAAACGTTATTTGTATACCTGCAATCCAGGAGTATTAAAGAAACAGTTACTGTAGCTAAACACTTACAGCAAAAAGCAGGCTTTAAATTGTATTTTCTGTAACTAAACTGTGTACAATATGTGATACAAATGATTGTGTGTGTGCTTTTACATGTCCTTGTGGAAGAACATGATTAATTATGATTATCAGAACATAAAAGCGATATATGCAACAGAAATCCAAAATCTTCAGTAGCTACACTTTTGGATCTGTATAGGCTTAGTATTAGTCTACTAAAATTTTTGATCTTGGAAATTGCATGATCAGATGGTGAACATGACTGTCATAAGGCTTTGTAACTATAAGAAAATAGATGGATAAAATTATTGGAAAATATGCAACTGCAAGCACTAAATGATAGAGTTGAGATGTTATGCTTTCTATGATATTGTATATTAAAATTTGTAGGTAGAATTTAGACTGTAATTCTTTATATAATTTGAATTGAGTATCAGATTAAACTACTTGATTCATCTTTTCACTTTGTTTTGATCCCATTTCACACTTGTATTACAGATCATTGTTAGTTAGTGCCTGCAGTTCTATTTATCTCATTTCAAATTTGGGTAATTTAAATTTAGCGTACCACAGATTCTGATATATTAACACTATAGGTTGTGTAAGAAAAGGGGTTATTAGTTGGGAGGGTATAAGTCCAAATAATATGTCCAAAATGCTGTCAGGTACAACACACAAGTTCAATAAATACACCGGATCTCAACCCCTGATAGCAATGACACAAGGCAGACCAGCCTAACATGAGGAAAAGTGTGAAAGGTATTTAGTAGTACCAATTAAACTTAAAACTCAGAACACAACACAATAAAAATCCCATAACCAATGACAAAAACTAGAGTGATTTCATAAAATTAAAATGTCCCCAAAACAACTAAAGTTCATTAGAAGGAAGGCAAGATATACATTTCTAATGTTTCAGGGCAAAAAGCACCAAGGAAAAGTAAAGAGTCAACCGGAAGTCACTGTTCATTGCTGACTGAGACCTAGGCATGTATTCTGTTTTGTCAGTGCAATAGCGGCGCAAGTTCTAGAGCCCACCCCACCAAAACCCAGCAGGGTGTTTTGGGTTGCCTCCTGTACTCGAGGTTGTGCTATGTGTTGTGGAAAAAGGGATTTTTTCTGATCGGCACACTGGTGGCTGCACTTTCCCACCCAGTGGTAGTGTAGCCAGAGTTTGTATATGTCTTAAATAATATAGTATAGACAACTGTGTAAATGTCTGTTATTCTTATGCTTAAAACACTCTTCTGTTTTACAGGCCCTCATTGGGACTTAATTTCCCAGCTGCCCTAGAGGGCAGTGATCTTGGGAGTGGCCCAAGTTCATATCAGCAGCCCTACCCTGGGGGAGCTGCGCACTATTCTGGATACTTTGGTTGGAGCACGAGCTCCAATTTTTCCTGCAAGCTATAATAGTTCCTTGGTAGCCCTCCTGGTGTTCTGTCCTTCGTTTGCTTGCATGAAGTTCGTTCTTGTCCTTGCCTGTGTCAGCCATGGGTGACTCTTTTGTGGTGCTGGTGCGTGAGCTCCTTGTGGAGTTTTGGGTCGCTGACGGCTTCCGCAACAGCCTGTGCCGGATCCAGTTTTCCTAGACATTGCAGATTGCTACCGGCAAGTTTCCATAGATACAGAGGTAGGTTGTGCTCTGAAGAGTAAGCCCAGCTTCAGGACGCGCTTACTGTGTTTTGTTTTGAAAAATCGGCAACATTAGCCTAAAAGGGTTCACCTTTATTTTCTCACGCACTAGCAAAAGAAACCTCGGGATCGAGGTTGGTGGAAGTTTATTTTTGTATTTGGTTTTTATGAACATAAGTAACTTATTCAAAAGTCCTCCCAGTTTGTAAGTCGATACTGTGTTCTTGTGAATGGTGCAAGTTACACTTTGACACAATCCGTGAAGCATCTGTTTATTTTGATTAGTGCAAGTCATTGAGGACATACTTTGTGAAATACCTTTTATTTTGTCGAATGCAAGCTGTATGTTGGTGTACCCTGTGAAGTAAACAATAGATGTATGTCTATCATATCTGTTGTTAAGCAGTGAAACATTATTGAAGAAATAAGTCTTTATGTTCTTCCAGAAGATTCATGGTTGTTTTGATCACCATTATCTGTCTGTCTGCTAATCAGTTTTTCTGTCAGATCTCCTTCCCTGCTGTTCCCTTCCCACACGCTTCCACCGCCTGGCCACTCTAATCCTCAGTGCTATTAAAGCTACTGAGTTGGAGCTGCCTGGAAGTGGGCCTTAATATCATCATGCAGGAATCCGAAGGCTGTGACAGAATAGTGAGCCAGCAGAATGTATTCCTTCCGATCTGCACAAGGGCTTAAATCATGGCCATAACTCAGATGCAAAGGAACACTTAACGGAGTCAAAAAATGTCATGGCCGCTTTAGCAGATAAAGTAGTGCAGTTACAGACTAAGATTAGTGCAGGTCAGACTGGGCCTGCGTGTCACAATGTATACTCACCTCCTGGTTCTTTGCAACCTACCAATATTTCATCAATAGTTCCCACTCAAATCCTGTCAGCTGCTCCTGAGCATTATTCTGGGACTCAGGCATGGTGCAGATCTTTCTCACTCAGGTAGAATTACATTTTACATGTTGACCAAGCACTTTTCCAGATGCACAATCTCGCATAGCATTCCTTATCTAATATTTGTCTGAAGATGCAGCCACTTGGGCTGTACCAATGGTGTGTCAAGACAGCTTGTTATTGTACAACTGGAGACAGTTCATTCAAGAATTTGAAGAAGTCTTTGACAGATGGGTAGTCACGTTGTCTGCCAACCGCAAACTGTTGGAGCTACAACAAGGAAACAAGTACCTAGTGTCCTACCTAGCACAGTTCAATAGACTAATAGCAGAAACCTCGTGGCCAGAGGAGGAAAGGTCAGCACTGTTCTATCAGGGCTTGAAAGATGCCCTGCAAGATATCTTAGCACAGATTGATTCACTGCCTACTACCTGTGCAGATCTCATGAACCTTACGTTATGGTTAGATCACCGTCTTTAAGAAAGAATAGAAGAAAGGACCAAGCCAGAAAAATCAGCCTGGCACTTTGACAGAACAAAGGTACCATCAGTATCAGCCGATAACACCACAGAACCTATAGAAATAGGGACAATTTGCCAACCTCTGACCAAGGATGCAAAAGAACTAAGCCGCAAAAATGGTCCAGAAACAAAACGTGGTATTAAAGCAACATTAGATCAGTTGCAGTATCAAGGCATCACAGTGCCTTGTCATTCACCAATGAACACTCTCCTTTTCCTGTTCCCATGCCAGACGGTTCCTACAGAATAGTCTTAGGCTATAAAAATTTGAATTCCAGAATTCCAGTTGATGACAAACCTGGCGCTGGAAATATTTAAAATGACTCTGGATATTTCCAATATTTTTTTCAGTCAAAACACAACACTTGAGAGTGATTATCTAACCACTTTCAGTTTTAACGGAGTGCAATTTTCTTCCCAGAGCTTGGCCATGGGCTAAAAGGACAGTCCTTGCTTATTTTCAGCACAAATCATGGACATCTTACAACCAGATCCCAAGGTGTTGTCGGGCATTGATGATATCTATCTCATTGAAGATGATTTGACTTTACACATAGCCAGGGTAGACAGAGTAGTGATGTTATTTACATCACATTGTTACAAAATTAATTTAAAAGAATCAAATATTGCCCACCTGATGATGACCTTCCTAGGATATGAGTTATCTAGTGAGGGAAAGGGATTAGCTCCGGACTTCCTTCAGAAGTGTGCTACCTTGCAACCTCCCCAACACACTGAAAAAGTTGCATTCCCTGCTGGGATTTCTTAAGTTTGGATGCACTTATTTGGCTCACTAAGTGGAGAGAGTGAAGCCTTTGTATGATTGATATCCTTGGTGACTATGGTCACCAAGGATACATGTCATTCTTCATTCCAGCGAGATGGGAAGGCAAAGGCCGTCCGTCAGGAGGTCTTACGACTTGGGTTGCATCTCATCTGGGCTGTGTGGCAATTCGGATGCCGACCAATTCTGAGGACATTCTTGCGATTTCTCTATTATGGCCCAATCAAGTTAAACTGGTGTTCATTAATATTTATTCCAGGCCAATGGGGAATGTAAAGGAATCGCCGACCATAGATGAACTCTCTAATTTTTTAGTTGACCTACCGAGTGATTCATACTATGTTGTGGGAGGGGATTTCAATTCTCATTTTGAGCCACTCCCTGGTCTTTTGGATGGGCTATCATCTGAAGAAGAAGTTAGTTGGGCAGTCCCTATGGTGGAAGCCCCACCCCCAAAGGCATGGACCCCTTTAGCCGTGCAAATCACAGCCCTCACCCTGAAGTTCGGACTCAGAGCTTGTAATGGGCGAACAAAATCTGATATACCCAGCAAAACCACCTATAACAGACTGGGAAGAGAGTCCCGTCTGGATTATGTCCTGGCTCAAATAGTGAAGTGGCAGACAATCCAAGACTTCAGGGTGATGGAAAGGTCCGATAGTGACCATAACGCACTGGAGCTCGACCTTGTCCATCCTGGCCCCCAAGCTCTTGTGAATAACGTGGTAGGTAACACCCCGGCGCTTCTCCTTGACAACAATAGGAGAAGGATCAGGTGGGAGCACCTGGCCACAAGCAAGAATAAACTCCCCAGGCTCTATGATGGGATAATTCCCATTTTGGAAACTGTGGGTTGCTTGGACACTGAGCCATATAACAAAGACTCCCAGGGTAAATTGTCCAAAGCCCATGAGGAACTTATAAAAGCTGCGGCACCTCATTTCACTTGCAGCCCACGAAAAGCAAAAGGGGGGCGTCGAGGTAAAACATTATGGTATAACCTTGCTTGCAGAAGGGCAAAAACAGAGCTCCTTAAACTAATCAAGGAGGGTTTAGGTGGGGATAGTCTAAAACAAAGCAGACGAGTTTATAAGAAACTCACTGCCCACGCTAAGGCAGAATGGGAGGAAAAACAGTGGGAAGAACTCACTAAGACACTAGCGACCCAAAACCAACGGCTGTTTTGGAGGATTGTGAATGGGGGGTCGGGGAACCTAAAATCTGCATTCGAGCCCAATATTGCCCCAGGGGTGTGGCAAGCTCACTTCCAGACCCTATACAGTCCTGACCCGGGAGAATCTCCTGCTGTTGACGGGGTAGGCTGCCCGGACTATGAAGGGGAGCCGATAACGCTCGGTGAAGTGACCGCTGCCATTTCAGGACTTGCTTCTGGAAAGGCGCCGGGACTGGACGGTTTACCAGGGGATATGTTTAAACAAGAACCTACTATATGGGCCCCTTATCTTACCGCCCTCTTCAACGGAGTTCTCAGTGGCATGGAAATCCCTAGTACTTGGCTGGGGGCCGAGGTGGTCCCCATTTTTAAAAAGGGCTCACCTCTCCTCCCAGCCAACTACAGACCAATCAGTCTGACAGATGTGGCACAGAAACTGTTTGGTAGGGTGATGCTGAATAGGCTCCAGGACTGGATGGAGGAGGTGGGAGCCCTCAGTCCATACCAGGCGGGATTCAGGAAGGGGGTATCCACAGTGGACCAGGTTTTTAGATTGAATCTGATCTACTGGCGGGCAGCAAAAATCGAGGGCGGTAGTTTGTACACAATTTTTGTGGACTTACGGGCCGCATTCGATCTGGTGCCCAGGGGGAAACTTTGGAGCATCTTGGCAGAGATGGGCGTTCCCCCGGACATCCTATTGATCTTACAGAGACTGCACCATAATAACTACGCCCGAGTGAGGTGTGGGAGGTCGGGGGAACTGACCGATAGATTCCCCGTTGACCGGGGGGTAAGACAGGGCTGTGTGTTGGCACCGACCCTGTTTTGCCTCTTTGTCAACGGGGTAATCGCTCATCTGAACGCCACCGAATATACCGACGCCCCGAAATTGAACGGCAGCAGGGTGCCCGCAATTATGTTTGCGGACGACACCCTGCTGCTATCCAAAACCCCCATGGGCATTCAGAGGATTCTTGACTCCTTCGTGGCCTTCTGTACTGATAGGGGGCTGGAAATTAATGCGGCAAAAAACAAATTTATGGTTTTGAATCCGAGGCAAAAACTACGGCCAAATCCGCAATTGGGAGCTGGACGGCTTGAGAGAGTGGCCACCTTTGAATACCTTGGTGTGACTCTCAATGAAACCATGACTTGGGGATCCCATCAGAGCAGGGCTAACCTTAAACTTACGCAAATCACTGGGGGTATTGCCCGGATGATGACTGGTTCATCATATCGTCCATTGGGGGCACTGATCCAGATATATAAGGCCCAGGCTAGGGGAGCGATAATGTATGGGGCGGAAATATGGGGCCATACGCCTTGCCAGAGTCTGTCATTAGTGGAAAATAAGTTTATAAGACAGATAGCCGCACTCCCGCCCAGTACTCCGCTCTTCCCCCTGAGGCTTGATCTGGGCCTACGACCGTTAGCTGACGAAATAAGCCTGAGACCTTTAGCATTCTGGCGTAGGCTGTGGAGCAGCAACGATCTCGTAGAATATAGGGCGGAATTGGTTGAACTTCTGAATCACCCAATAGCGCTCAATATCCCTTGGGTCAAAAATATTCAAGCCATTTGCATGGGAATAGGGCTCCCCGACTTATGGACTGAGCCAGCGAAAGCCGCACTAAATATATCCAAAAAGTCACTGGCCAAGGTCTATCACGAATATAAACTAGCCAGGGCTCAAGCTACCCAGGCAGAAGGGTCCTTAGCTTCTGTGTTTATGCAGAGCAAGGATTTCTATAGATTTGAGAGGGTGTTGGATCCTATCTCCCCCGTACTGACCCGGAAGCTGTTCCTCCAATGGAGATACGGTACACTGCCGTTCCGGTCTTTTACAAGTAACTGGTTACCGGCTCCCACCCTAAAGCAGTGTCCGGCCTGTGATGACACGGAGGAAACCGATCTGCATGTGTTTTTTTTTTGCCCAGCCTACAAAATAGCACGGAAATATTGGCTTCTCCCGTTGATAAGGAATATGGGTTGCAGGGAATACGCACCAATGTATAGAATTTTAAAAACTGACCTCTCTGGCCCAATTGTTTTTGCATTAGCTAAATTTCTGACCAATGTTTGGCACACGCGTAACCGGATTTTAAAGGCGTTGGGTCCCTCTTAATAGTTTTTATTCTTATATTAGAGATTGAATACGTATACTGCAATTTTTTATTGTTTCCACTTTGATAACTGCTGTTTAATAATTTTTTTATCTCAACTCCTGAATTATTTATGTATTTTATGCTTGTATATATTTTACCTGTGCTTTTATGGTCACCGACCGAAATAAAGCTATCAAAGTGAAAGTGATTGATTTCTCCCATGTTTTCATTCAAACAGTGGTTGAAGACAGACACTGATATCTTGTATGCTCAACATGCAGACATGCTGGAGACTAAATATTTTCAAACAAGGGACAACAAAAACAATATAGTTATCAGAGTCATACCCGGTCACTATGGTTACCCCTATGTGATCTGCAACGAAGGACAGACCATTCCAGCTGCTTACAAGTCTCACTTGTAGTCCCTGGCTGCATCACGTTTTGCCTGCATCAATTAAAATCTGATGGTTGTGCAAACAGCTTTCTTAAATGTGCCCTTTGGTGCAGGTAAAACATAAATGTATTGTTTCTCCCATATAAGCCCCACATGCAGCCACAAAAGCATGCATTCCTAATACTCCTACCCTACACCTGAGCATAGTGGGAGTCCAGTGGATGTGAAGTTTCATTATGATCCCTCTGTTCGTACACAAGCTTTTCTTCAGTATGAACAGGGTCTTGCTCCGACTCTAGCCACTTTACCCATTGAGTCTTACCAGAGCATCTTCTACATAGATGGATCTGCACAACCTGCAGTAGGAAATAAATACAAATACTCCGCAGCCTGAGCAACGGTAAATGTTGTAGTGAAGGATGGTGAGTTCATCCCACAAAACACTAACACTAAAATCTTAGGTGACAGTGCTGCACAAGATGGAGATTTACATGCCGTGCTAATTGCGTTACGAAAGACTGATTCGTCAGTTCCCATGCTTATTGTGTTCAACTCAGCCTTCTGTGTGCAAGCCAGGTGACAGTGCGCTCTATAAATGAAATAAATAAATAAATAAATAAATAAATAAATAAATAAATAAGGCTACAATGTCGATTTGCAGCATTTGAGATTAACTAGATTTAAGGATTTAAAGAGAAAACCTATGAAGAATAAACAGATTTGGGGAAAGTTACCTGTCGTATGAAGACAAGCTTTCATTAGTCCATGCGAGGCACAGTTTGGGCTGTCAGCCTGATGGCATTCATGCTAAAGAGAACTGTGCAGCTGACTTAGCTGCAAAGGCTGCAATACAGAGTGTCCGAGTAGCAGCCCTAACCAGCTCTCAAATGAAGATACACGCACATTTTTTAACAGCTATAAATTCAACCAAGTAAGCAGGAATAAACTCCTACAGGTTTTCCCACTAAATACTCTTACACCTTTAATACAGATAACATTCCTGTAATTACAGTCCCAGGAGTGGAAGACAGGATTATACCCAACAGTCTCTCTAGATTTGGTTTAATCAAAGAAGCACATGAGGGGTTGGCTCCTGCCCTGGCTGGAATAAATGCAACTGCAGCCGTTCTACAGCTGCGCTACTGGCCTAGTTTATATAAACAGACTAGGAATATTTTGGAAAGTGCGACATTTGTCAACAATCAAACACCCCACTGCAAAAAGACCCATGCCAACTCTCCTCATGAAGTCAGATATCTCCTTCCGGTTGGATTATTTGGACCACATCAGTCCCTTCCATTCAGCTAACCAACATAAGAACATATTGGTAGCTATGATTTATGTTCCCAATTCCTATGGATTTTGCCACAAAGAGACGCAAGCGCTTCAGCAGTAGTAAAAGATTAGCAGTGCCTAGTGCCAATGGGGGCAATTCATTCATTTCATTCAGATAACAGTCCTGCATTGGCCTTTAAAGTTTACAATGATTAAATGTCTGCTCTGGGAGTTTGTCTTCAATCCAGCAACCCGTTCAAAGATTAATCAAATGGCGCTGTAGAGAGGGCCAATGCAATGATTAAACAAGCTTTGCCTGCTAGAGTGCTAAGTTCAGGGAGCGTTAAATGAATTGCCCTGTTGAGTACTGGAAGAACACACTCCATACAAGGCTCTCTTCGGAATTCCTATATATTTGCGTGGCTTAGGTAATTCTTGGAAGGTGGCCTACGATAATATATTTGACTTGGAGAAATGTTTGAAAGTTTTACAACGTTTCCAAGACGTCAGAGACCAGCTATCCAGTACAAACCACTCTAATGCGCCACCTGTGAAGAGGTTATCAATGCTGCTGACCTAGGAGCCCAGTTCGGAAGAAAATCCACGACAAGCAACCTTTTGAACCATCTTTTAGACAACCTGTCACTGTTCTTGGGTAAAAGGCAACAGAACTGTGATTCTGCCTCTTCTGCCTGGCTCTAGGAAAAACAGACAGGTATTGATCAACTATGTCAAAAAGCACTATGCGGCCAACCATCAACAGCCGACCTCCACAGACACCAAAAAGGATTCAAAGAAGTACTTCCCAGACTCTCCCTACTCTGAATATCCTACCCCCTGAATAAAGCAGTAACCTTGAGTTCCCAGCTGGGGATAACTGAGCTCAACACTCTAAGCAGAACATTGAGTGTAACCGACACAGTGGATATTGCCAATATGACAGTGGTTACTGTCCAATACAATGCTGTGGTTTACTTAAAAAATCCACCTGATGCTATTTGAACTGGTACCCTTTTCTGAGAGCCTCTAAAGACCAAAGATATTAAAAATCACTCTGGATAAATCACAGGAAACTTTTCAACCCTTTCAACAGTCACTCACTTCAAGAGACTGCTTTGTGCTTTTCAGTGGTTTTGAGACAAGTATTTGATTCCTCCATGCTCTTATGCCTGGATAATTTTGGGAACTGCTGTTCTCTTCATTCGCTTGTTAATGATACTCGTCATTCTACTGCTACTAAATGGACACTTCGTCCCTGCAAGAACAATTGCCTCACCTGTGGTTTGTGAACTGCAAACATACTCCTCAGAGTTCAAAGAAGTCTCCATGCTGTGAACATTACAGCTTGTCCTGTGCCCAAGGGTATAGCTTGGGAAAAGGTTCCATATCAGTTTATGGGGCTCATTGAGACATTGCAATTGCCTTATCTGATAAACGTTTCAATGACTGATGTTACAATACCTGGCTCTATTGCAGATGAGTAAGACATTGAGACTGTTGAAAGGATTGTCTGGTTTACAGCCATATGCTACTTTCAGCAAGAAGATCCTTATTTAAACTCAGCAAATACAAAGAAATGTATTGTTATCACCATTATGCACACCATTTCATACATAGGACTCCACCTCCTGAAAGCCATCCTAATTTCTTAAAGAAATGTCCTTACTTTCAAAGTGCTGTCAGATAACACCTATTAGCCATCTATTTAACAGAGACCATAACACTTCAATAAATATAATCGCTACCAACAAGCTGATTTACTTTATTGAGTTTAGTGAAAACGTGGCTATTCAAGGATGATAGTATTGGAAAGCAAACGTTGACGAAAAAAGCATTTGGGCAATCGAATTTTGGCAGATCTAAGGCAAAGCAGCTTTATTGAGAGACTACATAATACCAAAAGAAACAAGCCTCCTAAACAAAACATCCAGCAGACTACTTATCTGGGATTCGGAACAATAAAGGACTTAAAAAACCTTCTATTCCAAAAGTCAACTTGACCATGTTCGGTAATTGGTGATTTCAAATGAATATGAATGATATGATAGAGAAAGGAACCTATAATTCCATCTAATTTCCTGTTAAAGTATTGACCTTATCTTTCTAAGAACTGTGAAATTATCAAGCCATTGATGACACAGATACAACCATCAATGCAACTCTTATCAAGAACAAATGCATTCTTTCCATCATGTCAAGGTTAATAAAGAACACATACAGATATATAACTAAAATAGTTTAGTCTGAATTGATGTCCTTTTACCTTCTATGCTCAGAAGGAAATGTCTAAAGCACTTACCTTGATGCAAAGTCTATGTCAGATGTTGTTAAACCAATGTAGGAAATTCCAATTCTGATAAGATTTAGTGTATGAGAACAACTAATTGGCCACTTGTCAGTAGGTGTCCTTCGTCCAAGATTCTGCCAGAGACAGTCTCACATACTGCCAGCACACTTTGCACTTTGCAGATGCTACATCTCGCCTGAAGCCTGGCGCTTCCAGAGGAAGACCAACTGACTGCTACCGCCGGAGGTGTTTGCCTTTTGCGGGGAATGGTATTTGGACAAATTACTGCATTAACAATATCGAGTTGCAGAAATATTAGGTATTTAATATCATGACACAGAACTTTTGTGTGCAAACATATCACTGATAAAAATATTGATTTGTTAAGGTAAAAAATATAGTTTTTTAGATTTCTTTATGTGTTTAAATAATATTTTACATGTATATGTTTTATGTTGTTTGTATAATTGTTTTGCTTTGCAATTTTTTGATTAACTAAATAAAAGTGATTCAGCATGAATGCCACCGACATCCAAATATAGTAACTCTGAACAGTAATAGACAGGGTGATGTGGTACATTGTACTGAGAAGGGAAGGGAGGTAGGTGGGCATTTGCAGGATGGAAGGTAAAAGGCAATCTCCAAGAGAATTTAGGAGATGTCAAAGTAAAAAGGGGGGAGAAGAAGAAAAGAAGAAGGAAAAAGCCCTCCGCTGGGATTGCAGGTGAATCTCACATGCGCTGTTAGGAGGGTGTGGTGAAGTCTTGGTAGAACATTAGACTGACGGGACTGAGTGCAGCATCAGTTACCCTTGGTAAAGGAAGGGGGTCTTGTCGTTCAGTAAACCTGCGTGTCTGAAGGAGATGGGAAGAGAGGAGTGATTTGAGGAGGGATGAGGGAAATAGGAAGAAACAAAGGAAAAGGGGGTGGGGATGGGGGTGGAAGAGAAGGGTGTAGGAGGGGCTGAGGGGTTGTGTAACTCACAAGGGGGATGGAGGAGGGGGTGGGAGTAAGGGGAGGGGAGGGAGAATGAGAGAGTCAGGGAAGGGGGAGGGAGAGGGAGACAATATGGGGTGGGGTGGGAGGATAAGGAGGGGAAGTAGACACCATCATTACTCAGATAGCGAGGGTGGGTGTGGAGAGAAAAGGAGGGGAGGGGTAGTAAGCATTCCGTGGGACTGCAGTAGTCAGTTGTGTGATTCAATTTAGTTAGATGCGATACAAGGGGGGGTGGAGAACCTGGGGCAGGGTGCCTGTTAGAAGTCTCATCACAGAAGAAAGGCGTCCATGTCTGTAAAAATAGCTCAGTCTGGTCCTGCACGTTGTAAATGACGCCTTCGTGTGCGGCTGTTTGAATCCTTGCCACCAAACAGGCTTCCTGCAAAGGGGGTACGGGCGACCTCCACTGGTGGAGAATACATATCTTGGCTGTGGCAAAGGCTGTTTGCAGGAGGCGGTGCTGCGGGCGGGAGAGTTCTGGTGAGTCCTCCACGTCATGACTGAGGGGGTAAGTGGGAGGTGAAGCAGCATAGAAGCACCCAAGACTGCTCCAATGTGAAAACAGAAGGGTTGAATCAAAAAGCATTCACAGATGATGTGGGCTATATCACAGTGGACAATCACACATCAACAACAGTTCATATGAGTGAGGAGTCCTGCTCTGTTCAATTTCATCCGTGTTCAGTGCCAGTCGAATAGCATTTTAAAAAGGCAGAACTTCAAGTGGGCCTCTCTTGTGCCCTTGCCCAAAGCTTCTTGGATGTCTGCCCATTCATCATCCTCATAGGAAGCATGTAGGTGAGTTTGATATTTGATGCAGCACTCGTACTGAGTGCTGCGGTTTTTAAAACTACGCTGCTTTAAAAACTTGAATGTGATTCTGTATTGTTTTAAACAACTTGTTCTTAACTTTTGAATCTTGCGCACTCAGCACTTTCATTTGGGCTTCCGCATTTGGACGCCGTTGAACGCTGATTGGCTGTTTAGGGCTAACCAGACGTGACCCGGAGGTGCCTGTTCGTGCCCACCGTCTATTTTAAACGCACCCGATGCGGATGCGCAGCGGACGAGCGCAGCGGGCGCGCCGCAGGCGCGCCGAAGGCACGCCTAAGGCAAGCCCGTCTGCGCCGAGATGCTGCCAGATGCCAGTCATCCTGCTCAAATGTTTTATGATAAGTATATTTATAGACGCTCTGATCTTTTGTCACTCCATATCAATTGTCTCAGTTGTTTGAAGCATACCTGGTCTCCTACGGTTGATTCCTTTCAGTGTCAACAATGTCTCCTTAAGTTTAAGTCAGTTGGGAGAGGTATCTCTCTCTCTGGCTCAACTGAGTTTAGGTTTTATAGTTTAAACTGTCGTTCTCTTGTAAGACATCATTGACATTTTAACAGATGAATCGCCTGTTGGACTTTTTTTGACTGAGACCTGGTTAACACAGGATTCTGGTGCAGAATCCTGGTTGGCACTCCCCCCAGGCTATATTATGCACCAACTTAATAGACCTGTTAATCGTGGCGGAGGTATCGCACTAATCCTCAAGGAGCCTTTTTCAGGCAGTTTTAGGAAGGAGGATATTCCTGAGTGTGAAAGTGTGTTTTTTCAAATCACCCTCAACCACAATTTTACGGTTTCAGGGCTGCTTATATATCGTCCTCCAGGGTCATCTAAAATATTCAGGGAAGCCCTTGTGAATAGGGTTACCCTACTTGCTAGTAAACTAGCTAATTTTACTATCTTTGGCGATTTAAACCTTCATCTGGAAGATAGTGGCAAAACAGATATTGCCGATTTCTTAGCTGACTTAGAGGCCTGTCAACTGATACAATGTGTGGCAGATAGCACACACGTTGCTGGCCATCTGCTGGATCCCATATTTTCAAATTTGAGTTCTCTAACAGTGTCGCCCCCACTCCCTTTGGTCTGGACAGACCATTTTATGGTCTCTTTTTCCCTCCGGCTGCCAGGGAAACCTGTTCTGAACCGTTCTCGGTCAGTGATGAAACGTCCTTGGCATAAATGGGATGTTAGTCAATTTTCAGACTCTCTGTTAAGTCTCATGCTACAGTTTCCTCCTAATATAAAGACAGCTGATATGCTCTTTCAGGACTGGCTGATCGAAGCCCTAGATACCTGTATTCCTGCTAAATTGAGCTCAAAGAAGAAACAAGGGCCCTCTAATCCCTGGTACAATGAAACCTTGGCTAAAGCTAAAAAGGTCTGTAAGCAATTGGAGTGTACCTGGAGGCGGGCCTATGACATGGAAGCAAAAAATAAATACAGTGATTCAATTAACACGTACCATAGGTTGACCCGGAAAGCCAGAGCTGAATACATTGCTGCAAAAATTGTGGAGAGCAATGACCCTCCCAAAATGATCTTTTCCCTTCTTAAAAAGATGCAACATTCTAATGTGAAAGCTGATCCACCAGTCTCCTCCAATACTCAGTGCAATGAACTTGCAGGGTTTTTTGTGCTTAAGGTGGAGACTTTCAACTATTAGTCCCTGCTCAGTTATTGTCAACATTGATCGAATAGATGAGCTTGAGGATAGGATAATCATCTCTGAACCAACGTTGTTTCTTTCCCCTCACTTTCGCTCTCTGAGACTGAATATCTTTGTCTTAAAAATTAAATCAGGCTCTTCAGCCGATCCTTTTGAAGAAATCAAAACCTTCTCAGGGGTTTTACTGATACACCTGGTCCTTTTAAACCAACAGCTAAGAAGAGATTGGCACAGAAGCTGTAATATAAAAGACATCTTTTTTATTAACCTCAGAAGAGGGAGATTGCGTCATACAGTAATCTCAAGTCACTGTAGGGGGCATTCTAAAGAGTACAGAGAACAGGGGCCTTATATACCCACACAGGGGCTCAAAAGAAGGCGGTACAAGTACACATGAGAAGAGTTGCACACATAGATGGTCATACAGAAAATGCACAGTCAACAAGTAAGAGGAGTAATAAGTTGCTGACATCAGTTAGAACAGCCTGACAGTTCTATACTAGGAACAGGTGCATTCTACTAGCTAGGCAATTCTAAGCATGTGCAAGGCTCTGGAAGAGGGAGAAAGCAAATGGCCAGAACATAGCTAACTAAAATGGCTGCCAAGTACAAAATGGCTTTCAGCTCATGCTAACACATCCCTGTAATCTTTAACACTTTGAGACCAGATCAACTTTGTCAAGTTCATAATTCCATTTTACCAGTGGTTAGAGATTTGATCAATTTATCATTGTCTTCTGCATTATTGCCTCTCGCGAGAAATGCGCAAGCGCGGGCGTCCGCACATGCGCATTTGTGAGAAGAAGTTGCCGTGAACCAGGAAGAGGGAGCCCCAGGACGCCACACCGCAGGAAAGGCATTTTCTCTTACTTTTAAAATACTTTAAATTATTTTAAAATAAGGGCGGGCGGGAGGCGGGCGGCGCGTAGTGGGGCTACGCGGAGCGTGCGAGTGTGCGTAGATTTGGCCACACTACGCGATGCTCCATGTATCCCCACTACGCCCACTACGCCCAGGGTTAGTTGAAACCTCTGCTTGGATATTTTGAACCAAAAATCCGCCAAAGCATTCTTCAGGCTACAATCTTAGCCAGGTTAGATTATGGCAACTCTCTTGATCTAGGTGCTAATAAATCTTGCCTTCTACATCTCCAAAGAATTCAGAATGCTGCTGCACGTGCTCTGTTGGCACACCCCAAGTCATGTTCGGTATCTAATTTTCTCCCTAAACTTCATTGCCTGCCAATAGCTAAAATAATTCAGTTTAAGTCTCTGTGTGTAACCCATAAAAGTTTGACTCAACATGTCCCTCCGATTTTAGGGGATTTGATAGTCCATTATGTTCCAAATCACCCTCTGCGCTCCGCCAACTCGGGTTTGATCTGTACCCACTGATTTCAGAGAGCCAGAGCTGGTGGTCGCTCTTTTAAGGTTCAGGAAGCCCACCTATGGAATTCCCTTCCGATTTCCATTAGAGAACTTCAGAACCATCTGGCATTTCGAAAGGCCATAAAGACCTGGCTCTTTCCAGCATAACTGTTTTGTTTACTTGAGTGGTCTCTTGACACTTGTTCTTTGGGTAGCGCTGGGACGTCCCATTGCTGGGGCCGCTATGCGCTATGTAAATTCGTAAATAAATAAATGCAAAGAGTTCGTTAAAGGGGTTGAGAGATAAGGTGAGTTGAGAGCGTGCCATATAATCCTGACATCAGACCCTTGTGATGCCCCCACACATTCAGATAAGACAGTATAGGCGAGGACTGTAAAGACCGGGGCGAGGGCACCTTAGGCAGTGCTGCAGTTGCTTGTAGCACCAGGTTTGTCATGGATGGGGGCCTAATCCCTCTCTCAGCTGGTTGAATGGTTTAAGGTCTCCAGTAAGTAGGAGTTGGTCCAAGGTATGAATACCAGCTTCATCCATTGAGTCCAAGACAGTGTGCGACCATCAATGCCGTATACCATTGTTGCCCCATGGGGCGCCTTTTCATGGAGTCGTGGATCTACCCCAAGTGGATGATGTGCGGATAACCAGGCCATGCGCATATCGCGTAACACAGGGTGCGATGGCCCTGATTGATGGGTGTGGCCCCCGTACAGAATGGAGAGTCCTGTGCCATCAAAGAGTAGCTCTGTTCGACATGGGCCCAATGCAGTGGATCTGGGACACCAGGGAGCATGCATGACAATTGGGAGAGCTGGAGGGCAAGGGTGTAATGGTCTACAGACGGGAGTCCCAAGCCACTGCATGAATGGTGTGCTGTAAGTTTGGTCACAGCCAGTCGGGGTTTCGAATATTTCCATACAAAGGATCAAATTTGGTCATCAATGAGGCACAGTGTGGATAGAGGCACCGGGAGGGGAAGCAACCCAAGCGTATATGTGAAGCGAGGCACCATTACCATTGATACTGCCTGCACCCTGCCCCACATAGAGAACCCCAAGCTTGACCATTTCATCTGGACTATTAATGGGTCCATGTTGTCCCAAACCATCCCCTCAATGCCCCTGTTCACCAGTATCCCTAGGTATTTGAGGGATGAGGGCTACAAGCAGCAGGGGTATCCATGTGAGGCCACTTTGGTGGTTCCAGCCGAGATTGGGAGGTCCTCGCTCTTGATACAATTTACTTCATAGTCAGATAGGATCGAGAAGTCATCAATGATGCCCAGCAAAGCCGAGAGAGAGTGGTTAAGATCGGTTAAAGTAAGCAGGATGTCATCTACATAGAGATATATCTTGGAGTGGCTGGTTATGAGTGGGACACCCACTAGGCTGATGGAGTTGCATTTGGTGGAGGCCAGGGGTTCAATAGCCAGGAAGAATAGGAGTGGTGAGAGAAGGTGCCCCTGGCTTGTGCTCCTCCGAATTGGAAAAGGGTTGGATAGGAATCACCCACAGTTAACCTGGGCAGTGGGTCAGTCATATAAAACTGCACCTTGGCAATGAAATGGTCTCCGAGGCCAAAACGTTCCATTGTAGCAAAGAGGTAGTCCCATTCAGTACGGTCGAACGGTCTTTGGGCATCAAGGGAGAGAACCATCGTGTCTGTTGGAAGGGCCTTGACCACCCTGAGGGTGTGTGCCAGGATGCAAATATGTTTTCTGGAAGAACGGCCCAGCACAAAGCCTACCTATGTGTGGTGCATCAGAGAAGGGAGAACCTTACTCAGACATGCTGCCAAAACTCTGGCCAGGATTTTAATGTTGCAGTTTAGTAGGGAGATGGGCTTGTAACAGCCACACAGTAAAGGGTCTCTCCCAGGTTTGGGTAAAATTGCAATCATCACCTTATTAGATAGGGGTACCAGGGAGGTCATCTGCTCTGCCGCCCTGAAGGCAGTATGCAGGGTGTCGACCGTCTCTTCTCCAGACCATCTGTAAAATGTGTTGCTGAAGCCGTCCTACCCGGGGGCTTTATGATAGGGCAATTTGGATATAGTGAGCTCTATCTCTTCTTTACTGATTTCCCCCTCTAGGAGATCCCTACCTTTATTGGAGAGACAGGGAGGTCAACCCCTCCTATGAAGGTGGCCACACTATGTACTGATTATGTGTGTGAGAAATACAATTCCCATGCACTCTTGGAATGAGCTTCCGGGTCACTGACACACATGCAAGTTGTACATTCGTTATGTCATACATTAAGAGACATGTCCCCCAGGAGTCTCCCTCCTGCTGATTCGTCATGAGACCCAGCCTACGAGGACTCGATAGTTAAGACATTCTCTATCGGCTCCCCAGTTTGACACACCTCTCCTTTTGGTCATATTGGCGGTTGGAAACTACTTTAGTTTGGAGTCCATGTACATGGCGTAAACCGTGTCTTTATATACCAAGGAAACTGAACTTCCATTCCCCTTCAGTCTGCCCAAAGTTTTAAGTGGCAAGATGAATGTCAACATATGCTTTTAATCCTGTAAGAAACTCCTCTGTAAGCCAGCTACGGTAATAGTATGATGTACTTCAAACTTGGTCCCGTTTAAAAACGATTCTACACAGCTCACTAAGTAATGCTCAACTAAGATTTAGACTGAGGTATGGAAATCAACATTATCTCGTGAAACGTGTTTATATGAAAGGTTGTTTATTTACAAGAATTTCTCCTTCTGTATTTTTAAGAGGACTTTTTTTTTTCTTTTATTGTTTGGTTTGACCAATGAAGGGTGAGCAGACCTGACATGCTGTAGATGGTAAGGACATACGGAGTATCCTCATGGGCATACAGATTCACTTTACACCAGGTTTGCAGTGTTAGTGATGGACACTGGGGTTTTATTGATATGAGGATTGTTTATCATTGTTGCGCTTTATTTTATTTTACTTTCAGAATCTTGTGGATCTTCCCATAGGATGGTACCACGAGATTGACCAATACCATGAAAGTATGGTCTTTTTTGGCTTCTTTAAATAATTTGAATTAGCAGAGTGACATACACCTTTGGTCCCGAAGAATGCTACAAACCTTTTTAGTCAAATAAGGCAGAAACATGTTGACCATAGAATAGGGGAATATCTATATCCCATCTCACTTAGCTTGTTTTTAAACCTATCCATTTGGGTTCCAGAAATAAAGTTGTCTTACCCACCAAGAGATAGTTTTAATTAACCTTTTTTTTGCACTCTGCCCCTCCCTCCCCATACAGGAAATAGTACTTGCAGTGCCTGTGACAACCCCACTCCTCTCCTATGGGAAAATTGTAGCCCACACTGGGTTCCTTGAGGTCCCAGTGTGAAGAGGGGACCTAATGATGAAGCATGTCACCTTTGGCTGAGTGAGTGTTCTCGTCTTAACACAGTAGTGCTTTCCAGTCTCTCTTTCTCCTATTTTTCTCTTCTTTGTACCACCCGCTTACATAGTGTGAGTTTAAGGCCACACTTTCTATGCCAGCTGATTTCCTCAGAGTGTATAATTTCTTGTAAAACAAGGCAAACTCATTTACAATGTCCTGGGGATAGGTAAGAACCTCACCACCCGTGAAATTTATGGATGGATGGCCATGGCAGCCTCTCGTTGCCGTAGTTGGGCTGCCAGCAGTCGACCAGCCTTTTCCCCCTGGTCATAGTGTCGCCTTTTCAGGCGTTGCAGAGCGTACTTGGCCTTAGAGTTGAAAAGACGATTAAGGGCCATCCCGGCTTGTTCTAGGAGTCTGCGGTGATGCAAGATGAGGTGGGTATAATAGAGGTGAGTGAGTGAAGCGATGTCCCTCTCTTTTTCCTTCTGGTAGGTAATTGCCTGTTTATTAGCCATTGAGGCATCTTTCATGAGTTGGCCTCTGATGGTGGCTTTCGCAGCAGCCAAAAGTACTTTATGAGAGTCTACTGAGTTATTATTGTCTATTAGAACATTGGAATGTTGGGAGCTCCATTGAAAACAATGGAGTGCTCCGGGCTTATAATGGCTGGTATAAGCCCGGAGCGCCAACATTCCAATGTGTCTTTGTTCACAGCTCTGGCTGTGAACAAAGACTTCAGGGAGCCGGAGGAGATTTGAATCCCCTCGCGCTCCCCGAAGGCTTCGTTTTGTTAGAACATTCTGTCCTCTAGTGGCAGAATGTTCTAATAGCCTTATAGCCCTTCGTAGCAGGGCTATACCGGCTTTTAAAGTCCCGCTGCTGTTGTTAAAGTCCCTCGCCTTCGGCTCGGGCCTTTAACGCTGCAGCGGGCCTTTAACAGCCGGTATAGCCCGCTACGGTGGGCTATAAGGCTATAAGATATACATGGGCATGTGAGTTTTTAGTTGGGATTTGCCCTGAGGTGTGCGGAACCTCTCTTTGTTTATGTGCCATGGTTTGCATCCCAGGGAGGCCAGTCCCACCTCTAAGGACACTAGAAACATAGAATGATCGTATAGTGCCGCCTCTAGTATTCAAGACTCCTGGACAAGAACAACCATTTTCTGTGAGATAAGAAAGTAGTCCAGCCTGAAATGCATGTTGTGGACTGAGGAGACAAAGTATACTCTGTGTCTGTTGGATGACTAAGGCACCAGTGGTCTATAGTCCCTTATCCGAGGTCACATTGCTCATCAGGGCCCTGTCCACATCATTGCCTCTGTCTAAGGGTCCTGTCCTGTCCAGCACCGGGTCCCATGCAAGGTTCCAGTCCCCACCAATAATGTATTGCGATGCTCCTATCTCCATTAGGAACTGATTCAAATGGAGGAGGAAGGACCATTTTGCACCAGTCGGTGCATAGACAGAGCCCACGCATAGGCAACTATCTCCGAGGCGCAGTTTGGCAAATGCGTATCTGCCATTGGAGTTGGACCATGTCCTTGTTATGGCGACGGGGAGTGATTTACGAATAAGGATTGCGACTCCGTATTTGCAGGAAGGCCCGCTGTTGGGGGTTGTCTTTGTTGCTATACTGCTATGCATTACTCGGGTGGCCACCACAGTTTGCTCTATAGACTGGGTTTCTGACCAAACTCTATGACCTCGGTTTTTCGGTGTTTAGCTTCAGGAATTTTATAATTATCCAGGCCATTAGTGCCATTAAATAGTCCCGGAACCTTTCCACCCTCAAGTCCACACTTTGCATAACTGTCACCACTAATTGGGTGTCATCTGCATATGACACAAGCGTGAGACCATGGCTTTTTATCAGTCTTGCCAACTGAGCCACATACACATTAAACATGGTGGGGGACAGGGCCGAATCCTGGGGTACTCCACAAGGGAGAGTAAACTTTCCAGACTGAAGTCCTTCTCAGTGAATTACTTGTTCCCTGAAAGCCAAGTATAATGCTTAGAGGGCTAGAGCCTTGTCCCTGATACCAGCTGCATTCAACCTTTGCAACAACACCGCGTGATTTACAGTGTCAAATGCTGTGGTTAGATCGAGCAATATCAGGGTGTCCCTGCCCCCTCCATCCATCACCTTTCTGATTTCTTCCGTTGCCATAATCAGGGTTTATTCTGTCGAG
The DNA here is from genome assembly GCF_964204655.1 of Triturus cristatus. Classification (NCBI taxonomy): domain Eukaryota; kingdom Metazoa; phylum Chordata; class Amphibia; order Caudata; family Salamandridae; genus Triturus; species Triturus cristatus. The sequence continues at coordinate 988,493,186 of NC_140594.1, read as the reverse complement.
CGCTGAGCTCTGAAACCATGCTGAGTGGGATCAAGGATGTTGTTCTTAACCAGAAATTCCGTCAGCTCTCTATTAAGAGCTTTCTCAAGTATCTTAGAGGGAAACGGGAGGCAAGATATTGGCCGATAGTTTTTAGTTTCCATTGGATCAAGTCTGTTTTTTTTAAAAATGGTTCTGATGCAGACCTTTTTCCAACACATTGGAAAGACCCCCGAATTCATATTTAATAAGAGGGTCAGGGAAGCACTGATCTACTTCGGGATTAGATGTAAAATGTACTGGGGCAAGGGTCAAGGGGAAACTCTGACTTGGTTTGCACCAGTAGATCTGCCACTTGTTTCTCACCTAATATAGAAAACCATGATAGGCTACAATGGGGGACAATATCTTCTAGTCCATCAGTGCAGTTCGCCTCTGGCTTTAGTACTACATTCAGAAGCTCATTATACACCGACTGGATTTTGTTTAAAAGAAAGCCAGCCATTTTGTCCACAAACTGTTGGTCCAGTGTGAACACCGTATCCCGTGAACATTTAGATAAGACGGTATTAGTTTTAAACAATTCCTTGGAGGAGTTAGTAGCCTCCTGGATTTTGGTAGTGAAGTAATCTGTTTTGGCTTGTTTTATAGTGGACTTGTATTCCTCTAATGCTGCGTTAAAGGCAGTCCTATATTCTGTGCTATAGTTGGATCTCCAGGTTCGATCCTGGCGTCTGCCTTTTTAAAAAAAAAAACCTTTTTAATTAATTTTTCCATCAGTACTGTGATGTTTCAAAGAAATCCCGGTTGATTGCCTCTTAGGTGGTATGTTTGTATTTTTAAATTTAAATAGATCTTAACTGATCAATGCACTTGTTTTTTTATTTTTCACAGGAGACTGAGTTAATACCTTGTCATGAAGAAACGCTAAAGAGCAACTATAGAGGGTGTGAAAATGTGATACATAAATTGCTTCATTATGTGGAATTTGCCCAGTGTGGCTTAATTGGACCTTTTGAGATCAATTCAAGTCTTTACATGGGGATTATGGAGTTATTGTGTATTAATATGGCCCACTGGGGCAGAATTGGATTCATTTCACTACATGTATGCACATGATTTATTCAAATCTTGGAAGTGTAGGGTTTGCAAATATGAATCAATTCCCTATATTTATTATGTGGATAAAGAACTTGAACATGTTGCATTTGCCCACGGGGGCTTAATGCGATATTGTGTGATGAAGTCAGGCTTTCACTTATGGAATATCAAGTTATTGCGAATTACCATGCCCACTGCAGCAGAGCTGGAGTATTAATTATATCATATGTATATATAAGAATCAATATTTTGGGGTACAAACTAATCCCCCATGTCTATTATGTGGATAATTATATTTTTAACATTATGGTACCACTTATGAATTCACCACTCCAAAATGGATGCCGTTTTTGCCTCACATTTAAGGTAACAATGTAGTCCTTTGTTAATGTTTACACTAAGTGCACTATATGTAATGGTTAATAACAAATGTCAATCCGACCCGTAAGAAAGTTACGGCTGTTGCGAAACGCGTCAGGAATTGTTTGCCACATGATTTGGATTTAATAAACCATGTTGAAAATGGATTTTGGGCTTGGCACAATGTTTGACGCACTGTGAGAAGAATTGGTGTTTGTTTATATATATATATATATCCACCAACATGCTTACCAAAATAACATAAGCACGAGCCACACCGATCCAAGGTTACTTCAATCTGATTTATTATCTGGGCACAAACCGACGCGTTTCGAGCACAACAGCTCTTGGTCACATTTATATATATATGTATGAAGTTTAAACAGTCCTGGCCTACTTCCCTTCACGGTGGGACTCAACAGGTACCGACCACAAAACGCACAAACTCAATGTTGCTCCATCAAAAGTGCTTTTTAATCCAATATGTAAACCTCAAAATAGTTCAGGCTTAGTGCCCGCCATGACGCATTTCAATCGCACGAACGCGATCATGATCACATTTTAGTTGTTGGTTGTTAGGTTTGTAGGTTTGTAGGGTTATAGGGTTGAAAGTTAATTAATAATTCATTTATAATTAATTATTAATTCATTCTTAATTATCTAATTGATAAATAATTTTGTAGTTATTAGATTTTGTAAATTATGTTTTAGGTGCAGGTTGTTAGGTTTGTTGGTGTATAGGGTGGGAAGTTAATTATGTAATAAGTGATTATTATTTTTTTTTATTGAGAATTAATTATGTACATTTTCTAGTTAATATATTTTAAAGTTGTATTTTAGGAATGGGTTGTTGGGGTTTTAGGGGGGGTAGGGTAGGAAGTTATTTAAGTAATATTTAATTCACAAATCATTATTAATTTATTACTAACTATTCTTGTTTACTTAATATGTTAATTGTGTTAAAAAAATATTTTCAATATATGTTAAATGTGGGTTGCCAGGTATGTCAGAGTGTGGAAATGTAATAATGCATTTTTTACTATAAGCTACTTTACAATTGTATGGTAATTCAAATAGTTTAATTGTTTTTTCAATGTAGATATTTAATTTTATAGTAATAGTTTTATGATTGTATTATATTAATGCTTCTTTTAAAATATTGTATGTGTTTGAAGTGTAGTACTTTACCTACTGTTACACAGACTGGAGTGGGAATAGTAAATGTTACCCCTCCTGAGTCCAATGTTTTCCCTACTGTTGCACGGACTGGAGTAGGAATAGTAAATGTTACCCCCCCTTAGTCCAACACTATCCCTACTGTTGCACAGAATGTACTGGGAATAGTAAATTTGAACTCTCCGGTCTCCAATGCTTTCCCTACTATTGCACAGAATGGAGTCGGACTAGTACATTTTACCCCTCCTCAGTCCAATGCATTTACTACTGTTGAACAGACTGGAGTGGGCATACTATATGTCTCAGCCCTAGAATTTTATAGTTTTGTTAATATTGTTTAAAATTATATTATTATTTTGTTTCTGTGTATTTACAAATATATTTTTTCATACAGTATGTGTGTAATATATAATATACTTTTAGGAAGATGTATTATTTTAATTTGTTTACTTTTTAAATGTAATTAAATTGGTAAGTTGAAAAACAAAATTACACTTTATTTGTTACGATTTTTGATTTATTGTGTGTATATATATATATATATATATATTCACTTAAAAAACCATAGGTTTCACACACGTTATAGTTAGGAAATTAGCAATTAAAAAATCTTGCAAATTCACTTAAAAAACCATAGGTTTCACACATGTTATAGTTAGCTGGACATTTCACTCGTAAAAAACCATTGAAATTCCCCTGTTATAGTTAGTTCAGATAACTATAATTCGCGCGCCTGCAATCCACTGCTCATATTACATCACTCATGACATGGTCAGTGGCATCACTCATGACATCACTGATGACATCATCCTTGTGATAGAGTGGCGGTCGCGCAAGTTATAGTTATCTGAACTAACTATAACGGGGGAATTTCAATGGTTTTTTATGAGTGAAATGTCCAGCTAACTATAACATGTGTGAAACCTATGGTTTTTTAAGTGAATTTGCAAGGTTTTTTAAATGCTAATTCCTAACTATAACGTGTGTGAAACCTATGGTTTTTTAAGTGAATTTGTAAGGTTTTTTAAATGCTAAGTTATGTATGTATTATTATATTTTGTATATATTTATTTTACAATAAACTACCTATGTATATAGTAATAGATTGACTGTATCCTGTAATATGGAATGGCTTGTTTAAAATATATATATATATTTTTAAGGTTTTTCACCGTGCGCGCACCCCGCGATTTTTTGAAAAAAAATAAAATGTTTTTTTCATCCTTCGGGGTCCTTCAGGGACCCCCTGACAAAGGCTAGGGGGTCAGGAACTCTCTACCCTGCCCCCTTTGCACGTTCTCGACCTTTCTTTTTCACTATCACACAACCAAAACACAGAAAATGGCGGCCGACACTTCCTGATTTCGACCGATTCGAACGTTGACTGACATGTAACCACCAATCAGAATTACGCTCGCGCACGTTAGGGTGCGTGCCTATAGATATTTATGTGCTTTTAACTGCAATTTTCTCAGGAACTACTGAACAGATTGACACCATATATGCAAAAGGAACATGCCTGACCTGAGGCCTACCTCTCTGCCAAATTTCAAGTAATTCTGTTCAGCCGTTCGGGCTGTACCTTCGACTAAAGGTCCTATGGGAAAATGCATGGGGAAAACGCGTTTTGGGACCCCCCTTTTTTCTCAGCCCCCGCTTGACGAATCACCACGAGACTTTCAGGGTAGGAGCTGAGCGAGCGCCCCATTAGTTTTGAAAATTTCGCGAGGATTCATCAACCGGCGCCAAAGTTATTCAAAATAGAATTTTCAGATTTCCTATGGAAACACGGTCCTAACTATAACTATCTACTGGCGACCGCCAGTAGATAATATATATATATATATTCACTTAAAAAACCATAGGTTTCACACATGTTATAGTTAGCTGGACATTTCACTCGTAAAAAAACAATGAAATTCCCCCGTTATAGTTAGTTCAGGCAACTATAACTCACGCGACCGCAATCCTCTGCTGATGATGTCAGATATTACATCACTGTATTTAGACACTTATTTACCCATGTCTTCTTCCATTAATCTTTAGCTATACATATATTACAAATATTTATTTTTCATAAAGACACATATGTCATCAGTGATGTAATATCTGATGTCATCAGCAGAGGATTGCGGTCGCGTGAGTTATAGTTGCCTGCACTAACTATAACGGGGGAATTTCATTGGTTTTTTACGAGTGAAATGTCCAGCTAACAATAACATGTGTGAAACCTATGGTTTTTTAAGTGAATTTGCAAGGTTTTTTAAATGCTAATTCGTAACTATAACGTGTGTGAAACCTATGGTTTTTTCAGTGAATTTGTACGTTTTTTTAAATGGTAAGTTATTTATTTATTAATTAATTTTTTTCAGGTTTTTCACCGTGTGCGCACCGTGAATGTTTTTTGTTTTTTTTAAATCGCGATTTAAAAAAAAAAATTAGTTTTTTTCTCCCTTGGGGGTCCTTCTGTGACCCCCTGACCAAGGCTAGGGGGTCAGGAACTGTCCACTCTGCCCCCTTTTCAGGTTCTCCACCTTTTTTTTTCACCCCCTCAGACTGCGAGAGACAAAATGGCGGCCGACACTTCCTGGTTTCGACCGATTCGAATGTTTACCGACATCTAACAACCAATCAGAATTGCGCTCGCGCACGGCAGGGTGCGCGCACCGTGCGCGCACGGTGCGCACGTATAGATATTGATATGCTTTTAAATGCTATTTTCTCAGGAAATACTGAACAGATTTACACCAGACCTGCAAAAGGCACTTCCTTGACCTTATGGCTACCTCTCTGCCAAATTTCACGTAATTCTGTTCAGCCGTTCGGGCTGTAGCTGCGACTAAAGGTCCTATGGAAAAATGCATGGGGAAAACGCGTTTTGGGACCCCCTCTTTTTCTCAGCCCCCGCTTGAGGAATCACCCCGAGACTTTCAGGGTAGGAGCTGAGCGGAGCGCCCCATTAGTTTTGAAAATTTCGCAAGGATTCGTCAACCGGCGCCAAAGTTATTCAAAATAGAATTTTGAGATTTCCTATGGAAACTAGGTTGTAACTATAACTATCTACTGGCGACCGCCAGTAGATAATATATATATTTATAATATTATTAAATGAAAAAAGTAGAATATTATAATATAAATCAAAATCTTTATTTTATTAATAGTTTTATATTTTATATGTTTACATAAACACACACATATAGATATATGTGTGTGTTCATTTAAATAAGGATATATTTATATATATTATTTATAAATTATTTAAAAATATATTTATTTACATTATATTACATGTTAATATATTACATAGTTACAATTTTTAACGATATATCTTAAAAACTACAGTTTGAATATATTTTTTGATATTAGTGTAAAAAGATATTTTTTTCGATATTTTTGTACTTACCGTTATATGTATAGGAAAACTACATTTTTTAGATCAATATTTTTGACATTATATTATTGTATCACTTTTTTTAGGGCTTCGGTATATTTTCAGTGAACCGCGGGGAACACTTTCTTCACACCTTTGCTGATACATCTAGCCTTTGCTGTGGTGCGTCTCTTCTCTCTATGAAAATCTCAACTGCAAGTTGCTCTGCCTTCCATGACCTCTTGGGGCCTGAGTTTTGCTGTCCTCCTTTCGGTGCAGTGGTGCAGTTGAGATTTTCATCGAGAGAAGAGACGCACCACAGCGATTATGAGTTTTGCCACCACTGCGCCAACAGGAGGACTGCCAAGCCTGTAGTGCGTTAGACCGTCGGATTATAAGTTTAACCATGGTGGGCTGGCCGTGCTGTGGCGGTCTCACAGAAGTGGTCTGCAAGGTTCAATGGAGAGACTTAACAGCAGTCCGCCGCTGTGACAGTGCCTGCAGCACTTTCCTGCCTGATGTGGCATATGCACCATGTCGTGCATGCCACACTGTGCAGGAATGGGGTTTCAATTCCAGGAGCACACAACATGTGCCCCCCCATGTAACCCCAGGCCTAGGAGTGGCAGGGGGCCTTGTTAGGGCCCCAATCGTTACCTCTCCACCACCCTTTTCATGGCGGGCTCACTGCCATGAATTGGGCTATGGACAAGCAACTATCAATATGCTCAACGGTGCCGCAGCAGCACTGCAGCATATTGTTGCCCCTGTCTGCTGCACCACCACCGCAGGGTCCTCGATCCCAGAGGAGACGGTAGTCCTGTGGTGGTCTCACCGCCACACTCACAATACTGTGGGTGGACCCACAGTGGTGGTAGTAGTCGGACCACTGCCGTGAGTACAGCAGTCCTGAGGACCACCGTACTCATAATAAGCCCCTTGGTGTAGCGCATAGGAATAGGTATTAGGAATTTAAATTTTAACTGACATTTTAAAACGTTCATTTTATTCTTGTTACATATAACGTGTCCCCTTCCTGTTTTTTTATAATATTCTTGTAGTTGTTCCAGACGTACAGTGAAACAGATTATTCCTGTAGTCATGAATTCTTTTTAATTAAAAGTGTTCATTCTTCTTAGTACATTGTGTGTGATATGGTGAGTGATGAAATAAGGTTTGTTTCTGTTTCTATGGTGCCCCTGATCCATTTATGGGAATTTTAGTAACTCAAAAGCAATGCTTCTATTTTAATTACACATGAAATAGTGTTTTGCTGAACTACAATAATCTGTCTTTCACATTCCTCCCTGGTGTATTGAACCGAGCCCACTCGTGTCTCCCATGGGTGGGAAAGCACACCTTGTAGAGCTACATGAAAGCCATAACTTACGCAACTAGTCTACCACAGGATTTCTTTTTTCTTTCTCTCTTTTTTTAATTTATTAACAGAGGGTAACGATAAAGAAAACACAGTATTAAATGCATACAGATATCAAAGAAAATGATGACACAAAAAAAGGAGAAAAACAACACCAGCTAAATTAAAATTACAGAAAAATAATTCATTGAACAGAGAGCATAATTAAGCCACAATGAACTCCATGTAATACTGATTATAAATTAAAACAGAGACCCCCAGATTGCATTACATTTGACTACAGAGCGAATGCCCCTTGATTTAGCCAGTGCTTGTTCCATATCGTACGTCTGTCTTACTAACAACCACCAATCAGTGACAGAAGGGGGTTTTGATGAGATCCAAACACGAGCAGTTGTTAGTCTTGAGGAAACCAATAAAATAGCAAGTAAGCCATTAGATTTGGAGCTCAAATTCCTACAACCCATCATGATTTCCATAGTCGTAAGAGGTAATTCCATCCCCATCTTCTGAGACAGTACTTGACCGACCTTCTGCCAAAATATTGACAATTCTGGACACGTTACAAACATGTGTTTTATGTCGGCTGCATACAGATCACACCTTGGGCATTTTGTCAGATTACTGACTAAGTTGTTAGATGACCACTTAGCAATTCTTTCTAGCGTATAATATTGTAGACATATTGTACGATGTTGCTGCAGTCGCAAATTAGTAGAATGCACTACCTTATCTATAGTGCTAAGAGCTTACGATATGGTAATAGCTGTAACCGGCGTCCCCAGGACCTTACTCCAACGATCAGCTAATCTCACACAGTCATCTGATCTACAAGTACTTAAAGATTTATACACCCTGCTGATCAAAGACTTTATATTTACATCATGTAGACAATCCCAGATGTCAGAACAAGACATATTCGTCAAATTTAAATGCCATAAAAAATAATCCCGGATCTGATAGTACTTAAACAGCATATGATCAGATAGTTTATGCTGTATTTGTAGTCCCTCAAAAAAACAAAGCCACTGTAATCATACAGATTCCCTAAGCAGACAACACCACAACTAGCCCAGCATTTGCCCACAGCATCATGGAATATCTCCGGCAGGCCAGGATTATACCAAAGGGGGAATTTATCATGAAAAAGCGATATATTGCACCTGAGAGAAATAGCACGTCAGATGAATATGCTATCTCGTACAGCCTTGAACTTAACCTTTTTGAAATATTTTGGGTCATTAATTCTAGAAAGAAACATATTGCTCTCCTCTCCCAACATGAACTTGTGACAAAAAATAGTGCAAGCAGGATTAATGAGACTACGAAGACGGCCCAAAAGAGCTGACCAAAAATAAATTTTAGGGTCAGGCACGGATCACTGACATAATATCGACTACAAAAATATAGACTTACAAAAATATCGATGCCAAAATATAGAATACCAAAATATCGACTCCCTATCTCCAAACAGGAAAGTACAAAAATATAGAATCCAAAATATCGTTGTAAATAATATAGTTAGTCAAAATATCGAATTTTTAAAATGTTTTAAAAGTAATGTAAAATTAATGAAATAATACATATAATTAACTGACACATACTTAAATATACTTAAATAACATTAAAATTTATAAATAATTAATGTAAGTTAAAAAAATAATTAATACATATATATTAACGTAATATTTATTAAAAATATTCAATATTTTCTGCGTAGGATAGCGGGCGGGTAAAATTTACTATTACCACTCCAGTAAGTGCAATAGTAGGGAATGCGTTGGATAGCGGGAGGGTAAAAATTACTATTCCCACTCCAGAGAATGCAACAGTAGGTAAAGCGTTGGATAGCGGGAGAGTAAAAATTACTATTCCCACTCCAGAGAGTGCAATAATAGGGAAATCATTGGATAGCGTAGGGGTAAAAATGACTATTCCCACTCCAAAGTGCAACAGTAGGGAAAGCGTTGGATAGCGTAGGGGTAAATATTACTATTCCCACTCCAGAGAGTGCAACAGTAGGAAAAGCATTGGATAGCGTAGGGATAAAAATTACTATTCCCACTCCAGAAAGTGCAACAGTAGGGAAAGCGTTGGATAGCGGGAGTGTCAAATTTACTATTCCCACTCCAGAGAATGCAACAGTAGGGAAAGCGTTGGATAGCGGGAGGGTAAAAATTACTATTCCCACTCCAGAGAATGCAACAGTACGGAAAGTGTTGGATAGCGGGAGGGAAAAAATTACTATTCCCACTCCAGAGAGTGCAATAATGGGGAAAGTATTGGATAGCGTAGGGGTAAAAATTACTATTCCCACTCCAGAGAGTGCAACAGTAGGGAAAGTGTTGGATAGCGGGAGAGTAAAATTTACTATTCCCACTCCAGTGAGTGCAACAGTAGGGAAAGCGTTGGATAGCGTAGGGGTAAAAATTACTATTCCCACTCCAGTGAGTGCAACAGTAGGGAAAGCATTGGATAGCGTAGGGGTAAAAATTACTATTCCCACTCCAGAGAGTGCAACAGTAGGGAAATCGTTGGATAGCGTAGGAATAAAAATTACTATTCCCACTCCAGAGAGTGCAACAGTAGGGAAAGCGTTGGATAGCGGGAGTTCAAAATGTACTATTCCCACTCCAGTGATTACAACAGTAGAGAAAACGTCAAATGGCGTAGGGGTAAAAATTACTATTCCCACTCCAAAGAGTGCAACAGTAGGGAAAGCGTTGGATAGCGTAGGGATAAAAATTACTATTCCCACTCCAGAGAGTGCAACAGTAGAGAAAGCGTTGGATAGCGGGAGGGTAAAATTTACTATTCCCACTCCAGTGTGTGCAACAGTAGGGAAAGCGTTGGATAGCGTAGGGGTAAAAATTACTATTCCCACTCCAGAGAGTGCAACAGTAGGAAAAGCATTGGATAGCGTAGGGATACAAATTACTATTCCCACTCCAGAGAGTGCAACAGTAGGGAAAGCGTTGGATAGCGGTAGGGTAAAAATTACTATTCCCACTCCAGAGAGTGCAACAGTAGGGGAAAGCGTTGGATAGCGGTAGGGTAAAAATTACTATTCCCACTCCAGAGAGTGCAATAATAGGGAAAGCATTGGATAGCGTAGGGGTAAAAATTACTATTCCCACTCAAGTAAGTGCAAAAGTAGGGAAAATAATAAATTAATATTTTGTTAAAAATGTATCAATTATTAATACCAAAACAAGTATTACAATTAATTACCAATCACACAAGATTTAATAATTGATTATTTATAAATACCAATATATTTTTGTTTAATTAATTACCTATTAATAATTAATTAACAACCATTAATAAATTCTAATAATACCAATTAATCATTAATTAATAATATATTGATTAACGATATACCCAAATTATTTGAATAATTATTTTTTTACAATTATATTACTTCCCACAATATTCCCCTATAAACACACTACCCACTACAAATATTAAATGAATACAATTAACATAATTATCAATTAAACAATTAATACAAATTAATTACCAATTAATACAAATTATTTACCAATTAATAATTAATCAACAACCAATTAATTTTCAATACCAATTATTAATTAACTAATAACAATTAAATTACTTCCCACCCTATTCCCCTATAAACCCACAACCCGCTACAGAAGTAAAACGCAAAATTAAATTAAAAATAATTAATAATTCCTATAAATTATTATTTAATGTACTATAATTAAATTACTTCCCACCCTACTCCCCTATAAACCCACAACCCGCTACGGAATTAAATTACACAAAAATAAAATAACATAAAATTCATTACTTTAAAAATATTCTAACATACATTACAATATTAATACATACTTTTAACACATATACTAACACTTAAAACACTATAAAAAATTCGACATTTTTAACAACTATATTATGACTGTCGATATTACTTACTTCTATATTATTGCAATCGATATTTCTTACCTGTTTTTCGATATTCTTCACCACTATATTTTGGCAATTCGATATTTTGTCCATTCTATATTTAAAACTCGATATTCTGTCCACTCGATATATTTTTTTCGATATTATGTCTATTTACCCAGGAAGCTCAAGACCGCCTTGACTAAAAGGAAGTTTTAACAAATCTATTGCTCGTCACTCTTTTCTGTAACCCCATGTAAAACTGCTTAACGTTCCCTCTAATCGCTTAAAAAATGAATTAGGAACTCGTAGTGGAATGGAACGGAACAGATAAAGGAATTTGGGCAGAATCTTCATTTTTATAATGTTACTTCGCCCAATAATACCTAAGGGCAGCTTATACCCATTCTTTAGTGACTTAGCTGTCTCTTTCAGCAGTACTTCATAGTTTAGAGAAAATATCCTGTCTATCTCTGCTGACATCCTGAACCCCAAATAAGTAGCAACAGAACATACCCCATGCATTAAAACTAGAGGTTTATAATTAAGAAGAACTTGGGTCGTATTGACGTTTAATTTATAACCCGAATATGAACCAAACCCACCATCTTCTTCCTCTATCACTTTGAATGCATCCCCAGGTTCCGTTGAGAAAACCGCAATATCATCTGCGTATGCAATAACCTTGAGAGAGTTCACTTCTGACGTAAAAGAACAGATTATGGGAGTACTTTGAAAAACAGAGATAAATGGCTCTATCAATAAAGCGAATAACAAAGGTGAAAGGGGGCATCCCTGATGGGTGCCACAGAGGATCGGCAAGATAGGAGACTGCAACCCTGAATATACTAATTTAGCGCAGGGCTTATCATGTAAGGCTTGTACCCATTTCTTAAATTGGCCCTTGATTCCAAATGCTGAAAGTGTGGCCGAAAGGAAGTCCCACCCCACTCGATCAAATGCTTTTTCAGCGTCTAGCAAAATCATACCGAGTGGGGTCGACCTTGTAGTTGCCACATCAAATGGGGGCTTGGGGGTGGCATTCGAAGAATGTCCACCCCCGGGCAGCTTCGGGCTTGTGGTATCGCCCAGGGCCGAGCACGTGCAGGCAGGGAGCCTGCTTTAGAACGCTGGCGTTCAAACGCCGAGTTCTAATTATTGGCAGTTGGGGGTCCAGGAGCAGGTAGGCAGGAGGCGCGCTCGTGTTTCGTGCCTCTTGTGTGATTTATTGGGTCTCTGGCAGGCTGCTAATTAGTCTTTTATGATGGCTGAAGCTGCGGAGAGAGGCAGGGAAGCCCTTAGAACATTGTGCCAGGCAGGGAGGGAGGATTTATTGGCCCCCTGGTGTCCTGAATCAGGCTTGGACTGGGTTAACACTTAAGAAGAGGGCTTCCTCTGAGGGAGTGTCTGCTGCAGTTATTGCCTGCACATTATCGGACAGCTCCCCTGAAGTTTTTTCTGTGGAAAATTCAAAGTCTTTGAAGAAATTATCTAGGGAGGCTCCCCTTCTTACCTCTTTTCAGCAGTCAGCTCCTACTGTTGTGGTAAAAAGCAGGGGGAGGGCTCGCACACGCTCAGTGAGGGGTAGAGGGGCAAGGAAACCTGCCTTTCTTAAAGGGATATCCAAGGTCTCTGAAGTTGTGGAAACTGTTAGTAATGAGGCATTGGCGCCATCTAGCGGCGATGCACAGTTTCGCGATTCTGGCAATGGTGAACACATGTTTTCTGGTAAATCGCCTATAAAACGCGATATTCCTATTTTTAATAAGAAAATGCTATACTCAGCGGATGGTAATTCTGTTTCCGGTGACCGGTTTCTTACTCCTGTTAGGTCTTAAGATAACATTAATTTGTCAGCGGAGTTTTCAAGTTTGCCAATTGTTCCCATTGGAAGGGCTGAAGAGAATATGGCTTCTAGAGTATCTTCAGATTTGCCTTCTTTTGATTTTCCGGTCAGGGAATTAAATAAGGATTTTTTGTCTGTTTCTGTTGTTGGCGGAGCAGACGTTAGCCGTTTTAGGTCAGCGAGTGAGCCTCCTGCCGCAGGGGGATGGGTTTGGGTGTGGGGGGGAAATAAAGGCAGTTCTGCGGTGCCTGAACGTCACCGCTCTGCGAGTAATAGCGACTCGCAGGCCAACTCTGCGTCCAGATTGCAGAAGGGCATCAGGTGTGGCGAGTTTCCAGCGTCTTGCTCACCTTTTCACGCGGTGCCTGAAAATTTTCAAAGACCCCCTCAGTCTGCAAGTACTAGCGGATTGCAGGCTGACATTCCTACAAGCCTGCGCAAGGGCAGCGGGCGCGGCGAACAACCATTGAGCAAGTTTCAGGCGTCTTGCTCGCCTTTTTCCACGCAAGAAACATCTGTTAAAGAGATTTTTCCAAATTCCTTACCTGATTATAGGCTTCCACAGTTTAAAAAAGCAGTGAATTGGAGGGTTTTCGATGGTGGTGTTGGGGATGGGGCTAGGCCTTCAGGTAGTGGCGTCGAGCAGAATTATTATGACAATGGGGATAACAACTTATCTGACCTGGAGGAGGGTGAAATCCCCCATCAATAGAACCTTTCTAATGACTGTTTTCCTTCCAAACAGGGGGGGCTTGTTAATCAGTTTTCTCGAGCTGATCTTTTACAGACACAAGAATCCGAGAGGAACTGGAAGTGGCTAGAGCGTTTTTCCAAGGCCTCGGAAGGAATCCAGACGAGGAAGCGCGCAGCTTTGGACAAGCCCCTTCAAACAGGTGGGCAAGTTAGCGATGCTTGTTCTTTATTTGATGTTAAAAAGCGTAGGGAAGTAGCAGTTCCGGAGTCAGTCACAGGTGATAAGGTCTGTTGTCATTGTAAATTTGCGAGTTCACCGGGACAGGTATCCCCTAAAACAGATGCGGTTGCAGCTAAGGTACCTGTTTCAGTTTCGCAACAGGAAAAGAATACCAAAGACAAAGGTACAGGTTTAAAGAGGTTGCCTTATATGGGGTTGTCCATGTCCCTGGGGTCACATTTAACTAAACGTACTAAAGAAAAGATTTGGAGCGGGGAGTTTGTAGACGTTTTTAAACTACTACATCGGGAGCTTCAATCTAAAGAGGGTTCAAAGGAGAAGGCATGGGAGCTAGCGAGAAGACCCAGGGTTCCCACTAATATTGATTCCTGGACCTCTGCCTTTTTGATTTTCGCAAGCGTTTACTGTGAAAAGTTCCCGGACCGTTCAGTCTCTCTTTTAAAATATATGGATACTATTAGAAAGGCGCATGCAGAATTTGGGGGCTTTGCACGGTTACACTATGATGAGGAGTTTCAAGCTCGTTTAGTGTTAATTCCAGAAAAACCCTGGGGTGAGGTAGATAACGAGTTGTGGGTCCAGTGGATGTATCCCCAAAGGCCTCCTCCTGCATTACATACAGCAAGCGGTTTGGCGATTACCCCACGGCCCTTTCTTAATAGACCCACTCTGGGAGGGGTGGGGTCATGGGCTAAAAACACAGCTTTCACCACGGGGGCGTGCTATAATTTCAACAGGGGTTTCTGTCAAAAGTATCCATGCAAATATAGGCACGAATGTTCAAAGTGCGGTGGTAAGCATGCCGTGTTGCAAAGTTTTAGAGAACAAAACCCCAGCTTCTAAACAGGTCAGGGCAGAGGGAGAGGAGTCCCTGTCCAGCCTCCTTTCAAAGGCGGTTGGGCCAATTGACATTCCCAATTTATGTAAGTGGCTAAAATTTTACCCTCTCAGGGAGAAAGCTTTAAAGTTAGATTGGGGGTTTAAGGAAGGTTTCAAACTCGGTTATCAAGGTCCTAGGCAATGTATGTTTGCACAAAATTTAAAATCTGCAAAGCAGTTTCCTCAAGTTATTGTTAACAAATTAGTCTCTGAAATTGCTGAAGGTAGAATAGCCGGCCCCTTCTTTTCCTAGCCCCTTCCCAATCTTATTGTTTCTCCTTTAGGAGTGGTTCCCAGGAAAACGGAGGGAGAATTCCGTATGATTCAACATTTGTCTTGGCCTCAAGGACTGTCAGTAAATGATTTTATAGCTAAAGAAGATACTGTAGTGCAGTTTTCTTCTGTGGACGTAGCTCTGGATTTAGTTGAAAAGGCCGGCTCAGGAGCGGAGTTGGCAAAGTGTGACATTAAGTCAGCTTTCAGACTGCTTCCAGTGCATCCTCAAGATTTTGAGTTGCTAGGGATTCATTTTCAAGGTCAATTCTTTGTTGACAAAGTGTTACCTATGGGATGTGCAGTTTCCTGCCAACTTTTTGAAGATTTCAGTTCTTTCCTACAATGGCTTTTTTCATTCAGGTCCGGCTACATGCAAGTGTCGCATTATTTGGATGATTTTCTTTTTGTGGGTAGAAAGGGCTCTCGTTCATGTGGCAAGGCCCTCCAATTTTTCCAATCTGTGACTCAGAAATGAGGCGTTCCCTTGGCGGCAGAAAAAACAGAGGGACCAGAGACTTGTCTAATATTTCTAGGCATAGAAATTAATACTGAAAAGATGGAAGCTAGGTTACCATAAGGCAAGGTGCAAGAAATTGTACAGTTGCTCAATTATGCTAAGGCGGCGAAAAAACGGACTCTATTTGAGATGCAACGGTTGTTGGGTCATTTGAATTTTGCCTGCAGAGTAGTGAAGGCCAGGAGATCATTCTGTAGGAGGTTGGGTTTTGCTATGCTGTTGCGTCATTACCTCATCATAGGGTCAGGGTATCTCTTCACATGAGAGCAGACTTTGAGGTCTGGTTGATTTTCCTGGACAGTTTTAATGGTGTTCCTATTAGGTCCATGGGCGACCAGTTTTTATGGTCTATACAGATATTCTCCTATGCTTCAGGATCTAACGGTTTTGGACTTTTCTGTGATGGCAAATGGTGTGCTGAGCAGTGGCCTCCGCACTGGTTTAGTGAGAAGCGCAGTATTGTGTTTTTTGAATTTTTTCCCTTGATAGTAGCACTGTCAGTCTGGGGTAAGTTTCTAGCTCACAAATCTGTTCTCTTTCATGTCGATAACAGGACCGTGGTCGATCTGGTCAGTGGTCAGAAGGCAAGAGACAAACGCCTGCTCCAGTTATTGCAGAATTTCATACTGAGTTGCTTGTTGTTGAATATAACTTTTAGAGTGAAGCATATTCCTGGAATAGACAATACTATAGCTGATGCGTTATCTCGTTCCCAGTGGCGGAGATTCCGTGGTTTGGCACCCACAGCGGATGCAGAAAAGACTCCAATTCCTCAGGAGTTATGCTGCTGGTGGACGGACGATTAGGAAGTTGGTGGAGCAATCTCTGGCTATCGGCACACGCTTAGCGTACAGGAGGGCATGGGCGGAATTTCTACAGTCAGGAGCGGCTTGTCATAGCAATGATCATACAGGCCTTTTACTACGCAATGATGACATTCTCCGTTTTGTGTTGAGCAACATTGATAAGGGCATTACAGCTGCTACCATTGCAGGAAAGCTATCAGAATATCCTTTTACGGAAAATGTTTTGTGGGATATGACCCGTCTTCGGGAGAGTTGGGTAGAAGGATTTTGTCAGGATGGTCCAAGGTTAAGAAACGTAGTACAGTACAGCGCAAGCCTATATCTCTAAATTTATTGGAAAGGATAACAACGTTGCCTACACTTTGCTTTTCCAAGTTTGAAGCGGCGCTCTTTACACTTTGCATGTTATGACTATTTTTTGGCGCCTTTAGAGTATCTGAACTTTTGGGTAAACCTTTTATTCAGGGTCTCAGATATTCAAATGTCTCTATGTCTGCAGATTCACTAAAAATGTATTTAGAATCATTCAAAACAGACCAAAGAGGAAAGGGGGCTACAGTGGTGTTGTGGAAATTTAGTGGTCCGCTATGCCCATGGTTTGCCTGGTTAAAATTTCAAGAATTTCCTCATTATCCTAACAGCAGCTGCATTTTTCAACACCAGGATGGCTCTCAGCTGACTGCTTCTCAGCTTTTGGCCGTACTGAGGAAATCGTTGTTGTCATTAGGGTTAAACCCTTTTGAGTTTGGAACACATTCATTTCGTATAGGAGCTGCTTCAGAGGCTGCCAGAAAGGGCTGCTCTTTACAACAGCTGCGTAGGCTAGGCTGTTGGTCATCTAATTGTTGTTTGAAATATGTTAGAGATTTTAATGAATGTTAAACATCCATTTCGCTGTTGCTAATATGTATCTCTTTCCAGGTCACCACTTACCTTCATCAACCTCCATGGCGAATGTGTGGATTGTAGGACACTCTGGCGCCGATCACGATCCTGTAAAAACCGGGTACGAACCGTCGGACGGAGCAAAACCTCCGTCCGACGCGTACCCGGTCGTCAAAATCTACCAACATGGAATTACGATTCGCACGGAAACACCATTTCCGTACGATTCGTAAAAAAGCCCGACCGAACAAAATAAACCTACAAATGCGATCCGGGAAAGCGCCGACCTGACGTCGGGACGCTCGCAGCCAGCCATTCACGACCCAGGAATTACGATTCGCACCGACGTCATCCCGCACGGTGAATATTTTCCGGCTGCCAAAAACTGCCGGGAAAGCAGGACGACGCGAACAAGGACCACCAGTACGCGACGGACAGACAGGACGACGCGAACAAGGAGGACCAGTACGCGACAGGACGACGCGAACAAGGAGGACCAGTACGCGATGGACAGACAGGACGACGCGATCAAGGAGGACCAGTACGCGACGGACACACAGGACGACGCAAACAAGGAGGACCGGTACGCGACGGACAGACATGGACCCGAACCTACGTGACATCCCGGCCCTCATAGCAGTCGACCTCCTCTACAGCTTCCGACGCAGACGCCGCAGAAGGTCAGAATAACTAAGGGAGGGGGGAAAGTGGGGTGGGGTGGGGGTGGCAGGACCAGGCCAGGCCACAAAACCCCCACCAAAGTCACACACCACACATGCCCAGGACATACCTGACACCCATGCCCTGGTCACTACGAGGGGGTGGGGGCGTGTCCAGCTAAGCCAGCGACCGCCACAACGGAAGTCCGTCACCACGCGAACCGGCAACACAACCAGACCGGTACATCCCGTACCCACGCCTGAGGAGCGTGGGTACGAGACGTACCACGCCCACACCCACGTCACCCCAACAATGGCGGGACGGATCGTACCCACGTGGCAAAGGCCTGGGTACGGCCCGCACAAGCATCACATAGCGTGGGGACGGATATGTATGGATCCTACCCCCACCCGCGTACGTATGGAGCGTACCCCCACCCCCACCAGTGTAAGTATGACACGTACCCCCACCCCCGTATGCATGGAGCGTACCCCCACCCCAACAGTGTAAGTACGACCCGTACCCACCCGCGTACGTATGGAGCGTACCCTCACCCCAACAGTGTAAGTACGACTCGTACCCTCACCCGCGTATGCATGGAGCGTACCCCCACCCCAACAGTGTAAGTACGACTCGTACCCTCACCCGCGGACGTACGGACCGTACCCCCACCCCACCAGTGTAAGTACGACTCGTACCCTCACCCGCGTATGCATGGAGCCTACCCCCACCCCACCAGTGTAAGTACGACTCGTACCCTCACCCGCGTATGCATGAAGCGTAGCCCCACCCCAACAGTGTAAGTACGACTCGTACCCTCACCCGCGTATGCATGGAGCGTACCCCCACCCCAACAGTGTAAGTACGACTCGTACCCTCACCCGCGCACGTACGGACCGTACCCCCACCCCACCAGTGTAAGTACGACTCGTACCCTCACCCGCGTATGCATGGAGCCTACCCCCACCCCACCAGTGTATGTACGACTCGTACCCTCACCCGCGTATGCATGGAGCGTACCCCCACCCCAACAGTGTAAGTACGACTCGTACCCTCACCCCGTATGCATGGAGCGTTCCCCCACCCCAACAGTGTAAGTACGACCCGTACCCACCCGCATACGTATGGAGCGTACCCCCACCCCAACAGTGGAAGTACGACCCGTACCCACACCCGCGTACGTATGGAGCGTACCCCCACCCCAACAGTGTAAGTACGACCCGTACCCACTCGCGTACGTATGGAGCGTACCCCCACCCCAACAGTGTAAGTACGACCCGTACCCACACCCGCGTACGTATGGAGCGTACCCCCACCCCAACAGTGTAAGTACGACCCGTACCCACCCGCGTACGTATGGAGCGTACCCCCACCCCAAGTAAGACACGTACCCTCACCTCGAATGCATGGAGCGTAGCCCCACCCCAACAGTGTAAGTATGACACGTACCCCCACCTCGAATGCATGGAGCGTACCCACATCCGTGTATGTCATGAGCGTACATATTGTGAAATTGGACAGGTGGGTGCAGAGTCCTCCCAGCAGTGCCCTGAGACAGGAGGGGTGGGTGCCTATCACTCCCAGCAGTGCCCTGAGACAGGAGGGGTGGGTGTGGAGTCCTCCCAGCAGTGCCCTGAGACAGGAGGGGTGGGTGCCTATCACTACCAGCAGTGCGCTGAGACAGGAGGGGTGTGTGCAGAGTCCTCCCAGCAGTGCCCTGAGACAGGAGGGGTGGGTGCAGAGTCCTCCCAGCAGTGCCCTTAGACAGGAGGGGTGGTTGCCTATCACTCCCAGCAGTGTCCTGAGACAGGAGGGGTGGGTGTGGAGTCCTCCCAGCAGTGCCCTGAGACAGGAGGGGTGGGTGCCTATCACTCCCAGCAGTGCCCTGAGACAGGAGGGGTGGGTGTGGAGTCCTCCCAGCAGTGCCCTGAGACAGGAGGGGTGAGTGCCTATCACTACCAGCAGTGCCCTGAGACAGGAGGGGTGTGTGCAGAGTCCTCCCAGCAGTGCCCTGAGACAGGAGGGGTGGGTGCAGAGTCCTCCCAGCAGTGCCCTTAGACAGGAGGGGTGGGTGCCTATCACTCCCAGCAGTGCCCTGAGACAGGAGGGGTGGGTGTGGAGTCCTCCCAGCAGTGCCCTGAGACAGGAGGGGTGGGTGCCTATCACTCCCAGCAGTGCCCTGAGACAGGAGGGGTGGGTGTGGAGTCCTCCCAGCAGTGCCCTTAGACAGGAGGGGTGGGTGCCTATCACTACCAGCAGTGCCCTGAGACAGGAGGGGTGTGTGCAGAGTCCTCCCAGCAGTGCCCTGAGACAGGAGGGGTGGGTGCAGAGTCCTCCCAGCAGTGCCCTTAGACAGGAGGGGTGGGTGCCTATCACTCCCAGCAGTGCCCTGAGACAGGAGGGGTGGGTGTGGAGTCCTCCCAGCAGTGCCCTGAGACAGGAGGGGTGTGTGCCTATCACTCCCAGCAGTGCCCTGAGACAGGAGGGGTGGGTGTGGAGTCCCCCCAGCAGTGCCCTGAGACAGGAGGGGTGTAACACATGTGTGTGAGGCTGGAAGTACACACATGCATACTGCCTACAAGGGAACATGTCCCCATGAACTCATGTCAACAGACTCCATACACAAGTACAGTGATCACCAAGGATGCCACGAATGTTGCAGGTGGAGACATGGCCCTGCATGCATGGCCAAAGTAGAAGGGCACTGTCACACACACAGCTCATGTAGACACAGCTCTGCGCTAAATATTGGGAACACCCTGCAGGGAAGATATCAGGGTACACAGAGGAAGGAATACACCCTGGGACAATTGCACCATGCAGTAACTGCTTACATGAACAAAGAAAGTTAGCTAACACCTTGTGATGGCACACAGATCCCAGGGTCCCCCCAATGAGCAACACACTACTACATATCCCACACACCCAACACATAAACACCACCCAAAACCATGTAACAGCCCCACCAACACCAATACCAGCATAGCAGTAGTGTTATAATGAAAAAAATAATGAAGCTTTATTCAGCATGAGCACAATGTCCATGGATCGCAGGCAGTGCAATATTCACAAAGCCCATAGGGCAGTCAATGAGTCTCAGCTGGATGGGGGACACAGTGGGATGCGTGTCCCCTACCTTGCCTGCACAGTTACATGCCTTCGTCTTCCACAGGGGTGAGGGCATCATGGGGGGGGGGAGCACCAGACACCGCAGGGACATCAGGGCAAAGGGGAGGCGTTGTGGGTGCAGGGATGGAGGACTCCACCACAGGGGGTGGGGCAGGGCCAAAGGCGGAGGCCAGGATGGCACTACACACCTTTGCAAGGTCCTCCAGGGATTCCCCTGCACCCGAAGGATCCACAGGCCCCAAGGAGGGGGGGGGGTCAGAGGGATGGGTCGCAGCGCCACCGGGGGAGGGTGTAGACAGGGGGGGAGAATCAACCACCCTGACCGAGGACTTCCTTGACCGCTTGCGTGGTGGTGTCACTGTGGGGCTCAGGGACAGAGCGGCCATGAAGGAGTCCTTGGGGGAGATGTGGCCAGGAGAGCTGAGGGGAGGGGATTTGGAGGGAGTGGACTGGGTGGAATGCGGACTCCCACTATGGCTGCGTGTCACACGTTTGCCCCCCGACCCAGTGGGTGTGCCTACCTCACCCTGTGTGTGCGTGTCAGGAGGAGTGCGGTGGACCTTCCCTGCTGGTGTGGTGCCTGTGTCTGTTGATGTGGGTGCATGCCGACGTCTGGGTGTACGTGGGACAGGCATGGGAGTGGGAAGTGTGGATGGGGCAGGGGTAGGTGGGGGGAGGTCGCGCTGCAGGAGACCCACTGCTGCAGTCAGTGTGGAGTCTATGGACCTCAGCAAGTTGCGTTGGCCAGCCTGCGATGAATGAATGCCCTCCAAGTATGCCTCGATGTTGGTGAGGGTTTGGCCGTGGGCATGGAGGACATTAAGGATCGCAGCCTGACCAACCTGCAGCTGCCGCTGGATGTCCACTGACTCGGCATTGGCGGCAGCAGTGGAGACAGGGGCAGGGGGTGCGGTGCCTGGCATGAAGGAGACATGCGGTGACCGGGCACGCTGGGAAGGGACACGAGCAAGTGGGAGGCGGCTGATGGGAACTGAGGGGGCGGTGCGAGGTGTTGTTCCGCTGTCAGCTGCTGGTGCAGCCTCCGCCCACTCGGAGACATCCTCCTCGGACCTGTCAGCTTCGTATTCTGACATGCCAGTCGACAGGTCCTCGGCCGCACTCTCCTCCGCCTCTGTCCCACTCGATGTGCCAGCCCCGATGTCACGGCTGGCACTGGTGCTCGGTCCCTCCGCCTGGTCTGTGTCCATGTCTCCCTCTGTGTCCCCCGACGATGCTGTGGGCAGGGTGGAGAGACAGAAATTAATCAGACACCTGTACACATCTGTCACATGAGTCCAATCTACATAGGTTACATTGCATAGCCTGAAAAGGAAGATCCCTAACATCTACTAAACAAGGTACCGATGTAGGGCACAGTTGGTTGAGCCACCATGCCACTGAAATACCATGGAGAGCATGAGACAATAGCAAAAGACAGGAAACGGAGTCTGACATAGCACCCAGGCCCTGGGGACAATCCAGCACTGCATCTGCACCACACAGCGTTGGCGAAAATAGGGATGACCAGGGACCATATCCATGAACTTGAGACACATGCTGCATAGGTAATGCTGAAAACATGCCCAACATGACTGGGTCACTGCACCTTGCGTGTGTGTCCAGACAAACATCACACACTGCCCAGACCCAGCAAGTAGAAATCAGGATTTGACATATAGGCTTTGCCCGCACCAACCACCCCCTACACGAGGCAAATTGTTGAGACACAGGTGGCACCAACATCTCATAGTCTGGGTGATAAACACAGGGGCAGGCAAAATGCAAGATTGGACGCCAAACACCCAAGGTGCACCTGTACAAATAATGAGGTACCAGTGCCCATCCTCAGATGAGTATAACAAGACACACAGGCACTGGCAACTGTGAGTATGAAGAAGGACATTCAGGTCAGGCTGCACAGTGGACACCTGTACAAAATTGCACGTCAATATACATGGTGCCAGGGGACAATGGCACAGAGCACAACCTACGCTGTAGACACTGAGAGTGTCCACGTTTTGTGATGACACATACAACACTGAGGAAAAGGTGCCCCAGGGGACAGTAGTGGCCACGCAACTCCATGCTCCTGAATGGTAATGACTGCAACACACGCCACCATCCCTGCACTATGCGTATCGCACACTCAAGCACATCATGTCACAGGCCACTACATAGGACATGCGCGCTGTCAGGCATGACACTTGAGAGACTAACTCCCATGTCTGGACTCAGCATCAGTGCCAACTGACATGGAACCCACATGCAGTGAACTGGACAGGGCACAGCCAAGGTCCCAAAACCTGTTACACACCACCCCCACACATGATGCCACAGGCATAGTTCTCGTGGACAAAGCGCCAGCCTACATTACCTTGTGAAGGAGTGACTACACACAGACCAGGGAACACATTGCAAGGAGGGGAAGGGTGGCAGGAGCGCAGCGCTATACTGGGGCAAACTGGATCTGCACAGCACCTTTAAACCCTGGCAGTGAATTCATGCTACTGTGCCCTTACAAATGCCGGTGACACACAACAAACACACATGTACCTACCCCCTTCCGGCTGCTGCATCTCCTGTAAGCGCCTCTCCAAGTCTGGAAAGACCACCGGCAGCACACGCCTGTGGAGGTGGCTCAGACGGCGGCGCCCGCGGTTCTTGCGGCTCTCAGGTGAGTCCCCCAGCAGGACCCGTGCAATCCTCCGCGTCCAGCACCGGATATCCTGCCAGTGTTTCCTCACCTGGGACAGGCTCCGCCTCCGACCATCCACACCCCTCACGGCACTGACGGCGGTCAGCCAGATCTGCTCCTTGGCAGTGGCGCCTACCTGTGAGGAAGAACAAGTTACACCACATCAATACACCAGCCACATGTCACAGAGAGACATATGAGAACAAATTAGCTGGTTACAACAAGGCATGTCATGCAGCCAACGCATTGCACCTTTGTCATAGGGACATGATCCTCTGGTGAGGGAAAAAGCAGTACGTGCCATTGTGGGTACACAGGTGGAATGATGGCAATTTCACAATCAATGATCAAGGCTCACACTGTGCATCACACCCACCCCTCCTGTCTCAGGGCACTGCTGGGAGGACTCTGCATCCACCCCTCCTGTCTCAGGGCACTGCTGGTAGTGATAGGCACCCACCCCTCCTGTCTCAGGGCACTGCTGGGAGGACTCCACACCCACCCCTCCTGTCTCAGGGTACTGCTGGGAGGACTCTGCACCCACACCTCCTGTCTCAGGGCACTGCTGGGAGGACTCCACACCCACCCCTCCTGTCTCAGGGCACTGCTGGGAGGACTCTGCACCCACCCCTCCTGTCTCAGGGCACTGCTGGTAGTGATAGGCACCCACCCCTCCTGTCTCAGGGCACTGCTGGTAGTGATAGGCACCCACCCCTCCTGTCCCAGGGCACTGCTGGTAGTGATAGGCACACACCCCTCCTGTCTCATGGCACTGCTGGGAGGACTCTGCACCCACCCCTCCTGTCTCAGGGCACTGCTGGTAGTGAGAGGCACCCACCCCTCCTGTCTCAGGGCACTGCTGTGAGGACTCTGCATCCACCCCTCCTGTCTCAGGGCACTGCTGGTAGTGATAGGCACCCACCCCTCCTGTCTCAGGGCACTGCTGGTAGTGATAGGCACCCACCCCTCCTGTCTCAGGGCACTGCTGGTAGTGATAGGCACACACCCCTCCTGTCTCATGGCACTGCTGGGAGGACTCTGCACACACACCTCCTGTGTCTGGCCAGCACCTCAAAGCAGTCACATGCCACAGGCCACTGACGCCACCTCAGCAGAGTACACAGACACACACAGGCACAGGACATTCACCTGCCATTGCCAAATGCAGATACAAACCTCACTGCACATGTGCCACTAGATCGGGGGGGCTCACAGGTGTGGGGCTGTCTCTGCACGTCAGACACACAGCACTGCTCCCTGCTCACATGAGATGTGCAGGGCATATCCAGGCCTCATGCATCTGGGGTGGTCCACTACACATATGCACCCACACAAATGACATTGGACTTACACACACAGATGTCCAGGGGACAAACACATCATGTGGACACCCTCAGCATAGGTACAGTGGACAAACACACATCTGTAGGCACAGTCAACTGTCACACTGGGGTAACCACAGAATCACAGGAAGACTGTAGTAGCCCCATTCCCTGGAGGATTAGACAGGCACAATGTGTAATGCCACATGCAGTGAATGTCACAGTAAACACAATGCAAGTGAGGAGAGCAGACATGCACCACAGCATGCTCTGGCTGGGAGACATCAGGCATCCCCCCCTGGGACCCCCCCTACAGTACATGGCATGTGTGTCACACCAGGACACAATGGCAGAAGTCACAGTCACAACATAGGGACAGTCTGTGCCAGTGGCCTATGCACTCACCTGATACCCTGGTCGCCCATACAGCATGGGGTACTGTGGGAGGATCACATCCAGCAATGCCATGTTCTCCTCCAGGGTGAATGGCTGTGACCTCTCCACAGCCCTTGACATGGTTCCAGGGAATCAGTAGCAGCAGCTGGGTCGACGAATTCAAAGATGTGCAGGCAAGTACTCCCTCATGGGACCTGGCTGCCTTATATGTGCCTTTCTGCCCTGTCTCATGCACAGGAGTACAGAGTGATTGGTCACTCACATTTGCATCCTATGTTTCCACCAATCCCTTCAAACCTAGCAGTCTGTGTGTACTCTATCGGTTTCATTCTCCTGCATGATCTCAGCTCCACAAACACATTGCAACAAAGTAGATTAATTCCAACTGACTTCTGCTGTGCACCTTCCAGAAGAAATTCGATTTTTGAACTTGGTCTCCATGACAACCAGCATGCATGTAGGCCTTAATACTTGTCCCTCATGTGTCCCCTATGTAATTTGGAGCTTCACACACAGGTATGGTGCGTTCCGGGGCCCTAGGGCACCCCAAATGCATTGCAACGGCCCGTACACGTGTGCCTACGTTCACTATCACTATGGGTGTCCTCGCGTATGCGTACTCGTAGTGATAGGGAGCGTACAGGCGTGTGTACGGCCCGTACCACTATGGGTGTCTGCGTACTCGTAGTGGTACGGGCCGTACACACGCCTGTACGCTCCCTATCACTATGGGTGTCCTCACGTATGCGTACTCGTAGTGATAGGGAGCGTACAGGCGTGTGTACGGCCCGTACCACTACGAGTACGCATACGCGAGGACACCCATAGTGGTACGGGCCGTACACACGCCTGTACGCTCCCTAGCACTATGGGTGTCCTCACGTATGCGTACTCATGGTACGGGCCGTACACATGCCTGTACGCTCGCCATCACGATGGGTACACATACGGCAGCACTCCCATAGTGATATGGGAACGTACACAGGCCCTCTTCGCAGCAGTACAGCGGTTTTCACACATCACAGTGGTGACATGCGGCACACAGGTAGGGATAGGGCGGACATACTTGTCCATGGATGGACATACTTGTCCATGAATGGACATTACTGTCCATTAATTGACATCAAGGCATCGTCTGTGCATCACTACATGTGTGGGGCACAGGTGTGACGGCCTGTGATGTGGAACATTACTCCTGAGTCGAGAAGGCACCAGATGTATGATGAGATGTGTACAGATGTACTGTGTGATGGTGCTATGTGTGCCAGGCATGCCCTTGACTCCTTTGACATGTGTGCATGTCGTACTGCACACTTGGGGTGAGCGGCACTGGCATGGCACGGACACCAACACACGGAAGTGTCCCCTGATGCCCGGTACAGGGGTCATGACACCTGACTTGTCACTACCCACGGTGCACAATTTGACTATGTCATGTATGTGTGGGGGCTTCCCATCAGGTTGATGTTGGAGCACCCTCAAAAGCTGCAGCCGTTGCAGCAACCAACATGTGTCTGTGTGTAGATTGTCAGTGCACACTGTTCCGCACACCATGCCACATGTGGTATCGGATGTGAGGTGCACATGTATGCATGGGACACGGAGTAGCGTGACAAGGACATGTCAGCATCCTCACAAGGAATGTGTGGTGAGTCATGACATGTGCACCTTCATGGCAAGGTGTGTGGGCTGACCTAGTGTAATGTCATGTGACCTGTGGCTCCAGTGTTCCGCTACCAGTCTCTGCAATTGGCATCCTACGGCTGCTGATGTGTGGGCGTATGTCACTCCTGTCTTGCGTCTGGCTGTTCACTTGCACTGGGACACAGCTATTCCCATGGCGTGGTATGGGGAGGTTCTCAATCTCCGTGTGTAGCTGGGTCTTGGTAGGAGTGTCACCTTGCATCCATACGTGTCCTGGCCATGTAGCACATACCTGACTCCCTATGTAGCATGTGTGTATTGACAGATTAACATGTGCTCAGTACACATGATTTGTTGTCGTACTGCACTCACTCTTCCTTGTCACTTCCAAATTACTGCAGAGCGCCGCCTCTTGCCCGACCAATTCCGGACTTGGATGCCATGCAGGAGAATGACAGCATCTGGAGTTGACGGTGAGACTGGCACCACACCTGCAACCGCAGCACAGGTATCCTACGGCACTGACACTCCAGCTGAAGGTAATGGCTGCCCTACATTTTCTTGCCACGGGTACCTTTCAAAATACCATAGCTCATGTTGGTGGCATGTCCCAGAGCATGTTCTGCCGTGTGCTGCATGATTTCTTAGAGGCCATGTTGATTCACCTGGATGAATTCATCAAGTTCCCAACCCCTGAACAGATGACTGAGGTCAAGCGTGGATTCTATGCCCTGGGAGGGATGCCCCATGTCATTGGGTCCATAGATGGGACACATGTAGCTTTGGTACCACCACACGCACGGGAGGTGGCGTACCGCAATCGAAAGCACTACCACTCCATTAATGCCCTTGTGGTGTGTCTGTCGAACATGGTGATTTCACATGTCTGTGCTCGTTTTCCAGGATCAGCACACGATGCCTACATCATGAGGCGTAGCAGGATGCCTGAAATGATGATGCAGCTGCGCAACGAATGGGCAGGTGTTGTTGGTGGGTACAGTCTGTCTGTCCTGTATTTTGCATAACCTACCAGCACGACCGCTTCACCACTTCTAACGATGTCCATGTGCTTCCCATGTAGGGGACGCTGGCTATCCCAACATGCCTTGGCTGCTCACACCTCTCCGCAACCCCATCACGCCGGCCCAGCTCCGCTACAACACCGCCCATGGCCGGACAAGGCGAGTGATCGAGAGGACGTTTGGCCTGCTGAAGAGCCGATTCAGGTGCCTCCACAAGACCGGCGGCGCACTCCCATATGCCCCGGCGAAGGTCTGCAAGATCTTCATGGTCTGCTGCATGCTGCACAACATGGCAGTTGAAAGAGCTGTGCCACTCATCCTGAATCAAAATGACGAGGACCATCCACCCGTGGAGGACGAAGGGCTTGGAAATGGGGCTAGTGATGTGGAGGATGTGGAGCCGCAAGAGGACATCCGGACTCGGCTCATACGCGACTTCTTTGCTTAGTGGTGAGTACCAGTGTCTGAGTGTGCACGCATTGGTCCCCATGTGGCATGTGTTGTGATGTGTGTGTCCACCTGCATGTATGGCACGTGAGTCAGAGGTGTGTGTGGGTGTGTCACTGGAGTGATGGTGGCAGTGATGGTTGTACTTCCCCAGTCATAATTGTGACCTAGCATGTTGTCATCCATACATGTGTCGAGTAAATGCACATGCAAGTGGCTGTGCTTTTTGTGGCTGACTTCTTGTGTGTCTCTCTTCCCCAGGTACTTGCGCATGCCGTCTGCTGCTTGCATTGTTGTGGCACTGCTATTCCTCATGGACATGACATCGTGGGCTGACTCAGCGTTACAGGCACGGACACGTTTGGAAGTCTCCATGGGGTAAGGGATGCATCTGGGGTGTATTGGGTGTGGCAGTTGTTCACGATGTATGCACACTGCCCCTGTCGATGTTTGGTTCCTCTGCAGCCATGTCGCATCCCCATGGGACACGACATGCAGCTGGGTACACCTGAATAGATGGTCTGCCTGGTTGACCGTCATCAGTGATGGGATAGGGGATTGTGATGATGGCATAAATGTGTGTGACACTGCCCTCGGCCACATACGGTTAGCATTGGCTTGACATGGTGTGGGACTTCGACATCAGCGGATCTATGGTGTATGGCAGGCTCTCCGTGTGCAGCTGTGGGTATTTAGCTGTTAGCCGACGCTTGTGTGCCAGTTCCATGGCGAAAACGCATTTGTGCTGCAGAAGGGGGGTGCCAGTGTTGGACCCACATGTTACTCCACATGACGTCTCCATGTGTACTTCGAGTTGCCTCTGCAATCCCGAATACATGACTAATAAAGGTGTCCCTATGCCTCCAAGGTGCCTCTTCTCAGTCAATGTTGGTGTGTTGCCACGGTGCATCCAGCATGTCTGGCATGGTATTCCCTGATTGTGGCTATGTGTCAATGTGTCGAGTAGCAAGATGCAAGCTGTGTGTGGGCTGAGACTGTGTATTGGGCATGATGTCCATGACTGTGTGGGTATTGTGACATGTGCCATCCCCATGCATCCAACTTTGGCCAGGCCCCCATTCTCTGCATCCACCGGACTCAAGCTTGCAGGACATGGTTCTGCCACCTGTCTACACATACCTGGGTGCCCCCCAGGACACTGGACTGGATCCCTGACCTCTGCGCATGACTGTTGCTGTACTCAATGTGTCTGTCAGCACGGTTGTTCGCCAACCCCCTCAGCTGGTTGGGCCCATCACGGGTGTGTATGGTGCTCCATGTCTGTCTTGCCTAATACACTGTGACCCATGTGTCCTGTGCCAGACTCAGGCCCCAGGGTGTGGATGGTTGAAGACAAAAGATGACTCAGGCATGTTTAAACTTTACAAGACACATGTTAGGTAATAATGCTACCAGCAGGCATCTACTCTTCATAGTGTGATTTATTATTGGGGGGGGGGGGACAAAGTGAGGGGCTTTCCGGGATTTTGGAATCCAAAGTTCAGTAGGGGAGTTGGTGTCCTAGCCATTGGAAATCCTCATAGTCCATGCCACAGTCTTTGTCAACATTGGTCAGCCAGTGACCAGCAGGGCCATGTGGCAGAGAATGTCTCTTGATGCTGTGATGCTGTTGCTCCAGTGGGCCAGGTGCCAGGCCAGGTGTCCTGGGAGATGGTGATGTTGCGCCGACCCTCACGGTCCTTTCCGTGGATGACCTGGCCTCCTGCGGGGACCCTCAGCAGCAGGCCGTGACGACATCTGGGATGCTCCGTCGCATGTTTCCTCCTCCTCCTCCTGATCCCTCCCTGTGGGTGGTGATGTTCTCCGCCTTCTGGCACAGGGAGGGTCGGCCATGTTGTCGGCCATCCGACGGAGTGTAGCGTGAATCCCCTGGAATGCCGTCACTTGCTCAGCCTGTCTGTCCTCCATCCTCCGTTGGTGTTGCAGTAGACAGGCATGCAGCTCCGCATGTTGCTGGGCCTGCTGGGCCTTGATCCCCTCGAGTACGGACACAACCTGGGCCATGCCCGTGGTGTCCTGCCTGTATGAGTCCAGGATGTTACGGACATGGGAAAATACCGGATCCCCAGCCAACTGGTCAGGCTCGCGCCTCCGCCGTCCTCCACTCCCACCACCCCTGCCCAATTGCACCTGGCCTGCCCTTGTGGGCACATCGGGTCTCCGGGACTCCTGAGGGGTGGCATTGGCGTTGTCGCCTGCCTCCTCCTGGGTGCCCGGGACACCGTGTCCCTCCTGGCGAGCCTGGCTGCATTGTGGTGTTGGGGCAGGGATCCTGGGTGTCTCCTGGGATGTGGCAGGAGTGGGGGTGGTGGTTGGCACAGTTGTACCTGACACAGGTGCTGCAGGTGGTTGGACACCAGAGGGGCCAGGTCGGTCGGGGTCGTCCACAGAGTGGTGAGAGTGGTCGCTGCCGGTGGGATCGGGCTCCTGCAGATCCGGGTCCTGTGAGGCTTCCCCCCCAGTGTTGGGGGGTGAACCACGACGTTGACCTGTGTGTGAGAGAGACAATGTTAATTTTGGTCCATGCAACATCCATGTTTCATCAGTGTCAAAGTTGGCACTTTTCCTCTTGGAATTGGGATCTGTCTTGCATTCCACTCACAGTGCACTTGTGCATGGGTGTGTCCCTTGTGCACCACTTTTGCCCTTTTCACTATGTGTGGCACGGTCTTACTTGCTGCGTCAAGTGTGACTGCAGTCAGCAGTGGAGTGGGCAGGTGTGGCGAGCCATGCATTGGCGCCTTCCGTGTAGCACTGTACATGTGCACATGGAGTGGATCCACACACTTATATGATCCAGGTAGCTGTCGTTGTGCTCGTGAACAGGTTGTGACATGGCCCTGTGTTTTGCCATGGTGAAGAGGGGGGGTTCTGGGACTGGCCACCCTTGTCTACATGCACGCAGTCTACCTGCTGACGAGCAGACATTCGCACACGCCACACGGCTGATTTGCTCTCCCTGTGTCTCGCTCCCTCTGTGTCCCCCTCTCCCTCCCTCCGTGTGTCAGCCTCCTCCCTCTGTCCGTCTCCCTCCCTCTCTGTCCCCCTCTCCCTCCCTCTCTGTCCCCCTCTCCCTCCCTCTGTGTCCCCCTCTCCCTCCCTCCGTGTGTCAGCCTCCTCCCTCTGTCCGTCTCCCTCCCTCTCTGTCCCCCTCTCCCTCCCTCTGTGTCCCCCTCTCCCTCCCTCTGTGTCCCCCTCTCCCTCCCTCCGTGTGTCAGCCTCCTCCCTCTGTCCGTCTCCCTCCCTCTCTGTCCCCCTCTCCCTCCCTCTCTGTCCCCCTCTCCCTCCCTCTGTGTCCCCCTCTCCCTCCCTCTGTGTCCCCCTCTCCCTCCCTCCGTGTGTCAGCCTCCTCCCTCTGTCCGTCTCCCTCCCTCTCTGTCCCCCTCTCCCTCCCTCTGTGTGTCACCCTCTGTCACCTCAGCCCAGCTTCCTGGGCACACACTGTTAGCAGATCTTTGAGTGGCCCTTGGCTTGTTGATGTGAGTTTGTTTCTGATCTGCAGGCACCCATTGGGTGTGATGTGTGTCTGTGCGCTGCTGCTGTGGTGGTGTGTGCTGCAACTCTTTCACAATGTTGGCTGTTCATCAGCTGCTGTCATGTGCAAAACAGTGCCTTCACCCCATGTGTTGATGCAAGGCGTCCGCCATTTGCTGGCAAGTCATTCCTGTGTTGGGACACACTGTTTGTCTGGCTGTGACCTAGGCCATATGGGCAGAGGGCATTGTTGTCTGCTTCTGAGTTGCACTTAGTGATTTTTGTGGCCAAGCCTCCCGCCATCCGGGTTACCGTGTCATGTGTTGGTGTCTTCTGTGGCCTGTGACTTGACATTGTCCAGCTGGGTGCATGGGGCATGGTGGCAGCAGTGGCATGTGCGTGCTCATGGAGTGTGGTTGAGTCATGCGATGGCTTGTGGTGGTTGCGTGCCTGTTAGTGATTTTGGTTGTGGATGCCGTTCCCCCCATGTGAGGTGCGTTGTTTGTGTACTCACCCGGGTCTCGGAGTCCCTCTAATCCTTCGACTGCCTCCACCGGCAGTATGGCCATCACCCTCTCCTCCCAGGGCTGGTAGTGTACGGGTCTGCGGGAGGGCCCTCCTCCTGTGGCGTTGGCCTGGTCGTGTTCCTCCTGCCTCTTGGCTCGGACCCTCCTCCGCAGATCGTACCACCTGTTCTGGCATTCCTGCCTGGTCCTTCTGGTGTCCGCAACAGCATTCACAGCATCGACGATGGTCTGCCACATGGCTGTTTTTGCTGCCATGCTGGTGTTTCTGACCAATGTTCCAAAGATCTGTGGCTCGACTCTGAGGATTTCATCAACAAGGACCTCCAACTCTCGGTTACTGAACTTTGGATTCTTGGTGGTGGGCATGGTGAGGGGTGTGGGTGTGGATGGTGGGGGGGGTGTGTGGATGTTGGGGAGTGTGTGTGGATGGTTGTGGGTGTGTGTGTGTGAATGTGATGAGGGTGTGTTTGTGAAGGTGGTTGTGTGAAGGTGTGCAAGTGTAAGGTGTGATGAAGCTTGTAGTATGGTGCTGTGGTGTCTGGCAGCAGTGAGTCTGTTGCAAAGGCTCATGGTTTGTGTGTGTGGGCCCTTTTTATTGGTCCATGGGTGGGTGTGGCTGTGTTTGAAGTTTGGGTGGGTGTGTTATAAGTAGTGGTGGTGTTTTGGGCCTCTGTTTGTCTTTGGCAGTTGCAGGTCAGTGAAGGTGTTTTTGTAGTGTTTGTTGGCCATGTTTAGTGGCTTTGTGCCATTCGTATAGTGTATTATTGTGTGGTTTTGTTTTGTCCTGGTTGTGTACGTGCGTTTTGAGCGTGTGTACGGTGTGTACATGGGCCATTTGGTTGTACGGTGCTGTCCTTGTGTGTGGGTTGGTACGACTCGTACATGCGGTTGTGATGTTGGGGCCTAGGGTGCGCTCCGTACTTAGGAGGTTGTGTTGGGGGTAGGACCGGAACGTACTGGGGTGTACATTGACGGTGGAACGACACGTACACGGGTGGGGGTTCGACACGTACACGGGTGTACATCCAGGGGGGGGTGTACATTGAACGGGGGGTACGACTGGAACGTACTGGGGTGTGGGTACACGGTGGTATGACACGTACAGGGGTGGGGGTACGACTCGAACTTACTGGGGTGTAGGTACACGGTGGTACGACACGTACAGGGGTGGGGGTACGACTCAAACGTACTGGGGTGTGGGTACACGGTGGTACGACACGTACAGGGGTGGGGGTACGACTCGAACGTACTGGGTTGTACATTGACGGTGGTACGACACGTACAGGGGTGGGGGTACGACTCGAACGTACAGGGGTGTACGTACACGGTGGTATGACACGTACAGGGGTGGGGGTACGACTCGAACGTACTGGGGTGTGGGTACACGGTGGTACGACACGTACAGGGGTGGGGGTGGGGGTAGGACTCGAACTTACTGGGGTGTAGGTACACGGTGGTACGACACGTACAGGGGTGGGGGTACGACTCGAAAGTACTGGGGTGTGGGTACACGGTGGTACGACACGTACAGGGGTGGGGGTAGGACTCAAACTTACTGGGGTGTAGGTACACGGTGGTACGACACGTACAGGGGTGGGGGTACGACTCGAACATACTGGGGTGTGGGTACACGGTGGTACGACACGTACAGGGGTGGGGGTACGACTCGAACTTACTGGGGTGTAGGTACATGGTGGTACGACACGTACAGGGGTGGGGGTACGACTCGAACGTACTGGGGTGTGGGTACACGGTGGTACGACACGTACAGGGGTGGGGGTACGACTCGAACGTACTGGGGTGTGGGTACACGGTGGTACGACACGTACAGGGGTGGGGGTATGACTGGAACGTACTGGGGTGTGGGTACACGGTGGTACGACATGTACAGGGGTGGGGGTACAGCTCGAACGTACTGGGGTGTGGGTACACGGTGGTACGACACGTACAGGGGTGGGGGTACGACTGGAACGTACTGGGGTGTGGGTACATGGTGGTACGACACGTACAGGGGTGGGGGTACGACTCGAACGTACTGGGGTGTACATTGACGGTGGTACGACACGTACAGGGGTGGGGGTACAACTCGAACGTACTGGGGTGTACATTGATGGTGGTACGACATGTACAGGGGTGGGGGTACGACTCGAACGTACAGGGGTGTACGTACACGGTGGTATGACACTTACAGGGGTGGGGGTACGACTCGAACGTACTGGGGTGTGATTACACGGTGGTACGACACGTACAGGGGTGGGGGTACGACTCAAACTTACTGGGGTGTGGGTACACGGTGGTACGACACGTACAGGGGTGGGGGGGTGTACATAGACGGTGGTACGACACGTACAGGGGTGGGGGGTGTACATGGACGGTGGTACGACACGTACAGGGGTGAGGGTACGACTCGAACGTACAGGGGTGTACATACACGGGTGGGGGTGTACATACACGGGGGGTACGTGTCGGACGTACGGGGGCTGGGGGGAGTGTTTGGCGCATATGCGGGCACATGTCTCCATGGTTGCTATGGGAGTTCGGTGCGGACGGTGTTTTTTCCATACGGTTGTAGCCTCGGACGCACGGGATGGATCGTGATTCCTCGGTCGGACTTCACCTTTCACATTTGTACGGTAAATCGTACGAGGACGTGTCGGACACATTTTCCGACCCGAGGACGTGTGGGGAAATATTCCCAATGCGGTTCGTATGGACTTTTTACCATGCGAATCGTGATTGCCAGTTCGTACGGCACTTGTACGATTCGTACGGTAAAAAGACCGGATACGAGTCGCACGGGGAATTTTTTACCGGATCGTAATCGGCACCTCTTTCGTCAGATGGGCAGCCAAACAAGCAAACAGGAGCCACTATGGTGTAAATTTAGGCTTTAGTTTTGAAGATGCAGACATTGTGTTTTGGTAAGAGGGGAATGAAATGGGGTCAACTGTTGCCCAGTTTAAATGAGTTGGCTTCTTCAAAGCCGCTACCTAAGGTGTTATTAATTCATTTGTGCGAAAATGATTTAGTACAGTTGTCTGGCCTGGGACTCCTTTTGGAGGTGAAAGCTGATTTAGCCAAGATAGTGCTTGCATGGCCTAATACAAAAATTGTTTTTACTGCACTGGTGCCAAGGAGGGTTTGGAGAGGCGCTGAGAAGTTTTCTGCCATCGACAGGGCTCGGCGTAAATTTAACAGGGAACTACGCCAGTTTTGTCTCATCAATGACATTTCTTGGTTGGCACATGAGGACATCAGTAAAGATGACTTTCAATTTTTCAGAGCGGATGGTGTACATCTACCGTTCATTGCAAGTGAATTGTACATTGTAAATATTAAAGATAAGTTATCGTATATTTTGGGGTTGCATCCGTGGGGTTGAAGGTTTGCAGTAGCGGCGTTCCTTCTTGTTTGGGGAGCATATTTCATATTAAACAATCTCTGGTTATTCTTGCAATGGTGATTTTCTATCATTTGGGGAATGCGTTTAGCACAATATCTGATACTCCAAAAAAAAAAATGGGGAACAGGGGGGGGGGGGGGGGAGACAGGAAAAACACCTTTACAGGGTTTTTTCCTGGTGGCCGATTGGGACGGGATTGAGGCAGGTAGGAAGGGTTGGGTCAGGCAGAATAGCTTAGGACAGAAGGGAAACAGAGATAAGGCGCTGGGGTAGAGGTTCCAGGTGGGGGAGAATTGGGGATCTACGTGGGGGAAAAATTCATGGGGAAAATCTCTTGGGGGATCGATATGGGGGAAATTTCATTGGGGGTCGATATGGGGGAAATTTTATTTGGGGGATCGATATGGGGGAAATTTCATTGGGGGATCGGTTTGGGGACTTTTCTTGGGGGATCATTGAGGGGTGGCGGGGGTGGGGTAATTTTGCATTGAAAGTCATTGTTTGGCATTATGATTATTTTGCTATGTTGCTAAATAAAAGCGACCTTTTAACCCCCATCGGCCTGCAATGTGATTCATTGCCAAATGGGGGCTTGGGGGTTGCATTCGAAGAATGTCCACCCCCGGGCAGCTTCGGGCTTGTGGTATCGCCCAGGGCCGAGCACGTGCAGGCAGGGAGCCTGCTTTAGAACGCTGGCGTTCAAACGCCGAGTTCTAATTTTTGGCAGTTGGGGGTCCAGGAGCAGGTAGGCAGGAGGCGCGCTCACTTTTCGTGCCCCACCCACCCTCCCTATTTTGTTGTAGGTTTTATATTTTGCGGTTACGGTAACGTTTCCCGGTTCCTGGGTTTTTGGGTCTCTCTCTCCCTCCCCCTCTCCTTCTTTTTCCATTAGGGGCAGATTGGGACGGGATTGAGGCAGGTAGGAAGGGTTGGGTCAGGCAGAATAGCTTAGGACAGAAGGGAAAGAGAAATAAGGGGCTGGGGTAGAGGTTCCAGGTGGGGGAGAATTGGGGATCTACGTGGGGGAAAAATTCATGGGGAAAATCTCTTGGGGGATCGATATGGGGGAAATTTCATTGGGGGATCGATATGGGGGAAATTTTAATTGGGGGATCGATATGGGGGAAATTTCATTGGGGGATCGGTTTGGGGACTTTTCTTGGGGGATCATTGAGGGGTGGCGGGGGCATTGAAAGTCATTGTTTGACATTATGATTATTTTTCTATGTTGCTAAATAAAAGCGACCTTTTAACCCCCATCGGCCTGCGATGTGATTCATTGCCCGAGGCAACCACTGCCATATTAACGTGGGCAGTACTGTCTCTCCCTTGGATGAACCCATGCTGATGAGGGGATACCAGACTAAGCAATACTGGCAAGGTGATTCGCCAGAATCTTTGCAAAAATGTTAGCATCGGCATTGATGAGCGAAATTAGTCGATACGACCTAAAAAGACAATTTGCGTCTCATTCCATGACTCGGAGACCTAACCATTTGTCCCAATGAACCTTATTACCTGACTAAACAGTAACAACAAAACATTTTTAAAGATCTTATAAAATTCCAAACGCATGAGTAACCATTTCTGCCAGCTTGTTGCCAATAATTGCTTCGGTAGCAGATTCCGAGGAGAATAACTCCGCTGACTTTCCTGTATGTAGAAAGCGCAATACCGGCTTGCCAAGCCCTGTAACTTCCTTAGAGGGATCCACCCTCAAAACCTCCACATTCACCACCAACCGATCGCCCCCAGAAGTCACTGCTGTACTCACTGGCAGTCGATTAGCTGCCCGAGTGCTTCTAGCTGAAAGCTTCGGCGGAGCCATGACCTGGGATTCTTCGATATTCAGGTGTGGCCGCGGGGTAGAGCCGAAACAGAAGCACAATGGTAATTGCCAAGCCACCAAACGTGCAGCCACATACGTGGACGGTAAGCGCCTGAAGCCAATCCTCACAATCGCCTGCATTCATCGCGGAGAGACTTCCAGACTGTGAGTCCGTGCAACAACGGTCAACCATTAGCCTGCTGAGAAAATGCCAAATGCGAGTAGAGAGTTTTTCCCTTTCCTCATTTTTCAAAGCCAATTCAGTCCTTTGAACTAATCCTCATAGTATCGTGTTTGAAGAGACAGAGGGACAGCAGCCTCGGGAGCTCCTCTGTGCGCTGGTTCACAGAGACGGCATCAGTCCGCCATCTTGCCTCCTCCCCGTCTACCACAGGAGTTCCAAGCAACAAAAACAGAGTCGGTTTCTTGGAGGCTCTTGGTGTCAAATTCTGGAATACTCTCCACTCAAGCTTGGTTTTAGAAACCAATTCATGAATGTCAGGACATTCCATGAAGGTAAACTGTGGTTTTAGACTGAGAACCTACGTTGTGGAGGTCAGTGACTGAGGAATACAAGTATGGGGATTATGAATCATAATCAGATTCTTCAGGTTATTTATGATGTATTTCGTTTGCCATTTCACTCAGTATCGCTCTGCATCCTATCATCCTACAGTGGCTGACAGTTAATGTACAGAGCTTAATAAAATTAGTAAATAAGACGCAGCAATAATTACAAAATAAAAACCTTGAAAAATACATAAGTAAATATAAACACACACAAACAGTGAGACAGCCTGCATTTAATTTAGAATCTAAATATTGGTCGGTATATCCACATAAACATATAATTGCAATGAAAAAATATACAATAATAATTTAAGAGAACAAATTAGCCTGCTTTGTGCTTTCCTCGCCATTAGTTGTAGCAATCAAAATTGATTTGTATTACTCAATTTTGACAATTATGTTTAAAGTTAATTCTTCAAAGTAAATATTTGCAGGCGTGCCGTCATTTCAGGCACTCATGAGTAACTAATAAAAACTTGATCAGGCACTGTATAAGTAATCCTTCAGGCCAAAGACACAAAAAAGTAGTAAATAGGCACCTGTAGTAATACTCCTAGGAATGGGTGCAGATTTACTTCTTTTAGGATTTTTGAAATTCTCGCACTAATTTCCGTGGAAAGCTGCATCAGACTTCGGTTTACAGGCGTAATACTGGGAATGTCATTTACATTTCCCATTGCGGAATTATACGAAGCACACATAACCCTTGGGGAAATATAGCCAATGCAAAAGCACATTTTTTCTTTTCTTTTCTTTTCTTTTTCCTTTGGGAAACCAATTTTCCTCTGTAGACACCTCTTCCCCAACTATCCCTTGTTTTATGTCGAGGATTCAAGGCCTCTTATATATATACATTAGTATATACTTGAGTATATATACTTTAGTATATACTATAGTATATACTTATATGTGTATGTACTTTGTGGCCTCTGGAGATCATCCCTCTGACTTGTCTGCTTCTGCTAAGGGACTTTTTTTTCTGTTCAACTGCCTCTATTTAACTGTCTTGATAGAAAAAGACCAGCAGAGGTAAGTAAACTACCAGAATTGCTTTCTGCTGCGAGACTTTCTTGTTTTTATTTTTCAAGCAGCTGCCTCTTTAACTTTCTTGATAGAAAACAACCAGCAGAGGTCAGCTAAATACATATAAGGTCCCAAAGGCGAGACCAATTGCATTGCAAATGCTTGTTATTAGGGGATGTTTTCCCTTCCGACCCTGAAATGTTTTGCTCCATTTCTTTGCTGGAGCTAAACTCTGAACATTTACTTGGTTAACTGGAATTTGTGAATTCTGCAAAGCTCATAGGTTTGTGGGTGTTTCAAGGCAAAGAGCGCCTGGACCTTCTCAATCCCCACCCTTGGTGTGGGGTTTGCTACTGCAGGTTGCAACAGCTTGTCAGACCCATTTGCAGTATTGGCTTCCCCCAAAGTGACCACAGTTATCACACATAAATATAACAGTTAATTGTCATGTTTAGAGATGAATCACGTGCTCCATAAATAAAAAATGCAGAAAAAAACTTACAAATTGTAGTTGCTAATTGTCCGTATGTGTAGTTTGTCCCATATGCAGTTTCCAAAGCTTCCACCGCAGCTTTTGCAACAGCATTCTGAATTGGAAGAAATTACTTTTAAGTTTTCAAAGGTACAAAGACTGTGAAGTACTTGTTGATAACTCTAAGGTGTTAAGTGGAGCCTGACAAAGAATACATTTTTACTATGCGTTATTTGTGTAATAACCATCAAATACATTAATTGAAAGTTTTTACTGCACTGAAATATGCATACATTGAGAGAAACAAGGAGAATCACTACTTTCATATTTTGATATACAAAGTGAGCATGTGAAGACCGATAACAAATAAGCTGGCTGTCTGCCATTCCTTCCAGTTGTTCGGTCGCCCTGATCTCTCCTCCACCAGTCTGTTTGGCTGCAGAGAAACCCTGTAATGGCCGAGTTTAGCTTTTGAAAACCAAGTGATTAGCCTACGGTCATGTATTATGTTATGTAGAGTTTGGATTTCTCTGTGTGCGGGGGTTCTACACAGTGTGCTCTCCACAGCATGTGGAGTGTGTGTGTAATCCAACCATAGAGTTGCAACTAACCCTCCTATCGTCTTCTGTTTTCGATCAGCACCAGGAAGGACAGAGGTACCCCACCCTCACAGAGGTCACACAATGTGTGGATTTCAGTCCCCCCTCTCATCTTATCAATTTTTGGGGTATGAGTAGGCCCCCCATTGTAGGGAAGCCCAGTAATGGAGTGGGTATTTTTTCCCAATAATATCCAAACTCTAGGGGGTTATGACTGGAAAATGTCTTCTCTATTTAGTGCTTGTGGTAGACAGTTGCTTGAAGAATGCTGGAACAGTCAATCTAATCTAAGCAACATACAACTAATGTGGAGGGGGAAAAAGGAGTATTCTCGAATCCATTTCTGCACCTCCAGGACTGTTCATGCACTCATGGTCTTAGCATTACGCACGGTGGGTGAGAGTGGTCAAGGGCTACATAAGGACATTTAAAATTGCCCCCAGTACCCAAGGTATATGCACTGATGTGGTTAACTTCCTAGATAATACTTCCAAAATGGTTAAATTGTCAACATTAGGGGGAAAAATTCTACCCAACACTATTGGTTGGTTGTCTAGTCACCCTTAAAGCAAGATGTAACAACCGTAGGGTCAAGTTGTTCTTCTTCCTTGGTGAAGGGTAGGTCCTCCTAACTTGATCCAGATCTCTGCGCCTCTAGCATACACCATGCGGTTAGCATAAAACAGATTGTTCCTTCCTTTTATGACACAATCTGGCCCCTTCTGCTGCCATTAGACGAGTCTCTAGAGGCAGCTCTATATTGTTCCCTCACAGCTTCAGCTGTCAAAATCTTATAGCATTTACTGACAATGCCCAAGCCCCAATCCCCTCGCTATCCAAGTTGTAAACACGTATTTACCTTTGACTGTCATGCCTTGCCTTCCTAGAGTAGGGTGAATGTCTACATTTCAGGGGTGTATGGCCACAACTATGGCTACCTGTGCAAGCCCTCCACTGGACCCCACCCCCAAAATAATAATGGGATACCCGGATTGATAACCCACCACTCTTGTCAAACTCCCAATCAGTTGCAGAATGGCAAAAAAATCAAAACAGTACAACTCCAAAACCATAACTGTGAACAACAGAAATGTGAGGGTGTGGCTACAGCGTTGGGTAGGCTTTATCTTCCAGGAGAGAGTGAGGTCCCAAAATCTATCAGAGTGCAGCTTATCTATTGGGCCACCACGTCCCGAAGGAAAAATGTAAGGGGAACTGTGAGAGCAGTAAAGGAGCATTGCCTCGGCTCAGCATTTATGGGACCATAGTGTCTCCAGGGGCTATACTAGTTCACCAAATGTTTGGGGAGTTACCAGGGTGCCAGCATATGAGTTGCCACTGAAGTCAGAGCCTGTTGTTTCACCTGTTATGTCTCCAGTGAGAGAGGTTGGGGCAGAGTCATGCAGGATGGCCGTGGTTGTGAGGGCCACTCTATTGTCATCCTGGATCTGGGTACGCGCGGAGCCGCCCCATGCAGCGTCAGTGATTACATTGTGTTGGAGATCACTGTGGCAGGCCCCTGGCCTCCCTTGCACTCAACTCAGCCTGGTAGCAATCGATCCAGGCTTAGACATCATCTATGTCGATATAAAAGTGGGAGCATTGGTCTGGCACAATTTTCAAGTGAGATGGGGAAAGAAGGGCATAGGTTAGGCCAAGCTCACTAAGTTTCTTACTTTCTGTTTAACACGCAGAAAGGAGGCCCAGTGTTTCAACACAAATAGCGTGCAGTCCAGAAAAATCAAGATGCTGTAGTTATCGAGCACTCAGGGTGGCCCGAGTGCGCCCGTTGCATCTCGGTCCCATAAGTTGAAGTTCTTGGCCACTATAAGTCGTAGTGGGGCTCCCGGTGTAGAGGTTTTGGTCAGCACACTGTTAGTGATTTTTACCACGAACATTACCGACAAGCCCTACAGGGAAGCCACAGTCTGCAGCCAGTTATCAATGTAGATAATAGTTTTAGCCCCTTCTGTGTTCTCTGGGAGGCCAACTTTATGGAAGTTATTTCATCAGTTCTGTCCTTCGGCATCTTTGTTAAATACGAGAGACGACTATCTTGCTATCATGTTCTAATGTTTTTTCTAGACTATTGTGTGTTTCAAAGTACATGTTATTATGTTTTTTTAACTCTGCCACTATATCTTGTTTCTCAAATTGGCTCACTTACCTCTGTTTGTACGGGCAGGGTAAAGTGGCCTGCTCTTTTTTTAAAAATTTCTTTTCTCAGCCCTAACGCTTGTGTTTAATAGTGTTTGGATTATTCCTTACTTTATTTCCAGTAATGGTTTACATGGGGCAGGCCAGTGTGAGCTAATCGGGCAGCTATCAGGATAAAAGGATGGCTGTGTACCCACTTCCGCTATGTTCCCACTAGAGCCGCCATTTTGATAGGCTGCGTTCTAGTCTTTAAGCACAACAGGGCCACAGCCGATGTACCGAACGTGCAGCAGTCACACACTGTGCGTGCTGCTGGCGCTCCAAAGGCAAGCCCGTCTGTGCCGGCCTGCGCCTGTCCGCACCCGGCCAGGACCAGGGGCCAGGACCCCGGCCTACCCTGGACAAACTTGTGCCATTACCTATACCAGAGATTGACTTTATCAGCTCGCACCTGTTATAGCAGTGAACTGCAACCGATCAATTTCATCTCCAAGGGAGTTCCATGGTGCAATCATTGCAACTTTGACCTAAGAGGTGAGCTTACACTGAAGGGGGGCTCAGGTGGAAAGGGTCAGACAAGACAAGCGGTGCAGTGTTTGGTGGTTAATTGCCGTTCGCTACCTAAGCACAAGTTAGAGATTTTTGACATTCTTTCTTCACAGTCCCCTGACCTTCTGTTTCTAACAGAAACATGGCTCTCTGACTCCTCAGCAATGGACATTCTGAATGCCATTCCAATTGGCTATGGTAAAGTGAGATGCCATCACATCTCGCAGCATGTGGGAGGCATTGCAATCATTTTTAAACATATCTTACAGTGTTATCTCACAGCCTTAGATGTACAGGATAGTGATACAGCCTTCTTTGCTTTTACAATATCTGGTGAGTCCACCATTGCAAGTTTTTTAATCTATCGCCCACCCGGATCTGAAATGCAGTTTATTTCAGCATTACTGGATATAATACCATCTTATGCACTTCGCAAGAAGCATATGTTGGTCTTAGTGGTTCTAAATGTACACTATTGATGATAAAACTGCTCTGCAGCTTATACACTGGTTGAGAACTTAGGAATTCTGCAGCTAACACAGCTAGTTAAAACACCCACGCACCAGCTGGGGCACAAGTTAAATCCCATTTTTTCTAATTTTGCCAACAGTACAGTTCAGCTTCCTGAACAGGTAATCTGTCCAGATCATAGAATTATCCTCATCCAGATATAGCTAGTCATACCATGCGCGGGGACCACCAAAACTTGAATG
Source organism: Triturus cristatus (assembly GCF_964204655.1). NCBI lineage: Eukaryota > Metazoa > Chordata > Amphibia > Caudata > Salamandridae > Triturus > Triturus cristatus. The sequence goes on along the minus strand of NC_140594.1, from coordinate 988,449,122 downwards.
CAGCAAATCCCGTAAATGGACAAAAATGTCACTGGGGTGTCTGCTGAACGCTCTACATCAAATGAGCCCAATGGCCTGTAAAGATGTGGAAGCAGCTTTTACTGCCATTGGAAATTGGTGGTCCCTTTAACTCAGATCAAGAGGACACGTACCCGACCCACTGCAGAGTTGTTCACGAAAGATCTATCTCTCTCCAAGAAAGACTGTAAACTTCTGGAGCGAGTATGGCAGAGAGACTATAGTATAGAAAGCTAGTATGTAGATAAGCAGGCTTTAAAACGATACCATTGATCAATCCGCTGTACACGTAGGGCTTACTACACCCACAGAATTTAGTCCTCACAAACTTTACAAAAGATGTATTTTCTATAGTCAAATCTCTATCCTCTCTAGATCGTGTGGCAGTTTGCAACCCACCATCAAAGATTAGCTGCAATGAAATTGCTGGTTTCTTTGCTATAAGATCTCAAAAATCTATGAGGCCTTCCCTCAAGAGGCTAGAAATTTCTGTGCAGCAGGATATTATTGTGACAACCACCGAACAGGGGCCCGTCTTATTCAGCTTTAGGGTGCCCCCCCAACAGTGAGCTCAATGGGCTTTTGGGTAACATTACATCTGGGTTTCCATTGGACCCAGCCCCTGCTAAAATCCTCGTTCAAGCACAGGAAGCTATTCTGTCCTATTTTAGCAACCTATTAGCCATGTTTTTCACACTGGGACTAGTGCCCCTGAAATGGAAACAGGCAATGGCTATTCCATGACTGAAAAACCCCTCCCCAAACCCCTCACAGTTGGAAAATGTAAGACCTATCTCCCTGCTCCCCTTTTTCGGAAAAGTCACAGAAAAACTGGTCAATAGCCAACTCACTAAGTTTATTGAGGCCAATAACTTATTGCATTCTGCTCAATCCAGCTTCCGGGTGAACCATTCCATGGAATCAGCCTTATTATTGGCCACTGAATCTCTGTGGAGCTATGTTGATGGGGACCAGACGACAGCACTCATTATGTCAGACCTGAGCGCTGCCTCTGACACTCTGTTACCAGTGGCGGCTCACAGTGGGAGTGCTGCGGGGTGGTGGGCTGGGGTGAGGCATGGTGGGGGTAGTGGAGTCAGACATACGACGTCCACGAGTAAGGTAAGCAAATACAACTATTTACCTTGCGCTCACTGCATCGCAAACTCAGCGATGCGCAAGGGAAATAGTTTTATTTATTTATTTACTTACTTTACTCGTGGACGTCGTATGTCCGACTCCACTACCCCCCACCCTGCCTCTCCATCACCCACCCCACCCCACCGCCTGCAGCACTCCCACTGCGAGCCAGCACTGTGTGTTACACGGCCTACTCTTACACCGGCTAGGTGCCTGTGATGCGACAGGTATTGCCTGGCAATGTCTGCCATCCTTTTTACAGGACTGCTCCTGCCAAGTGGTGCAAAATCTTTCTCCTCAGATCCGATCCTCTGTCCCTGGGGTGTCACAGGGCTCTATGTTGAGCCCTATGCTATTTAATATCTATGAGAGCCCCCTGGCTGAAATTGTTGAGTGTCATAACGTGATGATTGTATCCTATGCAGATGACGCTCAACTAATAGTTGCTCAATAGCAGGAGTCGGATAGGGAGGTTGTAGAATATGAGATGTGCCTGACAGAGGTGGATAAATGAATGACCAATAGCTGCCTCAAATTAAATGGTAACACAACTGAGGTTCTCATTGTAGGGAAAAGTCCCTCTATTTGGCCATCAGCTTGGTGGCCTGACGTAATGGGCCCCACCCTTGTCCCAAAGAAAAAAATAAAGAATCTGGGAGTGTGGTTAGACCTGGAATTATCATTAGAGTACCAGATAGCTGCTGTGCGGTGAAAGTGCTTTAAAACCCCAAATATGTTAAAAAAGATCTTTGATGTCCTTCCACTCTCAGCAAAAAAAATCATCCCACATGCATCGGTCACCTACCAGTTGAACTACTGCAATGTACTCTACTTGAGAACTACTGAAAGGAGTTTGCAGAAACTACAGCAAGTGCAAAATGTTGCCACCCACCTTGTACTGAATCTTCCTAGGTATGCTGCTGCCAGGCATGCTCTGACTAGCCTGTACTGGCTGCCCCTTAAAGAGAGAATCTTAATTAAAGCCAAGTGTTTCTGTCATTGAATTCTAAATGATAGAGGTCCAGGGTAACTCACCTCTTTGGTGAAATGCCACAAACCAAGCTGTCATCTCAGATCATCAGGAACAAACCAGGCAGTTATTCTGCAGAAAAGGAAAGCTAGATGGGGCGGTCACTCTTTGCCTTTCTAGTAGCTCAGGCACGGAATTCCCTACTCCTCCATCTGAGGATGGAACCATCAACCAACAGTGACTGTTCCGAAGGAGACTAAAAACATGGCTATTTCCTCTAGATGCCAGCGTAGTTATGAATCTCATATCCATCAAGTAGATAGACATATGGCATGATATCTTTCTTGTGGTCACTCTCTAGCAGCACTGGGAGGCACCATTAGGCATAACCAAGCACTTTATAAATATTCTTATTATTATTAGCGCTGCTTTGTCTGGTTATCATACATTTGGTTGACATTGATGACCAGTGTGTTGATCTCCGATTCAAGGGGGTTCTGAGTGTCACCTATAACAGCAAGATTTTGGTCTAGCCTATCTGGAGCCGGTTCCTCTTCTGGTAACATCATAAGATCAGATGTCGGCAAATGCCACTTCCTCATTGCTCCATCTTAGGGTGTCACCTGATGGCCTCGAACCTGCCATTTGGAATGGTAAATGTGTTTGTCAATGTCGGTTGGCAGGTACAACGGCACCCTGGTTGGAAAGTAAACATGCAAATAGCCTGCCTGGCACCTATGGGTCTGGGGCTGACCCGACAGGCTATTGTCTGGTTCCAGGGCCACTAGCAATGCGCTGGTAGGAATCTGCAGAGACACTGAGGGTCCAGTCTGTGGCAATGGGAGCCCCCTTCTTCAGCGATAACAAAGATCCCCACTGGGCACCACCTCCACCTGACTGATACGACTCCATAGTAGAGCCCATATTAATAATATGGAGCAGAGTCATTAGCGTCTCTGAGGCATCATGTAGACTCCCCTCATGGAGTTGCCAGGTGTCCCCAGGCCACAACAAGTCTCCTTGTGTGCCAGTCAAAAAACACAACTTACCTCAGGGCACTGTTCTAATGCCCTTGGTCCCCTAATAACAGCATTCAATCAAAAGGCCCCCACCCCTAGTGGGAAGGTGGTGGAGAAGGCTGATCAAGGGAAGTAATATAGCAAGGAAAGGGGTAGAAGGGAAATCCAAGGCCCCCATCCATCATGAGCTCACCTCCCTCTGGAACTGTAGGTCTTGGTCTCCTCACAGCTGCATAGCCAAGATGGGCCTCTCCAGCCCTTCGGTACAGTCCAGAGGTAGGGTACTCCACAGCCCACTGGTGTCGCTTCCGCCTCACTACTACTCCAGGAGGCAAGTCAAGGGTGTCCAATTGTCCAATCGCTCCGTGGACCGATTCCACCTGTTTAACTGGTCAGGGCCTACTGGTTAAAAGTAGCTGGCTCTTAAGCTGCTGGCCGAAGAGGGAAAATTGTGGTTTTCCACCAGATGATGGCAGATTATGATGGGCTGGTGCCAGAAGCTTCCTCAGAAAACATCTGCTTTGTTCAACAGTTGGCCACATCTTCCAACTCAAGATGTCTTTATAGAGTCATGATCTCTTGTCGCTTTGAAAGAAGTCACACACTTGCACTTTTTCCAAATAATTACATGTATCATAATGTTTTGTATTTTCTTTTTCTTTTTTTCATTTAAATACTACAGCTGACCACCACCAGATTCATAAATGTGTGAGAGGCTTTACTCCAATGAGATGGAAACAGAAGTCATGTTGTATCTGATTCACACAGGCTAGGTATGAAAATTTGTAAAGTACCTGGCTGCACACTGGGTGACTTCTAAAAATTGCAGGATCTTCAAATTGTGCAGTAGATCCTCATTTTATGTGGTATATACTCACATTTTTATGCAGCCTGCCACTCAGATGGAGCCTACGGTCATGACTTTTAGGATGCCTGCATGGAGACAGCAGTGAATGTGCTTGTGATGCTAGTGTAGACCCAGGGGTAACAACCAGGCAGCACATGAATGATATCCACAATCCTGGGTGGCATGACTTCTGTCATGGAGCACAAATGACATCCTGTGTGACAATGTCCTGAGCAAGAGGTGGAAGGGTCGGCCAATAATGCCCAGGTCCAGAGGTGGATGGGAGTGAGACTGAGAACCTGTGACAAGCCCTGGCATCCAATTTCTCCTGAATTGAGTCATAAGCACTTATAGACTGTAAACCAATCACTGTGGACAGTGATAAATCCTTTGGTGTCTTTGTAGACATCAAATTTTACCTACAAAACAAAATCTCTGCAATGGCTAAAAGTTCACTGCATCATACAAATGTCTACTCTCACTTACTTAGCTAGGACCTGAAAATATGTGCTGGCCAACAAGGACCTAGAAATGCACAGTGCCTTCTCCTGGAGCATCCTACCTTTAAAAAGTACAATATAGGAAGCAATATTTCTAGGGCAGTGCCACAAGAATTTAGAATGCACAATCTCCAGGTCTTCACTGCAAAATAATGCCTCCCAGACTATGAATTGTGTGTATTTCATTAATAGAGAACTAAAAGAGTCTCTCTACTTTTGTTCAGCTATTGAACAATCTTACTCTATTTGACTTTTGGGAAATACTGAGGTTTCCCTAATTTTACTTAAATTGTGAAACCCAACTGGTTATGTTGAATAAATACTCGTGCGCCAGGTTGTTACCTAATGTTAAATGTTTATCATTGACTATTTTTTTAGTGATTTCATCTTGTGTTCTTTAAAAAAATAGCAGTAACATACACAGTGACATTACATTGCATTAAAAAATGCACAAACCAAAAATTGAAATAAAGAATAACAGTACATTTTACAAATAAACATTACATGTATACTGAGACGTGACTACCTACACTGTATACATCCAACATAGGCATTGTAAATCTTGTGTGTTATTACATGTATTTAGTTCTTGTATGCCCTACTGGAATTTAACATCGGGACCTATTGCCCTTGTGTCCTCAACCACTTTTAAGGTGGTGTAAGGTCCTATAGAGGTCAGAGTGTTAATATGTTGATTCCTGTCTAAGCAGTCTTAATTGTGCTTAAGCATTTGGTGCTTTTTTTGCTCCCATTGATTGATCATGGTGGCTCTTGGCCTCAGTTTGAAATGTGCAGACACGTTTGGACCTTCTGGGTTGGACCTAGGTGTGGTTTTGGTGGAAGGTCTTCTTCAGGGCAGGGTATGCTCTTGTAGGACACTATAAACATATTTAAGAGACAAGGGAAAATTAGTTGGTGTTGTTGAAACAGGTTTCTGTATGGGTGCTGTTACTGTTCCTATACTTTACACATACCGTTATTTGTCTTTGGGTTTCCTAAATTACATTTGTTGCCCAACATGGAAAGGGGTCTTTCTGTGATGGGTATTGTAGGCGAGATACCTTCACTGCAATTTCTTTTCTTTTCTTTTTCCTGGGGGATAAATAAGGAGGATGACAATTGTGTCTTGTTCACTACATTGTATTGACACAGGCATGTGGCTCTACATATCTAGCAGGGTGTGTAGCTTGGTACTGACACACAGTGCTCATCCTCCCTAGATATAGGAGTTGAGTAGCGCTGACTTCCAGAGATGTATGGGCCCTCTTCATAATTCCGCTGTCACTGGGGCCCTGATAGGGCTGGCTCACTCTGTTATACTAGACACGGCAGCAGGTCTCATGCGGCTCCCTTATCCCTCCTTGGATTAAGTTGTCCTCATTTTGTTGTACCCTATGTCCACAGTTTGGCATAAGACGCACTGGGTCTGAAACATTCATAAGCTGTCCAGTGATCAGACTCTGGGGCACCGATACACCCTCTATACAGACGCTGTCATGAGTCTTCTATTAGTATCTATTGAACAACTCATCTGTCTTTTTATAGTTTAGTACTGGATATTGTAACATTTGCAAGCAACTGTACATGGTGCATATGCATTGTTCTGGTTGTATGCTTAAAATGTGAAAAATGTCAATAAAAAAGATTTCAACAAAAACAATGGTGTGTAGTTTGGTGTCTTGCATGCAAGGTGGATCTGCTTGCACTTATTCTTAATTTAATAGTGCGTGGTTGGTGCCAAGAATGGATCTTATTGTTGAGATTTAGATGTGGTGCAGGTGCATCCTATTGATGTCCAATTAATGCATGCTGGGGTGTTCACATTCTAGTGATGTCCATTACATGTTTGTGAAAGGGGGGGTGAACATGCTTTGGTGCTGTGGTGTCACTTGTATCGGCTCAGCATCCCCCATGCACGTAAGTAGGCATTATATCGTAACTCACTGACTGCACCTTGCTCGGGCGTAAGCACTGATTACCTCAATGTCAGGGCTATATTCTTCACTCACGGGGACTTGGGGACAGTGGCTTGCTTCAACTGCTCCTAGAGGTGGCGTCTTTCCTGCACTCGCGGTGGCGGCTGCCTTCTCTTCTGTTTGATTTGCGGGGGCGGGTGCCTGTTACGTTTCTTTGTTATCGCCGGACGTCAAAGTCTCGATGACGCAGTGGGCATGGCTCCCAGTTTGGCATGTCTTGCCAGACTAGTGCCTGGCTTCCTGTGAGGAAGCGCTCCTCGGTTGTCATCGCAACTGGGGAGGTACTTTGTTAAGGTTCTTATGCGCATGCAGTCCTCGGTTGCCTAAATGAAAAGAGTGGTAATATTACGTGGATGACGGACTGTCTTTTGACCATGTCCGTATGGTGTAATTCCAAGTTGGACCGCTGTATTATGCTCACTGTGACCAGATGCAGCATGCTGTTGTAGACACGATTTTCCCATTGTCTTATGCCATAAATCCCGCTCTTGCTTGGGGAAAATCTCAGTTCACATTGACTTGTGGCAGTCAGCCTATGTTTCTGGTGTGCTAGTTGGAAATCTCTAAGGTCTTTGCAGCACCTCATGCCTTTCAACTGTCAAAAGCAAACTCAAAATCCTCTTGTTCAATATACCTCAATGTTCTGTATACCTAGGAGTGGATGATACTGCTTGCGCTCTGCTTTTCACCTTTGTTCCTCTGCTTTGGCTTAGCCCTTCACATGTGTTCATCACTCTCCATTCAAGATTATTGTTAAACCAGATGCCCAGAAATTGTTGGACTCCTGCTGGGCGCTATATCGTCTCCTTCACCTATGTACTACAATTCTGCCACATCCTCAAAGTTGTGCTGCAACAACAGTTTTTTGGGCCTCTCCAGTGTTATGTGCAGATCATGTGTGGACCTTTGTTTCTGATGTATGTCAAGTTGTGCACCATTAACAACTGCTGTAGGACATTGGAACATCAGTCTCATGACTCATGAGAATTTGTTTGGGTCTGACATGATTAAGATGCTATACCACTGATATGTTTAAATGTTAAATGCTAACTATGATATGGTGAATCATGGTTTATTACTCTCCATGTTTGACTGTGTTTTATTGTTTGTAATTATGATATATAACAGATAATGTAATTGTTCTATTTTGAAATGACAAAAAGAAATCTTTTTTTGCAATAAGAAAACATATGTTTCACTTAATATATTCATGTCAGCTTGGCCTCATCATGTCCATTTTTTAATAAAATCTTATTTGCTGAGGGCAGTTTCTCACACTAATCCTCTATCCTGTCCTTGGGACAGTTATTCTTCAACAGGGGGTCCTTGTTTTGTCTCAATACGATAAATACTTGGAAATCAGCAACATGATAAAGATTAAATATATGCTTTCTTTTCAATCCAACGAAAAAAAAGGTAATTGAACAAAGCTTGCAGGAAGTCTAACCACTGACAATTGATCAGGTAGCACCCCAACCCATCGTTCTTTTGCCCACCATGTTCTTCTGGTTAGTCCCAACTATACACAAATCAGTCTTGGTCCTGCGCCAATAGCAACAGTCCAGCCTGAACTGCCAAGCCAGGTCCTCTCTGAACTGATAAACAAGCAATGTTAGACTGGTTTCGGACTGCTTGGCCTCTTAAGTTGGTTGTAGCTTGGCTCCAGTGGCACAGTAAGAAAGCGACCCATGTCCGGCCATACACTTGGCCATTGAGGGTATTACAACAAACACATAAAGGTTGATGGAAAGAATGCTTGCCATAACTCTAACCACTGGCAATCACTCAAACCCATTGTTCATTTGAATACCATGCAACCTCTGAATGGAGCCACCAGTTTGCAAATCAATCTTGATCCTGCTGCAATAGAAACAGTCCAGCCTCAACTGCCAAGCCAGGTCCTCTATGAATTGGAACACAAACAACACAAGACTGGTTTCAGCCTAATTGGGCCTCTTTAGTGGGGTGCAGCTTGGTTCCAGTGGGACAGTAAGCAAGGGACCCACAATTGAAATCCAACATTTCTGTAGTGTTGCTCAGATTAGAAAAGTAAATCTGACCCCTACAAAGTACAATAATTTATTTACTGTTGCTCACATTGGAGTGTGTATAGTAAGTCTACCCCTTTTGAAGTCCATGACTTTTCCTTCTATTGCTGAGGTTGGTCTAGGCCATTATATCTGCCCCTCCAAAGTACAACTCTTTTCCTACTGTTGTTCAGTTTGGAGTGGGAATAGTAAATTTCACCTCCGAAACTCCAATAATGTCCTTACTGTTGCTTAGATTGGATTGGGAATAGTAAATCTGACCTCCTCTGAAGTCCAACATTTTCTCTACTATTACCCAGTTTAGAGTGGGAATAATAAATCTGAAACTTCCAAAGTCCAACATTGTTCCTACTGTTGCTCACATTGGAGTAGTAATAGTAAATCTGGGAATCGTATATTTAAACCCTCCAAAGACTCACATTTTCCCATTGCTTGGGTTGGAGTGGGAATATTACATTTGTTTTTTTTATGTATGTTTTATGTTTATTGTATTGAAGTTAAAATTGTAAATATTGTCCCCTTTATCTTAGTTCTATCTATTTCTATTAATGTTCATTGGATTTTATTTATAGTAATATGTGTGTATATTATTTAACCATTTTTATTTGAATCTTACTCATTGTTTTTTATCTGTCTCAGTATTTTTATATATGTTGTGCAATTTAATTTGAAACTTCATTCTAATTTAACATTTTTAGTTTCCTTTTGCTATTTTTGTTTCAGTTTTAAAAAAAACATTAGTTTTAGTTTTCTAATTTCTGTATTTGATTTCAATTAATTAATGATTGTATTGCAAAGTTTATTTTTATCTCATTATTGTATTTTTTGTTTATCATTTTATTTCTGTATATACTAATTTAAGTGCAAGAAGAGTTGCCTCTAGGTGGGATGCACTCCCAGGTGGAGATTACGCCAAAGTAAGGGTACACACCATGAACAAAGTCCTTTTTCGGATTCCTGCCAAAAGGTTCACCTGAGCATAATTATTACGGGGATTTACTGGTGGATGCCGTACGCCGTCACGTCACATGGTCTGCCACTGAAGAGGGCGTTGTCCCGAACCGCGTCTGGCAGGAAACCAAAAAAGGACTTTGTTCATGGCGTGTGCCCTTGCTTTGGCGTAATCTCCACCTGGGAGTGCATCCCACCTAGAGGCAACTCTTCTTGCATACTAATTTAAGTATATAATGTGTTTCAAACAATATTTAAGTTACATATTTATTTATTAGTTTGTTACTAAATTTACACATAAAGTTTCTTTATTATTATATATATATATTCTACATGTTTTAAAGTAATTCTTCTATAGATATTTTGTTAAATATTGTTAAATGCAAAAATATAAATCCTTACCTAAGTAATGTTGATATTTTGTACACTTTATTTTTGTTGTCAACATTTTTGTACTTTAAATAATAAACACAAAAGTGTGTATTATAATCTTCACAATTTTTTCAGCAATATTTTCGCATCACAAGATTTTCAACTTTGATATTATGTCAAAGAAGCAACTCTATTTAGATCTGTTTGTTAACCGAATGGAGTACAAAATCTTGCGCCAAAGGAAACAAGTAAATATCAAACAGTAGCAGTGAGATGGAGGAATGCTGTAGACTTCCACATTGTAGTTTGTGGGATGATGAGCTGGAAGTACATATTTGTTTGCTCCAGATGAGAAGGAATGAGTGAAAGGCTGACCCTGAACCCCCACCCAATTCCTTAGCCTTGTTAGAAGTGTGGTGTGGTCGAATGTATCATAAGCCGCTGAACTCATTCAGTTGTGAAGCCCTGTGTGTTCTTTAGTGCATTTTACTGTGAAATCGTACCTGAAGTGCTTTGAATTTAATTAAACCACTTCTCCCATATTGCCCTCTACTGCCACATATTCTCACTATGCCTTTTTCTTTACCTCTCTCCCCTTGTGAAATTGACCCACTCAGCTATAGTGTTCTTTACTCACACTTTGTCCTAAACTTTGCAGGGTTTTAGAGATACATAACATAAAACAAAAGTAAATCTAGTCACTCTTTGAATAAGAGTCAGGATGCCTCAGACAGTTTTTTTTCCCTTATAGTTAATTCTGTCATCTTAGTGCCATGCAAATATTATTGAAGGCAATGAAACTACACTTATATAATCCTGGAATCTGGAGTGGCATATGACACCATTGTTTACATGATGACAGGAATCGCAGGTCCCTATTTTCTCTGAAAATAGAAAATCACTGAAATATTTATACTTCTCCTTCTTGCAAAGTTTTCCTCTCGTTGCCATAGGCCTGCAGACATACAAGGATATATTAGCCATGTCAGCTGACCTCTTCAAAACTTACTTTGAAGAAAAGCTTTCTCAGCTCTCAGCTTTACCTTTGTAGAAAAGGACAAATTAAAGTATCTCTTTTGAAGTGGCTGTGTGGGACCTAGGCACCATAGATAAACAAATGCAGTCAGATAGTTATTTGTGGCTGGTCTTGCTGAAATTGATTACTTTTTTCGATTTCAGGAGGAAGTAAATCTTCTGCAGGGCAAACCTGAAAGCCATGGGAAGATATGATTCTTCAAGGTTAGCTATGATAGTCAAGTGATTCCAAGATAGTCACTATATCTTATTAAAAGCACTCAGTGGGTCAAAGTGCAAAGTTGTATCTAACAAGATCATGCCTTAGACAGAGTGAGTTTGTACCTTTCCTCACGTTCTCCATTTGACATTTTTCAAAGATTGTGGTGCCGATCACGATCCGGTAAAAATTTTCCCCGTACGACTCGTATCCGGTCTTTTCACCGTACGAATCGTACAAGTGCCGTACAAACTGCCAATTAGGATTCGCATGGGAAAAAGACCATACGATTCGCATTCGGAATAGTTCCCCTCACGTCCTCGGGTCGGAAAATGTGTCCGACACGTCCTCGGACGATTTACCGTACAAATGTGAAAAGTGAAGTCCGACCGCGGAATCACGATCCATCCAGTGCGTCCGATGTTACAACCGTATGGAAAAAACACCGTCCGCACCGAACTCCCATAGCAACCATGGAGACATGTGCCCGCATACGCGCCCAACACTCCCCCCAGCCCCCGTACGTTCGAGTCATACCCCCGTGTATGTACACCCCCACCCGTGTATGTACACCCGTGTACGTGTCGTACCCCCCTGTATGTACACCCGTGTACGTGTCGTACCCCCGTGTATGTACACCCGTGTACGTTCGAGTCGTACCCCCCGTGTATGTACACCCGTGTACGTGTCGTACCCCCCCTGTATGCACACCTGTGAACGTGTCGTACCCCCCGTGTATGTACACCCGTGTACGTTCGAGTCGTACACCCCGTGTATGTACACCCGTGTACGTGTCGTACCCCCGTGTATGTACACCTGTGTACGTGTCGTACCCCCGTGCATGTACACCCATGTACGTGTCGTACCGCCCGTGTATGTACACCCGTGTACGTGTCGTACCTCCCCCTGTATGTACACCCGTGTACGTGTTGTACCCCCCATGTATGTACACCCATGTACGTTTGAGTCGTACCCCCCCTGTATGTACACCCGTGTACGTGTCGTACCCCCCGTGTATGTACACCCGTGTACGTTCGAGTCGTACCCCCCGTGTATGTACACCCGTGTACATGTCGTACCCCCGTGTATGTACACCCGTGTACGTGTCGTACCCCGTGCATGTACACCCGTGTATGTGTCGTACGCCCTGTGTATGTACACCTGTGTACGTGTCGTACCCCCCCTGTATGTACACCCGTGTACGTGTCGTACCCCCGTGTATGTACACCTGTGTACGTGTCGTACCCCCGTGTATGTACACCTGTGTACGTTCGAGTCGTACCCCCATGTATGTACACCCGTGTACGTGTCGTACCCCCATGTATGTACACCCGTGTACGTGTCGTACCCCCGTGTATCTACACTTGTGTACGTGTCGTACCCCCGTGTATATACACCCGTGTACGTTTGAGTCGTACCCCCCCTGTATGTACACCCGTGTATGTGTCGTACCCCCCATGCATGTACACCCGTGTACGTATCGTACCCCCATGTATGTACACCCGTGTACGTGTCGTACCCCCCCGTGCATGTACACCCGTGTACGTATCGTACCCCCCCGTGTATGTACACCCGTGTACGTGTCGTACCCCCGTGTATGTACACCCGTGTACGTGTCGTACCCCCCCTGTGTGTACACCCGTGTACGTGTCGTACCCCCGTGTATGTACACCCGTGTACGTGTCGTACCCCCGTGCATGTACACCCGTGTACGTGTCGTACCCCCGTGTATGTACACCCGTGTACGTGTCGTACCCCCGTGAATGTACACCCGTTTACGTGTCGTACCCCCCCTGTATGTACACCCGTGTACGTGTCGTACCCCCGTGTATGTACACCCGTGTACGTGTCGTACCCCCGTGTATCTACACCCGTGTACGTTAGAGTCGTACCCCCACCCGCCTATGCATGGAGCGTACCCCCACCACAACATTCTAAGTACGGAGCGCACCCCAGGCCCCAACATCACAACCGCATGTACGAGTCGTACCAAGCCACACACAAGGACAGCACTGTACAACAAAATGGCCCATGTACACACCGTACACACACAAAAAACGCACGTACACAACCAGGACAAACCAAAACGACACAAGAATACACCATTCGAATGGCACAAAGCCACTAAACATGTCCAACAACCACTAAAACAACACATTCACTGACCTGCAACTGCCAAAATCCAAAACAGAGGCCCAAAACACAACCACTCCTTATAACACACCCACCCAAAGTTCAAACACAGCCACACCCACCAATGGACCAATAAAAAGGGCCCACACACACAAACCATGAGCCTTTGTAACAGACTCACTGCTGCCAGACCCCACAGACAACCTACAGCACCATACTAGAAGCTTTACCACACCTTACACTTGCACACCTTCACACACACACCTTCACAAACACCCCCACATCACATTCACACACACACCTGCACAACCACACCCACACACCCACAACCATCCACACCCCCCCCCACCATCCACACCCACACCCATCACCATGCCCACTAACAAGAATCCAAAGTTCACTGGCCGAGAGTTGGAGGTCCTTGTCGATGAAATCCTCAGAGTTGAGCCACACCTCTTTGGAACATTGGTCAGACAGACCAGCATTTCAGCAAAAACAGCCATGTGGCAGACCATCGTCGATGCTGTGAATGCTGTTGCGGACACCAGAAGGAACAAGCAGGAATGCCAAGCCAGGTGGTACGATCTGCGGAGGAGGGTCCGAGCCAAGATGACGGATGAACACAACCAGGCCAACGTCACTGGAGGAGGGCCGCAGACCCGTACACTACCATCCCTGGGAGGAGAGGGTGATGGCCATACTGCCGGTGGAGGCAGTGGACGGATTAGGAGGACTCCGAGACCCGGGTGAGTACACAAACAACTCACCTCACATGGGGGGAACGTCATCCACAACCAAACTCACAAACAGGCACGCAACCACCCCAAGCTATCGCATGACTCAACCACACTCCATGAAGACGCACATGCCACTAGCGCCACCATGCCCCATGTACCCAGCTGAACAATGTCAAGTCACAGGCCACAGAAGACACCAACACATGACACGGTAAGCCGGATGGCGGGAGGGTGGGCCCAAAAAATCACATAGTGCAACTCAGAAGCAGACAACAATGCCCCCTGCCCATATGGCCTAGGTCACAGCCAGACAAACAGTGTGTCCCAACACAGGAATGACTTGCCAGCAAATGGCGGACGCCTTGCATCAACACATGGGGGTGACGGCACGTTCTTGCACATGACAGCAGCCAATGAACAGCCAACACTGTGAAAGAGTGGCAGCACACACCACCACAGCAGCAGTGCAGACACAGACACTACACCCAATGGGTGCCTGGAGATCAGAAACAAACTCACATCAACAATCCAAGGGCCATTCAAAGATCTGCTAACAGTGTGTGCCCAGGAAGCTGGGCTGAGGTGACAGAGGGTGACACACAGAGGGAGGGAGAGGGGGACAGAGAGGGAGCGAGACACAGGGAGACGGACAGAGGGAGGAGGCTGACACACCGAGGGAGGGAGAGGGGGACAGAGAGGGAGCGAGACACAGGGAGACGGACAGAGGGAGGAGGCTGACACACAGAGGGAGGGAGAGGGGGACAGCGAGGGAGGGACACACAGGGAGACGGACAGAGGGAGCAGGCTGACACACAGAGGGAGGGAGAGGGGGACAGAGAGGGAGGGACACACAGGGAGACGGACAGAGGGAGGAGGCTGACACACAGAGGGAGGGAGAGGGGGACAGAGAGGGAGCGAGACACAGGGAGAGCAAATCAGCCTTGTGGTGTGTGGGAATGTCTGCTCGTCAGCAGGTGGACTGCGTGCATGTAGACAAGGGTGGCCAGTGCCAGCACCCCCCCTCTCCTCCATGGCAAAACACAGGGCCATGTCACAACCTGTGCACGAGCACAACGACAGCTACCTGCATTATCTAAGTGTGTGGAACCACTCCATGTGCCCACGTACAGTGCTACACGGAAGGCGCCAATGCATGGCTCACCATACCTGCCTACTCCACTGCTGACTGCAGTCACACTTGACGCAGCAAGTAAGACTGTGCCACACATAGGTAAAGTCGCCAAAGCTGTGCCCAAGGGACATACCCATGCACAAATGCACTGTGAGTGGAATGCAAGACATAACCAAATTCCCAGAGGAAATGTTCCAACTTTGAAACGAATGAAACATGGATGTTGCATGGAACAAAATTAACATTGTCTCTCTCACACACAGGTCAACGTCGTGGATCACCCCCCAACACTGGGGGGGAAGACTCACAGGACCCGGCTCGGCCGGATGAAGGAGCCACCGGCAGCGACGACTCTCACCACTCTGTGGACGAACCCGACCCCGACCAACCTGGCCCCTCTGGTGTCCAACGACCTGCAGCACCTGCGTCAGGTACAACAGGGCCAACCACCACCCCCACTCCTGCCACATCCCAGGAGACACCCAGGATCCCTGCCCCACCACCACAAAGCAGCCAGGCTGGCCAGGAGGGACACGGTGTCCCGGGCACCCAGGAGGAGGCAGGCGACAACGCCAATGCCAACCCTCAGGGGTCCCGGAGACCCGATGTGCCCACAAGGGCAGGCCAGGTGCAAGTGGGCAGGGGTGGTGGGAGTGGAGGACGGCGGAGGCGCCAGCCTGACCAGTTGGCTGGGGATCCGGTATATTCCCATGTCCGAAACATCCTGGACACATACCGGCAGGACACCACGGGCATGGCCCAGGTTGTGTCCGTCCTCGAGGGGATCAAGACCCAGCAGGCCCAGCAACATGCGGAGCAACATGCCTGTCTACTGCAACACCAACGGAGGATGGAGGACAGACAGGCTGAGCTCGTGACGGTGTTCACGGGAATTCACAGCACACTCCGTCGGATGGCCGACAACATGGGCAACCCTCCCTGTGCCAGAAGGCGTAGAACATCACCACCCACAGGGAGGGATCAGGAGGAGGAGGAGGAAACATCCGATGGAGCATCCCAAACATCGTCACGGCCTGCTTCTGAGGGTCCCTGCAGGAGGGCGTGTCGTCCACGGAAAAGACCGTGAGGGTCGGCGCTACAGCACCATCTCCCAGGACACCTGGCCCACTGGAGCAACAGCAGCACAGCATCAAAAGACATTCTCTGCCACATGGCCTTGCTGGTCACTGTCTGACCAATGTTGACAAAGACTGTGGCATGGACTCTGAGGATTTCAAATGGCAAGGACACCAACTCCCCTAGTGAATTTTGGATTCCACACACCCGGAAAGCCCCTCATGTCAACCCCCCCCCCCCCCACTAAAATAAAAAGTCACACCATGAAGAGAAGATGCCTGCTGGTTGCATTATTACCTTACATGTGTCTTGTAAAGTCTAAACATGCCTGAGTTCTCATTTGACTTCAACCATCCACACCCTGGGGCCTGAGTCTGGCACAGGACACACGGGTCACAGTGTATTAGGCAAGACAGACATGGAGCACCATACACACCCGTGATGGGCCCAACCAGATGAGGGGGTGGCCGCACAACCGTGCCGACAGACATTTTGAGTACAGCAACAGTCATGCGCAGAGGTCAGGGATCATGCCGAGTGTCCTGGGGGGTACCCAGGTATGTGTAGACAGGTGGCACAACCATGTCCTGCAAGCTTGAGTCAGGTGGATGCAGAGAATGGTGGCCTGGCCAACGTTGGATGCATGGGGATGGCACATGTCACAATACCCTAAGTCATGGACATCATGCACAATACACGGTCTAATCCCACACAAACAGCTTGCATCTTGCTACTCTACACATAGAGACATAGCCACTATCACGGAAAACCATGCCAGACATGCCGGATGCACCGTGGCAACACACCAGCATTGACTGAGAAGAGGCACCTTGGAGGCATAGGGACACCTTTATTAGTCATGTATTTGGGATTGCAGAGGCAAGTCGGAGTACACATGAACGGGTCATGTGGAATAACATGTGGGTCCAACACTGGCACCCCCCTTCTGCAGCACAAATGCGTGATATCCATGGAACTGGCACACAAGTGTCGGCTAACAGCTAAACACCCCCTGCTGCTCACGGAGAGCCTGCCATACACCATTGATCCGCTGATGTGGAAGTCCCACACCATGTCAAGCCAATGCAAACCGTATGTGTCCGAGGGCAGTGTTACACACATTGATGCCATCATCACATTCCACAATCCCATCACTGATGACTGTCAACAAGTTTGAAGCAAAACCAAAGGAAATGATGGACGGAGGGTTGAACATTGCAAGCACTCACCCCCAGTCAACTGATCTGGGTTTAATCCATCACCGTTCTTTAGCCCACTCTGCCACCCCAGTTCAGACATGGCCATATGCAAATCAGTCTGACCCTGTGCCTCATGGGAACAGTCCAGCCCGAACTGCCAAGCCATGTCTTCCCTGGACCGGAAAAAAGCTTCCTAGGACCGGTTTCTGGCATTTCAGCCGTCTTCAGCCAACTGATCTGTTGACTGGGGGTGAGTGCTTGCAATGTTCAACACTCCGTCCATCATTTCCTTTGGTTTTTGCTTTGTTCGCCATAAGTTGGCAGGGTATGCTCAGACGTGAGTCCCTTGCTCACTTTGCCACTGGATTCAAGCAAGCCTGGATGAAGACGGCTGAAATGCCAGAAACCGGTCCTAGGAAGCTTGTTTCCGGTCCAGGGAAGACATGGCTTGGCAGTTCGGGCTGGACTGTTCCCATGAGGCACAGGGTCAGACTGATTTGCATATGGCCATGTCTAAACTGGGGTGGCAGAGTGGGCTAAAGAACGGTGATGGATTAAACCCAGATCAGTTGACTGGGGGTGAGTGCTTGCAATGTTCAACACTCCGTCCATCATTTCCTTTGGTTTTTGCTTTGTTTGCCATAAGTTGGCAGGGTATGCTCAGACGTGAGTCCCTTGCTCACTTTGCCACTGGATTCAAGCAAGCCTGGCTGAAGACGGCTGAAATGCCAGAAACCGGTCCTAGGAAGCTTGTTTCCGGTCCAGGGAAGACATGGCTTGGCAGTTCGGGCTAGACTGTTTCCATGAGGCACAGGGTCATACTGATTTGCATATGGCCATGTCTAAACTGGGGTGGCAGAGTGGGCTAAAGAACGGTGATGGATTAAACCCAGATCAGTTGACTGGGGGTGAGTGCTTGCAATGTTCAACACTCCGTCCATCATTTCCTTTGGTTTTTGCTTTGTTAGCCATAAGTTGGCAGGGTATGCTCAGACGTGAGTCCCTTGCTCACTTTGCCACTGGATTCAAGCAAGCCTGGCTGAAGATGGCTGAAATGCCAGAAACCGGTCCTAGGAAGCTTGCTTCCGGTCCAGGGAAGACATGGCTTGGCAGTTCGGGCTGGACTGTTCCCATGAGGCACAGGGTCAGACTGATTTGCATATGGCCATGTCTAAACTGGGGTGGCAGAGTGGGCTAAAGAACGGTGATGGATTAAACCCAGATCAGTTGACTGGGGGTGAGTGCTTGCAATGTTCAACACTCCGTCCATCATTTCCTTTGGTTTTTGCTTTGTTCGCCATAAGTTGGCAGGGTATGCTCAGACGTGAGTCCCTTGCTCAGTTTGCCACTGGATTCAAGCAAGCCTGGCTGAAGACGGCTGAAATGCCAGAAACCGGTCCTAGGAAGCTTGTTTCCGGTCCAGGGAAGACATGGCTTGGCAGTTCGGGCTGGACTGTTCCCATGAGGCACAGGGTCAGACTGATTTGCACATGGCCATGTCTAAACTGGGGTGGCAGAGTGGGCTAAAGAACGGTGATGGATTAAACCCAGATCAGTTGACTGGGGGTGAGTGCTTGCAATGTTCAACACTCCGTCCATCATTTCCTTTGGTTTTTGCTTTGTTCGCCATAAGTTGGCAGGGTATTCTCAGACGTGAGTCCCTTGCTCACTTTGCCACTGGATTCAAGCAAGCCTGGCTGAAGACGGCTGAAATGCCAGAAACCGGTCCTAGGAAGCTTGTTTCTGGTCCAGGGAAGACATGGCTTGGCAGTTCGGGCTGGACTGTTCCCATGAGGCACAGGGTCAGACTGATTTGCATATGGCCATGTCTAAACTGGGGTGGCAGAGTGGGCTAAAGAACGGTGATGGATTAAACCCAGATCAGTTGACTGGGGGTGAGTGCTTGCAATGTTCAACACTCCGTCCATCATTTTCTTTGGTTTTTGCTTTGTTCGCCATAAGTTGGCAGGGTATGCTCAGACGTGAGTCCCTTGCTCACTTTGCCACTGGATTCAAGCAAGCCTGGCTGAAGACGGCTGAAATGCCAGAAACCGGTCCTAGGAAGCTTGTTTCCGGTGCAGGGAAGACATGGCTTGGCAGTTCGGGCTGGACTGTTCCCATGAGGCACAGGGTCAGACTGATTTGCATATGGCCATGTCTAAACTGGGGTTGCAGAGTGGGCTAAAGAACGGTGATGGATTAAACCCAGATCAGTTGACTGGGGGTGAGTGCTTGCAATGTTCAACACTCCGTCAATCATTTCCTTTGGTTTTTGCTTTGTTCGCCATAAGTTGGCAGGGTATGCTCAGACGTGAGTCCCTTGCTCACTTTGCCACTGGATTCAAGCAGGCCTGGCTGAAGACGGCTGAAATGCCAGAAACCGGTCCTAGGAAGCTTGTTTCCGGTCCAGGGAAGACATGGCTTGGCAGTTCGGGCTGGACTGTTCCCATGAGGCACAGGGTCAGACTGATTTGCATATGGCCATGTCTAAACTGGGGTGGCAGAGTGGGCTAAAGAACGGTGATGGATTAAACCCAGATCAGTTGACTGGGGGTGAGTGCTTGCAATGTTCAACACTCCGTCCATCATTTCCTTTGGTTTTTGCTTTGTTCGCCATAAGTTGGCAGGGTATGCTCAGACGTGAGTCTCTTGCTCACTTTGCCACTGGATTCAAGCAAGCCTGGCTGAAGACGGCTGAAATGCCAGAAACCGGTCCTAGGAAGCTTGTTTCCGGTCCAGGGAAGACATGGCTTGGCAGTTCGGGCTGGACTGTTCCCATGAGGCACAGGGTCAGACTGATTTGCATATGGCCATGTCTAAACTGGGGTGGCAGAGTGGGCTAAAGAACGGTGATGGATTAAACCCAGATCAGTTGACTGGGGGTGAGTGCTTGCAATGTTCAACACTCCGTCCATCATTTCCTTTGGTTTTTGCTTTGTTCGCCATAAGTTGGCAGGGTATGCTCAGACGTGAGTCCCTTGCTCACTTTGCCACTGGATTCAAGCAAGCCTGGCTGAAGACGGCTGAAATGCCAGAAACCGGTCCTAGGAAGCTTGTTTCCAGTCCAGGGAAGACATGGCTTGGCAGTTCGGGCTGGACTGTTCCCATGAGGCACAGGGTCAGACTGATTTGCATATGGCCATGTCTAAACTGGGGTGGCAGAGTGGGCTAAAGAACGGTGATGGATTAAACCCAGATCAGTTGACTGGGGGTGAGTGCTTGCAATGTTCAACACTCCGTCCATCATTTCCTTTGGTTTTTGCTTTGTTCGCCAGAAGTTGGCAGGGTATGCTCAGACGTGAGTCCCTTGCTCACTTTGCCACTGGATTCAAGCAAGCCTGGCTGAAGACGGCTGAAATGCCAGAAACCGGTCCTAGGAAGCTTGTTTCCGGTCCAGGGAAGACATGGCTTGGCAGTTCGGGCTGGACTGTTCCCATGAGGCACAGGGTCAGACTGATTTGCATATGGCCGTGTCTAAACTGGGGTGGCAGAGTGGGCTAAAGAACGGTGATGGATTAAACCCAGATCAGTTGACTGGGGGTGAGTGCTTGCAATGTTCAACACTCCGTCCATCATTTCCTTTGGTTTTTGCTTTGTCAACAAGTTTGACCATCTATTCAGGTGTACCCATCTGCATGTCATGTGTACCATGGTGATGCAACATGTCTGCAGAGGAACCAAACATCGACAGGGGCAGTGTGCATACATAGTGAACTACTGCCACACCCAATACATCCCTGATGCATCCCTTACCCTAAGGAGACTTCCAAACTTGTCCGTGCGTGTAACGCTGAGTCAGCACACGATGACATGTCCATGAGGAATAGCAGTGCCACAACAATGCAAGCAGCAGACGGCATGCGCAAGTACCTGGGGAAGAGAGACACACAAGAAGTCAGCCAAAAAAAGCACAGCCACTTGCATGTGCATGTACTCGACACATGTATGGATGACAACATGCTAGGTCACAATTATGACTGGGGAAATACACTCATCACTGGCACCATCACTCCAGTGACACATCCACACACACCTCTGACTCACGTGCCGTACATGCAGATGGACACACACATCGCAACACATGCCACACGGGGACCAATGCGTGCACACTCAGACACTGGTACTCACCACTAAGCACAGAAGTCGCGTATGAGCCGAGTCCGGATGTCCTCTTGCGGCTCCACATCCTCCACATCACTAGCACCATTGCCAAGCCCTTCGTCCTCCACGGGTGGATGGTCCTGGTCATCTTGATCCAGGATGAGTGGCACAGCTTTCTCAACTGCCATGTTGTGCAGCATGCAGCAGACCATGAAGATTTTGCAGACCTTCACCGGGGCATATGGGAGGGCGCCGCCGGTCTTGTGGAGGCATCGGAATCGGCTCTTCAGGAGGCCAAACGTCCTCTCTATCACTCGCCTTG
Source organism: Triturus cristatus (assembly GCF_964204655.1). Taxonomy (NCBI): domain Eukaryota; kingdom Metazoa; phylum Chordata; class Amphibia; order Caudata; family Salamandridae; genus Triturus; species Triturus cristatus. Next base: position 988,427,346 of record NC_140594.1, on the reverse strand, counting down.
TCCGGCCATGGGTGGTGTTGTAGCGGAGCTGGGCCGGCGTGATGGGGTTGCGGAGAGGTGTGATCAGCCATGGCATGTTGGGATAGCCAGCGTCCCCTACATGGAAAGCACATGGACATAAGTAGGACAGGAGAAGCGGTCGTGCTGGAAATCTACGCAAAATACAGGACAGACAGACTGTACCCACCAACAACACATGCTCGTTCGTTGCGCAGCTGCGTCATCATTTCAGGCACCCTGCTACGCCTCATGATGTAGGCATCGTGTGCTGATCCTGGAAAACGAGCACAGACATGTGAAATCACCATGTTGGACAGACACACCACAAGGGCATTGATGGAGTGGTAGTGTTTGCGATTCCTGTAGGCTACCTCCTGTGCCTGTGGTGGTACCAAAGCCACATGTGTCCCATCTATGGACCCAATGACATGGGGCATCCCTCCCAGGGCATAGAATCCACGCTTGACCCCAGTCAACATTTCAGGGGTTGGGAAATGGATGAAGTCATCCAGGTGAATCAACATGGCCTCTAAGAAATCATGCAGCACCCGGCAGAACATGCTCTGGGACATGCCACCAACATGAGCTATGGTATTTTGAAAGGTACCCGTGGCTAGAAAATGTAGGGCTTGGGTGTCAGTGCCGTAGGATACCTGTGCAGCGGTTGCAGGTGTGATGCCAGTCTCGCCGTCAACTCCAGAATCAACCGTTGGGGGAAGCGGTAGGACCGGATACAGTCATTCTCCCGCATGGCAGCCAAGTCCGGAATTGGTCGGGGAAGAGGCGGCACTCTGCAGTAATTTGGAAGTGACAAGGAAGAGTGAGTGCACCACAACAACAATTGATTTGTACTGAGCATATGTTCATCTGTCTATACACATATGCTACATACGGAGTCAGGTATGTGCCACATGCCCTGGATACGTATGGCTGCCAGGTGACACTCCTACCAAGACCCAGCTACACACGGAGATTGTGAACCTCCACATGCCATGGCATGGGATTAGCTGTGTCCCAGTGTAAGTGAACAGCTAGACGCAAGACAGGAGTGACATACATCCACACATCAGCAGAAGTAGGATGTCGATTTCAGAGACTGGTAGCGGAACACTAGAGCCACTGGTCACATGAAATTACACTAGGACAGCCCACACACCTTGCCATTAAGGTGTACATGTGATGACTCACCACACATTCATAGAGAGGATGCAGACATGTCCTTGTTACGCTACTCCGTGTCCCATGCATACATACACACCTCACATCTGATACCACATGTGGCATGGTGTGCGGAACAGTGTGCAATGTCAATCTACACACAGACACATGTTGGTTGCTGCAACAGCTGCAGCTTTTGAGGGAGCTCCAACATCAAGCTAATGCGAATCCCCCACACATACATGACATAGTCACATCGTGCACCGTGGGTAGTGACATGTCAGGTGTGGTAACCATTGTACCTGGCCTCAGGGGACACTTCCGTGTGTTGGTGTCCGTGTCATGCCAGTGACGCTCATCTCAAGTGTGCAGTACGACATGCACACATGTCAAAGGAGTCAAGGGCATGCCTGGCACACATTGCACCGTCACACATTACATGTGTACACATCTCATCATACATCTGGTGCCTTCTCGACTCAGGAGTAATGTGCCACATCACAGCCTTTCACACCTGTGCCCCACACATGTAGTACTGGCCAGACAATGCCTTGATGTCCATCCATTGACAAGTATGTCAGCCCTATTCCTTCCTGTGTGCTGCCTGTCACCACTGTGATGTGTGAAAACCACCGTACTTTTGCTAAGAGGGCCTGTGTACGTTCCCGTATCACTATGGGAGTGCTGCCGTATGCGCACCCATAGTGATAGTGAGCATACAGGCGTGTGTACGGTTCGTACCACCATGAGTACGCATACGCGAGAACACCCATAGTGGTACGGCCCGTACACGCGTGCGTACGTTCACTATCACTATGGGTGTCCTCGCGTATGCGTACTCGTAGTGGTACGGCCCGTACACATGCCTGTACGTTCACTATCACTACGAGTACGCATACGCGAGAACACCCATAGTGGTACGGACCGTACACGCGCCTGTACGTTCACTATCACTATGGGTGTTCCCGCGTATGCGTACTCGTAGTGATAGTGAACGTACAGGCGTGTGTACGGGCCGTACCACTACGAGTACGCATACGCGAGGACACCCATAGTGATAGTGAACGTACAGGCGTGTGTACGGGCCGTACCACTACGAGTACGCATATGCGAGGACACCCATAGTGATAGTGAACGTACAGGCGTGTTTACAGGCCGTACCACTATGGGTGTTCTCGCGTATGCGTACTCGTAGTGATAGTGAACGTACAGGCGTGTGTATGGGACGTACCACTACGAGTACGCATACGTGAGGACACCCATAGTGATAGTGAACGTACAGGCGTGTGTACGGGCCGTACCACTACGAGTACGCATACGCGAGGACACCCATAGTGATAGTGAACGTACAGGCGTGTGTACGGGCCGTACCACTATGGGTGTTCTCGCGTATGCGTACTCGTAGTGATAGTGAACGTACAGGCGTGTGTACGGGCCGTACCACTACGAGTACGCATACGCGAGGACACCCATAGTGATAGTGAACGTACAGACGTGTGTACGGTCCGTACCACTATGGGTGTTCTTGCGTATGCGTACTCATAGTGGTACGGCCCGTACACACGCCTGTACGGGCCGTTGCTATGCATTTGGGGTGCCCTAGGGCCCCGGAACGCACCGTACCTGTGTGTGAAGCTCAAAATTACATAGGGGACACATGAGGGACAAGTATTAAGGCCTACATGCATGCAGGTTGTCATGGAGACCAAGTTTAAAGTTTGAATTTGTTCTGGAAGGTGCACAGCAGAAGTCAGTTGGAATGAATCTACTTTGTTGCAATGTTTTTGTGGGTTTGACATCATGCTGAAGAACAAAACACAATAAGAACCCACTGACTGTGCTAGGTTTGAAGGGATTGGAGGAAACATAGGATGCAAATGTGAGTGACCAATCACTCTGTACTCCTGTGCATGAAACAGGCCAGCAAGGCAGATATAAGGCAGCCAGGTCCCATGAGGGAGCACTTGCCTGCACATCTCTGTATTCCACGACCCAGCTGCTGCTACTGATTCCCTGGAACCATGTCAAGGTCTGTGGAGAGGTCACAGCCCTTCACCCTGGAGGAGAACATGGCTCTGCTGCATGTGATCCTCCCACAGTACCCCATGCTGTATGGGCGATCAGGGTATCAGGTGAGTGCAGAGTCCACGAGCACAGACTGTGTCCCTTTTTTGTGACTGTGACTGCTGGCATTGTGTCCAGGTGTCTCACACACGCTATGTACTGTAGGGGGGGTCCCGGGGGGGGAATGCCTGATGTCTCCCAGCCAGAGCATGCAGTGGTGCATGTCTGCCATCCTCACTTGCATCGTGTTTACTGTAACAATCACTGCATGGTGCATGCCACATTCTGCCTGTCTTATCCTCCTGGGAATGTTGCCTCTACAGTCCTCATGTGATTATGTGGTCAGCCTAGTGTGACAGGTGACTGTACCCACAGATGTGTGTTAGTTCTGTGTACCTGTGCTGAGAGTGTCCACATGATGTGTTCGTACCCTGGACATGGGTGTGTGTGTAAGTCCCCTGTCATGTGGGTGGGTGCATATGTGGAGTGTAGCACCCCAGCTGCATGAGGGATGGATATACCCTGGCCATGTGATGTGAGCAGGGAGCAGTGCTGTGTGTCTGACGTGCAGAGCCAGCCCCACACCTGTGAGCCCCCTCCATCTAGTGGCACATGTGCAGAGTGAGGTTTGTCGCTGCATTTGGCAATGGCAGGTGTATGTCCTGTGCCTGTGTGTGTCTGTGTACTCTGCTGCGGTAGCGTCAGTGGCCTGTGGCATGTGACTGCTCAGAGGTGCTGCACATTATCCTGGTGTACCTTCTGATGCACAGTGTGAGCCTGGATCATTGATTGTGTAGTTGCCCTCATTCCACCTGTGTCCTTTCAATGGCATGTACTGCTTTTGCCCTTCCCCAGAGGATCATGTCCCTATGACAAAGGTGCAATGCGTAGGATGCATACTATGCCTTGTTGTAAACAGCAAATGTGTTCTAATATGTGTCTCTGTGACATGTGCCAGGTGTATTGATGTAGTGTCACTTGTTCATCCTCACAGGTAGGCGCCTCTGCCAAGGAGCAGATATGGCTGACCGCCGTCAGCACCGTGAGAAGTGCGGATGGTCGGAAGCGGCACCTGTCCCAGGTGAGGAAACGCTGGCAGGATATCTGGTGCTGGACGCGGAGGATCGCACGGGTCCTGCTGGGGGACTCACCTGAGAGCCATAAGAACCGCGGGCGCCGCCGACTGAGCCACATCCACAAGCGTGTGCTGCCAGTGGTCTTTCCAGACTTGGAGAGGTGCTTACAGGAGATGCAGCAGCAGGAAGGGGGTAGGTACATGTGTGCTTGTTGTGTTTCACCAGCATTTGTAAGTGCACAGTTGCATGGATACACTGCCAGGGTTTAAAGGTGCTGTGCAGATCCAGTTACCCACTGTATAGCTGTGCTCTCCTGCCTCCCTTCCCCTCCTTGCAATGTGTTCCCTGGTCTGTGTGTAGTCACTCCTTCACAAGGTTATCTAGGCTGGCACTTCCTCCACGTGAACTATGCCTGTAGCATCATGTGTGGGGGTGGTGTGTAACAGGTTTTGGGACCTTGCCTGTGCCCTGTCCAGTTCAGTACATGTGGGTTCCATGTCAGTTGGCACTGATGCAGAGTACAGACATGGGAGTTAGTCTCACAAGTGTCATGCCTTACAGTGCGCATGTCCTATGTTGTGGCCTGTGACATGATGTGCATGAGTGTGCGATACGCATAGTGCAGGGATGGTGGCGTGTGTTGCAGTCATTCCCATTCAGGACCATGGAGTTGTGTGGCCACTACTGTCCCCTGGGGCATATTTTCCTAGGTGTCATGTGTGTCATCACAAAACGTGGACACTCTCAGTGTCTACAGCATAGGTTGTGCTCTGTGCCATTGTCCCCTGGCACCATGTATATTGACGTGAAATGTAGTACAAGTGTCCACTGTACAGCCTGACCTGATTTTCCTTGTTCATAGTCACAGTGGCCAGTGCCTGTGTGTCTTGTTACAATCATCTGATGCTGGCCATTTGTATAAGATTATTTGGACAGGCGCACCTTGGGTATTTGGCGTCCAATCTTGCATTTATGCAGCCCCTGTGTATTTCACCCAGACTAAGAGATGTAAGTGCCACCTGTGTCTCAACAAATTGGCTCATGTAGGGGGTGGTTGGTGCGGGGCAAGCCTACATGTCAAAACCTGAAATCTCCTTGCTAGTTCTGGCCAATGTGTGATGTTTGGCTGGACATACACTGAAGGTGCAGTGAGCCAGTCATGTTGGGCATGTTTTGAGTATTACCTATGCAGCATGTGCCTCAAGCTCATGGATTTGGTCCCTCCTCATCCCTATTGTCGGCAACGCTGTGTGGTGCAGATGCAGTGCTGGATTGTCCCCAGGGCCTGGCTCCTATGTCAAACTCCATTTCATGTCATTTGCTATTGTGTCATGCTCTCCATAGTTTTTCACTGGCATGGTGGGTCAACCAACTGTGTGTTGCATGCCCTACATCTGTACCTTGTTATGTAGATGTTACTGATCTTTCTTTTCAGGCTATGCACTGTAACCTATGTAGATTGGACTCATGTGACATATGTATACAGGTGTGTGATTAATTGCTGTCTCTTCACCTTGCCCACAGCATCGTCGGGGGACACGGAGGGAGACATGAGCACAGACGGAGCGGAGGGACCGAGCACCAGTGCCAGCGTTGACATCGTGCCTGGCACATTGAGTGGTACAGAGGCGGAGGAGAGTGAGGCCGAGGACCTGTCCACTGGCACCACCGAATATGAAGCCGGCAGGTCCGAGGATGATCTCTCCGAGTGGGCGGAGGCTGCACCACCAGCTGACAGCGGCACGACATCGCACCCCGCCCCCTCCATTGCCATCAGCCGCCTCCCACTTGCTCGTGTCCCTTCCCAACGTGCCCGGTCACCACATGTCTCCTTCCTGCCAGGCACCGCACCCCCTGCCCCTGTCTCCACTGCTGCCGCCAATGCCGAGTCTGTGGACATCCAGCGGCAGTTGCAGATTGGTCAGGCTGCGATCCTTAATGTACTCCATGGCCACAGCCAGGTCCTCAACAACATGGAGGCATACTTGGAGGGCATTCACTCATCGCAGGCTGACCAACGCAGCTTGCTGAGGTCGATAGACTCGACACTGACTGCAGCAGTGGGTCTCCTGCAGCGCTACGTCCAACCCCCTACCCCTGCCCCATCCACACCTCCCACTCCCATGCCTGTCCCACGTACACCCAGACATCAGCATGCACCCACCACGACGGACACAGGCACCACACCAGCAGGGAAGGTCACCCGCACACCTCCTGGCACGCACACACAGGGTGAAGTAGGCCCACCCACTGGGTCGGGGGGCAAACGTAAGACACGCAGCCAGAGTGGGAGTCCGCATTCCACCAAATCCACTCCCTCCAAATCCCCTCCCCTCAGCTCTCCTGGCCACATATCACACAAAGACTCCTTCATGGCCGCTCTGTCCCTGAGCCCCACAGTGACACCACCCCGCAAGCGGTCAAGGGAGTCCCCGGTCAGGGTGGTTGATTCCCCCCCTGTCTACACCCTCCCCCAGTGGCGCTGCGACCCATCCCTCTGACCCCCCCCCCCTCCTTGGGGCCTGTGGTTCCTTCGGGTGCAGGGGATTCCCTGGAGGACCTTGCTAAGGTGTGCAGCGAGATCCTGGCCTCCGCCTTTGGCCCTGCCCCACCCCCTGTGGTGGAGTCCTCCATCCCTGCACCCACGACGCCTACCCTTCGCCCTCCTGTCCCTGCGGTGCCTGGTTCTTCCCCCCCACATGATGCCCTCACCCCTGTGGAAGACGACGGAATGTAACTGTGCAGGCAAGCTAGGGGACACGCATCCCACTGTGTCCCCCATCCAGCTGTGACTTCTGGACTGCCCTATGGGCTTTGTAAATATTGAACTTCCTACAAACAAGATTTTTTGGTTCATGCTGAATAAAGCTATTTATTTTTTTCCCCTTGGAACACTTCTGCTTTGCTGGTATTGCTGTTGGTGGGGCTGCTACATGGTTTTGGGTGGTGTTCATGTGTTGGGTGTGTGGGAAATGTAGTAGTGTGCTGGTCATCGGGGGGACCCTGGGATCTGTGTGCCATCACACGGTGTTAGCTAGGTTTCTGTGTTCATGTAAGCAGTTGCTGCATGGTGAAATTGTCCAAAGGTGTATTCCTTCCTCTGTGTACCCTGACATCTTCCCTGCAGGGTGTTCCCAATATTTAGCGCTGAGCTGTGTGTACATTAGCTGGGTGTGTGACGGACTCCTTCAACTTTGCACATGCACGCTGAGCGATGTCTCCACCTGCATCATTCGTGGCATCCTTGGTAGTCATTGTACTTGTGTATGTGGACTATTGACATGACTTCATGTGGACATGTTTTCTTTTCTGCGCTACGCATGCGTATACTCCCAGCCTCGCACACATGTGGTACATGTACTGCAGGGTCTTTGTGCACCTGACTGAAATTTGTGGGCATGGTATCTGTGGCTACTCCACCCTTTGCGTTCCATGGGCACTGCTGTGAGTGTTAGGCACACACCCCTCTTGTGACTGGGCACTGCTGGGAGGACTCTGCACCCACCCCTCCTGCATCTGGGCACTGCTGGGAGGACTCTGCACACACCTCTCCTGTCTCTGGGCACTGCTGGGAGTGATAGGCACACACCCCTCCTGTGTCTGGGCACTGCTGGGAGGACTCTGCACACACCACTCTTGTGACTGGGCACTGCTGGGAGGACTCTGCACACACCCCTCCTGTGACTGGGCACTGCTGGGAGGACTCTGCACCCACCCCTCCTGTGTCTGGGCACTGCTGGGAGGACTCTGCACACACCCCTCCTGTGTCTGGGCACTGCTGGGAGGACTCTGCACACACCCCTCCTGCGTCTGGGCACTGCTGGGAGGACTCTGCACACACCCCTCCTGCGTCTGGGCACTGCTGGGAGTGATAGGCACACTCCCCTCCTGCGTCTGGGCACTGCTGGGAGGACTCTGCACACACCCCTCCTGTGACTGGGCACTGCTGGGAGGACTCTGCACCCACCCCTCCTGTGTCTGGGCACTGCTGGGTGGACTCTGCACACACCCCTCCTGTGACTGGGCACTGCTGGGAGGACTCTGCACACACCACTCTTGTGACTGGGCACTGCTGGGAGGACTCTGCACCCACCCCTCCTGTGACTGGGCACTGCTGGGAGGACTCTGCACCCACCCCTCCTGTGACTGGGCACTGCTGGGAGGACTCTGCACCCACCCCTCCTATCTCTGGGCACTGCTGGGAGTGATAGGCACACACCCCTCCTGTGACTGGGCACTGCTGGGAGGACTCTACACCCACCCCTCCTGCGTCTGGGCACTGCTGGGAGGACTCTGCACACACCCCTCCTGTGACTGGGCACTGCTGGGAGGACTCTGCACCCACCCCTCCTGTGACTGGGCACTGCTGGGTGGACTCTGCACCCACCCCTCCTGTGACTGGGCACTGCTGGGTGGACTCTGCACACACCCCTCCTGTGTCTGGGCACTGCTGGGAGGACTCTGCACACACCCCTCCTATTTAACAATATGTACGCTTAGAACATACACGTGTGTGGGTTCGCTCCATGGGGGTACGGGTCGTACTTACACTGTTGGGGTGGGGGTACGCTCCATACATCCGCGGGTGAGGGTACGGGTCGTACTTACACTGTTGTGGTGGGAGTACGCTCCATACGTACGCAGTGAGGGTACGGGTCGTACATACACGGTTGGGGTGGGGGTACGTGTCGTACATACACGGTTGGGGTGGCGGTACGGTCCGTACATACACGGTTGGGGTGGGGGTACGTGTCGTACATACACGGTTGGGGTGGGGGTACGGTCCGTACATACACGGTTGGGGTGGGGGTACGCTCCATACGTACGCGGGTGAGGGTACGGGTCGTACTTACACTGTTGGAGTGGGAGTACGCTCCATACGTCCGCGGGTGAGGGTACGGGTCGTACTTACACTGTTGGGGTGGGGGTACGCTCCATACGTCCGCGGGTGAGGGTACGGGTCGTACTTACACTGTTGTGGTGGGAGTACGCTCTATACGTACGCGGGTGAGGGTACGGGTCTTACATACACGGTTGGGGTGGGGGTACGTGTCGTACATACACGGTTGGGGTGGGGGTACGCTCCATGCATACGCTGGTGAGGGTACGGTCCATACATACACGGTTGGGGTGGGGGTACGCTCCATGCATACGCTGGTGAGGGTACGGGTCGTACATACACGGTTGGGGTGGGGGTACGTGTCGTACATACACGGTTGGGGTGGGGGTACGGTCCGTACATACACGTACATACACGGTTGGGGTGGGGGTACGCTCCATACGTACGTGGGTGAGGGTACGGGTCGTACTTACACTGTTGGGGTGGGAGTACGCTCCATATGTCCGCGGGTGAGGGTACAGGTCGTACTTACACTGTTGGGGTGGGGGTACGCTCCATACATCCGCAGGTGAGGGTACGGGTCGTACTTACACTGTTGTGGTGGGAGTACGCTCCATACGTACGCAGGTGAGGGTACGGGTCGTACTTACACTGTTGGGGTGGGGGGTACGCTCCATACGTACGCGGGTGTGGGTACGGGTCGTACTTACACTGTTGGGGTGGGGGGTACGCTCGATACGTACGCGGGTGAGGGTACGGTCGTACTTACACTGTTGGGGGTACGCTCCATGCATACGGGGGTGGGGGTACGGTCCGTACATATCCGTCCCCACGCTATGTGATGCTTGTGCGGGCCGTACCCAGGCCTTTGCCACGTGGGTACAGCCGTCCCGCCATTGTTGGGGTGACGTAGGTGTGGGCGTGGTACGACTCGTACCCACGCTCTTAAGGCGTGGGTACGGGACGTACCTGTATTGTTGTGTTGCCGGTTCGCGTCGTCAGGCACTTCCGTTGTGGCGGACGCTGGCTTTGCTGGACACGCCCCCACCCCTTCGTAGTGACCAGGGCCTGGGGGTCAGGTATGTCCAGGGCATGTGTGCTGTGTGACTTTGGTGGGGATTTTGTGGCCTGCCCCTGGTCCTGCCCCCCCGCCTTTCCCCCCTCCCTTTGTTGTTCTGACCTTCTGCGGCGTCTGCGTCCGAACCTGTAGAGGAGGTCGACTGCTATGAGGGCTGGGATGACACGTAGGTTCGGGTCCATGTCTGTCCGTCGCGTACAGGTACTCCTTGTTCCCGTCGTCCTGATTTCCCGGCAGTTTTTGGCAGCCGGAAAATATTGTCCGTGCGGGATGACGTCGGTGCGAATCGTAATTCCTGGTTCGTGAATGGCAGGCTGCGTGCGTCCCGACGTCACGTCGGCGCTTTCCCGGATCGCATTTGTATGTTCGGGGTTTTGTACGATTTGTACGGAAATGGAGTTTCCGTGCGAATCGTAATTCCATGTTTGTATATTTTGACGACCGGGTACGCGTCGGACGGAGAATATGCTCCGTCCGACGGTTCGTACCCGGTTTTTACAGGATCGTAATCGGCACCTGTGTGTCCAATTATTGATCATAATAATATTGTGGTAAACAAATATTATGGTAAAAACAACACTTGTTGCTAAAATAACAAATGTGTTGGCTACCTCAATATCATAATGGTAAGTAAATGTAATCAGCTGTCATCAGCATTATTATTAATTTAAATAAAAGCTAAATTAATTTTTTCAAACAAACCCTACATTTAAAATATATCAAACATAAAAAAATAACAAAAATATTAATGCAAAAATACATATAATTTAAAAAATATATCACATAAAAATGATTTATTATTGAATTGTAAATGACAATAATTGATTATAGAAATAAAATAAGTATTCAATTTAATATATTAGTAATTTATATTGCAGAATATTACATAAAATATATATGTATTATGATTAATTAAAAAAATATATTTGGCATGTTTTACATGTATTCCCATGTATTAGAATTTAAAAGATGCTCCAAAAAAATAATAACCTTAAATACTAAAAGAATAACAAAGTAATAAATACTTTAAAAAATCAAAATACAATATAACGCTAACTACAATCTGACACACATTGGGGAAAATACGTACATTGTGTGTAGGGGCACATTTACTATTCTAACTCCAGTGTAACAAACACTGGGGGAAATTCATACCCTGGGCAGGGTCAGCTCTAACTCTAGTCCAACAAATCCTGGGCACAACACATACATTGGGGGTAAATGTATATATTGTGTGGGCATATTACTTTTCTAACTCCAGTTCAACAAACACTGGGGAAAGTGCATTCTTGAGGAGGGAGGGGGGTCGAAATGTATTATTCTAGCTTCATTTTAGTAACTATTGGGGAAAGTGCATACATTTTTTGGAGGGGGGTCACATTTATACTTATACAACCAGATTAATAAACTTTGGGGGAACTGCATACTTTAGGGGGCAGAGTAAGTCAGATATAACCAAATATGATAAATCTAAAATGAAATATGTTCATAAATTTAAATACAAACTTTAAAAATCCTATATATATGTCAAATGTCAAAACACATTGAAAACATATTAAAATTGCCACATATATCCAGATATGTAATTTTTTCTATGTATTGAATAGATTATACCATTTCCCCAAAAACTCCACATAAAAACACAGAAATAAGTAAAGTAATAAACAAAGAGCAATGTCAAACATTACAGATTTAACATTAAACAATGAACAACTAGTACACACCTTAAAAATAAAAATACCCAACCACACCCCACAATCCATAACAAATACGCATGCTACCCATAAGCAAAATGTACTGACCGACACGGACCCAGAACGGAGACCGACTGACACGGACCAGCACCGTACGACCCGTGCAGTACGATTCAACACGTGTGAATTACAACCGACACGTACGGAATACAAGACGTACGACCGAGCCGTAGGAAAAACATTGATTCGCCGGGAAAACGGACGCGAGTAGCACCGACCGACATGTACCAGGAATGAACCCTACCGACACGTAGCCACGATGTCCGATCCGCGCAGTACGATGCAGTGCGTGTAAACCCAGACCGACTCGCACGGAGCCCAAGCCGCATGACCGACACGCACAGAAAACAGGGACCTGAAGCAATAGAGATCCCCACCACCGACGCGTATGAAACACAGAAGAAAGACAGCGTGAACAAGCCGGAGAAGCCCGCACGAGCCAACATCAGCATCCGTCTCGGTCAGAAGAGCGTCTCCTTCATGCCTAGAACACCCAAAGGAAAGAATACAAAAAATGGACCAAACAAGCAATGACAAAGCCAATAAATAACAAACAAAAAAACTTGGAACAAAGACACACCCACAACTGCACCTATATAAAGGACATCAATCACTACCATGATCCTTTGTAAAGAGAAGACAACAACCAGCAGAAAACACCATCACACAGCAACCACAGACACACTCACAACTCACCCATCACACAACTTTCACACCATTAGCACCTCACCAAAAGCACCCACACATACAGCTAGCAAAACCGACACTCACCCACCCTCACTTGCACCCTCAAACACACATCACTCACCACCACCACCCATCACCATGCCCCCAAAGAAGAATCCAAAGTTCACAGATAGTGAGTTAGAAGTGCTGGTAGATGAGATCATCAGAGTAGAGCCACATTTGTTTGGTACATTGGTCCAAAGGACCCCCATGTCACAGAAAACAAAGATGTGGGCGAGGATTGTGGACAAGGTGAACGCACAAGCACCAACGTTGCGCACGAAGGACGATATCCAGAACAGGTGGTATGACGTGCGCAGGAGGGTCAAGAAACTTATAGAGAAAGATCACGCCTGAGTCAGCGCACTGGCGGTGGCCCTCCTGCCAAACCAGTATACTTCAGGTCCTGGGAGGAGAAGGTGTGGGACATCCTACCACCTGAAAGCGTCCATGGTCTAGCAGACATACTAGAGTCTGGTGAGTACATAACCAACATACTCAATATTGTGTGGCAAGGGGACAGTGAAACCATGCACCGTTAGCAAAGCCACAGTAACCAATAGATGTGTATGCTAGTCAGACAAACACAATACCTGCCATCTCATAGTGACTTGTAACTGTGTCATGACATGTACAAACCTACCAACAAATAGAGCAAGGCAGTGCCACAAAGCCAAATAAACTCTGTCAGACAGTTTGTCACCACAAACACACTACCTCACAGTGCAGCTGACTGACAGGAAGGAATAGTGGGTATGCAGGTGGAGTGAGTGTATCCAAAAGCATGATGGGGTTTGTAGTCACAGATAATGCTCCCCCTCCAAATTGGCCCATCAAGACCTCTCTGAACCACGCCCACATCACAGGGAGTGGAAAATGAATGACAAGATGTCTGACACTGGGTCCTGCTGTGGGGAACACAAGACCCTGGTAGGGGTTGTGCGCAAATCAAAAGCAGGACACCACTGACTGACATCCTGAAAGACAACTTGCACGCCCTCCAATGGAAGCATGTTTCATGGTGGGATGTCTCGCCGGGTGGGAAGGAGGTTTGACAGCTCTGACCATACTTACCAGCATGTGGAGACACACAAACCCCTCAACACAAACTCCACACAACTCACCAGGTAGAATACATTGACTCACACTGTAGTGAAATATCACCCAAAGATACACTGCACTGGGTGCTGCTGTGTGAAGCACAGGGTCCCTCTTTGGACTTGTAGCCAAACAAACCCCAGGACTTCACAGTCAGCCATCTTGCCATTGCTGTCACACCCCCTCACAGGGAAGCAGAGTCAAAAGAAAGGAAGTATGGGCATGCTGGGAAGGGGGGTGTAGCCAAGAGCATGATGGGAGTTGCTGTCACAGACATTCCCCACCCACCCACATGGCCCAGCAAGCTCACACTGAACCATGCTCGCCTCACAGGGAGTGGGAATTGACTGACATGATGTCTGACACTGGGCTCTGTTATGGGGAGCACAAGGCCATGCTGGGAACTGGGCACCAACAAACACCAGGACTGCACAGTCAGCCATCTTGCCATTGCTGTCACAACCCTCACAGGGAAGCAGAGTCAAAAAGAAGGAAGTATGGGCATGCTGGGAAGGGGGCGTAGCCAAGAGCATGATGGGAGTGGCAGTCACAGACATTACCCACCCACCCACATGGCCCAGCAAGCTCACACTGAACCATGCTCACCTCACAGGGAGTGGGAATGGACTGATAAGATGTCTGACACTGGGCTCTGTTGTGGGGAGCACAAGGCCATGCTGGGAACTGGGCAACAACAAACACCAGGACTGCACTGACTGACATGCTGAAAGTTAACCTGCACCCACTGCAATGGTGGCACGCTTCATGATGGGATAACTGGCCTGGGTGAGAAGGAGGCCCTGACTTGAAAACAAATAACACCGATGCTGGCCATACACACACCTTCTATGCTAAAACACATTGCACACGTGGTACCAGTCACTCACAAAGATGATGCCTGGGCAAGATGTCTGACACGTGGGCCTGAGAAATTATGTGGCTGAAAATCACACATATGCACTGGCCCAAAAAAAAATGGTCGCACACACAGCCATTGTAACTATATGTTCAAACTCACTGTCTGGGGATGCAGTGTCCAGGGGTGCCCCCTGGCCTGGCTGGGGAGGTGTGTCTTGCAGATGACAAGTGTGGAGAGCCATATATAGTACATTGCACAAAACACACAAGAACTCCCATATACATCATTGACAGGGGACATCTGACAGTGAATGGAATGGACACACCAATATAGTCGACACCATAGCATGGTCTCATTCACACTCGGTGCTGTTGTGAGCTGTATTCCACTCCTACATCGTGCTGCAACATATGCATCCTTCACACAACACACCACTCACTGACATAGACACTGTAGACACAAGGTCTAACCTGGACTGCATTGGAGGAGACATACTACTCACAGCAGCCAAACTGCAACACACACACCACCGGCTCTCACTGTCATGAGCATTGAAAACCCAGAGTGCTACCTTCCCCAATCCATGTCACCATGGAGAACATTGACAAGTCAAATCACATGTGCACGTATAAAACTCAGCACCAGACTCATTAATGATGGTGACATCATCACTTGTATGAAATGAGATGGGAACTAAGAACACTGTAAAAAAAACACTTTCTCCAAAGAGATCACATGTCGTACCAATACACCACTGTGACACACAAAGACTAGCAAAATCTGCTACCACCCATGCCCCAAACTTAGAACGTCTCCTCAGTGGAATTGCACGTATGTCCTTGTTAAAGTTCAAATGTGTACAGGGATGACACACCTGTGTCAGCAACGTGATGGCCCTAGAGTAGTAATGGCCATGTACAGACAAATCTATACATGAGCTGGGCATGCACACACTTCGACGTGCCCATTGAAATGTTTCATTTTGGCTGGGCAATGTGCCACAACAATATCAATCTCTGTCCGTGACAATTTTGGACAAAGCAGTGTACAGGCACGCATCCTGACGTACAGTAGAAAATGTCATGTATGTGAACCATTGATGCCTGTAGAAACATAACTTACATTGTGTGTCTCTTCCAAACACAGGTGATGCTGGGGACACAGCACCAAATGAAGAGGAGTCCCTGTCCCAGACTCTGGTGGACCCTCAGCTCTCTGGTGTGGATCCGTCTCTGTCCTCTTCGGATGACGACGAACAACCTGGCACCTCCGGTGTGAGTCATCATGCAGCACCAGCAGTACCAACATCTGCACCCCCTGTACCCACGCCTCCAGCTTCTGGCAACAGACAGGGCATCCCCGCCAACACAGACAGACCAAGACCACAGAACACTGACAGCACAGGGACACAGGACCCCCAGGATGCTACGGACAACACCACCAGCAACAACACCCAAGGGGGCCCAGTGTCACCTGTCCGTGCCGCTGCAGGTCCTGCCCGTGTGGATAGGGGTGCTGGGAGGGGTGGTAGGCAGAGGGCGCGCCTTGCAGAGGGGTCTGGACTGCATGATGACCCCCAAATGGCACACATCATAGATGCGTACCAGGATAGCACCGAAGGATTCGGCCAGGTAGTGGGGATCCTCAAGGACATTCAACAGGAGCAGGCTGCCCACCATGCCCGCATGGAGGCAAAGTGGGATGCACTTACTGCGGTGCATCGGGACATACTCCAATGCCTCCGTCAGATAAGCACAAACATGTCCACACCTCCCTGTGTGGCCACAACATCTGTTGCCACACCATCTGCCAGTGCCACAGGGAGGGAGGATGTCTCTGGTGGAGAGTCCCCTGCACCGCAGACGCCTGCACCTGAGGATCCCCCCCGAAGAAGAAGAGGGGTCGTCCGAAAAAGGACAAGTGAGACGCAGATGTCCCTGAACATCCCCCAGGGCCTCTTAACCTGATCTGGACAATGTTCTTTGTGCGCAACCCGTCCACCTTGTCGTATTTGACACAACTTGCCAACATGACATGAAGGGTTCATGTTGGTCCAATGTAGCAGATGACTGTGGACTTTACTCTGGACATTTCAGATACCAACACTTCTACCTCTGCTGTGAACTTTGGATTCAAAACCCAATGTACAGCACACACCATCCAGTGCACTATCCTCACACATGTTTGTAAATAAACTCACCAGTACACCATACTTGCCTCTGTTGTGATTAGGGGTGGACGGAATTTGCGAAATTCACTTTAGCAAACTAACGCAAAAATGTTAAAAATCTCCGCAAACACGCAGAAATATCACGAAGACGCGGACGTTTTTTTCCCGCCCGTTCGTGGTATTTTCTGCGTGATCGTGCCCTTGCCAACTTACCCATGCGGTTGATCACAGGCGCGGCCATCTTGTTTTCACTTGTCCCGCCCGCTCGCGTTCGATATGACGTGCCCGCGTCCTCATGCTCTCGCTCGCAGTGGAGAATGACGTGTTCGAGATCTCAAGCATCTCATACTCTCGCGGTGCATGATCGCGAGAAGAAAGACGTGATCGCGCGACGAATGACGTGATCGCGCGACAAATGACGTTGATGTGGGTGTGAACTGTCGCGAGACAGAGCAAATGGCTACCAACAATCCAACATCTCGTGGAGAGCGCGACCTGATCGGGAAAACTTGACGGCGAACGCGGGGATTCAGGTAAGGCGATCATGTATTTTTTTACAGCGCGAGCAAGAAAAAAATTTCCGGTAAGATGCGGATTGCGGAAATTTTGACATTTTCGCGCTCTCCGCGGAACGCGAAAATGTCAAATTATCGCAATTTCCGCAAGCGGAACGGAATTTTCGCCCAGGCCTAGTTGTGATTCCAACTTGTCATGTGTCATGGAGATGTTGATCTGCTAAACAACACAGTGCATGCCAAATACTACAACAATGTGACCACCGTTATGTGAGTCATGGTGATGTGACACATGTGAGGGAGACACACCACTATGGCACCACAACACATACTCACCATGTCCATGTTACTCATCCCACACAATGATGTTGACCTGAAATACATTGGTATGCACAGACACCACACCTATCCACAGTCAGTGATAAGAAGCCCACAGGTGAGGTAAGCAAATGTTAGTCAGATGTGGGAATACAGACAACGCACCTAACAAAGCGTAGCACAGGTTCATTACACATCATCAACATGTTTATTCCACAATAGTTGCAAGGTAATTGTACGTTACAGTGGACACACGGTCACAAACTGTCGGAGAATTGAAGTCCAGGGGTGTGTGGCACATCACTTGATGGGAATTGACAACTTCCACACTGGTGTTGGATTCTGGGTGTTGGGGGTCAGTGTTGACCAAACAACAGGCAAAGTACCCTGGGAAGGACAGACACAAGACACAGTAAAAAGCACAGCAGAACAGGAGAGAAATGCAATACACATGCACAAAACATGTCAAAAGAAAGCTACACAGAAACAAGTTAGCAGTTCGACACTATTGTGGAGTACAGACCACCTGAAAGGACACATCATTGCATGCATCCAGTCAAGTGGCACACACACACTAAAACAGCAACAGAGCAGCCCCAACACATTTCAGGCTAACCCAATACATTGACATAACAACCCTGTAAACTCACATTCAGGCGAAGAAGTTGTTGATGAAATGTGTGTGGACGTCACCCTCATCATCATCATCACTGGCATCGTGGCCCAGGCCTGGATCCTCCACAGGTGGCGGAGGTAGGTCATCGTTATCCTGGATGAGAGGCAACTTCTTCCGCACTGCCATGTTATGTAGCATGCAGCATACAAGGATAATTTTGCACACCTTTGCAGGGTCATATGGGAGGGCCCCTCCGGTCTTGTCCAGGCAGCGGAAGCGGCTTTTCAGGAGACCAACTGTCCGCTCAATCACCATCCTGCTCCGACCATGTGCCTCATTGTAGTGCATCTCGGCTGGTGTCACAGGTTTCCTGAGGGGTGTCAGCAACCATGGCATGTTGGGGTATCCGGAGTCATCTACTTACAAACAATTGAACAATTAGCTGAGTTTTGAAAGAGGGTGGAATACAACATTGCCAAACACACACAATGGTAAACAGTCAGTACACACCTACAAGCCAGGCACTCTGGTCTGGCATCTGTGACATCAGCGTTGCAATGCAACTACACCTCATGATGTAGGCATCGTGCGCAGAACCGGGGAAACGTGCACACACATGTGTGATACACATGTCTGCAAGACATAACACCAGAGCATTGATGGAGTGGAAATGTTTCCTGTTCCGTTATGCCTACTCATGTGCCTGTGGTGGTACCACGGCCACATGTGTACCATCAACAGATCCGATGACGTTCGGCATCCTCCCCAGTGTATAAAAAGCATCCTTTATTTCAGTGAGTTGACCTGGGCTAGGAAACTTGATGTAAAGGTCAAGGAAATGCAACATCCCCTCCAAGACATCGCGTAGCACACGACTGAACATAGTTTGCGACATACCACCAGCAGTAGCAACAGTGTACTGGAAGGTACCAGTAGCAAAGAAGTGCAGGGCTGCCATTACCTTCACCTCTGGGGTCAGTGCTGTAGGGTATGTCTGGCCAGGTAGCAGATGGGGCGCCAACTGCTCCGTCAACTCCTCAATCAGTGGCCTGGTGAAGCGGTACCGTCGGATGCAGTTGCGTTCCTGCATGGTTTCAACGTCTGAGAACAGTCTATGGACAGCTGGTGCCCTGCAGTACAGAGATGAACAAAGGAAGATTGTCGATTCATCCACCCATGTGGCTATGACCAAGCAAAATATCACATGATACATCATGACAATACAAAATGTACTGAGGTGTGTGCTGTTGGGCATGGACACATATGTCACCTACATGCCCATCAGCTCACATCTCAAGTCCACATGTCTACATAAGTCCCATGTAGTGCAATGGCCAATCATTGGGCTGTGTCACACTACCTATGTACTGCTGTGATGTTACAAACACACACCACAGTGACAAGTGAGGCCTGATGCCTCCCAGGCATCACAGATCTTTGCCATGTAGATACCCAGGGTCCCTGTATCGCCACATGGACACTGGCATGACATGGCGTATCATGTACATGCCACAAGACAACTGTGAGTCCCACCGGTAGTGGCCACTGTTGTCTTTGCAGGCCCTGCATGTAGTCTCTTATACACACACACAGCATCAATGTTGATGCACAAACCACATGGATGTGGAGACTGTCTCCCATTGGGCACATTTGATCAGCCCCATCTGAGACACAACATGCACACAGACTGTGGGTGTACATCTGAATTGGGGCTATAGGTCTCACTGTGACGTACATACCATCACCCCCAGGACTCAGGGTGTATGTGACATGTCCTAAACATATCAAACCTGAAACTGTGTCCATGACTCTTGCCCATAACTGAACAGTTGCACATCACAGTGGTAATGTGCACAACACACAAAGGATTCTGTCCCTATGAACACGTGCACAGCCTGGGAGTGGCTGCACAAAAGTGCCACACAACAAACAAAATGTTGCCCCCCAAACACACAGGGAATGCAGTCTTACATGCCATGGGACACAGTGTGGCACATGCTGTAGTGTGGTAGGTGTGCACCTGAGTCCCTGGCAAGTAATTGTGTGTGGAAGCCGTCAAAAAGTCACACCAATGAGAACCGACGCGGGTGACTATGCGTATGCATTGCACAGTTCAGGACCGAGCCGTGCGTACGCTTAGCCATTGACTGCAATGAGGACTGACGTGGGTGACTATGTGTACTCATTGCACACTTCAGGACCAGGTCGTGCGTACGCTTAGCCATTGACTGCAATGAGGACCGACGCGGGTGACTATGCGTACGCATTGCACAGTTCACGACCGAGCCGTGCGTATGCTTAGCCATTAACTGCAATGAAGACCGACGCGGGTGACTATGCGTACGCATTGCACAGTTCAGGACCGAGCCATTGACTGCAATGAGGACCGTCGGGCAGGCATGGACCGAGACCGGCGTACGCCTTGGCCATTGAATCGTATGGAGACGGGTGCGTGCGTATTTTCAAACTATGCGTTGTACAGTCAGTTGACTGAGCCGTGCGCACCCATTGGCTCTGGACTGTCATGGAGACGGATGCGGATTCAAAACTTGTACGAGTCGTGCGCAGGAAATTCAGTTGGATGCCTACAGCAATGTTACAATTCCTAGGGTTTTATGAAGGTGAAGAGTTGAACGATGTAGAAGACGTGTACGAGTCGTACATTTCCATGGATTGGCCAGATTCATAGAATGCAACCGTGTTGGACCTATCACTTGGGACACATGGCACAGATTCTGCCTCTGCAGCACAGATATAAGGCTGGCTGGCCCCAGGGAGCTCACTTGCCTGCACTACATGCTACTGGACCACATCCCTGATACCACTGCTGCTGTCTCTGCACCCTGTGGCTACTGCTATGGCACGTAGTCTGGAGAGGACCCCAGCCTTCACTGAGGAGGAGAACCAGGCCCTGCTGGACGGGCTCCTTCCACAGTACAGCAAGCTGTATGGGAAACCAGGGGAGCAGGTGAGTGTGCTGTCCACTGCCTTCCTAATTGTGCATGTTGTCTGACTAGCAGTACTAGCAGTGCGTACACCAGTGGCAAGCGTACTCACTGAGTACTTTCATCCCCCAAAGTGTGTAGGTACATGTAATGAACAGGTATTCTGCAGCTAAAGTGCATTTGTGCAAGCTTAAACTTCCCAGGCATTGTTAACATGTCAGACATGCAGGGCATTTGTCCATTTCCATGGGTGCACTACCTGTGTAACTTATTTTCCTTTGTGATGATGACATGTCTATCCAACTGTGTGCGGCACACATATGGGCATGTGTGTTAATGGACTTTTAACTTTGTCATCCTCACAGGTTGATGCCCACCAGAAGCAGGAGATATGGCTGACCATCGCCCGGGCAGTTCGATCGGTGGGGGTCTACAAGCGCCGGATCCGCAACTGCCAGAAGAGGTGGCAGGACCTTCGGGGCTGGACCCGGAGGATCGCAAGGGTCCAGCTGAAGCTGTCACCTCCTCGCAGGAAGGGCAGACACCGGACCCGGCCCCCCCACATGCTCAGGATCCTGGCAGTGGTCTTCCCGGACCTGGATGGGCAGCTGAAGGCCAGACAGCAGCAAGGAGGGGGTAAGTCCATGCCTAATCTGTGTACTATGTCTGACATGCTATTTGGTGTCTTTTGGCCTGGTCACACTTCCACATTACATAGGTCTTGTAGCCCAATACTCATGTCCCTCAATTGTGTGATGCACCCTCCTCATCTGATCCACAGGTGTGGACCCTACAGTCTGTTGCTTGTGTCACTAGGGCACTGTGTCCCTGCAGTCAGCTATGCTTCAGCTTCCGGACAGCATCTGTTACCATGACTCTGTTGTGGGTTTCATGGGTGGGTCAATTGTTTACACAATGCCTGAGATCTGACATGTGATCTGTGTGTGCCCTTGATATGTGTTACAATTGCTGGTCTGACTCACCACATGTGGCTGGGGTATTTCAAACAAACCCATGGAGCAGGGGACTCCAATTTGTGTGCCTCAGGAGTATGTATATCAAGTGTGTCACACTTGCTTAGCCACCTGACTACTGTCCAGGGCTAAACACTGTTTCACGTAGACCTGGGCAGTCATGCCTACTCAAGGGCACTTAGAAACAATCTGTAATCCCACTCCTGTGTATCAACGTACAGGTTGTGCTTAGAGACATGTGCCTTCATGTGTCTGCCTCTCTGTCATTGTGGTGTGGCTTCCTTTTCCATACAACTGGGGTGTTCATGAGATTGAGGGTCAGTAGGACATCTGAGATGTGACTATGGGAGACAATACCTGTGTGACATATAGGTGTGTGATCACTTGACAGTGCACAATGGTATATGCAACTGTGCACTTCAGGCAGCTGTGTTTCATGCACAGCAGACTATGGATGTGCTCATGTACAGGGAGTTGTGTTCGCAGAGACTCATATGTCTGTTTTATATGATGTGGGGTCTTCTGGGTCCGGGATATGTTGTTTGCAGGGCATGGGCAAGTGCACTTGTCAGCTGCAGAGTTTGCTTTACCCATGAGCTATGATCGTGACACAGTGCATGCTGTTGTTGTCTGGATGCCCTGCCCCTGTGATGGGAGATAGTGTTGATTGACTTTCCAGGCATGCCAGTGCCATGGCATTTAACTTGCTATGAGTGATCCTGCATTGTGTTCAAATGTGCTCCATGCACCCCATTGTAGCATTGACTATCAGGACATGAGAACATCATAGTGTGTGTTGCTGGCATGCATCACAAGCATGTGAAATGAGACTCTGGCCATCCCTTCATCCTGACACCTGTACTGAGTCAGTGGCAAGAGATGTGATGTGTGTATAGTGACATACTCCTACATGTTCACTTGCATGTCCAAAACATTTGTAGGTGGTGCATGTCGGCACATAGGGATATTAGCATCCAACATGCAACAGACATATGGGTGCAAGTCCAGGAGAGATATGAGTGCCATGGTTGATGGTGAGACTGACAATTGGCTTATTCTAAACAGTGTGAGCACTTTGAGCAGTGTTCAGCTGATGATGCCAGGGCTTGCTCTGTGATGTGCTGTACTCACTGTGGTGTGTGCAGTCAGTGCAGGTTACTGATGTTGTTCTCTTTTGTCATAATTCTATCCAGACACATCCACGGCCACAGGAGGGGACAGCTCCATGGACCAGGAGGAGCGACAGAGCCTGACTGGGACAGAAGGCGAGGAGTCGGAGGGACCCAGTGGCATGGAGGGCGAGTGGAGCCACACCAAGGAGTCCTCAGCACCATCCACCCCAGCTGAGGGCCACAGCAGCTCCCTTGTGGAAGCGGGTGTCAGCAGCCACCAAACCCCAGCTAGAGAGGCTGTCCCCGCCACCGCCCCCACCACCACCACCACCACCCTCCCATTGGCTCCCATCCCAGAGGTCCGTGGAGGCTCCCGTGTTCGGGAGCATGTCTCCTTTGTGCCAGGCATCGCACCCCCTGCCCCTGTGTCCCCTGCTGCCCTGAGTGAGGAGTCTGTGGACTTGCTTTGACAGATCCATGTAGGGCAGACATCAATGCTGAGTGTCCTCCATGCACACACCAGTCTGTTGACACAACTGGTGTCGTTCATGGAGGGCATTTCATCGGGAATGTCTGCCCTACAGAGGACCAATCAGTCCGTGGCCTCCTCCCTGATGGCAGCAGTGTCACTCCTCCAACAGTCCCGCACCCCTCCTACCCCTACACCACCCACAAGTCCTAGCACCCTACCTGTCCCAAGCGCACACACACACCAGCACATTCTCACAAACCCACAGACACGAGCAGCACACAAACACCCAAACTAAGGGCTAGACGGGCACACAAGCAACCTCAGGGGACTGATACCACACTCACAGGGGATGGTTTGCAGACACACACACAGTCATCCACAACCACTCCTCAGTCCTCTGATACCTCTCCCTCCCAGCCCCCTTACCTTGCCTCACCTGCAACCCCATCTCCCCAGAAGCTCTTCCTGTGTGATGTTGGCCTCTTCCCCACCGACCCAGCAGATCCAGCTTACAAGGGGAAGAGGAAGTCCCCACACACAGAGGGGAGTGCCCCTCACACCCGGACACCCTCCCCCAGGCACAGTCAGACTGAGGCCCCCACCCACAAGTCACCCCCGGAGCCAGAAGAGCAAGACCCCACCCCCGCCCTGCAGCTCCACAACGAAGCCTCCGTCCTCCATCCCCCAGTCCACCACTCTACAGGTTCCCCGCCACACCCTGCCCCAGGTTCCCCCACCCACAGATACACCATCCCTAAATTGCTCAGGCCCTCCCCCCACCCCTTCCTCTTCCAACCCCACCACCCCCGGTCAGACAGTTTGTGCCACTGATGTGGGGACCATGTCCCCCCTCTGTCCTGCCGACCTCACCTGAACCCCATTCCGCTCCCATTGAGGTAGGCACTGCAGTGGAGTTCACGACCACCCCGTCTGACTTGGGCACTGCACTGGGGACCCAGTCCACTCCATCTGACCTACCCACTGCACCCACCCCATCTGACTTGTGCCCCACAGTTGTGACTGCACCCACTACTTCAGACAGCTCCACTGCAGTTGTCAGTGACTCTCCTGCATCCACCACCCCTTCACTGCCTCCTTCTGCTGAGCCCTGATCCTGTCCCTGTGGTGCCTGGCCTGCCCCCATATATGCCCCTCCGAGGGGATGTCCCCTGTCCTTACCAGTGCAGGCAAGCAACGTGTGACAGTTGTCATTCAAGTTAACTTTTTGTCATTTGGATATGGACTGGCCATTGGCCTTTGTTTTGAAAGGACTTGGCATTTAAAAATTGCTGAATAAAAGCATTTTTCTTTATCCTTGTGAATTTGATTTAGCTGTACATTATGTTGATGATGTTTAGCATGAACTTGCAGTTGTAATGCTAGATTTCCAATGTTGAATACAGAGGTGTTGATGTGAGGTACTCCATGTGGTCCATGAGATATGTATCCTATTCTGGTCGTTATCCATATCATCCTTTGCAGCTAACGGGGTGTGTCATGATTAACAATTTGTGAACATCTCTGTAAACATTTCATTTGCATGGTCACATCTGTGGCTTGCACACATGCGATGTGCTTCCCATTGTCCAATTTGTCTATTTTCCTGACTGTGGACGCATCTCCACTGGACATGTAAGTGTGGGCATCATTGGTGTAGGAGCAACTGGGTCCTCTGTGCAACTTGCTGGAC
The DNA here is from genome assembly GCF_964204655.1 of Triturus cristatus. NCBI lineage: Eukaryota > Metazoa > Chordata > Amphibia > Caudata > Salamandridae > Triturus > Triturus cristatus. The sequence continues at coordinate 988,401,881 of NC_140594.1, read as the reverse complement.
ATATGTATTGAGTATGTGCAGATGACTTAAGGGACACTCCCATACCCAGGCTGTTGTGACCGGAGCCTATATTGTGTGGTAACTGATGGCTGACTGACCAAGTGTTCTGCTGACATGACTGAGACCTGCTGGGACTATGTTTGGCACAGCTGAGCTTCCACAGGAGTTGAGTTCCCTCAAGTAAGTGTGTTGTTCCGTGACATTGCCTGGGCCCATGGTGTGTGTTTCGTGAGCATGTGTGTGTGTGTGTGTGTGTGTGTGTGTGCACATCCCTTTTCATACACAGGCAGTGTTCCCTTGATATGTTCTTGTTGTTGATGCTTGCTGAGTTGTACTGTGTTCATCTCACAACTTTGCCATGGGCTACCAGATGTGTGGGTGCATGACACACTACTGTTAATTGGTGTTTCATCATTGGGATTTGTCAGTTCTGAGTGCTGATGATGTGGTGAGTCAGGGGTCCCCAAGGCACTTGTTTGTTTGCAATATCATGTAGTTGTCCCTAGGTGGTACCTTTCAGTGATTGAGACATGTGTATGTGTGTGTGACTATTCCCACTTGTCAGGTTCAGGGCTGCAATGTTGGCAGGTGTTAGCATGTGTGCCTTGTGGTTCTCCTTGGCTTCTGCATTGTCCTGGGACTGTGGCAGGTATTCCGAAGGTTACGGGAGCTTTGACGTCATGGCCATGTACCGCATACTGTGCCGTATGTCTGTCATTCACCAGGGTTATAGACTGTCCTTGTGTGATGAGTCTGTGCACCTTAGTTCCTTCTAACATTACTGTGTTTGTCATGGGTGCATGTGCATGTGGGCTTCACAGATGCACATTGGTGCAGTTCAGGGTGTGTGGTGTTGAGGGTGGACTGATGTAAATGTTTGCATGGATGGGCCCCTAGCTCCCGTTTGTCCATGGATGATGGGCCATGCTGAGTGATTTGTGTTTGTATAGGTGTGATGTACGTTTGTGGCACAGGACACTTGTCAGTTTGCACGACATCTACCTTTGTCAGCACAGTGGACGTATCATGCATGCTTGTGTCACCCCAATGTCTGGTCCCTGGGGGTAGTGCTGTTGTGTGTCAGTCTCTTGCTGTGTTAGTTGCTGTTCATTCCAGCTTGTGTCACATGTGTCTGTTGTGCTCTCTCTCATCTCACAATGACTGATTGCCCAATAAGGGGGGCCCATTGATGGGTTACTTTTGTATGGCACTGTGTCCACATCTGTCTCACTGTGGTTCAACCCCCCTCATGTGTTGTGTAGTTGCCTGGGGATACTGAGACACACGCATGTTGTGTCAGATGTGCTGTGTGAGGTTGTCTGTTTGTGTTTGTGCATCTGCACCAGTGCATTGGTATTGCTGTTGTGGGCCATTGTCTGGATGTTGTTTTTGTGATTTACCCTGCAGTCCCTGTGAGTCATATCACATCATTCTGCACATTCATCCTGGTACTTAGGTCCTATTGCTGGCATGGAATGGGAGTTTGTGACCTGACACCTACAGTCTACTCATGATGTTTTGATTTGTGTGTCTATTTTAGAGATGTGTGTATGCTTTGTGATGGTCACTTCTGCTTTTGTGTCATTGTACACTGTATGCATTGTCAGCCCCCATGGGTGGTGCTTGTCTGCATATGGAAGAGAGTATGTTAGGGTTTCACAGCACTGTTAGCCTCACCACATCTCTGTGGGTATGGGACACAACCACTACTTTGCCCCAAAAGTGTTTCATGTGTTGGGACCAGGAATCATACATGCTGTTTGGCATTTGCAGCTTTGACCATGATGACACTTACCTTTTGGTCACTGTGATGAGGAGGGCTTTGGACCCCATCACCACAATGCTCAAAATTGGCTGCAGTTTGGAACCACACACTTAACTTTTGTTCTACACAGTGAGGGGATGTTAGTTTTACATTGACACAGTGCTATAGTGATGCTTGCCTTGTGTAGGCCACACTCCGTTTTTGGTCACACATGTGATGGTAGTTACATTGTAAGGCCTAATTACTGTTGTGGGCATTTGTCACAGACTACACACTGTTGTCGTGATGTTAGGGGGGATGTATTTTGCTGACATACCTAATGTTGGTGTATGCTGGATGTGTGGTGCATCACCCATCCTATGGATGGGGGTGGCAGGGGTGATAGGCAACATAAGCCCTATGAGTGGGGGTGGCAGGAGTGCTGGGCAACATAGTCACTATAAGTAGGGGTGGCAGTAATGCTGGGCAACAGGTTCCCTATGAGTGGGGGTGGCAGGAGTGCTGGGCAACAGGTCCCCTATGGGTGGGGGTGGCGGGAGTGATGGGCAACAGGTGCCCTATGGGTGGGGGTGACAGGAGTGATGGGCAACATAAGCCTTATGAGTGGGGGTGGCATGAGTGGTGGGCAACAGGTCCCCTATGAGTGGGGGTGGCAGGAGTGATGGGCAACATAAGCCCTATGAGTGTGGGTGGCAGGAGTGCTGGGCAAAAGGTACCCTATGAGTGGGGGTGGCAGTAGTGCGGGGCAACAGGTCCCCTATGAGTGGGGGTGGTAGGAGTGCTGGGCAACAGGTCCCCTAAGGGTGGGGGTGGCAGGAGTGCTGGGCAACAGGTCCCCTGTTGGTGGGGGTGGCAGGAGTGATGGACAACATACGCCCTATGAGTGGGGGTGGAAGGAGTGATGGGCAACATAAGCCCTATGAGTGGGGGTGGCAGGAGTGATGGGCAACAGGTCCCCTATGAGTGGGGAGTGGCAGGAGTGATGGGCAACATAAGCCCTATGAGTGGAGGTGGCAGGAGTGCTGGGCAACAGGTCCCCTATGAGTGGGGGTGGCAGTAGTGCTGGGCAACAGGACCCCTATGAGTGGGGGTGGCAGGAGTGCTGGGCAACAGGTCCCCTATGGGTGGGGGGTGGCGGGAGTGCTGGGCAACAGGTCCCTTATGGGTGGATGTGGCAGGAGTGATGGGCAACATAAGCCCTATGAGTGGGGGTGGCAGGAGTGATGGGCAACAGGTCCCCTATGAGTGGGGGTGGCAGGAGTGATGTGCAACATAAGCGCTATGAGTGGGGGTGGCAGGAGTGGTGGGCAAGAGGTCCCCTATGAGTGAGGGTGGCAGGAGTGATGGGCAACATACGCCCTATGAGTGGAGGTGGCAGGAGTGCTGGGCAGCAGGTCCCCTATGAGTGGGGGTGGCAGGAGTGCTGGGCAACAGGTCCCCTATGGGTGAGGGTGGCAGGAGTGCTGGACAACAGGTCCCCTATGGGTGGGTGTGGCAGAAGTGATGGGCAACATAAGCCCTATGAGTGGGGGTGGCAGGAGGGATGGGCAACAGGTCCCCTATGAGTGGAGGCGGCAGGAGTGATGGGCAACATAAGCCCTATTAGTGGGGGTGGCAGGAGTGATGGGCAACATAAGCCTTATGAGTGGGGGTGGCATGAGTGGTGGGCAACAGGTCCCCTATGAGTGGGGGTGGCAGGAGTGATGGGCAACATAAGCCCTATGAGTGTGGGTGACAGGAGTGCTGGGCAACAGGTCCCCTATGAGTGGGGTGGCAGTAGTGCTGGGCAACAGGTCCCCTATGAGTGGGGGTGGCAGGAGTGCTGGGCAACAGGTCCCCTATGGGTTGGGGTGGCAGGAGTGCTGGACAACAGGTCCCCTATGGGTGGGTGTGGCTAAAGTGATGGGCAACATAAGCCCTATGAGTGGGGGTGGCAGGAGGGATGGGCAACAGGTCCCCTATGAGTGGAGGCGGCAGGAGTGATGTGCAACATAAGCCCTATGAGTGGGGGTGGCAGGAGTGCTGGGCAACTGGTCCCCTATGGGTGGGGGTGGCGGGAGTGCTGGGCAACAGGTCCCCTATGGGTGGGTGTGGCAGGAGTGATGGGCAACATAAGCCCTATGAGTGGGGGTGGCAGGAGTGATGGGCAACAGGTCCCCTATGAGTGGGGGTGGCAGGAGTGATGGGCAACATAAGCCCTATGAGTGGGGGTGGCAGGAGTGGTGGGCAAGAGGTCCCCTATGAGTGGGGGTGGCAGGAGTGATGGGCAACATAAGCCCTATGAGTGGAGGTGGCAGGAGTGCTGGGCAACAGGTCCCCTATGAGTGGGGGTGGCAGTAGTGCTGGGCAACAGGTCCCCTATGAGTGGGGGTGGCAGGAGTGCTGGGCAACTGGTCCCCTATGGGTGGGGGTGGCGGGAGTGCTGGGCAACAGGTCCCCTATGGGTGGGTGTGGCAGGAGTGATGGGCAACATAAGCCCTATGAGTGGGGGTGGCAGGAGTGATGGGCAACAGGTCCCCTATGAGTGGGGTGGCAGGAGTGATGGGCAACATAAGCCCTATGAGTGGGGGTGGCAGGAGTGGTGGGCAAGAGGTCCCCTATGAGTGGGGGTGGCAGGAGTGATGGGCAACATAAGCCCTATGAGTGGAGGTGGCAGGAGTGCTGGGCAACAGGTACCCTATGAGTGGGGGTGGCAGTAGTGCTGGACAACAGGTCCCCTATGAGTGGAGGTGGCAGGAGTGCTGGGCACCAGGTCCCCTATGGGTGGGGGTGGCAGGAGTGCTGGGCAACAGGTCCCCTATGGGTGGGTGTGGCAGAAGTGATGGGCAACATAAGCCCTATGAGTGGGGGTGGCAGGAGTGATGGGCAACAGGTCCCCTATGAGTGCGGGTGGCAGGAGTGATGGGCAACATAAGCCCTATGAGTGGGGGTGGCAGGAGTGCTGGGGAACAGGTCCCCTATGACTGGGGGTGACAGGAGTGCTGGGCAATAGGTCCCTATGGGTGGTGGTGGCAGGAGTGCTGGGCAACAGGTCCCTTATGGGTGGGGGTGGCAGGAGTGATGGGCAACATAAGCCCTATGAGTGGGGGTGGCAGGAGTGGTGGGCAACAGGTCCCCTATGAGTGGGTGTTAGACGGCGACCTCAGAGGAGCCTGGAAGGGGTCCTGACTACCCTGAGTCCCACCCTCAAGGTATCGTAACCGGGCACTGGCGGGAGACTCCCCAGGGGGAGGAATCTCGTATCTAGGATCGTACTTCTGGCAACACACGACACAGAGTGACCACACCGGGTATTCTGAGAAAACAATCTTTATCAAGTAGGTTATCACTGCAAATATGTACAAGGTGAGCACGGGCTCAAGAGTCTCGGAAGGGGTAGGGGGTAGCTGGACAGTCTCTGGTAAAGGTTCAAGCAGGGACGTATCCGGCGCACAGCTCACAATCCTCGAGCTGGGGGATACGATGTTGTAGTCTGGGTCCGGCGGGACCATGAGGGTCGGTTGGAGCCGCGAGTCACTCAGCGGGCTCAGGTACAAGTTCGGAGGTCTTACGATCTTCAGGGAGCCGCGAGTCACTCAGCAGGGCTCAGGTACAAATTCGGAGGTCTTACGATCTTCAGGGAGCCGCGAGTCACTCAGCAGGGCTCAGGTACAGGTTCGGAGGTCTTACGATCTTCAGGGAGCCGCGAGTCACTCAGCAGGGCTCAGGTACAAGTTCGGAGGTCTTACGATCTTCAGGGAGCCGCGAGTCACTCAGCAGGGCTCAGGTACAAGTTCGGAGGTCTTACGATCTTCAGGGAGCCGCGAGTCACTCAGCAGGGCTCAGGTGGGTTCAAGTTCCAGGAGCCGCGACCAGGTCGGCAGGCTCTCGTTGTTCCAGCGTCGAATCTACCGGACAGACCCAGAGCACCCCTTGTTATAGGTCGACCCCTCTTTGATGTCCGGAGTCTGTGCAGGCAGGGGTCTTGTCACCTGGGGGTCGCTTGTCGGGATTTCCTGCTATAGTCTTTTGATCTTTTCAGGGCCGGGTCGGGAGGAGTCCCAGACACCCAGCAGGCATGGAGCCAGCCCTCAGGGAGGCCGGAGGGCCGATCGAAACCCATCGTCCCGGGGGAGTTCAGAGGTGCGATAGAACGGCTCCTCCCTCTCTCATCCCCTGGAAGCGTGATGTCCTCCAGCCGGAGTGGCGCCTCTAGGCCCGGTCGCGCTGGGGCAGGGCGGCCATCTTGGTGCATGAAGTGGGCACGCGGGCCCGGGGTGGCCGAAAGGAGAGAGGCCAGGGACGGGGATGTCCGGGTCGGTGCGTGTGTCCTGGTGGGGAGGTTCGGCTGGGCCGTGGGCTCGGGCTGTAGGTACCAGGTTTCGGTGGTGCGGGGGCACGGAGGGCCATTCTACGAGGCCGGGTCCAACACGCGTCCCCCCCAGCTGAAAGCCGGAGAGAACTGCCCATCAGCTTGGGGGTTCTCTTCGCTGAGGCGGAAGAACCGGGAGAGGCCGTCAGCATTGGCGTGGTCCGTACCAGGGCGGTGTTCCACGGTGAAATCCATCCCCTGGAGGGAGATTGACCACCGCAGTAGCTTGGGGTTTTTTCCTCGCATCTGCATGAGCCATCGCAAGGGCCGATGGTCAGTCTGGACTCTGAAATGGGTGCCGAACAGGTAGGGTCGTAGCTTTTTGAGTGCCCAGACCACGGCAAAGGCTTCGCGCTCTATGGTGCTCCATCTCTGTTCTCGGGGCAACAGCCGCCGACTGAGGAAGGCGACGGGCTGGTCTAGGCCTTGGTCATTCACTTGGGACAGGACGGCCCCAATGCCATGCTCGGAGGCATCGGTCTGGACTATGAACTCCTTGGCGTAGTCGGGAGCCTGGAGGACGGGGGCAGTACACATGGCCTTCTTGAGGGCATCGAAAGCTTCCTGGCAGGCAGCCGTCCACTGCACTTTCTTTGGCTGTCTTTTAGACGTGAGTTCTGTGAGAGGCCCGACAAGGCTGCCATACCCCCGAATGAATCTTCGGTAGTAGCCCGTGAGTCCCAGAAAGGCTCGGACCTCCGTCTGGGTGATGGGTGGGTCCCAGGCCAGGATGGCGTCGATCTTTGGCTGTAGAGGGGCAACCTGGCCACTCCCGACCTGGTGCCCCAAGTAGACCACGGATCCTTGCCCGATCTGGCACTTGCTGGCTTTTACTGTGAGGCCTGCCTGGCGCAGGGCGGTTAGCACCCTCCGGAGGTGCTGGAGGTGCTCACTCCACTCTGAACTGAAGACAGCGATGTCGTCCAGATATGCCGCGCTGAACTGTTCTAGCCCGGCCAGGACCCTATTCACCAGTCGCTGGAAAGTGGCCGGGGCATTTTTCATCCCGAAGGGCATTACGCGGAAGCGGTAGTGCCCATCGGGGGTGGAGAAAGCGGACCGCTCCTTGGCCCCTTCGGTGAGCGCAATCTGCCAGTATCCGCAGGTGAGGTCGAATGTGCTGAGGAACCGGGCTGCCCCTAGTCGGTCAATGAGTTCGTCAGCTCGTGGAATGGGGTGGGCATCGGCTCGGGTAACGTCATTGAGCCCCCGGTAGTCCACGCAGAATCGGAGCTCGGGGGCGACACCGGGGCCGCTGCCTTCGGGACCAGGACCACGGGGCTGGCCCAGGGACTGTCAGAGGGCTCGATCACCCCCAGGGTCAACATCTTCGAGACTTCCGCTTGAATGCAGGACCGGACCCGGTCAGGAACCCGGTAGGCTCGGTGTCTCACCGGCGGGCTGTCCCCGGTGTCCACGTCATGAACACACCAGTTGGTGACCCGGGGGGTCAGGGAGAAGAGGTCGGAAAATTGTCTCAGGAGCCGGCGGCAGTCCGCTTGTTGCTGGGCAGTGAGGGCTGGGGAGAGGTTCACTCCTTCCACGGAGCCATCCTGCTCCTTGACACACAGGAGGTCCGGGAGGGGATCCGACTCATCTTCGGCCCCGTCATCGGTGGCCAGCAGGAGGCTCAGTTCTGTCCGCTGGAAGTGAGGCTTGAGGCGGTTCACGTGCAGGACCCGGAGGGGATCCCGAGGTGACTGGACGTCCACCAAGTATGTGACTTCGCTCTTCCGCTCAACCACCTTGTAGGGCCCAGTCCATCGGTCCTGGAGGGCGCCCGGCTTCACGGGGGCCATGACCCACACCTGCTGGCCCGGCTGGAACTCGACCAGAGTGGCATTCTGGTTGTACCAGCGCTTCATCTCTTCTTGACTTGCCTCCAGGTTGGCCTCGGCCAGTTCTCGGAACTTTCTGGTCTGGTTTCGGAGGGCCAGGACGTATTGGAACACATCTCGGGGGGTGGTCTGGGGTGCTGCCTCCCACCCTTCCTTAACCAAACTGAGGGGACCTCGGACGGGGTGTCCATAGAGTAATTCAAACGGGCTGAACCCTAAGGATTTCTGGGGGACCTCCCGGTAAGCGAACAAGAGGCAGGGGAGCAGGACGTCCCACTTACGCCGGAGGGGCTCTTCTAGGCCAGCGATCATCCCTTTCAAAGTCCTATTAAACCTTTCTACTAGGCCGTTCCCTTGGGGATGGTACGGGGTGGTGAACTTATAGGACACCCCACATTGTTGCCACAGGGACGTCATATACTTCGAGATAAAATTAGTGCCGCGATCGCTCACGACCTCGCGGGGAAAACCCACCCTGGAAAAGATTCCCATCAGGGCCCGGCCCACCACGGGGGCCGTAATGGTGCGTAGGGGAATAGCCTCAGGATAGCGGGTGGCCTGGTCCACGAGGACCAAGATGAAACGGTGGCCTTGGGAGGTGGGGGGGTCCAGTGGTCCCACGATGTCGATTCCGACTCGTTCAAAAGGGGTACTGACGACCGGGAAGGGTTGGAGGGGAGCCTTGCACTTCCCCCCACTCTTCCCACTAGCCTGGCACGTGGGGCAGGACTTGCAGTGGGCCTCTACCGCTGCTCTCATTCTAGGCCAGTAAAAATGGGTCACGAGTCGGCTGTAGGTCTTGTCCTGACCCAGGTGGCCGGCGAGGGGGACGTCATGGGCTAAGCCCAGGAGGAAATCTCGGAAGCGGAGGGGTACCACCAGTACCCGTCCGGATCCCAACTCCACCGACTTCTGCTCACTGTACAAGATGCTATTTTCCCAATAGATTCGGTGTGTCCCGGTCTGGTCACCTGCGGCTTGGCCCTCGGCCTGGCGCCGCAGTCCGACCAGGGAAGGACAAGTGGCTTGTTCCCGGCAAAACTCTTCCCGAGTGGGCCCGCCCTCGTGGCGCCAATGTGCCAACTCGGGTAGATCTCCCAACTCGGGGACCGGGGCGGGGTCGGATGGTGCGGGTTCGTCGTGGGCGACTGACCCTTCTGCTGGGGGGACGGGAGGACCCTCGGCGGGGACTGTACTGGTCTCTTCGATCGGGGTGTTCTCGACTTCTCTCCGGGGAGTGAGCCGGGCTGACATAGATCGGGTGGTGGCGCACACCCACTCGGGGAGTCCCATCATTCCTAGGTGGGCCTTGCGCTTGACGTGCTTCCAGGGAGAACTCTCTAGGTCATTCCCTAAGAGGCAGTCGACCGGCTGGGAGGTTCTTACGGCCACCTTGAGTTTACCTATCACCCCTCCCCACTCAAACGGCACCAGGGCTACCTGACACATACTTTCTCTATTGTCTGCGGAGATTACGGGGCAAAAGACGTTGGGGAGGATCTGCTCCTCGGGGACTAGGTGCCTGAGGACACCGGTGATACTGGCCCCGGTGTCCCGCAGGGCCTCTACCTGGTGGCCATTGATTTTGACGAGCTGCCCGTACTTCTGTGTGTTGGAGGGTAGGAGGCTACCAGGGATCATCTCTCTATCTCCCAGGGATACTAGGGCCATTGCTGCGGGTTCCCACTCCTCGGCTTCCTCAACCTCCTCCCCCAGAGCTACGTTGGCTATCTGTCTCGCAGGGGTGGTAGGGGAGACTTGGGTGGCCATGGGGCACTCTGGGTCATTGGCGTAGTGCCCGGGTTTCTGGCAACGGAAACATGTGACGGTCACCCGGTGTCCCCGTCTCCCAGGGGGCCCTGTCACCAGTGGGGGGGGGCGCCGGGAAAGGTGGAGGTTGTCTTTTCGGGGGGCTAGGCTGGGACTCTCTCGGCCCTCCCTGGTTCCCTCCCCCTCTCTGGTGGAGTGGTCCCTGACCGGCTCGGGGGTACTCTCCTACCATGCCCCGGGAGACTCGGGTGTTGGTCCAGCGGTCGGCCTCCACAGCCAGCTTCCGGGGATCTGTGAGCTTGCTGTCAAGCAGATGCTGACGTAGTTCTATGAAGCAGTTCGCAGCCAGATGTTCCCACAACATGAGGTCAGTGAGTTCGGCCAGGGTGGTGACTTTGCTGCCCTTGATCCACCCATCGAAGGCCCGACTGAAAAAGTTTACATACTCCACCCAGGTGGTGCCCGGGATCTTCCGGCAGTCCCGGAATCGCTGACGGTACATTTCTGGGGTGAGGCCGTATCTTGTGAGTAGAGCCTCTTTCATGTGGCTGTAGGAGGTCTGCAGGGAGAGGGGTAGGTCGAGCAGGGTGTCCCTACCTTCGCTCAGAAACCGCCCCCACAACCCCGCCCCCCAATCCTTCTGCGGGATCCGATGGGAGGTCATGGCGACCTCGTAGGCCCTGAACCATTGCTGAATGTCATCGTTTTTATAATATTCCTTGACCACATCCTTGGGGATGTGGACCTTCTGTTCCGCTGGGGAGGCCGTCTCTCGGTTTCCCGGGGGCCTTCCTTCCTCGCTTCTGGCCTTGAGCTCGATTTCTTTCAAGCTGCGTTCGTGCTCTAGTTGGAGCTTCCTTCCCTCGTGCTCCCGTTGGAGCTTCTTTTCTTCCAGTTCGCCTTGTACACGCATTTGCTCTACTGCTAGCTTTTTTTCCGCTAACTTCAATTCGCCCTCGATTTTGAGTTTGGCTAACTCGAGTTCATGATTGCGGCTTCTCTCTCTGTCCGCGAGCTCTTCTGGGGATAGGCCCCCGTCCGGTACGATGCCTCGCACCTGATTGCTATTGCTTCCATTTTGGGGGGGTTCGGCTTCGTCGGGGCGCTCCCCCGTGCCTTCCGGGCGGGAGGCCCCGGTCTCCACCCAAGTTTTCAGTGCTTTCTGCAAATCCTCTTTAGTGTTGAGACCAGTGGTAGCGATTTTAAGTTCTTTGCAGAATTGCTTTAACTCCTTGTGTGTGTATTCTTCTAGCTGCTCCACCTGGAACACCCTGTTGGCGCTGGTTTCTGCAGGGCTCACGGCGCTCCCTTCTGCCATTTTTGTCGGTAGTGCTTTCGTCGTTCACGGTACGATCTCTAGGTGATGGGCCCGAATCCCGTCGCTTGCCACCAATGTTAGACGGCGACCTCAGAGGAGCCTGGAAGGGGTCCTGACTACCCTGAGTCCCACCCTCAAGGTATCGTAACCGGGCACTGGCGGGAGACTCCCCAGGGGGAGGAATCTCGTATCTAGGATCGTACTTCTGGCACCACACGACACAGAGTGACCACACCGGGTATTCTGAGAAAACAATCTTTATCAAGTAGGTTATCACTGCAAATATGTACAAGGTGAGCACGGGCTCAAGAGTCTCGGAAGGGGTAGGGGGTAGCGGGACAGTCTCTGGTAAAGGTTCAAGCAGGGACGTATCCGGCGCACAGCTCACAATCCTCGAGCTGGGGGATACGATGTTGTAGTCTGGGTCCGGCGGGACCGTGAGGGTCGGTTGGAGCCGCGAGTCACTCAGCGGGCTCAGGTAGAAGTTCGGAGGTCTTACGATCTTCAGGGAGCCGCGAGTCACTCAGCAGGGCTCAGGTACAAATTCGGAGGTCTTACGATCTTCAGGGAGCCGCGAGTCACTCAGCAGGGCTCAGGTACAGGTTCGGAGGTCTTACGATCTTCAGGGAGCCGCGAGTCACTCAGCAGGGCTCAGGTACAAGTTCGGAGGTCTTACGATCTTCAGGGAGCCGCGAGTCACTCAGCAGGGCTCAGGTACAAGTTTGGAGGTCTTACGATCTTCAGGGAGCCGCGAGTCACTCAGCAGGGCTCAGGTGGGTTCAAGTTCCAGGAGCCGCGACCAGGTCGGCAGGCTCTCGTTGTTCCAGCGTCGAATCTACCGGACAGACCCAGAGCACCCCTTGTTATAGGTCGACCCCTCTTTGATGTCCGGAGTCTGTGCAGGCAGGGGTCTTGTCACCTGGGGGTCGCTTGTCGGGATTTCCTGCTATAGTCTTTTGATCTTTTCAGGGCCGGGTCGGGAGGAGTCCCAGACACCCAGCAGGCATGGAGCCAGCCCTCAGGGAGGCCGGAGGGCCGATCGAAACCCATCGTCCCGGGGGAGTTCAGAGGTGCGATAGAACGGCTCCTCCCTCTCTCATCCCCTGGAAGCGTGATGTCCTCCAGCCGGAGTGGCGCCTCTAGGCCCGGTCGCGCTGGGGCCGGGCGGCCATCTTGGTGCATGAAGTGGGCACGCGGGCCCGGGGTGGCCGAAAGGAGAGAGGCCAGGGACGGGGATGTCCGGGTCGGTGCGTGTGTCCTGGTGGGGAGGTTCGGCTGGGCCGTGGGCTTGGGCTGTAGGTACCAGGTTTCGGTGGTGCGGGGGCACGGAGGGCCATTCTACGAGGCCGGGTCCAACAGTGGGGGTGGCAGGAGTGATGGGCATCAGGTCCTCTATGGGTGGGATGGCAGGAGTGATGGGCAACAGGTCCCCTATGGGTGGGGGTAGCAGGAGTGATGAGCAACATAAGCCCTATGAGTGGGGGTGGCAGGAGTGATGGGCAACATAAGTCTTATGAGTGGGTGTGGCAGGAGTGATGGGCAACAGGTCCCCTATGGGTGGGGGTGGCAGGAGTGATGGGCAACATAAGCCCTATGAGTGGGGGTGGCAGTATTGATGGGCAACAGGTCCCCTATGAGTGGGGGTGGCAGGAGTGATGGGCAACAGGTCCCCTATGGGTGGGGTGGCAGGAGTGATGGGCAACAGGTCCCCTATGAGTGGGGGTGGCAGGAGTGCTGGGCAACAGGTCCCCTATGGGTGGGGGTGGCAGGAGTGCTGGGCAACAGGTCCCCTATGGGTGGGTGTGGCAGAAGTGATGGGCAACATAAGCCCTGTGAGTCGGGGTGGCAGGAGTGATGGGCAACAGGTCCCCTATGGGTGGGGGTGGCAGGAGTGATGGGCAACATAAGCCCTATGAGTGGGGGTGGCAGTAGTGATGGGCAACAGGTCCCCTATGGGTGGGGTGGCAGGAGCGATGGGCAACATAAACCCTATGAGTGGGGGTGGCAGGAGTGATGGGCAACAGGTCCCCTATTGGTGGGGGTGGCAGGTGTGATGGACAACATAAGCCCTATGAGTGGGGGTGGCAGGAGTGTGGGCAACAGGTCCCCTATGAGTGGGGGTGGCAGGAGTGATGGCCGTCAGGTCCCCTATGAGTGGGGGTGGCAGGAGTGATGGCCGTCAGGTCCCCTATGGGTGGGATGGCAGGAGTGATAGGCAACAGGTCCCGTATGGGTGGGGGTAGCAGGAGTGATGAGCAACATAAGCCCTTTGAGTGGGGGTGGCAGGAGTGATGGGCAACATAAGCCCTATGAGTGGGGCTGGCAGGAGTGATGGGCAACAGGTCCCCTATGGGTGGGGGTGGCAGGAGTGATGGGCAACATAAGCCCTATGAGTGGGGGTGGCAGGAGTGATGGGCAACAGGTCCCCTACGAGTGGGGGTGGCAGGAGTGATGGGCAACATAAGCCCTATGAGTGGAGGTGGCAGGAGTGCTGGGCAACAGGTGCCTTATGAGTGGGGTGGCAGTAGTGCTGGACAACAGGTCTCCTATGAGTGGGGGTGGCAGGAGTGCTGGGCAACAGGTCCCCTACGGGTGGGGGTGGGAGGAGTGATGGGCAACAGGTCCCCTATGGGTGGGGGTGGCAGGAGTGAAGGGCAATATAAACCCTATGATTGGGGGTAGCAGGAGTGATGGACAACAGGTCTCCTATGAGTGGGGGTGGCAGGAGTGATGGGCCACATATGCCCTATGAGTGGGGGTGGCAGGAGTGCTGGGCAACAGGTCCCCTATGAGTGGGGGGTGGCAGTATTGCTGGGCATCAGGTCCCCTATGAGTGGGGGTGGCAGGAGTGCTAGGCAACAGGTCCCTATGGGTGGGGGTGGCAGGAGTGCTTGGCAACAGGTCCCCTATGGGTGGGGGTGGCAGGAGTGATGGGCAATATAAGCCCTATGAGTGGGGGTGGCAGGAGTGATGGGCAACAGGTCCCCTATTGGTGGGGGTGGCAGGTGTGATGCGCAACATAAGCCCTATGAGTGGGGTTGGCAGGAGTGATGGGCAACAGGTCCCCTATGGGTGGTGGTGGCAGGAGTGATGGGCAACAGGTCCCCTATGGGTGGGATGGCAGGAGTGATGGGCAACAGGTCCCCTATGGGTGGGGTAGCAGGAGTGATAGGCAACATACGCACTATGAGTGGGGGTGGCAGGAGTGATGGGCAACATAAGCCCTATGAGTGGGGGTGGCAGGAGTGATGGGCAACAGGTCCCCTGTGGGTGGGGATGGCAGGAGTGATGGGCAATATAAGCCCTATGAGTGGGGGTGGCAGTAGTGATGGGCAACAGGTCCCCTATGAGTGGGGGTGGCAGGAGTGATGGGCAACATAAGCCCTATGATTGGGGGTGGCCGGAGTGATGGGCAACAGGTCCCCTATGGGTGGGGGTGGCAGGAGTGATGGAAAACAGGTCCCCTATGGGTGGGGGTGGCAGGATTGATGGGCAACATAAGCCCTATGAGTGGGGGTGGCAGGAGTGATGGGCAACAGGTCCCCTATGGGTGGGGGTGGCAGGAGTGATGGGCAACAGGTCCCCTTTGGGTGGGGGTGGCAGGAGTGCTGGGCAACAGGTCCCCTATGTGTGGGGGTGGTAGGAGTAATGGGAAACATAAGCCCTATGAGTGGGGGTGGTAGTGGTGCTGGCCATGCAACCCCTAGGGTGGCCTTTTGCTAGTGGCCAGGATATGGATCCTCTGGGTGTGTGACATTTGGATGGTACGTGTCGTTTGTTTGTGTGGTGGGTGTCTGACTTACCGTCTGCGCCGTCCGCGTCTGTTCCTGATCCGGTCATAGATGTACAGTACTAGTATGACCTGCGCAATGGGATTCATGATGTGTTCGTCTCGTATACGCTGCTTGTTGCTCCGTCTCGTACCCGTTGCAAGCTGGTCCGTCTCGTAGCCGTGGGTAGTGTTCTGGCACAATTCGTACCTGATATCCTTCTTTTCCGGATGCTGTTACGTGCTGTTCGTGGCGACCCGTCCGGTGCGTATGATTTGCGCACCGTACTTGTCCGGCCGGAAACTGCTGTGGATACTGCTTCCGGGCGACTCGATTCGGCGTTCGGAGGTACGGCTCGGACGGAGAATGAAACTTGAATTACAGCCTACGTGTCGGTCAGTTATGCGCATCGTACTTCATCGCCCGGATGGACCGGCTCCTGGTATGAGTCGATCGCAAGGTAAGGCTACGAACAGCTCTTGGTGAGCTGTCCGACCCGGATCGGAATCGACCCCTTATTATACTATTCAGTTCATATCAATTTATAAATATTTTATTTAAGCACTACCCACCCAATCTCCCAATAAATCATGCAACCTGGCATTATAATTTAGCATATAATGTAAAACGTTTATAATATATAACTAAATAAATAAATAACAAATACAAAAAATGTAATCAACTAAAATGAATATAAAGTTTAAAAACTACTACCTACTGAATCCCCACTAACTAAACAACCCCAAAATAGAATACTTTAATATGATATAAAAATAATTTCTTAATAAAATAATGAGAATTAAGACATTATACAATACGATAAAACTAGATTATCAAAAATATTATTCTAGTAAACTATATTTAAAACTTAAATATTACTATCAAATACAAAAAACATATACTTACATTTAATGGTTTTGTGTACAATGTTTTTGTATTCATGATATTGTGCCCACAATATTATGGCCCATTTATCTGAGTTGTAATGTAGGTCTACCAACTTTTCACTAATGTCCATAGTATTTCAATAGATTCTGGCATCAGTGCTAACTTGAAGAAAACACCAAAAATCTTCAGGACTATCCTCATACTCTACAATCCTTCTTTCAGTTGTGTGTGGGGGTGATGGGGTGCCTCAAGCCGGCTTCCTAGCCCAGATGAAATGCTCCACTCTGATAAAGGCAGACAAGGCCTCCACTGTATCACTTGGTTAGGCACCTTCCAGTCTTAGGAGAAAAGATTCACAGGGGCAATCAAGCATCACTTACATCAACTTTTCACCCTTCAACTCTGTAACCAGCAGGGAACCTGAGCCAATTGTCCCAGTGCAGAAGTTGAGACAGATGAGGGGGGTTCCTTCTCACAATGAGCATGCAGGAATTCTTCATTGCAGCAGAAAATGAGTATTTCGTTTCTGCAGATTCTCTTCTTGGAGTGAGTCAAACACAGTGTTTTAATGATCAGCCAGTCAGTGGATGTGCCACTAACCAATCCTAATTAAAATACCAGGCTTTCCACTATTGGTTTTGCAGCAAAGTGGTGCATATCCTAACCTGAGAACTTGCTTTCTGCCATCAAAATCATCTATAAATTCCTTAAACCAAATACCCATGATCATTAATGTCTGCTCAGCTGTGTAGAGGGTCACCTTGCCTCCCACCACCACCACTTGACTTTATTGGTCATCCTTTTTAGCTTCTAAGGAAATCTGCACATAAAAAGATATCTATTTACATTTCACTGGGAAGTTTAGGAGTGGGAGGGCCAGTGGCGTAATGCAAGTTGAGGTAAACCCCCTGTAAAGTACAGGGAGGGGCCCCTCTCCGGACTCACCTAGGAGCTTTCTGGCCATGGTTCAGCGCTGAGAGGGCCTCCCTCACACTGTGGGAGCTGTATTCCCACTGGCAGAGGCCCTACAGTCAGGGCAGAGACCTCTGTGCGTAGCAATATCCTTTTGTATGATGCGTTCTCTGCCCCAACTTCAGAGTCTTTGCACTAAAATACAGTTTTGTGAATACTGAAAAAGCGTAAACTTACACGATCACTGTTCACCCTCGTGAATCAGGACCACAGTATTTATTTTCATTCATTCACAATAAAGCACATAGGTGACTGTTGGTTCTTTGGGTATGGTCACTACCTGCATGTTCCTACTCCAGTTAAAGAAATTGAGGACAAACAAGAACATGGAGATGCGCAATCTAGTGCATCAAGTAATGTGTCTTCTTTAGCAATCTTCACATTAAAATCCAATGAGAGTGTTAATTTCTCTTCATTATGAAGTGCAAATTAATTATACAAACCTTACAGTTGTTACTACATATCTTAATACTTGACATGACACAATCTGCATTTAAGTTATCTGTTTAAGTAACCTTTTGCTGCATATTTGGGTATTGGAACATTGGAATGTATTAGACTATAATAGATCTCTAACAACATTTCACTCAACTTGGTAATTTTAGAAAATGTATTGTCTTGAGCCTCATTGTGGAAGCTAAACAATAGTGAGGAACTCAGAACCATCATCCAATAGCCCCCCCACGGACACGATGAGGAAGTCTAGATAAGGAGGAGCATCTGCTAAACGTACAGCAAAGAAGGTGCCTTCTCTAGCTCATCTGCTTGGTACTTCAACTACAAACCTATTACTTAGGGGGTTGTTTAGGAGCATATTTGATGTAGAACCAATGAAGTGCCACCACACTATCTGTATAAAAACATTATCAGCCAGGCTAACAAACACAATTTCCCTTTAACAATTACATCAATAAAACAAATATGAGTCCTTATCTACATAGCAGTTGTGTCTTACTTCATTGCCTTGATAGAGTTAGTGTCATAGTCTTTGTTTCACATATACATCTCTTCATAATAGATACTAACTAAAAATCCATGTCATTAGATAAATATTATTTAATTGTATCTCACATAAGGTCTTATGATAAATGAAAAAAAGATGATTGAACTACAGTGTGTACATATCTACAAAGTAAAATACATTAGGATGTAACATGTACTGTATACCTACCAGGTCTTCGTGAGTCGGAGCCAGGTCATAGGTATAGCCATAGGGGTACAGCAGCATTTCGGAATAAGCATGGAAACTTAGATAGGCCTTGAGGGAGTGAACATTTTTTCGAATGAAATTTGCAACAACCTTCGTTTCCTTTTCAGACTCTGCTGCAGCTCCACAATAAATTTCCTCACAGGGTTCATTTGAAGAGCCTATAGCTGCAAGTAAGATTTTACATTAATATTGTTTTTTAACTTTACCAACCATAGTACCCATCAGTGTTCAGAGGACAATGACAGTTTTGTTTATTACAATAGGATTTTGCTGTTCTGCTATTTTTAAGCACATAGAAGAGGTAATCCAAATATTTACCATAATAGAGTCTGATAGCTATTGAGAGGGATAAACATGTTTGGTATACAGTCGTGCGATGGTGACAATTATGAATGTTTTGCCATTACTGGTATTTATACTATGATTGCCATTCACTTTCTTACAGTTCTTGGATTGTCATGGCTGTTTCCACTCTACTCTGGCTCAGTTCATTTTGATACGCGTGGTAGCTTCTGTTACCGCACATGTTGCCCTTTTGAGTTTTGCAAAAATATCAGCAGGTGAAACTTGCAGATGTTTATCAAACCTTTGGATTTGGTGCAGTAAGCATTAAAGTCCAAGAATACTATTGATTGCATCCAAAAAGATCCGACTCAGAGTATTTTATGTATTCTATGTATTCTATATATCACACCTTTGGCCGCACCACTAGCAATGAGGGCCTTTATCTTTAAAATATGCAGCTTCCATATCATAGGTTTCGAAGTATTTGAGAGGATTGAGACTCAAACATGGAGAGGTGTTGTTCCTTAGTTGGCCAAGAGGAATGTGCTAAACATTGAGTATGTATTCAGGTACTTTTGCAAGACACGCTCAAATAAGTGGGGATGCAGATCTGAGAGAGGACATCTTTAGGGTGATGAGAAGCTGAAATAATGCTGGGAGTGTATAGATTTATTGGCATGGATTTGTTGTTGTAATTGTTTTTTTGTATGCATGGAAATGCTGGAAAACAAGATTAGACTGTGGACCTGCATGAATTCTAAAAGAGGGAGAGTGCAGTGTGAGTATGTTGTTCTGTGCAAAAAATTGAAAAATGGTTGGCTTTTGAGAAAGTGTTGAAACCAAAAAAAGGAAAGTAACATGTTAGGGAAGGTGGGGGTGCTGTTTCAAAGATACAGAGGTTATCCGTGTTTATTAGCATATTAGAACAAAATTATTGTGATCTGGAAATGGATGTCATCAATACGTTTAATAAAGGAAATCCTTCATGAGTCACAGCCATCAAATTTCATCAATTAAACATTTCTCATTTTATCATTTGGAAATATTGCTACCTAGATTTAACCTTAGAAGGTGCATAGTTGATCTACGAATCATGAATTCATCACATTTTATTTAGAACTACTGAAAAATTGTTGAATCTGCAATCTAAAAACAATATTTGCAAAGAATCCACATATGGTCCTTGCAGCTGCTTATAAAGCACAACACAATCACATTTCTTAAAAAGTGTATCCTAATGGACAGACGGAGGAATATTTACAAACAAATTAATTGAACACTTGCTCTCATATTTCATTTAAAATAGATTGTTCGACTTCTGTTCTTTAGCGGGTTTGCTCCACATGTTGGCAATCTCTCATTGTTCACAGACCCCATTTGAATAATGAAACAAGGACCTTGGCATAAAACTGCACTCTTGATGTTGAAAAATCAATGTGGGCCTGATTCACAAAGGTAAACTCAAAATTCTGTACATATTTCTGATTGTTTGCTATTCACAAAGGGATTTATGAGTAGTGTCTTTATAAGTGTGGAGTCTCCAACCATACAAACGTATCTAGCAGGATTTCTTCATTGCAGCAGAAAAGGAGTTTATCTTCTTCAGATACTTTCAGATTCTCTCTTAGAGAGAATTAAGCAGAGTGTTTGAGGAGTCAGCCAGTCAGTGGCTTGACCGCTAGCTAATCCTAATAAAAAATACCAGGCTTTCCACTACTGGTTTTGCAGCAACATGGACCATTCCTTACCTGGGAACCTGCTTTGTGCCATCTAAAGTATCTCAAAATTCCATGGACCAAATGTAGAGGGCCACCTTGCCTCCCACTACCACCCCTGAGCTTTCTTGATCATTGTTAGAAATAGGATATCTGGTTGGCTAAGGCTTGCGCCAAAGCCAGGCAGAAACCACCACTCTAGTCAGGGCAAGGGAGTTACACGCTGAAGATAACCCCTGCTCACCCCCTTGGTAGCTTGGCATGAGCATTCAGGCTTATCCCAGAGGCAATGTGTAAAGCGTTTGCGTAACACACACTCACAGCAGCAACACACTAGGCACACTACAAAAGGAACTCCACACAAGGTTATATAGAAAAATATCCTTTGTATTGTCATAAACACATTGGAAACATAATCACACATTTACACAGTGCCAACTGGCACTAGGCAATATTGACAGGGGATTATATACAGGACCAGGCCAATCGGGCCACAGTCAGAACCATCAGAACAGATAAGTAACTGTAAAACATAACCAGTAACTACTGGTACACTAATGACCTAGGTATTATCACATTAGCGTTAGACACCATCCTAACATATCAAACCATGATATTAGGCATAAGCAGTAGGCATAAACTACATTAGGCCACCAAACCTCATCAGCATAAACACATTAGCAATAGGCCTCACCAGCATAAAAACGTCATGCCTAACCTCCTAAGCATAAATACATTACACATTAGGTGTCACCAGCATAAACACATTACGTCTGAATCACAATTAGGCCGGAACATATTATGCATTGGTCATCACGTCAGGGCCTTGCGCCCTACCAACACTCTACACTAACAATTGAGCCCCACTCACCGGGCTCCCCTCGAGGACTCCGTGGGTTATATCTGGAATCAGGCACCACAATGGCTAGCGGCCTTGCTCACGGGACCTTTCCTCTCATCTGCCACTCACCAGGGCTCTTCCTAAAGGCTCTGTATCCTCTCGGGCAGGCTCCTCATGATGGGGTAGGCTCCCGCTGGTCATCAAACTCTTCAGGCTTCCACTCCGTCTCTGGCCACCGGACTGCAGCAACACACAGGGCTCTCCCCAGTCACGGGAGCCCCGCTCCGCAAGGCTGGAACCTCGTTGGTCCTCCGGCCGGCACTTTCCCTCGCTTCCTGCTGGCTTCTTCTTGCGTCTCGCAGCCCCGCCCCCAGTCAGGCTGACTCTGCCTGGCTTCCGGGTCGGGCCGCAGCAATCTCCGGGCACCTGCGATCGGCGATTTCAGAGTGCGGGGTGGGCTCCCGCCACACAGCAATAATGCGGGGGTAGGCTTCCGTTGTTGAAACAACACCAATGCGGAGGCAATACGGGGTAGGCTCCCATTTTCCATAAATACAAAAGTGGGATGAGCACCCGTATGAAAATAAATACAAAAGCGTGGTGGGCACCCGCTCTCTCTGGTGAAACTGTGGGGTGGGCACCCGACTTAAAGGTACCGAGGTGGGTTGGGCTCCTGCTCGGTTTTCAATTACGCAAAAATGCAGGGTGGGCTCCCGCTCGATGTCATGACGGGGTGGTGGAATCCCCACGTCGGGATTCCCTCGAGTTGATAAGCAGCTCAGCGCTGCAGGGCCCACACGCTCCTCTTCTCTGGGGCCACAAAAACGGTGCAGCGCTCACAAGGTGCTTGAATCCCCCAAGCTTCAGGGCAAGGGCTGGACAAGGTATCCAGCAACCAAAACAATCTAGCGCATACTAGGCGCTAAGTCCAAGGCAAAGTTCAGGGGCACAAGGCTGGGCTCAGGCAGGCCAGCACACACAGCCCTCCAGCAGGGAGGCAGTCCCTTGTGGCGGTTTTTCCTGGAACCCAACAGCAGCAGCCCCCAGCGTCAGAAAAAGCACAGGAACCAGCTCCCAAACATGGGGTCACAGCCCCTACATTTATATTTTGTTTTCCTTAGTCTGCCCTGGCACAGGTCTTGGGGGAACCAGTCTCAACTGGTTCTGGGGTGTTTTGGAGTACTTTGCTTACAGTGCGCACACCCTCCTTTCAGAGAGGGGGCTCTGCCATCAGACAAACTACAGGGGGGTGGAGCCAGCATTGTAGAGGCCAGGCACTGACCTATTCAGGGACCAGGGATTACTCCTCTCACTACTCCCAGCACAGATGTCCCATTCAGCCTAGCACTGACTCACCCTGCCCCTCCTGGAGCCACACATACCTCACCAGCCCCTGTCACTCACAAGCCAGACATGCAATTCACATCAGGCAGGCAGACACATAGCACACAGAAATGCCAACTTCTAAAATAGTTATAATAAATCTGCACTCACCATTGCGTATCACTATTCCAAACATACCAAACTTGACCACGCTGCGCCTCCCATATTAGGGATTACCACTGAAACACTTATGAGGGAATCCCCAATGCACTCCTATGGGAGGGCAGCCCCACAGTAGTGAGAAACTAAAATGGCTGTTTGTCACTACCAGGACATGTCACACACTTAAGGTAAATGTTCTATCTTTTACCTACAATGCACCCTGCCCATAGGGCTAGCTAGGACCTACCTTAGGGGTGACTGACATGTAGTAAAAGGGGGTTCACAGACATGGTACACACTTTAGGTGCCACGTCACAGCGGCAGTAACACTGTGCGCACAGGCCCTGCAATGGCCTATCTCAGGCTTCTGAGATAGGTTTGAAAGGCTACTTTGGTGGGTGGCGCAATCAGCGCTGCAAGCCCATCAGTAGCATTTAATTTACCAGCCCTGGGTACATGGGATACCACTTTACAAGGGACTGACAGGTAGATTAAATAGGCCAAACAGGGGTAGACTAATCTTACCATATTTAACACAGAGAGCGCACACACTTTACACTGGACAGCAGTGCTAAAGTGCCCAGAGGCCTAAAACCACCAACACCATGTCAGAAAAAAGGCTAGGAGAAAGGAACAAAGTTTAGGGATGACCCTGCAAATAGGGCAAAGTCCAACAGTCATCCTCTCAGCGTTTAACAAAATCTACAACCCTGACCCCACACTTTTCTAAACACAATGATGGACGGAGCGCTGAAACTTTTCACTCACCCCCATTCACAGATCTGGGTTGAATCCATCATCGTTCTTTAGCTCACTTTGCCACCCCAGTTCAGACACAGCTATATGCAGGTCAGTCTTGTGCCTCATGGGAACAGTCCAGCCTGAAACTGCCAAGCCATGTCTTCCCTGGACCGGAAACAAGCATCCTGGGACCATTTTCGGACTAACAGCCCTCATCAGCCAGGCTAGTTTTAAACCAGTGGCAGCCTTCCTGCAAAATATGGCTACTCCCAATCTTCTGTGCATCCTTTCTGGATAGAAAATGGGTTACAGACTCCATGTAATCACAAATAGCCAAATGGCAGTCTCCAAGAGGTGTCCTCTCTTATATCTTGGACATTTTGTGTTCATTCCTTTAGGGTGGCTGTTAGACAGCAAAGCCACCACATTGTATATGTAGACTAAGATGCTTGGGTACTCAGATGGGCTTGTCTCACTCTTAAGGTCTAGAGTCAACGAACATCAAGGCAAATGCTTGCAATGTGACAAATCTCTCGTAATGGACATGCCAGGACTTTGAGCGGTCACCATATGTCCTTTACTTGTCATGACTCTCAAGGGTTCAGCATCAAACGCCTTGAGTTGCTGTTTTTGTTTGACCAGGACCCAGTCCCTGTCCTCGAAAACCATGTCCCGAGAACATAGGTGCTTATCTGCATAGGCCTTCATCTTGCTTTTGCAAGAAGTGTCAGTGACACGAATATCATCAGTGTCTATTACTCAACTCGTGATTATTGTGGTAGCATTGTCCCAATGGCTCTTCTGAACAGCAAGGTAGCAGGGTTTTGACCTGTTGTGAAATGGAGAGTTGACTGATAGGCATGAAGGGCTGGATATAAAGCTGATTTGAATCAACCGCTCCTTCGAGACCGCCTCCTTCTCCGATGACTGGAAACATGACGAGATCAACCCTCTACTGAAAAAACCCTCAGTGGACCCCACCAACCTCAAGAACCTCAGACTGATCTCCTTCCTCCCAAATCCGGCGAAAGTCATAGAAAAAGCCATCAACAGTCAACTCGCCTTCTTCTTAGAAGAAAACAACATCCTCGACTCCTCCCAATCGAGCTTCAGGAAGAACCACAGCACCGAAACTGCCCTACTCGCTGTGACAGACGACATCTGCTCCCTCCTCGCTAGAGGGATTCCTAAACAAAGCTGTCGACTGGATCCGCTCATTCCTCTCCGGCAGATCCCAATGGGTCAGACTCCCTCCCTTCCTTTTGAAACCCACACCAACCACCTTCGGAGTCCGCCAAGGATCCTCCATCAGCCCACTCTATTCAAATTCTACATGGCTCGCACACATCTATCGTCAGATCACATGTGCACAACATCGTATCGTACGCAGACGACACCCAACTCATCCTCTCCCTATCCAACGAACCCAAGATCTCCAAACATAACTTTCAAAGTGGAATGGAAGCAGTCACCAAGTGGATGAAGAACAGTTGATTACAACTCAACATGGACAAAACGGAAGTACTCATCATGGGCCTGCACCCCGATGCCTGGAACAACAACTGATGGTCCCCCGCTCTCTGAAACCCTCCAGCTACCACGGACCACACACGCAACCTCGGAATCATCCTGGACTCCGAACTAAAAATGGACCACCAGATCAGCGCCGTCACCTCTTCCTGCTGTAACACCCTCCGCCTACTCCAAATTTCTTCTGTTAGGGCAATCAATTGTTTCTGGTGTTGGAAATGTGGACAGTATACTTCAAGAGAAATAACTTTAAGATGCTGAATGTCTTTCATCTTAGTTGGAGTTCTTTCAAGTGCATATTTTCTGATATTACTTTATTTAATCTGCTAACGTATTTGGGCTACAATCCTAACTTTCCTGATTGTATTCATGACATTATTAGGAGACCTGGGGTAAGGTCAATGTTCTGCATTTAGGTGAAATATTTGATAGGCATGTTTTAGGCTCATTGGGGAATAAACAGTTTTCTCTTCCCTATACAGTTTCTTTTAGATATTTTCAGTTGTGTCACTTTATTTTTAGTCTTAGGGAAGAAGATCCGAACCATTCTGAGGATCCAGGTTTGGACCTTATAGAGAATACACAACTTAAAAGGAATATTGGGCTGGTTTATAAGGTAATATATCAGTCGTTTCATGATCATTCCGTGAATCCTGTTCAGCGTCAGGCAAATAAACGGATCCACTTACAGAAGTAATGGTTGCCAATCTGCAGCAGAGTAATGTCTTGCCTCTTTTGAACTTGAACATCTCGCATATTAAGGTACATCATCCTAAATGCATTAATGACTGGTACTATACTCAACACCGGCTATTTGTTATGAAGTTGCGGCAGGAAGACTGCTGATTTGGTTGTGGACTCCCAGAGCTAATTTCGTGTATGTTTTTGCATCCTGTTCCAAGTTGTGGCTGTTTTGGGAGTTCATGTTTGGCAAGCTGTATGGCATTTCCAATCTGTCAGGTGCAGCAGACTTGCGCTGATTATGCTGGGACATTCATCTATTATCCCTTCCCATTTGTCTGGTCTTTTTTCTGCTATGTTTTCTAGACTGGTGTAGGCAAATGTTTGGCTTTCTATTGACCCTCCTGATCCTCAGATTTTTAGCCTAAGTAGGTTGGAGATGATATTAACTGAGAACAATCCACAGAGGGGGAAGCTTGGTCAGATTTGGCATCTTGTCCGTGGCTGGCTGGCAGATGTGGCTGTTTCCTGGGACCTGTCCGTCTCGTCTTCTCTTTTGTTTTCCCGCCTCTGTGGCATGGTCCTCTACCAGGGTCAGGCCATGCATAAATGTTTATGCTCAATTTGGAAAAAAATCTGTGTATGATTAAGGATTTTGATTTTTCTGTTTTCCTAGTATGTAAGGAGCTCTTGGCCAATCTGACCTATTGTTGTTGACTCTTTTTTTGATACTAATATTGCTGTATCTCAATTTGTTTCTTTACTGGAAAACAAAAATGAAAAAACAAATAATTGTTGGTGGAGATGGCCCGCTACTCCAGGTGCCACTCATTTCCCATGTTAAGTTTAATAAAACATGGGGCACAAAAAATAGGTTCTGCATCAAATGGAGTATCAGATTTTCTTTTCTGCATCTGACGTGAGAGCATTTTATCTCCTCACTGAAAGGTGCTGTTTTGTGCATGATGTCTTCGGTCAACATAGGTCAGCATAGGTTTTCTTTTTCTGTTTAAGAACCAAGTCCTTCGTGCAAGTTGCATTGTCATCTCTTCCTCTCTGATTGGTCCACTCAGGTATCTTGGTTGTCATTGATCCCCTGAACATCAATGTCGCTAGCCTTTCATCGGTAGTCGAGTGAATTACATTGTAAATTGAGCTCTCAAGGGTAGCATGCTGTACACCTTTCTTTAGTGTACTCATGAATCTCTCAACCAGTCTGTTGACTTGCAGTCACAGTTTCTCTTTTGATTCTTTATGTACAGATACTCCAAGACTTCTTTGCACTCCTGATTATTAAAAGGTGGGCAACTGTCTGATTTTAGTATAGTCGGAACACCCCATGTCACAAAGATGCCATCTAGTTTCTCAATGACTCAGTCTTGAGTGGTAGATGGGAGATCCTTAGTTAATGGAAATTAAGAGTATTGGTCCACAATCACCATCAGGTGATGTCCATTGTCGAGTGTACTGAAAAAGTCAATAACTATTCTCTCCAAGTCATGCTTTGGGAGATCTGATGTGTTTAGAGTGTGAAAAGCAACATTTGTAGAAATGCAGTAACAGAGATGACAAGCCTTTAGTTTCTTCTAGACCCGCTCGTTGAGATACAGAAACCAGACTCAGTCTCGGAGAGTTTGTTTTGTGGCAATGATTCCTCAATGTCCTTCATAGGCCACTTCAATCATTTTCTGCCACAGACTCTCTGGAATCAAGATTCTCAACTCTTGCAATATAACTCTCCCTTGAGTTATGGACAGTTAATATTTTACATTTCTGCATTTTTGATATTCACCCTCACTGGTTAGAGGTCAAGAGTGCTGTTTCGATGACTGGTGTGTAATTATGTCTTTCAACTTTAGCATACTACTCTTGTGGCTCTTGGCAGTGATAATCTGGACTAGGAAAATAGCAGCTGGTGTGTTTAATTTTACGATGAAGTTGGTATGAGCTACAGCTGACTTGGATGGATTACCATGAGCTTGCAAGGGCACTGTGGAAAAGTAGTCAGCAGGGTTCTGATCCTTTCCTGGATGATGCACAATCTTGTGACTGTACTCCCCAATGTTCAATGCGAGGAGGCATCTAGGCCTTTGGATTGCCAAGTATTGTTAGTAAAGCTTAATGATCATTTACCAGTGTAAAAGACTTTTGGTACTGAAATACATGGAAGTGTTCAGAAGCCCATACCATGGCTAAACTTTCTTTTTTAGGTTGTGAATAAGCATGTTCTGTTTGGGACAAACTCCTACTTGCATAAACTACAATATACCTTCGAGCTTTTGTTTGTCTGCTGTGCTGTACAAGAATAGCTCCTAACCCAACTGGGCTATCTTCAACAACAACCTATGTATGAAGTTTCGGATTGAAATAAGCCATTTTAGTAGCATTTTCATCAACTCTCTCAATGGAGCACTTACAGTAGCTGTGAGAAGTTGGCCTGGTTTATACTGTCCACTAACTAAAGTGGGCACCTTGCACTAGTCCAAGCAACCCTTATGATGATTTAAGAGCTCAAAGATAACATTAGAAAGCTATCCAAGTGGTAGCTGTGGAGAGCAGCCTTCAGGCTTAGTTTTGAAGGAATGTTAAGCAGCTTGTTTTACCAGAATGCAACCTTATAGTATTGGTTAAATGAAAGAAGGACCACACAGTAGTTATAAAAATGTATTAATTAATATATCACTATCTAGTACGACACAGTATCTCCTATATGGAGATAATCACAAAGCACACAATACTTAAGCACAGAAATGACAGTAAATAATAGTAAATAGTGCTATTTACTGTCACACAGTAGGCCCCAGGGGGGAACCAAACCATATACTAAGAAAGTGGTATAGGAACCAGGACTCGAGTTAAGGCAGTGTCGAGAGGACGTAGTATCGCTGGGACCCCAAGGAACCAACCAAGTTGAGTAGGTAGGGATGCCATGGAGGACGGGTGCAGTGTGAGAACACGATTGCATGCTCCGTACAATTCTATGGGAGGGCCACGGTTGAAGTTTTAAACTTTAAGGACCCTTTCCAGTGGACTTCGAAGAAACCTCATGGAAGTTGGGAGGTTGGAGAGCCACCCCACCCGTGGATACCGAAGTACCAGAGTTATCAATCCTAGAGAAGCCATGCATAGTTCTGAAGTGGAGTTGGAAAACGCTGTCGAACCCAATGGAGGACTTTGAAGAAGAGTTGCTGCTGGAAGGAAGAAAAGTGTCAGATGGAATCCAAAGGTAGATTTTTGTTAAAGAGTACTCAAAAGCAGAGGGGACAGAGTCTGGGTCACTCAAGAGTTACCAGGGGCTTGGTAGACGAATGCCCACTGATGTCGGGTGCTTCAGGTGCATTGATGGAGGTCTTGACTCTGCAGCTACGGGGACCAGGTGATGTTGAGGACAACCAGGAGCTGGATATGAGCTGTTCCACAAAGGATGTCGAGTGCTGAGGGACTCGGTGTCCGGCGGGAGCACCAACAAGCTTTGGCAACAGGAACTCATGCAGAAGGTCAAGGTTGTGTACGGCTCAGACCAGCAAGATCCAGAAGAATCACCACAGCAAGGGGAGTCAGGGCAAGCCTGGAGCAACCAGGGGAGCCCAAGAAAAGTAAAGTTGACCCTCAAATGGACCCACAGGCCGGAGGCACAGGAGTTGCGAGAGGACCTCGATCGATTTCACCAAACAACAGCCAACGGAGCACTCGGTGTGAGGAAGCCAAAGTTCTTGGTAGGAAATGGTGCCAGAGATTGGGGCTACTCGGAGCCTAATGCACTTGTTCGGGAAACAAAAAAAAGCCTATGCAATTGTACGCAGTGCACAGGGGTTCGGGTATTGCAGCCCCCACAAGAGATTCTGACTTCAAACTTGATGTGAGGGCAGCTTGTACCTCGAGGGATGTAGAAACCTACCTTCTGTGTTGCTGAAGCCTTCGTAGTCTGTAAGAGCTCAGGGTCAGCAGACCACACAACATTGTTGTGGTGCCTGGAATTCAGGGGAGTGACTCCTTCACTCCAAGGGAGATATCTTCGGTTGTCCTTGATGCTCCACAGGTCCTGCACAAAGCATGTATGGTGCATGGGCACATACAATGCTTCAGACTGAGAGGGAGACGAAATTGGGCCCAAACGAAGCCCAGCGAGGTCTAGAGTGTCCAGACGGTCGGATGGTACCGGGAACACCAGGAACCCAATGAAGCTCGCTTCTGAGGGGTGGAATCATATCACCCACAGCGGTTACCAGTGTGGGGGTATGATTCCAACATGTTTAACACCGAACACAATAGGGTTTGTTTCAGCCATTTTAGAGTTGGTCATAACGCGGTCTCATAATGCCACTCTCTATGTCCTAAATGGATGCCTCACTGACAACCCGGGAAAATGGACTCCGTAGGCTGCAGGTGTGTCCTGCTCATGCAGTGGCACCCTCTCACTTAGAAACAAGCACCCTGCCCTCAGGATTGTAAAGGCCTGCTAGAGGGGTGACTTATAGGTTTTAAGTGCAGTGACCCTTAGATATAGTAAACCTTTATCTTTAGTAAGTGGTGCATGCACCAACTTACACTGGTTGCAATGGCAGGCCTGTAGTTCCATTTTGCATGGCCTCTCGTGGGTGGCATAATACATGTTTCAGCCCATGGGAGGCCTCTGTGGTACCTATGCCCTGGGTACCATATACTAGGGACTGACAAGGGCACCCCAGTATCCAATCTGGAGTGTACCTAGGTACATAACATAACAGTTTAGGGAGAAAGCAGATAGACTGGGGTCCTGATTAGCAGGATCTCAGTCAGACTAGTCAAAAACAGTATCACGTTTAGCAAAAAGTGGGGTAACCATAAGAAGCAGATCAGAATTTCCTACAGTGGCAAAGTCTTGTATATTTCTAGAACAGTAGCTGGCCATTCCAAGAAATGAATGCCCCATTGAAACATTTTGTGGCTGATCATCTTGTACTTTAGCAGTACTTTATCAGGATCAGGTGTCATACCCCATTGGAAAAGATATGACCAAAGAATTATGGCTTTGCCACTTAGAACTCATTTATCTGCATTCAAATTCAAACATGCATCAACCTGTAAACAACATACTTGTGTGAGAACATTATCGTGCTCCTTTTGAGTAGATCCGAAAACCAATATGTCATCACTATAATTGAATGTATTCATGACAGGATGTGTGATACGTCCAATGATGTCTTGAAAAAGTTCTGCAGCTGATGACTCACCAAAAATGTGTATTTTGTATTGAAACAGACCAACGTGTGTAGAAAAGGTAATGTACCTGCAGTTTTCTTCAAGTTCCAACTGATGATAACCTTTAGTGAATTCAAGGCAAGGCAAAACCTTTGAACCATTTACTTGCATTATCATATCAGCAATGTGTGGACCTGGATGTCCTTCTCGTTCAATTGCCTTGTTTACCTGATGCATGTAAACACATATGCATACCGCTACTTCACTGTTGTTTTTGGGCACCACCACAATGGGAGAAACCGATGGTGTTGGATCAGTAGAATGCTCAATGATATCATGCTTAAGTAATGATTCAAATTCTTTTTTAACAGCATCTTGTAAATGAAAAGCAATTTATTTATGCCTTTGAGCAACAAGACAGATGTCCTCATAATTATGGAGCTTTACTTTTATGATGCTAATCTTCTCCAACCCATTAAACAATGTAGGAAACTGACTTACTATTACATGGTTAGCATTCATGTTGCTGTTTAGGGAAATCAGTCCCATATCAGCAGCTGCGCTGAAACTGTGTAGTTAGGCACTGAAGCTGATGGATGGGTGCATGCACCTTCGTTTCTTGTGTTTCATGGTCACTACAAATGAGCCTTGACTTTTTAAGGGTGTTGATGCAGTCCAGGTACACACTTTGACAGTTCCACCCAAACTGTTGCTGGTTCAGCTAAGTATTCTAGTAGCACTTATACGTTCACCCATACATAATAGATTTTGCAATCATTATGAACCAAGAGCATTCTTTCGCAGAGAGAAATAGAAAACAGTTTCTCATGCTTACAAATCATTGAAACATTAAACATATGACAATTGGAGATGTCATTCTTCTATTCTCTTTTTAGACCTTGCTAGAGGCAGCTTTAGTTGTCTGAAAGACCCCGTGTTGCCAATACCTAAAAGAAAGTACATACAAGTAGCAGTACAGAGAAAGAACAGGCGTTCAGTCAGTGCATTTCAGGCACTGGCTTTCATGTGATTTTTATGATTTGCTATTGCCTGGATGGGTTGTCCATCAAGTACATTTAGTGGAGGGTTACCTTAGGATTTGTTATCCGTTGTACTGTTGTATTGAGTGGAGTTGTGTGGGGCTACAACAACAGTTTTCACACACAATCGTGGATATGAAAGCAAACCTTGTAGAGCTAAGCCAAAGTCTTAGTTTACACAGTAGAAGGACAGATGTGTAGAATGAAGGATGGGTACATCGATCGAAAAAGACATAAAAAAGAATTGAGAAATGTAAAAAATTGATTCAAAAAGATGTCAACCACTCCCTCCCCTTAGTGCTCCGATTGCTTGCATCACTTGCTCACACAGTACTCTTTTGGTGTAGTTCTGGCTCATTTTGCTGGCTATCCCCCAGCCCAAAGCTCAGATCTCTCACATGTCTGCCTCTAATCTGCATGTCTACGTTAGAGTCATCCTCATCGAAGTGAACCACATCCTGGACATCTCTCAATCTGGATTCTGAAGCAACCACAGCTCCAAGACTACACTCCTCAGTGCCATTGACGACATCCGTTCCCTCCTTGACCAAGGTGAAACCACAGCCCTCATCCTGCTGGACCTCTCGGCCGCCTTCGATACCGTCTCCCACCACACCCTAATCACGAGATTCCATGATGCTGGTATCAGCAACAAGGTCCTGGACTGGGTCCACACCTTCCTTACTGGCCAAACACAGTGAGTCAATTATCTCCATTCATCTCAGAACCCACAGAGATTAGCTGCGGAGTGCCCAAGGGTTCCTCTCTGAACCCCATCATCTTCAACGTCTCCATGGCCCCCCTCAATGCTAGTGTAAGGAACCATAGACTCAACATTGTTTCCTATGTCGATGACACCCAACGGATAGTTGCCTCAAAATCAACTTGGACAAGACTGAAGCAATCATCTTGGGACCCACCCCCTCAGCTTGGGATGACTCCTGGTGGCCCACGGCATTGGGAACCTCCACGGACCACCCACGTAACCTTAGCATCATACTGGGCTCCTTGCTCACAATGAACCGCCAGATCAACGATGTATCCTTATCATACTTCCACATGTTCTCTTTTCTTCGAAAGACATTCAGATGGATTTCCACAGAATCCAGGAAGATGGTCACCCTCACACTCATCACGAGCAGACTCAACAACGGCAACTCACTCTATGCTGGCGTCATCCAGAAAGTCTTCAGGAAACTACAGAATGTTCAAAATGCCACAGCCAGACTGGTCCTCAACATTCCCCACCACAGCCACATCCACGAACACCTTTGAAGAACTCCACTGGCTCCCAGTCAACAAAAGAACCACCTTCAAGCTCCTCACACATGCATACAAAGCTCTCCACGATACAGGACCAGCATATCTGAACCAAGGCCTTTCATTCCACGTACCCACCAGACACCTTTGCTCTGCCCAGCTGACCCTGGCCACTGTCTCACGGATCCACAAGACCAGAGCCAGAAGAAGATCCTTCTCCCACCTCACTGCCAACACAAGAACACCCTGCCTCTCCACCTCAGGCAATCCATGTTGCTAACCCAATTCAGGAAGGATCTCAAGACCTGGCTCTTCGACTGAACCCTTGCCCCCAGATAGACCAGCAGTGTCCCTCCCCCCTCAGCACCTTGAGACCCTCACGGGTGAGATGGGGCGCTATATAAACCCTTGATTGATTGATTGATTGATTGAGAGTAAATTCATGAAATTATTTTCCTATGTACAAAAAGTAAATAACTGGTACTCTTTCAAAATGACTTTCCACAGGTTTTGCTCACCACATTGGCCACACATCGTTATCACTGGTAACAGTGTTGGTAACAGTGATGAAACCAAAAATACTGGAAATGTAGTTTCTATAAGATAAAACACGTTTCTAATTCTTTAAGTTATTTAGATTGTCATTGCATTTGTTTTATGTGTCTAGAACTACTTACAGCCCCATGCTACATCAAAGTTTCTGTTAAGGTCAGTGCCCATACAGTCACTTCCAGGGTTTTTTGAACGATTCTTTCTCCAAAGGCGATCCTAAAAATTGAACCAATAAAATTTCTGTCAATATTTGTAGATTGACTCCAGCCAATAACTCTGCAGTTGAAACTTTTTGAAAACAAATAAGTCAGCTGAAGTATTCATTGAACTCTTCGCACCCCTTGAGAAAATGAATAGAGTTAGGTATTACAATTTTTTTTAAGAGCTAAATTGGGCTGCAGGAGTTTATGTCAAATAATTGTCAGACAAAAGCGGAGCAGATAATGGGATTTAGAGGAAGGGGATGCAAGGGACAATATAAGCCCCAGATTTTGCAGTATAAACCATGCATAAAACATTGCAGACAAAACATAGGTCTCTGAAGTCATGCTACACATTGTCTGCCTCTTTGAAGCACTTTAGCCTGTGGAGTAAGCTTTGTGGGGCTGTGTGATCTCTATGTTTTATTCATTCATTATCTTCAGTCATTGAGGTGTTGAGCCTCTTCTAAAATAATTCTGTTTCTCCAGCCTGGCGAGCCAGCAGAGTAAGAGGCAGGAGTACATGCTCTTTTCTGTTAACGTTATTGCTAGCTTGCCTCATGTGGGAGAAAGAAGGACTTTAGAAGGCCCAGCATCTAAATTACCTCAAGTGAATATTTGCCAAATATGAAGAGGTCTCTGAGTTTGTTCTGGAGGCTACAGTTATGTATGTGTGATCTTCAGCGCCAGTGGAAATATGCATAATCACAAATTTAAATGTTTTGACTACAAACACATAAGTATATATATATATTACCTACTGGCAGTCGCCAGTAGGTAGTTATAGTTAGGACCTATTTTCCTTGGGAAATCCGCAACATTCTATTTGGAATAACGTTGGCGCCGATTAACGAATCTTCGCGAAATTTTCCAAACTTTTTCCCAGCTCCGGTCCGCTCCTATCCTGAAAATTTCACGGTGATTTGTCAAGCGGGGGCCGAGAAAAAAGGGGAGTCCCAAAACACGTTTCCCCATGCATTTTCCCATAGGACCTGTTGACGCAGCTACAGCCCGAACTGCTGAACGGAATTACACCAAATTTGGCAAAGAGGTAGTCCTCAGTTCAGACTTGTGCCTTTTGCTTAAATGGTGTAAATCCGTTCAGTAGTTCCTGAGAAAATTAGAGTTAAAAAGATAGATATATCTGGCGGAGTCTAACCACACATCTCATCGTGAGATCTGATTGGCTGTCAGTACTTCATCCAAGAAGTGTTGGCAGCTATCTTGGGACCAATATACATGATAGCACCTCATTAAAAAGCATTGCAGTTAATAGAATGTTTTAAGACTTTAGTTACATTAGAAATCATTTGTTGATGGTACCATACTCATTTTAGGAATTGTGGTGTGTTCTAAGGTGATTTTACCATGTGAAAAAGCCTTCTGCTGTGATATCATGAATCATGTTTGAGAGAAATCTATTTTCTCATGCTTTTCCCACAGAGGTTTGGAAGGTGATCTATAAGCTAAACTGAGAGCATATTTTCTGTAAATTCACATTATCTTTCTCAGTCATGTGAGAATGAAGTCTGACATTCTCAGTAAAACATGTACATCCAACAAGGGCAGAGACTGTCAGTTGATTCCTTTGTGTTCTACTGCAGCTTCCCAGAGTGTTCTAAAGGACAACTAGAGCGCTAACAGTCCTACTTATGACAAACGTACTGCACACCTGAAGCCATCTTGATTGGAATAAAGTGGTAACTCTTAAAACATCTCATTTAAAAAGGAACAGCATGAGAGGGTTCATTTTGCCATAGAAAGTATGATTAGTGCTGCAGAAGGAAAAATTAGGGCACATTTTGAGTGACTTCTCAAATCCTCCTCCTCGATTTCATAAAAAAATTCTGACATGCAGACTGAAACATGCACTTTGAATACCAGCAGCAGACTGAGAGTGAGTAGTAGAGAGTAGTAGAGAGTGAGTAGTAGAGAGAGAGATTAGTAGAGAGAGAGTATTAGAGAGTGAGTAGTAGAGAGTAGTATAGTGAGTAGTAGAGAGTGAGTAGTAGAGAGAGTAGTAGAGAGTAGTAGAGAGTGAGTAGTAGAGTAGTAGATAGTGGCTGGTAGAGAGTAGTAGAGTGAGTAGTAGAGAGTAGTAGAGCGTGAGTAGTAGAGAGAGTAGCAGAGAGTAGTAGAGTAGTAGAGAGTGAATCGTAGAGAGAGTAGTAGAGAGTGAGTAGTAGAGAGAGTAGTAGAGAGTGAGTAGTAGAGAGTGAGTAGTAGAGAGTAGTAGAGAGAGAATAGTAGAGAGTGAGTGGTGGAGAGTGAGTAGTAGAGAGTAGTAGAGAGCGAGTAGTAGAGAGTGAGTAGTAGAGAGTGAATAGTAGAGAGTGAATAGTAGAGAGAGAGTAGTAGAGAGTGAGTAGTAGATTGAGTAGTAGAGAGGGAGTAGTAGAGAGAGAGTAGTAGAGAGTAGTAGAGAGTGAGTAGTAGAGTAGTAGAGAGTGAGTGGTAGAGAGTAGTAGAGAGTAGTAGAGTGAGTAGTAGAGAGTAGTAGTAGAGAGTGAGTAGTAGAAAGACGTAGTATTAGAGAGTAGTAGAGA
The DNA here is from genome assembly GCF_964204655.1 of Triturus cristatus. Taxonomy (NCBI): domain Eukaryota; kingdom Metazoa; phylum Chordata; class Amphibia; order Caudata; family Salamandridae; genus Triturus; species Triturus cristatus. Next base: position 988,365,942 of record NC_140594.1, on the reverse strand, counting down.
GTAGTAGAGAGTGAGTAGTAGAGAGTAGTAGCGAGTGAGTAGTAGAGAGTGAGTAGTTTAATTTAAAAGGAACACAATGAGGGGGTCCATTTTGTCATAGAAATTATGATTAGTGCTGAAAAATGAAAAATGAGGGCACATTTTGAGTGACTTCTCAAATCCTCTTCTATTTCATTAAAAAAGTCTGACATGCAGACTGAAACATGCACTTTCAATACCAGCAGCAGACTTCCCTGGTGAGCAGTAGCTTTACTACAGTGATCTAATAAGCAACTAGAGTGCTAACATTCTGAATTTATGGCAAATGTGTGACACATCTGAATGCCTTCTTGATGGAATCAAAGTAAAAAACTGAAAGTATTTCCTACTGAGGAGACTGTAGTAAATGAGGAAATTAGGAAACTTCATAACAAATAAGTCTCCCAAAATGGCCACCAGAGACAAAAGAGCCCAAATGTAGCACAAATATCACCCAGATGTAGCCCAAGTATAGCCCAATGACAGAATGTCCCAGAGTGTTCTAACGAACAACTAGAGCGCTAACAGTCTTACTTATGACAAAAGTATGGCACACCTGAAGCCATCTTGATTGGAATAAAGTGGTAACACTTAAAACATTTAATTTACAAAGGAACAAAATGAGGGGGTTCATTTTGCCACAGAAATTATGATTAGTGCTGCAGAAAGAAAAATTAGGGGACATTTTGACTTCTCAAATCCTCTTCTATTTCATAAAAAAATTCTGACATGCAGACTGATACATGCACTTTGAATACCAGCAGCAGACTTCCCTGGCGAGCAGTAGCTTTACTACAGTGATCTAATGAGCAACTAGAGTGCTAACATTCAGAATTTATGGCAAATGTGTGACACATCTGAATGCCTTCTTGATGGACCAAAGTAAAAAACTGAAAGTATTTCCTACTGAGGAGACTGCAGTGAATGAGGAAATTAGGAAACTTCATAACAAATAAATCTCCCAAGATGGCCATCAGAGACAATAGAGCCGAAATGTAGGCCAAATATCACCCAGATGTAGCCCAAGTATAGCCCAATGATAGAATGTCCCAGAGTGTTCTTAAGAACAACTAGAGCGCTTACTGTCTTACTTATGACAAAAGTATGGCACACCTGAAGCCATCTTGATTGGAATAAACTGGTAACACTTAAAACATTTAATTTAAAAAGGAACACCACGAGGGGGTTCATTTTGCCATAGAAATTATGATTAGTGCTGAAGAAATAAAAATTAGGGCACATTTTGAGTGACTTCTCAAATCCTCTTCTATTTCATTAAAAAATTCTGATATGCAGACTGAAATGTGCACTTTTAATACCAGCAGCAGACTTACGTGGTGAGCAGTAGCTTTACTACAGTGATCTAATGAGCAACTAGAGTGCTAACATTCAGAATTTATGGCAAATGTGTGACATATCTGAATACCTTCTTGATGGAATCAAAGTAAAAAATTGAAAGCATTTCCTACTGAGGTAATTAGGAAACTTCATAACAAATAAATCTCCCAAGATGGCCACCAGATACAAAAGAGCCCAAATGCAGCACAAATATCACCCAGATGTAGCCCACATGTAGCCCAATGACAGAAGTGTGCAAAACACTTATTTTTTGAGTATTTGCAGTTTTATATAGTGCAGACTTGTCAGGTATTGGAGTGCTTTACATGAGCATTGGTTACATCACACAAGATCAAATTCATTTTAGTTGTAGACATGGGGAGAATAAGTGATTTGACCAGAATCACAGAATGTTGAGCTGAAGCAGAAACTCCAACCTGGTTCCCCAGTTACAAAGTCTGCAGCTCTGGAAGTAACACCACATCCTCTCCCCTAAGTGCAACATTTAATCAAGTGGTCAACTAGATAAAAAAACATAAAGATTACAAATAATTTAAAAGTTATTTGTCGCTATTTGAAAACTCAGAAAATATGTCCTCATTTTAATTTTTCTAGAGCACTAACCATAATTTTGATGCAAATAAGACCCTCTCATATATGTAATTTCTAAAGGGAATGGTCTAGGTATTACAGTTTTGATTACATCAAGATGACGTCAGGCTTTCCACACTTTTGTAATAAATATAGAATGTTAGCAATCTAGTTGTTCATTGGGATACCGTTGAGAGGCAGAGGCCAGGGGCACGGACTCTGAAAATTGAAGGCAGGTAGGAGAGTGCAGAGGCAACAATTTGACCACACCGGGCAGGCAGGAAGGGCAGTGGCAGCACAACAGACTATGGAGGGCAGTGGAAAGGGGGGCAGGGGCAACAAACCAACAATACAGGACTGGCAAGAGAGGCTGTGGCAATATAATAGACCATTGTGGGCAGAAGGAAGAGGCAGTGGTAGTACAACCATACATGCCAACAGACCCGTTTCAGTCAGGAAACGTCCAATGTTTTTAAGCTCAAATGGGCTTTATTTGATCTGTCTTCTGTCTACAATCGCCTCTTTTTCAATGTAACTCAAAGGGGAAAATCAATACCCCCGCTTTTTTTCAAAATCTCCCTCTTACCAAGTTCAAGATGTTCGCAAGTATGGTACATTGGATCATGGTAGGTAGGAGGAATTGGGGTAGGGACATGGACTCGGATAACAGAGGACAGGAGGGACATGGAGAGGTGCACCAAACTGACCCTACAGGGCAGGCATCAGGGTTTGCAGCAGCACAATACACCACACAGGGCATGCGGGACGGGAGTGCAGCACAACAATCTATAGAAAACAATAGGGAGGGGACAGGACCATGCACATGGACAACAGAGAACAGAGGGGAAAGAGACAATGGTAGCTAGCTGACCATAATGGACAGACAGGAGAGAAAGCTGCTGCATAACAGACCATAAAGGGCAGGAGGGACGGATCAGGGGCATTACAATGGAACAGACAAGCCAGGAGGGAGGGAATAGGGGTCTGCACATGGAAACAGAGGGCTGGGGGCAAGGGAGCAGGGCAGGAGCAGCAAGATGACCATAGAGGTCAGGCAGGATGGGCACTAGAAACAAGACACACCATGGAGAGCAACAGTGAGACTATGATGGCATACACACATACCATGGAGTGAAGGTGGGAGGGGTCAGGGGCAGCTAGCTGACCACACAGGGAAGGTGGGAGGGGCCATGGCAGCACAGAAGACTATGCATGGCAAGCGGGAGGGTTAGTGGCAGCACAATGGCTATGATAGGCAAGAAGGAGGGTGCAGGGGCATGCACAAAGAACCATTGAGGATAGAAGGGAGGGTCAGGACCTGGGCACAGACAAGAGAGTTCAGGGGAAGGGGCCTCACAACAGACCAAGTGGGGCAGGTAGGAGGAGCAGTTGCAGCACAACAGACCAGGGAGGGCAGAAGGGTGTGGCAGTAAAATGGACCATGGAGGACAGGAGGAAGGGGATAGGGGCATGGCATGTGGACAGGCAGGGTGGAGGTGGCAGGGACAGGTTACAGTCATCTGACAATGCTAGGTAGGTGGGAGGGGAGTGGCAGCTCAACAGAACACTCCGAGTAGATAGGAGTGGCAGGTCCATGGAACATGGTGGGCAATAAGGATGGAGCTGGGGCATGCACAAATACATCGGAGGGCAGGGGGAAGGAGAATAGGGGCAGCAGGCTAAGCACAGAGGCTAAGCAGGAGGTCAATGATGGGCCATAGAATTGGGCAATGGAGGGCAGGAGGAGTGGACTGGTACATCATGCTAAATGGAGGACAGTGGCAGCACATCAGACCATGCATGGCAGGAGGGAGGAGGCTAGTCCATAGATTCAGACAACAGAGGATAGGGAGGAGGTGGATGGGGCAGCAAGCTAACTGTTCAGAGAAGATAGGTATTAGGAACTTTATTGTTTTTAAAATGTGTGTCTGTGCGAACTACTTAAAATATGAACAAGTATGCAGCATAATCTCACTTTTATTCAGGAAGAAGAGGACATTTGTGACTGTGACTCCGGGCTCACTTGGCAGAAACACCCCCTGACCCTCCACCCCCCCATCGCAAAATGTAATGCCCGTGAAAAGTGTAGGCGAACGCAGTGTTATATAGAACATAGTCCTGAGAGCACGATTGAAAATGAAAACTAGATATAGTATATGGTGTAAACTATGCACCAAAAAGTGTGATATAAGATGAACCGGGGCGTGAAATATAATATGCAATACATTATGCGCAATGACAGATTCATTGGAGAGCGCGAGATACCACAGGCACTAGCGCGTGCTATGCGATATGCGCCTTGGAGTGTAATATGCACAGGGCAGTGTTGTGTAACCTAACTAGTCTCTAAAGTAGTAATATAAAATATGTGCTGGGGAGTGTAACGTTGCATATGCACTGTGACAAAGATATGGATCCCAGATTGTAATATGCATGGCATAGCGCTGTGCGTTATAACATATGCATCGAGGAAGGCACGTTAGATGGGGAAAAATAACCCGTGCAAAGGCAAGTGTGGCATGACATATTCACGGGGTGGTGCTACAGTGCACATGGGCTAGAGAGTGTCATAGCATACGCAATAGCTGGTGGAATACAACACAGAGGTGTGTGGCACTGGGCGGGCACTATTGGGTGTAACACAGCATTGGGCGCAGCCAGGAGCACGCTGTGACTCTTTAGTGAGGTTCGTCTCCTTTCCAGAGAGTAAAATAAAAAGAATTAAACATCCGGCGGTGGATGTGTGTTTTATTAACCGTGAGGGGGGTTTCTTGCATAGTTTGGTCGAATTTTTGTCGAATCCCCTTTGAATGGCTTGGTGTGCGTGTGTATTAAATGTGCCCCTCAATAGCTACTCATGTTTGTTTAAATAAACGACAAGGGTGTCTACTTGGAGAGTACCCACCAATGGGGGCGCCGGGATTAGGCATGGTAGGGCGTCAGACACGTCAGAGCTTCGCTAGCGGTGTAAATACATTCCACGTGGATTCATTGTATGCATAGTCGTCTTTTAATGAATATCACGCAAATCGTCATGGTGATAGGTACATACGGTTTGTCCTGCATGTCCTAGGTGTTTCTATAAATATATATTTTTTTAAAATAATAAAAAACAAAGGCCGGTCCCGGGGGATGGGGTCCCCGGGGCCATAAGTGGCCTGAGGAGAAGGGCAACACAGCCCCCCTCCTAAAGAATGAAAAAAAAAAAAAAAAAAAAGCCATGACCCAGGGGTTGGGGTCTCCAGGGCCGATTAAGGCCCGATTAAGGCCTTTGGAGGGGGGGCCACGCGGCCCCCTTCCAAATTAATTTTTTCCAACAAAAAAATTAGGGTGCAGACCCTGGGGGATGGGGTCCCCAGGGCCAATAAATTAGAAAAAGAAAGGGGGCCACACAGCCCTCCTTCTTAAAGCACTCTGCAAACTCGCCCCCTGTCCAGTTGTAAGTTGGGAAATTAATTCCCCTTCAATACTGAGGGTCCCTAAGGGCCAACTAGCCCAACAGGTATCTCCAGTATGCGCCAGGTAGCTGCGTTGCAGACAGGTGTTCTGAGGCCACGCCCCTTTTTACACCTCTATGCAATGCAGCTCTGTGGCACTTACTGGAGGTACCTAGTGGGCTAGTTTGACCCTAGGGACCCTTAGTATTCAAGGGGACTTAATCTCTCACCTTAGAACGGCCACAGGGCGCGTTTACACAGTGGTGAAGGGAGGGGACGGGGCCTGAGGTGACATGTGCAAACACGCCCTGTGGCTCGTTTTAGGTTGGGGAAATAATACCCTTTCAATCCTGAGGGACCCTGGGGGCTAACTAGCCCACCAGGTGCTTCCAGTAAGCACCACTGCTCTGCGTTGCAGAGAGGTGGTGCAGGCCGTGCCCCTTTTTACACCTCTCTGCAATGTTGCTTACTGGACATACTTAGTGGGCTATTTTGCCCCTAGGGACCCTCAGGATTCAAGGGGACTTAATCTCCCAACTTAAAACGGCCACAGGGCGTGTTTACACAGTGGGGAAGGGAGGGGACGGGGCCTGAGGTGATGTGTGCAAACACGCCCTATGGCGCGTTTTAAGTTGGGGAAATAATTCCCCTTCAATCCTGAGGGCCCCTGGGGGCTAACTAGCCCACCAGGTGCTTCCAGTAAGTGCCACTGAGCTGCGTTGCAGAGAGGTGGTCCAGGACGTGCCACTTTTTATGCCTCTCTGCAATGCAGCTCTGTGGCGCTTACTGGAGGTACCTAGTGGGCTAGTTGGACCCTAGGGACTCTCAGGATTCAAATGAACTTAATCTCCCAACTAAAAACGGCCACAGGACGTGTTTACACAGTGGTGAAGGGAGGGGACAGGGCCTGAGTTAACGTGTGCAAACACACCCTGTGGCGCGTTTTAAGTTGGGGAAATAATTTCCCTTCAATCCTGAGGGACCCAGGGGGGCCAACTAGCCCACCAGGTGCTTCCAGTAAGCGCCACTGCGCTGCGTTGGAGAGAGGTGGTCTAAGCCGTGCCCCTTTTTACATCTCTCTGCAAGCAGCTCTGTGGCGCTTACTGGAGGTACCTAGTGGTCTAGTTGGACCCTAGGGACCCTCAGGATTCAAATGAACTTAATCTCCCAACTAAAAACGGCCACAGGACGTGTTTACACAGTGGTGAAGGGAGGGGACAGGGCCTGAGTTAACGTGTGCAAACACACCCTGTGGCGCGTTTTAAGTTGGGGAAATAATTTCCCTTCAATCCTGAGGGACCCAGGGGGCCAACTAGCCCACCAGGTGCTTCCAGTAAGCGCCACTGCGCTGCGTTGGAGAGAGGTGGTCTAAGCTGTGCCCCTTTTTACATCTCTCTGCAAGCAGCTCTGTGGCGCTTACTGGAGGTACCTAGTGGTCTAGTTGGACCCTAGGGACCCTCAGGATTCAAGGGGACTTAATCTCCCATCTTAAAACGCCCACAGGGCGTGTTTACACAGTGGGGAAGGGAGGGGACGGGGCCTGAGGTGACGTGTGCAAACACGCCCTGTGGCGCGTTTTAAGAGGTAGTTTTAATCCCCTGCCCTATTATACACTAGGGGCTTCCAGAGGAGGTCATGCTAATCACAGGGGGACCCCAACGCATAGTGTTCCCTAGTGTATGTAGGTGTTTTCACTGTATTCTGAGTGTCTTTTAACATAGCACTGGCTCTAGGACTGGTTAGTCAGACTCAGTTACCACCAGTATCCGTCTGAAAAAGTTGAGGGTACAGGATGAATTTGCAATAAGGCTTCTTTCTGCTCTTCTGTTTGTTCTTTCTGCACGTTATCCTTCTTCCTGCACTTTTCTTCGTCTTTGAGGACTTCTGTTGCTTCTTTCTGCGTTTTCTTTCTGTGAGTTTTTTCTTCCGTCTTCACATGTCCTATCTCTGTAGGCATAGTTAGAAATTAGCATTTAAAAAACCTTTGAAATTCACTGAAAAAACCATAGGTTTCAGGCATGTTATAGTTAGGAATTAGCATTTAATAAACCTTAGAAATTCACTGAAAAAAACATAGGGTTCAGGGGCGTTATAGTTAGCTGGACTTTTCACTCGTTCAAAACCATTGAAATTCCCCCGTTATAGTTAGTTCAGCTAACAATGGGCCATATGTAGGTAGGGTCACATTTACCGACTCATAAATACCGAATTTTACCGATTCGGTATTTATGAATCGGTAAATGTGATGTAGGTAATCAATCGGTAATATTTACCGATTCGGAAAGGGTCGGTAATTTAGAATCGGTATTTACCGATTCGGTAATGAGGCATACCTCCCCATTGAGTCCTATGGCCAGGAGGCCCATAGGAATGAATGGTAAGCCAGTTACCATTACCGAATCGGTAAACACCGAATCGGTAATGGGGGAGGCAATATCATGGGTGGCAGGGTGTCACATTGACACCCTGTTGCGTCCCTGATTCGTCCATGTATGCACATGTGGCGCACATACATGCCCTAAGGGCATGTATGTCTGCCACATGGCACTTTGACATCAGCAAAATTTCACGTTTTGTTAGGGATTCGGTATTTATCACCAACCTATATTTGGTGGTAAATACTGAATTCTAATTCCTACACATCACTCATTTGAGTGTTTCCTACATCTCATTTCAGGATTCGGTATTTACCGAATCGGTAATTTTACCGATTCTGTAAATTACCGAATCCTGAAATATGCCCCCTACATAGCAAATGCCTAAATACCGGTCGGTAACGGGATATTTACCGGAAATCGGCCGTTACCGACCGGTATTTGGCTTCCTACATATGGCCCTATATCTCACGCGCCCGGAATGCACTGCTGATGACATCACATATTACATCACTCATGATATGGTCAGTGACATCACTCATGACATCACTGATGACATCTCAAAAGACATCACTGATGACATCACTGATGACATCATCCTTGTGATAGAGTGGCAGACCTCCTCTCCCCCTAATATAACCTTTGATACACACATTCAAAAATAGAAACTAACATTTTCAAAACAATGGACATACCAATACCAGTTACAACAACCTATTCAGTAATTCTAAGATCCACATACACATCCAGTCATTCACCAACAGTCCTATACAGTCACTCATACATGTACTCACTCATCATATGTACTCATACACCTATACATCCTGTTACACAACACCACTCATCCATAGAGTTACTCACACACATAGTCACTCATACTAATAAAGAATCAAACATCCATTTACTTGCATATACAGTTATACACACACCACCACACTTAATTCTACAGAAACTTACACATACTTTGTCTTTTAAACAATCGCTTATAGAAACACATACTTATTCATACAGGAACTCTTCCAATCTTTCACTCTCACATATACTCACTTATATACACCAGTAGTCACATATACTAGTTTAAAACATATAGTTACTCATAAAGACACTATTGAGACAGTCATTCACTCACTAACACACCCATGCACACACTCATCCACCCATACAGTCCTGCACACATGCTGTCTTCAACACAGACAAACAGTGAGTCACTCATTCATGCACCTATGCACTACGTAATAAACCCCACCGAACCATACAGACACTCAGACACTCATTGTGATACTTAAAAAACCAACTAATAACCTATATAGACACTCATGTAGCTACTCACCAACCCATGCAGCCACTTATACACAAAGTGAGAGACTGATACTTACATATTTAAACATTACTCACTAAGCCATGTATTCACTAAGATACACTTAATCAGTCAGTTATACAATCAATTTTTCAAAAACAAATCATCCATTTAGACACTTTCATACCCATTTATTCTTCCATCGACCTTGAGATATACATATATAAAACATATGTAATTTTCAGAAATATACACATTGATGTCATCAGTGATGTCATTTGAGATGTCATCAGTGATGTCATGAGTGATGTCACTGACCATGTCATGAGTGATGTAATATGTGACGTCATCAGCAGTGCATTGCGGGCGTGCGAGTTATAGTTAGTTGAACTAACTGTAACGGGGGAATTTCAATGGTTTTGTACGAGTGAAAAGTCCAGCTAAGTATAACGCCCCTGAAACCTATGGTTTTTTCAGTGAATATATATTATCTACTGGCGGTCGCCAGTAGATAGTTATAGTTAGGACCGTGTTTCCATAGGAAATCTGAAAATTCTATTTTGAATAACTTTGGCGCCGGTTGACGAATCCTCGCGAAATTTTCAAAACTAATGGGGCGCTCCGCTCAGCTCCTACCCTGAAAGTCTCGAGGTGATTTGTCAAGCGGGGGCTGAGAAAAAAAGGGGGATCCCAAAACATGTTTTCCCCATGCATTTTCCCATAGGACCTTTAGTCGAAGGTACAGCCCGAACGGCTGAACAGAATTACTTGAAATTTGGCAAAGAGGTAGTCCTCAGGTCAGGCATGTGCCTTTTGCATATATGGCGTCAGTCTGTTCAGTATTTCCTGAGAAAATTGCAGTTAAAAGTACATAAATATCTATAGGCGCGCACTGTGCGCGCACGGTGTGCCCACCCTAACGTGCGCGAGCGTAATTCTGATTGGTGGTTACATGTCAGTCAACGTTCAAATTGGTCGAAATCAGGAAGTGTCATACGCCATTTTGTTTGTTTTGGGTGCAACAGTGAAAAAGAGAGGTGGCGAACGTGAAAAGGGGGCAGGGTGGAGAGTTCCTGACCCCCTAGCCTTTGTCAGGGGGTCCCTGAAGGACCCCGAAGGGTGAAAAAAACATTTTATTTTTTTTAAATCGCAAGGTGCGCGCACGCTGTGTGCACGGTGAAAATCCTTAAAAAAAAATATATAATAATACATACATAACTTAGCATTTAAAAAACCGTACAAATTCACTTAAAAAACCATAGGTTTCACACACGTTATAGTTAGGAATTAGCATTTAAAAAACCTTGCAAATTCACTTAAAAAACCATAGGTTTCACACATGTTATAGTTAGGTGGACATTTCACTCGTAAAAAACCAATGAAATTCCCCCGTTATAGTTAGTTCAGATAACTATAACTCGCGCGACCGCCACACTATCACAAGGATGATGTCATCAGTGATGTCATGAGTGATGCCACTGACCATGTCATGAGTGATGTAATATGTGACGTCATGAGCAGTGGATTGCGGGCGCGCGAGTTATAGTTATCTGAACTAACTATAACGGGGGAATTTCATTGGTTTTTTACGAGTGAAATGTCCACCTAACTATAACATGTGTGAAACCTATGGTTTTTTAAGTGAATATATATATATATATATATATATATATATATATATATATATATATATCTTATCTACTGGCGGTCACCAGTAGATAGTTATAGTTAGGACCGAGTTCCCATAGGAAATCTGAAAATTCTATTTTGAATAACTTTGGCGCCGGTTGACTTATCTTCGTGAAATTTTCAAAACTAATGGGGCGCTCCGCTCAGCTCCTACCCTGAAAGTCTTGGGGTGATTCGTCAAGCGGGGGCTGAGAAAAAAGGGGGGTCCCAAAACGCGTTTTCCCCATGCATTTTCCCATAGAACCTTTAGTCGAAGGTACAGCCCGAACGGCTTAACAGAATTACTTGAAATTTGGCAAAGAGGTAGTCCTCAGGTCAGGCATGTGCCTTTTGCTTAAATGGTGTAAATCCGTTCAGTAGTTCCTGAGAAAATCAAAAGTAAAATCACATATATATCTGGGCGGAGCCTAACCACACATCTCATCGTGAGATCTGATTGGCTGTCAGCACTTCATCCAAGAAGTGTTGGCAGCCATCTTGGGACCAATATACATGATAGCACCTCATTAAAAAGCATTGCAGTTAATAGAAGGTTTTAAGACTTTAGTTACATTATAAATCATTTGTTGATGGTACCATACTCATTTTAGGAATTGTGGTGTGTTCTAAGGTGATTTTACCATGTGAAAAAGCCTTCTGCTGTGATATCATGAATCATGTTTGAGAGAAAACTATTTTCTCATGCTTTTCCCACAGAGGTTTGGAAGGTGATCTATAAGCTAACTGAGAGCATATTTTCTGTAAATTCACATTATCTTTCTCAGTCATGTGAGAATGAAGTCTGACATTCTCAGTAAAACATGTACATCCAACAAGGGCAGAGACTGTCAGTTGATTCCTTTGTGTTCTACTGCAGCTTCCCAGAGTGTTCTAAAGAACAACTAGAGCGCTAACAGTCCTACTTATGACAAACGTATGGTACACCTGAAGCCACCTTGGTTGGATTAAAGTGGTAACTCTTAAAACATTTAATTTAAAAAGGAACAAAATGAGGGGGTTCATTTTGCCATAGAAAGTATGATTAGTGCTGCAGAAAGAAAAATTAGGGCACATTTTGACTTCTCAAATCCTCTTCTATGTCATAAAAAAATTCTGACATGCAGACTGAAACATGCACTTTGAATACCAGCATTCAGACTTCCCTGGTGAGCAGTAGCTTTACTACAGTGATCTAATGAGCAACTAGAGTGCTAACATTCAGAATTTATGGCAAATGTGTGACACAACTGAATGCCTTCTTGATGGAAACAAAATAAAAAACTGAAAGTATTCCCACTGAGGAGACTGCAGTAAATGAGGAAATTAGGAAACTTCATAACAAATAAATCTCCCAAGATGGCCACCAGAGACAAAAGAGCCCAAATGTAGCCCAAATATCACCCAGATGTAGCCCAAGTATAGCCTAATGACAGAATGTCCCAGAGTGTTCTTAAGAACAACTAGAGCGCTTACTGTCTTACTTATGACAAAAGTATGGCACAACTGAAGCCATCTTGATTGGAATAAAGTGGTAACACTTAAAACGTTTAATTTAAAAAGGAACACAATGAGGAGGTTCATTTTGCCATAGAAATTATGATCAGTGCTGAAGAAATAAAAATTAGGGCACATTTTGAGTGACTTCTCAAATCCTCTTCTATTTCATTAAAAAATTCTGATATGCAGACTGAAACATGCACTTTTAATACCAGCAGCAGACTTCCGTGGTGAGCAGTAGCTTTACTACAGTGATCTAATGAGCAACTAGAGTGCTAACATTCAGAATTTATGGCAAATGTGTGACATATCTGAATACCTTCTTGATGGAATCAAAGTAAAAAATTGAAAGCATTTCCTACTGAGGAATTAGGAAACTTCATAACAAATAAATCTCCCAAGATGGCCACCAGAGACAAAAGAGCCCAAATGCAGCACAAATATCACCCAGATGTAGCCCACATGTAGCCCAATGACAGAAGTGTGCAAAACACTTATTTTTTGTGTGTTTGCAGTTTTATATAGTGCAGACTTGTCAGGTATTGGAATGCTTTACATGAGCATTGGTTACATCACACAAGATCGAATTCATTTTGGTTGTAGACATGGGGAGACTAAGTGATTTGACCACAATCACAGAATGTTGAGCTGAAGCAGAAACTCCAACCTGGTTCCCCAGTTGCAAAGTCTGCAGCTTTGGAAGTAACACCACATCCTCTCGCCAAGGTGCAATATTTAATCAAGTGGCCAACTGGATAAAAAAACATAAAGATTACAAATAATTTAAAAGTTCTTTGTCGCTATTTGAAAACTCAGAAAATATGTCCTCATTTTAGTTTTTTAGAGCACTAACCATAATTTTGATGCAAATAAGACCCTCTCATATATGTAATTTCTAAAGGAAATACTCTAGGTATTACAGTTTTGATTACATCAAGATGACGTCAGGCGTCCCACACTTTTGTAATAAATATAGAATGTTATCAATCTAGTTGTTCATTGGGATACTGTTGGGAGTCAGAGGCCAGGGGCACGGACTCTGAAAATTGAAGGCAGGTAGGAGAGTGCAGAGGCAACAATTTGACCACACTGGGCAGGCAGGAAGGGCAGTGGCAGCACAACAGACTATGGAGGGCAGTGGAAAGGGGGGCAGGGGCAACAAACCAACAATACAGGACTGGCAAGAGATGCTGTGGCAATATAATAGACCATTGTGGGCAGAAGGAAGAGGCAGTGGTAGTACAACCATACATGCCAACAGACCCGTTTCAGCCAGGAAACGTCCAATGTTTTTAAGCTCAAATGGGCTTTATTTGATCTGTCTCCTGTCTACAATCTCCTCTTTTTCAATATAACTCAAAGGTGAAAATCAATACCCCAGTTTTTTTTCAAAATCTCCCTCTTACCAAGTTCAAGATGTTCGCAAGTATGGTACATTGAATCATGGTAGGCAGGAGGAATTGGGGTAGGGACATCGACTCGGATAACAGAGGACAGGAGGGACATGGAGAGGTGCACCAAACTGACCCTACAGGGCAGGCATCAGGGTTTGCAGCAGCACAACGCACCACACAGCACATGCAGGACGGGAGTGCAGCACAACAATCCATAGAAAGCAATAGGGAGGGGACAGGACCATCACATGGACAACAGAGAACAGATGGGAAAGAGGCAATGGTAGCTAACTGACCATAATGGACAGACAGGAGAGAAAGCTGCAGCATAACAGACCATAAAGGGCAGGAGGGACGGATCAGGGGCATTACAATGGAACAGACAAGCCAGGAGGGAGGGAATAGGGGGTCTGCACATGGAAACAGAGGGCTGGGAGCAAGGTGGCAGGACAGGAGCAGCAAGATGACCATGGAGGTCAGGCAGGATGGGCACTAGAAACAAGACACACCATGGAGAGCAACAATGAGACTATGGCGGCATACACACAGACCATGGAGGGAAGGTGGGAGGGGGTCAGGGGCAGCTAGCTGACCACACAGGGAAGGTGGGAGGGGCCATGGCAGCACAGAAGACCATGCATGGCAAGCGGGAGGGTTAGTGGCACCACAATGGCTATGATGGGCAAGAAGGAGGGTGCAGGGGTGTGAGACCGGCCTTGTGGCGTGGACCCTCCCGACCAGTAAGCAACCCTGCAACCACACCTGATCCCCGGTACACAGACTTCCGGCCACCATGGCCCAATAAACCCGATGGCCGGCCGGGGCCCCAGCAAAACCCAAGACACTACCACGCATGCCCGGCCGAGGGAGAGAGAAACCCCCAAGTGAGACCGGGAGACGCCGTCTCTGTCACACCTCTGATCTCCTCCCCAAGGAGGGTTTCGATCGGCCACCAGGCCCCCGGTGAGCGGGCGCCTCGCATGCTGTGCGTCTGGAGTCCCTCCCAGATCAACCTGAACAGATCAAAGGGCCGAGAGGCAGGAAATCCCAACACACCGCCCCCAGGCACCAAGACCCCTCTGTGCGAGGACTCCAGACTTCAAAGAGGAGGGGGAGTATAACAAGGGGTGCTGAAGGGACAGGCGGCAGAGAAGACCTGGACCTACGAGAGCCCTGCTGACGCTGTCGCGGCTCCTCAAACTCTGAACCATCTAAACCCAGCTGACGCTGTCACGGCTCCCCGAACTCTGAACCATCTGAGCCCTGCTGACGATGCCGCGGCTCCCCGAACTCTGAACCATCTGAGCCCTGCTGACGCTGTCGCTGCTCCCCGAACTCTGAACCATCTGAGCCCTGCTGACGCTGTCGCGGCTCCCCGAACTCTGAACCACCTGAGCCCTGCTGACGCTGTCGCGGCTCCCCGAACTCTGAACCATCTGAGCCCTGCTGACGCTGTCGCGGCTCCCCGAACTCTGAACCATCTGAGCCCTGCTGACGCTGTCGCGGCTCCCCGAACTCTGAACCATCTGAGCCCTGCTGACGCTGTCGCGGCTCCCCGAACTCCGAACCATCTGAGCCCTGCTGACGCCGTCGCGGCTCCTGAGAATCTGAAACCACCTGTGCCTGCTGAGAGACTCGCGGCGCTCCTATCCAGAAAGATCGGCGGAGATTGCCGAGTGAGCCCAAATCCCCCAGCTCGAGGATTGAGAGCTGTGCGAAGGATACTCCGCAGAGACACTGAACTTAAATACTGTCCCGCTACCCCAATACCCCCATCCCGAAACCGCCGCCGCTTGCGGCATTGATTCAACCATTGATTCAACAGCTGTATCACGGATCATAAAGATCCCCTGACCTTTCGATAAAGTATACTGTCTTACTAAGAACTACTGTGTGGTGTCCCTCTGTCAGAGAGTGTAAGTTTAGCGTGTACGATCCTAGGAACGAGACCCTTCCTGGAAGGGCCTCCCCGCCAGTGCTCGCCTAACTCTGGGAGAGGTGGGTCAAGGGGTGGTCAGGAACGTATTCCGAAACCCCCCGGAGAACGCCCTTCCAACATTTGGTGGCAGACGACGGGATCCGAGCCGACACCTAGAGATCGTACAGTAAACGGCTGACGCACTACCGAAAGGAGATGGAAGGAGAAATCACCATGAGTGCCGCAGAAACCAACGCAAGCCCGATGTTCCGAGAGGACCGGTTGGAATATTATACGCATCGAGAACTAAAACAGTTCTGCAAAGACCTTGGAATCGCTACCACCGGATTAAGCATAAAGAAGATTTCCAGGAAGCATTGAAAACCCGGGTCGAGGCAGGAGCTTCCCTGCCCCAAACCGAAGGAGACGCCCGAGAAAGAGAGCCGCCAAATGAACCACGAAGCATCTCGGTAAGGAGCAACGCCACAGAAGGGGGCCTATCCCTGGAGGAGCTAGCGGACCGAGAGAGGGGCTGCAACCACGAACTAGAACTAGCCAAACTAAAAATATAGGGAGAGCTAAAATTGGCCGAGAAAAAGTTAGCCGTTGAACAATTACGCCTACAAGGGGAACTCGAGGAAAAGAAATGCCAGCGAGAACACGAAGAAAGAAAACTTCAACTAGAACACGAACGCAGCCTAAAAGAGATCGAACTCAAGGCCAAGAGTGAGGAGTCCAGAACCACGGGAAGCCAACCGACCTCCCCCGCCATGGAACCAAAGGTCCACATCCCCAAGGATGTGGTGAAGGAATACTACAAGAACGACGACATCCAGCAGTGGTTCAAGGCCTACGAAGTCGCCATGACCTTCCACCGAGTTCCCCAGAAGGATTGGGGGGCTGGCTTGTGGGGCCGGTTCCTGATCGAGGGGAGAGATACCCTGCTGGACCTGCCCTCCACGGTGCTGAATTCCTACAGCCACATGAAAGAGGCCCTATTAGCCAGATATGGACTCACCCCCGAGATGTACCGGCAACGGTTTCGAGACTGCAAAAAGATACCCGGTACTACGTGGGTAGAATACGTGAACTTTTACAGCAGGGCCTTGGACGGGTGGATGAAGGGCAGTAAGGTCTCCACCTTTGAGGAACTGTTCGACCTAATAGCATGGGAACACTTGATTGCAAATTGCTTTGTGGAGTTATGCCAGCACCTCCTGGACAGCAAGCTCACTGACCCCCGGAAACTGGTGGTCGAAGCTGACCGATGGGTGAACACCCGGGCCTCCCGGGGCCCCGTGGGAGACTACGGTCGCCACAGTCAGGGACCCCCCCCGCCAGAGGGGTGGAGGGAACCAAGGCAGACCGAGGGAATCCCAGGTGGGCCCCCAGCATAGTCCTCCCAGGGGCCAACCCCCGCACTTTCCAGCCCCACCTCCAGCCAGCACCGAGCCCCCGGGGAGGCAGGGACCCCGTGTCAAGATCACCTGTTTCCACTGCCAACAGACCGGACACTATGCCAGTGACCCCCAGTGTCCCATGTACCAACGACCCGCAGCGACAGCCCCTCCAGCCCGACAAATGGCCTCCGTAGACCTAGGAGAAGAGATGGAAGACCCCGGGGAGTGGGAACCAGCAGCCATGGCCCTGGTCTCCCTAGGAGACTGAGAGATGGTTCCCAGAACACCCCTACCCGCCAACACGAAAAAGTACCGACAACAAATGACGGTCAATGGCCACCGAGTCGAGGCCCTCCGTGACACCGGGGCGAGTGTCACAGCGGTCCACTGCCACCTGGTCTCCGAAGACCAGATCCTGCCCGACGCCTTCTGTCCAGTCATATCTTCGGACAATTCCGAGAGCCTCTGCTGGATGGCCATGGTACCCTTCGAATGGGGGGGAGTCACCGGTAAATTGAGAGTGGCAGTCCGAACATCCCAACCAGTAGACTGCCTCCTGGGCAACGACCTTGAGAGCTCCCTGTGGGGACAAGTGGAACGAAGGGCCCATCTGGAGATGATGGGCCTACCTGAATGGGTATGCGCCACCACGCGCTCCATGTCTGCCCGATCGCCTTCCCCCGAGGGAGTTGAGGCCTTTCCCCTGAACCCAGTCGCCGTCCTCGAGGACTGGGAAGCGCTATCCGAGCCCGAAGACCCTCTCCCGGAAGAAGAACCCGTTCCCAGTGACGGATCAGTGCATCCGGACCCCGAGCAACTGACCGAGCTCGGGGACCTACTCGAGATGGCCCATTGGCACTGCGAGGGAGGTCCCTCTCGAGAAGAATTCTGCAGGGAACAAACCACCTGCCCTTCCCTCATTGGACCCCGACAGCAGGCCGAAGCCCAGGCAGCAGGCGACCAGTCCGGAACCCACTGGGTGTATTGGGAAAACGGCCTCCTGTACAGCGAACAGAAGTCGGCCGAGCTGAGATCGGCCCGGGTACTGGTGGTACCCCTGCGCTTCCGAAGTTTCCTCCTAGGCCTAGCCCACGATGTACCCCTGGCGGGACACTTAGGCCAAGACAAAACCTATCATCGCCTGGTTACCCACTTCTATTGGCCCAAAATGCGAGCGAATGTAGAGGCCCACTGCAAGTCATGTCTCACGTGCCAGGCCAGCGGAAAAGGTGGTGGGAAGCACAAGGCTCCGCTACAACCCTTTCCCGTTGTTAGTACCCCCTTTGAGCGGGTGGGGATCGACATCGTGGGACCCCTGGATCCCAGGACCGCCCAGGGCCACCGGTTCATCCTCGTCCTGGTGGACCATGCCACCCGCTACCCAGAGGCCATTCCGCTCCGCACCGTGACGGCCCCCGTGGTGGGCCGGGCCTTGATGGGGATCTTCCCCCGCGTGGGGTTCCCTCGCGAAGTCGTGAGTGATCGTGGCACGAACTTTATCTCCAAGTACATGAGGTCCTTATGGCAACAATGCGGGGTGTCATACAAATTCACTACCCCATACCACCCTCAAGGCAATGGCCTAGTTGAACGATTTAACCGGACCCTGAAAGGAATGATCATGGGCCTCGAAGAACCCCTTCGCCGGAAATGGGACGTCCTCCTCCCTTGCCTCCTGTTCGCCTACCGGGAAGTACCCCAAAAATCTCTGGGGTTCAGCCCCTTTGAATTACTCTACGGACACCCCGTCCGGGGACCCCTGAGCCTGGTCAAAGAGGGCTGGGAAACGGCTCCCCGAGGAACCCCTCCCGCTGTGTTCCGCTATATCCTGGCGCTCCGCAACCAGCCCCGGAAGTTCCGAGAGCTCGCCGAGGCAAACCTCGAGGCTAGCCAAGAAGAAATGAAGCGCTGGTATGACCAGAATGCCACGCTGGTCGAGTTTCAGCCGGGCCAACAGGTCTGGGTAATGGCCCCGGTGAAACCCTGCGCCCTCCAAGACAGATGGACTGGACCCTTCAAAGTGGTCGAGCGGAAGAGTCAAGTCACGTATCTAGTTGATGTGCAGTCTCCTCGGAACCCCCTCCGGGTCCTCCACGTGAACCGCCTCAAACCCCACTTCATGAGGTTGGAGTTGAGTTTGCTCCTGGCCACCGACGATGGGACTGAAGAAGACACATAGCCCCTTCCGGACCCCCTGTGTGCTAAAGAGAAAGATGGCTCCGTAGAGGGGGTGAGACTTTCGTCCACCCTCACCCCCCAACAGTCCGACGACTGCCGCCAGCTATTGAGACAATTCACAGACCTCTTCTCCCTCACCCCTAGGGTCACCGACTGGTGTGTCCATGACGTAGACACCGGAGACAGCCCGCTGGTAAGACACCGAGCCTACCGAGTCCCTGACCGGGTCCGGACCTGCATCTGGACCAAAGTAGCCAAGATGTTAACCCTAGGGGTGATTGAACCCTCTGACAGCTCATGGGCCAGCCCAGTAGTACTGGTCCCAAAAGCAGCAGCCATTGCTGATTGGCTCCTGAGGCGGAAAGCCGGGAGCAGGGACGATTTTAAAAATTGTAGTCTGTGTAATATTCATTGTGCTTTTAAACTGCCATTCATTCTCACCTGCATCTTGGCATCTTAGAACAGCGCTTCTCGCTGCAACGACCTCTTCCCCTCAGTCGCCATTCCCGAGGGCGAGGCGAGACACGCCCCCTCGGCTGGCCACGCCCCCCCGCTACGACTACAAATAGCGCGCGCCGACGCTAGGCGCTGCATTGCTGATTGGCTCCTGAGGCGGAAAGCCGGGAGCAGGGACGATTTTAAAAATTGTAGTCTGTGTAATATTCATTGTGCTTTTAAACTGCCATTCATTCTCACCTGCATCTTGGCATCTTAGAACAGCGCTTCTCGCTGCAACGACCTCTTCCCCTCAGTCGCCATTCCCGAGGGCGAGGCGAGACACGCCCCCTCGGCTGGCCACGCCCCCCCGCTACGACTACAAATAGCGCGCGCCGACGCTAGGCGCTGCATTGCTGATTGGCTCCTGAGGTGGAAAGCCGGGAGCAGGGACGATTTTAAAAATTGTAGTCTGTGTAATATTCATTGTGCTTTTAAACTGCCATTCATTCTCACCTGCATCTTGGCATCTTAGAACAGCGCTTCTCGCTGCAACGACCTCTTCCCCTCAGTCGCCATTCCCGAGGGCGAGGCGAGACACGCCCCCTCGGCTGGCCACGCCCCCCCGCTACGACTACAAATAGCGCGCGCCGACGCTAGGCGCTGCATTGCTGATTGGCTCCTGAGGCGGAAAGCCGGGAGCAGGGACGATTTTAAAAATTGTAGCCTGTGTAATATTCATTGTGCTTTTAAACTGCCATTCATTCTCACCTGCATCTTGGCATCTTAGAACAGCGCTTCTCGCTGCAACGACCTCTTCCCCTCAGTCGCCATTCCCGAGGGCGAGGCGAGACACGCCCCCTCGGCTGGCCACGCCCCCCCGCTACGACTACAAATAGCGCGCGCCGACGCTAGGCGCTGCATTGCTGATTGGCTCCTGAGGCGGAAAGCCGGGAGCAGGGACGATTTTAAAAATTGTAGTCTGTGTAATATTCATTGTGCTTTTAAACTGCCATTCATTCTCACCTGCATCTTGGCATCTTAGAACAGCGCTTCTCGCTGCAACGACCTCTTCCCCTCAGTCGCCATTCCCGAGGGCGAGGCGAGACACGCCCCCTCGGCTGGCCACGCCCCCCCGCTACGACTACAAATAGCGCGCGCCGACGCTAGGCGCTGCATTGCTGATTGGCTCCTGAGGCGGAAAGCCGGGAGCAGGGACGATTTTAAAAATTGTAGTCTGTGTAATATTCATTGTGCTTTTAAACTGCCATTCATTCTCACCTGCATCTTGGCATCTTAGAACAGCGCTTCTCGCTGCAACGACCTCTTCCCCTCAGTCGCCATTCCCGAGGGCGAGGCGAGACACGCCCCCTCGGCTGGCCACGCCCCCCCGCTACGACTACAAATAGCGCGCGCCGACGCTAGGCGCTGCATTGCTGATTGGCTCCTGAGGCGGAAAGCCGGGAGCAGGGACGATTTTAAAAATTGTAGTCTGTGTAATATTCATTGTGCTTTTAAACTGCCATTCATTCTCACCTGCATCTTGGCATCTTAGAACAGCGCTTCTCGCTGCAACGACCTCTTCCCCTCAGTCGCCATTCCCGAGGGCGAGGCGAGACACGCCCCCTCGGCTGGCCACGCCCCCCCGCTACGACTACAAATAGCGCGCGCCGACGCTAGGCGCTGCATTGCTGATTGGCTCCTGAGGCGGAAAGCCGGGAGCAGGGACGATTTTAAAAATTGTAGTCTGTGTAATATTCATTGTGCTTTTAAACTGCCATTCATTCTCACCTGCATCTTGGCATCTTAGAACAGCGCTTCTCGCTGCAACGACCTCTTCCCCTCAGTCGCCATTCCCGAGGGCGAGGCGAGACACGCCCCCTCGGCTGGCCACGCCCCCCCGCTACGACTACAAATAGCGCGCGCCGACGCTAGGCGCTGCATTGCTGATTGGCTCCTGAGGTGGAAAGCCGGGAGCAGGGACGATTTTAAAAATTGTAGTCTGTGTAATATTCATTGTGCTTTTAAACTGCCATTCATTCTCACCTGCATCTTGGCATCTTAGAACAGCGCTTCTCGCTGCAACGACCTCTTCCCCTCAGTCGCCATTCCCGAGGGCGAGGCGAGACACGCCCCCTCGGCTGGCCACGCCCCCCCGCTACGACTACAAATAGCGCGCGCCGACGCTAGGCGCTGCATTGCTGATTGGCTCCTGAGGTGGAAAGCCGGGAGCAGGGACGATTTTAAAAATTGTAGTCTGTGTAATATTCATTGTGCTTTTAAACTGCCATTCATTCTCACCTGCATCTTGGCATCTTAGAACAGCGCTTCTCGCTGCAACGACCTCTTCCCCTCAGTCGCCATTCCCGAGGGCGAGGCGAGACACGCCCCCTCGGCTGGCCACGCCCCCTCCAACCTCCTCTCTCACCGGCATAAAGTATGTGTCTTTGTAGGAAGCGCAGCGGACGAGCGCAGCGGGCGCGCCGTTTGCGCGCCGAAGGCGCGCCTAAGGCAAGCCCGTCTGCGCCCGTCCGCGGCCGGACGGGGCTAGGGGCACGACTCCATGCCAAATCTACATCCTACTCTTCTAAGGATCTTATTGCCCTTCAAGGTAAATGGCTACTTCCAGATTCCACCCGCAGATTGATTTCCTTTTTAGGCCTTGCTCCCACTTCCCCCATAGCCCCTCATCCCCCGTTACACGCTCCACCGTCACCCTGCCCCCTTCCCCCTGACCTCTCCCCCTGTTCGCCGGCACTGTCTGTCTTTTTACTCAATACCAGGTCAGCGGTCAAGCACCACCATGAGTTGTTCGTCGTACTCGATTCTGAGAAACCGGACCTACTGCTCCTGACCGAAACTTGGTACTGTGACACCTCCCTCCCCGTTCTCCTGGCCACCCTACCCTCCTCCTATGTGGCCCTTCGAGCCGACCGGCCGACGGGCAAGGCAGGCGGTGGGGTTGCCCTGATCGCTCGGTCGGAGTTGAACTTCCAACCACTTCCCTCACCTCCCATTCCCCCTGCTGACTTCCTGGTAGCCCGCTCTCTTTCATTTTCCCCCCCTATTACCTGCCTATTAATGTACCGGCCTCCCCAGCCCTCGCCCTCATTTTTGCCGGCCTTTCAAGACCTATTGGCCAACTTGACGGTCAACTATGCCTCGGTCTTGGTGCTAGGGGACTTTAATTACTGGCCCTCTGACCCACTCGAGTGCTCAGCCTCAAAAGAGTTTACAGATTGCCTATCAACCCTTAATTTCGTGTCGCACATATCTGTCCCCACTCACTCCCATGGACACACATTGGACCAGGTCTGGTCCCTCAACCTCCCCGTGGCCTCGGCCACGGTTTCGCCGTGCCCTTGGTCCGACCATGCCCTCATTTCCTTCTCTATTCCTCGCACCGTGATGCCTAAAATTCCGTATGCCAAAAACACCTGGGCACGGAACTGGAATAGATTGGATTACCCCTCCTTGACCTCCATGCTCTGCGACTCTACTCCTACTCTTACTGGCTTAACATCTACCTCTCAAGCCAAGGCCATTAACACCTGGCTGGCGGATGGCTGCGACTCTGCGGCGCCCCTACGCCGCATCTCCGTCCGCCGACCAAAGGACTCTAATAGATGGTTCAACGACCACCTAAAAGCTCTCAAACTGAGCGCCCGTCAGGCAGAAAGGCATTGGAGGAAAAACTACGATCCCCTATTAAAAACCCACTTCTCATCAGCTCTGGACAAATATAAAACAGCAATCCTGGCTGCTAAGTCCGCCTACTTTTCGTCCAAAATTACATCTGCCGAAAACAAACCCAGGGTAATCTTCGAGATAGTGAATGACCTGGCATTCTCAGACCGAACCTCGCCCATTATTCCTCCCTCCCAACTTCTCTGCGACCAGCTTAATATCTATTTTTTGGCCAAAATAGCAACTATCAAGCTTAATATCCCTCCACCCTCCTCTGCCTTCGTCGATCCCGCCCCCCCTCCTCTCCCCCACCTTCTTACCTCTATCCCCCCCCTCACGCAGGACTCTTTTCTGGAGATACTCCCTAAAGTGAAGTCGGGATCTCCTGCGGACGTCTGCCCAGCACGAGTCCTGCAGCAAATATACTCCAGCTGCCCTGACCCCCCCATCGCCTTCCTCAACAGCTCCCTGGCACAGGGCGTAGTGCCCTATTCGCTTAAAGCAGCTACCATAGTGCCCATCCTGAAGAAAGCTGGCGCTGACTCTTCTATCTCGGCTAACTATCGCCCCATCTCCCTGCTACCCTTCCTGGGCAAGGTGATGGAACGCCATGTTACCGCGGTGCTCAGCGCCCATGTGGAGGCAAACGGGGGACTGGCCTCCCGCCAAGCCGGATTCCGTCCCAGGCATTCGACCGAGTCAGTCGTGGTCTCAGTCTTGGACAAACTCAGAAAGGGTATGGACGAAAATAAACACCAGGCACTGGTCCTCCTTGATCTTTCCGCCGCCTTTGACACGGTGGACCACACCATCCTACTCACCCGTGTCAAGGCGGCCGGTATCGGGGGATCAGCTCTGATCTGGCTCTCCTCCTTTCTGAGGGAACGCACTCAGGCGGTCCGGTTAGGCGACTTCATGGCCACTCCCCTTCCTGTCACTTGCGGTGTTCCCCAGGGATCCTCGCTCTCCCCCTTACTTTTCAACCTTTACATCTTTCCTCTCATCTTTGCACTACAGCAGCTGGAGGTCACCGTCTATAACTACGCGGATGACCTCCAGCTCATCTTTGATCTGTCCCCCTCTCCTCTCTCGGTCTCCAATTTCCAGTCAACCCTGACATTCATCAGTGACTGGATGATCCACAACCACCTTAAGCTGAACCCGGATAAAACCGAGCTGGTTCTCACCGGTGGTTCATCCAGTCCCTGGAACTCTCTCTTCTGGCCCCCTTCTCTTGGCCCTGCACCGACCCCCTCCACCACAGTCAAAACACTTGGTGTCAAAATAAACAACCAACTCACTCTCCACTCACAAATCAGTTCTGTGGTGTCCTCCTGCTTCCTTTCTCTTCGCACTATCCGCACTGTCTCCCGCTTCTTTTCCCCCCAAGCACTTAAGATTATTATGGCCGCACTCGTGATATCAAAATTGGACTACGCAAACGCTCTTTATCACGGTATCCCCGCTTCCAGCTTGCGTAGACTCCAGACCGTTCAGAATCAAGCAGCTCGGCTTGTGTACGGCCTCCCTCGTTATCACCACTCCACCCCCCTTCTTAGAGAGCTTCACTGGCTCCCCATAAAGGAACGGGCCCTATTCAAGATCGGGTGCATGGTCTTCCAGGCCCGCCAGGGCTCCGCCCCTGCCTTCATCTCCTCACTAATCAAGTCCTATTTACCCACAAGAGAACTTCGATCTTCCTCCAGGTCCCTCCTCCAGATCCCTCGCTTCACTCGCAAAAAGTGGGGCGGGGCTAATTTCTCCACCCTAGCTCCAACCTTCTGGAACTCACTCCCTGACCACCTCCGGTCTGCCACCCAGTATCTCCCCTTTCGCAGAGATCTGAAAACGTTCCTTTTTAACCAAGCCTTCCCCATTTAAACCCCTTCAAATTTCCCTTTCTTCTTTCCCTGGTCTCCTTGTTTTCACCTCAGTTGCCGATCTCCCCAGCGCCAAGAAACCGCAAGGTGTATGCTGCGCTTTACAAGTATTTTAAATTAGAAATTAAATTAGAAATTGGTGTCGCCCCCAAGTTGAGATTCTGTGTAGACTACCGGGGACTCAATGCGGTCACCCAAGCGGACGCTCATCCTATCCCCCGCGCAGACGAGCTCATCGACCTCCTCGGGGCCGCTCGCGACCTCAGCACCTTCGACCTGACCTGCGGATACTGGCAAATTACGCTCACTGAGGGAGCCAAGGAGCGGTCCGCCTTCTCCACCCCGGATGGGCACTACCGCTTCAGAGTCATGCCTTTTAGGATGAAAAATGCCCCGGCCACCTTCCAGCGACTGGTGAACCGGGTCCTGGCCGGGCTAGAGGAGTTCAGCGCAGCGTACCTAGACGACATCGCAGTATTCAGCTCCCAATGGACCGAACACCTCCTGCACCTCCGACAAGTACTGATGGCCTTGCGCCAGGCAGGCCTAACCATCAAAGCCAGCAAGTGCCAAATTGGACAGGGCTCAGTGATCTATCTGGACACCAGGTGGGGAGCGGGCAGGACGCCCCCCCTCCAGCTGAAGATCAACGCCATCTTGTCCTGGGAACCCCCCACGGCCCAAACGGAAGTCCGGGCCTTCCTAGGCCTCACCGGTTACTACCGGAGGTTCATTAAAAACTATGGCAGCATCGCAGGCCTCCTCACAAAGTTAACCTCCAAAAAGCACCCGAAGAAAGTACAGTGGACTCCCCCGTGCCAAAAAGCGTTCGACGCCCTGAAAGCCGCTATATGTACTGCTCCGGTCCTCAAAGCCCCCGACTACTCCCAGGAATTTGTGGTCCAGACGGGCGCTTCGGAGCACGGCATCGGGGCAGTCCTCTCCCAGTTCAACGACAAAGGCATAGATCAGCCCATAGCCTTCATCAGCCGGTTACTACCTCGGGAACAACGGTGGAGCACCATTGAAAGAGAGACCTTCGCAGTAGTCTGGGCCCTCAAAATGCTACGGCCCTACTTGTTCGGAACCCACTTCCGAGTTCAGATGGATCATCGACCCTTACGGTGGCTGATGCAAATGAGAGGAGAAAACCCCAAGCTGCTACGATGGTCAATCTCCCTCCAGGGGATGGACTTCACTGTGGAGCATCGCCCCGGGACTGACCACGCCAACGCTGACGGCCTGTCCCGATTCTTCTGCTTCAGCGAGGAGAACCCCCAAGTGGATGGGTAGTTCTCCCCGCCTTTCAGCTGGGGAGGGCACGTGTGAGACCGGCCTTGTGGCGTGGACCCTCCCGACCAGTAAGCAACCCTGCAACCACACCTGATCCCCGGTACACAGACTTCCGGCCACCATGGCCCAATAAACCCGATGGCCGGCTGGGGCCCCAGCAAAACCCAAGACACTACCACGCATGCCCGGCCGAGGGAGAGAGAAACCCCCAAGTGAGACCGGGAGACGCCGTCTCTGTCACACCTCTGATCTCCTCCCCAAGGAGGGTTTCGATCGGCCACCAGGCCCCTGGTGAGCAGGCTCCTCGCATGCTGGGCGTCTGGAGTCCCTCCCAGACCAACCTGAACAGATCAAAGGGCCCAGCGGCAGGAAATCCCAACACACCGCTCCCAGGCACCAAGGAGGGGTAGTATAACAAGGGGTGCTGAAGGGACAGGCGGCAGAGAAGACCTGGACCTACGAGCGCCCTGCTGACGCTGTTGCGGCTCCCCGAACTCCGAACCATCTGAGCCCTGCTGATTGCGTCGCGACTCCCGAGAATCGGAAACCACCTGTGCCTGCTGAGAGACTCGCGGCGCTCCTATCCAGAAAGATCGGCGGAGATTGCAGAGTGAACCCAAATCCCCCAGCTCGAGGATTGAGAGCTGTGCGAAGGATACTCCGCAGAGACACTGAACTTAAAGACTGTCCCGCTACCCCAATACCCCCATCCCAAAAACGCCGCCGCTTGCGGCATTGATCCAACAGCTGTATCACGGATCATAAAGATCCCCTGACCTTTCGATAAAGTATACTGTCTTACTAAGAACTACTGTGTGGTGTCCCTCTGTCAGAGAGTGTAAGTTCAGCGTGTACGATCCTAGGAACGAGACCCTTCCAGGAAGGGCCTCCCCGCCAGTGCTCGGCCTAACTCTGGGAGAGGTGGGTCAAGGGGTGGTCAGGAACGTATTCCGAAGCCCCCCGGAGAACGCCCTTCCAACAAGGGGCATGCACAAAGGACCATGGAGGATAGAAGGGAGGGTCAGGACCTGGGCACAGACAAGAGAGTTCAGGGGAAGGGGCCTCATAACAGACTGCGCAGGGCAGGCAGGAGGAGCAGTTGCAGCACAACAGATCAGGGAGGGCAGAAGGGTGTGGCAGTAAAATGGACCATGGAGGACAGGAGGAAGGGGATAGGGGCATGGCATGTGGACAGGCAGGGTGCAGGTGGCAGGGACAGGTTACAGTCATCTGACAATGCTAGGCAGGTGGGAGGGGAGTGGCAGCTCAACAGAACACTCAGAGTAGATCGGAGTGGCAGGTCCATGGACCATAGTGGGCAAAAAGGATGGAGCAGGGGCATGCACAAAGACATCGGACGGCAGGGGGAAGGAGAATAGGGGCCGCAAGCTAAGCACAGAGGCTAAGCAGGAGGTCAATGATGGGCCATAGAATTGGACATTGGAGGGAAGGAGGAGTGGACTGGTACATCATGCTAAATGGAGGGCAGTGGCAGCACATCAGACCATGCATGGCAGGAGGGAGGAGGCTAGTCCATGGATTCAGACAACAGAGGATAGGGAGAAGGTGGATGGGGCAGCAAGCTAACTGTTCAGAGAAGGTGGGTATTAGGAACTTTATTGTTTTTAAAATGTGTGTCTGTGCGAACTACTTAAAATATGAACAAGTATGCAGCATAATCTCACTTTTATTCAGGAAGAAGAGGACGTTTGTGACTGTGACTCCGGGCTCACTTGGCAGAAACACCCCCTGACCCTCCACTCCCATCGCAAAATGTAATGCCCATGAAAAGGGTAGGTGGACGCAGTGTTATATAGAACATAGTCCTGAGAGCACGATTGAAAATGAAAACTAGATGTAGTATATGGTATAAACTATGCACCAAAAAGTGTGATATAAGATGAACAGGGGCGTGAAATATAATATGCAATACATTGTGCGCAATGACAGATTCATTGGAGAGCGCGAGATAGCACAGGCACTAGCGCGTGCTATGCGATATGCGCCTTGGAGTGTAATATGCACAGGGCAGTGTTGTGTAACATAACTAGTCTCTAAAGTTGTAATATAAAATATGTGCTGGGGAGTGTAACGTTGCATATGCACTGTGACAAAGATATGGATCCCAGATTGTAATATGTATGGCATAGCGCTGCGCGTTATAACATACACATCGAGGAAGGCACGTTAGATGGGGCAATATAACCCGTGCGAAGGCAAGTGTGGCATGACATATTCACGGGGTGGTGTTACAGTGCACCTGGGCTAGAGAGTGTCATAGCATACGCACTAGCTGGTGGAATACAACACAGAGGTGTGAGGCAATCGGCGGGCACTGGTGGGTGTAACACAGCATTGGGCTCAGCCAGGAGCACGCTGTGACTCTTTAGAGAGGTTCGTCTCCTTTCCAGAGAGTAAAATAAAATGTATTACACATCCGGCGGTGGATAAGTTTTTTATTAACCGTGAGGGGGGTTTCTTGCATAGTTTGGTCGAATTTTTGTCGAATCCCCTTTGAATGACTTGGAGTGCGTGTATATTAAATGTGCCCGTCAATAGCTACCCATGTTTGTATAAATAAACGACAAGGGTGTCTACTTGGAGAGTACCCACCGGCGGGGGCGCCGGGATTAGGCACGTAGGGCGTCAGACACGTCAGAGCTTCACTAGCGGTGTAAATACATTCCATGTGGATTTATTCTATGCATAGTCACCTTTTAATGATTATCAGGCAAATCGTCATGGTGATAGGTACATACGGTTTGTCCAGCATGTCCTAGGTGTTTCTATAAATATATATATTTTTAAAATAATAAAAAACAAAGGCCGGCCCCGGGGGATGGGGTCTCCAGATCCATAAGTGGCCTGAGGAGGGGGGCAACGCAGCCCCCTCCTAAAGAATTTAAATAAAAAAAAGCCATGACCCGGGGGTTGGGGTCCCCGGGGCCGATTAAGGCCTTGGGAGGGCCAAATTAATTTTTTTCAACATAAAAAATTAGGGTACAGGCCCTGGGGGATGGGGTCCCCAGGGCCAGTAAATTAGAAAAAGAAGGGGGGCCACACAGCCCTCCTTCTTAAAAAAATAAAATAAATAAAAGACCGGCATCGCGCTGGAGGCCACGCCCCCTCCTTGCAGCACTCTGCAAACGCACCCCCTGGCCAGTTGTAAGTTGGGGAATTAATTCCCCTTCAATACTGAGGGTCCCTGAGGGCCAACTAGCCCAACAGGTATCTCCAGTGTGCGCCAGGGAGCTGTGTTACAGACAGGTGTTCTGAGGCCACGCCCCTTTTTACATTCCTATGCAACGCAGCTCTGTGGCGCTTACTGGAGGTACCTAGTGGGCTAGTTTGACCCTAGGGACCCTTAGGATTCAACAGGACCGATCTCTCAACTTAGAACGGCCACAGGGCGCGTTTACACAGTGGTGAAGGGAGGGGACGGGGCCTGAGGTGACGTGTGCAAACACGCCCTGTGGCGCGTTTTTAGTTGGGGAAATAATTCCCTTTCAATCCTGAGGGACCCTGGGGGCCAACTAGCCCACCAGGTGCTTCCAGTAAGTGCCACTGCTCTGCGTTGCAGAGAGGTAGTGCAGGCCGTGCCCCTTTTTACACCTCTCTGCAATGGTGCTTACTGGAGGTACCTAGTGGGCTATTTTGCCCCTAGGGATCCTCAGGATTCAAGGGGACTTAATCTCCCAACTTAAAAAACAGCCACAGGGCATGTTTACACAGTGGGGAAGGAAGGGGACGGGGCCTGAGGTGACGTGTGCAAACACGCCCTATGGCACGTTTTAAGTTGGGGAAATAATTCCCCTTCAATCCTGAGGGCCCCTGGGGGCTAACTAGCCCACCAGGTGCTTCCAGTAAGCGCCACTGAGCTGCGTTGCAGAGAGGTGGTCCAGGCCGTGCCACTTTTTACACCTCTCTGCAACGCAGCTCTGTGGCGCATACTGGAGGTACCTAGTGGGCTAGTTGGACCCTAGGTACCCTCAGGATTCAAATTAACTTAATCTCCCAACTAAAAATGGCCACAGGGCGTGTTTACACAGTGGTGAATGGAGGGGACGGGGCCTGAGTTAACGTGTGCAAACAAGCCCTGTGGCGCATTTTAAGTTGGGGAAATAATTCCCCTTCAATCCTGAGGGTCCCTGGGGGCTAACTAGCCCACCAGGTGCTTCCAGTAAGCACCACTCCGCTGCGTTGCAGAGAGGTGGTCTAGGCCATGCCCCTTTTTACATCTCTCTGCAACGCAGCTCTGTGGCGCTTACTGGAGGTACCTAGTGGTCTAGTTGGACCCTAGGGACCCCCAGGATTCAAGGGGACTTAATCTCCCAACTTAAAACGGCCACAGGGCATGTTTACACAGTGGTGAAGTGAGGGGACGGGGCCTGAGGTGACGTGTGCAAACACGACCTGTGGCGCGTTTTAAGAGGTAGTTTTAATCCCCTGCCCTATTATATACTAGGGGCTTACAGAGGAGGTCATGCTGATCACAGGGGGACCCCAACGCATAGTGTTCCCTAAAGTATGTAGGTGTTTTTACTGTATTCTGAGTGTCTTTTAACATAGCACTGGCTCTAGGACTGGTTAGTCAGACTCAGTTACCACCAGTATCCGTCTGAAAAAGTTGAGGGTACAGGATGATTTTGCAACAAGGCTTCTTTCTGCTCTTCTGTTTGTTCTTTCTGCATGTTATCCTTCTTCCTGCACTTTTCTTCGTCTTTGAGGACTTCTGTTGCTTCTTTCTGCATTTCTTTTTTTTCTTTCTGTGCGTTTTTTCTTCTTTCTTCACATGTCCTATCTCTGTAGGCATAGTTAGAAATTAGCATTTAAAAAACCTTTGAAATTCACTGAAAAAACCATAGGTTTCAGGCACGTTATAGTTAGGAATTAGCATTTAAAAAACCTTAGAATTTCACTGAAAAAGGGGCGTTATAGTTAGCTGGACTTTTCACTCGTACAAAACCATTGAAATTCCCCCGTTATAGTTAGTTCAGCTAACTATAACTCGCGCGCTCGCAATGCACTGCTGATGACGTCACATATTACATCACTCTTGACATGGTCAGTGACATCACTCATGACATCACTGATGACATCTCAAATGACATCACTAATGACATCACTGATGACATCATCCTTGTGACAGAGTGGCAGACCTCCTCTTCCCCTAATATAACCTTTGATACACACATTCAAAAATAGAAACTACAATGTTCAAAACAATGGACATACCACTACCAGTTACAACAACCTATTCAGTAATTCTAAGAGCCACATACACATCCACTCATTCGCCAACAGTCCTATACAGTCACTCATACATGTACTCACTCATCATATGTACTCACACACCTATACATCCTGTTACACAATGCCACTCATCCATAGAGTTACTCACACACATAGTCACTCATGCTAATAAAGAATCAAACATCCATTTACTTGCATATACAGCTATACACACACCACCACACTTACTTCTACAGAAACGTACACATACTTAGTCTTTTAAACAATCACTTATAGAAACACATACTTATTCATACAGGAACTCTTTCAATCTCTCACTCTCACATATACTCACTTATATACACCAATAGTCACATATACTAGTTTAAAACATATGTAGTTACTCATAAAGACACTATTGAGACAGTCTATCACTCACTAACACACCCGTGCACACACTCATCCACCCATACAGTCCTGCACACATGCTGTCTTCAACACATAAAAACAGTGAGTCACACATTCATGCACCTATGCACTACGTAATACCCCCCACCGAACCATTCAGACACTCAGACACTCATACTGATACTCAAAAAACCAACTAATGACCTATATAGACACTCATGTAGCTACTCACCAACCCTTTCAGCCACTTATACACAAAGTGAGAGACTGATACAGATATTTACACATTTAAACATTACTCACTAAGCCATGTATTCACTAAGATACACTTAATCAGTCAGTTATACAATCAATTTTTCAAAAACAAATCATCCATTTAGACACTTATATACCCATTTTTTCTTCCATCGACCTTGAGATATACATATATAAAACATATGTAATTTTCAGAAAAACACACATTCACTGGATGATGTCATCAGTGATGTCATTTGAGATGTCATCAGTGATGTCATGAGTGATGTCACTGACCATGTCATGAGTGATGTAATATGTGACGTCATCAGCAGTGCATTGCGGGCGCGCGAGTTATAGTTAGTTGAACTAACTATAACGGGGGAATTTCAATGGTTTTGTACGAGTGAAAAGTCCAGCTAACTATAACGCCCCTGAAACCTATGGTTTTTTCAGTGAATTTCTAAGGTTTTTTAAATGCTAATTCCTAACTATAACGTGCCTGAAACCTAAGTTTTTTTCAGTGAATATATATATATATATATATATATATATATATATATATATATATATATATCCTCTTGTTTCTCTCGAGCATTTCTTTGCCACTCCTTAACGAGAGCTGCGTCGTCACAAGGGACCTCTCGAGAGCAGGTCCTAATACATCCATCCAAGAAAGACGACGCCGTGTGCGGTTCAAAATTTTATTTAAACTGCCGTTATCAAACGCGTTTCAACTGCAAAGCAGCCTTGTTCACTGATAGCGAAATTCAAAACGCGCGGCCATTTTAAAGTGCTTACGTGCTTGAAACTAATCACATGTTAAACTACAACCGTGACAAATGTGAAAACAGACTCGTAGTTTTTTTCAAATCCTCAAGTATTGCATACCAAATGTCCAATCAATTTCAGAATGCAACCTTCGCACAATGTACGGCGTTTTTCATAATTAAATCCATGTCAAAACAATTCAACTGTTTTACAAAATATAATTAAATAAAAACATCTTGAAAAAGCACGTTGAGCATTGGTGCTATTATATTATGTTTGACATATAAGCATTTTTTGTCAATTCCGCTCGTGTGAGCTTTACGAAAAACGCTGAAACAATTACGCCCAAGTGGGCTTCTAATTTCAATTTGTTGCAAGTACATTTCTTGGTTTACTGGTAGATGCTATAAATGGCAATCTTGCATAATTTTCTCGGTCTGATACAAAAATCTACACAATACTATTCATGATTAAAATTCCTTACTGCACTATTTACATTTCGGCATTTCATCCCTTACATGATCAATCTACAGATGTGTGTATAGGTCTTCCTTCAGCATTTTTCGTAAAGCTCACACGAGCGGAATTGACAAAAAATGCTTATATGTCAAACATAATATAATAGCACCAATGCTCAACGTGCTTTTTCAAGATGTTTTTATTTAATTATATTTTGTAAAACAGTTGAATTGTTTTGACATGGATTTAATTATGAAAAACGCCGTACATTGTGCGAAGGTTGCATTCTGAAATTGATTGGACATTTGGTATGCAATACTTGAGGATTTGAAAAAAAACTACGAGTCTGTTTTCACAATTGCCACGGTTGTAGTTTAACATGTGATTAGTTTCACGCATGTAAGCACTTTAAAATGGCCGCGCGTTTTGAATTTCGCTATCAGTGAACAAGGCTGCTTTGCAGTTGAAACGCGTTTGATAACGGCAGTTTAAATAAAATTTTGAACAGCACACGGCGTCGTCTTTCTTGGATGGATATATATATATATATATATATGTGTATATATATATATATATATATCGGTTTTGGGGTTCTCAAGTTAACCGCAATTTGGAGGAAAGATTGATTAGCCCCCAGGGATTCCGCCAGAAAGACGAATAACCCCCGCACTGTGCCCATTCCGGGAACCGTACCATACTTGTGCATCTGCGTTACGAACACAGCCAACCGTCATTGCATTTTTTGTGGTGGTTGTTGGCCGCAGTTTTTATTGCTCATTACATACATCATATTTGTACATTCCCCTGGACACCTTCTGCTGGCCAGGGTCATAAATCATTCTCATACATGATCACAAATTAGTTATCTCTCAGTGTTATTGGACATCATAACTCATGGGTCATAAATCATCGGGTGTCATAAATCATTCTGCAGCAACCGGCCAATATTTCGCGGTCATAAATCACTCTTTTTGATCATCCTAAATCATCAGCCATAAATCGTGGTCATAAATCATCGAGCTGTCATAAATCATCCAGTCACAATCTGTCATCATTCTGTTGTCATAAATCATTCTACATGGGCATCATAAATCATCGGCCATAAATCATTGTTTGGCCATAAATCACTGGTGTGTCTTTTGCTCATTTGCATCTCCTAGGGTCGCAAATCACCCTGACAGCTCGTAGATTGTTCTTTGTTGTTTTCCATGCCCCTTTGCGTGTGGGGGGTCACCTTTCCCCGGAGTTAGGCCCCAACTCGCTACCTCGCTAGTCTCCTTTTGTGCCCTGCCGTCTGGCGGGGGCTGGGCTGTGAGTGCCGTCTCCGTTTGCTTCCCAGATTTTTGTCAGGCGTACTCACCCAGCCGTAAGGCATCCCAGAGTGAGTGGCCCTCCTTCTACACACAGCCCTGTTGGTATGTTTCCGCAACCAAACCAATACACCTTTTGTTTCCGCCCTTTTTGGTTGGATTTCCGCTCCCTTCTGCGCTAACTTTGTGTGTGGGCAGCATCTTTCCCCGTAGTTAGGCCGCAGCTCGCTACCTTGCTGGACCCTCTTGTGCTCTGCCGTCTGGCGAGGGCTGGGCTGCAAGGGACGTCTCTGTTTGCTGCCCCCTCTTATTAGACCACTTCACTTAGCCATAAGGCATCCCAAAGTGAGTGGCCCCCACTTCACTCAGCCGTGTGAGGCATCCCAAAGTGAGTGGCCCCACTTCACTTAGCCGTGTGAGCCGCTCCCCCAGCTCCCTGATGCAAAGGTGAGCTGGTTGCCAGCACCAAAGTCGGCAGTCTAGCCGACGGACCACATCCTCGATTTATTTATGCACCCGCTTGAATAAATCTTCCATAAAGGCAATTAGATGGGTGAATTTGATTGCCCACCGTGTGTACTAGTGACCTGTCCGTCAGGGCGGAAGACATGAATGCTTCCATGTTCATGTTTAAAACTTTCACATTAAAACTTTCAATTTTTAATGATATTGTGCGTCACGCAAAGGGTCACCTCTAATGTATGCTAGCAAACCATAAGAAACCTTCCTGTGGGTTTATTTATTCATTTTTGCAGGTTTATGACTCAAGGGTATTGGATCGCTTCACATGAGCACCAATGCCATTACACCCGGACACATTCCTACTGTCATTGGGAGGCAGGGTGTCCATGGTTTGCCCCGAATCACAGGATGTGGAGTTGACCCAAGGCTCGAAACTTGGTTTCCCTGCGTATGAGTCAACAGCAATAGCCGTGAGCCCACAAGAGCAACATGGGACCCTGTGCATTATTGATATCTATGCCCCCTTCCACTCGGGCCACTAGATGTCACTGTTATTACACCGCAAGGTCAATTTCCGTACAAAGTATTGTAACCTCGCACATAATTCTACTGCTAAGACAGTCAGAGCAGAACGAATATGATAACTCGCAGGGTGACCGGCCTGATACGCCGCAACTCCTCTCTCCTTGAGTCTTTACCCTGCCACTGCTTTTGGCACCAAAAGCATCTTCGTCTTCGACCGCTGCCTGGGGAGCTGGGGGTCATGCCTGCATCTCACGACCTCGAACCTTCGGTCCACTCTGCCCCGACCTTCCATGCCCCAGCGGAGGCCGCGCCTTCCTCCGTCTCCCGGTACTTCTTGTGGTCGCCTGGCTCCTTGCTTTCTCCTGCTGGCCGGGGTCATTCTTCGCTGTTCCCTGGGTTGCGACGGAGACGAGACGGTAATTCGCAATTCGCCGGCGCCGCTTCCCCAGCTCCCTGATGCAAAGGTGAGCTGCCCAGGGGGAGCGTCGCCTTATATCCCCTTTCTCCTTCCTCTCTTCCCTTTGTCCTTGGAAGGGGGAAGGGAGCAGGCCTCGGTGTGTTTCGCCGGGCGGCGCAAACCAGCCCAACCGGATTCGTTCCCTAGGGGCTCAGGCGGCCGTTATGGCGCCGGCCCTCGAGGCCCCCTTCGGGTATGGCCTCTGCTAGAATGGATGACTGCAGTGTGGGAGGCATAGATCCTGACGCGACGAGGTCTATTGACATTCAGCGCGGGGTCTGTGTCTTTCCCTGACCTGAAATGCCTCACGCTTTGGACCGGTGGATGTCTGGTGACTGGGCACCGTTAAGGCCAATGCTGCAATGGTGAGGTTTGCTTAGAGTGTGGCTTTTCAAGCAATGTTCTCCCCCGACCCTGCACAGTGACTATGGTGTTTAAACTGCGGGTGGTGTTTACATTGGAGACTGATTGAGTCCAGTTTGGAGCCAGGATTCGGAGCACAACGGTGAAGCTGTAAATGCTTTATAAATTTGCCTTGTTAGGCACGTAACTTTCCCAATCGCTTGCCGATGTAATATGTCAGCCATCTATAAAGACTGTATATCTGTTACCGATTCCTGTGAACTGGAGGTGCCTGTTCAGAAGTCCGTATGAGTTTCCAATGGGACATCATGGGGCCTTATGGGATCAGTAGTCCAGTGAGGTTTTGTCAGCTGCTTACGGGTCGATACTAGAACGTTTAAAATACACATTGTGCGATTACATGACAGTATACTAGTTGCCTGTATGTTTTTGAGCTTCTTGGGTACTGACTGCTGGCAGAGATACAATTAGGCGTTCAGCAATACAGCTCCATACCGTAACCGTGAGAGAGCTCCAATGGTATTTGCTTCAGTCTGTCTCTACGGTAATCAAGGAATCAGTTGGATGCAAGTCTATGCACTGTAAAGTGGTGGGGGCGCTAGGCCCACATACTTTAGGAAGGAGCACACAGACACTGGATGTATAGTAGTTAACTGGCCGGGAGCACGTGCACTCGGCCCCTTTTATTATCAGGGTCACCTGACTGGTGACGCCTGTGGTGGGTGGGTGTTTAGTGTGGGTTTACAGGCAGTAGGAACACTAGACTGTATCATGCAGGATACTACATCCCTCCCAACTTTGGATAAAAAGAAATATTCTAAGTCCAACCTGTAAAGGAAAACAGACACCCAAAACAAATCACAAGTAGCCTTAACTTCAGGCCGCAGTCCGGCGGTGTTGGATTTCTAGGACCACCACTGTTCGTGACGTTCGGGTTCGTCTTGGCAAACTACCTGAGACCGACCTGGTTTATCAGTAACAATGTCTATGTACAAGAGTCCTTCATCAGGATACTGGGAGCTGTGATGAGATCCACTCTGTGATGATTCTTAGCATGAGGTTTCTGCCTAGAGGTGACGTGCTAGCTGTTCCAGTATCTTGACGGTCAAGATGCGTCCAACTTGCCTCTCTCACTTGGGCACCTCTCTCACCGGCGCCTCCGTGTGGGCTTTCCTGCTGGACGGTCATGGAACCGTGTGGACCGTGCGGGCTCTGCGTGGGCCGCGCTAAGGCGTCGCTTCCGAACTGCCAACGGGACTCACAGCCTAGTCGCTCATGTGTCCGCCAAGGGTGATGTTTCCATCTCGGTGCCTTCGCCATCAGGAATCCGGTTCTGTGTCTGCCTCTCGGGGTTGTAGGGCAACCAGTCTCCGGCTGTGGCCTCCGTGCATCCTGCGCATGTCGAGGAGCTGCTGCCGAGCATCTCTCCCACTCGGACTCCATTTCACTGGAATTCCACCGAGGCCCCTTGCCCCTGGATTTCCACTTGACTGCATGGGCTGTGCGGGCCTTCGTGTAGGCTGCGTGTAGGGGTCGCTTCAGAACTCCCAACAGGGCCACGGCCTAGTCTTGCTTTATCCCAAGGGGTGGATCTTCAAATGTTCAGTTGTGCTCTACTTCCGTATGCTGCAGGCTGACAGGGGTGCACAGACGGTTCCTGGGCATCCTGCCTTCTTGGACTCCGGTTGCCTGGAGTGTGTGGATTCCCTTAGGTGTTGTGCTGCTCCTTGATGGTGTTGATGACTTCACCATTATTCTTTGATGGGGCAGTAGGCGGCGGTCCGATGTCTCTGGGTGTTCTCTTCTGTGATGATGTGAGTACTCTGCCCGGTCACTTTGCCTCATTGTCCCTCGCACGCCTGTGTTGGTTGTCTGCCCGTGGCGCGGAGCCACTGTACCTTCCTCCTTTGCAGGCTGACATCCTGTCATCCTCTTCTTTCTTCATGGCGTCTTGCCTCTCACTCTCCTTCTCTTCTTTCCTTCCTTTGCGACGCGGTCTGGTCCTCTCGCATTCTTTCTCCTCCTAACCAGGCTTCTCCGTGTAGCGTGCACTCTACACATTTCCCTCTGGTCTTGTCCCAGCACTGGGACACTGTCTTCTTTCCACTATGTGACTGGACCGGTCGCCGCGACCTTCTTCTTTTGATTCCTTCTAACTTCTAGTTTCTGATGTTGAACTTCTTGTCCGTCTCTTTCTGGTCCTCTTCGCGGACCTCTCCTGGGGTCCTCTTTGCTGACATCCTCTTCGTTCTTCACATTACGGACTTCTTCTCCATTCTTCTGATCAGGCCTCTTGTCAGGCCTCTCATCTCTGACGACCATCTGGCTGGTCCGCTTCTTTTCTTTGGCGACCATCTGGCTGGTTGGCTTCTTCTCTCTTCTGGAGACCGTCTGGCTGGTCGACTTCTTCTCTCCTCTGGCGACCATCTGGCTGGTCGGCTTCTTCTCCTCACTGGCGACCATCTGGCTGGTCGGCTTCTTTTTTTCGCTGGCGACCATCTGGCTTCTTCTCCCTTTCCCAGGTCTTCATGCTTCTGGTGGCTCTCGTAACCACCTCTTCTTCTCCGCAATCACGTTGCTGTGGCGCGCTTATGATGGCGCTCATCCATTACCTTCCTGGGTGCACTCGCAGCGCGTTCCTCTACCTCTTTTGTTCCTGGAGCAGTGTCTGCTGTTCTTGCACGTCTTTGCACTTGCCTGGTGGTGAGTTCCAGAATCACCGTTTGTTCAGGTGGTGGTGCTCCGGTCTCTTCCTTCTGCTGCAGCGACAACCTGTGGCCACTAGGTACCGCTGCGCTCTCTCGGCCTCACCTCAGTTCAGTGCTTCTGGTGGTCTGCGCCACCGCTCCGTCGACCTGCTCCTGGTTACTCCCGTCTGCGCGCTAGTGTCTTCGCTCTGCTCCTCTTCTTAAGGTTCCTTCACCGTGTCACCTTATCTGCGGGGTACTTGCTTCCTGCACTTCAGGCGCATTCCTGCACTTCGACTCCTCATCCTCAAAGGCTGTGTGGTGGCTTGGCGCCACTCTGACATGGCAGTTTTACTGCGCACTCTTTATGCACTTGGCGGTCTCCGCTGTCCAGGATTGCATTACTCTTCCTTCATCCGCTCTATTGTGTGGCAGCTGTCCCAGGGCTGCTGTGCATTGTACCAGGTGCTCTGACCTGCCGTTTTCCCGTGTGTACCATCTTTGTGTCCTTCTTTTCTTCCCTGAGTGCTCTTTGTCGTTCAGTCATGTGCTGCAAACAGCCGATCCTCTCCTGTTGGTATTTCCTCTTCTCTATCTTTTCCCACTAGATTGCCATGGTCCGTTTTTCCCCTAGGCCTTCCTTGGCAGGCTTTGCTAAGTCCTAGTCGTGCTGCCATATGTTTTCGTTTAGCGGGCGCGGTACCGCTACTTGGCCACTAGATGGAGCTGTGGGCCGGCCGTTTTGTTCCTTCCTATCTGGAACCTCCGCCGGTTCCGCTGTGCTGCCAATTGTCTGATGTCCACGGGCTTCAAGGGGGGCAGAGAGAAGAAGGACAAAAAAACTTGTGGCGGACGCAGCCCCCCACACAGCCCAATGAGCTGCATACACCAACAGACCTCCCCGAAACTGCCCGTGGGGCACTCGCACTTGCAGAGCCTGGATCAGCCTTAGCAGCTTGGTATACGCTGCTGGCTTCGCTTCATCCCGCTGATGGGCGGGGCATCCTCTCCGTGGGCGCTGCCTGATACCCAGCTG
Organism: Triturus cristatus; assembly: GCF_964204655.1. Lineage (NCBI taxonomy): Eukaryota > Metazoa > Chordata > Amphibia > Caudata > Salamandridae > Triturus > Triturus cristatus. The sequence goes on along the minus strand of NC_140594.1, from coordinate 988,325,592 downwards.
TGGGTGACGCACACCCCACCGGACTTCGCCGAGCATCTCCCTCGGCCCTGCGGTGAGTGTCTCTATATTTAGCTCATTTTACTTTGCAAATGCAGGCAGGTGTCGTGTTTGATTGTACCATCATTACCGCGGGGTGCTGGCGTTATTCTCCCCCTCGCTCTCCCCGCCTCACTCAGCTCACATGCTGCACGGGTGGAGGAGACAGGGGTCGCTGCTCAGTGCTGCGGCTGGGCTCCGCTCTTCCTTTCTGTTTATTCCACCCCCGCAGCAGATCTCCTCATCTCCCATGCCGTGGGGGCGGGGGGGGGTGCTGGTGCCGCTCTCCTCTGGCCGCGGGCTGGATGCTCCTTTAACGCTATTCACCCCGCTGCCGCAGCCTCACCTTCCATACACTCACGGCGGGGAGGGGGTCACAACGTACTTTCTGTCGTCGTGGCGGGGTGGGCTCCTGTTCGCCTCGATGCACCCACAGGGCTTGTCGTGCTTCCTCGCAGGGATGAATTAGTGGGGTGGGCTCCCGCTGTCTTCCAATCGTATAAGGTCACGTCCGTCGCGGGGCTCCTCACCTTCAGCCGGCGGGCCTCCTCCTCCACGCGGGAGGGCTCAGTGTGTTTCGCCTCACCTGCGGGGGGGATCACCTCGTCGCGGCCAATGTGAGTGGGCTCCGCTCAGCTCGCACTTCTCCACAGGGGGCACAGCGGCAGGCTCGACGGGGTCGGGGTGGGCACTCGACTTCCTCTTGCAGGGGTCACAGTGTTGCGGCCGATGCGGGTGGGCTCCGCTCGGCTCACTCTTCTTTCGGGGCACGGACCAGCAGGCTCATGATGTGCGGGGTGAGCTCCCAGTCACCTCGTTGGCTTCATGTAAGCCCGGGGCTCATTGCACGCCCCTCGGGCCGTTTGAGGTCCGGCACCTTACTTGCTGGAGGTGGGTGCTGACTTCACGCGGCAGCTCTCTTCCCCTCGCCAGTCCTCCTCGGCCTCACACTTCCCCCACCAGGACCAGGGGAGGCGAGGCCACCGCACACGTGGGATAAGACCCCCTCGTCGCCATTGTAAAGTGGTGGGGGCGCTAGGCCCACATACTTTAGGAAGGAGCACACAGACACTGGATGTATAGTAGTTAACTGGCCAGGAGCACGTGCGCTCGGCCCCTTTTATTATCAGGGTCACCTGACTGGTGACGCCTGTGGTGGGTGGGTGTTTAGTGTGGGTTTACAGGCAGTAGGAACACTAGACTGTATCCTGCAGGATACTACATGCACCTGAAGCATCACTGATACGCAGCACACTTTCAGTTATTAAAAGCATCACATGAAATCTGTTTGCAATATTCAACTTTAGTAGTTGTTTAAATATATTGAAAAAGATACATATTTGTTAAAAAGATGTAGTGTACATACCGCACATATTTATTGCAGTGGCCGATGTTGCATTACGTACCTAAAGGACGTATGCAAGTGCACTATGCACTGTCTGATGAGTATCATTACTCTTTCAGTACCATAGGTGACCACCAATGTTATTTGAAACAGCTCCAGTGAACATTTATGCATGTACGTTTTTCTATGTATGCATCTATTCTTTTTTAAATTGAAGTCGAGTGATTTCTTTTATGTCTATGATGATGACAGAGTATAAATGCCTATGCAATATGGCGCTCATTGGATTGAGGAAGGCTGCTGTGACAGCCGAAACAAATCTCTCTGTGTTGCCGGGTCGGAGGAGGCCCTATGGAATAAAAAATACCTCATGAATCAGGGTGTGTGTGTGTGTGTGCATTTGTGTGAGTGCGTGTGTGTATATATGAACGTAAATCGCCACTGTCGATGCCTTCCCAAGACACAAGAGACGAAGAGCGGACCCAAGTTTTGTGCCAATTTAAAGTGCTTTATTCAGTTGCCCAGCCAGTCCGTCATGACGCGTTTCGACCCCCACTCGGGTCTTGATCACATATATATACACACACATGTGCTTGTGTGTATATATATACACACACACACACAAATATATATATAGTCACATATATTACCTACTGGCGGTCGCCAGTAGGTAGTTATAGTTAGGACCCCTTTTCCATAGGAAATCCGCAACATTCTATTTTGAATAACTTTGGCGCCGGTCGATGAATCCTCGCGAATTTCTCAAAATACGTGGGGCGCTACGCTCCGCTCCTACCCTGAAAGTCTCGGGGGGATTCGTCAAGCGGGGGCTGAGATAAAAGGGGGGTCCCAAAACGCGTTTTTCCCATGCATTTTTCCATAGGACCTTTAGACAGAGCTACAGCCCGAACGGCTGAACAGAATTACTAGAAATTTGGCAGAGAGGTAGTCCCCATGTCAAGGAAGTGCCTTTTGTAGGTTTGGTGTAAATCTGTTCAGTAGATTCAGAGAAAATAGCCTTTAAATCAATATATATATCTGAGCCCGCTTACGGTACGCTTACGGTACGCTTACCGTACGCGTACGGTGGCGTGCGCGAGCGCGATTCTGATTGGCTCTTAGATCTTAGTAAACATTCGAATCGGCCGAAACCAGGAAGCGGCGTCCGCCATTTTGTCTCTCGCACTGAGTGTTATTTATCAAACATGATGCCCAAAAACATGTTACGGGGCTGTTTTGACAACTCCCTCCCACATAGTCATGTTGAGGGAGTCCCCAAACATCCCCCAAGAGCAAAAACGGTTTTATTTTTTTTTCGGCAATTTCGCCGAGTACGCTTACCGTACGCTTACCGTACCGTCAGTAAAAAAACTATATTTTGGCAACATGAAATTATAAAATCGAAATAAAAAAAACACTATCCACATTGACCCCACCCCCTGTGCTTTTGGTGGCCGAAGGCCACCAAATGTACAGGGCTTATTAAAGTTGATAAAAACCGTGCACGGAACGCACTGCGTTAAGTGGGCGCGCATGCCTCGAATGGCGTAAAGTAACTTTGCATTTAAAAAACCGTACAAATTTACTGAAAAAACCATAGGTTTCACACACGTTATAGTTAGGAATTAGCATTTAAAAAACCTTGCAAATTCACTGAAAAAACCATAGGTTTCACACATGTTATAGTTAGCGGAAATTTTACTGATAAAAAACCAATGAAATTGCCCCGTTATAGTTAGTGCTGGCAACTATAACTCACGCGACCGCAATCTTCTGCTGAAGACATGTGTCTTTATAAAAAAAAATATTTGTAATATATGTATAGCTAAAAATGTATGGAAGAAGACATGGGCAAATAAGTGTCTAAATACAGTATTAGCATCAGCAGAGGATTGCGGTCGCGTGAGTTATAGTTGCCAGCACTAACTATAACGGGGCAATTTCATTGGTTTTTTATCAGTAAAATTTCCGCTAACTATAACATGTGTGAAACCTATGGTTTTTTCAGTGAATATATATATATATAGTGTTACTTTGATTTAAGGTATGATAAGTCTCTTTATTGAATCTATTATCTAACACTAATTGAATAACTGAATAAAAAGTAATGCCCTTTGGTGTTTAATGGAAGAGAGAAGAATTTAACCCAACAGTTTCTGAACTGCACAGTATGCAGCCTGGCCTTAAATCCCAGTCTACCCACTTAACCAAACTGTTTCAGCTAGGGCCCATCGTTTCAATCTCATTAACCCTTCAGTTTAGGAGCACATTGAAGTAATTCAAAACAAGATCTGCATTCTACAAACACTTCGCTTATATATGACTAGTTGCTTGGTTTATATAAAATAATCTTACTTCACTTTTAAAAAGAATACAGGCAATATAACTGGACATCATGACTAACACATTTTAAGTACCTTGTATCAGTTTCATAAGAAGAGTGGGGTATTCTTGAATATGACTTTCAATAAATGTCACTCAATTCAGCTATATTATTGTATGTACTTTATTGTCTCTCCTTGCCTTTGTAGCTGTACCCTACCATAAACCCATAAGGTGAATGCTGCACAGTTGTGTTAGGAAGGGTGAACCATGTAAATGAATGAACAGGTCATTAAATAACTGAAACCCTAAATAAATACAAAAATATGTGGTGCAGCTAGTTTTTTGTGTCCAACTCATACATTTTCACATCCACGGTTTTTCATGGAGACATTTCAAAGCCATCAGGCATTAATACATTGATTGCACCTCATAAAACAGATTGTGTTCTAGCTACAGTTCAATGCCTCTTTGAAAAAATACATTCAAGGCTTAGGTTTTTGGACACATTGTACCTATATTATTAGGACCTATATAGACAACTATGACTTATTTAAAGATATGGGGCAAGCTAGGGAGGGACATTTCTAGTGTAGGCTTAGTATTTTGCACCTGTCCTCCTCAAAGGCTATTGATATTTATGCTGCAGCGGTTTCAGAACCATATAAAGTGTGCACTTGTAACATCAGGCTTTGACTTATTCAAAGGTTTTCAGTGTGAATTCACAATGGACGAGTTTTATTGCACTACTATTATCTAAGGGGTTGGTTTTTTGCTGGGTGCAAGCTGGGTTTGAAAAAACATACAAGACATAGATTGGCCTGCTCTGCATAATTGTTATTAAAATGGCAGGCAAACCCTCATGTGAGGTCTTCAACATAAAAAAAATATTCTCTCCTCTCCTTGTCAGTTTACTACAATGTGTCCCTCTGAAACTCTTTGTAATTCTTTATCTGATATTTCTGTACCAAAAATGGAAAACATTTGAAAAACATTTGCTCCAAAGCCCCTAAACCCTGAACACCTTCAGTATCTTTATAGAGTTAGCTCCACTTTTTCAAACCTTGGACAATTTTCCTCATCGCACAACTGAATCCCCTCCAATCTGGATTTTGCATAGATTACTTGGGGCATGTTTTAGAGTTTGGCGGACTGGTACTCCATCACAAATTCTCCGGGTACAAGGATATAATGCATTTCTACTAAGTCAGACAGAATATCTGTTATGTTTGTGACAGTGTAACTGTCCACCGAACTCTAAATCAGACCCCTTATCCTTCAGGAGAGTGATGATGCAATTTAACAAACTAATGCTTGGTCAGATTCATCAGGCCAGATCTCCATCCTCCAGTGACGGATATTGTGTGCGTAAGTGGAGTGTGATGTAAACAGAACATGCAGGCAAGTTGCTCTGAAGCCTGTTGCTTCTTTCCTGCACTTCTAGATTATTCATTCACAGACTCTTCTCCAGGTCCCTAGGGTGTCTAAGGCCCGTACGGGCGGTAGAAGATTTGTGGTCCATACAGCCACCCTTTGGAACGCGCTCCCGTTGGAGTTGCGTTCAGAAATTGGCACTCTTTGCTTCCGGAAGCTGTTGAAATCCTACTTATTTCCTCTGTGATGTGTTGACTTGGTCTCGGCCAGGGTCTGCCTGATCAAGCGCTGGGATGCCCGAGGGTAACTATGCGCTATATAAGACCGATTACAATTACAATTACAATTACTCTGATGGCTTTGATGCAAGTGGGTTGATGCTTTTTCCTGCAGCACAAGAAAATCACATAGGACTCCCGTTAGACCTGTCAGCTTTATGGTGGTCTTCCCCAAACATTTCACCTTCACTCCTCCTATTTTTGTTGAATTTGTTTTGTTGGTCCTAGGACTCTGTGCACTTTGCCACTGCAAACTCCCTAAATCATGGTAGGATTGGCGTACACCTGATTGCCATATTTAAATTACTTGTAAGACCTTAGTAAAGTAGTGCTCCATGTACCCAGGACCTGTAAATTAAATGATACTACTGGGCCTGCAGTACTGATTTTACCACCCACTTAAGTGCCTTTTAAACATGTCTCAGACCTGCCAATGCAGCCTGTGTGTGCAGTTTTAATCTGCCATTCTCACCTGGCAAAAAAACCTTTTCCCAAGCCAAAACATTTCTTTTTAATACATATAAGTAATTCATAAGATAGGCCTTAAATAATCAATAGTCAGGGTGCATCGTATTTAAGAAGTTGGACATGTATTTGTTTTACATGTCCTGGTAGTGAACAACTCTCAAATTAGTTTTTCACTATTGCAAGGCCTACCTCTCACATAGGATAACTTTGGGTTACTTTATTACATTTATTAAGTGCTAACTTATGATTGGGAGCCAGTAGGAAAGTCATGTTTAGTGTCTGAGAAATTGTAATTTAAAATCCACTTTAAAGGTGAAGTTGGATTATCGATCACAATTTTGAAAATGCCATTTTTAGAAAGGTTGGAGATAAGGCAGCTAAGCGCGCACTCGTGTAGAGAAATTCTTAATCAAAACGTATACACAATATTCTAGTTCTGTGTGCAATGCCTGAGGTGGTTCTACCCTGCCACCTGTGAAATGAGAACTGCAACTAGGCCCCTGTGGTCTAGACAGGCTGTGCACTACCTAATTCACTCATAAAAGAGTATATTACATGCTTCAAAACATTCTTGACATCAGTTTAACTAGTTCAAACTCATTATGACCAGTTGCTGAGCAACAAATTGCAGAAACGAAATCCTTGCAGGAGTTAATCCAAAAATAATGCCAAGAGTCCAAAATAGAAGTGCTTCAATAAATGTTTCTTGAGGATGTGTAATTATTTATTATCACATCTGTAAACGTAAATCCAAAAAGTTTCTTCACAGAAAATCAAATTAATCCCAATGCATTTCGGGTGTAACAATCACCCTTCTTCAGGGGATCTATAAATAACAAAAATACAAATTAACAATATAGTACATACTTGTTTGAATACAATAAAAAGAATTGGACTAAAATCTAAGTTAACAGCTTGATTATGTAAAAGAGAAGAATGGTATAAAATCTACCAGGAGGAAGAACAATAGTGTTCAATAGTTGAATATCCAGAAATGTTCACGAAATAGCTTGTGACAGTCGATAGTAAAGAACCAGAAGGCCCACAAAGCACCAACATGCCGCGTATCTAATAATGTGAAAAACGCTGTGTAAAACAACAAGTAGACTACCTTAAAATGAGTCTGTGATGTGGGAAACTGCCGGTGATTAAAACGATGAAAAGGTATGCCACATAACCTGAAAATAAACGTGAGTGTCAATGTAAACTCATGCTATATAGATAAAATAGCATATTGAGTTGTGAGGTCTAATCGATACGCCTAAACTGCTAAATACCTCATGGGAATTCAACCGAATTCGAGATGGGATGTGGAGGAAAACCAAAACAGTGTACTGTCTTCATGAGCAGGACTCCTTAGAAGGAGTAGATAACTTCCGTGCACATGCACTCGCGCTGATATTAGTAGCTGTGTCCGTTGCGGTCAATTTCGCAGCTGTCACTGGAAATAAAATGGAATGCGCAAACTAAGAGATAGAAACCTCGTGAAGAAAACGGCAGCTAGAGCGGTTTATGGAACTCGGATCGAAGTTCCTTACCTAAATCATAGAAGACGATACGGTGTGAACTGTGCTCCGGTCAGGAAAGGAACCCAGGTGTGCTGAGCGTTCAGTCGGCTCCCGTATGTACTAACGTGAGATGCCGTTCACGTGTTAATTAGTGAAAAGAGGTGAAGGACTCGGAAATCAAAAGAAAGGAGTGCGATGTCGGCCATATTGGACTGGTGCCTATAACGTAATATGTGTGGTTTGTACAAGTCAATACTGTGTCAAGACGAAAGAATAAAAGTGTATTTGCTAAGTATCCAAACAATATGGAATATCCAAACAATAAAAATATATAATCATGTTAAACATGCGTGCTGGATACAAGCGTCCTCATTTCTGTTGACGGACATCAGTTTATAGGATAAGTTATGACTCGATAAGCATCTCGAGTACCTTACGCTCCTTAATGGTCATCAAAATTAAAATTAAAACAGAACATGTCAAAATCTTCCTACTTCTTTGATGCATAGAGTGCATCTAGTGATTGCAAAACATACAAATGAACAATAAGAAAAAGTAGACATGAGAGCAATAAAACAAGCAACTGACCATGCATAACATGCTAATGAGATATTTTAGTTGTATCAACAAAATGAGCCCTTGCCTTACTTTGATGTAACTAGGATGTTTCCAAAACAAAAATACAGCATGCATTTGCAATTTCAGCTTCAAATTTCAAGTCAGTTCCTGATTGCCCATAATATACAAAAAATTAAACACACAATAGCACGTAAGTAATACATGTAGTCAAACTTGAACATACTATGTAGGAACCATCTAACATAAAGACTTGTGTGAGTAAACCTGTGTGGTAACGGCTGTGCTTATGAACGTGCAAGGGAATTCCATATGTGAAAACATAATAACCGCGGCTGGAGGAAGCTGAAGAGGGCCTAAGCTGTGAGAACATTTGAGACAGTGCTGCCCTGGCTGACTCGTGAACTGATACTCATAGGAAACAAGAGAATTCTATACGGTCATTAAGACCCTTTGGATGCATGGTATTCAGGGTCCTGATCCAAAATGTTTCTCGTTGGGTAATGTATTTTGATAAGTCCTTGTCTTTGCTGTCGTGTATTACTTCCAAAACACAAAATTTCAGTTGTGCTATGGTATGATGTGAGCCTACCCAATGGTTAGCCAATGGTGAGTTGGGATTCTTGGTGCGAATTCTGCTCTTGTGTTCCGTGATGCGTATGCGCAAACTCCTTTCGGTCTTGCCCACATAATATAAGCCACATGGGCATCGTATTATGTAAATCACATTTTGAGTGTTACAATTAGCTGTAAAATTGAGCTTGATGGGTTTACCCGACCAAGGGTGTGCAATGTGAGTACCTGAAATTACGTTATTGCAATGGGAACAATTATAGCACCGTGTCATCCCTCTGTTGTGTTGGCCTGAATCACTTGTGTCCTGCCTTTTAAGTAATTCTTTTAGATTGCGTGAGCGTTTGTAGGCAAAAATTGGGCGATCTCGAAAGAGTTCGCCAAAGTCTGGTTCAGTTTGCAATAATTCCCATCTGTTGAGAATTATTTTCTTAATGGCCGTTGAGTGGGTTGAGAAGGTGGAGACAAAAACCTCCTTGTGTTTAGAGGATTTGATTCTTTTCTTCAAAAGTTCTGATCTAGGGAATTCCTGTGTCCTAGCTACTGCATCACAAACTGTTTGTTCTGGGTAACCACGTACCAAAAAGTTTTTTTTGGTCTCTTCAAAAGTCCTGGATAGCTGGGTGGAATCTGAAGTGATGCGTTTAATTCTCAAAAATTGGGAGAGTGGTAGGTGCCTTTTCAGAGATTCCGGATGGAAACTAGTATAAAGTAGGATGTTGTTCCGGTCTGTGGATTTTTTGAAAACTTTGGTTGTGATGATGGAATCATACAGTTCAATGCTGACATCTAGATATGATATAGTATGGTTGTCTAAGGTGTGTGTGAATTGAATCCTTGGGTTTACAACATTGAGTTCACTGAGTTTTCTTTCTAAGTGGTGTTTTTGTCCTCGCCATATGACAAAGATGTCATCGATATACCTACGGTACATGAGAAGGTTATCTGTCCATGATGAATCGTTCAGAATGTGCTCCTGTTCAAATTTCATCATGAAGATGTTGGCGTAGCTGGGAGCTCCTGGAAAACCCATGGATGTGCCATTGGTTTGGAGGTAAAAATCCTCCTTCCATTTAAAATAACTGTGGAAAAGACTGAATTGTAATAATTCAATCAGAAAAACTTTGTTGGCCGTGATATTGTCTAGTTGTAAGAGTGCCCATTCGACCGCCTCAATACCCTCAGAATGGGGTATGGAGGTGTAGAGGGACACTACATCTATAGTAGTCAACCAAATCGGTTCACCAGAAGGTAAAGAAAGTTCCTCCAATAGTTTAAGAAAATGTGTGGTATCCTGAACATAAGTGGGTCCTGCCTGAACAAAGGGTTGAAGAAATGAATCTAGATAGTGACCAATGGGTTCGTAAATGGAGTTGCAACCTGAGACTATTGGGCGTAGAGGAGGATCATGCAGGTTCTTGTGTATTTTTGGAAGCATATACACCATGGGTCTACGTGGAAATCGTGTATGTAGGAATTCAAATGTTTTTTTATTGATCCAACCCATTTCCTTAGCTCTGGTCAATATATCTAGCAGGATAGAAAGAAATTCAACGGTGGGATCCTGTTCTAGTGGCAAGTATGTTAACTCATCAAGCAGCATCTCTTGGACCTTGGTTTCATAAAAGACGCGGTCCATGACAACTAGGGCACCGCCCTTGTCAGCTGGAGAAAATGTCAATGAGGTATTTTTCTTTAGCAATTGGAGTGCCTTCTTGTCTGCAATTGTCAAGTTTTGTCGTTTCTTGTGTGGAGCAGCTAGGTTGGAGAGATCCCTCTTAACAAGTGTCTCAAAAGAATCGAGAACTTTGTGCGAAGTGGGAGGCATGAATGTACTCGTGGGTTTAAATTCTGTCTGTTCTACTTCGATGAAAGGTTGATTAGAGAAAAAATATCTGAGTCTGAGTTTTCTCATGAATTTAAACAATTCTATCTCTGTGTTGAATGGCGTAGTATGAAATGTTGGGACAAAGGATGTGCCTTTGTTCAATAGTGCTATCTGTGTTTTTGACAGAGTGCTGGAAGAGATATTTACTACTAATGCTTCTTCTGTCTCCTGCCTGCACTGGGCTGTTTTTGACTTTCCACTACCTCTGCGGGTTTTGTGCTGCTTGTTTCTGGTAATGATTGCGTCGTTGGTGGATTGTTGGCGGCAGGGCTGGATTCTAAAAAAGAAACCTTTTCATCGTTTTAATCACCGGCAGTTTCCCACATCACAGACTCATTTTAAGGTAGTCTACTTGTTGTTTTACACAGCGTTTTTCACATTATTAGATACGCGGCATGTTGGTGCTTTGTGGGCCTTCTGGTTCTTTACTATCGACTGTCACAAGCTATTTCGTGAACATTTCTGGATATTCAACTATTGAACACTATTGTTCTTCCTCCTGGTAGATTTTATACCATTCTTCTCTTTTACATAATCAAGCTGTTAACTTAGATTTTAGTCCAATTCTTTTTATTGTATTCAAACAAGTATGTACTATATTGTTAATTTGTATTTTTGTTATTTATAGATCCCCTGAAGAAGGGTGATTGTTACACCCGAAATGCATTGGGATTAATTTGATTTTCTGTGAAGAAACTTTTTGGATTTACGTTTACAGATGTGATAATAAATAATTACACATCCTCAAGAAACATTTATTGAAGCACTTCTATTTTGGACTCTTGGCATTATTTTTGGATTAACTCCTGCAAGGATTTCGTTTCTGCAATTTGTTGCTCAGCAACTGGTCATAATGAGTTTGAACTAGTTAAACTGATGTCAAGAATGTTTTGAAGCATGTAATATACTCTTTTATGAGTGAATTAGGTAGTGCACAGCCTGTCTAGACCACAGGGGCCTAGTTGCAGTTCTCATTTTTAGAAAGGTGGCATTTTCTTGCCCTAATGATTTGGTGACTGCAGCCTGTTCCTGGGTCACATGACTAGGTGTGAGTGGCAGTGGCCTTTGAATATTCCTCCCACACAGTGGGAGGATTAGGTGTACCTGGATGGGCCATCTCAGGCAGGATGTTGGGCAGAGCTGGGTACAGCCCGACTTGCAATTCAATAGGCTGTACACTGCTCACACACAAAGGATTTCACACTAAGCTATTGTGCATTTAGTGAGGCTGGAGCCAGGGAATGGAGGTAGGAATTTCCAAGCACCTCTGAAAAGGGGACTTCTAGAAATGTTTCCTACTTCAAAGAAGACATCTGGCATAACATCGGACCCTCAGACCCACTCTTCAGATCACTTCTGGACCTGTGGAAAACTCAGAAGAAGGACTGCTTTGCTGTACTTCTGCATGAAGGACTGCCCTTCTGCCCTGCTACTCTGCTGCCCTGCTGCCTGAGTAAGATGGACTCGACCTATACCTTGAACCCCGGACCGCCAGAGTGAATCCAAGGTCTAATTGGCTGGCCTGATCATAGCCCCGGGTTCAGAAAAGGCTCCAACTATCTTGAATCCAGCACCTGGTCCCTGCCTGCTTTAAATCCATACCCCCGCCCCCTAACTGGTGTCTCTCCAGTCCTGAACCTTGGAAGTGGAATAAAGGTGCTCTTCCAGGCTAGCTGGGGTATCCAAAAGAACCAACAGTGTGAGATGCATCCTCGTCATGGACCTTGCATTGTTCCTCGGAACCGCAACTGTGGCACAAAGCTTTGCACCGAGGACTTATGGTATATTACTCAACGAGCCTAACTTGGCCACCATAGCTGGCCTGATCTCCATTATGGTCAGCCTGAAATTGTGACTTTGTCCCAGTCTGGCACAACCAGATATGCAAAGTTGGCGATTTGTGCTTTTAAGCACTATTTCAACCTACATTTTTTTAATTGTGTATCTCTGGTTCTACTAATTGGATTTTAGGTGTCAAATAATTTGTTACATTTTACTCTATTTTTCCAAATTAGATTGATATTTTACTTGTGTTGCATTTTTACTTTATTGCTGTTTATGTGCCGCATAAATAAGTTACACATTGCCTCTAAGTTAAGCCTGACAGCTTTCCTTACAACCTACCAGAGGGTTACGCAGAGATTCATTTAGTGACTTTAGTGGTTCACCCTGATGGGGTTGTGACAGTGGCTTGAAGAGGGTTCACAGCCCCCTCTATCAACAACCCGATTTCTCACAGCTCCAAATGAGAGTAGATGTTGATGAGAACATCTTCTGGAGTGTGCAATTTTTTTCCATTAAAGGAGACCCTGGCAAATAATGAAGAATCAGTGGCTTGATATATGCAGACTTTGCTAATGTGGTATAAGTAGGGACATTACAATTCTACATTTGTAAAAATGTATATGAGATCCATTAACAAACCATATAAATAAACCTCATTGTTTCGTGGACCATATCATTGGTTGACTCAATTGGAATAGGAGAGTTTCAGGTCAGTTGTTTATAGCTTCCATATATTTTTTTATCAAAAGGTGAATACTTTGAATGAATATTGACAAAAAGGAACCAAAATGCCCTCCTCATTGTAGTAAGGGATCAGTTTGTCCCATCCATAAGGTTACAGTATGTTAAGTCAATGGGTTACTCCATCTAAATGTTGACTGACAAATATTGGCTGGCCATTATATTGTTGTTAAAGCATTGGGTTTACAAAAATATTGTGCACTAAAATATTGAGGGTATGTTTCAATAATATTGAGGTTTAATATGTTATTTACTTTAGGATTTATTTTATTATTGTGTTCACCTATATTGTTAAATGTTTTCATTTTTTTATTATATGTTACAATATCTGTATTACAGATGCACAAGTAAATGTGGGCCTTTATTCAATATCATGCTGCCCAAGCATGCAGAAAGTGAGCGCACATACCTGTTGCAAGCCTGGATCACTCAGCATAATACTGCCCCAAGTGGCATATGTGAGCTGGGCTTCAACCGTAGGCGTGCACAAATATCAACTGCCTCAGGCACAGAAAAGGAGGCGACTCTATACGAAGACTACAGCGGGTTTAGAGTAGGATATTTGTTCTGACAGGATTAATTGCATCTTCACAGGTGTTAAATTTTGCAATTCTTTTAAACAAATTTGCAAACTGCGTCCACTGGCGTTTGCCAGTCCTTATGTTTACCGATGTGTCTGATATTCAAAAAAAGGATCAAAGTACTCAGCATCAACTCAAGAAAAGGGTCAAAATTAATCAGCCTCAACAGCGTGAAAGTTGCAGTGCCAAGTCACCACTCTCAAACTGAAGAGAAAACTGACTTTGCAACCAGTGCGGAAAATACTGTGAAAGAAATGGTCTCTAATTGATATCATTCAGAGTATGAAAACAAACATGGAATTGATTCATGAAGCACTGGCTGGCATAATAAAGGTCTTCAAGGAACCGTCTTTAGGGATCACAGAATTGAGGGTTGGAATATTGGAGAACAATTGTGCTTCACAATTGAAACACAATGATCCAACCTTAATTAACTTATATGAAGAAAATAAAGAGATGACTAATTATGACAAAGGAATGGAAGGGGCAGCATGATGTTTCTCTGACAATTAGTAAAATCTAAGAATGGCATAAATTCTTGTAATTTTATTTTAATATATGGATTTTGAATCCACTGCGTTTTGCAGTTGCAAGAGACTTTGAAGTTTGGATCATGTAACTATTCTCATGTTAGAAAAAAAAGCAATACACGATTCCTGAGATCCTTCAATGCAGCCTGCTCAGTTTCCAAAATTCGAAACTCATACCACAAAAATTACAAAGGTAGTTTTGGATGCCATTTCCAAGGTTGTGAATCGAGCTTCCAAATAAGTTATGACAATGTGATAGTGAAATAGAGCTAGGTGTTCCTCTTGCTTAGAGAGAAGATGACAGACATGATCATTACCTTCACCTTGGCAGGCTTCTGTAAGATGAGGATCACCATCAACAGCAAGACTCGTTTTTAACATGAGCCGAATTAACTTGTATTCTTAATAACTTGATCCAATCCATTAATGGACAACTGGGCACATAGCTGTGTATCCTAAGTATATTTTTTGACGATGAGTTAAAGGGATAATTGTCTAACCTTACATTAATCTGCTTTTGTCAGTGAGCATGGTTTAACATATATGAATTGGAATAGGATCTACTCTATGTTTAGGTCTCGCCTGATCCAGCGCTTGCGCTGATCTGGCCGAGACATTTTGTATACAGGCTTTTTGAAGTGCTGCCGTGGCCTAAAGCTACAGTGCACGTGAACGTGCACGCGCGCAGCGCCATGTGTCTTTCCTAGCACGCGATCCCTCCTTGGCCCATGCTTTGCTTGTTTTTTTTACTTTCAGCGCACCGTACAACATTAAAACGGCCCCTCTGCCTCATCTCGATTCTTTCTTGTTTTAACTTTAGATTAAGTTTTGGCGCTCAGACCATTCCATATTATTTTTTGGGTCATCCATGGAAGCATTTATCTGTTAATCTTCGAATGTTTTTCATGTAGTAAGCTTCTTTTTTTATGTGCCTCAACCTGACTGGACGTTATGCTTGCTTTGCATGCGAATGCTTAAATTCCGCACCGTATTACAAGGCCATTGCGCCGGTCCCATAGTCCCCGCCACCAGCAATCCTCCTCCTGCCGGTTAGCCCCGCATAGCACTTCATGCATGGATGAGCCCTTTTAAATAAAACCCGGCCTCTGGTCACGTGCTCGCTTCCTTTCCTGGCTGCTCGCGTTCGCTCTCACGCAGTATCTCGTAACTCTCACCAGTGACCAGGAAGTTGCAGCAGTGAGCGGTGCGGGGCTGGCTGTGTCAGCTGCTTGCAGCCTTTCCTCAGAGCGGCTTCGGGGGATGTCCGGCTTGCTTTTCTTTTGGTGAAACGGGCACCCTAGTGGGGAGTTGTGCTGCTTTTCTTGCTGGACCCGGCAGCTTGATTTCTGTGAGTTCACGGGGCAAGGGTCATAAGAGCGGTGAAGAAAGTTTGGGTGTTTAGAATTGTAGGAGGGTGGGGGGTGCAGGGGTTACGTCCTGTTTCCGATTCCTGGCATTTGAGTTCTGGTTGTTTCTAGTACCCTGTAAGGATGACTGATGCTTTTAAGTCTTGAGACACGAGCCTCTTCCAGGCTAGTTATTTTCTTTAGCAACCATATGCATTCTGGGACTGGAGAGGCAGTTTCATGTGTTTCCAACCAGGCGATGTCTAACACGGTTTTACAGTATTGACTACCATTCGAACAAGCAATGGCAAAGGCAATAAATAGGTTTCGCCTATCCGAGATCGATTGACTTTGTCAATGTTTTTAGGCATGTTGTACAGCTACGCAGTGTAGTATGGTAAAGTTATGTATATAGTTTGTTATTTATTATGGTATAGTTATGTATACAGCTATGTTACTGTATTATTCACTGTGTACAGTTTTGCATGTATGGCATCATTGCATCCTGGAAGGAGAATGTAGGATGGATTCTCTGGTCACGGGGACAGCAGTCTTGTCCTAGCTGCTGAGATGACCAGAGCTTCCTTTCCTCTGCTCCTCCGTCGTGGGTTTATGGAATGGAAATTACCGTTCCTATTTCCCCAGCAACAATTGTTTGTCTCTTATTTCCACCCTACCACACGCGGGCTTCAGGACAACATGACTTAAAGTAAAGAAAATAATAGCAGTGTGAGGTGGCCAATGCTGGTTGCATCACAACTCTTTTTTCCCCTTATACTTTAAGGCATGTTGCACAGCAACAAGTGCTGCTGTGCAACTGTGCAACAGGTGTAAAAAAAAAGTATTTGCAATGCAATAGGTCTCGCATTTACGAGAGATTAAGCTATTGGCATTGTAAATGACAATGCCTTTTATTTATGTTTTAAAGACCAACACGTAAATAAAAGTAATTGCCCTTTACAATGATAATAGCTCAAACTCTCACAACTGCGAGACCTATTGCATTGCAAATGCTTGTTTTACATTAGCTGACATGCACTTGTTGGATAGTGTCTTTGCATGGTTATGTTACTCGTATATGAACTTACCTTGAAAAAACAAAAGACAAGAGGCTTTTGACAAAAGAGAAACAGTTGGTTTAATTGAACACTTCGGCCTGGAGAACAGTTACAGAGTCAGAGTCTGAGGACTGTCTCAAAGTACAATCGATCTGAGTGCCATTACATACATTTCTTGGAGCATCATAAAACAATTTGAAGAGTCTTTTTTGGTAAGGGAATGTGAGCCTAGTTTTGGGGTCATAAATATTCCCACCTAATCACAAATGCAGATGGGCCTTACACTTGTGTGGACACAATGAGGGCCAGTGACCAACATATTCAGATGTCCAGGATGATCAACGCATGATCACTGTGTGTACTGTATGTGCTGTGTTCTGATTGACTGAGTGTTCCTAACTTCATGTGACATCTAACTTTATGGTGTTTTGGGAACGCGTGCACCCCTTCGGCCATGTGTGCTTTAATGGAGCCAATCTCCCTGGACCATTGTGGTGTCACTGTGCCTATCTGTGGGATTCATCTGAGTTTCCTATTTCCATGTTTGTCTGCCGGCTATGTGCCATTGCACCTGTGACCTGTCAATCAGTAACCTCAGGCCTAGGTCACAGAGCCTGCCTGACTGAGTATTTTTGAATCTGGGATAATGGAGAGGTCATGTCGTTTAATTTGAAAGTAGTGCTGCAATGTCGTTCTTATATACAAATGTATCATGGAGTACATAAACATTGACTTTTCTAATAATAACAGCAATTGCAACAATATGAACCTGTCCTATCCCATTTGATGCACCTAGATCAGCCAACAAAGTTACCGGTCATTTAGTCATCAATATGACTAAGCAAACTCATTAACGTGATCTTTATAACCATTAAGTGAGGTGATGTGGATAAATGAATCCAATGTGAGTAAATATGGGACTTGGGCAGGCAGTAGAGGAAGTGATTGCTTATTTTTTTATTTTGTTCTTTTCTTCATATATATTTTAATTCCTAAGTTACCTGGACAGTGGTAAAACTGATTGCATGCTGGGCAGTAAGAGATATGCGTAGGAGACAGCACTAACTCACCTGTTCACAATTATTATTGTGCCTTCTGTGACCCTGATGGTTGTATAACAAGGAAGCAAATGCAGAAAATGTTTTTCTGGCTATGTGGTCTTGAGAAAACGCATTTATCCTTTCATGTTTCCAACACTAAGCTCCACTAAAATTTCACATGTGTGATTTGTAGGTGCTACTACTCAATTCCCAATGTCTGAGACATGTAGTTAAGAAACTTTTAAAATATTATTGTATCGATTGAAGGGAAATATCATGGTTATGCAAGAAACAACACATTCTGGTGGCAAAGCACACAAAAAACAGTGCATGGGTGAATGTGGTTCAATAGTAAAATGTTATAGAAATAAAGTGGTTTCTTGATGCTGATTTCTAAGAAATCTAAATATATTTTGTTCTTAACTTAAAATTGGATGAAGAGGGCAGGGCTACTCAAAAAGGTTAATAAGAGAAATTATAAATGTAACAGTGTCATGAAATTAAATGCGCCTACCACAGATCCATCCTTAATGCCATGGGCACTGGGTGGGGGTAAGTGTCAAAAGGGTGAGCAGGCAGGGAAAAGTGGCGGGGGAGAGGTGGAATATGAAAGTAGATGGCGAGAGAGGTAAGTTATGTACCGGAGGACAGGGGAAGGATCAGAGAGCAAGAAGCAAATTGGCAGCAAAGAGAGAGGAAATAGTGGTAGCAGAAGTAGAGAGAGGAGAGAAGGGAAGGGCAAATGGTGGAATAGATGGTGGGAGGGAGAGGTGAAGGAAAATAGAGTAGTGGAACAGTGGGAGCAGACAGGGAGCTGGAGTTGCG
Organism: Triturus cristatus; assembly: GCF_964204655.1. NCBI lineage: Eukaryota > Metazoa > Chordata > Amphibia > Caudata > Salamandridae > Triturus > Triturus cristatus. The sequence goes on along the minus strand of NC_140594.1, from coordinate 988,307,318 downwards.
GGACACTACCTTTCAAATTTACTACGAACAGTGTTTGGGTATGTTTTAACAACCACTGCCCTCTCCAAAAGTGCTTGACCCAGCTGCCCCCACACACATACGGCCTGATTACGACTTTGTTGATGCAGCACCGGCACAATGCCGCCTCCGCTGCCTCAAAGCCACACAAGGACTGCAGACCGTATTACGAGTTGAAAATGTGCAATTCCTAATACAGTTTGTGGTCCTTTGGTTGTTCCCATGGTGGTGCCTTGAAAACATGCACCGCGATGGGAATGGCCAAAAAGTTCCAGCACGGCATGGATGGTGACGTCAATGCTGTGCTGGAACTGGGGGAATGGAGACAGAGGGGCACCTGTTGTGCCCTCCGAATGTATCCACATAGCGTAGGGGACATGGGGTCCCTCAAGGGCTCCCTTTGTTACTGCACCACCAGCATTTTTATGGCGGGGCTCCACCATGAAAAGGCTGGCGGTGGAAGTACTCAAAATATGCTGAGTGGGACCGTGCCAGTCCCTGTCTACTATAATGCATTGTAGCACTCCTGTGTCTGTCGTTCCCTAGCGCAGCAGGCAGTCCACTGCCGATATGACTTTGTAAGTCATATTTGGCAAAATGGTGGACCACCACTCCTGCACCACCGCAAGTCTGGCCATCGCAAGACCGCCAGACTCATAATCAGGCCCATAGTTCTAGACATCACCTGCAGAAATGTCCAGTAAGAAAACTTTCCAAAAAATGGTTTGACACCACACACATGGCACCAGACATCTAGAAAACCTCCTGGACAATAGTTGAAACTGCCTTTAACATAAGGTCACGCCATTCCTAATTCTGATGAGAGAAAACAGTAATTGGATGGGAGCACCATCATGGTTAAGACTATGATAGAGCATTAATGATATATTTCCTTGGGGGGGTTAGGCCAGAGAAATAAAAAGGGTTCCAGATAATAAGGTTTGCATACATGTGCCACACACTTAACAGCATAACCCTCTGTTGGTGTCTCCTAACATGAATACTAAGATGGAGATGAGGGTCCCTCCACTATCAATGACCTAGACATGTTGTGAATGCATCAGGAGGCCCAATTTCAATCAGCAATATTGCACCACCACCAACGCTGCCTGACTGCTGCCACCACCACAGCACCCATCACCATTGTTATCATCAAGACTGTATTCACTATCACTGCTATGAACACCCCTATATTGATCAGTCCTCTTAGAGCAAGGTGTGCCAAACCATCAACAGAATGGGGGACCTCTTCGCCAAGAGCAAGGACAGCAATACATGGAATCATGTGATAGTCTTGGAGTGATAGAGGTCATAAGAGCCACAGTGAGACAATGGCCCCTGAAGAAACAACTGCTGCACCTGCAATTGGGCAGGTTTTTGGTTTTTAGCTATAACAAATTTAAAAAAAATGTAGGTTACTTACATTTTTTTGGCTTAGTAATCAGTTGCTGCAGTGGGTTAAATTTAATTTTGTAGATGCTAGAAGATGCATTTCTGGGAAATGCGAAATATCAACAAGTGGTATCATTTGGCATGTCAAAAAAATTTGAATGGATGCACATCAGGTGTTCAACAATTTCTGTTTTGGTTGGCAATTAAAATGTGCTTGGATGTAATTTGTAAATTCCTACTGTTATAGAATTTACCAACAATAAACTAATTGAAATCTCTCGGCAGGATATCAAAACTGAATATCCAAAGTATCAGCTAAAATAATCGGAGACTCTCGGTTCAACAATTTTTTAACCATCCTAGTGGCTGTACCGACCACTCTCATCAACAACGTCAGAAAAGTTGTAATGGAATTCAAAACATGCTTAGAGGTGAAATGAAATATAACAATGTGCGAATGTTTAAGCAGAAATGTATACATTACCTCAATCCATGTATATACATAGCCATCAATGTTCAGTAAAGGAAGAACATAAAAAGCCATTTCGTTCAAAAGCTTGGTCATGGTTCTGTCCTTTCCATATGTTTCTGTGGCCTGAAAAGCACCAAACAAAATGTTATTTTTATTTAAATGCAGGTAAGCTAACCAAAGTTCAGTTCATCAAGAACGCTGTATTTATCTCCCATCAAGGGAACTTGTGTGCTATATTTTGTTGGGCTAGGCACTGATTATTAGATACACAACACAACTCTAAGGACAGTTGGCCTTAATCCCGAGAACAAATGGTACACCAAGTGAATGTGAATACCTTAGGGTTCTATAATTACTTTGTGTGTAATGGCGGGCATTCTGAGTTGCTATCTGCTGGAAAATGGCCCTATATGAAGGATCACCCCAACCTTTTTGCCTTCCTCCTCCTCTTTTTGCAGACCTTTTTCTTGGTTTCTGGACTGCTGACCAGTGCAAAAGTGCATGTGCTCTCTCCTTTAAACATGGTACTATTGGTTTACACCTGTTTGGCATATTTTATTCACTTGTAAGTCCTTGTAAAGCGAGACACCATATACTCAGGGCCTTTAAATTAAATGCTACTAGTGGGCCCGCAGCACTGATTGTGCCACCCGCAGAAGTAGCCTTTCAACCCTGTTTCAGGCCTGCAATTGCAGGCCCTGTGTATGCAGTTTACTGCCACTTTGACTTGGCATTTAAAACCACGTGCCAAGCCTGAAACTCCCTTTTTGTTACACATAGGTCATCCCTAAGGTAAGCCCTAGGTAGCACTATGGGCCGGGTGCTGTGTATCTAAAAGTAGGAATTGTACTTTTAAGTTTTACATGTCCTCGTTGTGACAAACAGCTAAATTTATTTTTCACTACTCTGAGGTCTACTACTCTCATAGGCTAGCACTGACTTTTCCTTAAACCACTTTTAAGCAGTAATTCCTAATTAGAGTTACCATCCAAGTTCTGTCAAAAATTGACTAGTGCAATGGACTGTACTTAAACCTGCAAGAACAATATCTCAATAAATTGCAAACCCTGCAAAATGCAGGAGCCAGGGTGCTCCTGGGTATGTCCAAATTACGATCAGTCACACAAGCTATCAGAGGGCTTCATTGACTGACAGTTAGGAACCGCATAACATTCAAGGCGGTATATATAGACTACAAGGCCTTACATGATTCAAATACACAGAAAGGTGCACTATATCACAATTTTTTCATTTCCATGAAAAATAGACAGTCCAATAGGATTTCCAAGATGCGTTCAAATCTTCTTTTTATTCTGTATATTTTTCCAAGGTTCTTCTATGATAGGTATATACAACAGATAACAGCCAACGTGTTTCATACAGCACACTGGACTTCTTCAGGGTGAGAAACAAAATGATGTTCGAACTGGTAGTTCTTGTCCACTTGTCCATCCAGAATTCAAGGCGGTACACAAACTTAGCACATCATATCAGACGCATCCAACACAAAAAAATGGATAGGTGTATGTTGCTATATATATGGGCAACAATTATATGTAGATTCGCTGAATATCTATTCCAAACACCTCCAAGTGTGGAAGTTGTAGGGGCAATCCACCCCAGAAAGGAACTGATATCTGTGTCAGTTACGCTCGGTGCCGTAATCCAACTCTACCTATGTGTTTGGCTCGATGAAGCCTTGCATGATATTGACCCTTTCTGAGACAAGCTTTCAAATTGTACAAACCGAGCAGAAATCGTTGCTCACTAGGGGCAAAGAAAGCTGTCGTCACTAGATTCAAAAGGGTGAACTGAGGAGTAAACAGTTTTTTTATAGGGGCTACCAAAACTTGGAATCTGCTTTCACCTCACACCATGGCTGCCCCCTCCATGCTTGACTTAAGAAAGTATTTGAAAAAACATGACTTTTTAATAATAGTGCTCAAGCTGTTTGCTAGCACTAAGACTCCCCAGGGTATACAAGCGCTCTATAAATTGTTTAACATAACATGACATAACATAACATAAGATTAAAAGGAGTAGCTGCATCATGTTTGATATCTTTTGAATGTTCATTATAGATCCTCCTACTTGTTAAAGTCAGATTTGACATTACTATTTTAGAAATGCCACTTTCAGAAAGTGAACATTTCTCTGCTCTTACTGTTATGTGTGCTTGCAACCTGTCTCAAATACACGTCTGCGCTGGGTTACACCTACACTTTCTACATTCTCTTTAGAAAGCCACAAACACAGGAACAGTGGGTGTGACAGAGGACTCATCTGCATTCATATGCGTTCTGATAGCCTGCCTGAGCAGGTAGGGGGAGAAGGAACTCACACTTATATCGGAATAGACTATGACCTTTGCCAACAGTAAGGGCTGATTACCCCACACAGATAGCCTGGCAGACTCGGGCTCAGATGAAAGGGGACCTGTGCACTTCAAGGAGCTGCTTTGAAGTCACCTCCCACTTCAAAGGCACATTTGGGTATAAGTACTCTGAGGCTCTGACCCTACAGAATCAGTACACTACTGGGCCTGGGAAGACCTCTGCGGGAGTAACGACTGCTGTGCTTTAAGGATTGCCACCCTGCCTTGACTGACTGTTCTGAAGAACTGCCCCTTTGCTTTACTGAGCTGCCCTGCTGATCTCAGTCCTGCTGAGGACAAGGACTGGACACATATCACTAGAAGCCAGAGGGACTCCAAGGGTTTTCTGACTAGTCTTCTGTTTTTTAAGTCTCAGGGACACAAAAGATTTCCTGCAATCCTGCTGGTGCTGCTGGAACCTGCCATAGGAGAGTCCTACCCCTACTGGAGGTGCCCCCTTTTATCCTGGGGCTCAGAAGTGGTTTGTGCTGCTGTTTTGCTTCAAAATCGATGCATTGTGACCTTTGCATGATCGGAATCAATGCATCACCTTTTCACGCTGATGCAGAGGCTGTTCGGTGACAGACATTCCACAGATTGCACTCTGTGCGTCTTGGTAACGACATATTGCCTGCATCTCTACAGAGCTTGACAGTGATGCAGTCACCAACTGTGTGAATTGGAACGGATGCATCATGCTCTTGACGTCAACAATTTGCTCCATCCAAGGTACTTTTTCAGCAAGACCTGCGTGAATCTCATATCCGGCCTTCCCTCCTTCGTGGTCAGCCTGACATATTTCCGATTTGCCCAGGTCCCTCGTGACCTCAATAAACCTTTTAGTGCTATTGGCTTCTAAGAACTGTTTCTGCATTTATTCTTCAAAAAAGTATATCTCGACTTCTACTGATTGGATATTTATCAGTTTGCTCTTGTTTTACTCAGATAAATATTCTATATTTCCTAAACTGGTGGGGAGTCTGTTTGTGATGTTTTCATTGTGTTACACTGTCAGTTTACTGCACAAATACTTTACACATTAGTTAAGCCTCACTGCTCAGTGAGGGTCAGCCCAGGTTAATTTGAAGTGTGTATCTCACTTACCCTGACAAGAATTGTGGTCCCTGCATGGACAGTATGTAGGAAAGTGCCCTCTTTTTGCATGGTTGCCCCCAACTTTTTGCATAATGTTCATGTATTGATGTTCTTTGACTGAGTGTGCCCTGGGTTTCTGCCAACCAGGCACCCAGGACCTATGTTCTTTCCCTAAAATTGTCCTGTTGCAAAACCCAATTGGCATCTTTCTGGCCATATTTAAGCCCGTTGTAAAAGGTGCCCTATGTACCAAGGGCATCGTGAACAGGGAAGGCATCTAAAGGCTGTAGCACTTATTGTGCCCCCCTTAGAGGCCCTGTACCTTTACACACACACACTCTTCTTTTGCAGGCTGCTGTTTTGGTGCAGAATAAAGTGAAGAGCCGACATGGCACCCATCCCTGAGTGCCATGCCTACAACCTATTGCCTTGGCAAAGGTAAGCCACCCCTCTAGATGGGTGCACTACACCAGTGGTGAGGATACAGGTGCATGTGCCCTATACCCCTACAGTGTCTGTTAATTTTTAGAAATTTTAAGTGCAGTAACCCCATTTGCCTCAACAGCAGTGGACTGACTCCGAGGGAACTGCGACCGAATCTGCAGCATCAGCCAAGTCCGCATCCTACACCCGGCCGCCCCTGTGCCGGTGGTGGTGTAGTTCTTATGTTGGCCATCGGGCCCTACAGTGCTGACCTCAACCCCCGGAGCTTCTGTTCCCCAATCTGGTGGCCTGCTTGCCGTAAGTCCCAGAGCCCACGACCGTGCTTAGCCCGTCGGCCAACGTGTGGTCCCTGCACTTTGGACCTGGCCGCCTCTGTGCAGCCGGCAGTGCGAATCAAGTGCCCATTTGACCGAATGTTGCCCACGGACCTATAACACTCAGTGCTTCCTTCTCAGGACTAAATGTGGCTCATGAGCAGTACTGTAAGCCTGTATTAAAGTTGGTAAAATTTATTGTATAATTTTTCTCTCCATCAGGAAATACACCAGCCTTGTATCTAGAGATACCTGGCTGTGTAAGAAAAGTAATTGCAAAGTAATTCTGACTATCTGCAAATACAACGTAATTCTACTGTAATTAATTCACTGCATTCAAACTGTATTTAAAACTGCATATGCTTGCAAAATATTCTTATACTTACCTGTACCAGGCTGGCTTGGTTCTAGAAAATAAATATAACTAAATAATATTTTGATACAAACCCAATTGATTTGAGTTCAATCCTTGAGAGTGTGAAATAATTTCTTGCCTAAGTTGTACAACAAATGCTTCGCACTACCCTCTAAGACCTTACTGCTCGCCCACACTACCGCAAATAGAGAGTAAGGTACTGTCTACTTTAATCTCTGCCTTTCTTTGGGGATCCACTGGAGTCTGTGTACACTATACCTTACTTTTGTACAGTATATACAGAGCCGGTTTCCTACACCGGGTGCATACCTCTGCCAACTAGAGACCCAATTTCCAACACTATCCTTGGAATGGAAGATAACATGCTTATATTGCTTTATTGTCTCCATTGTGAAGTGCACACACTCAGAATGTACACAGTTTGACCACACAATGTGTGCCAGATTTCCCCACAGCATACTAATCCCATTGTAGGTGAAAACAGGAGTTTGCACACAAATAAGGTTTGCACCAATTGAATGAAGGCTATTTGGACACAAATGTCCCGTGTACGGTGTACCTCTTTGTTTAATAAACACCAAGAACAACCTAGTTGGTGGCATGCTTCATCATTTGGTTGCCACCTAGGGGGCTGAGTGCTTCCTAGGTGTGCTTCGATGATTGATTAGAGCAGAGATGTAATTAGGCGTAATCAGGGGTTGAAGCACACCTAGAAGGCACTTGGCATGTTAGGTGGGAACCTATTAATGAAGCATGCCACCAACTACGTTGGTGGGTGAGAGTTCTTTTAAAGTCCTAATAGTTTTCTGCAAGGGAGCCAACTTCTATGACCCCTGATAAATTGGTTCTCCCAGATGACCTTTAGCTTGTTCATAGTGTTTAATCAGTGAATTTTGGTGAGACGAGCGAACCCCATTGTTCCCTCCTCTCTCTTAAATCTTTGTTTAGAGTACCTCTTTGATCTCCAAAAACCAAACAAGTGTACCTGTATGAAAGTATCTGGTACCCTGGTTTTTGTTTTTGGCCTTAGCCTCACCCTAATCTATTGTGTGCAAAGGCCTAGGCCACTCACTCGAGGTGAGTAAGGTCCTATACCCATCCTTTAACCTGGAGGGGAACATTAAGGGCCATTTTATGAGTCTGGTGGTCCGAGGACCACCAAACTCGTGGTGGCATAGCGGTGGCAGATCCAGCCACCGCCGCACTGGCAGTCCGACCACCTGAATATGACCTGGGTATTCAGACCACCCTGGGACCACTGGCTCTGCTAGGGAAACACCATTACCTGGGGTTGGAGTGGTGGTCAATATGCTTGGTGGGACCGCGTAGTCAAAGTTTCCTCTCTGCCAGGGTATTCATTGTGGTTCCACCACCATAAAAAACCCTGTCGGAGAGGAAACAAAGTGGGCCTCACAGGGCCCCGTGCCTCAAACATATGTGAATGCACACAGGGGGCATAACATGTGCCCCCCTGTGCGCATGCTCATAGGTTCCTGCCCGGGATGGACTTTTGAATCCTTACGATACAGGAACCTTGCAGTGCGGTCCCATTGCAGGGCCTTTTTTAAGGGCACTGCTACCTTTAAAAGAGGCACCACCATTGGATTGCCACTGACCATGTCATGAGTGATGTAATATGTGACGTCATCAACAGTGCATTGCGGGGCACGAGTTATAGTTAGCTCAGCTAACAATAATGACCGAATTTCTCTGGTTTTATACAAGTGAAATGATAGCCTAACTATAAAGTCGCTGAAACCTGTGCTTTTTTAGTGTATTTCTAAGGTTTTTTAAATGCTAATTCCTAACTATGACGTCCCTGAAACCTCTGTTTTTTTCAGTGAATTTATAAGGTTTTTTCAATGCTGATTTCTAAATATGCCTACATAGGTAGGACATGTGCAGAAAGAGGAAGAAAGGCGCAAAAAGAAGCAAGAGAAGTGCAGAAAGAGGCAACAGGAGTCCAGAAAGAGGAAGAAAGGTTAAAAAATAAGCAAGAGAAGTGCAGAAAGAACCAACAGAGGTACATAAAGAGACCTACTTTGACTGTACCTTACAACAGACTCATACAAAGTAGCCTAATCACTAATCCCTCTTCCAAGATGTCTTGAACCTCACTTTTCTCTTGAAGGTTCACTATTAATCGACTGCTCAGAATGTTAGGCCTACGGAATATAAAACAGCAATCCTAAGCAAATCACTGTTGTAAGTCTGACCAAGTTTGTGAAGGTATGCATGCGTGTCTCTGCTTTTACGTAGTGACATGTTACATGAAAATAAACATACAAATACTTGAATACCTGTGTTTCAAACAGCATTCTCTGTAAATATGTGTACAAAAAAGTGTGTGTTTTTCTTTATGCTTAATACAGAGCACATGGGTATTCAATAGTATATTTGAGGGACTCTATAATACCTATATACATAAGACCTGCCTGCCTGTGCAACTGAATGACAGAGTAGAACTGAGAACATTTAACCACCTATAGGAGAAGCTGCCCACTTTTTAAGCTACCATCTTCAGATGCATAATACATGTGAGAGTACATATACAAGTAAACATATACCTCAGTCACAAGAGCACGCAGACCTTTAAACTTGACAGCTTGCACTTCCCATTTGAGTAGAGAAAGAGGTAAGAGAAGTACAGAAAGAAGCAAGAGAAGTGTAGAAAAAACAAGAGATGTGCAGAAAGAGTACCAAATGTGCAGAAAGAGGCAAAAGAAATACAGAAGGAGGAAAGAGGGGTGCAGAAGGAGGCAAGAGTGGTGCAGAAAGAGGGAAGAAGAATGGACAAAGAGGAAACAGGGGTACAGAAAAAAGCAAGAGAGGTGCAGAAAGACGTTAGAGAAGTGCAGAAAGAAGCAACAGAGGTGCAGAAAAACGCTGGGGAAGTGCAGAAAGAGGCAAGAGAGGTGCAGGAATAGGCAAGAGAGGTACAGAAAGAGGGAAGAGGGGTATGGAAAGAGGCAAGAGGGGTACAGAAAGAAGCAAGAGAAATACGGAAAGAAGCTAGAAAACACAGAAAGGCGCAACAGGGGTGCGGAAAGAGGCTAGAGGGGTGCAGAAAGAGGCAAGAGAAGTACAGAAAGAGCCAACACAGATGCAGAAGGAAGCAAGAGAACTCCAGAAAGAGGCAATACAGTTGCATCAACAGACAAAAGAGGTGCAGAAAGAGAGAACAGGGGTACAGACAGAGGCAAGAGAGGTGCAGAAAGAGTTAAGAGAGGTGCAGAAAGAGGCAAGAGGGGTGCAGACATATATAAGAGAGGTGCAGAAAGAAGCAAGAGCAGTGTAGAAAGAACCAACAGAGGTACAGAAAGAGGCAAGAGGGTTGCAGAAAGAAGCAAGAGAAGTACAGAAAGATGTAAGAGAAGTGCAGAAAGAAGCAACAGTGGTGCTGAAAGAGACTAGAGGGGTGCACAAAGAAGCAAGAGAAGTGCAGAAAGAAACAACATAGGTGCAGAAGGAGGCAAGAAACTACAGATAGATACAAGAGAGTTGCATAAATAGGCAAAAGAGGTGCAGAAACAGGCAAAAGAGGTGCAAAAAGAGGGAAAAGGGCTGCAGAGAGAGGCAATAGAGGGTGCAGAAAGAAGGAAGAGGGGTGCAGAAAGAGGCACGAGAGGTGCAGAAAGAAGCAAGAGCAGTGCAGAAAGAGGCAAGAGAGTTGCAGAAACAGGCAGAAGAAGTGCAAAAAGAGGGAACAGGGGTGCAGACAGAGGCAAGAGAGGTATGATAGAGATAAGAAGGGTACAGAAAGAGGCAAGTGTAGTACAGAAAGAAGCAAAAGAGGTACAGAAAGAGGCAAGAGAACTGCAGAAAAAGGTAAGAGAGGTGCACAAAGAAGAAAAAGGGTGCAGAAAGAGGCAAGAGGGGTACAGAAATAAGCAAGAAAGGTGCAGAAGGAAGCAAGAGTAGTGCAGAAGGAAGCAACAGAGGTGCAGAAAGAGGCAAGAGGGGTGCAAAAAGAGGCAAGAGAAGTACAGAAAGAAGCAAGAGAAGTGTAGAAAGAGGCAAAAGACGTGCAGAAACAGGCAGGAGTAGTTCAGAAAGAAGGGACAGGTACAGAAAGAGGCAAGAGAGGTACAGAAAGAGGGAAGAGAGGTGCAAAAACAGGCAAGAGAGGTGAAGAAAGAAGCAAGTGAGGTGAAGAAAGGCAACCGATGTGCAGTAACAGGCAAGAGAGGTGCCGAAACAGGCAAGAGAAGTGCAGAAAGGGGCAAGAGAAGTACTGAAAGAAGCAACAGAGGTATAGAAAGAAGCAATAGATGCAATTAAAGGAGGGGGCCGCGCGGCCCCCTCCTGAGGCCAAATTTGGGCCCGGGGACCCCATCCCCCGGGGCTTTGCCTCTTTCTTTCTTTTTTTATATTTTATGGGGGGCACGTGGTCCCCCACCCCAGGCCAATTTTGGCCCCGGTGACCCCATCCCCTGGGCCGGGCCTCACATTGGGGACCGCAGGGGATCCCCATGCCCCTGCAGTACCTGCCAGCTCCCCACCTCCTGCGGGAGCAGGCATTGCTTTTGGGCAAAGGGAGCTGCTGACATGCAGCTCCCTTTGCCCAAAAGCAATACTGCTTCGCTTCATAGAAGCAAGAGCAGTTTTTCTGCTCTTGCTTCCATGAAGCGAAGCAGAGGTTTTCTATGACAGGGCATAGCAGGGCTTCTGCCCTGCCATAACACACTGCAATGTCCCGGGGTGTGCACCCCAGAACATTGCTAGAGCTGGCCCTGGGGGGCTCCAGGAAGGGGGCCACGCAGCCCCCTCCCAACTGGTTTAAGGCCCCAGGGAGGAAGTGGTCCCCGGGGGGGCCACAACAGACTCCCTATTTGCATAAAGTGTGCCACGGGGAGGTGGGTGCCCCCAAGGTAGTGTGGGGGCAGGAGCCTCCCCACACTTAATTTAGATTATTAAAGCCCCAGGGAGGTGGGCTTGGGGGCCCACGAGGCCCCTCGCCCAAAAAAAATGAAAGCCCTGGGGAGGTGGCAGTCCCAGGGGCAGTGTGGGGGGGTAGGAGCCCCCCCACGCATTTGTATACAAAAGCCTCAGGGAGGTGGCGGTCCCCGGGGCCTGCAACAGACCCCCATATTTGAATAAAGTGTGCCCCGGGGAGGTGGTGGTCCCCAGGGCAGTGTGGAGGTGGCCATCCCCAGGGCTTGGGGGGCCCGCAAGTCCCCCTGCCCAAAATAATTAAAAGCCCCAGGGAGGTGCTGTCCCCAGGGCTGGGGGGGCCACCGCAACATAATTATATATTGCCCCCAGACCTGGCCCATCCGCGGGCTTAAAACAAATGAAGCATGGGAGCCCACGCTTCCTTTCTTTTAAGAAAATGTCAGCCGAATTTGCGTACCGTAAACGAATCCCGCCGATTTTTTTCTCCATTTTTAAAATGCTTTTTGTGGCCCTGTGGGACCCCCCTGAGCAGGCCTAGGGGTCAGGGTGTTTCTACCCTGCCCCCTTATCTTGTTTTTTTACCTTTTTTCTTGTGACTCACATTTCTGGTTTGAAGTGTTGGCAGCCAATCATAATAAAGCTTGTGATCAGGAGAGTTTGTGGATCCAGATATCAATATATATTTTTTTCAATTTCTCAGGAACTACTGAAGGTATTTACACCATTTAAAGCAAAGAGTGCACTCTGGACCAAGAGCTACCTCTCTGCCAATTTTGGTGTAATTCTTTTCAGCAGTTCGGGCTGTAGCTGCGACAAAGGTTCCTTATGGAAATTACCATTGAGAAAACGTGTTTTGGGACCCCCTTTTTTCTCGGCTCTCACTTGACGAATCACCCCGAAACCTTCAAGACAACAGGTAGTCGGAGCGCCCTATTAGTTTAGAAAATGTTGTTAAGATTTGTCAAACAGCGCCAAAGATATTGGCAAAAGAAAAAATGCTTTTCCTGTGAAAACAAGGTCCTAACTATAACTACCTACTGGTGACCGCCAGAGCGCCTCGGCTACCTGCTGTCTTGAAAGTTTCGGGGTGATTTGTCAAGTGGGAGCCGAGAAAAAAGGGGGGGCCCAAAACGCACTTTCTCCATGTTATTTCCCATAGGAAACTTTAGACACAACTACAGCCCGAACTGCTGAACGGAATTACACCAAATTTGGCAAAAAGGTAGACCTTGGTTCAGAAAGAGACCTTTTGTTTAAATGGTGTGAATCCGTTCAGTAGTTGCTGAGAAATTCCAAAAATAAGTGGCAAAAAATCAATTTCCCATAGGAAACTTTATGCAAGGCTTCAGCCGAATCTACTGAACAGATTTACAACAAATTTGGCAAAAAGTTATTGCTTGGCTCAGAAAGCGACCTTTTTAAAAATGGTGTTAATCCGTTCAATAGTTGCTGAGAAAATCAAAAATAAAAGTTTCAATATTTAGAGGCGCGGTGGATCCGCGCACCCTTCCGATCACAAGCTGCATTCTAATTGGCTGTCAACACTTCAAACCAGGAAGTGTTGGCAGCCATCTTGTGCCTCGGTAGAACCAAGGCACAAGAAATCAGTAAAACAAACGTGAAAAACAAGAAAAGGGGGCAGGGTAGAAACACCCTGACCCCCTAGGCCTGCTTAGGGGGTCCCACAAGGACCCCCAGGGCCACAAAAAGCATTTTTTTTTTAAATTGCAAGATGCGTGGAGGATCTGCGGATCTGAATGCGAAAATAAAAAAAACGAAGCGCGCTTTGTTATTAATTAGCCCCTGGGAGGACCAAGTCCAGGGGGTATGTCAAAAATATATTTGTTGGGGTCCAGGAGGACCACCACCCCCGGGGTTTTCTATCAATATTTGTGGGGGGGCACACAGCCCCCCGTAGCCCCCCGTAGCCCCCCGTAGCCCCCCGTAGCCCCGGGGACTGCCAGCCCCGGGGCTTGCATTTTAAATGGGTGGGGGCCTCCAGGGGCCCCAAGCCCTGGGGACTGCCAGCCCCAGGGCTTTTCTAAAATATTTGCGGGGGGCTCATGGCCCCCCCAGCCCCGGGAACCGCCACCCCCTGGGGCTTGTATTTTAAATGGGCAGGGGGCCTCCAAGGCCCCAGGACTTTCTTTACACCCCCGGGGCTTGTTTTTTTTTTTAAACTAGCTGTGTGGGTGGGCTTGAGCCCCCCCACATGCACCAGGGACCGCCACCTCCCCGGGCATTAACTATGCAAATTTGGGGTTCGTTACCCCCCAGGGCTTTTCTAAAATATTTGTTGGGGGCTCACGGCCCCCCCAGCTCCGGGGACCGCCACCCCCGGGGTCTTGTATTTTAAATGGGCGGGGGGCCTCCAAGGCCCCAGGACTTTCTTTACATATTTGTGAGGGGGCACATGGCCCCCTGCAGCCCCGGGGACCGCCAGGTCCCCAATTCCCCCACAGTTCCACCGGCTCCCCGCCTCCTGCAGGAACCGGCATTGCTTTTCCACACGGGGATCTGCTGACATGCAGCTCCCCTTGTGGAAAAGCAATCTGGTTTGGTTTTTGGAAGAGAGAGCAGGTTCCCTGCTCTTTCTTCCTAAAACCAAACCACAGTTTGCAATGACGCCCTGTCATTGCAAAGAGCAGTGTCCCGGGGGTGGGCACCCCAGGACACTGCAGGAGCCGGCCCTGGGGGGGGGTGGCAGTCCCCAGGGCCTTCACTGGCTCCAGGAGGGGGGGCCGCATGACCCCACTCCCACCTATGGCACAGCCCCGGGGAGGTGGTGGTCCCCGGGGCTCGGGGGTCCATAATGGACCCCTGAATTTGAATATTAGTACCCTGGGGAGGTGGCGGTCCCCAGGGCGTGTGGGGGACTTGAGCCCCCCCCACACAGGTAATTTAAAAAAAAAAAAAAAGCCCGGGGGGGTGGCGGTCCTTGGGGCTGTGGGGGGGCTACGTGCCCCCTCGCAACTCTGTCATCAAGCCCCGGGGGGGTGGCGGTCCCCCTGGGCCCCCGCATACATTTTTATTCAATGCCCCCGGGACCTGGCCCACCCGGGGGCCTCAATGAAATGAAGCGCGGGCTTAATTTTTTTTTTTTAAATCGCCGTAATCCGCGGGTCCTCCGCCTATTTTGCCGATTTTCTTTTTTTGTAATTCTTTTTTTGGCCCTGGGGGTCCTTGTGGGACCCCCTGAACAGGCCTAGGGGGTTTCTACCCTGCCCCCTTTTCTTGTTTTGCACGTTTGTTTTACTGTTTTCTTGTGCCTCGGTTCTACCGAGGCACAAGATGGCTGCCAACACTTCCTGGTTTGAAGTGTTGACAGCCAATTAGCATGAAGCTCGTGGTCGGGAGGATCCGTGGATCCACCGCGGCCATAGATATCAATACTTTTATTTTTTGATTTTCTCAACAACTACTGAATGGATTTACACCATTTGAAAAAAAGGGCACTTTCAGAACCAAGCACTACCTTTTTTGCCAAATTTGGTGTTATTCCGTTCAGCAGTTTGTCTAAAGTTTCCTATGGGAAATTGATTTTTTTACCTCTATTTTTTTAATTTCTCAGGAACTACTGAACGGATTTACACCATTTAAAAAAAGGGCGCTTTCTGAACCAAGGGCTACCTTTTTGCCAAATTTGGTGTAATTTCGTTCAGCAGTCCGGGCTGTAGCCGTGTCTAAAGTTTCCTATGGGAAATAACATGGGGAAAGAGCATTTTGGGACCCCCCCTTTTTCTCGGCCCCGCTTGACGAATCACCCCGAAACTTTCAGGATAGGAGCTGACCGGAGCGCCCCACTAGTTTTGAACATTTCGCAAAGATTCGTCACCCAGCGCCAAAGTTATTGGAAAAACAAAAACGCTTTTCCTATGGAAAGTTGGTCCTAACTTTAACTACCTACTGGCGACCGCCAAGAGGTAATATATATATATATATATATATATATATATATATATATATATATATATATATATATATATATATATATATATATATATATATATATATATATATATATATATATGGTTGTATATTTAGTACAAAAAAATTAGAAATGATCCAAGGATTCAGATTTACCTGGACAGAAGGGACTATTTGGGGAGTAAATACTTCCTGCCCATCTGCTCCAGGTATCGTTCAGTGGGAGGATACGGTATTGGAACTTCAGATACAGAGATCTTGCCTCTGGATGTTCTATACAATTAAGAAAGTCCTCACTAGTGATTCTGTTTATGAAGTCCAGAAATCTACTTGTTAGCTCACCGATCCGGGAGCGGTTTAGGCAATGAACATTACTATTGTCCTAGTACTTCTTCTTCAGACTATTTAAGGACTTCTTTGGCATAGCGTATGGGTTATTCCATCATTCGGGCATCCCCAACCTAAATAACAATTGCTTGACATGGTTAAACCAGGGTATTTTCCCTTTTAGATCTAAGGCAAGAATATCGGCAACTGATTCCCGTAATAGAAGAGAAGACTAGTTAATCCATAATCTAACCCAAAAAGACAAAGGCTTAAATGCAGCCACATGAAACAAAGTTCAAAACGAATAGGGGTTAAGGGCACGTTGTGAGGTAGAGCAAGAACAGATCTCATAAAATTGTTCTCAGTAATTTCAATGCCACCTATATCATATTAGCCTTATAGCAATTGCGCACCCCATCTGCTATAGTGTTCCCTGGCTCTTAATTTTTTGTGAGGACCATGAAAGAGTATTAGCAAGCTTAACCTCTAAATAATCAAATTGTTTTAACCTGCTCCAGATATGTATCCCCCAACCTGATCTTACCCTTAAGGGACCTATTTGGGTTGAAAATCATAAATTTAGTTTTTGTAACATTTATTTCCAATGCAAATTCCCTACAAGAGAGTGAGAATCGGTTCAGAAGGTTCTGTAATCCCATAGGTGTGGTGGAGACATGTATCGTCTGCAAATAATAATGACAATATCCTTTGTCCAGAAATCATAGGTTGCTGACCAATATAATCATTCAATTTCTCTATCAAGCAATTGATGTATAGGGTGAACAGGGTAGGTGCAAATACACATTCTTTGCAAACTCCCCTGTCTACCCCGATAGGTTCAGTTAGTTCTCCTTTCTCACCCCCATCTTATTTGGGCATTATTATTGGTGTGAAGTCTTATTGTAGTATACCGCAAGTAGTCAGGTACTCCCATGCATTTTAAAGCGATCCACAATTTTTCTCAAGGGTGGAGGACAAAAGCTGCACGTAAGTCAAGAAAAACTACATAAATATGTTTTTTCTTAATTGTCACATACTTCGAAAGAATTCCAAGAAATTAAATAATGTGATCTATGGTACTTGTATTTGCTCTGAACCCCGCTTGCAGAGGTGACAATTTATTCCCCTCTAAAATAAAGACTTTCAATCTTTCTAACAAGTGCCTGGATAACAGCTTCTGTGACATATCAATGAGGATACTGGCCTATAATTTGATGGATCCCCTTATTACCTTTTTTAAGAACTGGCACCACCTCAGCACCTGACCCTGATTCGGGTACCTCTGCACCCAATAAAACTGCTGTTAGACCTGCCATTTTTTGGTGAGTTTTCCCTGTCTTTTTTCCCTGTGGTTTTGACTCTGTTTATGCTGGTTTAGTGTCTCTGTGCACTTTCTCATTGCTGTCTAGTGTTGAAGTGCAAGTGCTCCTATTGTAAATTGTATTATGGATTGGAGTTTCCATGATTGGCATATTTTGATTTACTGGTAAGCCCATAGTAAAGTGAACTGAGAGTGCAATCAAACACTGCTAGTGGGCATGCAGAAGTGATTCTGCCACCCACAGGAACAGCCTTTCAAAGGGTTCTCAGGCTGCCACTGCAGTGTCTACGTGTAGTTTTTACTGCCATGTCAACCTGGCAAGTGTACCCACTTGCCAAACCCTAACCTTCCAGTTTATTGCATATGTCACCCCAAAGGTAGGCCCAAAGTACCCATATGGGCAAGGTGCAGTGTATGTGTAAGGTTGGACATGTCCAGGTGTGTGTGGCAAGCCCGTCTGCGCCCGTCCGCGCCTGGACCGCGCCCAGTGCCACAACCCCTGGCTCCCGCGACCTCCCCCGCCGCCCCCGCCTGACCTACGACTCCGCCGTCCTCACCGCTCTCAACCCCGGCCACACGCCGGGCTGCTGCCACACCACCCCAAAGCGGACCCACGGACCCTTCACCTGCCGCAACTGCCATTTCACCTGCCTACGAACTCACATCGCACCCAACAGGAACGACTCGCCCGGAAACAACCTCGACTGCATCCTGGTCAACACCCGATCCGCCCACAGGCACGCCATCGAACTGTGGAACCTCATCGACTCTACAAACCCGGACATCGCCTTCCTCACCGAGACCTGGATGAACCCCTCCTCGGCACCCGACATCGCCATAGCCATCCCCGACGGCTACAAAATCATCAGGAAAGACCGCACCAACCACACCGGAGGAGGCATCGCCATCGCCCACAAGAGCTCCATCCGCATCGCTACCTACACCGACGACTCACTCCCCGATGCCGAGCACCTCCACTTCTCAATCCACAGCGACCCCAAGACCACCCTCAGAGGCACCCTCATATACAGACCACCAGGACCACGCACAAAGTTCAGCGAAGACATCGCAGACTTCATCAGCCCACACGCACTCCCGTCCACCGACTACATCCTCCTAGGGGACCTCAACTTCCACCTGGAGAACCGCACCGACAACAACACCACCGCCTTATTGGACAACCTCGCCAACCTGGGACTGAAACAACTAGTCAACACCCCCACCCACTACGCCGGACACACGCTCGACCCCATCTTCTCCTCCAGCAAACACATCTCGTTCAGCCACACCACCGAACTCTCCTGGACAGACCACAGCTGTGTCCACTTCAGCTTCAAGAAAACCAACGTACACCACCACGCCCAAAAACCACCAAGAAGACAGTGGAACCGAATCACCACAGAACAACTCGCATCAACCCTCTCTCAGAACCCACCCACCAGCACTACAGACCCCAACGAAGCCGCCAACAACCTCACGAGCTGGATCTCAGACTGCGCCAACCTCCTGGCCCCCCTGAAGACCCAAGCAAACAAAAACAACCACAAGAAAAACTCCTGCTTCACCCCCGACCTCAAGGACTCCAAAAAAGAATGCCGCACCCTCGAGAAGGCCTGGCGCCTCAACCAAACCGACGAGAACATGTCTGCCCTCAAGAACGCCACCCGCAAACACCACCAACTCCTCCGCGCCGCACGAAAATCAGCCTTCCAGAACAGACTAGACAACAACGCCCACAACAGCAAGGAACTATTTGGCATCGTCAAGGAGCTCTCCAACCCCGATGCCGAAAACAACTCCATCCCTCCCTCACAGGACCTCTGCGACTTCCTCGCAGCCTTCTTCCACCACAAGATCACCGACATCTACAACAGCTTCACCACAACCAACACGAGCCCTCCACTGGAACCCGCCACCGACAACACCACCATCCACACCTGGAACCCAACCACCACCGAGGAAACCACCCGCGTCATGAACTCCATCCACTCAGGATCACCATCCGACCCCTGCCCGCACCACATCTTCAACAAAGCCGACAACATCATCGCACCCCACCTCCGAGACGTCATCAACACATCTTTTACCACCGCCACCTTCCCGGAGAACTGGAAACACGCCGAACTGAACGCCCTCCTAAAGAAACCAACAGCAGACCCCACCGCACTCAAAAACTTCCGGCCCATCTGGCTCCTACCATTCCCCACCAAAGTGATTGAGAAAATCGTCAACGCTCAACTCACCACCGCCCTGGAAACCAACGACTCACTCGACCCCTCACAGTTCGGCTTCAGAGCTAACCACAGCACCGAGACCGCCCTCATCGCAGCCACGGACGACATCAGATCCCTGACCGACAAAGGAGAAACCGTGGCCCTCATACTCCTGGACCTCTCTGCAGCATTCGACACGGTCTGCCACCGTACCCTGATACGTCGCCTCAACAACGCCGGCATCAGAGGCAAGGCCCTGGAATGGATCATCTCCTTCCTCTCCGGAAGAACCCAGAGAGTCCGCCTCCCCCCCTTCATATCCACAGCTACGGAGATCATCTGCGGCGTCCCCCAAGGATCCTCCCTCAGCCCCACCCTCTTCAACATCTACATGACCCCCCTGGCGAACATCGCACGTAAACACGGACTCAACCTCATATCCTACGCAGACGACACCCAGCTCATCCTATCCCTCACCAACAACCCCACCTCAGCAAGAACCAGACTACACGAAGGCATGAAGGAAGTAGCGAACTGGATGACAGACAGCCGGCTTAAACTGAACACAGAGAAGACGGAGGTCCTCATCCTCGGCCCAACACCCACCGCCTGGGACGACTCCTGGTGGCCCCCCGCCCTAGGCAGCACTCCCCAACCCACCGACCACGCACGCAACCTCGGCTTCATCCTGGACTCATCCCTCTCCATGACCAGACAGGTCAACGCGGTGACCTCGGCATGCTTCAACACTCTCCGCATGCTCCGCAAGATCTTCCGCTGGATCCCCACCGATACCAGGAAGACCGTCACCCACGCCCTCGTCACCAGTCGCTTGGACTATGGGAACACTCTGTACGCCGGCATCACCACCAAGCTGCAGAGGAAACTTCAACGAATCCAGAACGCGGCCGCACGACTCATCCTGAACATACCCCGCCACCACCACATCTCCGGACACCTGAAGAAACTCCACTGGCTCCCAGTCAACAAGAGGATCACCTTCAGACTCCTCACCCACGCACACAAAGCCCTGCACAACCTCGGACCAAAACTCATCAACCACCGCGTCTCCTTCTACACTCCTCCTCGCACCCTACGCTCGAGCGGACAAGCCCTGGCAGCCGTACCTCGCATTCGCAAAGCCACCGCCGGAGGCAGGTCTTTCTCTTACCTAGCAGCGAAGACCTGGAACTCTCTTCCCAGCTACCTTCGCGCCATACAAGACCACCTCCCCTTCAGAAGGCAGCTCAAGACCTGGCTCTTCGAGCACTGACCCCCCCCCCCCCCAGCGTATGGGTGAGTAGCACGCTTTATAGATGCAATTAATTGGTTGATTGATTGATTGGCATGTCCTGATAGTGAAATACAGTGCACTTCAATTTTCACTATTAAAAGGCTATCTGTCCCATAGGACAGAATGGGAGGTTACTTGTAATATCTTATAAATATAACTGCCCACTGGGACAGGATAGGGGAATGGAGTTTAGAATGTCTGAACCTCGGAATGTAGAAATGCATCTTTTATTGAAGATGATTTTTATGTTCTGTGTTTGAAAATACCACTTTTAGAAAGTAAATATTTACTTGCTAAGCCATCCAGTTTGCCTCTGCTGGCTTGTGGATTCACTGTCTGGCTTTTGAGTGATAGGAGCTGTGAATATGCATTCTTTTCAGACAGCCACTGGGGATGGTCGAGGTGTGTTGTGCCTTTCCTGGATGAGTCAGGGCTGGGCTGAATAGACTTGGGCTGCATTTAGAGTAGTGGGAGGAGATTTACTCACACCTGAATGGGCCTGGTCTGCCTTGGACAATTCTGTGTCCACCGTCCTCCTGCCATGAAGTAGGGCCAGAGAGGATCACAATGGTTTGGACTGAGCACAGACACTCTCTGCTCAAGAGAACAAAGAGAAACTGAGTATAATATCGGGGTCCAGACCCCAGAACTTTAGAACTCATTTGGGTCAAGGAACCTGCCAAGATGATGAGCTGGAAGAACTGCCAGGATGAGTACTGCCCCTTTGCTGTGTTGTTGCTTTGTTGGGTTGGCCTGGAGGTGCTACTTCTGCCTTGGGCAGGGAAAGGACTGGACTGAACTTTCCTCACTTTTTGCTGAGTATCTCCAAGGGCTTGAAATAGAGCTTGCCTCCTGTTCACGAAGTCTCAGGGACAGCAAAGACTTCACTTACCTCTGGGTACCGCCTCCAGAACAGTGGGTTTTCAGTGGCCACAGAGGGGGAAAACAGCCACACTTTGTACCGCAACCCTGGTCTCAGCGATGACAAAGACTGATGCTGCTTGCACCGTGACCTATGGGCACCGCACTCTGCACCGCCTTGCTTCACGCTGCCACCCTGTTCTCACCGACGACGTTGCTCCACGCTGACCTCAACACCCGTGACTGCACCGTGGCTTGGGGGCACCACTCGTAAGTCACACAATGTACCGCCCGTCTGACATGGCAGTCTAGGCCAACCAACGCTAGCTCCCATCAACCGTTGCACCATGACCTGTCAGCACCGTAACGGGCACCGCCTCACATTGCACCGTAGCCCTGGTCTCACCGATGTCGCTAGAGGACCGTCACTGAGCCACTGCCTGCACCGTGACCTGAGGGCATCACAAGCTGAGGGTACCGCACGTCACACCACTGCGTTTCACATCACAACCCCGATGGTTGCTGCGACCAGCCCGCATGAATGTGATTGACTGCAACCTTAGGTACTGTTTACAAGTCTGCTAACACTAACGCAGGCCCGCACCAACGTGGTCCACCAGAACTGTTGGATTCTGTTTTCATCAGCAGCGCGGTTGCCCTGGACAGACATACCGACTACAAGGAACTGCATTTTAAAGTCATTCTAGCAAAGTGCATATTTTGAATTACTGTATGTTGGTTTTAAAAAAAATCATTTTTGTCTTGTTTGCACAGATACATTTTGGTTATTTTTTTTAATCTGGTAGGGTGTCCTTTTGTAGTGTTTTCACTATATTACTGCTGGTTAATTGCAAATGTTTCACACACTGCCTCTGAGATAAGCCTGACTGCTCGTGCCAAGCTACCAAGGGGGTGAGGAGAGGTTATTTCAGTAGTGTATCCCCCTTATCCTGACTAGAAGGAAGGGTCCCCATTTGGACAAAGGTGCAAGCCATTGCCAACTAGAGACCCCCATTTCTAGCAATTGCATTAAACTTTGGTTAAGAATAAAACACAATTTTTCTTGTTCAGAGAGGTGAAAGTCATCAGGAATTTTATCCAAGCCAAGGACCTTATCCCTCTGCAGGGTGGAAAGGGTCGTCTTAGATTCATCTAAGCTAAAAAGATCTTAATCAACAAGTCAAGACATCCCAAAGCTCTCTAGACATTCTTTATCATTTTCAACTAAATGGGTATTTGACAAATTTGTGTATAGAGATTAACCCAGAGGTGTGGTTGAATATGAAATGTTTCTTCCACAATCCTACTCTTGGAACCCTTGGCTACCATATGACAAAACTGTTCACAATCTTTTACTTTTTCTGCATAAAGGCGTTCAGTTTTATTGCAACTAATGGCCTTGCCCTTTATCTCCTAGAAAAAAACAATTTTACCGCATAAATTGTTAAATATTCTAATTATGTGGTGTTCAACATTTGCATATTTTTTTAAGTAGGACCACATTGCAAATTTGTGATGGAACTGTTGAGTTACCTTCAATCTTTAACCACTTAACCTTCCTTCTGTTATTACTAAGTATAATCGGATTAGGATTATTATCTTCAATTGATGTTTCTCGTTCTAGGGCTAATGCATTGAGCTCACTGTCAGATGGTTCTATGGCTTGCATATCAATTAGAAGTTGCCAATATGAAGGGTCCATCAGAAAGTAATCAATCCTCGTTTGGCAAGTTATTCTTTTATAAATATAGCCAAGGTATCGGATATGGTACAGCCATTACATGCTCTTAAACCATATTGCAAGGACAGAGATGTTAATTGCAGTTTCACTTTGGCGTTTTTTGCAAATCTAACCTGGGTCAAGCGGGGAATCCACCTTTCCTCATCCTCTTCCTATGTTAGGTTTGATAACAATTGCAAAGGTTCATAGGTGACAGTCATGTCCCCAGCTATAAAAATACAGCCATTACCCCCAGTATTTCCCAGGAACTCATTCAAACCCATAATAGTGCATGAGTCTTCAGTTTGGGCAGAAATTCTATTATATATATTTACCAGTAAGATAGACCATTTTTCTTATCAGAACTAAGTTTCAAGGCCAGAAGATCTTTTGATTTTAATGGAGCAGTTCAAATAGGTCTTAATCCAAATCATCAGGCCCCCCCACAGCCTGCTCCACTGTGGTAGGTGATGCCTCAACACTAAAGTTCACAAATCGCACCCGATAGATTGGATCCATAGACCATGTTTCCTGAAAAATACATATATAAAAGCCTTTTGTAAAGTTCCCCCATTTGTCACTATTAATTTTGGATTTAAGTCCAGCAAGGTTCCAGGAGAAAACTTTAAGGGCTTTGTTAGACACTGGAGCTAATTCACTCAATTCAGGAGATTGCCTCTCAGCGTGAGATCCACAGGGAGGTTAGCATTTCCGAGACTACTAGCCAGATGACCCATTGTATCCAATCCAAAGTCCCCAACATGGGATGACAATCCATTTTCCCCTCATGCCTGCACCTCCAACCAAGGAGTTTTGTGTTGTTGGGTATCATTCAGTCCTTTCACCACTAGATTAGACCCATCCCCACATCCACCTGGGATCTCAGCTAGATTCACCTCAGGCACATTTAATTTAAACTGGATCTTCAACCTATTTGGGGAATAGTACGTTGGTCCAAAGTCTCTAGGCCCACCCCTAAGGAATGAGTGCCTAGGTCTAGGGTGATGTATTCAAATTCTTCATTATAGTTTCACGCGCATTTCTGACCCGGTGCCACATTTTGTTACAGAAGCCTGCCGTGAGGGAAACGGCTTTCTCTGGGGGACCTCACCTCACTCCAGCTCAGTAAAACCATCACCGCTGCCGTGAGGGGAACGGCCACAGGACAACTACACCTCCCAGCATCCTAAGCCCCGGGCGCCTGCCGCTGACGTCACCAGGCAGCGCCTGGGTCTCTCTTAAGGCCCGCAGTATCAACGCAGCGCGGGACGCGCGCGGGCAGCGCCCGGGCGAAGCCCGGGCCAAGGGCGGGCCCGTCCTTGCCCGTCAGGGGCCGGAGGAGGCCGGGCTGGGCAACCCCACTAACATCTGCAGCAGGAGTACATAACTGTAAGTTTTGCTGTGAGTGTGGACGCGTGACTCGCTTGTATGACTCTGCTTGTTCCTGGAGCCACTTCGCTCACCAAGCTCTACGAGACTTTTAGGTTGTTTCCTTGTGACATTCCCCTACTCGTGCCAATTGACTGCCTTTGGACCTCGCTACTCTTGCTGGTCTTGTGGTACGGGTCACGCAGGTTAAAAGGCGATACCGCCTGAGGGCCGTTAGAGGTCGAAGGAAGTTGGATTGGGCTACCCACTTAACGTCTTTATATAGTTCGGGTGGCGCCCTTCCCTTCCCTTCTTTGTGGGAAGCTACTTCTTTGTACCTTGTTTGTCTTGTGTTACTGTAGCCTAGTCGTGGCTCTTTTAATAATGAGTAGGAGGGAAAACAAAAAGACTGTTATTGGGGGAGGAGTGATGGGCACCCTGGATCAATTTATAACAAGAGCAGCTTCAGTGCTGGAAAAAGAGATTGGACATGGAGAGACGGCTTTCCTTAGAGCCCCTGATGAACAAAAGATCCTCCCTGGGTCCATTGGCCGTAGTCCGTTCACCTACTCAACCCTCTTCTTTGGTCTTGCAGACGAGGGCCACTGAGTCATCGGGCTCCCAACTTCTTAGTATTAGCGGCGAACTCGCCAATTCCATCACTGTCCCTTCTCCCGTGCAAGTAGCTGCTCGAAGCAAAAAGAAAAGAGTCTCCACTAGAGCTGCTGTGGTAAATAGGCCTAAACCCACTGCTGTTACATCCAATTCTACCACTAAAAGGAAAAGGGGTGGTGAGTCGCAAAGATCTTCTGCCGCCAAAGTGCCGAGACTCAACATTCAAGCCAAGGGGGGGAACTCTAATCAGGGTAATGGACTAGCCTTCTCCTCCAACCCATTAACTCTCCCGAACTCCCAAGATAATGCTGATTTCAGCCTTCAAGGTGGTGAAGATATGTGGCGCAGATTAGAGAACCTTATGTCCACTTTAATAACTCCCATTACCTACAGATTGAATAAAATTGAGGAAAACTTATCTAAGCTCCTTATGATAGGCAATTCTGTAAACAAGGATCTTTCTGCCAATAAAGGCCAACATGCCCTATCACAGCCCCCTTCCAATCCTAGTGATATTAGGCTTGGTACTACTTCTCCATTCCAGCCTTCAGTGGACCCCCCTAGACAATCCGTTGGGGACTCTAACACAATGGGGAAGAGTGCTGTTAAGTCTCCATCTCAAGCTAGCAGGCTACCGCCACAGCTTGGGAACTCGGGTGATCCGGGTAATACGTCAGGAGAATTTGCTCAAACACCCTTGTGCTCCCCTTTGGAGCGCATATCGATTTCAGGTAGTAAGCTCAACGGCCTCCCTCATGTTAGTAGTAGTGATATACTCAGTAAACACCCACATAGGGTAAGATCTCTATTTCATACCGACATGAAAGACTAAAAGGTTACGCAAGGATCTAGGCTGAACAGTGATTCCCTCCACCTACCGCCGGAAGCTGCACCCTTAGTGGTTATTCTGAGTGACGTGCCTCAAATCCAGAGTAGACGCCCTGAATCTACAGGGCAACTCTTGAATAAAACTAGACACTGGCTTAGCGCTAAACTTAAGGGAGTAGGTTATTGGAATGAGGACAGTCTTAATCACATGATTATGGCTAGACGTAGTTCATGGGTCAGTCCTCGAAATAAGGAATTGAAAGGTGACTGTGTGACAATTAATTTTGACAATACTCAGTCCCCCAGAGTGATACTTGATATTCTGGGTGAGCCCTTAAGGTCTAAAGCTGACTCAATAGTGGTTTTACCATTGGGGTTTTTCTACGAGCAGGGTTCACACCTATTCCATCTACGGATCCCCACCAAGGAACCCGGGCCTTTGAGAGCAATCTCGAGGCGTGACCTCAGACTTTTTGAGTCCCCTGTTCACAATAGGTTTGCTCCATTATCTGACCTAGAAGATTGTGATTGACCGTTATTAAGTAATCTGCCACGAAGGGACCCTACAGAGGCGTGTGGAAAAAGTCCTAACCATTTGCCTCTCCCCTTATTAGCTCCAACAATAGCTCAAGATCTTGATCCTAGCCCTTAAAATCTCGAGGGATGGTATGGCGGTGTTAACCTTAATTAACATTTACTCGCGAGGGCAAGTGGGGGGCAGACAGTCCCCTACTATCCAGCATCTGGATTCCCTTCTTGATGATTCAAACTGCCTTAAATCTTTGGTGAGAATGGCTGATTTTAACTGCACCTTTGAGCCCTTGGGCCACGAAGATGGTAGTTTGAGTGCAGAAGAGGATTCCATTAGGGGTGTTCCATCTTTGTCCCTAGCCCCCATTAAAAAGTGGACCGAGGCAGCCCTTCAACTTAAAGGATTTTCCCTGGGGCGAGGTCTGAGAGCTGTAAACGGGAGAACCCCATCAGATCATAATGGTAGCAACACCTTTTCAAATGGGAGGAGTGGCAGCAGGATAGATTATATCCTTGTTAGCCTGGACTTATGGTCTATTGTATTGGACATGACGGTAATTAATAGACCCGAAAGTGACCATGATCCCCTATCAATGAGGTTGGCTTTAAAGATACTAGCGAGTAATAATCCTCAGCGGGAAACGTTGATGGGAGATTTTGTAGTATCAAATGATTCTCGTCGCTTGAAGTGGGTTTTCATATCGGGAAACGATAGTATCCAAAGTCAACTTTGTAAACTTATCGAAGAAACATTGTCAACACTTTCAGCCTTCAACTTTTTAGATGAACCCCCTCTATGCTTAATGAGCGAACATGAGGCTCTTTTTGGCAAGGTGAAGTCCGTATTAACTGTTAAAAAAAAGGAAAGCAAACCTATTGTACGGAAGGCTGCCAAATGGTACGATGAAGAGTGCTCAGCAGCTTTTAAGCTGCTTTCTTTGGCAATAAAGTCTAAAGACATCCAGACAATGAAATCTGCAAGGGTCACGTATAAAAGGGTCCTTCAAAAGGCAAAAAAACGTTTTGACGAGGATAGAT
This sequence comes from Triturus cristatus, assembly GCF_964204655.1. NCBI lineage: Eukaryota > Metazoa > Chordata > Amphibia > Caudata > Salamandridae > Triturus > Triturus cristatus. The sequence continues at coordinate 988,279,894 of NC_140594.1, read as the reverse complement.
GGGAGGAGTTAACGAAAGCCTCCTATGAGAAGAACTGGACACAATTTTGGCACCTAATAAAATGGGGTAGTGGGGTGAATGTCCCCACCCCCCACAATAATGTTCCCCCTGATAAATGGGTTTCCCATTACCAAGCCCAGTTTCCAGTTTAGTTGCCCTCGAAGCTCCGCGCTTGGCCATAGTGATCTAGAGGCATATGTATCAAACGATTTTTTAATCGCAAACGCTGCGATTCGCAAAATAATAGCGTTTGCGATTAAAAAATCGGTAATCGGGATGTATGAGCCAAATCCCATCGCAAAATTAAGGAATTGCTAATTTAGCGATTTCTTAATTTTGCGTAAGCATTTAAGAAATCGCAAATCGCGATTTCTTAAATGATATGTAAAAAGCACCCAAGTTGTGCGAATTATCCGTAAGAAATCGCAAATTACCACCAACTTCCAGTTGGTGGTAATTTGCGATTTCCTTTCAAAATGCACTTATTTGAATTTTGCAAAGTGCCACGTGACGCTCATACATGCCCTTAGGGCATGTGTGTGCGCCATATGCACACACATGCTCATTTCAGGGGTGCATCAGGGTGTCATCATGACACCCTTGCACCTTTGAAATTATTCTCAAATAGCGATTAGCAAATTGTGAATCGCTATTTGAGAATTACTTCCCATTCATTCCTATGGGTCTCCTGGCCCATAGAAATGAATGGGCAGGTATTCCTTAATTGCGATTTCGCAATTTGCTAATCGCAATTAAGGAATTTTAAGAAATCGCAAAAAGTTTGCAATTTTTTAAATACATCCCGTTTTGCAATTCTCAAATAGCGATTCTTTAAAAATCGCTATTTGAGAATCGCAAATGGTGATGTTGATACATATGCCCCCTAGTAACTTCGATGGTCTTAACTTTTGGCCTGGCGGAAATTAAGGCTGCCATAGATTCGGCACCAGTATGTAGGGCACCTGGCCCGGATTGCAACCCTTTGGACCTTTTTAAATCTGACAGAAATAATTGGGCTAGGTACATTCTTATCTTGCTAAATGCTTTAGCTCGGGGTGCACCTTTGCCTGTCTCCTGGCTAGGTGCAGAAATTGTTCCGATTTTTAAAAAAGGAGATCGTTCTTGCCCTTGCAATTACAGACCCATTAGTCTAACTGATTCACTTCAAAAAATAGTGGCTAGGACTATATTAGCTAGGGTTCACGAATGGATAGATGAGTCTCGGGTGTTATCTGTCTATCAAGCTGGCTTTAGGTCACACGTAGGCACTATTGACCAGGTATTCAGATTTACAATGATTTATTGGCGTACGGTCATTTTATCGGGGGGGACTTTGTATGCAGCTTTTGTCGATTTAAAATCTGCTTTTGACTTAGTTCCCCGCAATAAATTGTGGGATTCCCTTAAGGAAGTCGGTATGCCGTTGCCTCTCTTACTTTTCATAGTCAAACTCCATACCTCGAACTTTGCACAAGTTCGATGGGGTCAACAGGGTGAGATAACTGATAAATTCCCTGTAAATAGGGGCGTTAGGCAGGGATGCGTTTTAGCTCCAACCTTGTTTTCCCTTTACATAAATAGGGTTATCTCCTATTATACAAACTATTCAACCAACACCCCTTCATTAGATGGCTCCAAGGTTCCCACTTCTCATGTTTGCAGACGACACGCTTATTTTATCAAAAACTCAATCTGGTCTGCAGCGGGCCCTGGATCGATTTATGGTGTTTTGTAATGACCACGACCTGGTAATCAATGTTGAAAAGACTAAGTACATGGTGATGCACAAACATAAAATAGTTAAGAGGAAAGTGTCATTGAATGGCATTCTTTTAGAACAGACTGACACATTTACATATTTGGGCATCACAATGAGTAGAAAGCTGTCCTGAAAGCCACAAATTGATTTATTTGCTCTTAAACATAACCAGCTAGCTGGAGCTATTTTGAAAGAATTTGGAGCTTCCTACACAAAATCAGTGGGACCTGCTATTGCCTTATACAAAGGGAAAGTCAGAGCATCAACCATATATGGGGCAGAGATCTGAGGTTTTGATAATCTATCGCCCCTAGTTAAAGCCCAAAATAAGTTCCTGCGTTCATTGACCTCCCTCCCACAGTCCACCCCTATCCAGCCCTTATTGTTAGATCTGGGGTGTAGGGCGTTTGACGCTGACGCTGGGTTCAGACCTCTCTCTTACTGGAGAAGACTGTGGACCACCCCTGAACTTCTATCTTATGCCAACGCAATTTGGTATATTAAGGATCTTGACACGCAAAGGAGAATAGCCTGGCTTCAACATATTAAAAAAGGCCTGACTGATATGGGGCTGGGCCATTTGTGGGTGGATCCTAGGGGCAATCAATTCCCCAGTAAGCTAGAGTATAAAACTCTATATTGGGAATCCAGGTCTCGGAAACTATGGTCTGAGACAAATAGTAGCTCACTAACTGGCCTCTTCTTGGACCATAAGTTCCTAAGTAGCTTTGAACCCTACTGGAATTTCATCTCTAGAGTAGGGGACCGTAAACTATATCATCAGTTTAGAGTGGGGTCTCTCCCGCTCAATTCCTTTAGCTACAAGTGGAAGGGTGGAGCCGATAGATACTGTCCCATCTGCAAAACACAGGAAGAGTCTACCGCCCACGTTTTGTTTGTGTGCCCAGCTTTTGCTCTCCCTAGGCAAATATGGCTAAAGCCGATTTGTTCCAACCTAGGCACTAGATCACACAAAATAGCTATGCGTCTTTTGAGACCCAACACCCGAGAGGACATAGTCGTTGCTCTGGCTAAATTCCTCAGTTGGTCCTGGGCTATACGTAGGGTCCAGGTGAATAGGAACAATCCTTCAGTTCCTTAAGCTTTAGAAATCTAAGTCTACCTATGCCCCGCTATTTTTAATCTTATTTTTTTTTACTTCTTATTAAAATTGAAAGATCACTATGTTTTGTCATATTGGTTTTAGCATGACCTCGAGGGCTGGTCCCGTTTTGAGGCTTTCTGTCTTTGTCTTATATATACCTTTTATTCCTCTTATTGTAGTGTATCTTTCATGATGTAACAATCGAATAAAGATTTGTTGAATGAATGAGTATCACACTTAGCTGACAGTCGGTGAGATTTGTTTATAGACTGGCAATTCTTTCTCTGCCTAATCCAGTGGGTTACATTGTTAATTAGAGTCTCACTATCCTCCTGTTGAAATGACACAATTTTTCGTACAGTATTAATATGCATTCTACACCCTTTTCCACCTGTTGTGGGCAAGTGACCATGATAATTCATTTCTGGCCTGGAACTTGTATATACACTATGGGCTAAATGATTTTCCTTGAAATCAGGTCTTGATCTACCATTTTGCACACAGCATGACTGGGGATGCTCTTTGTTTACAAAACCTGGTTCAGTGCAAGTGAGTAGGTATCTCATGCGGGGATCTAGAGGAACCCTCAGCTGCCTCCCTACTACCTTGCCATGAGAGTAATAAAGCCTAGGGTTAGGGGCAGTATAATCTTGACTTGGCCCAGCTCCCTTCGTCGTGGCCTCCCTAACCATAAGCTGCTGTTGCAGTGACTTTCCATAAGGTCTGGATGCTCTAGTATCCCCACCATGCTTCTGTGAGCCAGTGGCTTCTTTACGTTTTTGGAATAAGTGCATAATATACATTTTGTCAACTAACTTCTCTATTAATCGCATTCTAGATACCTCATATGCAAGTCTCTAAACCGAGTCTTTAAGGGGGCCGACCTAAGATAGGCAACCACATGCAACATCATTCTGTTTTGTTCCAGTCATTTTTCTGGTCCCTGTTGGATCTTCATTCTTCATTTCAGCCTCTTTGTTGATCTACTTGAGGGGGCTCACATACTAAAATGATTTGAACACACAATTTGATGAATCTGTGGAGCTCTGGATGGATTCCCTTGTGCCATATTCTCATTGGACAAGCTTTGTAACCTGACAGCAGAGAGACCTGTCTCCATACCATAACCAGCAATCTTTACATCACCCTTGTCAATACCATCCCAACAATTAGGTTGTTGGCTGGCGCTGATAGTTTTTTACCAGGCAGGAGCTTGTTTTAAAAAAAAAAATATCTGACACACGCCTGCTAGGTTTGGGGTATTTAGACGGGGATTCCCCACCAAGGAGAGATTCAACTTCCTCTATTAGGACGTCAATATCATCTACCACACAATTGTTTGCTCCATTGACACCCTCCAGTTTTTTTTGCCATTTTTGGTACCCCGTGGGGGCTATCTTTGCCTTCCTTGTACCCATTAGTAACAAAGCCTTACCTAACGCAGGTTATCAATCAATAAAAACAATCACAGATATGTAGAAATATCTGAATTTGAGACAAAAGGGTCCACAGGGCTGACGTTAAGGATCAAGCCCTGCCCTGCCTTTTCCTATCTCAATCATGGAAGTGTCCTCAGCATCAACATGAGGGCAGTCTCTCCATCACTTCTCCTCTATTGTGTCCCGCACTTGGAAGCTATGAACCCTCTACTGCTAGACATGGAAGGAGGCTCTGCCCCTTAAGGAGTTAGCATCTGCAGCTGCCCCTCCTGGTGCGTTGTGGTGTGGGGTATGGAGTCCCCAAGGGACCTCAGAATCCACAGAGGTCCGTCCCCCACCACTTCTCCTCTTTAACGCTCATTCAGCTGATTCTGCACTGATGTAGGGTTGGAAGCAGCCTGATGCCTCTGATGCAGCTCCGAAGTGGAAGAAGCAAGACACAGTCACCGTGTTGGGAGCTCTCCTCGGGCCTCTGCTGATGAGGGTGGGAGACTGAGTGCAACCCGCTACCATTGGCTTGAAAGGGGCAGCACGCAACCCTCTGCATTGGGGGCCTTGGTCCTCCGAGGAGAAGGAGTCCGAGGCTCGCAGCATTATGCTGCCTGTCAGTGTGGTGTGGCTGCGAGTGGCTGCCAAGTCTCATACTAAAATCTAGAAGACTCGTGGCCGAATCCCAGCATCAAGGCTCACCTGCTCAGGTTTGTTTTGGAATTAATAGACATAATCACCCTCAATGCTATTAAATTCCACATTAATCCTATATCCACTATACTACTGAGCTACCTATGATTGGTTACTCAGAGGCATACAAGGGTGTGTTTTGTAAGGAGTGAAATACTCATCTGAAGTTGTAATGAATCTCTCTAAGTTAGAGCAAATAAATGTTGAAAAAAGTCATAGAAAAGTGAATTTTGCTAGTGTCTGCTAGTATGAGCAGTGGAGGTTTAGATAAATGAGTCTAACATATCCCATAGTATCCTGTTCAGCTGAGAGGAAAAAGGCCCTGAATGCAATGTATGGAAGACTTTTGAGATATCCAGTAAGAGCTGCAATGATAGATAACACTCATCATATAATGCCACATCGTACAACACCCAGAGCCTCTTCCTTCCTTCCTCCGACAGCATGAGTATCAACGTTACTGTGGATCCAGAAGGTTCTGGAGGTGTTGCAATTGTGATACAAATACATTTATAAAGACTACAGACATTCTTACGAAAGAATGGAAATTCAGGAGTCTGTATATGTCTCATGATGTGTTTTTTTCTGTAAAACGTTTGGAAACAATCCTTTAAATGTTTTTGAGAGCTAAACCCTAGGCTATTTAGAAGGCTAACATCTAACAAGTCTCTCTGATGTAACTAGCACATTTGCACTCTTACCTAAAAAGACAAAAAAGAATCTCAATATAGCACAGTAAATTTCAATGAGTATATTTCTTAATTTTCTTTCACACAACCGCATCCTTGATGAACAATTACAGTCCCAAATAGCTTTATCAATGAGTTTGGATGCCAATCAATGAGGTTTTCTCAAGGACTGGAAGATGTCTTTCACTCTAACTCATACTCGAAGGTAGTACCGGGGAAACAATGATCTTATCCATTCATGCGAAAGACTTATTCGTTCACATTTTCGATTACAATAACTTCATGGACAGAGTGATATTCCATGGAAAAGGCCACAAAATCAAAAATCTTGCTGATGATTGTGAATGGTATTAATTCGGCTAGGTTCTTTATGTTGTATGATAAAGAATGCTCAGCTCTTCTTTACTAAAATATGTCAAATTAAACTTGATAGTATGTGGAAATGCAAAGTCTATAAATAGTGTGTTACTTCATTCAAATCAACATTACACACAAAAGAGATAACACATGTAGATGAAACAAAAGTCATCATATGTGGCTTATTTGCGCTAATCTGTGTACTGACCTCCTTTACAAACCACTGGCAGAATGCAGGAGAGACCCATTCTCGGGCGTGGATTCCGCAGTCCATAAAGATGGCTTTCTTCACAGAACTTTGTTTTCCAACCTTTTTGCCATGAAATATGATAACATAATTTAAGCCGAGCCCAGTAAACATTTGAATATGTTTGAGTTTGCTAAATTACTATACAATATTATCAGTTAAATGCACACGAGCAATCAAATAAATTTTCATTATTTTCTTTATATTGTCTAAAAATTGAGATTTGAGGTAAGTGGTATAGATAGGGATACAATGATTTTAAGTACAAGGAATTATATTTCCATCAATAATATTTTCAGTAATTTAGTTTGAATGTATCATAAAGTAGAAATCATGCTGTAGTCTCTCATCCCTCTTTCCAGATTTTGAAGCTTAATTTCCTACACACAACTCAGTAAGAAATTATCCCAAACACAGCATAAGCTCAATTTCAGTTTTTGGCATGAAATTCTTGTGGAGTTTGGAGCCACGGCCAGCAATATTACAAAATGGTGGGGCCCGATGCCCAAAACACTCACCAGATATGCTGGCCCCAGGGTCTGAATGTGGTCTCCATCCTGGCGTCCTGGCGCTCTCCTCCTTGGCACTGACTCGGGGGAATGGGAGTGACTTTTTTCCTTGTACAACCCAAAACCAACCAATCTTGAAACTGCTTTGGATGGAGCAGGCTCACCAAGTGCTCATTTTGAGGCTGTCATATTAGTCGCCTGTAAGCGGCCTGCCAATGTGACATGCGCACTGGCAGGGGGCTGCATTAATAGTGCAATTGCACTAATCAGCCCCGCCCCCTGCCCTCACGCAGTACCAGCGCGAGCCTGGGACACATTAATAAACTTTTATCTATTAACTTTTTATTAATGTTTGTGCCTGCTACTATTGCAGCAGGCAGGGCGATGCTCCTCTGCCATAATGGAGGAGCCACTACTTTATATACTGTAGTGGCAATGTTGTTACTGCAGACTATTACCTCATACGTTTGCATTTTGTGTAAACATTAAGGAGTTTGCAGTAACAGATATACCACAAGATTTACAGGCCTTTATGCAGGATTTATGGTGGTTGTACTAAAGCTTAAGATGCTCTGTGCTGTGATGCAGCTTTATCACATCACTGATGGAATATCACTGCATCACACATGCACCTTTACTGCACAAATGTGTGCAATCAGGATACACATGCAGTAAGTGGGTGACTGCACATTTTCTGATTGTGTTCTACAATAAATGCACTCAATAATCGGAAATGGATGTTGCTTTGTAATATGTCTCACAAGGTAAAACAACTTGTGGCTGTAAAAAAGGTGAAAGCAGTATAGATACCGAAGATTATATTTGTACTTTACCGACTGCTATGTGGTACTGCCTATTATAAAATGACTACTGCTCAATGGTGACAAGCAGTTTGATTAAATTAATGCCAGTGTTAACATTAATAGCAGGAGTTACTTCAACATTAGCAGTAAAAGTAATGATAACTGTACTTATTAAATCACCATTTGTAATCCTCAATAGAGAAGACATGGTTGCTGGGTTAAAGGGCCTCTTGTTGGGTATTTGATTGGTGCATCATGCACCTTTTAAACTTTTAGGAGGCTATGGATATTGCTGTTAAGTTGCTATTGTTGTAAATACAATGTATTTATTTTATGGTTTTTCTGAGAACCGAATAAAGATGCATTGATTTGAATTAAATTGAGAATACATGCCACTGAAAACTGATGGTGATTGCCACCTCAAACAAGTTTAACTCTTGGTGGGCTCAAAAAGAGGCCACCCTTTTAACCAGCTGCCCTTGCCTAAAGTTTAGTATTACATTGATCTCACATGCTCATAAAGTGGGCGATTACAGTGCGTGCAAGACTATTACACAGCTGAAAAGTACTCTTGGTGGGCCAAAGGTTCACTGTCTGCGGTGCTGCTCTACAAGAGGCCCTGTCATCATTGTCAAACATTAAGACAGCATTTGTAATTTGTGTTTACTGAGGTGAGATGACGGGGGAGTGGTATGGCCCTGTTTAGAAACACATCTGTATTGAAACTATAAAACTCAGTGCACACACATTGTGTAACACTACATAAGAAACTAAAGGTACAGCAGAAATAAGTGTTTATCTCCAGAGCTAGATATCCCATAGTTTTGTATAACAGGCCCCCTTGACAATGTTGTGGTTGAAGAGATGCATATCCATTCTCATATCTGGTTTTCTTTCTTCGGGGTAGAATTTTAGTTTTACAGGATTCTCAGAGAATTTCAGGCAGATTCTCTGGATTAATATCCTTCAACTTCATCAAATGTACTCATGTGACTTTTTTACCGGATGGAAATTCTGTACGAATACATTAAAGGTAAATAAGAATCTACATATGACCCCTTGCAAGATGAGGGCTTTCCCTTCTCTTTACTCCTCAAATCAAGATCTTGTCTTCATTCACACAGTACCTGAGTTCTCATATGCAGAATTTCTCTTAACCAAAAAGTATAGGAATATCTGATTTTGTTTACTTTCTTTCTTAATATCTATTAGACCCCTTTTAAGAAATATGATGGTAATCGTGCAGAAAGGAAACGTTTTCAGGAATGACATGTTTTCCTTTCTGTACTATGACCACCAAGTATCATAACGAACAAGCCTGGGAATAAACAGATGATGGTCCGGTAATACTGCACACCCCTATTAAATTCCCACAGAACTTGGGTGTCTCAGGCAGTCTCCTGCTGTAGGGCAGGTGTGTAAGGGAGATTTTATGGAAATACTAGCAGAAACAATCTCTATGACAGTTACACTCCAAAACTCCCTAAAAGTACAAAATATGACTGAAAGAGGATGTCGGTGAAGGTGAAACCTTTCTCTCCCACTTCACAGTTTTTTTCAGAGAAATTGGCATACTACAAGTGTCCTACATCTTACAGCACTCGTAATAAGATGGATGGCATGAGTACCACATTTATGATGGGGTAACCAGTCTTTCAAACTCTAAATCAGGCTCTAAGTCCTTATCACAAAATAAATGAATTGCAACAAATGACCCCATTGCAAACCATTGATCTTTTGAACAACATAAGATACAAAATGTGTTACAAGTAAAACTCTTATGTAGGGCTAGCTGAACAGGAAATTATGTAAACTGAGAGATGCCATAGTTTAATAAAGGTTCTACCCAAAAGTGAATTATATTGTGAAGTTTCTACCTTGAGGAGATACATGGGGCGCCCTTCAGCAGTGTCTCCGATTTTGATGCGGGACACCAGTTTTGAATTCTTTTCTGCAATTCGTTTAGTCCATGTGGCAATCTTTAAAAAACACAAACTATTGTTAAACAGCACATTAAAATTAGAATATAATTTAGTATGATAAAAGAGGATACAATATGACATTAGAAGTTCTTATTAAGCTGTTTGCTGTTGCCAGGCTTACTTACCGTTTTCCAAGTATTATATCTGGTGTAGCTGTGGACTTCACGTGTAAAACTGCTTTTGGTGAGACGCTGTTTTTCAATTCCGTCTTGCACGTTGTGAAACAAAATTCTGTTAACAAAGCATGGGCACATCTTAACAAGGCACTGCTACGTGATGCATTCAATATCACAATTTCTGCACGCACTACTTTGAAATGTTTGTCACAGCTGTGGTTTTCAATAAAAACAATGAATGGCATTTTTATGTTGTAACTTTTAAGAGTTTGTTGATTCTTCTGCTTAAAATACCGTGGGTCTCATCATGTACAGCTCGCCCTGCCCTGGTCTGCGCCTGGGGCACCTTTAAGTGGATGCACAAAATAGACCTTGCCAGCATGCTAAGTTACAGTGAATGCTCTGCCCCAAGGGCAACTGGCCTATGGGCTGCGCACTAGTGAGAGGTGAAGAAGCTGTGGAGCTGCAGGTGGTCCATCTTTCACTTTACAAGTGGCACTGTAGCCTGCATTTCAAAGGGGGCACAGAGAGTGACTACCCACCTGCCAGCAAATGTCTAGGGTTTCCTTCTTTCACGCTTTCCACTCTTTCAAGGGTGGTACACAGTAGACACACTATCTGTGCACCATTGCTTTGTGACACACAGTCAGTGCACTCCTCTGACAGCAACTTTGCATAGGCATTCATGTTTATAATATGGCGTGGATGCCGAGGCAAAATGTTCCCTCATTTGTGTGGGGCCAAACCCCATCAAATGAAGGAATTCCTGTTTGAGATTGCCCAAGCAAAATTCATGCAGCGTCAGTGCGATCTGCTTTACAGAAAAGGCTGAGTATACGTCTGCAACTACTTCTGTGGTACCAAAGTGATTAGGGGCTCACATGCCCGTTGCGCCCTCAGGGCATTCAATGTAATACAGTCCCATGTGTTGAATTAGATAGACTGCAAACATTTCAGACGTTTTCACCTGAGTTAGTACAATTTTTCACCAGCATTTGTATCAATCAGCCTGTGCAATATTAGCATTTGATCATGATGGTTCAAATGTCTTTCTAACACCAATCAAGCTTTTCAAATGATTCTGCAAACTTGCCTGGTTCAATCAATCCACTTAATTTACCCCATTGGCAGGGTCACAAAACATTTTTGACTGGCGCTTTTTCACAGCCTTGGTTGTAAGTTAAAACAGTGGCTGCTCCAAACACTTTTTACCACTGTTTTATGACAACATGATTTAGGAAGGGGTACCAGCCATGGCCCGTATAGGGCGTGCTACCGGGGCGGTGACGTGGGGCGGGGTAGGGGCTGGGTCGGGGGTTGCAAAACGCAGCATACGGCCGAAAAAAAGTTATGGACAAAAAAAAAATAATAATTTCGTCGCGCACGCTACATCGCTAATGCGATGCAGCGCGCGCAACAAAATTTGTTTTTTTAAATTTTTTCGTAACTTACCTGAAATCGGCCGTATGCCGCATTTTGCAACCCCCCACCCTGCCCCTCCCCCACCCCACGTCACCGCCCCGGTAGCACGCCCTATATGGGCAATTGCTGAGTGGTAATGTGTAACAAGAACGTGTGTGCATATTTTTTGTGTGGCATTTTGTTACGGCGATGATGTGTTCTGTGTTTTTTTGTGATGGTGTGTATTTGTGCTGCAGTATTGCATTGTGGTTTTGTTTAACTGCAGTTGTAGCATTGCCTTGCGTTTGGGCTGTTTTGTTGTGATGTGCCAATATGTTTTAATTGTGTTATTAAGTTACTTTGTGTATGCAACTGTGCTATATTCTGCTGTTTACTTTAGGCATGACAAAAATGTTGCTACATTTCCACCAAAAGAAGCACATGCCTTGTCAGTTCCTGTGACAAGCAACCATTTACTACTGTCTGAGGTGGTAATGTAGCACTGCCACCCCTCTTCAACTACTAACGCCACTAGGCAACCCTAAACTGTGGCAATCATTGTAATGTTATATCTGTGAGGTAATAAAGCTTTCTTAATGGTGAGTTCACACTACTTCGGTAATAAACTGCAATTTGACCTATGCACTGCAGAAAGAAATGTGTGAATTTGACTACATTAGCACAGTATAGCAATGTTTACCTCCTCTCAGATTGCATGCAACAATTACTTTACAAAGGGTAACAACACTCCTTATTGTCAGGAAATCTCTTCAATTTGGTTATACCTTACTGCACAAATGTATCCCTTTGTATCATGGTTTTGTTTAAATAGTTTTTGGTAAAACAAATATATTTAAAAACACATCAGCAACTCCTGTCTGCTGGCAATACATAAAAAGAAGCACACATATAGCATTTTCCCTTATTGATGCAGCTTACTACTATCTGGATCTAACATTCATTTTAAAATGTGTCTAAACACCTTGGCCTCAATTACGGGTCTGTCTGACGACGGACTGCCAGACTCGCGAAGGGGCGCGGTGGTGGCGGTCTCTTGACCACGATATTATGAGTCGGGAGGTGGGACCGCCACAGCCCTGCTGCAGCCGCCAGGGAACCACCATTCCCTGGCGGTGGTGCGGTGGTCAGGAGGCTGGAATATGTTTGGCGGGACTGCCGCGGTCCTTCCAATCAAATTACGAGTTTCATCTCTGCCGGTGGTGTCATGGAGGTTCCTCCTCCATGAAGGTATTCAGACAGAATATCGAAAAGAAAACATAACCCCATATTAAATTATTGACTCTAAAATATTGTGATATGGAAATATCCTCACACAGTATAGGAGCAGTGGTTCTGCCACATAAAAAAAACTTTTTTGTTTATGTCTCCTATCCTGATGGGAATTCACAACATATGTATAAGAAGCACACAACAGATACAACAACAATTTTGATTAATCAAATCTTTCAGCATTTGGAAAATTTAAAGCGTAAAAAAAAATATTGACAAACAATATTTAACATACACAACAAAACACACAAAAATATATTCACATTAGTGATGAAATGGTGACAGATTGTGACAATACACATCAATAACTCCACAAATATCAACAAAAAGACAAAAACATCAAAATTGAAATCATATTAATTCTGCTATTACAAGCAACCAGAGAGACCCTAGTTGTTGAGTTTCGACCTTTAGACCCCTCTTATCATGTGTGTTTCATAAACATCACAATGGGGTCTTCTCCAGGACAATAAACTGCTCTGTATGCCCTTGTGAATTGTATCTAAAGATTACAATTTCCGTCTGATAAAAATTATTTATAAAAAGTCCTAAAGTACTCTGGTGTCTTGTTCCTGATAATGAAGACGTTTCAGGAATGATCATTCGATTATCCAGGACAAATTCAAGTAGAGGAAAGCTCAAACGCTCATCCTCCGGTTCACAGGCTCGGAGCACCCAGCAAATCATCAGCAAATATTTATTGGGTTTTAAACAACAAACACTGCGTCTCAAGTTAGACCTGGACCAGCCTAGGTTCTTTCATACCCACACACATCAGGTATTAGACCTCCATATCTACGGCAAGGCTGCTCGGAGTCTGCAGAGGAAATATCCTCAGCTAGAATTTCGATGTCAAGAATGTTGATGTTGAGGTAAGTAATATCGATTTTAAAAATGTAGAAATCCTTAATATTGTTTGCAAAAATATAGTTATTTAAAATATCGTTTTAAAATTATTGTTATGTATTTTAGTATATATTTGAAATGTATATTATGTAATTTTTGTATAATTAATGTTTCTGTTGACTCGAAGATTCCTCGGGAGCGGAACGATGCAAAAAGGGGTCCACCTCTCGACAGCCCCAACCCTGACTGCTATTAAAGCACAGGAGAGTGGGATGGTCAAGCGGGGGAAGGAAAGGATGGGAACAGCTGGGGGGGAGATCTGAAAGTAAAAGACACTAAACACATTAGCCTGTTCTTTACTATGCTTGTTCAACTCACTCTAGAGGAAGAAAGCGTACCTGCAAACAAACTTAAACAACGTTTTCTCCAGGTGTACTCATCCTGGATCCCACTCAAGCAATACCCTGTTCTGAATGATCTAGAGAGTTCTAGAAACAAAAGAAAGGCAACATGAAAACACTTCCTCACACTCTGTGGCCCAGCAACCCGCAACACTCTATTTGTGCTTCTTATCATACACACCACAAGGGTTGACTTGCTTCACTTCACAGGGGATGAGCAGACTGCCGCCTCATGGCCCCCTGTTAATAAACAAGGGTCCGGAGTTAAAATGCTTCTTTCAACTCCGTGGCATTTATTTCACTGTCAACCGTTGGTTAATGTTTTCAGGGTGAATATATACAAGTTCCACTAAACACCTAAATCACCCAGGAACGTGTGCACAGGGAATGCGAAATAATAACACACATGAACATAGAGTAGTCAGGAGACTAAGGTAATCACTCAGCAAGGAATAGCAAGATATGGTCTCTCTCGCCTCACAAGAAAAGTCTAGGCAGGAGTACGAAGTCTTTGTAAGAACTATATCGAGAGCAGCGGCTCTCAATGATCCAGGTGGTGCATGTGCACCCTTACCCTACACGGGCGAACTGCAGACGTCGGGGATCTCGGCTGCAACGGAAGAATAATCAGCAACGAGTGAAACGCCGAACGGCGTTTTCAAGGTTTACCTCTTCCGGTTTCTTCCCATGTGATCGGACTTGGTGGCGGAAGTGCAGGGATCATGTGATCGGACTGGGTGGCGGAAGTGCAGGGATCATGGGAATTGTAGTCCTAACTCCCGTTTGGCTCTCGTTCCGTCTCCACCATCTGGCTAACCACCCCATCAGCGCTCTCGTCTTAGCGTCTGGTGAGCTATTCAGGGCATGACGTGAGTCAGGCGAGGCACGGAGAGGAAGGAGTGTGACAGCACATCCTTTCTTCGGGGCCCCTCTTTGAGGGCCAGGTTTACTAGGGTTCTTTTTATGAAATAGATGTATCAATCGAGGGGCATGCACGTTCGTTGCTGGCTCCCAGGAGTTTTCTTCAGGTCCATAATTCTTCCAAGCCAAAAGGTACCACAGGGATTTGCGTCTCCACTTGGAGTCGAGTATTCTCTTTACCTCGTACTCAGGTTGTCCATCTATTATCGCCGGAGACGTGGGTTGTCGAGGTGGTTTGGCAGATGGTTTCAGAAGGGAAACGTGAAAAACCGGATGGATCCTCATGTGTGTGGGTAAGGCGAGTTTGAACGCCACTGGATTAATCTTTTTCACTATGCGATACGGGCCCACGTATCGTGGATTGAATACACTGTATTTGCGAAACCTGAAATTCCTTGTGGACAACCATACATAGTCACCCTTCATATAGGTGGGACCTGGTCTACGATGCTTGTCGGCCTGTTTTTTGTATTGTTCCTTGGTTTTTTGTAGATTACTTCTGGCGGTTTTCAGAGTTTCTTGAATGACTGTTACTCTTTCTTGTACACTCGGTATTTTCTCATTATACTGAGGTTTCCCTATGGGAAGAAAGCGTGGATGAAAGCCATAGGTACAGAAAAAGGGTGTCATTTTGTTGGAACTATGCTGAGCATCGTTGTAGGCCACTTCTGCTAACCACAGAAGGTCCACCCATTCGTCCGTTGTTTGATCCACGTAGCAACGTAAGTACTTCTTTAAGGATTGGTTCAGACGTTCTGTTTGACCGTCTGTCTGGGGGTGGAAGGCCGTGGAGGTGTTGTTTGCTATGTGAAGTGTTGAGCACCAGGTTTTCCAAAATTTGCTGGTAAATTGAGGACCCCTATCCGTAATGATGACTTTGGGTATCCCATGAAGACGCACGACATTAGTGAGCAGCAAGGTTGCCAATTGGGATGAGGAGGGCAAATCAGCGCACGCTATGAAGTGACCCAACTTAGTTAGGTTATCCACGACCACTAAAATGGTTGTACAGCCTTTATCCTTTGGTAAACTGACTATAAAGTCCATTGATATGTATTCCCAAGGTTCTTCTGGAGAGGGTAATGGTTGTAGCAGTCCTTGAGGTTTTCTATGGTCTGCCTTGGCCTGACAGCACACAACGCATTCTTGGATTCTTTTTGTGATGTCTTGTTTAATCTTGGGCCACCAAAAGTGGCGCTGAATTTTTTCCATCGTTTTCTCCAAGTCTGTATGTCCAGCGCATGGGTCTTCATGGCACCAAGCGAAGACAGTTTTTCTTAGTGCAGAGACAGGTATTAACAGTTGATGCTGGCGCATGGGAAGACCGTCTTTTAAGTGCCAGTCTGTATTGTCCTTCATCCAGGTTTTCCACGAGGGCTTTTTAATGGCCTGTTTTACTTGGTCTAGGAAGTTCTCTGTTTGTATTACACCCACAATTTTTGTGGAGGGAATGATGGCCTGCGGCTCCTGTTTGTTCTCAGCAAGGGAATTGTCACGACGAGATAAGGCGTCTGCCTTCCTATTCTCCACCCCGGGTCTATAGGTAACCACAAAGTCGAACTCCGCAAAGAACAACATCCATCGTAGTTGACGCGGAGTGAGTAACCGAGCCGACTTCATAAATTGCAGGTTACGATGGTCTGTATAGACCGTTACGGTATGTCTTGCCCCCATTAGATGATGCCTCCATTCTGTAAAGGCGTCTTTAATAGCAAGGAGTTCTTTTTCTGCTATGGTGTAGTGGGTTTCCGCCGTGTTTAATTTTCGGGACATATAGGCCACCGGATGTAATTGCCCGTTCATTTTGTTTCTTTGTGATAAAATGGCTCCAATGGCCACATCCGAAGCATCTGCCTCCACTACGTAGGGTATGTCACTGTCAGGGTGGGCAAGAATAGGTGCAGTGGTGAAGGCGGTTTTTAACACCGTGAATGCCTTCTGGGCTCCTTCAGTCCACACATAAGGAACGTTCTTCTTCAGTAGTCTGGTCAGAGGAGCCGCCACTTGCGAGAATTGCTGAATAAAACGTCTGTAAAAATTGGCAAACCCCAGAAAACACTGCAGTTCTTTTACGCTTTTGGGGGGTAGCCAATCTAACACAGCTTGTATTTTCCGTGCTGCCATCTCTTGTCCTTCAGCCGATAGAATGATTCCTAGGAATTCCACCTTCCTCACGTGGAATTCACATTTGCTTATTTTACAAAATAAGCGATGTTTTCGTAGCGTGAGCAGAACCGCTCGAACGTCTTCTACGTGGTTTTCTTCTTTCTCAGAGTATATTAAGATGTCGTCAATATAAATGATAACCGTAACATCAAGGAACTCACGCAAGACGTCGGTCAAGAAGAACTGAAAAGCGGCTGGGGCGTTGCATAGGCCGTATGGCATCACACAGTACTCAAATAAGCCATATCTTGTACGGAAGGCCGTCTTCCACTCGTCCCCAGCACGCATTCTTACCAAATGGTAAGCGCCTTTCAAATCCAAGCGGGTATATATTACCGCTCGGCGTACTTGGTCTAACAACACCGGAATGAGGGGCAGAGGGTAGCGATTCTTAATGGTGATGTTATTCAACGCCCTAAAATCCACACAGGCCCTGAGTTCTCGATTGGCCTTAGGGATAAAAAAGAGGGGAGATGCAGCGGGTGATTTGGATGGTCTTATAAACCCGTTGTCTAAGTATGTGTCTAGATATTGGCGTAAATGCTCATTTTCTGGTTCGGTGAGCGCATAGATTCTTCCACATGGCACCACAGCCCCGGGAACCAGATCAATTTGGCAGTCGTAGCTACGATGCGGTGGTAAGATATTGGCTTGGTCTTCGTCAAACACGTCCCGGAGGTCGTGGTATGGTGAAGGTAAACGAACGTTTTTCTCCTCAGCAGTGGCTATCATATGCGTTCGAGAGGACCCTTTCATTGTGCTTTGTCGATTAGAACTACAGTGTTCTATGCAATAGGGTGAATTAAATTCAATTGTCTCTTTCTCCCAATCAATTATCGGATTGTGTTTCCGGAGCCAGGGAAGACCCAATATGATTCCGTACTGGGGTGCCTTTATCACATTGAAACAAAGCGTTTCCCAATGTTGTTCTTCCCAAGATATCTCTAGGTTTTCCGTACAATATCGAATGGGACCAGAAACCAATTGTCGCCCATCTACCGTCATCACTATTTCGGGTTCTGCCTTAGGTATTAGTTTTAATTTCAAAGCGTGAGCTAAGTCCTTGTCTATAAAAAGACCAGTTGCCCCCGAATCTACCATGGCCTTGAGGGGGCGTTTCTGTTCTCCCAGATGGAGGTGTAACGACACATGTAAATGGGACGTCGAACTGTCATCAATGTTTTGTACGGAAGGGATCGCCATTATGCCCAAGAACCTCCCTTCTTGTCTTCTTGAGCCTTGAAGTTTTCCGTCTTCAGATTGTCTCCACTCCTACGGGACAAGACCTCCCTATCCCTTCCTGGAGGTTTAGCCAAACACTCCCTCACATAATGCCCTTTCTTTCCGCAATATAAGCACAGCCCATTCTTGCGTCTCTGCTCCTTCTCTTCTGTGGTAAGAGAGGCTCGAACTGAACCTATTTCCATGGGTTCCGAAGTAGAGTTATATCCTCCAGGAGCTGGTCTAGCTCGGTCAAACCGAAATGAGGTTTTCTCTCCTCTCCTTTTATCCACCCTACGATCCGCTAATCTGTGGTCTAACCTCTGGGTTAGTTCAATAAGAGCCTTGCAAGAGGTGGGTTGTGGATCTATCGTAGCCAATGCGTCCTTCAATTCGTCATTAAGACCCTGATAAAACAACGCGCGTTGATTATTCTCGGGCCACTCTGTCTCTGCAACTTATCGTTGGAAGGCGTTGACATACACAACTAATTCTTTATTCCCCTGTCTTAATTCTAGCAGTTCACGTTCAGCTGTAAAGGTGGCGGCCCTGCGATCAAACACTCGTTCAAATTTGTCTCGGAATGCATCCCAGTCATACAAAAGTGGATCATCGCGCCGCACCAAGGGAACAGCCCACTGTGCGGCATCACCGTTCAAATAGGAAATGGTGAAGGCTACTCTAGATTGATTGGAAGGAAAGGCCTTGGGTTTACACGAAAAGTGTAGCAGGATTTGTGTAATAAATACCTGCACCTTATGGGCATCTCCTGAAAACCTTTCGGGAGGTGCAAGGGGAATAGGTGTAGGTAGTTCTACGCTAAATGGTGTGGCTGAGGCTGAAAAGCCACCTAAAGGAACCCGCCCCATACCTGCATCAAAGGGGTTGCGTTGCATTCCTTCAACCCTCTGTTTTAAGGCTGCTGTTTCGGCTCGAGAAGTGGCTAGTTCTTGCTGTACCAAGGCTAAGGCCCCTACAACTTCCTCTAATGTGGCCATGTTTTGCATCGACCCGCCCAGGAGGAAGTCAATTCGTGGGCTGATTATTCTGTTGACTCGAAGATTCCTCGGGAGCGGAACGATGCAAAAAGGGGTCCACCTCTCGACAGCCCCAACCCTGACTGCTATTAAAGCACAGGAGAGTGGGATGGTCAAGCGGGGGAAGGAAAGGATGGGAACAGCTGGGAGGGAGATCTGAAAGTAAAAGACACTAAACACATTAGCCTGTTCTTTACTATGCTTGTTCAACTCACTCTAGAGGAAGAAAGCGTACCTGCAAACAAACTTAAACAACGTTTTCTCCAGGTGTACTCATCCTGGATCCCACTCAAGCAATACCCTGTTCTGAATGATCTAGAGAGTTCTAGAAACAAAAGGAAGGCAACATGAAAACACTTCCTCACACTCTGTGGCCCAGCAACCCGCAACACTCTATTTGTGCTTCTTATCATACACACCACAAGGGTTGACTTGCTTCACTTCACAGGGGATGAGCAGACTGCCGCCTCATGGCCCCCTGTTAATAAACAAGGGTCCGGAGTTAAAATGCTTCTTTCAACTCCGTGGCATTTATTTCACTGTCAACCGTTGGTTAATGTTTTCAGGGTGAATATATACAAGTTCCACTAAACACCTAAATCACCCAGGAACGTGTGCACAGGGAATGCGAAATAATAACACACATGAACATAGAGTAGTCAGGAGACTAAGGTAATCACTCAGCAAGGAATAGCAAGATATGGTCTCTCTCGCCTCACAAGAAAAGTCTAGGCAGGAGTACGAAGTCTTTGTAAGAACTATATCGAGAGCAGCGGCTCTCAATGATCCAGGTGGTGCATGTGCACCCTTACCCTACACGGGCGAACTGCAGACGTCGGGGATCTCGGCTGCAACGGAAGAATAATCAGCAACGAGTGAAACGCCGAACGGCGTTTTCAAGGTTTACCTCTTCCGGTTTCTTCCCATGTGATCGGACTTGGTGGCGGAAGTGCAGGGATCATGTGATCGGACTGGGTGGCGGAAGTGCAGGGATCATGGGAATTGTAGTCCTAACTCCCGTTTGGCTCTCGTTCCGTCTCCACCATCCGGCTAACCACCCCATCAGCGCTCTCGTCTTAGCGTCTGGTGAGCTATTCAGGGCATGACGTGAGTCAGGCGAGGCACGGAGAGGAAGGAGTGTGACAGTTTATGCTTTTTAATCTATATATGTGTTACATTTTTAGTAGTTATTAAATTAAATGTAATTACATTTTGTATTTTTTAGTTCCTTAGCCGGTTGTGGGTTTAAAGGGATAGTAATTCAATTATAATAAATGTATGATTATTTTTTATTTAATATTATTTATTTAATTGTGTTGATTGTGCTTTTAATATTTCTTTGGTAAATTTTATGTGCGGGTTGTAGGGTTTATGGGGTAAATGGTGGGAATAATTTATTCTTAATTAATTAATAATTAGTTGTTAATTAATATTAATTAATTGATAATTAATTATGTTAGTTGTGTAATTTTTGTTTTAGTTGTGGGTTGTGGGGTTATAGGGATAAAGGGTGGAAAGCAATTATTTTTAATTAATTAATAATAAGTTGTCAATTAATATCACTTAATTCATTGATAATTAATTTTGATTTTTTTTAGGTGTGGGTTGTCGGGTTTAAAGGGGTAAAGGGTGGGAAGTATTTATTTTTCATTAATTAATAATTGGTTGGTTATTAACAATAATTAATTAATTGATAAAATAATTATGTTACTTGTTTAATTGAAAAAAATTGTATGTGCAGGTTGTGCGGTTTATAGGGGTAAAGGGTGGGGAGTAAATTAATTTTAATTAATTTATAATCAGTTGCTAAATACTATTAGTTATTTAATTGAAAATGTATTTTAATTGTACCAGTTGTGGATTTATAGGGGTAAAGGTTGGGAAGTTAATTAATTTTAATATATTAATATTTAGTTTTTGATTTATAATATTTGTTTAATATTTGTTTAATTGATAATAATGATGTTAATTGTGCAATTATTTCTTTATTTTAGATGTGGGTTTTGTAGGGTGTGGGGTGGGGAGTGAATTAATTTTAAGCAATTCATATTTTTTTGTAATTATTCATAATTATTCATATAATAACTAATTATGTTAATTGACAAAATAATGAGTAATACATTTCAAGTGGGCGTTGTGTGTTTTGTGGGGGTATTTTTTGGGAAGGACATTCATTATTATTAATCATTAAATGATATTTAATTAATGGTAATTAGTTTGTTGAGACATATTTATATTAAAATAATATTTTTTTTACAAGCTGAGTTTTAGGTGCAGGTTGTGAGTTTTGTGGTGTTGTGGGGTGAGAAATATCTAAATAAAATGTATGTAATAAATAATGTTTATTTTAATAAATAATTAAAAAAATCTTTAATTGTATGTAAATTATTTTTGTATTTTATTCATAATAATATTTGTAGGCATTTGTGTAGGCATTTGTGATACATAATTGACATTTTAGGTGCCGATTCCGATCCGGTAAAAAAAATTTCCGTACGACTCGTATCCGTATATTTATACGTATGATTCGTACAAGTCCCGTCCCACCGGCGAAGTACGATTCGTACGTGAAAAATACATACGAATTGCTTCGGGAAAAGGTCTACGAGACGTACCCGGACAGTTTTACGTACAAATCGTAAATCTAAAGTCCGAGCGCACAAGTACGATCCGTACCGCCCTTCCGAATACACAAGCGTATGTACAACGTCCCGTACGGAGCAAACTTTGTACCACTCGTATCCCGGGTAAACTTGTGCCCGGGATACGAGTCGTACAGCCCCCCCCTCCCCCTGCGTATGTCCGCACGTCCCCCCGTATGTCAGCACCGTACCACCCATGTCTGCACCGTATCCCAGCCCCGTACTTGTACGCACTGTACCCCAGCACCGTACCCCAGCCCCGTACTTGGACGCACCGTACCCCAGCACCGTGCCCCAGCCTGTAATTGGACGCACTGTACCCCAGCACCATACCCCAGACCCGTACTTGGACGCACCGTACCCCAGCACCGTACCCCAGCCCCGTACTTGGATGCACCGTACCCCAGCACCGTACCCCAGCCCCGTACTTGGACGCACTATACCCCAGCCCCGTACTTGTACGCACCGTACCCCAGCACCATATCCCAGCCCCGTACTTCTACGCACCGTACCCCAGCACCATACTTGGATGCACCGTACCCCAGAACCGTACCCCAGCTCCATACTTGGACACACCGAACCCCAGAACCATCCCCCAGCATCGCGTATGTACGGACCTTACAACAACATTGCGTATGCGAGCACGGTACAACAACATCGCGTATGGATGCACCTTACATGCGCGAAAACGACTCGTACTGAACAGGACACTGTAAAACAGCACAAGGAGGGTCAATTCGACTCGCACAACACCACAAAACACGTCTACACTAGAAAAAACATCAAAATGACTGACCTGGCACATACTAACAGGTAAACAGAGGCTCAAACTCACAACCACCTCTTATAACACACCCACCAAAATTTCAAACTCAGGCACACCCACAAATGGATCAATAAAAAGGGCCCACACACACAAACCATGAGCCTTTGCAACAGACTCACAGCAGCTACAGAGCACACCCCAACAACTGCACCCATACACCTTAACATATACACCTTCACACACACACTCCTATACACATACCCCTTCTTCACATTCTCACACACACCTTCACATTCACACCCACAACCATCCACACCCTCACCCCACACCATGCCCACAGACAAGAATCCAAAGTTCACAAGGGAGGAGCTGGACATCCTTGTCAACGAAGTCATCAGAGTCGAGCCACAGCTCTTTGGAACATTGGTCAGATAGACCAGCATAGCCGAAAAATCACGCCTGTGGCAGAGGATCGTCGATAGGGTTACTGCTGTTACGCCCATCAGAAGGACCAGGAATGAATGCCAAGCCAGGTGGTATGATCTGCGGAGGGCAGTCAAGCGGAAAATGAACGAGGACTACGCCCAGACCAACATCACTGGAGGTGGGCTGCCCCGCAGACCGGTACATTACCATCCCTGGGAGGAGAAGGTGATGGCCCTGCTTCCACCTGTTGGAGTACATGGAGTCGAAGGAGTTGCAGAGCCTGGTGAGTACACAAACATCTTACATAACATGGGGGTAATGGCATCCACACCCCAACTACACCAAATGCACACAACTACCCCCAAGCCCTCACCGGACACAACCACACTCAAAAACAACGCTCATGCCACTAACATGTGTATGCCCCATCCACAAAGCAAGGCCATGCCATGTCCCAGGCTACACGAAGCACAAACCCAAGACTGGATGTCCGGGATGCTCGGACAATGGGGCTCACAAAACACATTGTTCAACTCAGAATCAGACACCATTGCCCTCAGCCCATATGGCCCAGGTACATACCCATGCACCATGCTCAATGCACAGGGACTGGCAAAGTACTGACAAGGTAGCTGACACTTGGCCCTGCTGTAGGCAGCACAAGGCCCTCCTGTGACCACTGTAAACTCAAACACCAACACCACAAGCTCAGATATCTAGGACAGGAACTCACACTCACTGTCATGACAGCATGCACCATGAGGGGACAGATACATCACCTGGGAGACCCACTGCCAAATCACACTACACCCACCAGCAGGCCCTGTCACACACACCCCTTACACAAGCACACACCCCCGGGGCAGGCAATGGATTTACCCACTCTCACGATGGACATGTGACACAACAAGATCAATCCATAGCCAAAGAAGCATCCAAGCCAAAAATCTACATGTCAAACACTTAGGAGAACATATCAATCTGTCCGCCGCAACATACCCATCCACAAGTGAACATTGAGGGGAATGCTAGGCACATACAACTACCTGGAGGAACTGTGCCAACTTGAATATGTATGAAACATGGATTTCGCATGAAACAGCATTAACATTGTCTCTCTCTCACACACAGGGCAACGTCATGGATAAACTCTAATTTGGAGCCAGACGCGGTTGGGGGGAAATACACTTCATAGAACGAGAGACGAGGTGCTCAAATTTGGAGCACAGCTGAAATGTGAAAGCGTTTCAACCAGAAAAAATTCATCAACCACCCCCGCCCTCGTCGTTTGTTTGTATGACCTGGAAATATCGTCATACTAGACACTTTGCATATTAAACCGTATTCAGCCGTGAACAAGTCGCATGTAAAAAACTACTAAAGGCGACGAAACACGTGTTGGCTTGGGAACCATTTTGAAGACTGTGAAATACATTCTGAGAAAAGAATATTAAACCGAAGAAACTCAAAAGAAAGAGACGAAGATCTACTTGTGTTATTTGTTTATGTATATTCTAACTGTTTTGACCTTGATTTTACGTGTGCTTGGGTACCCTTATCTTGATTCTATGTGGTCTGACCGCAGTTTTTAGGGAGGCTGGTGGTTCTCCCCTACCCTCTAGCACCGTCACTGATTTATGAAGTTTACATATATCAGGTGTACTCACCATAAGCGCCTATCATCTATTATAAATACCACTGTGCAAAACGTTAACAACGTCATGGATCTCCCCCCAACAATGGGGGGGAAGAATCACAGTCCCAGGCTCGGGAGGAACCTGATCCCACCAGCAGCGACGCCTCTCAACACTCCGCGGATGACCCCAACCCACCTGGACCCTCTGGTGTCCAAGCCCCTGCAGCACCTGCTTCAGGTACATCTGTGCCAACCACCACCCCCATTCCTGCCACATCCCAGGAGACACCCAGGAGCCCTGCCCACACTGCACAACTGAGCCAGTCTGAACTGGAGGGACAAGGTTCGCCGGGCACCCAGGAGGAGGCAGACAACCCTGCAACTGCCATTCCTCAGGGGTCCCGTAGACCTGATGTGCCCACAGCGGCAGGCCAGGCTCGTGTGGGCAGGGGTGGTGGGAGTGGAGGCAGGCGGAGGCGAGAACCTGACCAGCCAGCTGAAGGGACCGGTATGTCACACATACACAACATCATGGACGCATACCGGCGTGACACCAGGGCCATCAGCCAGGTAGTGGAGACCCTCACTGAGATTAAGAACCAGCAGGCCGAGCAACACGCCAGTCAACAACAACACCAAGGACGGATGGAGGCAAGACTGGATGAGCTCCTGGCGGTGCAAACGGACACAAGCCGTTCACTCCGTCGGATCACCGACAACATGGCCAACCCTCCCTGTGCCACCAGGCGAAGACCACCACCAGCCACAGAGAGGGAGGAGGAGGAGGATTTGTCCGACGGAGCATCCCAAACATCGTCAAGGCCTGCATCTGAGTATCCCGCGAGGAAGGTGGGTCATCCACGGAAAAGACCGTGAGAGGCAGCGGACCATCCACATCTCCCAGGTCACCTGGCCTGGCACCTGGCCTTCATGCGCAACAGCATCACCTCATTCACTGACATTCTCTGCCACATGGACTTGCTGGTCACAGTCTGACCAATGATGACAAACACTGTGGTCTGGACTCTGATGACTTCAAATGCCAAGGATCCCATCTCCCCCTGTGAACTTTGGATTCTAGGCACACTGTATAGCACCTATGTTTTTCCCACAAAACACCCCCCCCACCGAGAATAAAACTACGTTTCTTTAATCAGATGTTGCAGTCATTTTGCATGAGTCCACAACATACGTGTGGGGAAATGTCAAACAATGCCTGAGTGTTGAACTAACTCCAGCCATCCATACCCTGGGATCTGAGTCAGGTACAGGACACACATGGGCCACAATGTATCATCCAATACAGACATGGAGCACAATACTCACCTGTGATGGCCTCAAGCTGCTGAGGGGGGTCTTGCAATACTGTGCGGACAGACCAATTTGGAAGAATATCATTAAAGCGTAGAGGTCATGGCTCATGTGGAGGTTCCCGGGGAGGGAGTCCCAGGTATGTTTGGCCAGGTGGGAGAACTATGTCCTGCATGCTGGAGCTCGGTGGATGTGAAGAATGTTGGCCAGGGCAAGGTTGGATGCACGGAGTTGGCCCAACGGGGTATTGGATGACAGATGTCCAAGGTTGGTTTGGGGTCTGGGGTTGTGGACTGCCTCCTGAGTGTGGGTGAGGAGTGTGAAGGTCATCCTGCAGCAGACAGTGATCTATTGCAGCTATTTCAGGTGGACGGTGATGTGGCTGGGGCGTGGGATGTTGAAGCTGAGGTGTGCAGATGCACCCTGGATGTGGACAAGTTTTCCGGGAGTTTGGCTGTACTTGCTCCGTAGAGGGCAGGGCTGTAGTTGACACGGCTGGTGTCATGGACCTGGAGGACGGTCTGTCTTGCCTTGGAGTGGATCTATCTGTGGATCATGTGCCTCATGCGGAGGGTGAGGCAGCATGAGGTACAGATGCTGGTGAGTTGAATGGCAATTGTGAGCGACGAGTCCATGATGCACACCATCTTGTGTGCGTGGCCACTGGGTGCTGGTGCAGTGCCCTGGCGGGTGGGACACAAGGAGTTGACCCAGCTGTAAAGGGACAATCCTCAGATGATTACCTCAGTCCTGTACAAGTCCAGCCTCAGGTGGCTGATGTTCAGCCATTCATCAACGGACCTCATGCCTTCTTGAAGGTTGGAACTGGCAATGGCTGTGTCTTTGGTGAGGGTGAGGAGCAGCTGGCTGTCAATGGCATACGAGATGATGATGAGGTTGTGTGCGCATGTGATGGTGGAGAGGGGGGTCATGGACACATTGAAGATTGACACGCTGAGAGATGAGCCCTGGGCCATGTGCCAGATGACGTCACTGTACTACATACTGAAGGCTTGAGTCCCACTCCCATGGCCTTGCTGGTGAGCTACTTGGTGATTTCATCCTGGTCCATCCCCTGGATACCAGTGTTGGAGATGTGTGCCTGACAGTGTGTGAGCACATCGTGCATAATGCTGTGGAGAGGTCAAGGGGGGTGGCCTCACCATTGTTGAGCAGGGCAAAGTTGTCGGTGTTGGTGGCAATGATGACGGTTGCAGTGGGGTGATTACTGTGGAAGATGGTCTTGTGCAGGTTGCCTGGAGCTCTTTGCGTGGAGGAAGTTTGTCAGTTGCTCGTTGACTGTCTTCCTGATGACATTTGCTGGCTAGGGAAGCACGTTGAGGTTCCTTGAGAGCCAGCGTTCCTGCCATCCATTGTCTAAGAAGGGCCTGGGTCACTGCATGCCTCTATCTACCATGGAATGTGGCTAACTCCAATGATACATACATGACGTGCTGGATGTGGGCTACAAGGATGGGGAATGATGTGGTTGAGATGTTGCGTCGGAAGGGTCCTGATGGAGATCCCCAGGGGATGTTGCACATGAGCCGGGTGTTGTATCTGCTGATGATGGAAATCCAAAACCTGAGGGTGGTTGGTCCCGCGTACAATAGTGCGTTCTGCCTCTGTGTGCCAAGGCTTGCGTGTATGTCCATGAGCTTGCAGTGGTAGAAAGTTGCAAGGGATTGGCTCAGCCTTACAAGGGTGGGGTGTCTTTTGGATGGAGAGCTGATGTCAGTGCACTCACAATGCTGATGAGCTCCTTGATGTCGTGCGGTTTTTTGGCCTCGGCCCCATCTGCAGGATCTCCAATTGTCCTTGCTGATGATATGGTGATGGCTGTGTGTGCCGTTTTCCAGGGTTGTAAGGACATTGATGGTTATTTGTGTTGCAAGCTGTGCACAAGAGTCCTGCTAGACGTGTATGAGTCCAGTAGGTCTGCCTTGTCCCAGGTGGATTAATTGTTGATGTGCGTCACAGGAAAGTCCATCAACATGGCTAGATTGTTGGATCAGTTGCTGATCCAGTGTGTGAGGTTGCAGGGTGTGGCGGTGGTGGTATCCCACACAGCATGTCTGTGTTGACTTACATCAAGCATCTTTGGGGGATTGGTAGCGGGGTGTGTGGCAGTGTGTTGCCCGTCGGAGACGTGGATGCTAATGTGGATGGACCAATGATGGATGCTGGTGTGGTTCTCATCCAGCCAGAAGTTCCTGGCCCACAGCCACATGTATCCTGTGGATGTGAGGGCGTGCGTGACGATGGACGTGTTAATGGCTTTGCGGAATTGTGGATGTAGGCCTGGAGATCTGTAGATGAGTGTTACTCTGAGGGTTTGCAGGGGGTTTGTGCCAAACCGGATTTGTGACCCTGAGTGCGTACTTGGGAATAGATATAAATTCATCCTCCGGGATTGTTAGTGCCGTCCCTGCGGGTGCTCTTGTATCCGTCTGAGTTGGCAATGAAGAAGTTGTGTGCTGAGGATGCTTTCATCCAGGTCACTGTCATGAAGGTGATGTGTGGGCCTTTTGTGTTGAGGAGGTAACAGAGTCCAATGGTGTGCTGGTGGACGGAGCTGGTGTGGAGTAGGAGGGACATGACCTGGTTGGTGTGACAGGGCCTGGAAGGCAGGGCAGCGCTGTATAGGCAGTTGGAGTTGCACACTCAGCATGCGAAGGTGTCGTGTGTGCGCTTAGGGTATGCCTGAGAGCAGGCGTTTTTTCGTTTGGACATTGCTTGGAGGGTGGCTGCAACATGAGACTGTTGTGTGATGTGGGTCATGCAATGTGATGAGGGTCGTGCAATGTGCACGTCGCATGCGCTGACGGTCCTGCCTGCATGGCCGCATCAGTGGCACAGACAAGCTGATGACAGCCTAATGAATGGGTGGAGGGAGGAAGGGAGGAGCATCTTGGAGGCGTGTGGGTTGCAGAATCCGGGAACTTGGTGGGCCCTTGCCACAGGGGCCGCAGCAGCAGGCGGCATGTACTGGAAACTTGGCCAAAAGTAGCACACAAAGACAAGGATGTCAGAAAGGACAACTGCAACAGGCGTATGTAAAGGAAGGAGTGTCAGGTTACTCATGGCTCACCCAGAGAAAATGGATGAACAATCACCAAAGATGACTGACACAGGATCAGGAAACAGAAGGCCGAGCTGCGCATAGGAGACACACCCTCAGCAGGCGTTGACGGCCCGTTGGGGGGAGCAACCTGCCCAACTACATACACAACCATGGACTTCATGCACAATAGAGATTATTAGCCATGAAGAACTGCATGCATGTTGCCGAACTACACATACGCTCATATGCACAATCTTTGACAACTATGCCAGATGACGCATGCAAAGTGGCAAGAGATCTGCAGTGACAGAGATGAGGCACTTTTTAGGGTGAGGAACACCTTTATTACTCAAGCTCACACTAAGGGAAATGCATCAATATGAACACACTCACAGGTCATTTGACTGAACAGGTGGGACCTACGCTGGACACCCCCTTCACAACACGGATGCTGTAAATCCAAATGAACTGGCACACAAGTTAAGGGGATGAGCAAAACACCTCCTGCTGCACACGGAGAGGCTGCAATTCCCCATTGAGCCTGTCATGGGTATGTCCCACACTATGTCCACCCGTAGCATCCCGTATGTTTCAGAGGGAAGTTTTACACACATTGATGCCTTCATCAGAATCCAAAAACCATTACAGATGACTGTCACGAAGGGTGACTAGCAATTCATGAGAGTCATGCTACATGTTATGTGCCCCATGGTGAGTCGACATGTATGCATGGTAACACAACATGCACCGAAGCAGTCCCCACACATTCCAAACACGTACCACCCCCAAAATGCCTTGCTGCAATCCTTCCCCAAAATGACATTTCCCCATGTCCGTGCTTGGAACGCTGATTCAGCACACGTTGCAATACTCATGAGGAATAGCAGGAGGATAACGATGACACGAGCAGACAACATGCGCAAGAACCTGGGAATGACAGACACAGAAGAAGTCGGCTAAAATATTTTTCTTCGCATACATGGTCATTTACTAAACAGGAACAATGTTGTCCCTATGCTAATTTAAAAGAAAGTGTCTCAGCTAAAATGTGTAGAATTACATCATCACTCAAGTGACACATCAGAACACACATCTAAGTCACTCAGCATACAGTCAGCCGGACACACACATTGCAACACATGCCACCCAAGGCTCCAAGCGTGCACACTCAGACCCAGTGACTCACCATTATGAGAAGAAGTTGCGTATGAGCTGACTCCGGATATCCTCCTCCTCCTCCTCCTCCTCACTTGCCTCGTGACCAAGCCCTTCATCCTCCACGGGTGGATGTTCCTGCTCATCCTGCTCCAGGATGAGTGGCACTGCCTTCTCCACTGCCATGTTGTGCAGCATGCAGCACACGAGGAAGATTTTGCAGACCTTCGCCGGTGCATATGGGAGGGACCCGCCTGTCTTGTGAAGGCACCGGAATCGGCTCTTCAGGAGGCCAAACGTCCTCTCAATCACTCGCCTGGTCTGCCCGTGTGCATTGTTGTACTGGTGATCTGCAGCTGATCTTGGGTTGCGGAGAGGCATCATCAGCCATGGCATGTTGGGATAGCCAAAGTCCCCTACATGGAAACATCATGTAAATAAGTGGTTAGGAGATGCCGTAAGAGCCAAAGATACCGCAGCACACAGAACAAACAGAGTATACCCACCAACAAGACATGCTCATTCGTTGTGCATCCGCAGCATCATTTGTAACACCCTGCTACGCCTCATGATGTAGGCATCGTGTGCTGACCCTGGAAAACGTGCACAGACATGGGAAATCAGCATGTTAGCAAGACACACCACAAGGGCATTTATAGAGTGGTAATGTTTACGGTTGAGATAAGCTACCTCCTGTGCCCGTGGTGGTACCAAAGCCACATGTGTCCCATCAATGGACCCAATGACATGGGGCATCCCTCCCAGGGCATAGAAATCATCCTTGACACCTGTCAATTCCTCAGGAGTAGGAAAATGGATGAGTTTATCAAGGTGCTCCAACATGGCTGCCAAAACATCACGCAGGACACGGCTAAACATTGTCTGTGACATGCCACCAACATCAGCTATGGTGAATTGAAACGTACCTGTGGCAAAAAAATGTAGGGCTGCCATCACCTTCATCTTGGGGGTCAGCGCAGTAGGATACCTGTGTCGCGGTTGGAGGTGTGGTGCCACTTTCGCAGTCAAGTCCTCAATCAACTGTTGAGTGAATCTGTACGTTGGATGCAGGCACGTTCCCTCATGGCACCCAAGTCTAGCATTGTTCGGGGGACAGGCGGTGCCCTGCAGAAAATTGTAATGAATGACGAAGATTGAGAGCATAACAACATCAATGTCAATGAACAGAGCCCATGCTCAACTGCTACTACACATCTGCTAAATACAGAGTCTGGTGTGTGCAATACATCCAGGACACATATGCTAGCTTGGTGATACTCCTACGAAAAGCCAGATACACCCATTGATTGGCAAGTCTACATGACATGCCCTGAAACGAGCTGGGGGCCAGTCTGAGTGAACAGCCAGAGACATCACAGGAGTATCATACATCTCCATAGCTGCATTTAAAGGATGTCATCTCATACAGACAGCTGACGGCAAGCTAGACGCACAGGTCACATGGAATGTCAAATGTCAAACACATTGCGATGAAGGGGTACACATGAAAACAGAAAACACAGACATTGAGACGACGCAGATATGTCCTCATGTGAAAATATCATGTCCGATGCATACAGACCCTGCTGACGTGGGAATCCACATGTGGCATGGTGTGCGTAGATGTGTGCCATGCCCCTCTCGACACAGACACATGTTGGATGCAGCAACAGCAGATGTAGTTGAGGGAACACTAACAGCAAGCTCATGGGAACACATGACACACACATGACATAGTTACATCGGGGCACGCTGATCGTGAAATGTCAGTTGTTAGTGTCCCTGTCCCTGGCATCAGGGGATAGTTGCAGGTTGTGGTGACTGTGCCATACCAGTGATGCAGTGCTTGACACGTTTGTACTACAGGCATACATGTGCAAAGTGTGAAGGAGAAGTGTGCCACATAGTGCCCCATCACACATGACATGTGTACACAGGTCATCACCCATCAATTGTGCAACTACATGCGGAGACATGTGCAATATCACTGCCTGACACACCTAGGCCCTGCACATGAAAGTCTACAATGACAATGACTTGATGTACAGCCTTGTGCGAGTCGTAGACCTCCATTCCTTTTGTGTGCGCCTCCTATCACCAGTGTAAGCATGTGAAACGCACCGTACGCACGCTCTCAGAGCATGTGTACGGTCCGTATCACTATAGTAGTGGTGCCATAGGAGTACGCGTGGTACGCACCGTACACACATGCGTACTCCTACGGCACCACTAGTAAAGTGATACAGACCATACACACGCTCTGAGAGCATGTGTACGGTCCGTATCACTATAGTAGTGGTGCCATAGGAGTACGTGTGGTACGGGCCGTACACTTGAGAGCGTGTGTACGGTCCGTATCACTATTGTAGTGGTGCCGTAGAAGTACGCGTGGTACGAACCGTACACACACGCGTACTCCTATGGCACCACTACTATAGTGATACGGACCGTACACATGCTCTGAGAGCGTGTGTGAGGTCCGTATCACTATTGGAGTGGTGCTGTAGGAGTACACGTGGTACGGACCGTACCCACACGCAAACTCCTACGGCACCACTACTATAGCGATACGGACCGTACACACGCTCTCAGAGCATGTGTACGGTCCGTATCACTATTGTAGTGGTGCTGTGCGTGTACGGGTACATGTGAAACGCACCGTACATGTTTTTTGGAATCAAAAATTACATAGGGGACAAGTATTAGGCCCAAAGTGCATGCTGCTTGTCATGGATACAGAGATTTCAGTTGCAATGTGGCCATCATGTGGGCTTGAAAAGTCAGTTGGGCCAAAAATTACAATTTTGCAAAGTGGTGTTTGCCTTGCTATGATGCTCAAAATTTGAACCATGCAAATTCGTGTCATTGGCGTATGTTTAAAGGGATTGGAGGAAACGTAGGATGCAAATGAGTCTGACCAATCACTCTGTACTCCTGTAAATGAAAGCCCCCAACAAGACAGATATAAGTCAGCCAGAAGCCATGAGAGGGCACTTGCCTGCACAACTTTCCTGTCGACCATACTGCTGCTGTCTGTGCTTCCTCTGGCACCATGTCGCGGACTGTGGAGAGGGCCAAGCCATTCACACTTGAGGAGAATGAGGCATTGCTGAATGTCTTTCTCCCACAGTACCCCAGCCTGTATGGGAGACCAGGGGAGCAGGTGAGTGCTGACTCCACTACCTTTGACTGTGCACCTTTTTTGTAACTGTCACTTCTGGCATTGTGTCCAGGTGTGACAGTGTTGGACAGGCCACATGAAGGGCTTGCTCCCTCCCCGCATGACAGGGCCCGAGCCCCGGCCCCCCAGGTGTTACCCACAGAAGCAACCCACACCCCGTCCCAAGACGGGATTCCTGCCCCCGGACATCTCTGTATCATGGGGCCGAACCACTACCGGCTCCCTCGCCCGGCCCGGCCGCCATCTTGGACACTGCACCACGAGGCCGCATGCAGCTCGACCCTAACCCTGGGCCTGGCCAGGCCCCGACATCCCGGCACCACCATCCACCCAGGAGGTGAACGGACCACTTGGCAGGTCAATGGGAGAAAGAAGTGTCGATGGCTCTCCCCCGCCAGGTGCCGATCGCCCCCAGCTCCCCCGGGCGCTGGCTCCACCCCCCTGCTGGGTGTCTGGACTCCCTCATCCCGGACCTCCCGACCTCCAAGTGCGAGGGTCCGGACATCAAAGGGCGCCAGACCTATAACTGGGGCAGCTCCAGAGCAGGAAGGCAGTTGTATCCTGGAGTCGAGAGACACCGTGAAGAACTCATCTTTGACGGACTACTGGCGCTGCCGTAGTCCTGCCTTGTGAACTATCATCCTGCCTGCTGGTGCTGCCGCAACCTTCTGCATCCTTCATCCTCGTCGGGACCTGCTGGCGCTGCCGCGGACCGTTGTAACTACCATCCTCGTCGGGACCTGCTGGCGCTGCCGCGGACCATTGTAACTACCATCCTCGTCGGGACCTGCTGGCGCTGCCGCGGACCGTTGTAACTACCATCCTCGCCGGGACCTGCTGGCGCTGCCGCGGACCGTTGTAACTACCACCTTCACCGGGACCTGCTGGCGCTGCCGCGGTCCGTCCATCTCGAACGCCGGGCTCGAGGATTGTGAGCTATCCATCATACCATCGCATCTACCTGATTGGTAACAAGACTGTCCCGCTACCCCCTTTCCCAACCAAGAGACTAGAATCGAGGGGACCCCTGAGTCCTGAACTCCTTGTACCATTCTATCGTACCTAAAGATTGCTTATAAAGAACGTTAAACCATATCATTGTGTGGTGTACCTCTGTGGGGGGAAGTTATTCGTCTGTACGATCGCTGGAGACGGCTCTCCCCGGAGACCTCTCCCCTTGTCCTCGGCCGACCCTCCCGGTCCGTCTAACATTGGTGGCCAGCGGCCCGATCCGAATCAACGCGTAATCGTACAGAGAGTAACTCACCCCACTACGAAACCACAATGACAACCAAAGAGAGCGGATCCACCGAGAAATTCCAAATGGAGAAATTGGAAGAGTACAGCCATCGTGAGTTGAAACAATTCTGCATTGAACTAGGCATTGCTACCACCGATCTGAGTACTAAAGACGATTTCAAGCACGCCATTGAGTCGTGGGCAGAAACCGGGGCCGCCAGACCCCCGGGCCAAAACATTGCAGCATCAGAGAGGAACACCACGGCTCCCGAGGAGCGAAGAACGGGCCTCTCGCAGGAAGAGATCCAAGAGAGAGAGAAAAACAGACTACATGAGTTAGAAATGGCACAGCTCAAAATGGACGGTGAACTAAAATTAGCCGAACAAAAACTGAACCTAGAACATCTGCGGCTCCGAGAAGAACGGGAAGAAAAACAGAGGCAGAGAGAGCTCGAAGAAAAGAGATTAGCATACGAGCACGAGCGCAAACTGGCAGAAATAGACCTACGGAAGCAGAACAAAGAACTGGAGGTGCCCGAGCAACCGCGCACCCCAGGAGCGACAGAAAAGAAAGTCCACATCCCCAAGGATGTCGTTCGAGAGTATGTCCGAGAGGACGACATACAACAGTGGTTCAAGGCCTACGAGATCGCCATGACCTCCCACCGGATCGATCGAAGTGACTGGGGAGCCGGTCTATGGGGGAGGTTCGTCAATGAAGGCCGCGATGCCCTGTTACAGCTCCCAGACCATCTGATGTCATCCTATGATCACATGAAGGCTGCCCTCCTCACCCGATATGGGCTCACACCCGAAATGTACCGCCAGAGGTTCCGAGACTGCACCCGGATCCCGGGTACAACTTGGGTGGAATATGTCAACTATTTCAGCCGAGCCTTCGAGGGTTGGATCAAGGGAAGCCACGTAATGACCTACGAGCAACTTTTTAATCTCATGGTGTGGGAGCACCTCTCTAACAACTGCTTCGTCAAGCTCAGGCAGCACCTCCTCGACAGTAAATTGACTGACCCACGGCAACTCGCCGCCGAAGCTGACCGGTGGGAAAGCACCCGAGTAGGCCGGAGAGGGCCGCACGAACAGAACCGGAACAATCAAGGTCAGCACCGTCCCCGAGGAGGGGGAGGAGGTCAGGGACGAGGAAGAGACACCGTCCCGGCCGCTCCCGCTGCCAGCACCCCGCCCCCGGCCAGCCGGGGCAACCCCCCGATGCGCCCGGGGTTCCGAGCCAGCCACTACGCCAATGACCCGAACTGTCCACAGAACCAAACTCCGAGACCCCGCCAGGTAGCTGCCACCGCCCTGGGGGGAGAACAAATCTCCGAAGAACAGGAAGAATGCGAACAGGAACGACAAGAGTGGGAACCGGCCGCCATGGTTCTAGCGTGCCTAGGGGGAAGAGACATGGTCCCGCGGGCTCCCCTACCCGCCAACACCAGAAAATATAGTCAGTGGGTGAACATTAATGGACGCCGGGCCGAAGCACTACGTGACACGGGGGCCAGTGTGACGGCCGTCCGCTGTCACCTGGTAAAACCAGAGCAGATCCTGCCGAACATTCTCTGCCCCGTCCGTTCAGCCGACAACTCGGTGAGTCTATGTCGGATGGCCTGCGTCCCCTTCGAATGGGGAGGAGTCTCCGGCATGTTGAAGGTGACGGTCCGAGATGATGCCCCCGTGGACTGTCTCCTGGGGAATGATCTTGAGAGTTCCCCGTGGGCCGCCGTAGAAAGAAGAGAGCACCTGGGGATGTTGGGCCTCCCGGACTGGGCGTGCGTAACCACCCGGTCCATGGCCGCCCGGGCCATCCCCCGATCAGAAGAACCAGAATGGCCAGCACCTCCTCCCCCCGATCGCTCCAGTAGAGGACACCGACCATACCGACCCCCCAGAGCAAAACCCCCGAAGGGCTCGCTCAGCCCCAGGACCTTCCCGACCTGTCTCAGTGGCGTCAAGAAGGGGGGCCCACCCAGGAACAGTTCCGTCAAGAACAGAAGACCTGTCCCTCCCTCGAGGGACTCCGCCAGCAAGCCCTCGCCACGAGCGCAGGGGACACCACCGGAGCCCATTGGATCTATTGGGACAACGACCTATTGTACAGTGAACAGAGAATCGCAGAGTTAGGGGCCAGTCGAGTGCTGGTGGTGCCCCTCCGTTTTAGAGACTTCCTGTTAAATTTGGCCCACGATATCCCTCTGGCTGGACACCTGGGCCAGGACAAAACCTACAGTCGCCTGGTGACCCATTTTTCTGGCCAAAGATGAGAAACGACGTCCTCAACCACTGCCGGTCCTGCCCCACGTGCCAGGCCAGCGGGAAGAGCGGCCGCAAACTCAAAGCACCTCTGCAACCCTTCCCAGTTGTCACCACCCCGTTCGAGAGGGTGGGAATAGACATTGTGGGGCCCCTGGACCCCCGTACAGCACAAGGACATCGGTTCATCCTGGTACTGGTGGACCACGCCACCCGCTACCCCGAGGCTGTGCCCCTGCGAACTGTAACAGCCCCGGTGGTCGGCCGGGCCTTAATGGGGATCTTCTCCCGGGTGGGCTTCCCCCGAGAAGTCGTCAGCGACAGAGGCACAAACTTTATTTCGAAATATATGAAGTCCCTCTGGCAACAGTGCGGGGTCACCTACCGATTCACGACCCCCTATCACCCTCAAGGAAACGGACTAGTCGAGCGGTTCAACCGCACGCTCAAGGGAATGATTGGGGGGTTGGAAGAGCCCCTCCGTCGCCAGTGGGATGTGCTACTTCCGTGCCTCCTCTTCGCATATCGAGAAGTCCCCCAGAAGTCCCTCGGCTTTAGCCCTTTCGAACTCTTGTACGGGCACCCTGTGCGAGGGCCCCTCAGCCTAGTCAAAGAAGGTTGGGAGATGGCCCCCCTAAAGACCCCTCCAGACGTCTTCAAGTACCTCCTGACCCTACGCAATCAGACCAGGCGATTCAGAGAAAAGGCGAAAGCGAACCTGGAGGCCAGTCAGGAGGACATGAAAAAATGGTACGATCAAAATGCCTCCTCCATTGAATTCGAACCTGGCCAACAAGTGTGGGTGATGTCCCCCACCGAGCCATGTGCCTTGCAGGACAAGTGGACGGGGCCCTTCAAAGTGGTCGAGCGCAAGAGCCCCGTCACCTATCTCATCGATGTGGAATCTCCACGGAACCCCCTCCGGGTCCTCCACACCAACAGACTCAAACCCCACTTTGTGCGCTCGGAGCTCAGCCTCCCGATGGCTACAGACAGTGGAGCGGAAGAAGACTCCGAGCCTCTCCCTGATCTCCTGAAGACTCGTGAGAAAGATGGTTCCGTGGACGGGGTCCGACTCTCAGATGCCCTCACCCCGGAACAGCGCCAAGGCTGCCGGGACCTCCTGCTGCAGTTTGCGAACTTGTTTTCCCTCACCCCAGGGGTCACCCCCTGGTGCTTGCACGACGTGGACACTGGGGACAGTCCCCCTATCAGACACCGGGCGTACCGCGTACCAGATCGGGTACGGGCCTGCATCCAAGAGGAGGTATCAAAGATGCTCACGCTCGGGGTCATCGAGCCCTCGGACAGCCCCTGGGCCAGCCCGGTCGTGCTGGTCCCCAAAGCTGCTGCCCCCGGCACAACTCCTGAGCTCCGATTCTGCGTCGACTATCGGGGCTTGAATGCTGTCACCAGAACCGACGCTCATCCCATCCCCCGAGCGGATGAACTGATCGACCGCATGGGGGCTGCCCGCTACCTCAGCATCTTCGACCTGACAGCGGGCTACTGGCAGATCGGTCTCACACCCCGGGCCCAAGAACGATCCGCCTTTTCTACCCCCGATGGCCACTACCACTTCAAAGTCATGCCATTCGGCATGAAGAATGCCCCAGCTACTTTTCAGCGACTAGTGAACCAGGTCTTGGCGGGACTCGAGGAGTTCAGCGCCGCCTACCTGGACGATATCGCTGTGTACAGCCGCCACTGGTCCGACCACCTCCACCACCTCCGAGAGGTCCTGCAGGCCCTCCAACGAGCCGGCCTTACAATCAAGGCCGGCAAGTGCCAAATTGGTCAGGGGTCCGTGACCTATCTCGGACACCAGGTGGGAAGCGGTCTGGTGGCCCTTCTACAACTCAAGATCGCTGCCATCCAGTCCTGGCAGCCTCCAGTCACGCAGACCGAGGTCCGAGCCTTCTTGGGGCTCACCGGCTACTACCGGCGGTTCGTGAGGGACTATGGCAGCATTGTGGGGCCCCTCACGGGACTCACATCCAAAAACCACCCGAAAAAGGTCAACTGGACCCCAGACTGTCAAGCGGCCTTCGAGAAGCTGAAAGCCGCCATGTGCACTGCCCCTGTGCTCCAGGCCCCCGACTACAGTCGGGAATTCATCGTACAAACAGATGCCTCCGACCATGGCATCGGGGCGGTCCTCTTCCAGTTGAACTCCGAGGGACTTGACCAACCAGTGGCCTTCATCAGCAGACGCCTCCTGGCCCGAGAACAGCGCTGGAGCACCATCGAGAGGGAGGCCTTCGCAGTGGTGTGGGCCCTCAAAAAGCTCTGGCCCTATCTCTTCGGTACCCACTTCCGGGTGCAAACAGATCATCGGCCCCTGCAGTGGCTAATGCAGATGCGGGGGGAAAACCCCAAACTACTGCGTTGGTCCATCTCCCTGCAGGGGATGGACTTCACTGTGGAACACCGACCGGGCCAAGACCACGCCAACGCGGATGGCCTGTCACGCTTTTTCCGCCTCGACGAGGAGAGTCCCCAAGAGGATGGGTGACTCTCCCCGCCTTCAGCTGGGGGGGACGCATGTTGGACAGGCCACATGAAGGGCTTGCTCCCTCCCCGCATGACAGGGCCCGAGCCCCGGCCCCCCAGGTGTTACCCACAGAAGCAACCCGCACCCCGTCCCAAGACGGGATTCCTGCCCCCGGACATCTCTGTATCATGGAGCCGAACCACTACCGGCTCCCTCGCCCGGCCCGGCCGCCATCTTGGACACTGCACCACGAGGCCGTATGGCCTCAGCTCGACCCTAACCTTGGGCCTGGCCAGGCCCCGACATCCCGGCACCACCATCCACCCAGGAGGTGAACGGACCACTTGGCAGGTGAATGGGAGAAAGAAGTGTCGATGGCTCTCCCCCGCCAGGTGCCGATCGCCCCCAGCTCCCCCGGGCGCTGGCTCCACCCCCCTGCTGGGTGTCTGGACTCCCTCATCCCGGACCTCCCGACCTCCAAGTGCGAGGGTCCGGACATCAAAGGGCGCCAGACCTATAACTGGGGCAGCTCCAGAGCAGGAAGGCAGTTGTATCCTGGAGTCGAGAGACACCGTGAAGAACTCATCCTTGACGGACTACTGGCGCTGCCGTAGTCCTGCCTTGTGAACTATCATCCTGCCTGCTGGCGCTGCCGCAACCTTCTGCATCCTTCATCCTCGTCGGGACCTGCTGGCACTGCCGCGGACCGTTGTAACTACCATCCTCGTCGGGACCTGCTGGCGCTGCCGCGGACCGTTGTAACTACCATCCTCGTCGGGACCTGCTGGCGCTGCCGCGGACCGTTGTAACTACCATCCTCGCCGGGACCTGCTGGCCCTGCCGCGGACCGTTGTAACTACCACCTTCACCGGGACCTGCTGGCGCTGCCGCGGTCCGTCCATCTCGAACGCTGAGCTCGAGGATTGTGAGCTATCCATCATACCATCGCATCTACCTGATTGGTAACAAGACTGTCCCGCTACCTCCTTTCCCAACCAAGAGACTAGAATCGAGGGGACCCCTGAGTCCTGACGTCCTTGTACCATTCTATCGTACCTGAAGATTGCTTATAAAGAACGTTAAACCTTATCATTGTGTGGTGTACCTCTGTGGGGGGGAAGTTATTCGTCTGTACGATCGCTGGAGACGGCTCTCCCCGGAGACCTCTCCCCTTGTCCTCGGCCGACCCTCCCGGTCCGTCTAACAGACAGACATGCAATGTGGTTTAGAGTGGGTCCCAGGGGGGGAAAGGCTTATGTCTGTCATGCAGAGCATGATGTAGTTCCTGTGTGCACTCCTCACTTGCATTGTGCTTACTGTGACATTCACTGCATAGTGCATGACACATTCAGCCTGGCAAATCCTTGGTGGCATTTTTTGGCTATTGTCCTGAGGTGATTCAGTGGTCCCCCCGGTGTGACAGGTGACTGTACCCTCAGATGTGTATGAGTTGAGTGGAGCTGTGGTGAGAGTGTCCAAGTGATGTGTACGCCCTCCTGGACATTGATGTGTGTGAAGGTTCCTTGTCATGTGGGTGAGTGTCTATGTGAAGTGTTGCACCACAGCTGCATGGAGGAGACAACAGCTCTACCCATCTGATGTGAGAAGTATGCCGTGCTGTGTGTCTGACTTGCTGAGCTAGCCCAACACCTGTGACACCCCACAGGCAAGTGGCACATGTGCAGAGTGAGGTATGTATCCGCTGTTGCCAATGGCAGGTGATTGATCTGTGCCTGTGTGTGTCTGTGTACTCTGCTGAGGTTGTGTCAGTGGCCTGGGGCATGTAACTGCTTTGAGGTGCTGTACATCAGCCTGGTGTTGCATGTGATGCACAGTGTGTGCCATGATCAGGGAGTGTGTCACACCCCTCCTGCCACCTGTGTAGTTTCAATGCCATGTAGTGCATTGGGGCTTCCACAGAGGCCAATGTCTATATGAGTAAGATGCTATTCCTTGGCAGAATCCTATTCCCTGTTCAACATATCATCGATGTTCAAATGTGTGTCTCTGTGACATGGAGCAGGTGTAGTGATGTTGTCTCACTTTGTCATCCTCACAGGTAACTGCCTACGAGAAGGGGGGATCTGGAAGGAGATCGTCAGGGCCGTGAGAGTGGCGGGGGGTCGCAGTCGGCGCCTAGCCCAAGTCAGAAAATGATGGCAGGACATCCGGTGCTGGACCCGGCGGATTGCCCGGGTCCAGCTGGGGCTCTCACCACCACGCCCCCATGACGGGTGCCGACGCCTGACCACCCACATGATGCGTGTTCTGGCGGTGGTGTTCCCTGACCTAAATAGGCAGTTACAGGAGGGACAGCAGCAAGGAGGGGGTAGGTACTTGTCTGTTTGTTGTGTTGTGTGCCCCCAGCTTTTGGAAGTGCTATGTAGCCTGGATACACTGCCAGGGTTTATATGTGCAGTGCATATTCTTTTCCCCAAAGTCAACCGGTGCTCTTATTCGTCCCTTCCCCTGCTTGACATGTGTCCCCTGGTCTGTGTGTAATCACAATTGCACATGGTCATCTAGCCTGCCAGTTGATCCAAGTGCACATTGCTTTCTGCATCATGTGTGAGGGTGGTCTGTGACATGTGTTGGTACCTTGCCTGTGCCCTGTCCTGTTCACTCTGTTGGGGGTCCATATTTGTTGGCACTGATGATGAGTCTCAACATGGGAGTGTGAGGTTTCAAATGAACACACTTGCAGCATGCATGACCAATGTTGTGGCCTCAGACATGATGTGCATGAGTGGGAGATATGCATAGTGCCAGGACGGTTGCTCATGTTAGTCAGATCATTCCAGGAACAAGGAGCAGTGTGCCCACTACAGTCCCCTGAGACACCTTTGCCTCGTAATCATGTGTGTCATCCAACACTGTGTCCATTCTCAGTGTGTTCAGCATATGCTTGCCTCTGTGGCATTGTTCCCTGGCCTCATTTGTATTTATCCAAAGTGTGCTACATGTGTCGACTGGACAGGGAGACCCCATTTGGCTTGTGCATACTCACACTGGGCAGTGCCTGTGTGTCTATTCACAACTATCTGTCGATGGTTGTTTGTCACAAATATGTGTTGGCAGCCTCACAAGGTGATGTGGAGTACATTTAGGAATTCTTGCTGCACATTTTTGTAAACCCTGATTAAGAGGTGTCACTTCTTGATCTGTCTCAATCACATTGTCTCGGGTATGGGGGATTTGTGCGGGTGAGGCCTACATGGCCAAACCTTATGTCTCCTTGCCAGGTCTGACCTGTGTGTGATAATTGGCTGGACAGAGACTCAACGTGCAGTGACCCAGTGATGTTGTGCAGGGTTTAATGTTTGTGCTTTGCAGCATGTGTCAATTGTTTAAATACATGATTCCTGCTCATACATTTTTTGCACCAGTGTGTGGTCAAGATGCTACGTAGTTTGGTCTTTGTGTGCTGACATCTGTG
This sequence comes from Triturus cristatus, assembly GCF_964204655.1. Lineage (NCBI taxonomy): Eukaryota > Metazoa > Chordata > Amphibia > Caudata > Salamandridae > Triturus > Triturus cristatus. The sequence continues at coordinate 988,237,303 of NC_140594.1, read as the reverse complement.
TGGACATTCTGGCTTGCCATTAGGGTGTCTCCTCAGTGCAGGTATGCCTTTTTACGACACAATTGCAGGCCCATTAGCTCATGCATTGTCCTGGGTTTGGACATGTGTGCCACTCCACATGACAGGCAGTGGGTCAGATGTGTTGGCAACTGTGTCATCAGGTAACGGATGGCCATGTGACAACTGACATAATTCAAGTTGTTAGTCACAAGGTATTGTACCTTGGCCCTCACAACACTTGTCAACAGGTCTTCATGTTTTCTATGCTTTAGTTTGATGTTTTGTTGTTAAGAACAATAATGTGCCTGCATGACAGATGTCTCCCAAGGAAGTGCACAACAAACCACCTTTACACTTTCAGGGAACACGCTGGCACAATTTAAAAGAAGGCACTGTTCTAATGAGACTGTTTTTCAGATTATACATATACATGTTCCCCCAGTGTTGTGGAAATTGGGTAAGTCCTTGGTTGTTGGTGATACCAACTTATGAGTGTCAAGTCATCAAGCCCTCTGTGGGCCGATGTATATGTACTTTCTGCAACAACATTTCTTTCTAACAGTGGCTTCTTTAAAGAAGGCTGCCAGCTTCTTCAATGACTGGGTAAATGTAGTTTTGTGTGCACCTCCTTGGGAGCCATCTGTTATGAAGGCACATGTGTGTTCTGTTCACAAAATGGCACATTCTCACATTCTGACCATGTCGATTGTGTAAAGTATTGTGATTCCCAAGGGACCAACATTTTTTCGTTTTGTGTTCCAAAGTACTTACAGGTCTCTGAGTTTGGGGATACCTTTGGTATTGAGGTGTGTTACTTTGCTTTGGGTGCACCACTACTGTTTCTTTCAGGGTAAACAAGAGGTGGCATGACTTCATTGTATTGCTGTGCTCACCTGTTCCCAGACACTAGCTCCTCAGTGTATTTCTCATTCAAGTTTTGGGCTGGTGTGTCCTATTTTTCCTTGTGTCATGCATGGTGGGTCTACCAACTGGGGAGTACAGGGATTATGTGCGGAATAATCTAGCTGTTACTCATGATGCATTGCCTGATATGTACTGTGACCTATTGTTTTTGTACTCATGTGTCAGATGTATACAGGTGACTGATGTTTTTCTGTATCTTCACCTTGCCCACAGCATCATCATTGGAAACCGAGGGAGACACCTGCACGGACCTGGATGTGGGACCCAGCGCCAGTGCCACCAGTGCTGGCGAGTCTGCGGGAGCCAGTGGCACGGAGGGCGAGGTGAGTCAGTCAGAGGACCTGTCTGGTGGCGATTCCAACTACGACGCAGACGGGTCTGAGGCTAACCTCATCGAGGGGGCGGAGGCTGCTACAACACCTGGCAGCAGCCCAACATCTGTCCCCGCCTCCTCCATTCCCATCACCGCCCTCCCAGTTGCTCCGCTCCCTTCTGTCCGTGCAGGGCACCACCATGTCTCCTTTGGGACAGGCACTGCAGCCCCTGCCCCTGTCACCCCTGCTGCCCTCAGTGCAGAGTCTGTGGACATACTGCGGCAGTTGCAGGTTGGGCAGGCATCGGTGCTGACTGTCCTCCATGGCCACATGTTGGACAGGCCACACGAAGGGCTTGCTCCCTCCCCGCATGACAGGGCCTAAGCCCCGGCCCGCCAGACGTGACCCACACGAATCACCCGCACTCCGTCTCCCGACGGAACTCCTGCCCCCGGACCTCCATGTATCACGGGACCGAGCCACCACCGGCTCCCCCGGCCGGATCAAGCCGCCATCTTGGGCCCTGCGCCACGAGGCCGCGTGGCCTCCACCCGACCCTAACCCTGGGCCTGGCCGGCCCCGGCATCCCGGCACCACCATCCACCAGGAGGTGAGCGGACCACTTGGCAGGTCAATGGGAGAACGAAGCGTCAAGGGCTCTCCCCCGCCAGGTGCCGATCGCCTCCAGCTCCCCCAGGCGCTGGCTCCACCCCCTGCTGGGTGTCTGGACACCTTCATCCCGGACCCTCCGACCTCCAAGTGCGAGGGTCCGGACATCAAAGGGCGCCAGACCTATAACTAGGGCAGCTCCGGAGCAGGACGGCAGTTGTATCCTGGAGTCGAGAGACACCGAGAGAACTCAGCCTTGACGGACTACTGGCGCTGCCGTAGCCCTATCTTGTGAACTATCGTCCTGCCTGCTGGCGCTGCCGCGGCCTTCTGCAACATCCATCCTCGTCGGGACCTGCTGGCGCTGCCGCGGCCCGTTGTAACGACCATCCTCACCGGGACCTGCTGGCGCTGCCGCGGACCGTGCATCGACCATCTCTCCGGGACCTGCTGGCGCTGCCGCGGACCGTGTATCAACCATCTCCACCGGGACCTGCTGGCACTGCCGCGGCCCGTCCCAGCTAGAACACCGAGCTCGAGGATTGTGAGCTATCCACCGTACCACCTCAACTACCAGACTGGTAACCAGACTGTCCCGCTACCCCCTTTCCCCATCTTGAGAGACTTGAATCGAGGGGACCCCTGAGTCCAGACCTCCTTGTACCTTCCATCGTACCGTAAGAAATTGCCTATAAAGAACGCTAAATCTTCTCCTTGTGTGGTGTCTGTCTGTGGGGGGGAAGTTATTTATCTGTACGATCGCTGGAGACGGCTCTCCCCGGAGACCTCTCCCATTGTCCTCGGCCGACCCTCCCGGTCTGTCTAACATTGGTGGCCAGCGGCGCGATCCGAATCAACGCGTAATCGTACAGAGAGTAGCTCACCCCACGACAAAACCACGATGTCAGCCAAAGATAGCGGTTCCACTGAAAAGTTCCAAATGGATAAGTTGGAAGAATATAGCCACCGCGAACTTAAACAATTCTGCATGGAACTAGGCATTGCTACCACCGGCCTGAGTACCAAAGTCGATTTAAAGCGCGCCCTTGAGTCGTGGGCGGAAACTCGGGTCACCGGATCCCCCGACCAAAACAGTGTCGCACCAGAGGGGAACGCCACGGCTCCCGAGGAGCGGGGAACGGGCCTCTCGCAGGAGGAGATCCAAGAAAGAGAAAGAACCAGATTACATGAGTTGGAAATGGCACGACTCAAGATGGACGGTGAACTAAAGTTAGCCGAGCAGAAACTAAATCTAGAACATCTGCGGCTCCGAGAAGAGCGAGAAGAAAAACAGAGACAGAGAGAGCTCGAGGAAAAAAGAATAACACTCGAACACGAGCGCAAACTGGCGGAAATAGAACTCCGGAAACAGAATAAAGAACCGGGGGTGCCTGAGCGACCGCACACCCCGGGAGCAACCGAGAGAAAAGTCCACATCCCCAAGGATGTTGTCCGAGAATATGTCCGAGAGGACGACATACAACAGTGGTTCAAAGCCTACGAGATCGCCATGACCTCCCACCGGATCGACCGGAGTGATTGGGGAGCCGGACTATGGGGGAGGTTCGTCAACGAAGGCCGCGATGCCCTATTGCAGCTCCCAGATCACCAGATGTCGTCCTACGACCACATGAAGGCTGCCCTCCTCACCCGCTACGGCCTCACGCCCGAGATGTACCGCCAGAGGTTCAGAGACTGCACCCGGATCCCGGGTACAACTTGGGTGGAGTACGTCAACTATTTCAGCCGAGCCTTCGAGGGTTGGATCAAGGGGAGCCATGTAACGACCTACGAGCAACTCTTTAACCTTATGGTATGGGAGCACCTGTCGAACAACTGTTTAGTCGAGCTCAGGCAGCACCTCCTCGACAGTAAATTGACTGACCCCCGGCAACTCGCCGCCGAAGCTGACCGATGGGAAAGCACCCGAGTGGGCCGGAGAGGACCGCACGAGCAAAACCGAAACAACCAAGGCCAGCACCGTCCCCGGGGAGGAGGAGGAGGCCAGGGGCGAGGGAGAGACACCATCCCGGCAACACCCGTGGCCAGCACCCCGCCCCCGGCCGGGCGGGGCAACCCCCCGATGCGCCCGGGGTTCCGAGCCAACGTCACGTGCCACCGATGCCAGCGAGTCGGCCACTACGCCAATGACCCGAGCTGCCCGCAGAACCAAACACCAAAGCCCCGCCAGGTAGCGGCCGCCGCCCTGGGGGAAGAACGACTATCAGAGGAACAGGAAGAATATGAGCCGGCCCAGCAAGAGTGGGAACCGGCCGCCATGGTTCTAGCATGCCTAGGGGGAAAGGACATGGTTCCGCGGGCCCCCCTACCCGCCAACACCCGGAAATATGGCCAATGGGTGACCATTAATGGACGTCGGGCCGAGGCCTTACGTGACACAGGCGCCAGTGTGACGGCCGTCCGCTGTCACCTGGTGAAGCCCGAGCAGATCCTGCCGAACATTCTCTGCCCCGTCCGCTCAGCCGACAATTCCGAGAGTCTGTGTCAAATGGCCTGCGTCCCCTTCGAATGGGGAGGGGTCTCCGGCCTGTTGAAGGTGACGGTCCGGGATGATGCACCCGTGGACTGCCTCCTGGGGAATGACCTGGAGAGTTCCCCGTGGGCCACCGTCGAAAGAAGAGAGCACCTGGGGATGCTGGGCCTCCCGGACTGGGCCTGCGTAACCACCCGGTCCATGGCCGCCCGTGCCGTCCCCGGATCAGAAGATCCAGAATGGCCAGCACCTCCGCCCCCGGTCGCCCCAGTAGAGGACCACGACGAGACCCACCCCCCAGAACCAACGGCCGAAGGGGTCGCGCAACCCCAGGACCTCCCCGGCCTTGCTCAGTGGCGTCAAGAAGGGGGGCCCACCCAAGAGCAGTTCCGCCAGGAGCAAAAGACCTGCCCCTCCCTCGAGGGGCTCCGCCAGCGAGCCAGCGCCCAGAGCGCAGGGGACTCCACCGGAACTCATTGGGTCTATTGGGATAACGACCTGCTATACAGCGAACAAAGAATCGCAGAACTAGGGGCCAGTCGAGTGCTGGTGGTGCCTCTCCGCTTCAGAGACTTCCTACTAACTCTGGCCCACGATGTCCCCCTGGCTGGACACCTGGGCCAGGACAAAACCTACAGTCGCCTAGTGACTCACTTTTTCTGGCCGAAGATGCGGAACGACGTCCTTAACCACTGCCGGTCCTGCCCCACGTGCCAAGCCAGTGGGAAGAGCGGCCGTAAGCTGAAAGCCCCTCTGCAACCCTTCCCAGTGGTCAGCACCCCGTTCGAGAGGGTAGGAATAGACATTGTGGGGCCCCTGGACCCCCGCACGGCACAAGGACATAGATTCATCCTGGTACTGGTGGACCACGCCACCCGCTACCCCGAGGCGGTGCCCCTACGAACTGTAACAGCCCCGGTGGTTGGCCGGGCCCTAATGGGGATCTTCTCCCGAGTGGGCTTCCCCCGAGAAGTCGTCAGCGACCGAGGCACGAACTTTATCTCGAAATATATGAAGTCCCTCTGGCAACAGTGCGGGGTCACCTACCGATTCACGACCCCCTATCACCCCCAAGGGAACGGACTAGTGGAGCGATTCAACCGCACCCTCAAGGGGATGATTGGGGGATTGGAAGAGCCCCTCCGTCGCAAGTGGGATGTACTACTCCCGTGCCTCCTCTTCGCCTATCGAGAAGTTCCCCAGAAGTCCCTCGGCTTTAGCCCTTTCGAACTCCTGTACGGGCACCCTGTGCGAGGGCCCCTCAGCCTAGTCAAAGAAGGTTGGGAGATGGCCCCCCTAAAGACCCCTCCAGACGTCTTCAAGTACCTCCTGGCCCTCCGCAATCAGACCCGACGCTTCAGGGAGATGGCAAAAGCGAACCTCGAGGCCAGTCAGGAGGACATGAAAAAATGGTACGATCACAATGCCTCCTCCGTCGAGTTCGAACCTGGTCAACAAGTGTGGGTGATGTCCCCCACCGAACCATGTGCCTTGCAAGATAAGTGGACGGGGCCCTTCAAAGTGGTCGAGCGCAAAAGCCCCGTCACTTACCTCATCGACATGGGGACCCCCCGGAACCCCCTTCGGGTCCTCCACACCAACAGACTCAAACCACACTTTGTGCGCTCAGAACTCAGCCTCCTGATGGCTACGGACAGTGGGGCGGAGGAAGACTCCGAACCCCTCCCGGATCTCCTGAAGACTCAGGAGAACGACGGTTCCGTGGACGGGGTCCGGCTCTCCGATGCCCTCACCCCAGAGCAACGCCAGGGCTGCCGGGACCTCCTACTGCGGTTCGCTACACTGTTCTCCCTCACCCCCGGGATCACCCCTTGGTGCTTGCACGACGTGGACACCGGGGACAGTCCCCCTGTCCGACACCGGGCCTACCGCGTGCCAGATCGGGTACGGGCCTGCATCCAAGAGGAAGTGGCCAAAATGCTCACGATCGGGGTCATCGAGCCCTCGGACAGCCCCTGGGCCAGCCCAGTTGTACTGGTCCCCAAAGCCGCTGCCCCCGGCACCACGCCTGAACTGAGATTCTGCGTCGACTACCGGGGCTTGAACGCTGTCACCCGGACCAACGCTCATCCTATCCCCCGAGCAGATGAATTGATCGACCGGCTGGGGGCCGCCCGCTATCTCAGCATCTTCGACCTAACAGCGGGCTACTGGCAGATCGGTCTCACGCCCCGGGCTCAGGAACGGTCTGCCTTCTCTACCCCCGATGGCCACTACCACTTCAAGGTCATGCCCTTCGGCATGAAGAATGCCCCCGCTACTTTTCAACGTCTAGTGAACCAGGTCTTGGCGGGGCTCGAGGAGTTCAGCGCTGCCTACCTGGACGATATCGCGGTGTACAGCCGCCACTGGTCCGACCACCTCCTCCACCTCCAAGAGGTCCTGCAGGCCCTCCAGCGGGCCGGCCTCATGATTAAGGCTGGCAAATGCCAAATTGGTCAAGGGTCCGTGACCTACCTCGGGCACCAGGTGGGAAGCGGGCTGGTGGCCCCGCTGCAACCTAAAATTGCTGCCATCCAGTCCTGGCAGCCCCCCGTCACCCAGACCGAGGTCCGAGCCTTCTTGGGACTCACCGGCTACTACCGGCGGTTCGTGAGGGACTACGGCAGCATTGTGGGGCCCCTCACGGGTCTCACGTCCAAAAACCAGCCGAAGCGGATTAGCTGGACCACCGACTGTCAAGCGGCCTTCGAAAAGCTGAAGGCCGCCCTGTGCACCGCCCCTGTGCTCCAGGCCCCCGATTACAGTCGGGAATTCATTGTACAGACAGACGCCTCCGACCACGGCATCGGAGCGGTTCTTTCCCAACTGAACCCCGAGGGCCATGACCAGCCGGTGGCCTTCATCAGCAGACGTCTCCTGGCCCGAGAACAGCGCTGGAGCACATTCGAGAGGGAGGCCTTCGTAGTGGTGTGGGCCCTCAAAAAGCTCCGGCCCTATCTCTTCGGTACCCACTTCCGGGTACAAACCGACCATCGACCCCTGCAGTGGCTGATGCAGATGCGGGGGGAGAACCCCAAACTATTGCGCTGGTCCATCTCCCTGCAGGGAATGGACTTCACCGTGGAACACCGACCGGGCCAAGACCACGCCAACGCAGATGGCCTGTCACGCTTCTTCCGCCTCGACGAGGAGAGTCCCCAGGAAGATGGGTGACTCTCCCCGCCTTCAGCTGGGGGGGACGCATGTTGGACAGGCCACACGAAGGGCTTGCTCCCTCCCCGCATGACAGGGCCTAAGCCCCGGCCCGCCAGACGTGACCCACACGAATCACCCGCACTCCGTCTCCCGATGGAACTCCTGCCCCCGGACCTCCATGTATCACGGGACCGAGCCACCACCGGCTCCCCCGGCTGGATCAAGCCGCCATCTTGGGCCCTGCGCCACGAGGCCGCGTGGCCTCCACCCGACCCTAACCCTGGGCCTGGCCGGCCCCGGCATCCCGGCACTACCATCCACCAGGAGGTGAGCGGACCACTTGGCAGGTCAATGGGAGAACGAAGCGTCAAGGGCTCTCCCCCGCCAGGTGCCGATCGCCTCCAGCTCCCCCAGGCGCTGGCTCCACCCCCTGCTGGGTGTCTGGACACCTTCATCCCGGACCCTCCGACCTCCAAGTGCGAGGGTCCGGACATCAAAGGGCGCCAGACCTATAACTAGGGCAGCTCCGGAGCAGGACGGCAGTTGTATCCTGGAGTCGAGAGACACCGAGAGAACTCAGCCTTGACGGACTACTGGCGCTGCCGTAGCCCTATCTTGTGAACTATCGTCCTGCCTGCTGGCGCTGCCGCGGCCTTCTGCAACATCCATCCTCGTCGGGACCTGCTGGCGCTGCCGCGGCCCGTTGTAACGACCATCCTCACCGGGACCTGCTGGCGCTGCCGCGGACCGTGCATCGACCATCTCCCCGGGACCTGCTGGCGCTGCCGCGGACCGTGTATCAACCATCTCCACCGGCACCTGCTGGCGCTGCCTCGGCCAGTCCCAGCTAGAACACCGAGCTCGAGGATTGTGAGCTATCCACCGTACCACCTCAACTACCAGACTGGTAACCAGACTGTCCCGCTACCCCCTTTCCCCATCTTGAGAGACTTGAATCGAGGGGACCCCTGAGTCCAGACCTCCTTGTACCTTCCATCGTACCGTAAGAAATTGCCTATAAAGAACGCTAAATCTTCTCCTTGTGTGGTGTCTGTCTGTGGGGGGGAAGTTATTTATCTGTACGATCGCTGGAGACGGCTCTCCCCGGAGACCTCTCCCCTTGTCCTCGGCCGACCCTCCCGGTCCGTCTAACACCACACCACACTGCTGACACAGATGGTGTAGTTCATGGAGGGCATGTCAGCATCGATGTCCGAACAACGCAGGTTTCTGTGGTCCATGGACTCTTCCCTGACAGCAGCAGTGAGTCTCCTGCAGTGGTTCGTCCCCCCCTACCCCAGCCCCATCCACACTTCCCTCTCCCATACCTGTCCCATGCACACCCAGACATTCCCAAGCACGCACCCCACCAGGCACAGGCAGAACACCACCAAGTAAGGGCAAGCGCACACCTCCTGTCACGCACACTCAGGGGGATGTAGGCACACCCACTGGGTCTGGGGCAAAAAGAGATACACGCAGCCACAGTCTGAGTCCGCAGGCCTCACAACCCAGTCGCTCCAAAAGCACTCCCCTTGGCTCCCCTGCCAAACTGACACCCAAAAAGGTCGACATGGGTGAGCTGCCCATCACCCCCACTGTGACACCACCCCGCAAGAAGGCGAGGAAGTCCCCGGGCAGGGTAGGTGAGTCCCACCCCCTGTCCACCCCCTCCCCCAAGAGCGCTGCACCCCATCCCTCAGCCACCCCCTCCTCCGCTGGCCCTGGGGTTTCTTCCGGTGCAGGGCTTCCCTGGACGCCCTGGCAGCAGTGTGCAGCGACATGCTCACATACACCTTTGCCGCTGCCCCACCCCCTGTGGTGGAGACGTCCACCCCTGCACCCACCACACCGTCCCTTCCCCCTCCTGTCCCTGCGGTGCCTGGTCCTTCCCCACATGATGCCCCCCCCCCGGTCAACAAACCTGAGGGTTCCACTGTGCAGGCAAGCTAGGGGAGACGTGTGCCCATGTGTCCCCCCATGGACTTCTATTATGGACTGGCCATTGGCCTATGTATATAGTGTCATTTCATTATTTGTTTTTTATGTTGAATAAAGCATTTTGTTTTTACTTTGCACACTATTGCATTTCAGGTATTGATGTTGGTGCTGAGGCTCCTGGAGTTGGTGTTGTGGTAATGTGTTATGGTTCAGAGAAATGTTCTAGTCTGATGGTCATGAGGAGGACCATGGTATCTGTGTGCCATCACAAGGTTTCTGCAAAGAATCATTGGTAGTGTGTGTTATTTTGGTTTTGAGACATTGTCCGAAGGAGTGTTCCTTCCTCTGTGGCACCTGACATCTTCCCTGCAAAGAGTTGCTCAATTGTTGTGCTGACCTGTGTCTACATTTCCTTTGTTGGTGACGGATCCCTTCAACTATGGCCATGCCTGCTCAGCAATGTCTCCGGCTGCATTGTCTGTGCCATCCTTGCTAGTCACTGGACTTGTGTATTGAGTACGTCTAAATGCCTTCATGGAGACATTCTCCCTTTTCAGCACTATGCATGTGTGTACTCCCGGCCTAGCACACATATGGGACTTGTTCTGCAGGGTATTTGGGCACCTGACTCACAATTGTGTGAACTCCACCCTAGTCCTTCCATGAGAGACAACATCTTGGTGGCTGGCCCAGCACCTGAACATTCCTATCAGTCCTGGGATGTGCGTGACAGTGTGTGTTCCCTTTGGCTCTCTTAGTTTAGTAGGCAGTGACATGACTATACAGTCTTGTGGCATGATCTCAGTGTGTGTATTGTGCTGCATCCGCCAGGGGTGGGTATGCATGTGTTATTTGTCCTCACACCCACATGTGGTGTGTCATGCAGTGGGGGAAAGACATCCATCCTCCTGGGAGGAGTGGGACACTGCTGTCAGTGATGTGTTGTTATGGCACTATCATCATTGTCCAAAGTTAGGGATGCGTACATACACCCATGGAATTGTGGTCATCTGATAATGATGTACACCCTCCCATGTCTCTGCCCACTGCTGGGAGTCCTTTGCACCCACCCATATATGTCTGTCCACTGCTGGGAGTCCTCTGCACTTAGTGTCTGTCCACTGCTGGGAGTGATATGCACCCACCCACATGTCTCTGTCCACTGCTGGGAGTCCTCTGCACCCACCTCCATGTCTCTGTCCACTGCTGGGAGTCCTCTGCACCCACCCCCATGTCTCTGTCCACTGCTGGGAGTCCTCTGCACCCACCCATATATGTCTGTCCACTGCTGGGAGTACTCTGCACCCACCCCTCACATGTCTGTCCACTGCTGGGAGTGATATGCACCCACCCCCATGTCTCTGTCCACTGCTGGGAGTCCTCTGCACCCACCCCTCACATGTCTGTCCACTGCTGGGAGTGATATGAACCCACACCCATGTCTCTGTCCACTGCTGGGAGTCCTCTGCACCCACCCCCATGTCTCTGTCCACTGCTGGGAGTTCTCTGAATCCACCCCTCACATGTCTGTCCACTGCTGGGAGTGATATGCACCCACCCCCATGTCTCTGTCCACTGCTGGGTGTCCTCTGCACCCACCCCTCACATGTCTGTCCACTGCTGGGAGTGATATGCACCCACCCCCATGTCTCTGTCCACTGCTGGGAGTCCTCTGCACCCACCCATATATGTCTGTCCACTGCTGGGAGTCCTCTGCACCCACCCCTCACATGTCTGTCCACTGCTGGGAGTGATATGCACCCACCCCCATGTCTCTGTCCACTGCTGGGAGTGATATGCACCCACCCCCATGTGTCTGTCCACTGCTGGGAGTCCTCTGCACCCACCCATGTATGTCTGCCCACTGCTGGGAGTCCTCTGCCCTCACCCCTCACATATCTGTCCACTGCTGAGAGTGATATGCACCCACCCCCATGTCGTAGTCCACTGCTGGGAGTCCTCTGCACCCACCCCCATGTCTCTGTCCACTGCTGGGAGTCCTCTGCACCCACCCCTCACATGTCTGTCCACTGCTGGGAGTGATATGCACCCACCCCCATGTCTCTGTCCATTGCTGGGAGTGATATGCACCCACCCCATGTGTCTGTCCACTGCTGGGAGTCCTCTGCACCCACCCATATATGTCTGTCCACTGCTGGGAGTCCTCTGCACCCACCCCTCACATGTCTGTCCACTGCTGGGAGTGATATGCACCCACCCCCATGTGCCTGTCCACTGCTGGGAGTCCACTGCACCCACCCCCATGTCTCTGTCCACTGCTGGGAGTCCTCTGCACCCACCCATATATGTCTGTCCACTGCTGGGAGTCCTCTGCACCCACCCCTCACATGTCTGTCCACTGCTGTGAGTGATATGCACCCACCCCCATGTCTCTGTCCAGTGCTGGGAGTGCTCTGCACCCACCCATATATGTCTGTCCACTGCTGGGAGTCCTCTGCACGCACCCCTCACATGTCTGTCCACTGCTGGGAGTGATATGCACCCAACCCCATGTCTCTGTCCACTGCTGGGAGTCCTCTGCACCCACCCCCATGTCTCTGTCCACTGCTGGGAGTGATATGCACCCACCCCCATGTGTCTGTCCACTGCTGGGAGTCCTCTGCACCCACCCATATATGTCTGTCCACTGCTGGGAGTCCTCTGCATCCACCCCTCACATGTCTGTCCACTGCTGGGAGTGATATGCACCCACCCCCATGTCTCTGTCCACTGCTGGGAGTCCTCTGCACCCAGCCCCATGTCTCTGTCCACTGCTGGGAGTCCTCTGCACCCACCCCTCACATGTCTGTCCACTGCTGGGAGTGATATGCACCCACCCCCATGTCTCTGTCCACTGCTGGGAGTCCTCTGCACCCACCCACATGTCTCTGTCCACTGCTGAGAGTCCTATGCACCCACCCATATATGTCTGTCCACTGCTGGGAGTCCTCTGCACCCACCCCTCACATGTCTGTCCACTGCTGGGAGTGATATGCACCCACCCCCATGTCTCTGTCCACTGCTGGGAGTGATATGCACCCACCCCCATGTCTCTGTCCCCTGCTGGGAGTCCTCTGTACCCGCCCATATATGTCTGTCCACTGCTGGGAGTCCTCTGCACCCACCCCTCACATGTCTGTCCACTGCTGGGAGTGATATGCACCCCCCCATGTCTATGTCCACTGCTGGGAGTCCTCTGCACCCACCCCCATGTCTCTGTCCACTGCTGGGAGTCCTCTGCACCCACCCATATATGTCTGTCCACTGCTGGGAGTCCTCTGCACCCACCCCTCACATGTCTGTCCACTGCTGGGAGTGATATGCATCCACCCCAATGCCTCTGTCCACTGCTGGGAGTCCTCTGCACCCACCCATATATGCCTGTCCACTGCTGGGAGTCCTCTGCACCCACCCCTCACATATCTGTCCACTGCTGGGAGTGATATGCACCCACCCCATGTCTCTGTCCACTGCTCACCCACCCCCATGTCTCTGTCCACTGCTGGGAGGAGTCCTCTGCACCCACCCCTCACATGTCTGTCCACTGCTGGGAGTGGTATGCACCCACCCCCATGTCTCTGTCCACTGCTGGGAGTCCTCTGCACCCACCCCCATGTCTCTGTCCACTGCTGGGAGTCCTCTGCACCCACCCCTCACATGTCTGTCCACTGCTGGGAGTGATATGCACCCACCCCCATGTGTCTGTCCACTGCTGGGAGTGCTCTGCACCCACCCCCATGTCTCTGTCCACTGCTGGGAGTCCTCTGCATCCACCCCCATGTCTCTGTCCACTGCTGGGAGTCCTCTGCACCCACCCATATATGCTTGTCCACTGCTGGGAGTCCTCTGCACCCACCCCTCACATGTCAGTCCACTGCTGGGAGTGATATGCACCCACCCCATGTCTCTGTCCACTGCTGGGAGTCCTCTGCACCCACCCCCATGTCTCTGTCCACTGCTGGGAGGAATCCTCTGCACCCACCCCTCACATGTCTGTCCCCTGCTGGGAGTGATATGCACCCACCCCCATGTCTCTGTCCACTGCTGGGAGTCCTCTGCACCCCCCCTCCCCATGTCTCTGTCCACTACTGGGAGTCCTCTGCACCCACCCCTCACATGTCTGTCCACTGCTGGGAGTGATATGCACCCACCCCCATGTCTCTGTCCACTGCTGGGATTCCGCTGCACCCATCCCCATGTCTCTGTCCACTGCTGGGAGTGATATGCCTTCACCCCCATGTGTCTGTCTACTGCTGGGAGTCCTCTGCACCCACCCCCATGTCTCTGTCCACTGCTGGGAGTCCTCTGCACCCACCCATATATGTCTGTCCACTGCTGGGAGTCCTCTGCACCCACCCCTCACATGTCTGTCCACGGCTGGGAGTGATATGCACCCACCCCCATGTCTCTGTCCACTGCTGGGAGTCCTCTGCACCCACCCATATATGTCTGTCCACTGCTGGGAGTCCTCTGCACCCACCCCTCACATGTCTGTCCACTGCTGGGAGTGATAGACACCCACCCCCATGCCTCTGTTCAGTGCAGGGAGTCCTCTGCACCCACCCCCATGTCTCTGGCCACTGCTGGGATTCCTCTGCACCCACCCCTTACATGTCTGTCCACTGCTGGGAGTGATATCCACACACCCCCATGTCTCTGTCCACTGCGGGGAGTCCTCTGCACCCACCCTCATGTCTCCTGTCCACTGCTGGGAGTGATATGCACCCTCCCCCATGTATCTGTCCACTGCTGGGAGTCCTCTGCACCCACCCCCATGTCTCTGTCCACTGCTGGGAGTCCTCTGCACCCACCCATATATGTCTGTCCACTGCTGGGAGTCCTCTGCACCCACCCCTCACATGTCTGTCCACTGCTGGGAGTGATAGGCACCCACCCCCATGTCTCTGTCCACTGCTGGGAGTCCTCTGCACCCACCCCCATGTCTCTGTCCACTGCTGGGAGTCCTCTGCACCCACCCCCATGTCTCTGTCCACTGCTGTGAGTCCTCTGCACCCACCCCTCACATGTCTGTCCACTGCTGGGAATGATATGCACCCACCCCCATGTCTCTGTCCACTGCTGGGAGTCCTCTGCACCCACCCCCATGTCTCTGTCCACTGCTGGGAGTCCTCTGCACCGACCCCCATGTCTCTGTCCACTGCTGGGAGGAGTCCTCTGCACCCACCCCTCACATGTCTGTCCCCTGCTGGGAGTGATATGCACCCACCCCCATGTCTCTGTCCACTGCTGGGAGTCCTCTGCACCCCCCCATGTCTCTGTCCACTACTGGGAGTCCTCTGCACCCACCCCTCACATGTCTGTCCACTGCTGGGAGTGATATGCACCCACCCCCATGTCTCTGTCCACTGCTGGGATTCCGCTGCACCCATCCCCATGTCTCTGTCCACTGCTGGGAGTGATATGCCTTCACCCCCATGTGTCTGTCTACTGCTGGGAGTCCTCTGCACCCACCCCCATGTCTCTGTCCACTGCTGGGAGTCCTCTGCACCCACCCATACATGTCTGTCCACTGCTGGGAGTCCTCTGCACCCACCCCTCACATGTCTGTCCACGGCTGGGAGTGATATGCACCCACCCCCATGTCTCTGTCCACTGCTGGGAGTCCTCTGCACCCACCCCAATGTCTCTGTCCACTGCTAGGAGTTCTCTTCACCCACCCCTCACATGTCTGTCCACTGTTGGGAGTGATATGCACCCACCCCCATGTCTCTGTTCACTGCTGGGAGTCCTCTGCACCCACCCCCATGTCTCTGTCCACTGCTGGGAGTCCTCTGCACCCACCCATATATGTCTGTCCACTGCTGGGAGTCCTCTGCACCCACCCCTCACATGTCTGTCCACTGCTGGGAGTGATAGACACCCACCCCCATGTCTCTGTTCAGTGCAGGGAGTCCTCTGCACCCACCCCCATGTCTCTGGCCACTGCTGGGATTCCTCTGCACCCACCCCTTACATGTCTGTCCACTGCTGGGAGTGATATCCACCCACCTCCATGTCTCTGTCCACTGCGGGGAGTCCTCTGCACCCACCCTCATGTCTCCTGTCCACTGCTGGGAGTGATATGCACCCTCCCCCATGTATCTGTCCACTGCTGGGAGTCCTCTGCACCCACCCCCATGTCCCTTTCCACTGCTGGGAGTCCTCTGCACCCACCCATATATGTCTGTCCACTGCTGGGAGTCCTCTGCACCCACCCCTCACATGTCTGTCCACTGCTGGGAGTGATAGGCACCCACCCCCATGTCTCTGTCCACTGCTGGGTGTCCTCTGCACCCACCCCCATGTCTCAATCCACTGCTGGGAGTCCTCTGCACCCACCCCCATGTCTCTGTCCACTGCTGTGAGTCCTCTGCACCCACCCCTCACATGTCTGTCCACTGCTGGGAATGATATGCACCCACCCCCATGTCTCTGTCCACTGCTGGGAGTCCTCTGCACCCACCCCCATGTCTCTGTCCACTGCTGGGAGTCCTCTGCACCGACCCATATATGTCTGTCCACTGCTGGGAGTCCTCTGCACCAACCCCTCACATGTCTGTCCACTGCTGGGAGTGATATGCACCCACCCCCATGTCTCTGTCCACTGCTGGGAGTCCTCTGCCCCCACCCATATATGTCTGTCCACTGCTGGGAGTCCTCTGCACCCACCCCTCACATGTCTGTCCACTGCTGGGAGTGATAGACACCCACCCCCATGTCTCTGTTCAGTGCTGGGAGTCCTCTGCACCCGCCCCCATGTCTCTGGCCACTGCTGGGAGTGATATGCACCCACCCCCATGTCTCTGTCCACTGCTGGGAGTCCTCTGCACCCACCCCCATGTCTCTGTCCACTGCTGGGAGTCCTCTGCACCCACCCATATATGTCTGTCCACTGCTGGGAGTCCTCTGCATCCACCCCTCACATGTCTGTCCACTGCTTGGAGTGATATGCACCCACCCCCATGTCTCTGTCCACTGCTGGAAGTCCTCTGCACCCACCCCAATGTCTCTGTCCACTGCTAGGAGTTCTCTGCACCCACCCCTCACATGTCTGTCCACTGCTGGGAGTGATATGCACCCACCCCATGTCTCTGTTCACTGCTGGGAGTCCTCTGCACCCACCCCCATGTCTCTGTCCACTGCTGGGAGTGATATGCACCCACCCCCATGTCTCTGTCCACTGCTGGGAGTCCTCTGCACCCACCCCCATGTCTCTGTCCACTGCTGGGAGTCCTCTGCACCCACCCATATATGTCTGTCCACTGCTGGGAGTCCTCTGCACCCACCCCTCACATGTATGTCCACTGCTGGGAGTGATAGACACCCACCCCCATGTCTCTGTTCAGTGCTGGGAGTCCTCTGCACCCACCCCCATGTCTCTGGCCACTGCTGGGAGTCCTCTGCACCCACCCCTTACATGTCTGTCCACTGCTGGGAGTGATATCAACCCACCCCCATGTCTCTGTCCATCTGCGGGGAGTCCTCTGCACCCACCCCCATGTCTCCTGTCCACTGCTGGGAGTGATATGCACCCTTCCCCATGTGTCTGTCCACTGCTGGGAGTCCTCTGCACCCACCCCCATGTCCCTGTCCACTGCTGGGAGTC
The DNA here is from genome assembly GCF_964204655.1 of Triturus cristatus. Taxonomy (NCBI): domain Eukaryota; kingdom Metazoa; phylum Chordata; class Amphibia; order Caudata; family Salamandridae; genus Triturus; species Triturus cristatus. The sequence goes on along the minus strand of NC_140594.1, from coordinate 988,220,256 downwards.
CACTGCACCCACCCATATATGTCTGTCCACTGCTGGGAGTCCTCTGCACCCACCCCTCACATGTCTGTCCACTGCTGGGAGTGATAGGCACCCACCCCCATGTCTCTGTCGACTGCTGGGAGTCCTCTGCACCCACCCCCATGTCTCTGTCCACTGCTGGGAGTCCTCTGCACCCACCCCCATGTCTCTGTCCACTGCTGAGAGTCCTCTGCACCCACCCCTCACATGTCTGTCCACTGCTGGGAATGATATGCACCCACCCCCATGTCTCAGTCCACTGCTGGGAGTCCTCTGCACCCACCCCCATGTCTCTGTCCACTGCTGGGAGTCCTCTGCACCGACCCATATATGTCTGTCCACTGCTGGGAGTCCTCTGCACCCACCCCTCACATGTCTGTCCACTGCTGGGAGTGATATGCACCCACCCCCATGTCTCTGTCCACTGCTGGGAGTCCTCTGCACCCACCCCAATGTCTCTGTCCACTGCTAGGAGTTCTCTGCACCCACCCCTCACATGTCTGTCCACTGCTGGGAGTGATATGCACCCACCCCCATGTCTCTGTTCACTGCTGGGAGTCCTCTGCACCCACCCCCATGTCTCTGTCCACTGCTGGGAGTGATATGCACCCACCCCCATGTCTCTGTCCACTGCTGGGAGTCCTCTGCACCCACCCCCATGTCTCTGTCCACTGCTGGGAATCCTCTGCCCCCACCCATATATGTCTGTCCTCTGCTGGGAGTCCTCTGCACCCACCCCTCACATGTCTGTCCACTGCTGGGAGTGATAGACACCCACCCCCATGTCTCTGTTCAGTGCTGGGAGTCCTCTGCACCCACCCCCATGTCTCTGGCCACTGCTGGGAGTGATATGCACCCACCCCCATGTCTCTGTCCACTGCTGGGAGTCCTCTGCACCCACCCCCATGTCTCTGTCCACTGCTGGGAGTCCTCTGCACCCACCCATATATGTCTGTCCACTGCTGGGAGTCCTCTGCACCCACCCCTCACCTGTCTGTCCACTGCTGGGAGTGATAGACACCCACCCCCATGTCTCTGTTCAGTGCTGGGAGTCCTCTGCACCCACCCCCATGTCTCTGGCCACTGCTGGGAGTCCTCTGCACCCACCCCTTACATGTCTGTCCACTGCTGGGAGTGATATCCACCCACCCCCATGTCTCTGTCCACTGCGGGGAGTCCTCTGCACCCACCCCCATGTCTCCTGTCCACTGCTGGGAGTGATATGCACCCTCCCCCATGTATCTGTCCACTGCTGCGAGTCCTCTGCACCCACCCCCATGTCCCTGTCCACTGCTGGGAGTCCTCTGCACCCACCCATATATGTCTGTCCACTGCTGGGAGTCCTCTGCACCCACCCCTCACATGTCTGTCCACTGCTGGGAGTGATAGGCACCCACCCCCATGTCTCTGTCCACTGCTGGGAGTCCTCTGCACCCACCCCATGTCTCTGTCCACTGCTGGGAGTCCTCTGCACCCACCCCCATGTCTCTGTCCACTACTGGGAGTCCTCTGCACCCACCCCTCACATGTCTGTCCACTGCTGGGAATGATATGCACCCACCCCCATGTCTCTGTCCACTGCTGGGAGTCCTCTGCACCCACCCCATGTCTCTGTCCACTGCTGGGAGTCCTCTGCACCGACCCATATATGTCTGTCCACTGCTGGGAGTCCTCTGCACCCACCCCTCACATGTCTGTCCACTGCTGGGAGTGATATGCACCCACCCCCATGTCTCTGTCCACTGCTGGGAGTCCTCTGCACCCACCCCAATGTCTCTGTCCACTGCTAGGAGTTCTCTGCACCCACCCCTCACATGTCTGTCCACTGCTGGGAGTGATATGCACCCACCCCCATGTCTCTGTTCACTGCTGGGAGTCCTCTGCACCCACCCCCATGTCTCTGTCCACTGCTGGGAGTGATATGCACCCACCCCCATGTCTCTGTCCACTGCTGGGAGTCCTCTGCACCCACCCCCATGTCTCTGTCCACTGCTGGGAGTCCTCTGCCCCCACCCATATATGTCTGTCCTCTGCTGGGAGTCCTCTGCACCCACCCCTCACATGTCTGTCCACTGCTGGGAGTGATAGACACCCACCCCCATGTCTCTGTTCAGTGCTGGGAGTCCTCTGCACCCACCCCCATGTCTCTGGCCACTGCTGGGAGTGATATGCACCCACCCCCATGTCTCTGTCCACTGCTGGGAGTCCTCTGCACCCACCCCCATGTCTCTGTCCACTGCTGGGAGTCCTCTGCACCCACCCATATATGTCTGTCCACTGCTGGGAGTCCTCTGCACCACCCACCCCTCACCTGTCTGTCCACTGCTGGGAGTGATAGACACCCACCCCCATGTCTCTGTTCAGTGCTGGGAGTCCTCTGCACCCACCCCCATGTCTCTGGCCACTGCTGGGAGCCCTCTGCACCCACCCCTTACATGTCTGTCCACTGCTGGGAGTGATATCCACCCACCCCCATGTCTCTGTCCACTGCGGGGAGTCCTCTGCACCCACCCCCATGTCTCCTGTCCACTGCTGGGAGTGATATGCACCCTCCCCCATGTATCTGTCCACTGCTGCGAGTCCTCTGCACCCACCCCCATGTCCCTGTCCACTGCTGGGAGTCCTCTGCACCCACCCATATATGTCTGTCCACTGCTGGGAGTCCTCTGCACCCACCCCTCACATGTCTGTCCACTGCTGGGAGTGATAGGCACCCACCCCCATGTCTCTGTCCACTGCTGGGAGTCTTCTGCACCCACCCCATGTCTCTGTCCACTGCTGGGAGTCCTCTGCACCCACCCCCATGTCTCTGTCCACTGCTGGGAGTCCTCTGCACCCACCCCTCACATGTCTGTCCACTGCTGGGAATGATATGCACCCACACCCATGTCTCTGTCCACTGCTGGGAGTCCTCTGCACCCACCCCCATGTCTCTGTCCACTGCTGGGAGTCCTCTGCACCGACCCATATATGTCTGTCCACTGCTGGGAGTCCTCTGCACCCACCCCTCACATGTCTGTCCACTGCTGGGAGTGATATGCACCCACCCCCATGTCTCTGTCCACTGCTGGGAGTCCTCTGCACCCACCCCAATGTCTCTGTCCACTGCTAGGAGTTCTCTGCACCCACCCCTCACATGTCTGTCCACTGCTGGGAGTGATATGCACCCACCCCCATGTCTCTGTTCACTGCTGGGAGTCCTCTGCACCCACCCCCATGTCTCTGTCCACTGCTGGGAGTGATATGCACCCACCCCCATGTCTCTGTCCACTGCTGGGAGTCCTCTGCCCCCACCCATATATGTCTGTCCACTGCTGGGAGTCCTCTGCACCCACCCCTCACATGTCTGTCCACTGCTGGGAGTGATAGACACCCACCCCCATGTCTCTGTTCAGTGCTGGGAGTCCTCTGCACCCACCCCCATGTCTCTGCCACTGCTGGGAGTCCTCTGCACCCACCCCTTACATGTCTGTCCACTGCTGGGAGTGATATCCACCCACCCCCATGTCTCTGTCCACTGCTGGGAGTCCTCTGGACCGGTATAAAGATAGAATATCGACGGGAAAATATCGACTAGCATTAATATCGTGGTAAGAATATCGACTGTGAAAAATATCGTTATAGAAAATATCTTTTTAAAAAATATCGTTTCGTGAGAATGACAAAAATATCGTCATTAAAAAATATCGATGAACAGAATATCGTTGAACAAAATGTCGTTTCATATAATATTGACAGAAAAATATAAGTTGTTATAAAATTTTAAAAAAAATATGTATTATGTTTTTAAAAAACTTACAAAACTCCTACTAGTAATAATATGTGTAAAAAAATATTTTCTACAAAAGAATTGTTAAAATTTTAGTAGCCGGTTATTGGTATTATAGGGGATAAGGGTGGGTAGTAATTTAAAATTTGGTTTCTAAAAAATTTATAAAATATAAACAAATTAGAAAATATTTAAGAAATCCAAATTTTAAATTGAAATTTCGAATTCTTCACGAAATTAAATTTGTAATTACATTTTTTAATTTCAAATAAAAATTTTAGGAGCGGGTTTTTGGTATTATAGGGGATTAGGGTGGGTAGTAATTTAAAAATGTAGTGTTTAAAAATTGTATAAAATATTAATAAATTAGAAATGTATAATGAAATCAAATTTTAACCTCGAAATTAAAAAATTCTACACAAAATTTATATTTTATTATTAATAAAAAATATTACATTAATATTGAAGAAGCGTTATTTTGGTATTATAGGGGAATAGGGTCTAAAAAATAATTTAGATAGAAAAATTTATATTGTTTACTAACCTGCACATTTCCTGACTTATGTTGGATTGGAGTTAGAATAGTAAATTATTATAAAATATAAACAAATTTGAAAATAATTAAGAAATTAAAAATTTAATTTTAAATTTCTAAATGTTTACGAATTTAAATTTGTAATTAAATGTAAAAATTTCAAATAAAAATTTTAGGAGCGGGTTTTTGGTATTATAGGGGATTAGGGTGGGTAGTAATTTAAAAATGTAGTCTTTAAAAATTGCATAAAATATTAATAAATTAGAAATGTATCATGAAATCAAAATGTAACATCGAAATTAAAATTTTTACACGGAATTTATTTTTTAATATTAATAAAAAATATTAAATTAATATTGAAGAAGCGTTATTTTGGTATTATAGGGGAATAGGGTCTAAAAAATAATTTAGATAGAAAAATTTATTTTGTTTACTAACCTGCACATTTCCTGACTTATGTTGGATTGGAGTTAGAATAGTAATTTATTATAGTTTACTATCCAGCACTTTCCCTGAGTTATGTTATGTTTGTAGTTAGAATAGTAATTTATTATGGTTTACTATCCAGCACTTTCCCTGACTTATGTTATGTTTGGAGTTAGAATAGTAATTTATTATGGTTTACTATCCAGCACTTTCCCTGACTTATGTTGGATTGGAGTTAGAATAGTTATTTATTATGGTTTACTATCCAGCACTTTCCCTGACTTATGTTGGATTGGAGTTACAATAGTAATTTATTATGGTTTACTATCCAGCACTTTCCCTGAGTTATGTTATGTTTGGAGTTAGAATAGTAATTTATTATGGTTTACTATCCAGCACTTTCCCTGACTTATGTTGGATTGGAGTTAGAATAGTAATTTGTTATGGTTTACTATCCAGCACTTTCACTGAGTTATGTTATGTTTGGAGTTAGAATAGTAATTTATTATGGTTTACTATCCAGCAGTTTCCATGACTTATGTTGGATTGGAGTTAGAATAGTCATTTATTATGGTTTACTATCCAGCACTCTTCCTGACTTATGTTATGGTTTACTATCCAGCACTTTCCCTGACTTATGTTTTGTTTGGAGTTAGAATAGTAATTTATTATGGTTTACTATCCAGCACTTTCCCTGACTTATGTTGGATTGGAGTTAGAATAGTAATTTATTATGGTTTACTATCCAGCACTTTCCCTGACTTATGTTGGATTGGAGTTAGAATAGTAATTTATTATGGTTTACTATCCAGCACTTTCCCTGACTTATGTTGGATTGGAGTTAGAATAGTAATTTATTATGGTTTACTATCCAGCACTTTCCCTGACTTATGTTATGTTTGGAGTTAGAATAGTAATTTATTATGGTTTACTATCCAGCACTTTCCCTGACTTATGTTGGATTGGAGTTAGAATAGTAATTTATTATGGTTTACTATCCAGAACTTTCCCTGACTTATGTTGGATTGGAGTTAGATTAGTAATTTATTATGGTTTACTATCCAGCACTTTCCCTGAGTTATGTTATGTTTGGAGTTAGAATAGTAATTTATTATGGTTTACTATCCAGCACTTTCCCTGAGTTATGTTATGTTTGGAGTTAGAATAGTAATTTATTATGGTTTACTATCCAGCACTTTCCCTGACTTATGTTGGATTGGAGTTAGATTAGTAATTTATTATGGTTTACTATCCAGCACTTTCCCTGAGTTATGTTATGTTTGGAGTTAGAATAGTAATTTATTATGGTTTACTATCCAGCACTTTCCCGGATTTATGTTGGATTGGAGTTAGATTAGTAATTTATTATGGTTTACTATCCAGAACTTTCCCTGAGTTTACAATTGATTTTTGATCAAAAGGGTATTTAGTCCTCTGGAACGCGTAGACCCTCGGTTTGAGTCGTCACATACTGTAACTACATATTCTGTGGGAAAGTTATGTCAATCCTGGCTGCGACATTCCACCTTAGCATCTGTCAAAGTTCATTTATCGAAGTTACATGACAAAATAGATTTGAATTATTTTGTTAAAGGTCCTGTGGGTTGCAGAACCAAAAGGTGGGCGTATGCTATTTACAACGAAGTGTGGAAATTTTCACCAATTGAGGCGGCTTCAAGATTGAGAGCTATTGACCAAGCAAACATGGAAAAGGTTTTAGCCTTTATAGATAACAGCATTAGCACTCTCTCTTCCAGAATTTATACATTAGATAATATTGTTTCGTCAGTTGTTGATGTTGTGCATGATGATATGTCTGTGTTATATAATGGTCAAAACCAGTTGCGTTCTGTTATGCAGTTTGCATGGACTTTGCAGACGTTAAAGGCAGGGAGGGTCCCTTGGGACTATTTGAGCACTACATCGTTATTCATTCCTTGTAACATTACTGATAAGCAGTTATTTATGTCCATGAAAGATGCTAAATATTCATTATTACATATTGAAAAATTAGAACCGTTACCTTTCTCTGTGGCGGAAATCAATTCAGTCACGTGGGTTATATACGGGTTGATAACTCTACCGTTCGCACTTCTTAAGTTTACGTCTTGTATGAAACATTATGCTCTGGGTAGATATGAACAGCTGGGCACCGCTTTCATACATGAGGTTTGGTCCCTCCCCTTTACGTATAGATGTACTAGGGACGGAACTGAGGTTTATCTGAAGGGTGAGGAATGTACCACGACACCAGATCATTTCTTGGTATGTAGGCACATTCAATTACACGGTGCATGCAATGTACAAGCCCCGATTTTGGCCTGCGTCCTACGAGGTGTCCCAGTGCCTGTGATTACGCCTTCTTTGACGCTGCTTGCAAACAGTAGTTATTTAATTTTGAATAATGAAGCTTGCTGCGGGATGTTAGTGTGAATCCCATATATAGTAACTGTATCGGAGAGGGTTGTCTCCTGCAATAATATTATCTTTTCACCCCCGCACTGGCGGCTGGATGTTTACATCTGGCCTTCGATTCCAACCTTGAAAGCAGAGTTCAACTAGTTGAGCAGAATAAGAGCTGTATTGTTCCAAAAAGAGGTGTCATTGACTTCCTCTCGTGAAACATTTGTCCTTCACGTTGCTAATACGCGCACTGAGGTACAGGCGGTTTTGAATACTGACCTCCCCCTACATTTCGGAGCTTTGATCCTAACTATTTTCAATGCCTCGTCCACGACCGGCCTGGCTTATTTTTTTAAACTTGTAGGCTCAGGCCTCGTGACCTCTTTCCAAACTATTTTTGGTGTGATTCCGGCATTTTGTCATTCGATTTTCTCGAGCATCTTTGGAGGTGTTCCGCTGCTTCTGGCGCTGGTGGCAGGTGTGCTGCTTTTACTTTTCATACTACGGAATGGCTGCTGTTTCTGTGCCACACGAGCACCTGTCACGTCTGCATCTTCTTCGTGATAGGATGCTTGACTTTTATGGTACTCTGCCATTGGCGACTTTAAGCCTGGCATATGGATTATCCTTCAGGTATTCCTACTTCACCTGAGTGCAACCTGTATTTCACTGCCTGGATTGTCCCTTTGAATGGCCTCTGGATTTGTGCTTGACCAACACGGTGTCTCCGGTGCCGGATTTCGATCGACTGATGAGGCCCTTAGTGTCTCACGAGTTGGCCTGTTCTGGTGTCCGGATTATGGCTTGTGGTGCGGCGCATGGTATCCTGGGTAATTGGGACATATCAACGGCTGCCTACGACTTCTTGGCTATGAGCTATTTAGAGGAACATTCCGGTTGCCCTCTGATTGTGCTAGAGGCTCCGATGGTTGAAGAACACGTATGTTCCTTTTCTTTAATTAATTGGATGGCTGAGACTTTTAGTGGCCCTGCAAACGATTTTTTGTTGGAAGCAGTTGCCACGTATGCTGCCTATACATTCATGGATTAACTGAACTATCCTCCTTTGCGCCTGTGCTACTGGACAGCAACCTAGTGCAGCATTCATTTTTTTTTTCTAATCATTGTGTTACTTATAGTATTTGGATGATAGTAGTTGTTAATATATGAAGTAAATTGTACATTTACTTAGCAAGTTTAAATAATTTTTGTCAGCTATCTAAGTAGACATGGATAAGGTAGTTAATAAATGTTTTTACATGTAAGTTTCTGGTTGTTGTTGATAAGTTCAACATGTTCTTTTTTCACTCTAAAGAAGAACACTTTTTAATTTAGGGAGTTTATCTACTTTATGCTAAGTTCGAATGAAAAAAGCAATGGGATTTTACTTACTTCAAGTGTAGTATGACGTTTTGTAGTTGTAGTCGTAGGTTTGTATTTTTTTTATCTTAGCAAGGTAACTGTTTTTCTCCAAGTTTGGCCCAAAAATGGTAAATTACGTTAAGTGTATAATTGTTTTTATATTAGTGAGTTAATTAATGGTAGCTTTTGATTGGTTCAATTAGTGAAATTTCAAAATCATTGGTCGACAACGTTATTTTGAATTAGAAAACCGTTAAATAATTATATGTGTGAATAGTTTTGTAAAGTTAAATAGTTAAAAAAAAGTGTGTAAAATAAAAGAATAGTGCATATCGAGTTGGTAATAAAAAGACGATATTTTTTGTATATTTCTATAAGCAGATAGGTCGTCGATGTTGGTGTAGTCGATATATATGTCTAAGGTCATGTTATTTAAAATAAAGTCGATCATGTAGTAGTCGATATTTATGTTGTCGATATTAGTGTGAACGATATTAGGGTTGTCGATAAAAAAAAAATCGATATTTGTGTGAATCCTTGTTTAAGTATAGGATGACGATATTAATGTAAGCGATATTTTAGTGACGATATTTATTTCTGACGATATTTATGTTAACGATATTCCATCATGGAACCCTCTGGACCCACCCCCATGTCTCCCGTCCACTGCTGGGAGTGATCTGCACCCTCCCCCATGTATCTGTCCACTGCTGGGAGTCCTCTGCACCCACCCCCATGTCCCTGTCCACTGCTGGGAGTCCTCTGCACCCACCTATATATGTCTGTCCACTGCTGGGAGTCCTCTGCACCCACCCCTCACATGTCTGTCCACTGCTGGGAGTGATAGGCACCCACCCCCATGTCTCTGTCCACTGCTGGGAGTCCTCTGCACCCACCCCCATGTCTCTGTCCACTGCTGAGAGTCCTCTGCACCCACCCCTCACATGTCTGTCCACTGCTGGGAGTGATATGCACCCACCCCCATGTCTCTGTCCAGTGCTGGGAGTCCTCTGCACCCACCCCCATGTCTCTGTCCACTGCTGGGAGTCCTCTGCACCGACCCATATATGTTTGTCCACTGCTGGGAGTCCTCTGCACCCACCCCTCACATGTCTGTCCACTGCTGGGAGTGATATGCACCCACCCCCATGTCTCTGTCCACTGCTGGGAGTCCTCTGCACCCACCCCAATGTCTCTTTCCACTGCTAGGAGTTCTCTGCACCCACCCCTCACATGTCTGTCCACTGCTGGGAGTGAAAACTTTACCTCCTGAGGCGGAAGCCCGGAGTAGGCTATTACTTGATACTGATTTTAATATCTATTGTTTGCTTTTACTTCACTTACCGCTTGATTGCTCCTCTTGGGGTTTCACGCTTTCCTCTTGCCGTGCAGCGGATCTAGCGCTGACACGGGACCCTGGGCAGAGGCAAACATCCCGCCGCCATCACCGGCGAGATCGCTGGCCACGCCCCCTTTTGAGGCCACGCCCCCCGCCCACCTTACTTAAACACTACTATCGGCAAGCGACGCTAGAAAACTATACCTCCTGAGGCGGAAGCCGGGAGTAGGCTATTACTTGATACTGATTTTAATAGCTATTGTTTGCTTTTACTTCACTTACCGCTTGATTGCTCCTCTTGGGGTTTCACGCTTTCCTCTTGCTTTCCTCTTGCCGTGCAGCGGATCTAGCACTGACACGGGACCCTGGGAAGAGGCAAACATCCCGCCGCCATCACCGGCGAGATCGCTGGCCACGCCCCCTTTTGAGGCCACGCCCCCCTTGCCGTCATCCAGCACATATAAAAATGTGTCATTTCAGGAGGCGCAGCGGACGAGCGCAGCGAACACGCCGATGGCGCGCCGAAGGCGCGCCTAAGGCAAGCCCGTCTGCGCCCGTCCGCGACGGGCCGGGACTAGGGGCCCCCACCTTTATTTCTATTAACAATATCAGGAGATATACCTCTACAGATCTACGAATGATTAACTAACAGGTAAATCTGTCTTGTGTACATAAGTACTCTCCGCTTGACCTACCCATTCAATGTAGTGACTGTAATACACTTTTCACTACTAAGCCCCACACACACAGGCAACAATTGTTTAGAATGTTCCTTCTAAACTGTAGGTCTCTGCCTAGACACTGCACAGAACTATCATTGCTACTCGAGGAGAGAAAACCTGATGTTCTTTTTCTCACCGAGACATGGCTAACTTCGCAATCCGACCCGGAGTTGGTTCAAACCCTAGGGCAGGGCTACCAAATTGTTAGACAGGACCGTGTGAAGGAAAGAGGGGGTGGTTTGGCAATCATTTTCAGAGACTGTTTCACCTGTCGCTGCACCCCTAGTCCCTTCTCGGACTGCGAAACCTTGTCCTTCTCCTTGGAACTCTCTCCTAATATAAGTTTTTCTGGTGCACTTATATATCGCCCTCCGGGCCCAGCCAAACAGTTTTACGAATCGCTGCCCTCGCTGGTCGCTGACCTAGCCGTCTCACCCTCCAACTTTACGTTATTGGGCGATTTTAACATTCATTTCGATGGACCTGATGACTCCATCGCCAATAAATTAATTGGGGATGTTAGACGGACCGGGAGGGTCGGCCGAGGACAAGGGGAGAGGTCTCCGGGGAGAGCCGTCTCCAGCGATCGTACAGACGAATAACTTCCCCCCCACAGAGGTACACCACACAATGATAAGGTTTAACGTTCTTTATAAGCAATCTTTAGGTACGATAGATTGGTACAAGGAGGTCAGGACTCAGGGGTCCCCTCGATTCTAGTCTCTTGGTTGGGAAAGGGGGTAGCGGGACAGTCTTGTTACCAATCAGGTAGATGCGATGGTATGATGGATAGCTCACAATCCTCGAGCTCGGCGTTCGAGATGGACGGACCGCGGCAGCACCAGCAGGTCCCGGTGAAGGTGGTAGTTACAACGGTCCGCGGCAGCGCCAGCAGGTCCCGGCGAGGATGGTAGTTACAACGGTCCGCGGCAGCGCCAGCAGGTCCCGACGAGGATGGTAGTTACAACGGTCCGCGGCAGCGCCAGCAGGTCCCGACGAGGATGAAGGATGCAGAAGGTTGCGGCAGCGCCAGCAGGCAGGATGATAGTTCACAAGGCAGGACTACGGCAGCGCCAGTAGTCCGTCAAAGATGAGTTCTTCACGGTGTCTCTCGACTCCAGGATACAACTGCCTTCCTGCTCTGGAGCTGCCCCAGTTATAGGTCTGGCGCCCTTTGATGTCCGGACCCTCGCACTTGGAGGTTGGGAGGTCCGGGATGAGGGAGTCCAGACACCCAGCAGGGGGGTGGAGCCAGCGCCCGGGGGAGCTGGGGGCGATCGGCACCTGGCGGGGGAGAGCCATCGACACTTCTTTCTCCCATTGACCTGCCAAGTGGTCCGTTCACCTCCTGGGTGGATGGTGGTGCCGGGATGTCGGGGCCTGGCCAGGCCCAGGGTTAGGGTCAAGCTGAGGCCATGCGGCCTCGTGGTGCAGTGTCCAAGATGGCGGCCGGGCCGGGCGAGGGAGCCGGTAGTGGTTCGGCCCCATGATACAGAGATGTCCGGGGGCAGGAATCCCGTCTTGGGACGGGGTGCGGGTCGCTTCTGTGGGTAACACCTGGGGGGCCGGGGCTCGGGCTCGGGCCCTGTCATGCGGGGAGGGAGCAAGCCCGTCATGTGGCCTGTCCAACAGGGGACCTTTCTGCTTTACAGTTATCTCAGTTGGTTCCATCCCCTACGCACACCAAAGGTCATTTGCTGGATCCGGTGTTTAGCAACTGTCCCAACCTGAAAGCATGCCTCCCTATAGCACTCCCCTGGACAGACCATACATTAATCCCGCTTTTATGGAAAACTGACAAATCTCTGCCCCTCGCACCTATAGTGCAAGAAACACGCAATTGGTCAAAAATCCCGCTGGCTCAGTGGACTCAGGAATTACAAAATTCAATTCCCCTAGTTGGTCAGACTCCATCACTGGCCAATGAAATGTTCAACGAATGGATAAACAACTCTTTAAATGCTATGCTCCCTATGAAGAAAACTGCCTTAAAAAGATCTAGGATTTCAGCCCCTTGGTACTCGAATGATCTACGAATGAAAAAGTGCCACTGTAAGAGACTGGAACGTAAATGGCGATTAGGATATGCTGGAGCTGACAAAACCATCTACAGAGTATACAAAAAAGACATAAAGAGCGCACAATCTCTATATTACGCACACAAAATTGCAGAGGCCAGCTCCAGCTCTAAGGAGATCTATAAAATTGTAAAAAGTCTTATTAACCTCCCAACGCCTCCACTTACTAACGAAAACCCTCGGCTTCGCTGTGAAGATTTGGCCAATTTTTTCTTCCAGAAAATAAATCTCATCTACTCTTCCTTTCCATCCTCAGAGCAGACTACTCTGAAGGAGTCACCTTTATGTCCCTTACAAGAAAACATATCCAACTGCCTTCCAGTATTGGTGGAATTTCCCCAGATGGATGCAGACCAGCTCGCCTCCCTCATGCACCAGGTGAAATCAGGGTCCCCTAGGGACCCAGCACCCCCTCACATTCTACTCTCTGCCACTCAGACCATTCTTCCTACACTGTTAGCTGTACTAAACACCTTGATCTCTACCAGCACAGTCCCAGTGGCCTGGAAACAGGCCATGGTGAGGGCCCTTGTTAAAAAAACCCAATCTGGACACCAAGAATCTTAACAACTTTCGTCCGATCTCCTTGCTGCCTCGGGTAGCTAAAATCTTGGAGAAATATATAAACGGCCTATTAACAATTTTCTCGAACAAAACCAGCTGCTCGATCCCTCCCAGACAGGCTTCCGCCCCAAGCATGGGACCGAGACAGCACTATTGGCCGTGACAGAGGAGTCCAGGAGGATCTTAGATCGGGGAGGGTCGGTGGCAGTCATCCTCCTCGATCTGAGCGCTGCATTTGATACCGTCAATCACGATATCCTCGTGCAGCGTCTCCTGGACACCGGAATATCTGACAGGGCCTTGGAGTGGCTCAAGTCCTACCTGAATGACAGATCTTTTCAGGTATATGAGGGCAATGTCACCTCCATCAGTAAGACTCTGGGGTGTGGAGTCCCGCAGGGATCATCGTTGAGCCCGACGTTATTTAACGTCTACATGAGGCCACTAGCTGAGATCGTCCTTCCGTATGGTATTAAGATCATTACCTACGCGGACGATACTCAGCTGGTGGTTTCTCTGGCACAGGAAGGGGGATTCTCAGCATGCGCAGATCTAGCAGGCTGTCTGGAGATGGTTAAGAGCTGGATGACCAAGTCTTGCCTCAAACTCAACGGAGACAAGACTGAGCTCATGCTCTTAGGTCGTCTCGTACCTTCTTCTATCGATACTCTCTGGCCATCCAGTTTGGGACCTGCCCCGGTGCCTAAAGATACCATTAAGAGCCTTTGTGTCTGGCTGGACAGGTCCCTGTCATTTGACCAGCAGGCAATAAGATTATCTGCTATCTGTTTCGGCATCCTTAGAGTCATCAGGAAGGTCCTTCCTCTACTCCCCTTCGAAGCGAGAAAGACCGTGGTTCTGGGCCTGATCCAGTCACGGTTGGATTTCGGGAATGCTTTATACCTGGGAGCTCCCGACTCCACTCCACGCAAACTGCAGTTGATACAGAACTGCGCCGCACGGACTCTCTTACAAATCCCCCGCAGATCATCAGTAAAGTCTGGCCTAAGGAGACTGCACTGGCTTCCCGTTAGGGAAAGAGTCAATTTCAAATCACTTTGTATTGCACATCAAGCCTTTTGGTCCTCAGGCCCAGCAATTAATTTTCCCCTTATCACACCCTATCAGCCCGTTAGACATCTGCGTTCAACTTTTGCCAACTTAGCCATTGTGCCGAAAATAAAGAAGTCAAGATCGGGAGGCCGCTCCTTTTCCTTTAATGTGGCCAAGCTGTGGAATGCTCTTCCCCAACATCTAAGGTCCAATCCCGACCTCAGTTCCTTCTGCAAACAGCTGAAAACGCTTTTGTTCATGAATCAGTAGTAGGTTAGATACTCTTTCTAAGCAACCTTAGCCCAGTCGGTTTTCTCAGCGCTTGGACGCCCCAGGGCAGCTACGTGCGCTTTATAAAACCCAGTTAATTTCATTTCATTTCATATGCACCCACCCCTATGTCTCTGTCCACTGCTGGGAGTCCTCTGCACCCACCCCCATGTCTCTGTCCACTGCTGGGAGTGATATGCACCCACCCCCATGTCTCTGTCCACTGCTGGGAGACCTCTGCACCCACCCCCATGTCTCTGTCCACTGCTGGGAGTCCTCTGCACCCACCCATATATGTCTGTCCACTGCTGAGAGTCCTCTGCCCCACCCCTCACATGTCTGTCCACTGCTGGGAGTGATAGGCACCCACCCCCATGTCTCTGTCCACTGCTGGGAGTCCTCTGCACCCACCCCCATGTCTCTGGCCACTGCTGGGAGTCCTCTGCACCCACCCCTCACATGTCTGTCCACTGCTGAGAATGATATGCACCCACCCCCATGTCTCTGTCCACTGCTGGGAGTCCTCTGCACCCACCCCCATGTCTCCTTCCACTGCTGGGAGTGATATGCACCCTCCCCCATGTATCTGTCCACTGCTGGGAGTCCTCTGCACCCACCCCCATGTCCCTGTCCACTGCTGGGAGTCCTCTGCACCCACCCATATATGTCTGTCCACTGCTGGGAGTGATATGCACCCACCCCCATGTCTCTGTCCACTGCTGGGAGTCCTCTGCACCCACCCCCATGTCTCTGTCCACTGCTGGGAGTCCTCTGCACCCACCCCTCACATGTCTGTCCACTGCTGGGAGTGATATGCACCCACCCCTATGTCTTTCTCCACTTCTGGGAGTCCTCTGCACCCACCCCCATGTCTCTGTCCACTGCTGGGAGTCCTCTGCACCCACCCATATATGTCTGTCCACCGCTGGGAGTCCTCTGCACCCACCCCTCACATGTCTGTCCACTGCTGGGAGTGATATGCACCCACCCCCATGTCTCTGTCCATTGCTGGGATTCCTCTGCACCCACCCCCATGTCTCTGTCCACTGCTGCGAGTGATATGCACCCACCCCCATGTGTCTGTCCACTGCTGGGAGTCCTCTGCACCCACCCCCATGTCTCTGTCCACTGCTGGGAGTCCTCTGCATCCACCCATATATGTCTGTCCACTGCTGGAAATCCTCTGCACCCACCCCTCACATGTCTGTCCACTGCTGGGAGTGATATGCACCCACCCCCATGTCTTTGTCCATTGCTGGGATTCCTCTGCACCCACCCCCATGTCTCTGTCCACTGCTGCGAGTGATATGCACCCACCCCCATGTGTCTGTCCACTGCTGGGAGTCCTCTGCACCCACCCCCATGTCTCTGTCCACTGCTGGGAGTCCTCTGCACCCACCCCCATGTCTCTGTCCACTGCTGGGAGTGATATGCACCCACCCCCATGTCTCTGTCCACTGCTGGGAGACCTCTGCACCCACCCCCATGTCTCTGTCCACTGCTGGGAGTCCTCTGCACCCACCCATATATGTCTGTCCACTGCTGAGAGTCCTCTGCCCCACCCCTCACATGTCTGTCCACTGCTGGGAGTGATAGGCACCCACCCCCATGTCTCTGTCCACTGCTGGGAGTCCTCTGCACCCACCCCCATGTCTCTGGCCACTGCTGGGAGTCCTCTGCACCCACCCCTCACATGTCTGTCCACTGCTGAGAATGATATGCACCCACCCCCATGTCTCTGTCCACTGCTGGGAGTCCTCTGCACCCACCCCCATGTCTCCTGTCCACTGCTGGGAGTGATATGCACCCTCCCCCATGTATCTGTCCACTGCTGGGAGTCCTCTGCACCCACCCCCATGTCCCTGTCCACTGCTGGGAGTCCTCTGCACCCACCCATATATGTCTGTCCACTGCTGGGAGTGATATGCACCCACCCCCATGTCTCTGTCCACTGCTGGGAGTCCTCTGCACCCACCCCCATGTCTCTGTCCACTGCTGGGAGTCCTCTGCACCCACCCCTCACATGTCTGTCCACTGCTGGGAGTGATATGCACCCACCCCTATGTCTTTCTCCACGTCTGGGAGTCCTCTGCACCCACCCCCATGTCTCTGTCCACTGCTGGGAGTCCTCTGCACCCACCCATATATGTCTGTCCACTGCTGGGAGACCTCTGCACCCACCCCTCACATGTCTGTCCACTGCTGGGAGTGATATGCACCCACCCCCATGTCTCTGTCCATTGCTGGGATTCCTCTGCACCCACCCCCATGTCTCTGTCCACTGCTGCGAGTGATATGCACCCACCCCCATGTGTCTGTCCACTGCTGGGAGTCCTCTGCACCCACCCCCATGTCTCTGTCCACTGATGGGAGTCCTCTGCATCCACCCATATATGTCTGTCCACTGCTGGAAATCCTCTGCACCCACCCCTCACATGTCTGTCCACTGCTGGGAGTGATATGCACCCACCCCCATGTCTTTGTCCATTGCTGGGATTCCTCTGCACCCAACCCCATGCCTCTGTCCACTGCTGCGAGTGATATGCACCCACCCCCATGTGTCTGTCCACTGCTGGGAGTCCTCTGCACCCACCCCATGTCTCTGTCCACTGCTGGGAGTCCTCTGCACCCATCCCCATGTCTCTGTCCCACTGCTAGGAGTCCTCTGCACCCACCCCTCACATGTCTGTCCACTGCTGGGAGTGATATGCACCTACCCCCATGTCTCTGTCCACTGCTGGGAGTCCTCCGCACCCACCCCTATGTCTCTGTCCACTGCTGGGAGTGATATGCACCCACCCCCATGTCTCTGCCCACTGCTGGGAGTCCTCTGCACCCACCCCCATGTCTCTGTCCACTGCTGGGAGTCCTCTGCACCCACCTATATATGGCTGTCCACTGCTGGGAGTCATCTGCACCCACCCCTCACATGTCTGTCCCCTGCAGGGAGTGATAGGCACCCACCCCCATGTCTCTGTCCACTGCTGGGAGTCCTCTGCACCCACCCCTCACATGTCTGTCCACTGCTGGGAGTGATATGCACCCACCCCCATGGCTCTGTCCACTGCTGGGATTCCTCTGCACCCACCCCCATGTCTCTGTCCACTGCTGCGAGTGATATGCACCCACCCCCATGTGTCTGTCCACTGCTGGGAGTCCTCTGCACCCACCGCCATGTCTCTGTCCACTGCTGGGAGTCCTCTGCATCCACCCATATATGTCTGTCCACTGCTGGGAATCCTCTGCACCCACCCCTCACATGTCTGTCCACTGCTGGGAGTGATATGCACCTACCCCCATGTCTCTGTCCACTGCTGGGAGTCCTCCGCACCCACCCCTATGTCTCTGTCCACTGCTGGGAGTGATATGCACCCACCCCCATGTCTCTGCCCACTGCTGGGAGTCCTCTGCACCCACCCCCATGTCTCTGTCCACTGCTGGAGTCCTCTGCGCCCACTTATATATGGCTGTCCACTGCTGGGAGTCCTCTGAACCCACCCCTCACATGTCTGTCCCCTGCAGGGAGTGATAGGCACCCACCCCCATGTCTCTGTCCACTGCTGGGAGTCCTCTGCACCCACCCCCATGTCTCTGTCCACTGCTGGGAGTCCTCTGCACCCAACCCTCACATGTCTGTCCACTGCTGGGAGTGATATGCACCCACCCCCATGTCTCTGTCCACTGCTGGGAGTCCTCTGCACCCACCCCCATGTCTCTGTCCACTGCTGGGAGTCCTCTGCACCCACCCATATATGTCTGTCCACTGCTGGGAATCCTCTGCACCTACCCCTCACATGTCTGTCCACTGCTGGGAGTGATATGCACCCACCCCCATGTCTTTGTCCATTGCTGGGATTCCTCTGCACCCACCCCCATGTGTCTGTCCACTGCTGGGAGTCCTCTGCACCCACCCCCATGTCTCTGTCCACTGCTGGGAGTCCTCTGCACCCATCCCCATGTCTCTGTCCACTTCTAGGAGTCCTCTGCACCCACCCCTCACATGTCTGTCCACTGCTGGGAGTGATATGCACCTACCCCCATGTCTCTGTCCACTGCTGGGAGTCCTCCGCACCCACCCCCATGTCTCTGTCCATTGCTGGGAGTGATATGCACCCACCCCCATGTCTCCGCCCACTGCTGGGAGTCCTCTGCACCCACCCCCATGTCTCTGTCCACTGCTGGAGTCCTCTGCACCCACCTATATATGGCTGTCCACTGCTGGGAGTCCTCTGCACCCACCCCTCACATGTCTGTCCCCTGCAGGGAGTGATAGGCACCCACCCCCATGTCTCTGTCCACTGCTGGGAGTCCTCTGCACCCACCCCCATGTCTCTGTCCACTGCTGGGAGTCCTCTGCACCCACCCCTCACATGTCTGTCCACTGCTGGGAGTGATATGCACCCACCCCCATGTCTCTGTCCACTGCTGGGAGTCCTCTGCACCCACCCCCATGTCTCTGTCCGCTGCTGGGAATCCTCTGCACCCACCCATATATGTCTGTCCACTGCTGGGAGTCCTCTGCACCCACCCCTCACATGTCTGTCCACTGCTGGGAGTGAAGTGCACCCACCCCCATGTCTCTGTCTACTGCTGGGAGTCCTCTGCACCCACCCCCATGTCTATGTTCACTGCTGGGATTCCTCTGCACCCACCCCCATGTCTCTGTCCACTGCTGGGAGTCCTCTTGTCGGACCCGGCCTTGTGGCTTGGCCCATTCCGACCCGTGGCACACCACACCTGATCCCCCACCCCGTAGTAACACCACACCTGATCCCCCACAGACCCGGGGCTAGCCCCGTCCTTCCCTCCATCTTCCCGACACCAGGCCCTGCACCCCAGATGGCCGCCCCCGACCCCAGCGCAACCCCGGCCTAGTCGCGCCATGCTGGCTGGGGGGAGAAAGAGCTCCCGGTGAGCAGGAGAGGGAGGGGCAGTTTCACTCACACCTCTGGCCTCCTCTCGAGAGATGGTTTTGATCGCTCTCCGGCCACCCTGAGGGCTGGCTCCACGCCTGCTGCATGTCTGGGATCCCTCCCGACACCGCATTGAAAGGATCAAAGGACCGCGTGGCAGGAACCCCCAACAAACGACCCCCAGGGCTAAGACCCCTGCCCGTGAGGACTCCGGACATCAAAGGGGAGTCGACCTATAACAAGGGGCGCTCTGGGACTATCAGAAGATTGAACCTGGAACGAGGAGAGCCCTGCTGACGTGGTCGCGGCTAAAGCAACATTATCACAAGATCCGACGGAACTCTTGGAACCTCGGTGAGCCCTGCAGACAGCGTCGCGGCTCCACCTGGCAGAGACGGACTTCTGCCTAAGTCATCTGAGCCCTGCAGACAGCGTCGCGGCTCCCCCTGGCAGAGACGGACTTCTGCCTGAATCAACTGAGCCCTGCAGACAGCGTCGCGGCTCCTCCTGGCAGAGACGGACTTCTGCCTGAATCATCGGAGCCCTGCTGACGCCGTCGCGGCTCCCCTCGCAACCTTGAGAATTCGAGCCCGGCAGACTTGGTCGCACTCAAGTACTATCCTGGTCCTGCTGGACCCCAAAGACCATCCCGTATCCCCCGGCTTGAGGATTGAGAGCCGTGCGCCGGATACGCACCTGCATTGACCCTGATCCTAAGACTGTCCCGCTACCCCTACCCCTACCGAGACTCTACGAGCCCTTGCTCTACTTGTACAGACGAATCTGCAGATCACAAAGGTCCCAATATTTCTAGATAAAGGAATACGTGTTTCAGAATCTACGGTGTGGTGTCTCTGTGTTGCATAGTATTAAATCAGCGTATACGATCCTAGATACGAGACCCAGCCCTGCAAGTGCTCGGCTACATCTTCCAGGGAGGGTGAGTCGCAGGGCGGTCAGGTACACACTCTGACCTTTCCTGAGGCTGGCCCTTCTAACACCTCTGCACCCACCCATATATGTCTGTCCACTGCTGGGAGTACTCTGCACCCACCCCTCACATGTCTGTCCACTGCTGGGAGTGATATGCACCCACCCCCATGTCTCTGTCCACTGTTGGGAGTACTCTGCACCCACCCCTCACATGTCTGTCCACTGCTGGGAGTGATATGCACCCACCCCCATGTCTCTGTCCACTGCTGGGAGTCCTCTGCACCCACCCCTCACATGTCTGTCCACTGCTGGGAGTGAAGTGCACCCACCCCCATGCCTCTGTCTACTGCTGGGAGTCCTCTGCACCCACCCCCATGTCTCTGTTCACTGCTGGGAGTCCTCTGCACCCACCCCCATGTCTCTGTCCACTGCTGGGAGTCCTCTTGTCGGACCCGGCCTTGTGGCGTGGCCCATTCCGACCCGTGGCACACCACACCTGATCCCCCACCCCGTAGTAACACCACACCTGATCCCCCACAGACCCGGGGCTACCCCCGTCCTTCCCTCCATCTTCCCGACACCAGGCCCTGCACCCCAGATGGCCGCCCCCGACCCCAGCGCAACCCCGGCCAACACCACTGCTGGGAGTACTCTGCACACACCCCTCACATGTCTGTCCACTGCTGGGAGTGATATGCACCCACCCCCATGTCTCTGTCCACTGCTGGGAGTCCTCTGCACCCACCCCTCACATGTCTGTCCACTGCTGGGAGTCATTTGCACCCATCCCATGTCTCTGTCCACTGCTGGGAGTCCTCTGCACCCACCCCCATGTCTCTGTCCACTGCTGGGAGTCCTCTGCACCCACCCATATATGTCTGTCCACTGCTGGGAGTCCTCTGCACCCACCCCTCACATGTCTGTCCACTGCTGGGAGTGATATGCACCCAACCCCATGTCTCTGTCTACTGCTGGGAGTACTCTGTACCCACCCCCATGACTCTGTCCACTGCTGGGAGTCCTCTGCACCCACCCCCATTTCTCTGTCCACTGCTGGGAGTCCTCTGCACCCACCCATATATGTCTGTCCACTGCTGGGAGTCCTCTGCACCCACCCCTCACATGTCTGTCCACTGCTGGGAATGATATGCACCCACCCCCATGTCTCTGTCCACTGCTGGGAGTCCTCTGCACGCACCCCTCACATGTCTGTCCACTGCTGGGAGTCCTCTGCACCCACCCATATATGTCTGTCCACTGCTGGGAGTCCTCTGCACCCACCCCTCATATGTCTGTCCACTGCTGGGAATGATATGCACCCACCCCCATGTCTCTGTCCACTGCTGGGAGTCCTCTGCACGCACCCCTCACATGTCTGTCCACTGCTGGGAGTCCTCTGCACCCACCCCCATGTCTCTGTCCACTGCTGGGAGTCCTCTGCACCCACCCCTCACATGTCTGTCCACTGCTGGGAGTGATATGCACCCATCCCCATGTCTCTGTCTACTGTTGGGAGTCCTCTGCACCCACCCCCATGTCTCTGTCCACTGCTGGGAGTCCTCTGCACCCACCCCCATGTCTGGGAATCCTATGTAGCCACCCACCCCCTTGGTGCAGTACACTGCTGTCCTGGGCCTACACACACCCCAATATCAAGGTAATATGCTGCACCAGGCCGTAGGGCAACATTCGTGTACGCCTTGTATCCCAAATGTACTGGTGCCGTAGGGGTACGTGTGATACGGACCGTACCCCTGCATTCATGGGGTGTGTAAGGTCCGTACCACGCGTACCCCTACGGCCCAAATACAATGGTGATACGGCCCGTACCCACGCTATGTATGTGTGGGTGCGGTCCGTATCACTATAGTAGTGGTGCCGTAGGAGTACGCATGGTACGGCCCGTACACACGCTCTGAGAGCGTGTGTACGGTCCGTTCCACGCGTACCCCTACGGCACCACTACAATGGTGATACGGACCGTACACACGCTCTGAGGGCGTGTGTACGGTCCGTACCACGCGTACCCCTACGGCACCACTAAAATGGTGATACGGACCGTACACACACTCTGAGGGCATGTGTACGGTCCGTACCACGCGTACCCCAACGGCACCACTACAATAATGTTACTTACCGTACACACGCTCTGAGGGTGTGTGTACGGTCCGTACCACGCGTACTGCTACGGCACCACTACAATGGTGATATGGACCGTACACACGCTCTGAGGGCGTGTGTACGGTCCGTACCACACGTACCCCTACGGCACCACTACAATGGTGTTACGGACCGTACACAGGCTCTTAGGGCATGTGTACGGTCCGTACCACGCGTACCCCAACGGCACCACTGCAATGGTCATATGGACCGTACACACGCTCTGAGGGCGTGTGTACAGTCCGTACCACATGTACCCCCATGGCACCACTAATATAGTGCTACGGACCGTACCCACGCCATGGATGTGTGAGTACAGTGCGTATCACTATTGTAGTGTTGCCGTAGGGGTACGCGTACACGTCCACGTCCACTTCCGTTGTTGTGTGACGCAGGGATTGGTGGACACGCCCCCCCCCGGAGTGACCAGACCCTTGAGGTAATGTATGTCCTCAATATTGTAGGTTTTATTTTGGGTAGGGGGTATGTTTCCTGGCCCTCACCCCCCCTTGGCCCCTGGGTGTTGTTCTCACCTTCTGCGGCGTGTGCGTCGGGTTCGGTGCACCAGGTCGTAGGCTAAGAGGTCCGGGATGACACGTAGGATGGGGTCCATTTGCTGTCCGTCTCGTTCCGGGGCTCCGTTTTCGCGTCGACTCGGAAATAGCTGTGCGGAGTGACGTAGGGCCGAATCATACTTGCTGGTCCGTAAAACGCTGCCTGACTCCGTACGGACGTCGCGTACGCGCTGTCCAGGATCAGACTCGTAGGTATTTTTTAGCCGTACGGTGTTTCTGTACGAATCGTACGGAAATGGTATTTCTGTACGAATCGTACTTGCTGGATTGTACGGTGGATTTCCCGGGTACGAGTCGTATGGAGAATACGCTCCATACGACGAATCGTACCCGGGTTTTACAGGATTGGAATCGGCACCAAAATGTGTGAGCTGGTTTAAAATCTGTGATTAAAGCATCCGTGGCAGGAATAAAGTGTATTGATATTTGGCTGAAGATGGTAATGACTCTTGTCTCAGCTTCTAGCTATCAAGCTCACTCGACAGCTAGAAGTGGCAATCAAATACTTTGTTTTAGCAATGTACAGATCTCTGCAGCCAATCACAATGCTCAATTTTGGTATTGTACAGCTGTATTCAATTCAATTCGACTTTATTCGACAATTCTGTCATAAAAGCTTGTAAAAAAAAAAACACCTAGCACCAATTTTACAGTACGAATATGATAAAAATGAGACAATAAATACAATTCTTTACATATTAATAAGACTTGTAAAAAGATATTAAATGAGAGACATTTGTCGAATGATACTTAAAAAGGTCTGGGTACAAACCTTCAGACCAATTCTGTGATATAAAATACAATACATACTATAAAATGCCTCCGCATCCCCAAAATTCTCAACTGAAAACAGCTATCTCTTAGGATATGGGTAGATGTTGTTTTAATGCCTTGGCTCGAATGGACCATGCCCAACCTAAAAACTTGGCCAAAGCTATAGCAATATGGGGGGACGCGTCTGATCGGAGAACTCTAAGTGCTTCCTCGTGCTTTCTAAAACCCAGTAATCTCCATATAGGGATAACCCATGCCCTTCGAGGTTCAGTATAGATAGGGCAGAAAAACAGGAGATGACTTAAAGATTCCTTGTTGTCTGGACACCATGGGCATTCTTCTTTTGAGGATCCGGCCCAGCTACTTGTAAACGACCTTAGTGGGAGGGTGCCAGCCCTCACCGGGACATATAATTTCCTGTCGTGGGGTTTCGTAATCACATACCAGTATTTTTCTAGTGCCGGTCTTTGCTTGAGTTCTAAAAATTGGCCTGTTAGGTACCTTGTGGATCTACTCATGCAAGCCTCTGCCATTACCCAATCCCAATACATATTCTTCAGGGTTTTTTTTGATGGTAAAACTGCATTTTGGGGATCATTCCACAATTCGCTCAGATTCATCTTCACAAGAAGCGATCTAATCTCTTTTAGCCAAGGGATTTTGTGGAAGGTATACGCTCAGATATGTGAAGGCATTAACTTGCTCAAGCAAAACATTGTTCATGCTAATTTTGCCCCTGAACGATCTATGTTCGTTGAATGACATGAATTTAGTCTTCCCTGTATTTATTTCTAGGCCACGGATTTTACAGAACTCTTCAAACCTCTCTAGAGTTTCCTGTAGACCACTGGGTGTCTTTGAGATTAATAGGGTATCGTCCGCAAACATGAGGACAGGAATATGAACTCCTGATAGTACTGGGGCGTCGGAGGGGACCTGTATTCATGAATCAGATATAAATTACACAAGCTTATTGTGCAATATTTTATATGTGCAAATCACAATTATACTTGCACTAATGAATTGTGCCCAAAATGTGTATCCTAGTGTAATAAAGTATTAGCATGAATAATATTTGGCCATCAGGTTTTATTGCTACTATGAATGATATAACAACCTATTCATATGGTGAATGTTCCCGAATTACTTAAAAATCTGTGGTAATCTTATGAAAATCACAAATAAAACACAAGACGACCGATTAAACAATATATTCATATTTCTTCCGAAAACTTTAGCCCACGCTGATTTTAAATCTACATGTGCCCAGCAGTTTAGGGCTGAATGGAAATATTAACATGATAAAGGAACCTGCTATCTTGTGGTGGCAGGCATGGTTCCAATATGAGATGCAGTGCTTGCAAAGTAAACCCAAATATAAATATAAGACATTCAATTCACTGGTGAAAAGTAACCAAGGAAAGGAATTTTCTAAAAAGGGTCTAATGTTGAGTTGAGCGCAATGAAAAAGTATGGGATTTACTGACGAAAGTGCAATATTATGGGGAGAACCAGCTCCCCTAACTCAGTACGGAACAAAATGTGTATTTATGACAATAGTGGCCATTGTCCTGTGTTGATGCCTCAGCAGTGCTGCAATTGTTTATGATCTCCTTGCTAGCAGAGTCACCCTATGGACGGAATAACGAATAACACCAATTGCACATTATGCTGAGGCGTTGCACAGAATGTTCAAGGCACAGTGATAATGTACATGTGAAGTGGTTTTGTAGACAATACAGTTCCAGAGAAACTAATCCTGAATTGTCATGCACGCAAATGTCACCGTGTGGAAGAGAAGGCAACTTAAGAAAACATGTACATGTTAAAATGGCAGCATTTCTAACCGGGCTGAAGCGAGCCATGTGGCATTACCAATACCTCTGGTAGAGTACTAACCTTGGGTTCCAGGACAGTGTGCTGCCTTGCAGTAAGCACTTCAACGCTTCATGAAGGCATGTAAGCTGTATAGATGCAATTACAACGCAATATAATGGAGGAAATTCCCTCAGTGGATTCTCGTCCTGCTTTATCATGTTTTCTAGAAATCTGAGGATTTTACTTAACTACTCTACACTTTGAATAAAGCCATGACATTCTGCAGGCTTCATTTTCAGGGGTCCTGCACTGAATCACACAAAGTGAGTTTTGGAAGTGCTATTTTAAATCATGGTCTGTCACAAGGCGTAAGGTAATTTAGAATCTTTGTTAGTGGTTTGCTTTACACTGGGTAAAGTAGCAGTATTTTTGCAACAGATGAAGTAATCTATATATCACAAATGGTACACACCAGTGAACCTAAATATCAACATAACACAACTACAGAGGAACACACACATCAAAGCAATGTAACATAATGCAGTAAAGTAGCAGAGCACCAGTTTATTAGCAGAACACAAGCCACATAAAGCTAATAAAAACAGTATAGCAACACAACACCAATAATGCAATACTAAAACATCACAACAGAATACAGTAACCTACCTCTTTGACCAGAAGAATCAACAGAATACAATTATAAAGGAAAACAACACAACAAAACAATGCTAGATAATGTAGTAAGCGGTACAAAAGGGGGAGGTGATGGACGGAGCATCAGAACCAATCAAACACTCACACTTTGCTTTGTTCGCCATAAGTTGGCAGGGTATGCTCAGACGTGAGTCCCTTGCTCACTTTGCCACTGGATTCAAGCAAGCCTGGCTGAAGACGGCTGAAATGCCAGAAACCGGTCCTAGGAAGCTTGTTTCCGGTCCAGGGAAGACATGGCTTGGCAGTTCGGGCTGGACTGTTCCCATGAGGCACAGGGTCAGACTGATTTGCATATGGCCATGTCTGAACTGGGGTGGCAGAGTGGGCTAAAGAATGGTGATGGATTAAACCCAGATCAGTTGACTGGGGGTGAGTGCTTGCAATGTTCAACACTCCGTCCATCATTTCTTTTGGTTTTTGCTTTGTTCGCCATAAGTTGGCAGGGTATGCTCAGACGTGAGTCCCTTGCTCACTTTGCCACTGGATTCAAGCAAGCCTGGCTGAAGACGGCTGAAATGCCAGAAACCGGTCCTAGGAAGCTTGTTTCCGGTCCAGGGAAGACATGGCTTGGCAGTTCGGGTTGGACTGTTCCCATGAGGCACAGGGTCAGACTGATTTGCATATGGCCATGTCTGAACTGGGGTGGCAGAGTGGGCTAAAGAATGGTGATGGATTAAACCCAGATCAGTTGACTGGGGGTGAGTGCTTGCAATGTTCAACACTCCGTCCATCATTTCTTTTGGTTTTAGATAATGTAGTAAAGCAGCACAAAACAGAATACAAGTCAACAGAACTACAGTCACAAAACAACTATAATAAAACATAATACTAAACCGGCACCAGCAACGCAGTACTAAAACTACACAACATGCTACAACAACCTACCACACCAAAGCAACAAGCAATACAATGATAGTAAAAATAAAACTTAACCAATGCCAAATCAAAACAGTTTTTGATTTCAAAGCTGTTCTGCTGTGGTAGTGTGTTGTGTTGTGATAGGGCTTCTGCTGCTGGGTTGCTGTGTTATTGATTTGTAATTATGTTGCATTTTGTCATGTTGTTTAAGCAGTCGTATTTTAGTTTTGTAGGTTTGTGGTGTTGTGGTGTGTTGTTAAAATGCTGTGTTTTTATTTGTTGCATTGTTGATTTTGTTTTTGCATTGTGTGCTATACTATGTTGTTCTGTTGTATTGTTGTGTTGGTGTTTTGTGCTCTTGTGATAATGAGCTGTTCTGTATTTTTGTTTCGGTGGTGTTGTGTTTTGTTGTGGGATTGTCATTTTCTGTGGTTTTGTTGTTGCATTGGTGTGCTGTGTTGTATTGGTATGTTGTTGTGTTGTACTGTTCTATTGTCGGTGATCAGCTAAGTTGTTGTAACGTGATTTGGGTGTATCGTATAATCTGGTCGTTGTTTCTAAATTGCATTTCATCTGTTTGAATGTGAAAAACACTCTTGTGAAACTGGCACCTTAAACTCCTTGTCATGATGCAGTGGTAACATCCGTTTGCATGAAGACCTGCTATTCGCAACAGAAGACATGCAAAAGTCCCAACCCAAAAATATTTTGTGACCTGGTCCATGCGCCTTAACCTTGTATTACTAGTTAAAGAATTGCTTCGTATATGCACTGTATAGAAATAAGTTTACTTGTATTGCATGTGATTTTGCTCCAGTAGTTCCTGAACTGGTCCACTCTGATCAGCAGTGACATGGAAATCCACATTCATCTTGGAAGTAATCTGATGAGCTGAATCCGGGCGCCAAAAATCAAGCTGCGAAGTGTGAAGTGAAATTATGTGGTTTAGTTATTAAAAATAAAATACATGATGAATAGCTATTTAATAAATACAAAAATTATCATAAACATTCAACATTTCAAAAATGCCATACTTAATTTGGTGTTCATATAGAATAGAACGTTAGTTTGCTTAGCCGGGTTAATTTGTAATCGTATTGGCATTTTCACATGACACTTTTGCTATTAAGTTCTCTTTCTCCTCTGCTAATCACTGAAGCCCACTCTGAAGAGATGATAAAACAGAAGGTGCTGGGTTAACATAAAGGGACCACTTGCGGGTGCTAATTTCTTACATTGACTATATCAAAAAACATTTTTAATTAGTACTGTGTCATTTTCTTGGTGGTAAATTAAGGCATTGCTTCTCGAATCTGTTTACCACTTTATTATGAAACAGGATTCTGGAGGTGCTAATATGTCCCAATAATGTTTGCAGGCATTTGCTGTGTGGTATTTTGTTGTAGTAGCGATTCATTTCGTGAGCTTTTGTTCTGCTGTGTTTTTGCTCTAGCATTGCAATGTGGGGTTGTGCAGTGGTTGTTGTGTTGCTTTCTGTTTTGGCAATTTCGTTGTGATCTGAAATGTTAAGTTCAGTATGTTGTTATACTACTTTAAATCTGCTATGGTGTTATGTTTTGTTGTGTACTTTAGATATGTCAACAAATTCTGCTGCATTTCCAGCCAAAATCAGGACATCCCTTGAAAGTTCCTCTGACAAGCAACCAGCAAACTCTCTAACTTAAGAAAGTAGCGCTGCTCCAGCTACAGCTACTTGAGGCACCAGTCAGCCCACAACTATGGCAGAAATAGTCTAACCTTAGTGCTCCCAATGCTCACTTTATCTGATATGGCCCAGTTTTGTGTTGTATTTGTCACCTTAGCCAGTCTTCAGCATGGGCGTTTTTTGAAACTGCATTAATAGCATCCTCCTGGCGTAGGGATTGTGGAGGACAGCAATAGAGAAAGAGGGTGGAAAGTGGTGGGAGGGGAGAATAGTGGGACAAATGGAGAAGGGAGAGGGTGAGAATTAACCTAAGGATGAGGCAAGTTAGATACAAACAGGCAGAGACAACAGGAGGCAAAAGGGGACGGGGAGAGAGAGAGAGACAATGGGAAATAGAGGAAGAGTTAGGGGGAGGAGTGAAAGGAAGAGAGGCAAAGAGGGGAGAGAGACAAAGGTAGGAAAGAAGGAGGCTACAAGGACAGGAACAAAATTGGAGAAGAGTTGGAATGATGGAGCAGAGGTAGAGGTAAAGTGAGAAAAGGGATAAAGAGAAGAAAAGGAAAAGAAGTCCAAAGGAGGAGGAGGAGAGATACAAAAATGGATAGGCGTTGAGAAAGAAACAAAAAGAAAATGGGAGGAAGGATCAGAAGATTGGGAGAGAACAGGAGAGAGAAGAGTAAAGGTTGCAAAGAGGAAGGACAGAGAAAGATGGAGGTTTAACCAAAAAAGAAGAGAAAGGTGTGAGACGGGGAAGAGGCAAAAGATGGAAGAGAGGATGAAAATTTAGTGGAGCAGAGAAAGAGAACAAGCAATTGTGTCAGACAGAAAGGGTGAAGGGGTAGGGTATGTGTAGAGAGTGAGAATAGGAGGGAGGAAAAAGCAGTGGAGATTAAAAACCAATGGATAGAGGGAGAAGTGAATGGTAATGAGAAGGATAGGTGGGAAGAAAAAGATATTAGGAGTTTGAATGTGGATGGAGAGAGGGGTAAAGATATGTGTAGGAGTATGGATAAAGAATGAAGAGAGGAGGAAAGCATGTTGGATGAAAGATGCAGGGAGGAGGAAAGAGAGAAGGGGAAAGTGCTAAATACAAAGGAACATCCTCTGATTCACCATCAGAACAGTATGGTGGAGGAAACACCCCTGTTTGGTACTCTCAAGGTCACGTTGTTAGTTCCTTTACTGACTGTCCTTGGTGCCAGGTGCCAGGCTTCCAGATCCTGCTAATCAAAGTTGCCCCTGTGCTCTTTCTCAGAGCCCAGCTCTTAAAAGACTGGGATGCAACAGGAAAGGCTGCCAGGATCAGTTAAAGAATAATTTATGGTGCGTAGGGCCAGGTCGCATTTGCCAATAAAATCATCACCTGAGCCTAACTGCACCGGGCTATTGCAGCCCCTTTAAACTCTCTTTAGTCCATTACACTTCGGATGAAGGATGTCATTTCTGAAAATAATCTCTTTAAACGGACATAACTGCCTTCTTCGGCTCGAAATAAAGTTTCACTCAAAGTGTAACACGAGGTCTTGAAATGTCACACATATCACTCTGCAACCATAGAAATGGCGCACACACGCAAAGTGATAACTTGGCAGCCATTTATCAAGGCCTAGCAACATGTTTGCATACCTTGTCAAAAAAGGGCGCAGATTTACGGTTATAACGATCATTCAGAGAAATAACAACCTGACGAGAAAAAAACAACTAGTGGAGTTGCAGGTGTAAAAGAGTCACTTACCGGTACAACTCGAGTCAGGTTCCTCAGGGTCTCTACTTGCCGATCCGTTTTCAGATTTACACGAAACACTTTCGCTCTGAAAATACAACAGCATGAGAATGTAATACACACATAAATGATTCATTCCAAAAATCTTTGCAATGATAATCGCTGGTTCTACCCGTCGTATCGTCTAGTGGGTGAAAATGCAAGAGCCAGTGGAATCAATCCGAGAAGAACAAGGCGTGCCATGGCTCTCAGCAGCAAGCGCCTTCTGCTAACTGCACTAGTCTGCTCTGCTGCTGCTGCTGAAAGCGCTGTGATTTCACAAGTGATGACTCGCGGATGCGCCTACAGATTAGGCCCTTGACAGATAAGGGTCATCCTCTTTCGGAAACCCTTTAAAAAAACACACAACCACCGAGGCCGGATCACAAAACATTTTTATGGCATATTACAAGCCATTGGTGGTAAGGCGCTGCACAGTGCAAATACCTTTTGCTACCACATTATAAGAATAGATTTGTGGTGGTGATAATGCCTGACACGAATATGTGGGCAAATGTAATCAGACAGACTGCAGTTAAAGTGCAGCCACACTGCAGCAAAATGACACCATATTACACATACACATCACAATAAAAGGAGTAAGGCGCCATAATAAAACGGTGGCACAATAATACAACAAATGAACAACACAATAACAATATACAATGCACTAATAAACTTTAATGAAACAACAACACAATGACGACACAAAAACACACCCCAACAATACACAAATGCAGCAAAGTGTACCAATCCAGCCACACAACCCAATACTTTACCAATATTAAATAACTTAACAAATATATATGTTGTGTAAAGTTGTGTTGTGTTATTGTTCAATAGTGGTGCGGGGTTGTGCTATTTTGTTGTGAACTGTTGCAGTTGTGCTTTTTTTTTTTTTTTTTTTTATTCCATTGTCTTTTTCTTTTTCTATTTTGCTCAGAGCAGGCGTGATACATACAAAAGAAATACAAATGGTTCGTTTATCTCAAAATTGCAGGGTCTTCCAAAGGAAGAAAATGAGAGAAAGTATAGTTTTCCAGTCTAAATGAAAAATACTAACCAAAACATAACAGACTTGCCTGGTAATGCATTAAATTGTTAACGTGGAATGCTTTTGTCTTAACATTACCCATTATTAGCAGCGTGTCAATCAGGTATTATAATGAGATTAACAATTCTCTGTTATCCTTCTTTAAGATCAAGGCTAAGGGACTGATTAGAATGGCGTTCGGACCGCCCCAACAGACTGTTGGTGGCGGCCCAACCATCATCCAGCATAGCGGTCCGACCGCCGCATTAGGATGTGGCCGGTCAGACCGCTGTAATCGGAGAGACCGACTGACGATTCCGATGGGCTGAAGGAGCCCATTGGGCAGTCAGTCAGATCATATTCCCTACAATAGGGGCGATGTCTGCACTGGCATCGCTGTAGGGATTAAGATGTTCCTTTACGACAGCCTTTGTATTGCGGTGTGATCATCATAGAAAGGCTGTTGGAAAGGGACTTTGTGGGTCCTCTCTTTAGGACTAGTAAGTGTAATTATCTCTATGTGGTAGGCCTACATATCTGTTAGGCATTATAAGGTTAAGGGATGAGACGGTCCCTGTAGTAACATATTTGTCAAGGGACTACATCCACAAACACATTTACTAGACTCCTCGTAACCCTACATGCAGGGTTACGGCGACTCAAGTAGGTGTGTTCGTGTACGTAGTCCAATGATGAATGTGTGACTACAGGGACCATCTCATCCCCTAACCATATGGAGCCTAACAGATACTAAGGGCATTTCAGAGGGAAACGGCTACTAC
The DNA here is from genome assembly GCF_964204655.1 of Triturus cristatus. Taxonomy (NCBI): domain Eukaryota; kingdom Metazoa; phylum Chordata; class Amphibia; order Caudata; family Salamandridae; genus Triturus; species Triturus cristatus. The sequence continues at coordinate 988,187,729 of NC_140594.1, read as the reverse complement.
AACGCGGCCGTTTCCACGCAAACCTTAACCACGCATGCATTACAACGCATGCGTGGTTACCACAAAAGCCTTTAACACGCATACCTTTACTACGAGATACGTAGTAAAGGCATGTGTGGTAAAGGCTAAAATTAGAAAAAGGGGGCTTGGGGGATCTCCCCCCAAAAATAAAAAAAAAGAGTGGGAAAAAAGGGGGCTTGGGGAGGTCTCCCCACCCCAAAACAAACCTCACCTGATGTCACGTCGAGAAGTGCAGGCAATCTGCGTTGTTTGAGAGGAAACAGAAAGAAATTTCCGCTTCCTCTTTACGACGTACAACGTCACGACGGAAGATGGAGAGGAGACGATGTGAAGAGGTAAGGGTAATTTTACTTTAAAAAAAAAAAAGGATTGAGGGTTAAGGGCAGGGGTAAATATAAGAAGGATTGGGGGCTGGGGGGTCACGTAAGGGTACAGGGGATGGGGTATAACCTTTACCAAGAGTAAGCCCTTACCATGCATAAATTTACAACAAAAATCGTTGTAAAGGTATGCGTGGTAAAGGAATATCCATGGTAAAGGTATTGCGTTGAAAAAGCATTCCTTTCTAACGCATGCGTGGTAAAGGCATGCGTTGCAACGGAATGCGTTGTAACGACATGCAACCCATTTCAGACCACAACAAGGAAAAAGTCTAATCAATAGTCTGTATAGTTATGTACATGCTTTACTGAATATATGTACAAACGCATGAATAATTGTTAAAATCAGCAACCCTACCACACAGGGATTATTACACTTACTGGTCCTGAGGAAAGATGATTAACCCACTGGGCATTAAAACGGCTGAAACATGTCGACCTCAGATGTCTAGGGCCATTTTACCCCTATGGCATATCATTGTTTTTAACCTTGCCAAAGGACCTTCTGATTAAATAAGATATTAGGATCTGGCAGGCAATTTTATCTCACGCTTAGTCCCTGGGCAGTAGTTTAAGAGCTCAGCTTACACATACAATGAGCCCGCCCACCCACACTAGATGAGTGGGGTGTGGGTCTGATGATGCAGCAGGCCACAAGTGGTACCTGTGGGAGAGGACCAAACAAATTATCCCAGGGATGTGCTGATCACACCAATTCACCTGGGTGTAGATCTCACACTCTGATGAGATATACTATGGGCCATGCAACAAATTTACAGACCCAAATTTGATTTAATTAGATAGGTTAACTCTCTATAGTGAAATTACATCATGTTGTTCCTAGCCTTGTATCCTTGGCCTCTAGGGTGTGGTCATCCCAGTCCTGATGCCCCTGGTTCCGATACCTTTTTTCCACCTTATTCTCGTTCTCCTGGTCCTGATATTAGAATTCCTGGTCCTCTTTGCCCTTCGCTTCCTGGTCCACCTAGTAAATTATTTCCTAGTCCACTTAGAACCTTTCCTTCTGGTTCCAGGTGCTTGCATCCTTGTTCTCCCCTCCCTTGCATTCCTGGCAATGGTTGTGCTATTCTTAGACCTTGTCTTGAGGTTATGTGCCCATTGGCCCTGATCCTCTTGGTCCTGGTTCTTATAGTTTGTTGTATACTGGGCCTAATTCGTATGGAGCTGATCCACCAGCCATCCTAGTCTTGGTCTCCTTGGTCCTTTTCAAGTTGGTCATCCAGGTTCTTTTTGTCCAATTGTGCTTCTTATCCTGAACCTTGCCTTTTAGCCATTCTAGACCTTTGTGCTAACTCCAAGCAGTAGACTTGTATAGCAACATATAACCATACTCAAAATTTGGGAATTAGAACATGCCAGTCATTAAAAGTCTCAGAATGGCAGCAATCTTCCTCTTTATGTATTCTCTGGGACATAAATCTGATAAAACAAATGTTAACACCAAGCTCTTAGACTTAAAACATCTGACTTCCAGAGTGTCTAATGCAATTACTCGGTCTCTGTCAACAAAACAAACACTAAAAAACTCTGATACAAAAAAAAAAAAATATTGAAACAAATTTATGCTGACACAAAAAATAACCAAATATAGAACTCTGATACAACTTCTATTTTTCTCTCCTCTCCAAATTCTTTTCTTAAAAATGTTAAATATAACAGTGAAAGAAAAAAACTCCTTGCCAAAGGGTGGAAAGGGAAAAAGAATCCTAGCTCTGTGACTTTAATGAAATCTTGATTTTCCTATGGCAACATTTGGAGAATCTACATTTCATGCCAAGACCAGAGGCTAATATAATGCTTGTTCAAAAGCTACAGAGAGTCACACACGATACATGCTCCAATGGTTTCAAATAAAACCTTGCAATCACTCCAGAATTTGATCAATCAGTTGCTTTCTAAATCTTCTCCAAATGCCCCTCTGATTAAAAAATCCTTTCTGTAAGAAATAACGTTGTTCCTTGATGACTGTGAGAACCCACCCTAAATAATTATCACAATCCTTGTCAGGGTGAACAACAAAAGTCACAAAAGCAACCTCTGCTTAACTCTCTCAACTTCTTGTCACAAAAGTAGACAGGCTTCACTTTGGAGCAATGTGCTAAATATTTATGCAGCATCCAAACAGCAATATAGTGAAAATATACCACAAGAACAATGCCGAAAGGCATAAATCGCCACCTGCGTGTATTTTGTCACGCCACACCTAGACAATGTCACAAGATCAGGCTGACCATGATGGAGTGCCGGTGGGATGTGAGACCAAGGTGCCGATCACAATCCGGTAAAAACCGGGTACGAACCGTCGGACGGAGCATATTCTCCGTCCGACGCGTACCCGGTCGTCAAAATATACAAACATGGAATTACGATTCGCACGGGTACACCATTACCGTACGAATCGTAAAAAAGACCGACCGAACAAAAAACACCTACCAATGCGATCCGGGAAAGCGCCGACCTGACGTCGGGACGCACGCAGCCAGCCATTCACGACCCAGGAATCACGATTCGCACCGACGTCACCCCGCACGGTGAATATTTTGCGGCAGCCAAAAACTGCCGGGAAATCAGGACGACGCGAACAAGGACCACCAGTACGCGACGGACAGACGACGACGCGAACAAGGAGGACCAGTACGTGACGGACAGACATGGACCCGAACCTACGAGTCATCCCAGCCCTCATAGCAGTCCACCTCCTCTACAGGTTACGACGCAGACGCCGCAGAAGGTCAGAATAACTAAGGGAGGGGGGAAAGTGGGGTGGGGTGGGGGTGGCACTACCAGGGCAGGCCACAAAACAACCACATGAGTGACACACTACACATGGCCTGGACATACCTGACTCCCATGCCCTGGTCACCACGAGGGGGTGGGGGCGTGTCCTGATAATCCAGCGACCGCCACAACGGAAGTCCGTCACCACGCGAACCGGCAACACAACCAGACAGGTACGTCCCGTACCCACGCCTGAAGAGCGTGGGTACGAGTCGGACCACGCCCACACACGTCACCCCAACAATGGCGGGACGGATCGCACCCACGTGGCAAAGGCCTGGGTACGGGCCGCACAAACATCACATAGCGTGGGGACGGATATGTACGGACCCTACCCCCACCCCGTATGCAAGGAGCGTACCCCCCACCCCAACAGTGAAAGTACGACCCGTACCCCCACCCGCGTATGCAAGGAGCGTACCCCCCTGCCCAACAGTGTAAGTACGACCCGTACCCCCACCCACGAATGCATGGAGCGTACCCCCCATGCCAACAGTGTAAGTACGACTCGAACCCCCACCCACGAATGCAAGGAGCGTACCCCCCAGCCCAACAGTGTAAGTACGACCCGTACCCCCACCCACGAATGCAAGGAGCGTACCCCCCACCCCAACAGTGTAAGTACGACCCGTACCCCCACCCGCGAATGCAAGGAGCGTACCCCCCTGCCCAACAGTGTAAGTACGACCCGTACCCACACCCGCGGACGTACGGAGCGTACCCCCAGCCCAACAGTGTAAGTACGACCCGTACCCACACCCGCGGACGTACGGAGCGTACCCCCAGCCCAACAGTGTAAGTACGACCCGTACCCCCACCCGCGGACGTACGGAGCGTACCCCCAGCCCAACAGTGTAAGTACGACCCGTACCCCCACCCGCGAATGCAAGGAGCGTACCCCCCTGCCCAACAGTGTAAGTACGACCCGTACCCCCACCGGCGAATGCAAGGAGCGTACCCCCCTGCCCAACAGTGTAAGTACGACCCGTACCCACACCCGCGGACGTACGGAGCGTACCCCCAGCCCAACAGTGTAAGTACGACCCGTACCCCCACCCGCGGACGTACGGAGCGTACCCCCAGCCCAACAGTGTAAGTACGACCCGTACCCCCACCCGCGGACGTACGGAGCGTACCCCCAGCCCAACAGTGTAAGTACGACCCGTACCCCCACCCGCGGACGTACGGAGCGTACCCCCAGCCCAACAGTGTAAGTACGACCCGTACCCCCACCCGCGGACGTACGGAGCGTACCCCCAGCCCAACAGAGTAAGTACGACCCGTACCCCCACCCGCGGACGTACGGAGCGTACCCCCAGCCCAACAGTGTAAGTACGACCCGTACCCCCACCCGCGGACGTACGGAGCGTACCCCCAGCCCAACAGTGTAAGTACGACCCGTACCCCCACCCGCGGACGTACGGAGCGTACCCCCAGCCCAACAGTGTAAGTACGACCCGTACCCCCACCCGCGAATGCAAGGAGCGTACCCCCCTGCCCAACAGTGTAAGTACGACCCGTACCCCCACCCGCGTATGCATGGAGCGTACCCCCCATGCCAACAGTGTAAGTACGACTCGAACCCCCACCCACGAATGCAAGGAGCGTACCCCCCTGCCCAACAGTGTAAGTACGACCCGTACCCACACCCGCGGACGTACGGAGCGTACCCCCACCACACCAGTGTCAGTAGACTCGTACCCTCACCTCTAATGCAGTGTGCGTCACCCCACCGTGTATGTGCCAAGCGCACATATCCAGAAATCGGAGGTGTGTGTGCAGAGTCCACCCAGCAGTGCCCTGAGACAGGAGTGGTGGGTGTGGAGTCCTCCCAGCAGTGCCCTGAGACAGGAGGGGTGGGTGCCCATCACTCCCAGCAGTGCCCAGAGACAGGAGGGGTGTGTGCAGAGTCCTCCCAGCAGTGCCCTGAGACAGGAGGGGTGGGTGCAGAGTCCTCCCAGCAGTGCCCTGAGACAGGAGGGGTGGGTGCCCATCACTCCCAGCAGTGCCCAGAGACAGGAGGGGTGTGTGCAGAGTCCTCCCAGCAGTGCCCAGAGACAGGAGGGGTGTGTGCAGAGTCCTCCCAGCAGTGCCCTGACACAGGAGGGGTGGGTGTGGAGTCCTCCCAGCAGTGCCCTGAGACAGGAGGGGTGGGTGTGGAGTCCTCCCAGCAGTGCCCTGACACAGGAGGGGTGGGTGCAGAGTCCTCCCAGCAGTGCCCTGACACAGGAGGGGTGGGTGCAGAGTCCTCCCAGCAGTGCCCTGACACAGGAGGGGTGGGTGAAGAGTCCTCCCAGCAGTGCCCTGACACAGGAGGGGTGGGTGCAGAGTCCTCCCAGCAGTGCCCTGACACAGGAGGGGTGGGTGCAGAGTCCTCCCAGCAGTGCCCAGACACAGGAGGGGTGGGTGTGGAGTCCTCCCAGCAGTGCCCTGAGACAGGAGGGGTGGGTGTGGAGTCCTCCCAGCAGTGCCCTGACACAGGAGGGGTGGGTGCAGAGTCCTCCCAGCAGTGCCCTGACACAGGAGGGGTGGGTGCAGAGTCCTCCCAGCAGTGCCCTGACACAGGAGGGGTGGGTGCAGAGTCCTCCCAGCAGTGCCCAGACACAGGAGGGGTGGGTGTGGAGTCCTCCCAGCAGTGCCCTGAGACAGGAGGGGTGGGTGCAGAGTCCTCCCAGCAGTGCCCTGAGACTGGAGGGGTGTAACACATGTGTGTGAGGCCAGAATTATCCACATGCATACTGGCTACAAGGGAACATGTCCCCATGAACTCATGTCAACAGACTCCACACACAAGTACAGTGATCACCAAGGATGCCACGATTGTCGCAGGTGGAGACATGGCCCTGCATGCATGGCCAAAGTAGAAGGGCTCCGTCACACACACAGCTCATGTAGACACAGCTCTGCGCTAAACATTGGGAACACCCTGCAGGGAAGAAAGCTGGGTACACAGAGGAAGGAATACACCCTTGGACAAGTGCACCATGCAGTAACTGCCTACATGAACAAAGAAAGTTAGCCAACACCTTGTGATGGCACACAGATCACAGGGTCCCACCAATGAGCAGTACACTACTACATATCCCACACACCCAAACCCTTACACACCACCCAAAACCATGTAGCAGCCCCACCAACACCAATACCAGCATAGCAGTAGTGTGATAATGAAAACAAAATTAAGCTTTATTCTGCAGGAGCACAATGTCCGTGGATCGCAGGCAGTTCAATCTTCACAAAGCCCATAGGGCAGTCAATGATTCTCAGCTGGATGGGGGACACAGTGGGATGCGTGTCCCCTACCTTGCCTGCACAGTCAAATGGCATCGTCTTCCACACTGGTGAGGGCATCAGGGGGGGGGGAGCAACAGGCACCGCAGGGACATCAGGGCAAAGGGGCGGCGTTGTGGGTGCAGGGATGGAGGAGTCCACCACAGGGGGTGGGTCAGTGCCAAAGGCGGAGGCCAGGATGGCACTACACACCTTTGCAAGGTCATCCAGGGAGTCCCCTGCACCCGAAGGGACCTCAGGCCCCAAGGAGGGGGGGGGGTCAGAGGGATGGGTCGCAGCGCCACCGGGGGAGGGTGGAGACAGGGGGGGAGACTCAACCACCCTGACCGGGGACCTCCGTGACCGCTTGCGTGGTGGTGTAACTGTGGGGCTCAGGGACAGAGCGGCCATGAAGGAGTCCTTGGGGGAGATGTGGCCAGGAGAGCTGAGGGGAGGGGATTTGGAGGGAGTGGACTGGGTGGAATGCGGACTCCCACTATGGCTGCGTGTCACACGTTTGCCCCCCGACCCAGTGGGTGTGCTTACCTCACCCTGTGTGTGCGTGTCAGGAGGAGTGCGGTGGACCTTCCCTGCTGGTGTGGTGCCCGTGTCCGTTGATGTGGGTGCATGCCGACGTCTGGGTGTACGTGTGACAGGCATGGGAGTGGGAAGTGTGGATGGGGCAGGGGTAGGTGGGGGGAGGTCGCGCTGCAGGAGACCCACTGCTGCAGTCAGTGTGGAGTCGATGGACCTCAGCAAGTTGCGTTGGTCAGCCTGCGATGAATGAATGCCCTCCAAGAAAGCCTCGATGTTGGTGAGGGTTTTGCCGTGGGCATGGAGGACATTAAGGATCGCAGCCTGACCAACCTGCAGTTGCCGCTGGATGTCCACAGACTCTGCATTGGCGGCAGCAGTGGAGACAGGGGCAGGGGGCGCGGTGCCTGGCAGGAAGGAGACATGCTGTGACCGGGCACGCTGGGAAGGGACACGAGCAAGTGGGAGGCGGCTGGTGGAAACTGAGGGGGCGGTGCGAGGTGTTGTTCCGCTGTCAGCTGCTGGTGCAGCCTCCGCCCACTCGGAGACATCGTCCCCGGACCTGTCAGCTTCGTAGTCTGATGTGCCAGTCGACAGGTCCTCGGCCACACTCTCCTCCGCCTCTGTCCCACTCGATGTGCCAGCCCCGATGTCACGGCTGGCACTGGTGCTCGGTCCCTCCGCCTGGTCTGTGTCCATGTCTCCCTCTGTGTCCCCCGACGATGCTGTGGGCAGGGTGGAGAGACAGAAATTATTCAGACACCTGTACACATCTGTCACATGAGTCCAATCTACATAGGTAACATTGCATGGCCTGAAAAGGAAGATCCCTAACATCTACTGAACAGGGTACCGATGTAGGGCATGCAACACACAGTTGGTTGAGCCACCATGCCACTGAAATACCATGGAGAGCATGAGACAATAGCTAAACACAGGAAAAGGAGTCTGACATAGCACCCAGGTCCTGGGGACAATCCAGCACTGCATCTGCACCACACAGCGTTTGCGAAAATACCGATGACCAGGGACCATATCCATGAACTTGAGACACATGCTGCATAGGTAATGCTGAAAACATGCACAACATGACTCGGTCACTGCACATTGCGTGTGTGTCCAGGCACATCACACACTGCCCAGACCCAGCAAGTGGTAATCAGGATTTAACACATAGGCATTGCCCGCCCCAACAAGACCCTACACGAGGCAAATTGTGGAGACACAGGTGGCACCAACATCTCATGGTCTGGGTGATACACACAGGGGCAGGCAAAAAGCAAGATTGGACGCCAAACAGCCAAGGTGCGCCTGTACAAATAATGAGGTACCAGTGCCCATCCTCAGATGAGTATAACAAGACACACAGGCACTGGCAACTGTGAGTATGAAGAAGGACAATCAGGTCAGGCTGCACAGTGGACACCTGTACAAATTAGCACGTCTATATACATGGTGACAGGGGACAATGGCACAGAGCACAACTTACGCTGTAGACACTGACAGTGGCCACGTTCATGATGACACATACACCACTGAGGAAAAGGTGCCCCAGGGGACAGTAGTGGGCACGCAACTACATGCTACTGAATGGTAATGACAGCAACACACGTCACCATCCCTGCACTATGTGTATCGCACAGTCATGCACATCATGTCACAGGCCACTACATAGGACATGCGCGCTGTAAGGCATGACACATGAGAGACCAACTCCCATGTCTGGAGTCAGCATCAGTGCCAACTGACATGGAACCCACATGCAGTGAACTTGACAGTGCACAGGCAAGGTCCCACAACCTGTTACACACCACCCCCACACATGATGCTACAGACATTGTTCCCGTGGACAAAGCGCCAGCCTACATTACCCTGGGAAGGAGTGACTACACACAGACCAGGGAACACATTGCAAGGAGGGGAAGGGTGGCAGGGGCACAGCGCTATACTGGGCCAAACAGGATCTGCACAGCACCTTTAAACCCTGCCAGTGGATTCATGCTACTGTGCCCTTACAAATGCCGGTGACACACAACAAACACACATGTACCTACCCCCTTCCGGCTGCTGCATCGCCTGTAAGCGCCTCTCCAGGTCTGGAAAGACCACCGGCAGCACACGCCTGTGGAGGTGGCTCAGACGGCGGCGGCCGCGGTTCTTGTGGCTCTCAGGTGAGTCCCCCAGCAGGAGCCGTGCAATCCTCCGCGTCCAGCACCGGATATCCTGCCAGCGTTTCCTCACCTGGGCCAGGCGCCGCCTCCGACCATCCACACCCCTCACGGCACTGACGGCGGTCAGCCAGATCTGCTCCTTGGCAGTGGCGCCTACCTGTGAGGAGGAACAAGTGACACCACATCAATACACCAGCCACATGTCACAGAGAGACATATGGGTACAAATTAGCTGGTAACAACAAGGCATGTCATGCAGCCAACGCATTGCACCTTTGTCATAGGGACATCATCCCCTGGTGAGGGAAAAAGCAGTACGTGCCACAGTGGGTACACAGGTGGAATGATGGCAATGTCACAATCAATGATCTAGGCTCACACTGTGCATCACACCCACCCCTCCTGGCTCAGGGCACTGCTGTGAGGACTCCACACCCACCCCTCCTGTCTCAGGGCACTGCTGGGAGGACTCTGCACCCACCCCTCCTGTCTCAGGGCACTGCTGGGAGGACTCTGCACACACCCCTCCTGTCTCAGGGCACTGCTGTGAGTGATAGGCCCCCACCCCTCCTGTCTCAGGGCACTGCTGTGAGGACTCCACACCCACCCCTCCTGTCTCAGGGCACTGCTGTGAGGACTCCACACCCACCCCTCCTGTCTCAGGGCACTGCTGTGAGGACTCCACACCCACCCCTCCTGTCTCTGGGCACTGCTGGGAGGACTCTGCACACACCCCTCCTGTCTCAGGGCACTGCTGGGAGGACTCTGCACCCACCCCTCCTGTCTCAGGGCACTGCTGGGAGGACTCTGCACCCACCCCTCCTGTCTCAGGGCACTGCTGGGAGGACTCTGCACACACCCCTCCTGTCTCAGGGCACTGCTGTGAGTGATAGGCCCCCACCCCTCCTGTCTCAGGGCACTGCTGGGAGACATCAGGCACCCCCCCCCCTGGGACCCCCCCGACAGTACATGGCATGTGTGTTACACCTGGACGCAATGGCAGAAGTCACAGTCACCACATAGGGACAGTCTGTGGCAGTGGCCTATGCACTCACCTGATAACCTGGTCGCCCATACAGCATGGAGTACTGTGGGAGGATCACATCCAGCAGAGCCATGTTCTCCTCCAGGGTGAATGGCTGTGTCCTCTCCACAGCCCTTGACATGGTTCCAGGGAATCAGTAGCAGCAGCTGGGTCGACGAATGCAAAGATGTGCAGGCAAGTGCTCCCTCATGGGACCTGGCTGCCTTATATGTGCCCTTCTGCCCAGTCTCATGCACAGGAGTACAGAGAGATTGGTCACTCACATTTGCATCCTATGTTTCCACCAATCCCTTCAAACCTAGCAGTCTGTGGGTTCTCTATCGGTTTCATTCTCCTGCATGATGTCAGCCCCACAAACACATTGCAACAAAGTAGACAAATCCCAACTGACTTCTGCTGTGCACCTTCCAGAACAATTTCCAATTTTGAACTTGGTCTCCATGACAACCAGCATGCATGTAGGCCTTAATACTTGTCCCCCATGTAATTTGGAGCATCACACACAGGTACGGTGCGTGTGGGGGCCCTAGGGCACCCCAAATGCATGGCAACGGCCCGTACATGCATGCCTACGCTCTCCATCACTTTTGGTCTGCACGCGTATGCGTACTCGTAGTGGTACGGACCGAACACTCGCATCTACGCTCACTATCACTACGGGTACGCATACGCGTGCAGACCCATAGTGATAGTGAGCGTAGATGCGAGTGTACGGTCCGTACCACTACGGGTACGCATACGCGTGCAGACCCATAGTGATAGTGAGCGTAGATGCGAGTGTACGGTCCGTACCACTACGGGTACGCATACGCGTGCAGACCCATAGTGATAGTGAGCGTAGATGCGAGTGTACGGTCCGTACCACTACGGGTACGCATACGCGTGCAGACCCATAGTGATAGTGAGCGTAGATGCGAGTGTACGGTCCGTACCACTACGGGTACGCATACGCGTGCAGACCCATAGTGATAGTGAGCGTAGATGCGAGTGTACGGTCCGTACCACTACGGGTACGCATACGCGTGCAGACCCATAGTGATAGTGAGCGTAGATGCGAGTGTACGGTCCGTACCACTACGGGTACGCATACGCGTGCAGACCCATAGTGGTACGGACCGTACACTCGCATCTACGCTCACTATCACTATGGGTCTGCACGCGTATGCGTACCCGTAGTGGTACGGACCGTACACTCGCATCTACGCTCACTATCACTATGGGTCTGCACGCGTATGCGTACCCGTAGTGGTACGGACCGTACACTCGCATCTACGCTCACTATCACTATGGGTCTGCACGCGTATGCGTACCCGTAGTGGTACGGACCGTACACTCGCATCTACGCTCGCCATCACGATGGGTACACATACGGCAGCACTCCCACAGTGATTTGGGAACATGCACAGGCCCTCTCAGCAGCAGTACGGCGGATTTTACACATCACTGTGGTGATAGGCGACACACATGTCGGAATAGGGCGGACATACTTGTCCATGGATGGACATACTTGTCCAGGAATGGACACCAAGGCATCGTCTGTGCATTACCACATGTGTTGGGCACAGGTGTCACAGGCTGTGATGTGGAACATGCCTCCTGAGTGGAGAAGGCACCAGATGTATGATGAGATGTGTACATGTGTACTGTGTGAGGGTGCAATGTGTGCCAGGCATGCCCTTGACTCCTTTGACATGTGTGCATGTGGGACTGCGCACTTGGGGTGAGCGTCACTGGCATGGCACGGACACCAACACACGGAAGTGTCCCATGATGCCCGGTACAGGGGTCATGACACATGACTCATCACTACCCACAGTGCACAATGTGACTATGCCATATATGTGTCCGGGATTTACATCGGGTTGATGTTGTTGCACCCTCAAAAGCTGCAGCCGTTGCAGCAACCAACATGTGGCTGTGTGTAGATTGTCATTGCACACTGTTCCCAACACCATGCCACATGTGTTACCGGATGTGAGGTGCACATGTATGCAAGGGACACGGAGTAGCGTGACAAGGCCATGTCAGCAAACTCACAAGGAATGTGTGGGGAGTCATGACATGTGCACCTTCATGGCAAGGTGTGTGGGCTGGACTAGTGTAATGTCATGTGACCTGTGGCTCAAGTGTTCCGCTGCCAGTCTCTGCAGTCAGCATCACACTTCTGCTGATGTGTGGGTGTATGTCACTCCTGTCTTGCGTCGGGCAGTGCACTTGCACTGGGACACAGCTATTCCCATGGCGTGGCATGGGGAGGTTCTCAATCACCGTGTGTAGCTGGGTCTTGGAAGGAGTGTCACCTTGCATCCATACGTGTCCTGGGCATGTAGCACATGCCTGACTCCCTATGTGGCATGTGTGTATTGGCAGATTTACATGTGCTCAGTAGACATGAGTTGTTCTCGTAGTGCACTCACTCTTCCTTGTCACTTCCAAATTACTGCAGAGCGCCTCCTGTTGCCCAAAGAATTCCAGACTTGGCCACCATGCAGGAGAATGACAGGATCCGGCTCTACCGCTTCACCCAACCGTTGATTCTGGAGCTGACGGCGAGACTGGCACCACACCTGCAACCGCAGCACAGGTATCCTACGGCACTGACACCCCAGCTGAAGGTAATGGCTGCCCTACATTTCCTTGCCACGGGTACCTTCCAATATACCATAGCTCATGTTGGTGGCATGTCCCAGAGCATGTTCAGCGGTGTGCTGCATGATTTCTTGGAGGCCATGTTGATTCACCTGGATGACTTCATCAAGTTCCCAACCCCTGAACAGATGACTGAGGTCAAGCGTGGTTTCTATGCCCTGGGAGGGATGCCCCATGTCATTGGGTCCATAGATGGGACACATGTAGGTTTGGTACCACCACACGCACGGGAGGTGGCGTACCGCAATCGGAAGCACTACCACTCCATCAATGCCCTTGTGGTGTGTCTGTCCAACATGGTGATTTCACATGTCTGTGCTCGTTTTCCAGGATCAGCACACGATGCCTACATCATGAGGCGTAGCGGGATGCCTGATATGATGATGTAGCTGCGCAACGAACGTGCATGTGTTGTTGGTGGGTACAGTCTGTCTGTCCTGTATTCTGTTTGGCCGAGCAGCACTACCGCTTCGCCAGTTCTAACGATATCCATGTGCTTTCCATTTAGGGGACGCTGGCTATCCCAACATGCCTTGGCTGCTGACACCTCTCCGCAACCCCATCACGCCGGCCCAGCTCCGCTACAACACCGCCCATGGCCGGACAAGGCGAGTGATAGAGAGGACGTTTGGCATGCTGAAGAGCCGATTCCGGTGCCTCCACAAGACCGGCGGCGCACTCCCATATGCCCCGGCGAAGGTCTGCAAGATCTTCATGGTCTGCTGCATGCTGCACAACATGGCAGTTGAAAGAGCTGTGCCCCTCATCCTGGATCAAGATGACGAGGACCATCCACCCGTGGAGGACGAAGGGCTTGGCAATGGGGCTAGTGATGTGGAGGATGTGGAGCCGCAAGAGGACATCCGGACTCGGCTCATACGCGACTTCTTTGCTTAGTGGTGAGTACCAGGGTCTGAGTGTGCACGCATTGGTCCCCGTGTGGCATGCGTTGTGATGTGTGTCTCCACCTGCATGTATGGCACGTGGGTCAGAGGTGTGTGTGGGTGTGTCACTGGAGTGATGGTGGCAGTGATGGTAGTATTTCCCCAGGCATAATTGTGACCTAGCATGTTGTCATACATACATGTGTCGAGTAAATGCACATGCAAGTGGCTGTGCTTCTTGTGGCTGACTTCTTGTGTGTCTCTCTTCCCCAGGTACCTGCGCATGCCGTTTGCTGGTTGCATTGTTGTGGCACTGCTATTCCTCATGGACATGGCATCGTGGGCTGACTAAGCGTTACAGGCACGGACACGTTTGGAAGTCTCCATGGGGTAAGGGATGCATCTGGGGTGTATTGGGTGTGGCAGTTGTTCACGATGTGTGCACACTGCCCCGGTCGGGGTTTGGGTCCTCTGCAGACATGTGGCATCCCCATGGGACACGACATGCAGCTGGGTACACCTGAATAGATGGGCTGCCTGGTTGTCAGTCATCAGTGATGGGATGGTGGATTGTGATGAAGGCATCAATGTGTGTGACACTGCCCTCGGACACATACGGTTAACATTGTCTTGACATGGCGTGGGATTTCCACATCAGCGGATGTATGGTGTATGGCAGGCTCTCCGTGAGCAGCTGTGGGTATTTAGCTATTATCCGACACTTGTGTGCCAGTTCCATGGCTATCACGCATTTGTGCTGCAGAAGGGGGGTGCCAGTGTTGGAGCCACATGTTACTCCACATGATGTGTTCATGTGTACTTCAAGTTGCCTCTGCAATCCCAAACACATGACTATTAAAGGTGTCCCTATGCCTCCAAGGTGCCTCTTCTCAGTCAATGCTGGTGTGTTGGCACGGTGCATCCTGCATGTCTGGCATGGTATTCCCTGATTGTGGCTATGTGTCAATGTGTCGAGTGGCAAGATGCAAGCTGTGTGTGTGTGCTGAGACTGTGTAATGGGCATGATGTCCATGACTGTGTGGGTATTGTGACATGTGCCATCCCCATGCATCCAACGTTGTCCATGACCCCATTCTCTGCATCCACCGGACTCAAGCTTGCAGGACATGGTTCTGCCACCTGTCTACACGTACCTGGGTGCCCCCCAGGACACGGGCCAGGATCCCTGACCTCTGCGCATGACTGTTGCTGTACTCAATGTGTCTGTCAGCACGGTTGTTCGGCCACCCCCTCAGCTGGTTCTGACCATCACGGGTGTGTATGGTGCTCCATGTCTGTCTTGCCTAGAAAACTGTGACCCATGTGTCCTGTGCCAGACTCAGGCCCCAGGGTGTGGATGGTTGAAGTGAACAGATGACTCAGGCATGTTTAGACTGTACAAGACACATGTTAGGTAATAATGCTACCAGCAGGCATCTACTCTTAATAGTGTGATTTATTATTGGGGGGGGGGGGCCAAGTGAGGGCCTTTCCGGGATTAGGGAATCCAAAGTTCAGTAGGGGAGTTGGTGTCCTTGCCATTGGAAATCCTCAGAGTCCATGCCACAGTCTTTGTCAACATTGGTCAGCCAGTGACCAGCAGGGCCATGTGGCAGAGAATGTCTCTTGATGCTGTGATGCTGTTGCTCCAGTGGGCCAGGTGCCAGGCCAGGTGTCCTGGGAGATGGTGATGTAGCAGCCACCCTCACGGTCCTTTCCGTGGACGACCCGGCTTCCTGCGGGGAACCTCAGCAGCAGGCCGTGACGACGTCTGGGATGCTCCGTCGGATGTTTCCTCCTCCTCCTCATGATCCCTCCCTGTGGGTGGTGATGTTCTCCGCCTTCTGGCACAGGGAGGGTCGGCCATGGTGTCGGCCATCCGACGGAGTTCAGCGTGAATCCCCTGGGACGCCGTCACTTGCTGAGCCTGTCTGTCCTCCATCCTCCGTTGGTGTAGCTGTAGACAGGCTATTAGCTCCGCATGTTGCTGGGCCTGCTGGACCTTGATCCCCTCGAGGACGGACACAACCTGGGCCATGCCCGTGGTGTCCTGCCGGTATGAGTCCAGGATGTTACGGACATGGGAAAATACCGGATCCCCAGCCAACTGGTCAGGCTCGCGCCTCCGCCGCTCTCCACTCCCACCACCCCTGCCCACTTGCGTCTGGCCTGCACTTGTGGGCACATGGGGTCTCCGGGACCCCTGAGGGGTGGCATTGGCGTTGTCGCCTGCCTCCTCCTGGGTGCCCGGGACACCGTGTCCCTCCTGGCGAGCCTGGCTGCATTGTGGTGTTGGGGCAGGGATCCTGGGTGTCTCCTGGGATGTGGCAGGAGTGGGGGTGGTGGTTGGCACGGTTGTACCTGACGCAGGTGCTGCAGGTGGTTGGACACCAGAGGGGCCAGGTCGGTCGGGGTCGTCCGCAGAGTGGTGAGAGTGGTCGCTGCCGGTGGGATCGGTCTCCTGCAGATCCGGGTCCTGTGAGTGTTCCCCCCCAGTGTTGGGGGGTGCAGCACGACGTTGACCTGTGTGTGAGAGAGACAATGTTAATTTTGATCCATGCAACATCCATGTTTCATCCGTTACAAAGTTGGCACATTTCCTCTTGGAATTAGGATCTGTCTTGCATTCCACTCACAGTGCACTTGTGCATGTGTGTGTCCCTTGGGCACCAATTTGGCCCCTTTAACTATGTGTGGCACAGTCTTACTTGCTGCGTCAAGTGTGACTGCAGTCAGCAGTGGAGTGTGCATGTGTGCCGAGCTATGCGTTTGCGCCTTCCTTGTAGCACTGTACATGTGCACATGGAGTGGATCCACACACTCATATGATGCAGGTGGCTGTCCTTGTGCTCGTGTACAGGTTGTAACATGGCCCTGCGTTTTGCCATGATGAAGAGGGGGGGTTCTGGCACTGGGCACCCTTGTCTACATGCACGCAGTCCACCTGCTGACGAGCAGACATTCCCACACACCAAAGGACTGATTTGCTCTCCCTGTGTCTCCCTCCTTCTCTGTCCCCCTCTCCCTCCCTCTCTGTCCCCCTCTCCCTCCCTCCGTGTGTCAGCCTCCTCCCTCTGTCCGTCTCCCTCCCTCTCTGTCCCCCTCTCCCTCCCTCTCTGTCCCCCTCTCCCTCCCTCTCTGTCCCCCTCTCCCTCCCTCTGTGTCCCCCTCTCCCTCCCTCCGTGTGTCAGCCTCCTCCCTCTGTCCGTCTCCCTCCCTCTCAGTCCCCCTCTCCCTCCCTCTCTGTCCCCCTCTCCCACCCTCTGTGTCCCCCTCTCCCTCCCTCCGTGTGTCAGCCTCCTCCCTCTGTCCGTCTCCCTCCCTCTCAGTCCCCCTCTCCCTCCCTCCCTGTCCCCCTCTCCCACCCTCTGTGTCCCCCTCTCCCTCCCTCTGTGTGTCAGCCTCCTCCCTCTGTCCGTCTCCCTCCCTCTCAGTCCCCCTCTCCCTCCCTCTCTGTCCCCCTCTCCCTCCCTCTGTGTCCCCCTCTCCCTCCCTCCGTGTGTCAGCCTCCTCCCTCTGTCCGTCTCCCTCCCTCTCAGTCCCCCTCTCCCTCCCTCCCTGTCCCCCTCTCCCACCCTCTGTGTCCCCCTCTCCCTCCCTCCGTGTGTCAGCCTCCTCCCTCTGTCCGTCTCCCTCCCTCTCAGTCCCCCTCTCCCTCCCTCTCTGTCCCCCTCTCCCTCCCTCTGTGTCCCCCTCTCCCTCCCTCCGTGTGTCACCCTCTGTCACCTTGGCCCAGCTTCCTGGGCACACACTGTTAGCAGATCTTTGAGTGGCCCTTGGCCTGTTGATGTGAGTTTGTTTCTGATCTCCAGGCACCCATTTTGTCTGCTGTGTGTCTGTGCGCTGCTGCTGTGGTGGTGTGTGCTGCCACTCTTTCACACTGTTGGCTGTTCATTAGCTGCTGGCATGTGCAAAACAGTGCCTTCACCCCCATGTGTTGATGCAAGGCGTCCGCCATTTGCTGGCAAGTCATTCCTGTGTTGGGACACAGTGTTTGTCTGGCTGTGACCTAGGCCATATGGGCAGAGGGCATTGTTGTCTGCTTTGGAGTCGCACTATGTGATTCTTGGTGCCCAGCCTCCCGCCATCCGGGTTACCGTGTCATGTGTTGTTGTCTTCTGTGGCCTGTGACTTGACATTGTCCAGCTGGGTGCATGGGGCATGGTGGCAGCAGTGGCATGTGCCTGCTCATGGAGTGTGGTTGAGTAATGCGATGGCTTGTGGTGGTTGCGTGCCTGTTATTGATTTTGGTTGTGGTTGCAGTTCCCCCCATGTGAGGTGCGTTGTTTGTGTACTCACCCGGGTCTCGGAGTCCTTCTACTCCTTCAACTGCCTCCACCGGCAGTATGGCCATCACCCTCTCCTCCCAGGGATGGTACTGTACGGCTCTGCGGGAGGGCCCTCCTCCGGTGGCGTTGGCCTGGTCGTGTTCCTCCTGCCTCTTGGCTCTGACCCTCCTCCGCAGATCGTACCACCTGTTCTGGCAATCCTGCTTGGTCCTCCTGGTGTCCGCAACAGCATTCACAGCATCGACGATGGTCTGCCACATGGCTGTTTTGGCTGCCTGGCTGGTGCTTCTGACCAATGTTCCAAAGATCTGTGGCTCGACTCTGAGGATTTGATCAACAAGGACCTCCAACTCTCGGTGACTGAACTTTGGATTCTTGGTAGTGGGCATGGTGAGGGGTGTGGGTGGGGATGGTGTGGGTGTGGGGGGGGTGTGGATGTTGGGGGGGGGGTGTGGATGGTTGTGTGTGTGTGTGAATGTGATGAGAGGGTGTTTGTGAGGGTGGTCGTTTGAAGGTGTGCAAGTGTAAGGTGTGGTGTAGCTTGTAGTCTGGTTCTGTGGTGTCTGGCAGCAGTGAGTCTGTTGGAAAGGCTCATGGTTTGTGTGTGTGGGCCCTTTTTATTGGTCCATGGGTGGGTGTGGCAGTTTTTGAATTTTGGGTGGGTGTGTTATAAGGAGTGGTGGTGTATTGGGCCTCTGTTTGTTTTTGGCAGTTGCAGGTCAGTGATTGTGTTATTTAAGTGGTTGTTAGCCATGTTTAGTGGCTGTGTGCCTTTCGACTGGTGTATTCTTGTGTTGTTTTATTTTGTCCTGGTTGTGTACGTGCGTTTTGAGCGTGTGTACGGTGTGTACATGGGCCATTTGGTTGTACGATTTTGTCCTTGTGTGTGGCTTTGTAAGACTCGTACATGCGGTTGTGATGTTGGGGCATGGGGTGCGCTCCGTACTTAGGAGGTTGTGTTGGGGGTGCGCCAGGAACGTACTGGGGTGGGGGTACGACTGGAACGTACTTGGGTGTAGGTTAACGGGGGGTACGACACGTACAGGGGTGGGGGGTGTACATTGACGGTGGTACGACACGTACTGGGGTGGGGGTACGACTGGAACGTACTGGGGTGTAGGTACACGGGGGGTACGACACGTGCAGGGGTGGGGGGTGTACATTGACGGTGGTACGACACGTACTGGGGTGGGGGTACGACTGGAACGTACTGGGGTGTAGGTACACGGGGGGTACGACACGTACAGGGGTGGGGGGTGTACATTGACGGTGGTACGACACGTACTGGGGTGGGGGTACGACTGGAACGTACTGGGGTGTCGGTACACGGGGGGTACGACACGTCCAGGGGTGGGGGTACGACTGGAACGTATTGGGGTGTAGGTACACGGGGGGTACGACACGTACAGGGGTGGGGGGTGTACATTGACGGTGGTACGACACGTACTGGGGTGGGGGTACGACTGGAACGTACTGGGGTGTAGGTACACGGGGGGTACGACACGTACAGGGGTGGGGGGGTGTACATTGACGGTGGTACGACACGTACTGGGGTGGGGGTACGACTGGAACGTACTGGGGTGTAGGTACACGGGGGGTACGACACGTCCTGGGGTGGGGGTACGACTCGAACGTACTTGGGTGTAGGTACACGGGGGGTACGACACGTCCAGGGGTGGGGGTACGACTGGAACGTACTTGGGTGTAGGTACACGGGGGGGTACGACACGTCCTGGGGTGGGGGTACGACTCGAACGTACTTGGGTGTAGGTACACGGGGGGTACGACACGTACTGGGGTGGGGGGGTGTACATTGACGGTGGTACGACACGTACTGGGGTGGGGGTACGACTGGAACGTACTGGGGTGTAGGTACACGGGGGTACGACACGTACTGGGGTGGGGGTACGACTGGAACGTACTGGGGTGTAGGTACACGGGGGGTATGACACGTACTGGGGTGGGGGTACGACTGGAACGTACTGGGGTGTAGGTACACGGGGGGTACGACACGTACTGGGGTGGGGGTACGACTGGAACGTACTGGGGTGTAGGTACACGGGGGGTACGACACGTCCTGGGGTGGGGGTACGACTCGAACGTACTTGGGTGTAGGTACACGGGGGGTACGACACGTCCAGGGGTGGGGGTACGACTGGAACGTACTTGGGTGTAGGTACACGGGGGGTATGACACGTCCTGGGGTGGGGGTACGACTCGAACGTACTTGGGTGTAGGTACACGGGGGGTACGACACGTACTGGGGTGGGGGGTGTACATTGACGGTGGTACGACACGTCCTGGGGTGGGGGTACGACTGGAACGTACTTGGGTGTAGGTACACGGGGGGTACGACACGTCCAGGGGTGGGGGTACGACTGGAACGTACTGGGGTGGGGGTACACGGGGGTACGACACGTACAGGGGTGGGGGGGTGTACATTGACGGTGGTACGACACGTACTGGGATGGGGGTACGACTGGAACGTACTGGGGTGTAGGTACACGGGGGGTACGACACGTACAGGGGTGGGGGGTGTACATTGACGGTGGTACGACACGTACTGGGGTGGGGGTACGACTGGAACGTACTGGGGTGTAGGTACACGGGGGGTATGACACGTACTGGGGTGGGGGTACGACTGGAATGTACTGGGGTGTACATAGACGGTGGTATGACACGTACAGGGGTGGGGGGGTGTACATTGACGGTGGTACGACACGTCCTGGGGTGGGGGTACGACTGGAACGTACTTGGGTGTAGGTACACGGGGGGTACGACACATCCAGGGGTGGGGGTACGACTGGAACGTACTGGGGTGGGGGTACACGGGGGTACGACACGTACAGGGGTGGGGGGGTGTACATTGACGGGGGTATGACACGTACTGGGGTGGGGGTTCGACTGGAACGTACTGGGGTGTACCTAGACGGGTGGGGGAATACATACACGGGGGGTACGTGTCGGACGTACGGGGGCTGGGGGGAGTGTTGGGCGCGTATGCGGGCACATGTCTCCATGGTTGCTATGGGTGTTCGGTGCGGACGGTGTTTTTTCCATACGGTTGTACGCTCGGACGCACGGGATGGATCGTGATTCCTCGGTCGGACTTGGCTTTTCACGTTTGTAAGGTAAATCGTCCGAGGACGTGTCGGACACATTTTCCGACCCGAGGACGTGTGGGGAATGATTCCCAGTGCGGTTCGTATGGACTTTTTACCATGCGAATCGTGATTGCCAGTTCGTACGGCACTTGTACGATTCGTACGGTAAAAAGACCCGATACGAGTCGCACGGGGGAATTTTTTACCGGATTGTGATCGGCACCCAAGTGTGGCCCACTGGGAGTTACCTTTCCCTGAGAGCTCCCTTTGCCCTTGGGCTGGGGGTTGTTTGGTTCTGTGATGTGAGGTTCTGTTTCACACTATGTCTGGTCTCACAAGACTCTGATCAAGAGTTGCATGGAACTGCGATGCAAGGTTCTGTGCCACTCTACATTGGATACAGTGAAGCTGCTAATCAGGAGCGACCCAGTGCTGTGATACTAGGGCCCTGTGTCGTCCTGCGCCATTCTGCATCTGATCCGTTGAGGCCACTGATCAGGGGTTTGGAAGGTACTGTGATGTAAGTACCTGTGTTGTTCTGTGCCATGCTGCATTGGATCCAGTGAAGCCGCCGATTAGGAGCTGTGAGGTGCTGGGATGCATGTCTCTGCGTGGGTCTGCGTCACACAACATTGTATCTGCTGAAACCTTCAGCTGAGCAGGGAGTACACACTGACGGTGTTTGCAAAAAATTACAGAAAAAAATATTGTAATACAAAAATATTCTGTCCAGAATATCGAGATGTCAAAAACATCATTGACAGGAATATTGATGTCGAAAATATTGTTGTATGTCATATTGTTTGTAACTGTTAATTATTGTGCACTTTATTGTAGTGTTTTGACCCTACAGGTTTATTAATGTTATTTATTTGTGTTTTTAGTAAGATAATGTATTAGTTATGACATTTTTGAAATTTGTATTTTTAGTTGTATTAATGTTAATAATGGTTTTATAATCTTTTTTAGTAGCTAGTTATTGGGTTTTTTGGGTATAAGGGTGGGAAGATTTTAAAAAAGTGTTTATTTTAAAGCAAATGTTATATTAATTATTGTAATTATATGCCAATTAATATTTTATTATTTTTTAAATAATTTTTAAGCATTCTTATTTCTAATAGATCTCAATACATATTTAATTAATATATATTGATCATATATATTTTAAAATATATATTAATTACTTTAAATTTAAAAAAATGAAATATTAAAAATATGCTTAAATTATAAAGATGTTTAAAAAAATGTAAATATTTAAAAATGTATTTTAATTAAGTAAAATAATTAGAATTAATTTCTACAAGTTTTCGTTTTTAACTTTTTTGAAAAATAAATGTAAATTATATAAATATAAATGTTTAAAATGTATTATTTAATATTATTAACATATTTTCAATTTTCTGGTGTTGTATTTCTGTACTATATGATTGTTAGTTTTGGATTATTATTCTATTTTTATTTTATGGTTTAAAGTTTAGGAATGGTCATAAATAATTAAAAATACATTAATTATTTATGGTAATGAAAATATTTTTTATATGTTAATGTTCAAATATGAATATATATCTTTGTAGTTTTGGCAACTGAGTTTTTAGATTTAATTTTAGACTATTTTTAATTTAAGACACTGTGTGTGGGTATGGAGTACTGAATGTGTCTATAGAATGTTTAATTTTTATTACCTTGTATAAAATGTTGCAGATTGCAGTGGAAATACAAACTTTCCCCTCTTTAGCATCCAACAACTTCTTCAAATAGGTGTAGATTGCAGTGAAAATAGTAAATGATACCCCTTTGGGGTTAAACACCTTCCCACAATATGGTTAGATTGGAATGGGGATAGTAAATGATATCGTTTTAGTGTCCAACACCTTTCCCAAATATGGTTAAATTAGAGTGGGAATAGTAAACAATATAATTTTAGTGTCCAACACCTTTTCCCAATTTGGTATAGGTTGGAGTGGGAATAGTAAATAACTCCCTTTTAGTGGCGAACACGTTCACCAGATTGGTTTAGATTGGAGAGGGAATATTTAATGTCACCCCTTTAGTGTCTATCACTGTCACTAAATTGGTATAGATCGTAGTGAGAATAGTACTTTTCACCCCTCTGGTGTCCAACACCTTCTTCAAATTGCTATGAATTTGATTGGGAATAGTAAATATCACCCCTTAGTGCCCAACACCCTCTAAAAAATAGTTTATATGGAGCAAGATTTTTTAATTTCATAATCTAGGGACCTATTATGATTTCGGTCAGAAACGATCTCGGTCAGAAAGCCTCCGAACTTAGGGGTCAATTAGAATGTCGGGCGGATCGCCACCGCCCATATGGCAGTGGCGATCCACCTGACATTCCCTCCCGCCCTCATGCCATTTCCCCCCGCCATATTACTATGGTGGGGGGACCCCGGCGGACGGAAAGACCGTCCACCGGTTTTCCGCCCGGTCGAGGAGTCGACCGGGCAGAAAAGGTTTTAATATGGTGCCATCCATATTACGATACATGCGGGGATTTGCCTTTCCCGCCACGGAAAAGCATGCGGTCCTTGCCATTTGGGGCCTGTAGTGGGCCCCCAGGAATTTTGGGAGGGGGGGTGCATATTGGGGGCACCTATGGTACCCCCCCGCATTTGCATGCACAACATGGTAGGCACCGCGCAGTGCCTGCCACGTTGTGCATGCAAATGCACAATATGCATTTTTGGCATTGCGGCGGGTGGTGCTGCAAGCACCGCCTGCTGCAATGTAAAAAATGCAGCATGCGTCCGCCAGTGTGGCGGGCGCATCCTAATCTTCCCCACGGGACCGCCGCATTTATGGCGAGCGGTCCCTTTTTACGTCGGGATGGTGGGTGGACTTTCCTAATGATGACCTTAGGTCGGAGGCTTTCCGACCGAGATCGACGGTTTCAATTCCGACCAGCTGATTACAATACAGCGGTCATAATTGAAACCGGTCGGTCGTGCTGCCAGCTTCCGATGGGCTCCAGGAGCCCTCCAACCAGTTGGAGACCAGCCAGTAATCCCATAGGAAGACGTTTCTGCCTTTGGGATTACCATGCTCGGTTTCCGACAGGCTTTCCATGCCAGGCTTTCTGACATGGAAAGCCTGTCGGAAAGTAATGTTAGGGGTCCCTACCTGGACCACTCTCTCCTTTCGACCTCTGAGTGGGGGCCAAGGTCTCTTCACCTTGTAGCAGACACCCTGAGGTGCCTGCCACGGGGTGCAGGGATTAACACTTTCTCCTATTTCTCTTAGGGAGCTTGTGTTACGGCCGGTTTACAGTCGTAACACAAGCTCCCGTAGTGAAATGGGAGAATGCGAACACCACTATATGCATCATAATGGCAGTATCAGGAGCGCTGACCTGAGGTTGGACGGTTCCGAGACCGTAATCGAGCCACTAGTCTGAAATCTTTTGTTCTAATTTTATTTTTATGCAGTAGAAGTAGTTTGTATTATTTCATAAGTATTGCTGGTGTTTAAAAATATAATAATAAAATAGCTGTATGTTTATAAGCAATAATATCATTGATTACTTTTTTATAGAATAAAAATGGGACATTTTTTCTCATTTTATTTATGTTTTCAACTTTTTTAATGTAAATTTGTACTTTTTTAAACATTTATATGGTTAAATAAATAAAATATTTAATGATTTTGTATTATTAATATAAAATGTAAATTCTAAAATTTTAAATGTATATTTATTTACATACTATTGTATGTTGTACATTTCCCACTGTTTTCCATTGTTTAACTTTATAGCTTTCTATAAATATTTTCAACACAATTTTAACATAATTTTTTTTAGTGTATATAAAATAATTTTATATATTGTTGTCTACTATTATTTTAAACTTTACTAAAACTATTCTTACAAAATTTTTGACAGGTTTAATAACTTTGACATTTTGTGAAACATTTTTCAAGATTTTTACATTAATTCCTATTCATTTCCATGGAGCGGTAGTGTTTAATTTTTTGTTTCATTTGGCAGCCTTTTATTTCTTAATTTATTTATATTCTTTTTTATTTATTTTCCAAGAACCAGGACGTGGTAAGGTGCTGCTGTTCAGAATAACAGGTAAGTCTATTATAAGGAATTTTTAAGGGTTTTGAGGGTACAGGGTTTAGCGGTTAGTTATTGTGCTGTTTGTGGGTTTGTGCTTAGAAATATTAATGGTAATGTTTTTCACTAGTTTTTAGTCTTGGGTTTTTGTATACTTCTTTAGTGATGCATTGTTTTGTTACGTTAAATTGTGTTATGTTACCTATATTTTAATGATTAAGGCCCTTATTATGAGTTTGGTCATCCGACTGCTGTACCGCCATGGTGGCGGTCCCTAGAAGACTGCTGCGCTGGCGCAATGAGGCATGCAGCCTGAAACCCCGACCGCAACTAAGGCCTTGTTTCCACCTGGGCCGCAATGGTCTGCAGTGTTAGCAATGTGTACTCTGTCGCTATTAGGGCTGCGGCTTCCCGCTGAACCTATTATGACAACACAGTTATACTGGCAGTCCCCTTGCTGTTGATCCCCAACAGTGGTAGACCGCTGTGGTACACTGCTGCAAAGAACCACAACAGTGCTCATTGGATGTTTTAAAAAACTACACAGCTTTCTCTAATAAGATTCTGATGCTACCGCGAGACTGAGGTGGATTTGCGTGTCCAAATATTTTGGAGTACTATTGGGCCTGCAATCTCTAGTAAATATCGGAGTGGTTGGTTTGCTAGAGCCAAAAACGTTGGTTCCATATGGACCGAGCCGTGTCCTGTAGACCCTTGTGGGATATGGCTTGGCTCCCTCGCGGGGCTTGCCCCCATAGCGCTTATATAGCCACCCCCACAAAAACGGTCCTAGAGATATGGGATAAATTAGCAGTTTCTTGTGGTCTGACAACATTCCCTGCCCCCAACACTCCTATAGTGCGCAACCCCATGTTTCCCCCTGCAATGCAGCCAAAAACTTTGATTGCGTGGTCAGACGGTGAATGCCAGGTCATTCCGGATTTGTTCCATGGCGACAAATTCCTTTCCTTTGACCAATGCAAAAAACCTTTTCACCCTATGGAGGAAGCTCAGATGCAATATTATCAGATTGGTCACTGGCTACTCTCCCAGGACTACGCCCAAGACGCGACTAGACAACTTACTGCCTTTGAATCAGCAAATTCGAGGGGTCGAAGGGTCTGATCTCCCATACTTACACTGTCTTGCAGTACTCTCAGCGACCCTCTCCTCACACATATCAGATGCAATGGGCTTCGGACTTAGGTGATGAAATACCTCCAGAGAGATGGGACCGCTTATGGCAAGCATCCCGAAGGTATTTCATAGCACTCCGCAGCGTGAATCGGCATATAAACTCATGATGCAATGGTACTTCACCCCAACCCGTTTAACAACAAATGCTCCCACATTTCCCCCCGATATACTAGAGATGTCAGGACGACAGAGGTGACTTTATTCATATATGGTGGTCTTGCCCGAGGCTCACAATGTTCTGGAAAGAGATTCTCAGCCATATTAAGGATGTAGTGGGGTTCCCTTTTCCTTCCTCTCCGACAGTCACCTAATTAGGTATTAGGTCCTTGACTTTGACTGCTATGACATACACAGACTGGCATATGATTTTACATATGTTAGGAGATGCCTGGCAATCCATAGCCTTATTTTGGAAGAAATCACCCCCCCACCCCGTAGCCGCATGGTTTCTCCGATTATGGCATGTTCTAGCCCTTGAACTACTTAATGCCTGTATCAACCACACGATGCTAAATTCATCTGTATCTGGCAACCGCTTATACGCTACTTTACCAAGATTGAACATTCTCGACTGGTTCTCCCTCAATTACAAGCTTTGCAATTATTTGATTACCCTCTTGAGCCTTACTTTAGGGGCCAGCAGACGGAATCCTCTGCCCCGTCAACTTAACAGAAAAGGTTTCGCCTCTTTCGCCCTCATTAGGCAATCATTCCTCCCTAACAACAAGGCATTCTCAGCGCATCCTCCCTTTTCCCCTCCCCCCTGGTAAGAGTTTGTTTCTACCCTTATTTAGTTACAGTTGAGGACATGCCCCTGTAGCTCTCTGGACCAGAATATCCAAACGTTTAGAGGACAGTGCATGTGCATAGGGTTAATGAAACATAGCCGGATACTTGCCATTTATTATCTTTTTTTTTTCTTTGTGTTCAAATATTTTTATTGTTATGTAAAAGAGATAATACATTGATAATACATCGCAATCCAACATAGCATTAGACAATAAATAGTAAGTTAAAATCAAAGGGATACAGAATCAAAAACAGAGTTCATATACAGTAATTAATGAGCTGGGATAGAAAAAAAAGAAAAAATGTAAACATATCATCATTTGGGCAATATAGAAATAGAAATGACAAATATGATATGTTATACAGTGAGTCAGATAGTATGTCAAAACCCAGGTATAGGAAATAAATAAGAACACCTGCAGAAAAACATGTGAAGATCATACACCAGTCGAATTACTGATAATGAAAAGCACAGCATGAAAGAAAAATAGAGAAATCGAAGAAAAGACGGAAAGATGAAAGGAAAGATGAAAAAGAAGAGAGATGGAGGAAGAGGTGGGGACATCTGCTTCAATGTAAAACCCAACCTAAAGAGTAGAATCAAAGGGATACTGAGCTATTTACCCCTGAGAGGCCAAATTCATATAATTATCCAGTGACTGCTATAGATTACTAGAAATAGAGGAGGAATAATACTTGTCAGCAACAAAAGTACGAGCTCCATGAAGGTAAGATACCCATGCCCACCAAGTATGATAACTATATAAACGAACAAGGCTTGGGTCCTGTCACTACCTGCCCTGGACGACTACAATACCATCAAACAAACAAAGTGACCAGGTAGGTTGTTATAATCAAATTAAATAGAACCCTAGACAATCAATTCTAAAGTCTGCGTGCTTTATTTCACTTCGGCTTCAAAGTGTCACAGGCAGGACAGTAGGTGCAAACCAGAGTATGAAACGTGTTATTGTCCGCCTAGTGCTTGTGTGCAAACAAGGACTGGTCATTTGCACTGTTTATGAATATTTTCTGTGTTCATGATTTGTTTTTGACGTGTTTATACTGTGCTTAATTACAATTATGTTGTTTTAACGTGTTCATGTGCATTTTATGTTAATGTTTTACACTTACAATGTGCATCTAAATGATGTGTCGCCGTCTCATGACATGAAATGATTGGGTGAATATTGCTCTTTAAAATTTTTGAAGCCGAAGTGAAATAAAGCATGCAGACTTCAGAATTGATTGTCTAGGGTTCTATTTAATTTGATTATAACAACTTACCTGGTCACTTTGTTTGTTTGATGGCACCAAGTATGATAAGGCAGGAGATGAAAAGATTTCCATTCTGTTAGTATGACTTTAACAGCAATGGATAGAAGTAAATCCATTAGCTGCATATCTGTATTATCAAGGGGTAAAGGAATAGTTGAAGCCCAATAAAATCAAAGGTAAAGAAAGCTCCAACGATATATTAGAGATTAGTGATAAGTGTTTCCATACTAAATCCCAATAGGATTGTAATAATGTACATTCAAAAAACATATTTTGATGAGTACCTGGAGTCAAAATACAGTTCAAACAAAGATCACTATCTCTTAGTTTCAATGTATATAAACCAGCAGGGGTCCTGTTAGGGAGATTTAAAGTAAAAAATGTAGATTGAATAAGAGGAGAAATTTCATTATATAGGGATAATTTCCCAATCACTTGCCAGGTCTCCTGTAAAATATATGTTTTAAAATATCAGGTTCAAAATAATAAGACCACTTATCATATGTAATTGTGGACTGTGAAGTAAGAGAAGCAGAAAGAAATATATATTCACGAAGCAGTATGTCCTGAATGATACCACATAGACAGAAGGGAGACAGTGACCGAATCTATAGATAGGGATACTTCAGAAAGAGCAACCTTCAACTTTAAAAACTAATAAAAATCCATATTAGTAAGGTTATATTCCTTAGCCAAAAAAGAGAATGGAAGAGGGTCATGATTGGAATCATAGAGATCTTTGACTAATCTAATACCACGAGCAGCCCACGAAGATACTGTAGCAGGATCAATATCAGTAAGAATTGTAGGGTTGTACCAAAAAGAAGACCACCTCGATTTATGAATATGTATAGATACTTTTTTGTCAATATATTTTGGTGCATTGATTGTGTCGAAAATAATACGCTGGAAATGACATAGAGCAAGTTTAGAAGCAATAATGAAAGAAGAAGTAGAAAGAAACGAGCACAACTCACGCTCAATATAAAGCCACGGGGTGTATGTTGGGAGTCTGGTAAGAACCAAAGAATACCTTGTGAGGCTAAAAAAGCAATTTGCTATAAATTCCAATCTGGCAGACTACAACCACCCAGAACAGAAGGCTTCCTATGGTGTTTATAAGCGATTCTAGCACCTTTGTCACTCCACAAACATTTTAAAGTGAGTAAATCAAACTCATGGAAAAAGGAAGAAGAAAGCTTTACAGGTAGCATAGAAGATAGGAAATTAATAATCGGGGCTATCAGCATCTTCAGAGCTAGAAATCGTCCCCACCAGGAGATGTATTTAGGAGACCAGGAAGACAGAAGATCTTTAAATTTAGCTATTATGTGGGATTCATTATAAGAGATAGTATCTGAAAGGTCTACAAATCCAGATTCCTAAATACTTAATACGAGTCGATTGCCTTTTAAATCCTGATTCACCCATATGAGCAGAGAAACACAACGAATTAAGGGGGAACATTTCCATTTTCTCTTTGTTCAGAGAATATCCAGAGACAAGCGAAAACTCTCTTCTGATATTAGAAATAACAGGAATCGCAACAGCAGTATTCTCCTCTGAAAAGATAAGGATGTCATCCGCATAAGCGGCTGTTTTAAGTATATGTGAACCAAATTGAAAACCTTTGATACCTTGGTTCAGGTTAAGTAAACAAAGAAGTGGGTCAATAGACAATAAAAAAAAGGGGATAAAGGACACCCTTGTCTAGTGCCCTGATGAAGATTAAAAAAGGAAGACGTAGGTCCATTAACTCTAATGTTGACTTTTGGTTGCATATAAAGAGACATTACAATAGTGATAAGAGAGTCCCCGAGGTTAAGGGATTGTAGAACTGCTTGTAAAAAAGGCCATTAGACTTTATCGAAAGCCTTTTCGGCGTCAAGGGCGATCGCCGCCGAGGGCAACGATGAATGTTTTGCTTTCTGTAAAATATGGCAAAAGGTACGGATATTATCTCTGGCAAGTCTTCGTTTAACAAAACCAGTTTGGGAATCATGAATAAGACTAGGGATGTGACCTTCTTAACGCTTAGCCAAAATCTTGGCAAAAATCTTAGCTTCCATACTTAATAATGAAATTGGATGGAAATTTTTAGGATCAGAATGATCCTTGCCATCTTTCGAAATCACAACAATAGTAGCCTCAGCAGCGGAGCGAGAAACCTTGCCAGAAAGAACAAAATTGGCAAAAACCTCCTTAAGGTATTTAATTATTGAGGAATACAATGTTTTATAAAAGGTAATAGGAAACCCGTCTGGCCCAGGAGCCTTCCCTGACCTAGTAGCCTTTATAGCCTGAATTATTTCATCAATCTCAGTCGATTTCCCCAAATCAATCATATCAGAATGGGAGACAGTAATCGTCGGAATCAAATTCAGAAACTGTTGACATACAGAAGTGTTACATGGATCTTTAGGAGTGTATAACTTTTCATAAAAATCACAGAAGACTTCAAGAATTTCTTGAGTATGACATTTTTTTAACCATTTTTATCAGTAATAGAAGAAATCTGAGTGGCTTTAATATTAGTATTCTGATATTCTAAGGTGGCAGCTAGCAACCTACCAGCTCGATTGTGTAATAACAAACAGCGAGATTTTTGAGCATATACCCCAATAGAAGCTCTTTAAGTAACTATAGAATTAAAATAATATTTGAAATTCTTGATATCCTATAAGAGAGACTTGTCATTAGAGCGTCTATATAGCACCTCTTTACATTTGATCTCATCTCCCAAAGACTGCAACGTTTTCCTGACATCACTATATCGTTTTGAAATCTTTTTGATATTATGACCTTGAATAGTACATTTACATGCATCCCACAGAGATATTGGGGATTTAACCGACTATTCGTTATCTTTGAAGAAATTATAGATTTCCTCATTAAGCTCCTTGACTTCATCCTTGTCATCCAAAATTTCCGTATGAAGGCGCCAAGTGCGAGGGCCTCGCATATCTGAAAGGTCAAGAATAGTCAAAGAAACCGCTGCGTGATCAGAAAAGACTATAGGATGGATCATAACATTTATGGTGAGCTTTAAAAGAGCAGCATCAACTAGGAGATCATCAATACGAGAAAAGCTAGTATGTGGAGAGGAGAAAAAATTGAAATCGCTACCCATAGGATTATGCACTCTCCATGCGTCTATCCGATGATGAGAAGAACACATATTACACAAGTGCTTGTGCGACAGAGGGGGATGAAATTTAAAAGCAGAATGTCTATCCAAAATAGGGTCCAAGGGCAAATTAAAATCACCGCCAACAATTGTTCTAGCTTTCTGCCGAATGTCAGAAAGTCTATGGAACGCCAAAAAAGAGGATCATCGATGTTGGGGGCATGGATATTCATGATGTAGAAATCATCTGAACCATTGGACAAGCGCGTAAGTAACTATCTGCCATTTGCATCATGCTCTGCAGTACCAATAGACAAACAAGAGTTTTTGGAAATCAAGGTCACAACCCCATTCTTTTTACCAGAAGCTTCAGAACAAGTGACATCAAGAACCCACTCCTTCTGCAAAAGCAAAGCTTCTTTAAAAGCTATCTTAGTCTCCTAAAGTAGAACAACATCACCAGACAAGCTTTTGCAATAGTCTAAGATCTTGGTCCTTTTGACAGGGTGATTCAACCCATGAACATTAAGTGATACTATATTTAAACCTGCCATAGGTAAACATAAGAAAATACAAATGAAAACAATTAATAATAAGAAAAGAAAAAGATAACCAAAAGAACCTCACGTATAGGGGTAGAAAGAAAGCTAACAAAACGTAAGAAAAAATATACTGAAGCAGAAGTCCCCAGAGGAAGAAAAAAAGAGAGAGGGGAAGAGAAGACTAGAAAGATGAAAAGTAGCCCAAAGAAAAAAGGAGCATGTAAAAAGAAAAACCCCACCAGGGGATGTCTATAATAGACAATTTGCATGGGGGAAATAACGTGGAAGAGCAACCACAGAGGCCAGTAAACACAATGCAGATGTCTCAACAATAAATATTTCATTAAGCGACTGAACAAATTGATAAAGTTAATGTCTACTATACTATTAATAATCAATCAATAGGAATAAATATTACAAGATTCAAACAAATATATGTAGCATAGTTGAAGAGTGATCAACATATTATCATAACTTGAATAAAAAAACAAGACAGTAATATCAGATAAATATCAAATTAAAACATTAGAAATAACAATATTAGATAAGATAAATAACAGTCTAAGGCATAATAAATACTAAAAAATTGTGTAAAAAATAGCAAATTGAGGTAAGATAGATACCAAAATAAAACAGCATAAATCTCAAAACACTAATACCAAACACTACAAAATTGAAAACTGCTAGGTATAAGCACTAGAGTATGAAGAATTAAGAAGTAAATAACAAAAAAGAATAAAAAATACAAATGTCAAAAAATATATCATATTTGATGAGTAGCCAACATATCATCATATCTTAAATAGAAAAGTTCGACAATAAAGTCTGATAAATATCCAATTAAGGAATTATAAATAGTTATATTATGTACTATAAGTAGTTGCCTAAGGCATAATAAATACTAATAAGTAGTGTACTAAATGGCAATTTGACGTAATATAAATAGCAATATAAAACCTTATAAATTGCAAATCAAGTGCAAAACAAACATTACAAAATTGATAGCATCTAGGAATCAATACTAGAATATAAAGACAATAAGATAAAATGTAATTCCTGACTTAAATAAATAAAAAATGAAAGCAAATGATTCAAAATAATAAATAAACTTATATATAGAGAATTGTACATCAGAAACGCAGATGTGTATAAGAAAAATATTAGTGGAGAAAAGCACTGATGAATAGTGAACACACATAAAAGTTTATCACCACATAAGACTATATTAAGAGAGGAGGAACAGGACAAGCAAAAAGTGAAAGAAACCGACAAATAGCATAAATAAGAGAAGAATGAGCCAAGAAAGAGAGGAAGAACAGGACAAGCAAAAAGTGGAATAAACCGACAAATAGCATGAATAAACGAAGAACGAGCCCAGAAAGAAAAAGAGTGTGGAAAGTAGAAGAAGAGATAGCAGGTTGGAATAAGTCAAAGATATAAGAAGATAATAAGAAAGAAAGTAAGAAGAAGGGAAATAGAGACACATTTACAACCAATAGTTAACAAAATAGCACCGAAATATTACCAGCAAATTGGATGTAGACTCCCAAAAAGTATTCAATAAATAATGATAAACCGTAAAACCTGTGAAGGAAAAATCAGTGAAAAGAGAATAACCAATATTGAACTAACATCTGCAACAGTGCGTAGTTATCATTAGAAAAAGGAACCCAGAGGAGCAATATGAACCACATACTTGTGGCAAGGCACAGAAAGCATGGAACCAACTGAACTGACAATGAAAGTCGTTAAGGATGAGAAGTGCCAGGAAGAGACTCAGAGTCCATCTGTGATTCAGAATGATTATCCAAAAAGGTGGTAAGTTCAGAGGGTTCATTAAAGATCTGTGGGTGACCACTGAAAGTTATTTTGAATCATGAAGGACCTGCAAAGGAAAAAGGAATATTCATATCTATGAGTCTTCTGCTTAGATTTAAGAAACCTTTACGACGAATGACGGTATCTCTGGCAAAGTCCTGTGATATTGAAATTCTGTTGCCTTTCCATTGTAACGTTTTAATCTTCCTCATTTGGGCCAGGATTTGCTCAATGTGTAGATGGTGGAATGGTTTAAAGATCACCGGTCTTGGAGAAGATAACGTTTCAGGCTTGAAAGTCGGAACTCTATGAGCACGTTCTATTTCAAACTCCTTGTGGGAAGAAATGTTCAGAGCAGTTGGGAACCAAGTGAGCAAAAAATCTAACACTGAAGGAGCCGATTTCTCAGATTCCTCTGGTAAGCCAAAAATACAAAGATTACTTCTACGATTCCTGTCTTCCTGTTCAGTCAGATTTCTTCTTAAAGAAGCCAAAGAGCGTTCCATCCATTGATCCTGTTTGGCTTGTTTGTTTGTGAAATCCTCTACAGTACTTATTTGAGTCTCTGCATTGGGATCATGTAGTGATAGATTTTTGAGGTAATTTCGAATAGCCGCCACCTCAATTTGAAGCAAATCAGTATTTGTTTTGGTACTCTGTGCAATGTCATGCACTAAATTAAGTTTGAGTAACATAGTGTCCAAGGTCAAAGCTGAGTCTATATTACCCTTAGTTGGCAGATCAGGAGGAGGTGATTTTTGTTTAGACCTCTTCAGATTCCCTTTAGAGTCTCTGTCCTTGAAAGTAACGCCCATGCCTTCTGCCATTTGAACCAAACACAAGAACCACACAGAGTATCAGAGAGTACGTAAATGTCCGAAAAAATTAGTCAACATACAATTGGCACACTAGTAAATACCAGATATGCTTTAGTAACAGGAACCAGTGCTGAATAGACTCTGCACAACCAAACATAACAGAAGAGGTTCCAAAGGCTTAGAATTGCGCAACCAAACAATTGTGCCTGAGATAGTGCACCCCCGCTGAGGCAGAGCCAGCTGGATATTAGGCCACAGATTAGTCCATATGATTTTCAAGACAGTTCAGTCAGCGGACGCCATTTTCTGTGACCAGAAAACGCTAGAATATCGTCCCCTCAAGAGACTATCGCACTACAGAGAGAGGTATAAAGAACACTAACACAAAACCTCATGTAGAGTGGGGAATATGCATGGAGCCAAGGTATACAGACCAATTTAGTCATGCGTTCGGACTGAGTATTGGCAAAACCTCAATATCAGCTTCCATTTTGGAAATCTGGCTTGAAGAGAAAGTTGCCGTGAAGCTCGTAACACCAAGAAGCAGATCGAATTCCCTGAATGCCGGTCCTGGGGCTCCTAAGCCATTACGTCACCCATTGCTGCTGTGTGGTGGACAAAAATCACCCGAACAGCATATTTTTTTAAGCCTCTGTATCGGCGGTCTGACGGAGCTCAAAAAAGCGCCGCCATCTTGATTGCGCGCTAAGCCACGTCCCCACCATTCACTATCTTTGACAACGACAGAGCCTTTACAAGTCTTGGGCTACTGAGTATTTCATTTTGGCCCTTCCTGAAGTGAGACGTGTTTCAGAATAGCCTGTGAAAGGGTTTTAACACATTGCTTCCTCTCACATCTCCGCTGGACAGAATTGGGGGCGCGTTGGAAGGCATTTGCTTGGTCTTATAAGTTTTTACTGAAGCACTGTGCTATTTAAAATGGAACGTGGTTTCAATCGTATTTTCTTTGACAGGGATGTATGTCTTAAACCTGTTTGATTTTTGTTGTTTGATATCTACTCAATACACAGATTTGAATCAAAAGCTACACAGCTTATGTCAATTGCCCAAGTGGGCATCCCTGCAATTAACATTATAACACACCCCATTCCTGACCATGATCCTTTGCTTCTCAACTACAGCACTACAAGACAGTCACCACCATTTTATGTTTTTGAGATAAGGCAGCCCTTTTTTTCATCATCCCATAAATCTTGGCACTGTTTTTTTATCTTTCTTGTTATCTCTAATATCCCTTGTTCAATGTCGTCCACTTTAATTTGCAGTTATGCCTAGCCCCAAAAACCATGTTCTAAAGAGCCTGAGTTGTCAGTCATGGAGGATGAAGCCATAAGCGTAGAGCCACAATTGTTTGGAGCCAAAGTCCAGCATCATCCTCTCAGTACGAAAATGGAAATGTGGGATAGTATAGTTGACAAAGTTAATGATGTAGGTACCACCCTCCGCACACAGCTGGAAATTAGGGAGAGGTAGAATGACCTGAAGACAAAGGTGCATTACCTGGCCTCCAAACACCACCTGGAGGCCCAGATGACTAGTGGTGGTCCTCTCAGTGCCCCATTACAACTCTTTCCCTAGGAGGAGAAAGTATTGGCCATCCTGCATTCTGATGGCTTAACAGGAATATCTGGGGTAGTGGAGTCTGGTAAGTTACACTTCACTAACTGTAACAATACCTCAATGTCCTGTTTGCTCTCAACTCTGCTTTTGCTATTGTGTTGTCTATCTATTTTCCTACCATGAAATCCTCAAAGTATATGAGATGTTGGTTTGTCAGTGTTAATATGTACTGACGGTAGCTCAGCTGATTAGAAGTGGCAGGTGATCCATTGACTGCACTGCTGACATGATGACTAATGCTAAATATACAACAAAGTTGTGCATTCACCTCTATTCTACACAACTAGGCCTTGGAATGGTCAAATACACATCTTACTTCTTTCTACACTGCGTTGGCTTACATTTTTGGGAGATGTCATGTTCATCTTTTATTTCACATCAGCACATCTTTGAGCTGCTCAATTCTACCACATCGACTAAATGTCTCCAAATGTCTTGTAAACAAGTTGAATACCATGACAATAGATCATAATAGTAATCTCTACCAATTTTGTTTATTCCTAGGTCTCTACTTCCTGTGACACAAACGATGTGGCTGTAGATGCCACACTACCACCAACAACAATATCCTCTATTTCTCAACAGATCAATCTGGCATAGCACCCGCTCAGAGCTTGGCCACCAAACAAACTCCGACTCTACCCCAGGATCAAGCCCTCAGTGATGACAACACACCTGGAGATCAGGATGTGGATGACCTTCCTGGGCCATCTGGTCAACCTGGGCAGATGACAACAGTGGGTCTCACTCTGCCCACAACAACACTTCACAACCCAGTTGTAACACCATAGCCAAACCATGCCCCCCTACATCCATACCTAGCCCAGTCAGTAACATCTTGTGCCCCCAGTCCTGGGTTCTGTGGTGTTAATCACCAACCCAATCACAGGAACCAATGGGTGGATGCAGCCTGGGCGAAATACACAGACCCTTGGGGTAGGGTTCGTGACTGTGGGCCCGCTGAGTGATCCCACAGGGGCCACTCACACCCAGGCTGCCATCAACCAAGTTCTGAGAGCCTATCAGGACTCCCAAGGCATGATGGGCCAGGTACTAACGGAATTCTGGGAGGTGAAGAGACTGCAGAGAGACATACACCAGGAGCTGGCCACCCACAATACCAACATGGGCCAGCTCATTGGGGTGCTGCAGGACATCAGTGCCACCTTCTGCAGGGATTTCCAA
This sequence comes from Triturus cristatus, assembly GCF_964204655.1. NCBI lineage: Eukaryota > Metazoa > Chordata > Amphibia > Caudata > Salamandridae > Triturus > Triturus cristatus. The sequence continues at coordinate 988,150,113 of NC_140594.1, read as the reverse complement.
CCACATCTACTCCTTCCTTTGGTTCAGCTACATCTGGGTCATTGACATCTGTGGCAGCCACAGGGAGGGAGGCCCTATCAGAGGAAGACACGTCTTCAGACATCCTGTCTCAGCAGCAGTAGATACTACTCATTCGCAAGAGGGGACGTCCACCCAAAATTCCAAGAGGTGTGGATGACAAGACATCCACCACCACCAGTAAGAAATATTACACCAAATTTCCTCCTGTGTGTGTAACACATTCACTTTTTGAACTAATTCTGGATACTTCTACATTTCTGATGGAAGAAGTATTTTGAACTTTGGACTTCAAACAATTGGGTACCTACAACCAAGGTTTCATTCATCATGACTGACCTCTTTTCTTTTGGTTTTCCCTGTTTGATTTTTCACATTGTTAAATTTCTCCTTGTTCACTGCAATAAATACACTAGTCACAAACTCATTGCCTCCTTTAGTAGTAGTATCTCCACATCTAGCAATGTATATATACTTCCATGTGAGCTTTGCAATGCCAAAACAAGCTATTTGTGTAAGCACCTACATGTTGAATATAAACAATGTTTAACTCAGGATCACAACCATGTCACACCAACACATACATACAAGTCTCTGGTCGTATCACATATTTATTTCATTGTTCCAACCATAGGCTGACATGATGTCAGAAACATAGCAAATCAGACATGACTATAATATTCTGTGCCAGTGATCACATTTTCAGTTGCAGACCTTAACAACATGGAAGGAGGCTACACATCAGGAAATATAGAATAGGTAACATAGAAATAAGTGTACATTATCAGCTGGAGCCATATTGCCTACCTCACAAAAGGAATCCCACATTGTTTAAGCCAAGAAACAGACACATGGCTGTACAACAGTTTCCGTTCACTGGGTCATTCCAATCCAGTGTTGCTTCATCTGGTCAAATGTCACAAACAAATGTAATCAGTGCAAATGGCCGACAGTGAGGAGACACATCAACAGCGACATATTTTGCATTAAGACTGCCATGCCACAAGGGACCCTCTTAACTTCTATCCCATCACTGTGTAAGCTGTCTTGATACAGGTTTTGTACAACCAAAGTCTGTGACAGACATTCCCAGGAACAATCCATATCCACTTCATTCATCCAAACAGCATCATACACCTGCTAATGTCACAACTCTGAAATATCCAAATGAAGATGTCAGGATCATTCCAATCCAGTGTTGCTTCACCTGGTGCAATGTCACCAGCAAATGTCAGTGTTGTGCCACAAACACTTTGGCCTACAATGAGGAGACACATACAGTTGATACAAAATGAGTATTTAGTCAATGTGAAGACAGAATAGCATGAATTGGTCCCAAAACAACATTGTGTTGAAGCACATGATGGCACACATTTTTCATTAGGACCACCATACCACAAGGAACAAGTCCATTGGAACCCTCTTAACATGTAGCCTATCACAGTGGAAGCTGTCTTGGTACAAGATTTGTACACTCAAAGTCTGTGACAGGCATTCCCGAGAACAATCCATGACAACTTTGTACATCCAAAGAGCATCATATACCTGCTAATGTCACAACTCTGAAATGTCCAAATGAAAATGCCATTGTGACAGTATCTAAAACAGACCAAAACAAATAGATTAGGTATTACACAATACATATGACACCATTCTCATAGTCAACTTTTAGAGAACACAGCCCAAGACAAAATCCTAAGCTAAACAAAGCAGCGCTAACAAAACAAACACCTTTCACCAGATTTTGCCAGAGGTTTATCTTCCTAGTATTTTCCATAAACATACATCTCTTATCATCAAAACAAGAGTTGCTTTAATGGTCACGGCCATGACATCTCACAAAATACTTACACTCATGAAAAGAAGTTGTTGATGAGACCTTGATGCAAGTCAGCTCCTTCTCTTCACCATCATCATCATCATCATTTGACATTTCAGGATCCTCACCCAGTGGCTATTCATGGTCTCCGTCCTCTGCGGTATAAGGGATGTTCAGTTGTAGGGCAATGTTGTGTAGCATGCAGCAGGCCACAGTGATTTGACACACCTTCCCGGGTGAGTAGAGGACGGCTCCCCCAGCCTTGTTCGGACATCTGAATCTGGCCTTCAAGAGCCCAGAAGCCCACTCCACTGAGCACCGTGTTCTTCCACGGGCCTCATTAAAGGGAACTTTCCCTGGTGTAGTTGGATTCCTCAGTGGTGCCAACAACTGTAAATGTAAACATGTTAGCCCTCATTTGCAGTGGTGGTGATGCACCAATACTGTAGTTCCAACCGGTTAAATGGAAGATGCCTGACCTTGCATATAGAACATTTGGAACAACTACCACCGGTGGAAGTCAACCGCGGGGTAGGTGGTTGCATCCATGGCAGACACAGCCATACGCTGTCATTGGTGATTGTGACGGTTGCAGTCCAATGGCGTTGTACGTCTACGCTGATGACCGCATATGTGGCGTACATGTATGCCGCGATTTGAAAAATAACTCCCTTGCCTCCCGACACCGCTGATATCAACACCCCCAATTTATGTGCTGTTTGCCACCTCTAAGAGCAATCATGCCAGGCCAAGCAGGCGAGATGGCCCTGCCTTCTCTCCTCTAGAGGAACTGGAGAAACTTGCAGAAGAAGTCCTTCCGCTATATGGCCAACTCTTTGGCTCACCAGGGAATCAGGCAACTAACTCACATACATATTTTACTCTTTTCAACTCCATCCTTTCTAATCCCACAGGCTACAATGTGCTTCTGAGTCCCAGAGTGAATTCTGATTACTATTGTAAATATTTTTGATGACTACATAGGACAATCATGTCATGAATTGTGTATCGACTGTACTTTTTGTATTTAACATCATCATTGTGATGTGTGTTGTATGTTAAGTCCTATATTCTACTTGTAGTGCATTCACATATCTCTGCATGTACACTTTTCATGGTACCTATGTTTGATTCGCAAATCAGATCATAGTAAATGTGCATCCTAATGTGTAGGGCTTAGTGCATGAACTGTGCATGTATACTGTACGAAGCAGATGAGGCTGATGTTAGTTATATGTACAGTCCCACAATTCACTCAGCCCAGATCAGGGCTCACCAAACTGTTGTCTGGAAGCTAACTATTCCTCATAGATCCCTTCAGAGTGCCACACTACCTTGAGGTCATGTATTGGATGGCCACAATATGTACATTTATGTTTTGAAGTGTTTGAAATGTGAGGTTCATGTGGGATCAGTATGCACAACCTACAGAGATCAAGGCCTGACAATGAGTTGTGCCCAGTATGGACCGTGGCCCTGGCTGGACCCGAGATACTGTGGCAATAAACCGGATGCACAGAATAGTCTTCACGTAGACCTGTAGATCCTTGGATGTTCCCAAAATGAGTTTTCTGAAACACTACTTGCCCTGATTAATTTTACATGGACTACATTTGGAATGTTGACTGAGGTCACCCCACACCTGATACTTCTTTCCACTGACCCACATTGTCCATGTGTGTCATTTCTGATAGGTCCCTTACTCTCGCAGGTCTGGTGTCACGTTTCCATAAGTAATGCCTGCATTGTAGAAGCCTATTGCATAGGTGATACATTAACAGTGCAGAGGATTTATTACTTCTGAAGAGTTTTTGATATGTGAATCACCAGCTTTTGTTACAATTAACCAATCTAACAAGACATACAATGGTATGTTGCATGTCATCCCTGTAAGAGTGACATATATAGCAAACGGTGTGTCATGTGAGGGCAGTATATATCACACAACATCAATCACATGTAGTTTGATATCCCATTACGTTTTCTACATGTCCTCACATCCCCAGAGAGGTGCTCTCAATGACTCACGCCAGCCCATTCTTTGTGATCTAAGTCTTAGGATGTTGTCTGTACTATGGCACTAGCCTGTATGGATCTTATGCATCAAGTCAATGGGCCTGGCTGTGTAGGTGTCTGTACAATCATGCAGAATTAGTTTACCCTACTTTAAATGTCATTTCCGATGCATCCAAGGCAAGCAAAGGAGAAGGGGCCAACATCTGGAGCAAGACGAGTCTCGTAGCCTGGAGCTCAACTGTATTATTTGTTAGTATACCTGCAGTAGTGTTGATGACTCCCTCTACTACTCTAGCAAGGCGGCGAATGTCGTGACTATGAAACATGGGACCCCAGAATGGGACAACACCTTTGATTATATCAGTGAATTGCTGCAAGGATGTATCCATTTGATCAATATCATCTGCATTGACAACCGTCTTAACCAAGAATGGATGGAGATCTGTACGGTACAACCTATGGACTTTATGATAATTGGACGGTGCAAGGTAAACAGGAGGCAATAGGAAAGACAAATAACACCGGCCAGACCACCCTCTAGGAAGCAAAGTGTAATCACGCTCCCCACAAATAAAATACACATTCAGAGGGGTCAGCAAAGGTGGACTACTGGTAGTATTCAACTGATAGGTGTAATTACAATAACTCTGTCCCACTGAAATGTTCCCCGATCCTTGAACACAAAAACTGGCAGTTGCATTTATCACAGGGACCTGCATGGCTTTATCTTCAGTGATATTGCTTTCTTGGAAGCATTTAAAGTATTCAGTAACATTGAATCTTCGGAAATCTAATACTTCATTCAGTAACCATGGAACATTTTCATGAACTGTGAAGACATTCATACAGGCATCAGAATGCAGGGTACCTTCCTTTCCATCTGCTCCGGGCGTATATCACTGATGTACTACTATATAATCTAAGACTGCTTCATAATCCGCCTGTGTCATTTTCATCGCCTCCACATAGTAATGCATGTAAACCATAGAGAGCAGTTGAAACCAAGCCTCACCACTACCTAGATATGACAGAGGCATTGATATCTGTAGATCATTTTTATACATAACTGAGGGGAATAGACCACACACCCAGCATTTCGTGGCATTTGTAGTGCTATGCACTTGGTGAAGCATCTGATGAAAGCATTGTGAGTATAAGGTAGGTCTATTTCTTTCTTCATGCGGAGCCAATGTAACAAACGAATGCTCAGTTGGGGCTGGGGTAGTACCTATTAGGATATTCACAGGGTGTTGCACTTCTAGGAAAAGCAATACTCCTAATACAACTAGCAAAGAAAGCAATATTATCAGTACAAATATTATTTTAGTCTCGGGGGCCAAGAGGACCAGATGGGATCATGTGTGTTCGGATGGGGAGCAGCAAAAGATTGCTCCTCATCAGGAATGGGACAACCAAAGGGGTAGATTGCTAAAGAGGGGTATTCTTCTTCCCTGTGTCCCTCTAGAGCCTCACAGGCAGGCTCCTATCAATCATCAATTGCACAGCTTGCAACCCAGCAAAACAATTGCGGCCCAAGCTAGAAAAAAAAATCTTCTTTCAGGATAGGGTAACCTCCCTCCGGGGCAAATACCCTCAACGATCCTGTCCAGTGTCTCAGGCAGTGCACCAGTATTCTTCACTGTAATCTAACAGGCCCAGAGGCACAGCACCTGTACCCCAAACTCAAGTCCTTCCCTAACTCCTGTGTTGCCCTGCTGGTGCACTCTCCTTTCGTCGGGGTCGTAGATTGTACCTAGTGTGCCCAGGCACATCCTCATCAGCAAAAAAAATGCAGGCTCACATTCAGTTGGGGACCGGGACTTAGGTGCTTATTGTACAGGAGCTGAAGTATCCAAAGCAACCCTTATCTCAGAGGGGGTCACCTCGGGCAAAGCCTCGTCACTCTCCTTGTCGGTCTGCGCCCCTCTTAGCTGGGCGTCAGAGAAGGGAACAAAATGAGGGTCCAGCTCTCCTTCCTGATCAGTGATCCTGTTCTTCACCCAGGAATCGTATGGCAGCAGCAGGGGCGCCTTTTTTACATGGGAGGCATGCACCCAATGCTTCCAGCCATCCACCTTAACAGCTGTCCTGGTAGTCAGTAGCACTTGGGCAGGATCCCTCCACCTCGGCTCCAAACTGGACTTGCACTGAAAGTTTCAGACCAAAACGATATCCTCGGGCTGGATCTGATGTCCGGGCCCCTCTGGCAGTGGTTGTAGGGCAGCAGATATCTGTTGATGAACAGAACAGAGATCTTTAGACAAGGCAAACAAGTAGTCAATCAAAAGAGGGTATTCAATTTCAGAAAAGCGCCTTGGTCTCGGGACGCCCCACACATTAGCAGGGCGCCCAAAGACCACTTCGTAAGGTGATAAGCCAGTCCTAGAGTGTGCTGTCACCCTTGTGGACAATAGAGCTAAGGGCAACGCATCTGGCCATTCCAATCCTTTGTTTTCATGAATCTTTGCTAGCTTCAACTTGAGGATACCATTGTACTTCTCAACAAGGCCTGCGGATTGGGGGTGGTTTGCTGCATGAAATTTCTGTGTTATCTGTAAACCTTTACATACCAACTCAATGACTTTGGCATTAAAATAGCTCCCATTGTCACTCCAGATCATACGTGGCAATCCGTAACGTGGGAAGTACTCCTTTAGAAGTGCCTTTGCTGTTGCTATGGCCCTATTCTCTTTAGTCGGGTAGGTCTCGACCCACTTACTGAATGCGCAAACCACCACCAGTACGTACTTTAGATTATTCACTCATTCCATTTTGATGAAATCCATCTGGATGACATCAAAAGGAAAAGAAGGTGGAGCAAAATTACCAGCAGGAGTAGGGGTGCCCTTTCCATGATTGTGCTTCAAACAAACTATACAGTGTTTCACCAAGTGTGTTGCAACCTTAGGGATATTCTCATTCTGCCATACCGGATCCAACAATTTATAAATGCCCTTTGCGCTTATGTGTGCTGGACCATGGGCCATGGTAACTACATGAAGAACATACGCATTGGGCAGTAGCCACCTGCGCTTGTCCGACAAGTCAGTCCAATAGTCATCCCCATCCAAGCATCGTGTCCTCTCTTCCCATATCGCCAATTCATCTGCCGTCGCCTCTCTCTGTATTTCTTTCCCGCTTTCCACAGTGTCCTCAAACATCCCATTGTCTGGCACCCACCTAGTAGGAACTGCCACAAACATTTTATTCATCTTTGATCTAGTGTCTCTTTGGCTGTCTGGTCAACAAATGCATTCCCCCTCCCAACATCGTCCACAACGGCTTTATGTGCACTGCATTTTATTATAGCCAATTTGTCAGGGAGCGTCAATGCTGATAACAGTGTGAGTATCAATGGGCCATGCTGTATTTTTCAGGAACCCTCTCTCTGCCCAGAGATGCCCAAAATTATGTGCAACACCGAAGGCATATTGGCTGTCAGTATTGATGTTAACAGCCAATCCCTCACTCAATTCACAAGCCCTCAGTAGGGCGACTAACTCAGCAGCTTGAGCTGACTGGTAGGGGATACGGGATGTCTCAACTACAGTATGTAATGTGGTAATTGCATAGTCTGCAGTAGTGGTGCCGTCCGGCAGTTTAAAACAGGAGCCATCAACATATAGTTCCCCTTGGGGGTCAGATAAGGGAACATCAGTCAGGTCTACCCGAAATAAGCAATCATGGAAATCACTGTCCTTTTCTTCCGAAGGGAGGGGTAGTAACATGGCTGGGTTCAGAGTGGCGCATCTTTTGATGGTAATGTGCGGAGCAAATAGAGTTCGCTCATATCCAGTAACACGTGCACTGGTGAGGTGCTGTGTCTTATTCTTTTCAATAGCGTGTCCACAGCGTGAAGTACCATCACTGTCAGGTCAGTGTCAAGAACGAGCCCTGCCGATTGTCTGATAGACACTGCTGCTGCCGCCACAGCTCTTAGACACCTCGGGAGCGCTCTGGCAACGTTATCAAGGATGGCAGAGGAGTAAGCGCAGGGTCTCTGCTTACCACCGAAACCCTGTGTTAGTATGGAGAGCGCGCAACCTTCCGCCTCATGTACGTAAAGCACAAAAGGCTTCTGGTAATCAGGAATGCCAAGCACAGGAGCAGAGCAAAGCTCAGTCTTCAACTGATCAAAAGCTTGTTGGCATGCAGGTGTCCAGGGCAAAGGCTCATGCACATCTTTAGTGGTAAGGTAAAGAAGGTGTTTCGTTAGTAGGGAGAAATTATGGATCCACTGTCGACAATATGAAGTTATACCCAGAAACACGCGTACCTCGCGTTGGGTTTTAGGGACAGACATGTTAGTAATGGCTGCTACGCACTCTGGTGTTAGTCTGCGACCCTCCTTCAACAGTAGGTGACCTAAATAGGTGACCTTCTGTCGAAAATACTGAAATTCTGATAGGTACTCCTTGTCCCATTGAGCTACAAGTGCAGCAGCAATTTAACCCTGGCTTCCTTGCAACCCTGCTCAGTAAGCGAGGCCACCAACGGGTCATCTACGTACTCTAGCAGCACATTACCAGACGGAAGCTCCAGTGAATCCAATTGTGTTTTTAATAACCCTGGGCAGACAACTACGCTACGCTCGTGAAGTTTGCGTAGTTTGTGCTACTTTGCACTACGTGAATTGCACGTAGCACAGTGCAAAATCGTGTAGCGTAGCGTAGTTGCCATTTTTTGCTTGCTCGCGGTCCTCAACGTCAAGTTGGCGACCGTGAGTGAGCAAAATGACAACCCGGCGAGACTTTTTCCTCGTTTGCGATCAGCAACATCAAGTTGCCGATCGCGAGCGTGGAAAATAAACCTCCCGGCGAGATTCTCAACACGGGGATGTGAAACTACCAGTCCGCGTCGAGAAAGCTGCCGCTCGAGGAAAAATCTACTTGAGCGGCAGAAAACGACCGCTTGCACTGTGCAAGATGCCGTTTGCAATGATTGCACAGTGCGGACAAGCATCCGGCACTGTGCAATCATCACGAACAGCATACTACGCAGTTCGCGTAGTGCTATGCGTATCTCGCATAGTTCAAAGTGCACTTCGCATAGCTACGCGTAGCTCTACTACGCGAACTACGCCCAGGGTTAGTTTTTAAAGCCTGGCTGTAGATACTGGGGCTCTCGGTATAGCCTTGTGGAGCACGACAGAATTTAAAACTCTGGCCAGCAATTGTAAATCCAAAAAGATGGCGGCTATTGAGGTGTATTGGTATGATAAAGAAAGCATTCTTCAACTCAATCACTGAGAAAATGTCGCTGTCGGGGGAATCATGGTCAGTATTGTTGTGATGTCAGGAACCACAGAATATTGAGGAATCACCACTTTATTGACCTCCCTCAGATAGATAACAAAACGGTAAACATCAGGGTTGGTGTTGGAACAGTCAGAGGGTGCCTTTTTAAGAATGGGGAGGATAGGGCTAAGGCACACATTCGCTACTGTTTCCTCAACCACCCCTGACTTTATCAAATCCTGTATTATTTGTAGTAAGGCCTTTTCTGCTGCCTGGGATATCTTGTATTGGGGAGTCCGGGGCGACTTGGCATTGGTCTTAGTCTGTATAGAAACAGGTGGGATTTTGAGTAACCCTACATCTGTGTCACCTGTATCCCACAATGCAGATGGCACCTCATGAATCTCGGGGTAAAGAGGATCTTCTTTTGCGCAGCATTGTTTATGCCAAACAATGCTTCGCAAAAGATGATCCTCTTTTCGCCGACATTCATGAGGTGCCGTCTGCATTGTGGGCTACAGGTGACACAGATGTAGGGTTACTCAAGTCGTGGACATACAGTCATATAAACACCATCCGGGGAACAGTGTATGGTCACGTGTAATCTTTTTAACAAATCCAGACCCATTAAATTCTCTCCACAATTTGACGTCAACAGAAATGGTGAATCAACGGTAAACGGACCAAGTGTCAAAGCAAGGGGCTTGGAAATTGGGCTAACAACCAGTACACCTAAAAAACCCGCTGAAATATTATTCTGGCCAGAGAGACCTGCTCCCGGGACAAGGGAACGGGAAACAGAGCTAGTCATAGCCTCTGTATCAATTAGAAATTTCTCGGTGAAACCTTGTAGATGCGCCGTAACATACGGTCCACGCTGATCTACAGGCACCGGAACTGGTCCCTTGCTCTGCCTTTGGCTGTCCTAGCTGTGTGAAAATCCCCTCACATTGTCCATATCATAATCGTTATGGTAGTACTGTCGTCCCCTAGTGTCATCAAAATAGTTCCCCCTCTGCCAATTGCCGGCTGTATTCTTCGGGTGCATTTCTCCCCGTCCTCCGCCTCCTCGGCCCCTACCCCCAAAACCTTTACCTCTCAGGCCTCTCCTTTCTGTAACAGTTCCGGGCACTCATTCCACCAGTGTCCCTCCTTTTTACAGTACACGCACTGGTTGGGTCCCACAGGTGTACCCGAAGCACCACCCCTATTGGACCTGGGACACCGTGGACCGGAACCTGAACCACATTCTCCACCACCTCCTCTTGTAACCTGCTGCAGCAACACCCTTGTTTTCAAATCCTTCAACTTCTTCTCTACCCTTTCCTTGTCCTCATTCTCTCTATGCTCATAATATTGAGCCTTACTCAGTATCACTGATGGAGAGGACGTTGTCCAGGTACTCTCCGCAGCTTGTAATCGAGCGGCAATCTCGGGAAGCAAATTAGTGACAAACCTATTTACAAATAGTCAAACCCCACCTTCCTGTGCCAGATCCTGGCCACTGAAATCTAGAAACACCCCTGAAATCCGAAACACTCTCGTCCTTTTTCTGGCGACATGCAGTCAACTTATCCCAGACCACTTTCTTCGGTGGGATAAGGGAGGGCATGTAGGCGATGATAGGCCCTAGTAAGGCTAACAACTCTGCCTTTGGCTTCTCACCGGGCTTGCGCTCTTTGTCCCATGACCTAATGTCTTGTGTATGGACCTGCCTCCTACAAACCAAAGAATAACTCTATGTCAGCTAACGTCATCACAGTGGAAGAGGCCGCTTCTGTTAGTTCCTTGTAATATGCAGTGGGATTTTTCCTCTGGTGACTTTTCCAAGGAGTGTAGATCCATTGTTCTTGGAACCAGGCATTGACTCGCCGTCTAATTACAGTGTTCGTAGAGTTGTGCAATTCTGGTATTTCAGGATGGTAGATGGGGTGAACCTCTCTGATGAGGTGCAGGGTCTCTAGCAATGGGACCTTATGGAGTAATCGGCCTCTATAACCCACCAATGTAGTCACATTACCAAAATCTTAATTCGGAGCCATGTCTATAATGTATACTCGATCTCGTATGTCATAAATAATCTGTGGTGCAACACACTGAAAACACTGTTCCCACAACTGTATCAGAGTAGTCAACATGTGTTTAAGGGCATGCTGCTAGATGAAGGGCTCATAATCTTTCATTACACTCCATATATCCTCCACACTATAAATCGGGTGCCGAGCCCACTGAGCTGCTTGATTCGCTACGACCTGTTTTTCCTCTGTCCCCACAGCTGAGCGCACTAACACTCTTTTCAATCGCTCCTGTGCTGCTGACCAGCTGGTGTCAGGGAGTCCGCGTGTAGGCGTCTCGGTGTGCATTGATGACTGCGTGTGGCACCTACAGAGGATAGGGCAGATGCAGAAACGGGCACCATCACATAAGGGGTCAGAGTCGGGGGTGTAAGGGGAAGTGTAGTGGACAAGGCGGAACCAAGGGAAGGATCAGGGGAGGGAAGAGATGATACAGGATCAAGGATGGCCTCAGCTCATTTGGCGGGATGGGAGACAAGCGGGGCCGGGGCTGACACAGCGGCATCATGGGTATTGCAGTGGGCCATCCCCATGGCCGGAGAAGTGGGGACCACAGAGTATATCCACTGCGGGACATATGGCGGTGGCGGGAGGGATTCCAAAAGCTCCTCAACTAGTTCATCCCCATCCTCCCCGACAACATAACTTTTATCAGCCTGCAATTGAAACTTCTGTTTTCGCGCTCTATACCTTTCTCCATCTTTTCCATGTCATAGGCTACCGCCTTTTATGTAATCATCTGCGTCTCTTTCCTCCTAGCTACCTTCTCTACTCTCAGATGTTGTTGTTTTGCTTCCTTCTGCCACACCCTCAAAGAGTCAAACATAGACTGTCGACACCTCCTGGCAAACAATTTATCTTGCAGGAAATTGATTTTCTGCTCATCAAACGAACCAGTAACCAGCCATTGAAACTCAGTATTGTCCCTCGTATATTTATTTACAACGTGCTTAACATAATAGGGCCAATACCATGCAATATCATGCTGGATCTCTTCCAAGCGCGCATCAGTAGAACAGTAGCGACATCCAAAACATCTGAACTTACTAAAACAAGGCACCTTTATATAAGACACATACACTGTCCCTAACGGACAAACAATACACACAATTGTGACACAAAAAAATAAAATAACAAAGAACGTTCTCAATCAAAAACAACTGTCTGGAAAGCTGAGTCGCTTATCACACACACACACCTTTTATCCGTGCCTTTATCAACATTGGTCCACAGACACACAAATACACTACCAAGCAGCCCGAAGACCTGTAACATACTCAAGATAACAATGACTAAAATTATACCTATTCCAGAAGGCAGGTTCTAGCCCCAGACCTTTTTGAGAACACACTAATTGCCAGTTGGTCTGGCAGGTTACCTACAAGCAGCCCTGAACCTTTTCAAGAAGAAAGCCAAATTACCAGTTGGTCCAGCAGGCTGCTTGCAGACACTCTGTGCCTATCACATGGGTCCGTAGGTCTACCAAGTACAAGACCAAGACGGTATCCAAACCGTACAAAGACACAGTCCGTCGACTCGTGTCGTTCAAGCAAGGCAGTTCAGAAACTGCAAACAAGACAGCCCGGAGACTGCATCAAGACACAGCCCGAAAGCTTGTGCCAACCAAGAATGGCGCCATTTTCCAAGAATCAAATCACTCACCTGGTGCTCAAAGGTCAAGCATGTTATTCTCCACTGCCGACTCTTCAGACCAAATGGTCAGCTCCAGGGTTTCACCTTTAGGACCCCGGCCAAGGGCCACTATCCGAGGATCCGTCCAATCGGGGGGGCAGAGCAGCTGCAAGAACCAAACTCGGTCTTGTATGTGAGGGCCCTCCGATCCGCACCAACCGACCAGACACCACCCCTACCACCTAGTTGTGGGTGAGGTGACCCTTTCAAGGAGTCCCTGTTTGGGTGCCAACTGAAGGACGGGGCCTTCTAGGGCCCCGCGGTCTGTACACGCACAACCACCTGCTATGCCTTCCCAAATGAAGAGTTGGTCAGACAGTAGAGAATACAAAGAAGCATTTATTACCAAAAGTCTCTGCAGAGGAGCCCCATCAGAACCTCACCCAAAGGAGGGCGTCGAGAGGACTGACGTCCCAACATTTGCTAATAGATGATATACCTTACAGGGGATTTCAGCCACGCCCACAGTGCCAGTAGGACTCATTAATTCGAATATTACTAAAATTAACAAGTTAAAGGACCAAGGGCTTCGGAATACCATCACCGAAACAGAGTCAGCTAAGGTGGTCCTTATTAGAGAGAGACCACAAATTGAGGCACTTTGTGTCGAGGAAGCACCTCTTGATAGTAATAATGATCTAGTGGATGATCAATTCAGTGGGGAGGTTTGGTCCCTTTTGAGCTGGAATATTGCAGGACTGAGGTCTAAATTGGGCAATAAAAACTGGGAAAAACTGGTAGGCAATTTTGATGTTATTAGCCTCCAGGAAACATGGACAACTGAACCTATACATATCAATGGATTTAAAACATTCTTTTCTCCAGCAGTTAGTTCAACTCATGGTAGGGCTAAAGGAGGTTTGTGTACTTATGTTTCGAACCTGCTAGTAGGAGTTAAAACTGAGTTAGTTTTTAATAATGTGTATTATCATATTATAAGGATCACAGTTAACAAGGGGTTTTCCGTAATTTTGATTAATTTTTACGATAACATCCAAGGAGAAGACCCAATGGATGTTTTTAGATTATTAGGTAGTAACATCACCTCAGCAATAGGGCGGAGGACAGAGGATACCTGCATTATTTGGGTAGGAGATTTAAATCGCCAATTATGCAGGAGCTCTGAGAATGGGTTATGTGGAACAAAACTAAACAGAGACATTGGCTTTAGTCATTTCGAACATTCTGGACAAGGGGATTATTTAAATGAATTAATATTTGAAAATGATTTGGACTTTGTAAATAGGTTGATTAGTCCAGAAATCCCCTTCTTACCAACGTTTAATGGCAGAGGGGCAAATACAACTATTGATTATGTCCTAATGACTTCTAGACATAGGGATATGATACGGAACTATAGAATCCTGGATTGCCCACTTAGCGATCATTTTCCTTTAAGCTTTAAAATAACCATGAGAGTTAAGAAACATTGTGGCAGGGTCAAATCTAAAGTGATAATAGATAACATTATTATGGCCCGTAAAAATGGTTATGCTTTAAAGTGGACAAAAATTTGCCCCAAAGATTTCCAGGAGAAACTAATAAAAAGTATGCTGCTCCAATTTTATGTATGTACAGATGTGAATGCCAATGATTCTGATTTTATTAATATTTTTTTATTGATTATTGCCCAAATAAGGAAGTTATTGTGGGTTGGTACTAATGGTGGGAATTCAAGGCAGAAGAAGTGGTTTGATACAGAATGTACTAAGGCTTACAGAAGGCTAAAGCATGCTATACATGCTACAGAGAAGGATACTGATTTTATCAGGAATTGTAGGAGTGCCTATAAGCAGACCCTTAAAAATAGGAAAAATGCTTTAAAGTTGGAAGCATGGGATGCTTTATGTGACGCCTCGTTAAGTAAAGACTCTGCCTCATTCTGGAAAGTTGTTAATGCCCCTTTTCTAAATTTCAGCGACACGGACCCACTAGATGTGGCAATTACTGAGAGTGAGTGGGCTGAATATTTTGCTAAGTTGTATTCCACTGTACAGGATAATATGGAAAGTATTAATGATAATATCCAATTGAGAGATCATATACAGAGTAGTATCCAACTTGAACCTGAAATAACAATAACAGAGGTACAGAAATGTATAGATGCAAGTCTAGCGGGAAAAGCACCTGGCCCCGATGGAGTCCCTGTTGATTTATTTAAAAACAACAAGGAACTATGGGCTCCGATTCTTACACGCTTGTTTAACGCAACTCTGAAAAGAGGCCTCCTCCCATCGTGGTGTGAATCCCTGATAGTCCCAATTTTTAAAAAGGGTGATCGTGAAAACTGCAAGTGTTACCGCCCAATATCACTCCTGGATTCTACTATAAAAATTCTAGGAAGGGTAATCTTAGATAGGTTACATGTATGGGCTAATGAAGCTAATATTTTAAGCGACTTGCAGTATGGCTTTAGGAAAGGTCTTGGTACTATTGAACAGTGTTTGAATTTGCATATTTTAATTGAAAAATACACCAAAGTGAAAGAGGGACGAATGTTTTTAACTTTTGTGGATCTAACCTCAGCATTCGACTCAGTAACACACTGTAAACTTTGGGTAGTAATGGATAAACTGGGTGTGGATAAACAGATTATTGACTTCCTGAGAGATCTTTATGCAGGAGCATCGGCCAGAGTAAGATATGGAAAAAATGGTGAATGCACTAGATCTTTTGCAATCAAAAGGGGTGTAAGACAGGGCTGTGTCCTGGCGCCGTTCCTTTTTACACTCTATATTAACAACGTGGAAAAGACACTGATAACTGAGTGCAGGGACGTACCAATGGTAGGAAAAAGATCAATCACAATTTTGTTATATGCAGATGACGCGGTCCTGATGGCTAGAACACCGCAGGCCATGCAAAGAGTAGTCACATCCTTTTCTGATTTTATGAATCAGCTTGATTTAAGCATAAACTGTTCCAAGACATTCACCATGCACTGTGGACCGGGTGCACAGAGGAAGAAAAAAGTAATTTATATTGGAAGCACCCCAGTAGAGGATACCTTAACATTTCCCTATTTAGGGGTCTTAATAGATAGCTCCGGGCTATGGAACAATACTATTAAGACAAGGAAACTGTTGTACTGTAAATCTATCATGGCTCTAAAAATTTTTAGCCGAAAAATAGGGAGGAAACCAATTAAGGAAATGTTGACTGTTTATAAAGCAACTTGTGTAGCTATTGTCACTTATGGGGCAGGCCTATGGGGATATGCAAATGCCAGTACATTACAAGTGGTTGAAAACAATTTCATGAAATATCTCCTAGGTGTCCCACAGAGTGTTTCAACATATGTTTGCCATATAGAACTTGGGGAACCATATTTGGAAGATATAATAAAAACTGCACCAGTTCTATTATGGCATAGAATATGGACCGCAGATGAATCTGGTCTAAATCGAATGATTATGGAAAATGCGATGGGTCTAGAGAAGTGTGGGAAAATTAGATGGCTGAATTATATTAATAATTTTCGCACGCTATTAGGGCTGGGGGACTATTATACAGACCCGCCCTCTCTTTGTAATATATCTAGGAAATGTTTAAAAGATAGATGTATGACCTATTTGCAAGAGACCAGAGTTAGAATAGAGTTTAAGAAAACTACGGTAGTAGCCCATGAGCAAATTGTAATTTGCAACAGTCTACAGCCATATTTAAAGCTACAAACGAATGATTATGAAAGGTTTTTATTGATACGTTTGAGACTTAATTTATTATTCAGATCACTCAGTTTTCCATCTATGAATAATTGGTCAAAAATTTTGATTAAATGTCCCTGTGATGATCAATCAGTGCAATCTGATATGCATATACTATTCTTTTGTAAATTTTATACCAGACCTAGACAAATGTTTGTTGTTCCTTTGCTAAAAATGATGGAAATTAATCGGTGTCGCCCTGCTTTTTTAGCTGTACAGAAATTGGATAATATTTTAACAGTCGTATTTATTTCCTCATTCCTCAAAAATGTTTTTAAATTGCGGAAAACAATTGAGATCTGAACTGACTCGGTTTTTTCATATGCTTGGTTCCTATAATTGTCATTTTAATATGTGTATGATTATTTCTTTGTACTTTTATGGTTATTTTGTTTTAATAACCGAATAAAGATCAACTTGACTTGACTTGACGTTATCAGCAGACCAAGGCCGCTGTGCTGAATCTCAAAATCTCCCAATGTGAGAACAGAATTAAGTGTGTAAAATAGAATTTGAAACAATCTCGCTCTCAGTAGCGAGCCAGGCTGCAACCTTGAACATGAACAGAAAAATATAACTAAATACAATGTTCTGCTAAGGCAGGCGACTTCAGTTCTGGGCCTAACATGAGCACAAAGCAGACAGTCTAACAAGGATTGAAAAATCCAATATGGAGGTACATTAGTCAATGAGGTCTTTATATTGCAGGCGTAACTTAGCAGGCCACAAAATGCGAGCATCAGTGGATGTAATTTAGCCACACACCGCTAACCTAATATAGCATGGCGGATGTGTCAAAGGAAAGGGAATTTTAAATCTAACACCACCTCCGGCCCCGTCATTGCCACCGCCATCCCCGATGGATACAGGATCCAGAGAAAGGACCGCCACCACCGCCCAGTAGGTGGACTCGCCATCGCACACAAGACCTTCCTCCTACTTTCCACCTCCAGCAGGAGCGACCCCCACCCCAACACAGAACACCTCCACTTCCAGATCCAGACCAGCCCCCGGACCACGCTGTGCGGCACCCTCGCCTACAGGACCATGGGACCTCGCACCCAGCCTGCCACAACCATCGCCAGCCTCATTGCACTCCACACCATCACCTCCACTGACTACATTCTACTCGGAGACCTGAACTTCCACCTCGACAACCGAGCGACCCCGACTCCACCACGCTCCTTGACAACCTCTCTCTTCAGACTTAAGCAGCTTGTCACCACCCCCACTCACAGAGCAGGACACACCCTTGACCCCATCTTCGCAGGAGGAACAAACATCCACTTCAGCCACACCATGCAGCCCATCTGGACGGACCACCACTGCGTACACTTCAGCTTCAACACCACCACCGCACCTAAACCCCCTCCACGCCCGCCATAAAGGAACTGGAGCAAGATCACAGAGGAACACCTCAACACCACCCTCCTCTTAGACCCTTCAGGGCCACAACCAATGCCAACTCAACAGCCAAAGACCTCCACCGCTTGATCTCAAGCTGCGTCGACAAGCTCACACCCCTCCGCCACCCCGCCAAGCAACGCCCCCGAAGGCCGCCTGGTTCACCACGAACTCCAAGAAGCCAGACACTCCTGCAGACGCCTTGAGAAAACCTGGCAAAACCATAAAACCACAGAAGACCTGAACAACCACAAGAACGCCCTGAAGGAATACCACCGGCAAATCAGGGACACCAAACGGAAGTTCATCAAGAACAAGATCCACACCAGCGCACCCAATGCCAAAGAACTTTTCAACGTCATACAGTAATTGACCAAACCCCCCAGTGAAGCCACGGATGTCACACCATCCCAGGAACTCTGCAACAAGCTCAGCTCCTACTTCCATCTGAAAATCAAGGCCCTCTACGAAAATTTCAGTGAACAGACGCTGGGCACTACCCCCCTCCCCAACACCAACAACCAGCCGACTGTCACTACCTGGAATCCCACCACTGTTGAACATATCACAGCCACTATGAACAACACCCACTCAGGAGCCCCCATGGACCCCTGCCCTCCACACATCTATCACAGGGCTGCTGCCGCCATTGCACTCAAACTAGGACAGACCATTGACGCTTCTTTCAAATCCTGCATCTTCCCAGATGACTGGAAGTGAGCAGAAGTCAAGGCCCTCCTCAAAAAGCCCACGGCCGACCCCACGGACCTGAAAAACTACAGACTCATCTCCCTACTCCCCTTTGCTGCCAAAGTCACCGAGAGACTTCTAAATGCTCAGCTGACCGCCTTCATCGAAGAGAACTCTATCCTAGACTCCTCCCGGTCTGGATTCCACAGCAATCACAGCACCAAGACCGCCCTCCTCGCCGCCACTGATGACATCTGCATGCTACTCGATCAGGGACACACCGCAGCCCTCATCCTATTAGCCTTCGACACCATCTCTCATCGCACGCTCGTAGCCAGACTTCACGACACTGGGATTCGAGGAACCGCCCTGAACTGGATCTGATCCTTCCTCTCTGGCAGAACCCGGAGGATCAGACTCCCCTCCTTCCTCTCCGAACCCACAGAGATCAACTGCAGAGTACCCCAAGGATCATCGCTCAGCCCCAAGCTCTTCAACATCTACATTGCCCCCCTCGCCGACATCATCAGACAGCATGGGCTCAGCATAGTGATGGAGCAAGGTTTCACAGCTAAAGAAACTTGCTTGTATGCAATCCTCTCAAACAACCTGCAATACTATAACCAACCTGTTCGTGAGTACTAATTTTGCACCACATTTTACATAATCGTATCTAGGGGAAGCTTTTCCATGTGCTGTCTTAATAAGTAACTCGAGTGTCCTAAAAATGGCCGCTAAAACGCGGGAAATCTTCTGTGCATGCGTCTACCACATCACGTGGTGTGACATTCTTCTGTCGTTTGGGGGGAAATCTTGCAGCTGCGCAGTAGCTTCTAATATGGCCGCTTCAAAGTAACATACTAATGCGCTTGCCGAGCTGAAACTAACCCATGCAAACTCTACTACTTTATTAATGGAAAAGATGTATTAAGTAAATGGGGTTAGAGTAGAAGCAAGTGGTATACAGTGAATTCATTTAAGATTGTATTCTAATGTGTTCTTGTCTGACTTTATTATTAGTTCGTATTTGGGCCTTGGAGGGTGACCACGTCTCTGTTCCCGTATGATTTCTATGTTTGGTAAAGTAACATGGCCCCTGCTAACCTGATACACAGCCCAAGCAGGGAATATACTAATGCAAAAAAAGGGGGGGGGGGAAACACCGGGCTACAGTGTGCTTAATGAATGGATCATCTGTCAACTCCAAATTCCACAAAAATATTAGTGGCTATACATTGTAACTATATGCATTTATAAAGAAGAAATTTAATAAAAAGTAATTTAAAAATTCTTTATTTTCTTTTTTCTTTTTTTCTTTTTTTGATATATAAACAATTTTGTATTGTCACATTTTTTAGAACAAATTAATATGACTGTAAACATATCCAATGATAACAATCAATAATTAGTCATAATTTTAGCATACACATATATTGTATTCCTAGATATTCATAATATAAGTGTGTACAGTTGCTAATAGCATCAAATAGAATTTTTCAATATATGCACTAGTATAGCCCTTCTTTCTCTAGTCAGAATTATGATAATGAATACTAAGCATTACAAAAGAACAGTTTGTACATATCCAAACATAATTCTTTCTCAACAGGTGGTTTGTAGACACCTAGACAGAATTATGATAATGTATACTAAGCATTACAAAAGAACAGTTTGTACATATCCAAACATAATTCTTTCTCAACAGGCGGTTTGTAGACACAACGCGTTTCGGCTAAGCCTTCCTCAGGAACCCGCTCAAAGTTGTTTACTATATCCAAAAAATAATTAAAAACCAATATTAAAATAAGGAGTTAACAAATCAATCCATACTTATTTACAAATTTTACTATCAAGATACAAATAATTGATACAAAAAGATCCAGTTTGAAGCTTCCACACTCAATCAAGGCAACCACTTAATTTAGTCACGATTCATAGATGATGTCTTTTTCATTTGGTCAGACACCCATGAAAAACTACTTGAATTCATCGAGTGGATAAATCTTTGTGAGGAAAATATATGTTTTACTCACAACATAAGCACTGATCAAGTTGAATATTTGGACATCCTTATCAAGCACCTTATGGGTATTTTGGTAGTCGTATTATTTACCAAGTCCACCGCCAGGAATACGCTACTTCACTATGATAGTTTTCATCCTATGAGTCAAAAAGTAGCATTCCGTTTGGCGAATTCTTACGCCTTAGGCGAAATTGTACGAGCATTATTGATTTTGATGAAAAATCTATTCAAATGAAGAATACATTTTTAGCCAGAGGCTACCCCAATAAAATTGTACGGGACTCTTTCAAAAGGGCTCGTTATTACGACAGACAACACCTATTAACAAATACCAAAACAAAAAAAGATCCGTCTTTGGTCTTTGTAACACGGCATTCTATGCTTAATGCCAGAATACGCCAAGCGGTTTGCTCTAGTTGGCAAATTCTGAATGTAGATAAATCCGGTGAGAGAGGATCAATATCTAAACCGTTATTTGCGTACAGACGCAATAAGAGTTTGAGAGATTATGTAGTACACTCTAGGATGAAAAACACTAGAACCTTCCTGCAGACTAGTTTGGAAGGATTAAAAACAGTAGTGGGGAATTTCAGATGCACTTCGTGCAAATCTTGTGAAACTGCCATCAAAGCCCCAACATTTGTGTTTAATAGCCAACATATCTCTCTCAACAGCCCTCCACCATCAGCAGGCTCCACCTGCGCCTCATCCCTGGTGGCCAGTGGTAGCCTTAGGTACGTTCTCACTGCCGCCTATTGTTTTGCCTGTTTCTGTCTGTACCCCCTGCCCTCCGCTCGCCGCTTTGCTCTGTGCCCCTTTTATTCTGTACCCCTCGCCGTCCTCTTTACCCTTGCGCTGATTCTGTGCCCCCGTGAACTCTGTGCCTGTATCTGTTCTGTGCCCCCTGCCCCCCGCTCGCCGCTTTGCTTTGTGCCCCTTTTTATTCTGTACCCCTTGCCGTCCTTCGCGCTGACTTTTGTGCCTCTGTGACCCGAATTTTGTACACTTTCTTTTCTGTGCCCCGGTCTCCGGTCCCCCGTCCCCGAGGTGCCTCCCCTGCGGCCCGCCCCCTCCGTGCCCATTCTTCAACCCGTACCTTGCCTCCCGCCTCCCAGCTGCTCCTCCCTCCCCACCTTCCCACATATGGCGGCCGCCGTGCGGCCGCGCTGCTGGCGCACCGAAGGCGCACCGAAGGCGCGCCTAAGGCAAGCCCGTCTGCGCCCGTCCACGCCTGGACCGCGCCCAGCGCCAGAACCCCTGGCCCCCGCAGCAGTCACGATGTCCGCCTCCGCTACAACACCCTCATCGCTCTTAACCCAGGAAGGACCCACACCTGCTGCAAGGCCGCCCCGAGGCGCACCCACGGCCCCTTCACCTGCCGGAACTGCAGCTTCTCCTGCCACGAAAGCGCCAAGACACCCACCACAACGGAAGCCAACCAGCTTAGATGCATCCTGATCAACACCCGCTCCACACACAAACACGCCGTCGAACTCTGGGACCTACTCGAATCCACATCACCGGACGTCGCCTTCCTAACCGAGACCTGGATGAATGAAGCCTCCTCGCCTGACATCGCCATAGCCATCCCCGACGGGTACAAGATCACCCGCAGAGACCGCACCAACAAGGCCGGAGGAGGAATCACCATCGTCCACAAAAACACCATCAAGATCTCAACAAACACCAACGACACCCTCAGCATCGCCGAACACATGCACTTCCAGATCCACACGAACCCAAAGACCACCTTAAGAGGCACCCTCTTCTACAGACATCCAGGACCCCGGCCTCAATTCTACGACTCCACTGCCGACATCATCAGCACACACGCACTAACCTCCACCGACTACATCCTCCTCGGAGACCTGAACTTTCACCTGGAGAACAACAACGACAACAACTCCTCCACCCTGATCGACAATCTCGCCAACCTCGGACTAAAACAGCTCGTCACGTCGCCGACCCACAACTCCGGCCACACGCTAGATGTCATCTTCTCCTCAAGCCCCCACGTCACCTTCAGCCACGCCTCCGAACTCACCTGGACAGACCACCACTGCATTCATTTCTCCTTCCGAAAACCACCCACACACCACAGCACCCTACAGACCCCCAGCCACCGCTGGGGCAAAATCACTGAAGAACAACTACAGACAAACCTCGTACTCAATCCCCCGACGACCCCAAGCAACCTGGATGAAGGGGCACTCGCCCTCGAACGCTAGATGAAAGACTGCGCCAACACCGTCGCTCCACTGAAAAACCCCACCAACACAGACACCAGCAGAAGAGTCAGCTGGTTCACCCCGGAACTCCTCAACTCCAAACGCACCTGCCGAAAACTGGAAAACATAAGGCACAATGAAGAGATGCCAGACAGCCGCACTGCCCACAAAGACGCCATCCGCAACCACCACCACCTCATCAGGACCGTCAAAAGAACCTCCTTCACGGACCGGCTTGACAACAACGCACACAACAGCAAGGAGCTCTTCACCATCATGAAGGAACTCTCCACCCCAAGCTCCAACGCCAACGACATCCCACCATCGCAAGCCCTGTGCGACTCCCTCGCCACCTTCTTTCACTGGAAAATCACCGACATCCATGACAGCTTCAGACCCCGGACGACCCCTACTGACCACACCGCACTGAACCCACCGCACCTCGTCGCCCACGACACCCTGACAACCTGGGCCAACGTGAGCATCGAGGACACAATTAAGACCATGGGAACAGTCCACTCCGGATCCCCATCGGACCCTCTCCCGCACCACATCTTCAATAAAGCCAGCAAGTCCTGAGGTCTGGAAGCACGCAGAGATCAACGCCCTACTGAAGAAACCCAAGGCGGACCCGAGCGACCTAAAGAAATTCCGGCCCATCTCCTTGCTTCCATTCCCAGCTAAGGTCATCGAGAAGATAGTAAACACTCAGCTCACCCAGCACCTCGAAGACAACAACATCCTAGACCCGTCCCAATCTGGATTCCGCAGCAACCACAGCACCGAGACTGCCCTCATCGCCGCCACAGATGACATCAGGATCCTGCTGGACAACGGCGAGACGGTGGCCTTCGACACCATCTGCCACCACACACTACGTACACACCTCCACGACACAGGGATCCGTAACAATGCCCTGGACTGGACCACCTCCTTCCTCTCTGGCAGAACGCAGAGAGTCCGCCTCCCCCCGTTTCGATCCGAGGCCTCCGAGGTCATCTGTGGCGTCCCTAAAGGATCCTCCCTGAGCCCGACACTGTTCAACGTCTACATGGCACCACTAGCACGCATCGCCCGACAGCACGACCTCAACATAATCTCCTACGCCGACGACACTCAGCTGATCCTCTCCCTCACAAAGGACCCCCTCACCGCCAAATCCAACCTCCACTAAGGAATGAAGGCCGTCGCCGACTGGATGGAGGACAGCCGCCTCAAACTGAACACAGACAAGACGGAAATCCTCATCCTCGGATCCAACCCCTCCGCATGGGACGACTCCTGGTGGCCCACGTCACTGGGGTCCCCCCGGCCCCCACCGACCACGCACGCAACCTGGGAATCATCCTCGACTCAAAAATCTCCATGACCAAACAAGTCAACGCAGTCTCCTCCACCTGTTTCAATACCCTCCGCATGCTCCGCAATATCTACAGATGGATTCCGACCAACATGAGGAAAACAGTCAACCAGGCCCTAGTGAGCAGCAGACTCGACTACGGAAATGCCCTCTATGCCGGAGCCTCGTCCAAGCTCATCAGCAGACTACAGAGAATCCAGAATCTCTCCGCATGCCTGATCCTTGATGTCCCGCGCCGCGACCACATCACCCCCCACCTGAGGAACCTGCACTGGCTCCCCGTCGACAAAAGAATCTCCTTCAAGCTCCTGATCCACGCACACAAAGCACTCCACAAAACCGTCCCAGCCTATCTCAACAGTCGACTCTCCTTCTACGTACCCAACAGGAATCTCCGCTCCGCTGACCACGCCCTGGCCACGGTCCCACGCATCCGGAGAACCACTTCCGGAGGCAGGTCCTTCTCCCATCGCGCCGCCAAGACCTGGAACACCCTCCCCCTCAACCTGCGACAAACCGAAGACCTGCTGACCTTCAGGAGACAACTCAAGACCTGGCTCTTAGACCAGTAACAGCACCCACCCCACCCCCCCCAGCACCTTGAAACCCTAACGGGTTTGTAGTGCGCGTTTACAAATTATGTGATTGATTGGTTGATTGAGAGGCTGCCCGATTTGCTGCCATCTGACTGAAGAATCCAACACTAGGGAAATTCGCGGAAGAAACCGAGGAGGCACATCTAGGAAAGGGTCTGGACGTGCCCGAGCCGGAGAGAGTAGCAGCAGAGAGGGGTGTAACGCTGGGGTTGCACTAGAAGAGGTCACCTTTCCTTGTACCGAACCTGTCCTGAAACCTTGACTCTTTGATGTCGGGGTCCTCACACCATTCTAGGTAAATATATCTGTAGGGTAAATGCTTCATACTTGCTCTCTGCCCTCTTTCTCATGCTGTCATTGCAAGAATTTATTAATGCAAACTGATAATAAGATAACTGTACTATTTTCCTGATGGAGATTTCTGGTGTATTCTTACGTGTATTTTGATTTGACTCACAAAATTATTAATTCAGATAAACTTTTAAACTGCCCTCTGAGTCTGTGGTTCTTTAAATTAAAGTTAAATGCATTATTGTCTTTCTTCCCTATTCTAATCTACTACTAGATCTTATTGCACGTTCATTTACTCAGGAGACAGGAATGGTAAGAAGACTGGTGTAAAGGTTTCCTAGGGTAAGATAAAATTGATGACCAGTGGATATTTTCCAGCTCATTGTGTGTATGTATGTATATGGGCCCAAATGAGTGTTTTATGTATTTGTTGGACCCGGCCTCGTGGCGTGGCCCATTCCGACCCGTAGCAACACCACACCTGATGCCCCACCCCGTAGTAACACCACACCTGATCCCCCACAGACCCGGGGCTACCCCCGTCCTTCCCTCCATCTTCCCGACACCAGGCCCTGCACCCCAGATGGCTGCCCCGACCCCAGCGCAACCCCGGCCTAGTCACGCCATGCCGGCTGGGGGGAGAAAGAGCTCCCGTTGAGCAGGAGAGGGAGGAGCAGTTTCACTCACACCTCTGGCCTCCTCTCGAGAGATGGTTTCGATCGCCCTCCGGCCACCCTGAGGGCTGGCTCCACGCCTGCTGCGTGTCTGGGATCCCTCCCGACACCGCCTTGAAAGGATCAAAGGACCGCATGGCAGGGACCCCCAACAAACGACCCCCAGGGCTAAGACCCATGCCCGTGAGGACTCCGGACATCAAAGGGGAGTCGACCTATAACAAGGGGCGCTCTGGGACTATCGGCAGATTGAACCTGGAACGAAGAGAGCCCTGCTGACGTGGTCGCGGCTGAAGGAACATCATCACAAGATCCGACGGAACTCTTGGAACCTCGGTGAGCCCTGCAGACAGCATTGCGGCTCCACCTGGCCCCCAACAAACGACCCCCAGGGCTAAGACCCCTGCCCGTGAGGACTCCGGACATCAAAGGGGAGTCGACCTATAACAAGGGGCGCTCTGGGACTATCGGCAGATTGAACCTGGAATGAAGAGAGCCCTGCTGACGTGGTCGCGGCTAAAGGAACATCATCACAAGATCCGACGGAACTCTTGGAACCTCGGTGAGCCCTGCAGACAGCGTCGCGGCTCCACCTGGCAGAGACGGACTTCTGCCTGAATCATCGGAGCCCTGCTGACGCCGTCGCGGCTCCCCTCGCAACCTTGTGAATTCGAGCCCGGCAGACTTGGTCACGCTCAAGTACTATCCTGGTCCGGCTGGACCCCAAAGACCGTCCCGTATCCCCCGGCTCGAGGATTGAGAGCCGTGCGCCGGATACGCACCTGCATTGACCCTGATCCTAAGACTGTCCCGCTACCCCTACCCCTACCGAGACTCTACGAGCCCTTGCTCTACTTGTACAGACGAATCTGCGGATCATAAAGGTCCCGATATTTCTAGATAAAAGAATACGTGTTCCAGAATCTACGGTGTGGTGTCTCTGTGTTGCATGGTATTAAATCAGCGTGTACGATCCTAGATACGAGACCCAGCCCTGAGGGGGTCTCCCGCAAGTGCTCGGCTACATCTTCCGGAGAGGGTGAGTCGCAGGGCAGTCAGGTACACACTCTGTCCTTTCCTGAGGCTGGCCCTTCTAACAGTATTTTTTTTTACATAGCGTTAACCTGACCCGGATCGGGTATCAGAGCGCTTTACATAGCACCAGTTACGTAACATGAGGACACATTCATTTTTGTTAGGCACAGGGAGATTAAGTGATTTGCCCAGAATCACAGGATGTTCAGCGTCATTGTCGAGACTCGAGCCCAGTTCCCCAGATTCGAGGTCGACCACCCTAGCCATTAGGCCAACTCCTCTAGAGCTGGTAAACTCCACTGCATCAATAGCCTCATACGCAGACGACACCCAGCTGATCCTCTCCTTCACGAAGAGCCCCGAAGACACCAGACTCTGCTTCCAGGAAGGAATGAAGGACTTTGAGGCCTGGATGAAAGATAGCTGCCTGAAGCTCAACTGGGACAAAACTGAGGTCCTCATCCCAGGACCCTCCAACTCTGCCTGGGACAACACTTGGTGGCCCTCCTCCCTCGGGAGCCCACCCACCCTTACAGACCACACACAGAACCTCGGCATCATCCTGGACTCCTCCCTCACCATGACCCACCAGATCAACTCCGTCGCCTCCACCAGCTTCAACTGACTTCGCATCCTTCAAAAGACCTTCAAATGGATACCCCCTAAATGCAGAAAGACCGTCACCCATGCACTCAAAACCAGCAGACTGGACAACGGCAACGTCCTCTACTCTGCAATCAACAGAGCTCTTCTACACAAGCTCCAAGCCATCCAGAATGCCACAGCCAGACTCGTCCTCGGGACCCCACGAACACATGACCCAGCACCTACGAGACCTCCACTGGCTCCCCGTCAAGAAGAGAGTAACCTTCAAACTCCTCACCCATGCCTACAAATCTCTCCACAACATTGGACCCAAATGCCTCAACAAGAGACAGACCCCCTGCATCTGCAGAAACAGAACTGGTGGACGAGCCTTCTCCTACATCGCAGCCAAGACCTGGAATGAGCTCCCAGTGAATGTCAGATGCTCCCCAAACCTGCACACCTTCAGGAAGAACCGCAAGACCTGGCTCTTCAACTGAAACTGGAGCTGCACCCCCTCCCCAGCGCCTTGAGACTCTCACGGGTGAGTAGCGCACTTTATAACCCTCTGATTGATTGAAGTGGGAGAACAACCAATAACCCAGCTAAAGAGGGGACTAAAAGTAGGGCCCAAATGGAATCACCATAGAGTTCTACAAAAGTCTATTAAATAGCCTTGCAAGGCCTATTCTACAATCGCGCCAGGCAACAAAAAATGAAATGATCTGCCACTTTACCTTTGAATTGTCACCAATGGCATGATACATAAATTTGGAAATTCTCCTGAAGACTAATTATTTTACAGACTGATTTCAATTTCAAACATTAAAACTAAAAGCCTTTCTGAAATACTCACATACAGGTAATTTAGGATAGGAATTACACTAATTCATCCAAATCAGTCAAAGTTCATGCCCAGCATATCAACAATATTCATTCTTAGATGCCCATACTGTTGTTTAGAACTGGTATGGTCTGTAATGGGTGCATATGTTGTGGTTTCTCTTGAAATTGAAAAGGCATCTACAAATGGCTATTTTTTTGTTTACAATATTAGAGAGAATGGATACTGACCCCTAATTATGTGGCTCAGTGAATCTGCACTATGCAGCTGCTATGGCAATGGTAAAAGGTATTGGGACCCTATTAAAGCCATTGTATTCAGGAAGGGGTATTAAACATAGATGTGTGCTATTTCCAATGGTAATGTATTGTGTAATAGTATGTGTATTGTATACATCCGAAACCACCCTTACTCCCAAGTTTTCTCTCTTCACCCATGCCTAACCCAAATACACCAACACTACAGCTCTCATTCAATCTCCTTTCATCCATTGCACAATTCAGAGACTTACAACATGACCCATATGCTCCAAAACCACCTCTCACTCATACACTTTCCAACCTAAATATACGCAAACAAAATAAACAACATGCCACTCTTCATAATCTTGTATCTCCATGTCTAATACACAACGAGGCTACACTGCAAAAACAACACAATTCACCAGCTCACTCTTAACCACTATCTCCACCACCTACACACACAGACCCATCTGATTTGTTCTTCCGTTTTACAAGGAAAATGAAGAGTGGGTTCTGGATGACAAAGTTTCACAAAACAGCTTGAAGAGTGGTGATCTCTCTTTTTAGACCTCTTCACAACAGATCAAAACAAAAAATGCTGAAACTTCATTTCCAGAGTTTTGAAGTCTGGATCAATGGTCGGTGTCCTTTTTACCCAATCCCATTCAATCTGATTGTGCTGTTCAAACGGCACAAAAGTTAAAGATGATGTCACATTAAACTGGCATGTGGACTTTATCACCTGGAAATGACATTTGAAGTTAGCCCCCCTCATGTATGGAAATTATAGAAGCAAGATGGTTTCACATATTTTGTATGTGATAATGTCATAATAATGGATCCATGACCCAATATGTTTCCAAGAAGGCATCATTGTCCCATACTACTTGCATTCTGCTCAGTCAGAATTGTGGTTCTTTCCATAACTTTGCCATTACAGACCTCTAAGATCTTTAAAATCATCCTCAGAAAATCTGGTCTGTGTACCAAAATTTTCAAAGATCAGAATGGTGGAAAGTCCTTTCAGGTTAAGGTATCTGAACTATGGAATAAGCTGCCAAATTCCTTGAGCGAGAATGTGAAACTGCTCAGTTTCAGGAAGAGCCTGTAGATGAGTTGGACCCAGATTCTCCTGTGTGACAGCTCTTTAACATAAGGTAACTGGTGTACTGATGACTCAAGTTGCCCAAAGATGCCTGTGGGGTGGACGTCGCGCTTTACAAATAATTAAATTAAATTAAAAATAGCTGTAGCCATGTGGAGGCATTGCAAATTGACAGTTTATTTTAAGTTGCCTGATGCAGTGAATTGATCCCTGCTTGTAATTTTGCATTGGGTAGCCACTAATGTAATCATCTGACATGGTCACAGTTACCACACTACTATTATTAGCTCTGTATGATTTTACTTTGCACTAAGTGGACTTTTTTATAGAAAAAGTTGGTCCCCCTGACCTAGTGGGACAACCTGTGGTATAATAGGATGGTTATCCAGCCACAGTGAGTGTTGCTGGATGACTTGATTGATTCGAGAAGGCAGGGAGAATGTGAGCTCTGGCTTTATACACGTAGAGCAAGCATTTTCCATGGGGCCATATGTAGGGGATCGCCAAAAGCTTTGGTTACTTGTATGACCCAGGGTCACACACAAATGCAAAGTATGTATTCAGGCGGGTAGGCCCACTCGTTCCTTAATGGAAGAGAATAAGAAGACTGAGGAGCTTTGAGTGCTTAGGAGTAGGAACATCCAGAGCATCATCTAGTTCACTCAGCAAATTCAGAACTTATTATGGTCTAGCCTCCTTAGAGCTTTTTAAAAACAAAATAAGCTTAGTTTTTAACATTGTGTGGTTTTAGAACGTATCCAACAATTTTTCACTCCTATCACCCTTCGCATGTTTTCCCCTACTTGGAATGAAATTGGGGTTTGGTTGGATTTGCGAATTATTGACTTGTGCATTAGGACTTCTTCCCTCACGCAGAGTTAGTGCCTGTGACTGTTAATATTTTTTATAAAGAATCAAAGGGAGGGAGAGAGAAGATCAGTTGGGCTCCCCCAACTTCCCTAAAATGGCCAAATATAATTCAAAACAAGGGATCCTACCAGTAAATGGTTAAAAGGCTGCCTGAGGCATACCTCCATCAACAGATATTATCAGAATATTACCTTGGCAGTGTTAACAACAAATGCAGACACTATGTGGAGTTTAATTACTTTAGTATCCTTC
Source organism: Triturus cristatus (assembly GCF_964204655.1). NCBI lineage: Eukaryota > Metazoa > Chordata > Amphibia > Caudata > Salamandridae > Triturus > Triturus cristatus. The sequence goes on along the minus strand of NC_140594.1, from coordinate 988,119,350 downwards.
CTCGCGGTCTACATGTTATTGCCTTCATAAAAGATACTGAGACTTTCGTCAGGACCAGCATTTCAAGGATCCCTCTGGATTGCCTAATCCTTTCTGGGTCAAAAAAGTGGGGAATTATCCATGCTTGCACATCATACTTCCATTCATACCATTCATATACTTAATGCTTAAGTCACGACCACCGGCTAAATTATGGGTGCATTTCTGTGGAGAGATCAGAATAATCACCACCCCGCTTAATGCTACTTTTCTTGGTATATATCTACATAGATTAATTGTCTCTTGTTTACCGCTTCCACCAAACACCTGTGTTTAGGGTCACATTGCACACTCAATAAGTGAATATAGCTATGGACTCCTAATGAATTCTGATATTGGCCCACTCTCCTAGATGATTTTAGTTCACCACTGGGTCTCGCTGTATCCATAACACCTACAGAAACGTAACAGATTATACAAGTCACCAATCAAAAAAGCTAAGAAAAGATAATATTCAGACAGAATGCTAAATGTGCAAATAAAGAATTGTTAGACCTGGCACCATTGGCGTGGGTCTCCCTTCCATTTTTTGCTGTTGCCTCATGTGTTTTTGCTGGTGTTAGATGCTTTGGGCACTGTGCCATTGCTGTCCAGAGCCACAGTGCAAGTGCTCCCTACTGTAAATGAATGTATTGATTAGTGATTCCATGATTGACTGATTTGGTTTATTTGTCAGACCCTAGTATAGTGCGCTGAGTGTGCCCAGGGCTTGTAAATCGAAATGCTGCTGGTGAGCTTGCAGCACTGGTTGTGCCACCCACATAAGCAGCCTTATAAAATGTGTCTAAGGTCTGCCATTGCAGAGCCTGCATGCAGTCTGGTAATGTCATGCTGACTGGGCAAGTGCACCCACTTGCCAGTCCCTAAACCTTCCCTTTTCTTCATATCAGACACCCCTATGGTAGGCCCAAGGGCAGGGTGCATTGTAAGTATAAGGTAGGACATGCCCTGATGTGTGTGGCATGTCCTAATAGTGAATTACAGCCATTTTCGTTTTCACTATTGCAAGGCTACCTGTTCTCCATAGGCCAGAATGGGCTGTTAGATTATTACATGTTTATAATCTTAACTGACTCAGAGAACATGGTAGAAATTCGAGTTTAATATGCCTGAACTCAGGATGATAAAATACATCTTTTAGTGAAGGTGGTTTTAACATTCTGTGTTTGAAAATACCACTTTTAGAAAGTAGATATTTTCTTGCCTAACCATTCAAGCCTGCCTCTGCTAGGTTGTGTATTCCTTTGTCTGGTTTCTATGAGTGACAGGGCTGGGGGATTCCAAGAGACAGGATGAGTCAGCCCGGTGGTGAATAGAGAGATCTGCCTCTAGATGGGAGGGCGGGGTTACACCTGAACCTTGAATAGGGCTGTGCCTGCCTTCCACAATGCTGGCTCCACCTCCTGGGGAGCGGCTGATGTCTCTGCCCTGCTCAGTGAATGAAGAGAAGGAATCCTGTCAACAAAGTGCTCCAGGGCTGTACTTGCCTTCCACAGTGCTGGCTCCACCTCCTGTGGGGCGTCTGATGTTTCTCCCCTACACTGTGAAAGGAAAGGAAAAGTCTGGTAAACAGAGTGCTCAGGAACTGGTTTGGACTGGGCAAAGGCCCCTCTCCCCTCAGAGAACAAAGGATTTTGGGGTATAAGTAGTGGGACACTGATCCCAAGAATTTAGATCACTTTTGGAACAAGAAGAAACCTTTACTGAGGAGCGGAACCTGAAGAAACTGAGGAGAGACTATCCCTAAGCTGAAGTGCTGCTTGGGGTATTGGCCTGCAGTGGTTTGCCTGACTGCCAAAGGAAGGAGAAGAGACTTTGTGTTCTTATTTCAACTTGTAAGGATCTCCAAGGGCTTGGAACAGAGCTTGCCTTCCGCTGAAGTCTCAGGGACAACAGACTTCAACCCCCAGCTCCCCAGAATTCTTTGGAAGTGCCTGCTGCTGTTTTGGGCCTCCTGAGGGACTGCGTGTCGAAAGGAGCTGGAAGCGCGACTCAACGAAGCCGAAGCGTGTCGCTGTCGCTGCTGCTGCCGTCGCACTTCTGAACAAGGGTGTCGCCGCTGGAGTTGTCGCACTGCACCGCATCGAGAGAAGCGTCTCGCAACGAAGAGGAAGCATGTCGCCGTCGCTGTTGCTGCCGTTGCACTTCTGAACAAGGGTGTCGCCGCTGGAACTGTCGCATTGCACCACATCGAGGAAAGCGCCTCGCATCCTAAGAGAAGCGCGCCGCCGTTGAAGCTGCTGCCATCGCATTTCTGAACAAGGATGTCGCCGCTGTAGTTGTCGCATTGTGCGGAAGCTTCACGCAAACTGGGAGAAGAGTGTCGCAGCTGAAGCTGTTGCCGTCGCACTTCTGAACAAGGGTGTTGCCGCTGCAGTCCACACATCGAACTGAGAACTTCTCGCATCCCCAGAGAAGCGTGCCATCTCTGGAAGATCTTCACGTCTTTATTTCTTTGCACCAGAACTTTGCCGCATTTCCATCGCTACGACATTGTTTGTCGTGGAAGCGCAACGCATTGTAAGGTACATTGACGCAAAGTGTTGCATCTTAAGAACTGAACTGAACTAAGCTAAAATCTACCATCTTAAACTAATAGTATTGTGTATTTTTGTCGTTTATGGTCTTGTGGTAAATCTATATAAACTATACTTATTTTTTATATAAAACCTGTGTGGGGACCATTTGTAGTGTTGTCACTGGATTACTCTATGTGGTCACAAATGCTTTACACACTGCCTCTGAGATAAGCCTGTCTGCTCGTACCAAGCTACCAAGGGGGTGAGCAGGGGTTATTGTAGGAGTGTACCCCCTTACCCTGACTAGAGGCAAGGGTCCCTATTTGTCAGAAGTACCTACCTGTGCCAACTAGAGACCCCCAAATCTAACAAGAATTCTATAAAATTCTCACAGAATTTTGTAAACCAAATTGCCTCGAAGGAGCTCATCCCAGCACTCAAGAATTTGCAGACAAACTGGCAAATCATTACACGACCAAAGCAGAAATGTTAGACTCATATTTAAAGCAAAGAAAAACTACCAGCACCAACCCTTTTCTAAAACAACAACCCAAGAGTACACTAACCCAGCCTCTCAATTCCTTCCAACAAATTTCACACTATGAATTTATGGACCTTTTCAAAGCAAGCAGGCCTGCCTGACGTCCCTTCTGACTCGTGTCCTCCACAAACCTTCAAGACGATTCTTCTAACTACCTCTGCTGCTACACCGGTAAAAAGAATCATCAACAATTCCTTAACTACTGGAATATTTCCAGAAGATCTCAAAAAGTCTTACATATGCCCATTAATAAAGAAAACAAACTTCGACCCACTTAACCCCGACAATTACAGACAAATTTCAAATGAACCTTTACTGAGAAAACAGATAGAAAAAGAAGCATTCGCCCAGATGTCACAATTCATTGAAGATAATTCCATACTTTCAGGCTTCCAAACAGGATTCTGTCCAGGAAGAGGCACAGGATCGACCCATGTTGCCATCTGGGATGACCTTAAGAACACAGTTGACCGGAACAGGGTTGCTACACTACTTCTCTTGGATCCCTCAGATACCTTTGATACTGTTGACCATGACACTCTAATACAAAGCCTCAATGAAGCCAGCATAGAAGGGACTGCTCTTGACTGGATCACATCCTGCCTTTACAACAGAACTAATGTCATCCACACCCCTCCTCCCCTTTCTCGTCCAATCTGTACTTCACAAAAGCAGGGGTCCCTCAAGGTTCAATCATCTCACCCATGCTTTTCAACATTTACATGAAGTCTTTGCCACCACTGATCATTAAATTTCACCTCACATGCTATAACTCTGCAGATAATATACACATGCTCCTTAAACTGGAAAGCCCCAAAGCATTGGCACTCCCAAATTTTCAATTTTCTCAGAGCCGTGGATCAGTGGATGACATGGAGCCATCTCAAACTGAATACTCTGAAAACAGAAATACTCAAGTGTGGCAGTTGGAAAAATGATGACCCACTCGCCGCCTGGCTAATGACCTAGGAACACCACCTAAAGTATCAAAGGAAGCAAGAAACCTCGGAATTACCATGGACTCCAAGTTATCAATGAATGCCCAGGTGGACAAATTAGCAAGATCAAGTTTCGTTACTACAAAAACTCAGAAACGTATCTTCACCCACCTGGGATTTCCACACAGGGTCCTGGATACTATTTCTCTTGTTATTTCTAAACTCTATTACGCCAACAGCCTCTACCATGGATCACCTTTAACAACTTGGAAAAGACTTCAATGGATTCAGAACTCTGCTGGCAGACTACTCTTACATATAACGCCACAAGCCCACATCTCCCCAGCTTTGAAAGCCCTACATTGGTTGCCGGTTGCTGTAAAATCTACATTCAAGCTCCTTTGTATCACCCACAAAGTGATACATGGAACAGGACCTCTCTTCATCAGGAATAAAATCAAATACATTCAACAAAGGTATCTTCGTTCTAGATTGGCACCTCGCCTCAAAATCCCACTGTACAAGAAAAAACAAACATAGGTAGCACATCCTTCTCTGTTCAAGAAGCCAAACTATGGAACTCATTACCCCCAAACAAAAGATCCATGGATAACTATCTAATCTTCAGAAGACTACTCAAAAGTTGGTTCTTCCCCACATCACCACCATACTCAAACATAATTGTACAGCATATCCCTGTGCATATAAACACTTAATTTCATTATATGTATGTATAAATATGTATAGTAATTATGTTTTAAAATATATATCTTAAGGTCTGCTTAACAAATGTACATATTACTTATGGTTAAAAAAATGTGTATATATATATATTATTCTGTGCTTAACATGTATATAGGTCACTGCAGTTTTCGTATTAGTTAGTTGATCAGATGCTTATTGTTCTCTGTTTATTTATCTATCACAATATGTAAATATTATCATAACTATTTATCTACAATTGCTTCACTATTGAAATATTGAAAAAAACATTTTTTTAAAGTTAAAAGGTACACAAATCTTATCCTTTGAAGAGGGGGGTGATATGACCCTAGGGCGGTTTGAAACTGAGACCCCCATAGCGGACTGATCTGCAACCCTGGGGCCTGCGCGCCCTATTGTACGTGTGATGTCACTGCGATCCTTTGGTATTGATGCTAAATATAAATAATTTTGACAAAAAAAGGTACACAAATAAATTTGCTTAAAATACAGAAGCACTTGAAAGTCTGAGTTTATTAAATAGAACCTAAATCTTAAAATATAACTTTCCTTATACATGTGTACCCTCTATGTACTTATGAATCTTTCTGTTTATTACATTAGTTCTATTGTAAAATAAACAAAATAAAAAATGTAGTCTCTCCAATACACTACTCTTTGTTTCACCCAAGACCACGCACGGAACCTGGGCGTCATCCTGGATTCCTCACTCTCGATGAACAGACAAGTCAACGCCGTTTCTTCATCTTGCTTCAACATTCTTCGCATGCTCAAAAAAACATTTAGCTGGATCCCCACCGAAACTAGAAAAACAGTCACCCACGCTCTGGTCACGAGCCGACTGGACTACGGAAACACCCTTTACGCCGGTACCACCGCAAAACTCCAGAAAAAACTCCAACGCATCCAGAACGCTTCAGCTAGGCTCATATTAGACATCCCGCGTAAAGAACACATCTCTGGTCACCTGAAAAGCCTCCACTGGCTCCCCGTCAATAAGAGGATTACTTTCCGCCTCCTAACCCACGCACACAAAGCACTCTACGAAATCGGACCCGAATGCCTCAACACACGACTGTCCTTCTACACCCCCCCCCGCCAGCTACGATCCTCCAACCAGGCCCTTGCCACTGTACCTCGCATCAACAAAACCACCATGGGAGGTAGATCCTTCTCCTACCTGGCAGCTAAAATCTGGAACTCACTTCCCACTCACCTTCGCCTTACTCAGAACCACCTAGCATTCAGAAAGCAACTTAAAACGTGGATATTTGACAAGTAAGTCCCCACCCTTCTTCAAGCGCCTTGAGACCCTCTGGGTATGTAGCGCGCTATATAAATTTATTGACTTGACTTGACTTGACTTAATATATCCTCTACCTCCACTCTCTGACTTATCCCAAACCTCATTCTATTACTATGATCTCCAAAATAACCTTATCTAGACTCTTCCCTCCTCTATCCCTCCTTGGGTCACCTCAAACCTCATTTTAATACTACAAACTCCCAAACAACCCTTTCTACATTCTTCCCTCATGTATCCCTCCTTGGACTAATCATCTGAAAACTCGTTTTAATACTATGATCTCCCTAATCTATTTCTGGAGACTCTTCCTTCCTCCATCTTGCATTTTACTCCTACTATCACTACTATGGTTTGCCAATAAACACTTTCTAGACTCTTCCCTCTTCCATCCCTAAATTATACTTTTCAATCCAACTAGCAGGCTCACATGTCCACCATTAAAATTAACTCATAGTTCCCTATATTAATTCATCACTAATTCTTTTTGTGTTCTGGAGTAGCTTGCTTCTCGCTGAAAAGTGCTTTGAAGCCTCGTCAGGGATAGTAAGCACTACATAATTGCAATTACAATTTGCTTTAGTTCTAGAACAATTAGAGTGCTTTATAAGGGGAAACTACTTACTGGGAGCAGAGAGGTTTTAAGGCAATATCCAAGGGCCCACTCCTTCCGAGGGTTCCCTTTGGAAATTGCATCTTCTCTTGATCTCCGTCTCTCTTGCTAAATATATCTCTGTCTGTCTACTTAGGGATATTTGAGGTCCAATTAGGAGGAAATGGAAAATGCAATTCACAATTAGTGGACTGATTAACAGTAGAAAATCAAGTATATCTTAGGACGGACAAAAAAACGGACATGGAAGAAAACCGTAGGGACAGCACTCTACGGAATGAGATAGGTAAAGGAGTGTGCAAAACCCAACACATACCAAATGCTGTAACTAACAATGTAGATGAGCTCAAACTTGAACAGTCGCCCCAGATGCATAAAATATTACCAAAAGTATCAACACCTATAGCCATTGTCTCCTGAAATGTTGCAGGTCTAAAACAGAAACTTGAGGACCCAGATTGGCATAGATACATAGATAAATTTGATCTCTGCCTCTTCCAGGAGACATGGTTAACGAATCCCCCATGTAAGCTGGGATATAAAACATATTACAAGAATGCTGCTTCATCAAACAGAGGAAGACCCACAGGGGGGCTTGTAATATGAATAAAAATAACACTGGGCATGCAAATAAATGAGCACTCAATAGATTTGCTTGATCTATTGGCAGTACATAGAGACACGAATATCCGTAACAATTAAAGACTACACATCTTTAATGTTTACAACAGACCAAGCAGGCACAATCTTAACTCTAAAATCATTGATTTATTGAGCATCTCCCTGGACCAATTAGACCCCAGTGATACTGCAACTGTATGTGGGGACTTTAACTGTACCTATGAACCACTAAATGGCCTAGAAAGTCTAGCAGAGCCAGAAGACATGGCGAGGGGGCTACCTCAGCTAGAGGCTGGATTATCAAAACCGTGCACGAATGCCGCAATCCAGATAATGCAGTTAACTATGGAACATCACTTCAGGGCCTGCAATGGGTCACTAAAAATGAATATGATAACCCTCTCCTTAAATACTTTTAAACGAGGCAGCACAAAGTCAAGAATAGATTATATTATGCATAGTACGCACAGTTGGAGTAGGATAGTGAATTTTAGAATAGATATGAGAGAGGACAGTGACCATCTGCCACTTTGCCTAGAAATAGCAGGCTATACCCCAGGGGATGGGCCACTGGCCGCTTGCTCACCAAAAATACACCCCCTAATAGGGAACAACCGTAGAGTCATCAAATAGCCCCAGATTACAGAAAGCACAGAAATGATGACTGGAATTTACAATCCATTTGTAGAGCTAGTGGGCCCATATCCAGAGATAAGCGGAATGCCTGTATTAAAAATGCACAACTGCCTAGTTGCAAAGCTAGAGCCCTTTCTTACAAGAGACACTAGTAAGAAACAGAAACCCAGATGTAACATGAATATAAAAACAAACCCCTGGAACACACGAGAGTGTATAAAAGCTAAGAAATGACTATTTGAGAATTTAAAGCAGGAAACAGCAGATTCAATAAGGGAGGCCTGGGACAACCACAGGAAGATACTAATTACAGCAAAGAAGAATTGGGAGGAGAATAGTTGGCTGGGCCTCCTCCAGGCTGCAAAAGCTAATATTATGGCAGAGTTCTGGAAAATAATTGCATGTGGGGGGAAAGACCAAGTGGTGCGAACAGAGGACCACTTGGATCTGGTAACCTGGACAGAGCACTTTACTAACTTGTATTCAAGTTTTCGGCCCACTCCTGCCGAATACTGTGAACTTACTAGCGGTGAGGGAGTTAATGAAGTGATTACATTTACATTGAAAGAAACTGAACATGCAATAGATACCATCAAGCAGGGAAAAGCACCGGGACTAGATAGACTCCATGGAGACTTGTTTAAGCAGGATAAGAATGTTTGGGTCCCGTATGTTAACTTAATTAGTAACACTTTAGCAGCAGGTGCACTTGTACCGGTAACATGGAAAGGGGCGGAAATAGTTCCCATACATAAAAAAGGCTGCAAGCTGAAACCCAAAAACTATAGGCCAATTAGCCTAATAGGTGTGCTCCAAAAAATCTACGCCAGGCAATTACTGAATAGGCTCAATGAATGGATAGAGACCAATATCATAATGTCCTAGTACGAGGCAGGATTTAGAGTTTGCACAAGCACAGTGTACTAGGTCTTTAGACTTTTATGTATCATCTGGAAATACGTTAAGGTAAAGGGAGGGCACATTTATGTGGCATTTGTAGATGTAAGAGCAGCCTTTGACCTTGTACACAGATAGTTACTGTGGGACTCATTAAAAAAAACAGAAAGTCCCCCCATACCTACTAGCACAGATAGAAAGATACACTGTGACAACTATGCAAGAGTCAGATGGGACAGAAATGGGACCGATCCCAATAGACAGAGGGGTAAGACAGGGGTGTGTACTCGCTCCCACCCTGTTCTCACTCTATATCAATGATGGGGTTGCTTCTTACAAAAACAGAAAACGAACGATGAGTGGGGAATTGGTTCCAGCGCTGGTATTTGCAGACGATACTATCTTGATCTTGCAAACACCAAGGGCACTGCAAAACCAATTGAACGACTTTAGTAGATACTGCGGTGTAAAAGGTTTAGAAATAAACACTGGCAAAACCAAGTACATGCCATAAATCCCTGTAAAGGTTTTAGAAAGGGGTTTGAGATGAACAATCAAAAACTAGAACACGTCCCTAACTTTACTTATCCGGGCATATTGCTTGATTCAAAGCTCTTGTGGAAACCGCAGGTAAACCAGACAAAATCCTAACTTTACGACTTTCAGTATTCACAAAAGGCATTTAGTAGTAGTAAAGTTAGGAGTCCTAACTTTACTACTACTAAATGCCTTCTGTGAATACCAAAAGTAGTAAGTTTAGGATTTGATCTCAGTTTATTAGTAGTAAAGTTAGGAGTCCTAACTTTACTACTACTAAATGCCTTCTGTGAATACCAAAAGTAGTAAGTTTAGGAATGTATCTCAGATTAGTTCTGTGAATCGGCCCCTTTGGAAATAGCGTCAGATGAGAAGGTTTTTGGAGGCCAGTTGTGGGTTACCTGGCAATGTTAAGAGGAGTCTCTCTGGAACACACCCCTAGAATACAACTGTTGGTCATGTGGGGCACCTCTGCTCCCTCGAAATACAATTGAATGTTTTCTGATATATGGCCCTTATTACGGGTTTGGTGTCGGTCCACGGCCTGCCAGACTGGCAGTCTGCATGCTGCATTAGGACTGTGGCAGTTAGACTGCCATGGGACCGCTTGTGCATCCAGGGAACCGCGATCATAGTGGTGGCACAGTGTTCTGAGACCCCTAATATGTTGGTGGTTCCACTGTGACACCATTAAGCATATTAGAAGTTTCCTCATCTCCACACTTTTCATGGTGGTGCAACTGGCATGAAACGTTTGGCGGTGGAGAAACAAAGGGTGCCCTACCTGGCCTCCTGTTCCCTCTGCTCCACTGGGTTATGCATGGGTACACATGTTGTGTCTCCCTGTGTGCATACATCTCCAGTTCCTGCAGGGCATGGACTTGAGAGTCCATGCCCTCTGCGAACCGCCTTTGACACTCCCATTGGGTTCCCTTTTTCAAAGGCACCGCAGTGGGACTGCCAAAGAACCACCCGCCAGAGTAAAAACAAGTCGTACTCTGGTGGGTGGTCTTAAATGGCTTTGGCGGTCCTGGAGCAAGGTGGCAGCCTGGCAGCCCCACTCCAAGACCAGCAAAGCTATAATAAGGCCCATGTACTTGAAGGTTGCCAGGATGTATGTGGTCAGGATGTGGGGGTAGCAGGTGATTCCCCCTGCATGTTGGTCCTTGGAAGAGTAATATGAATTAATGTGTTATGGCAGAAAAGGTAATATATGTTGGTAGGGGGTATCCCCAAAATATTAACAAAATGTGTCTAAAATGGCACAACATTTATAATTTGATAATCAAGAGGTCATTATTTGTTTCTTGAACATATTATGTGGGTAGTAATCAATGAAAGAACCCTTAAATGTTAATGAGGTTCATGCTTGGCATCAGAGGTGTGATGATCTGTCATGTATGAGCAATGTATTTCTTCCTAGTGACGGGGGTGGTTTACACCTGAATACTTATCTATTGCAACAGCACAGTTTGGCTCTGCCTCAAAATGTATCATTACACGCTGTACAAATGCAGCTGTGTTCGGGTGAGTGGGATTTTAATATTCTGTATGTTTCTTTCTGAGGCTCTATTTCATTCAGACTGGATTCAAAATGTGGAGCGCTTTGGCACACTACATCATCTTCTGAAGCATCAGTGAACAGGACCACTTGATTGAGTAATGCCACTGAGGCTATACAGCAGTCAGAAAGAGCTTGTTAGGCAGACACAGTCCAGGTAGTATATGGGAAAAGCCCAGATCATGCCAGTTGCCCAACTTGCACAGCTTTGTGTTACACCAATAATGTACTGATACTAGTTTTTCATAATTGCCCATCCTGCATAATCTCTGGACTGCATGGCCTAGAGGACCCAAAAGAGGTCGGAAGAAATTGAAAATACCATAAGGTTAAGGATGTGCCAAGTTGCCTAGTATCCACACATTTAAGATTTTCTATCAGCATATGAAGCTTACAGAGTGCTTGAAGATGGCTTATAAATAATTTCTTAGAAGGGGAATATTGTGCTTGCTGCATGGGCTTCTGAAATATGTCAGGGCATTAATGTTCAGCACCTATTAGAGACCATTCATCCTTGGTGTGGTTTCCCCCAAACTTTTTGCCTTCTCCCATTCTTTTTTTCTGAAATGTGTTTTTGTTGGAACTGTGCTTTACTGCTGCCAACCAGTACTAAAGTTCTTGTGTTCACGCCTTTAAACATGGTAAAATTGGCTTATCCCAATTGGCACATTTAATTTACTTGTGCATCCCTACTAAAATGGTACTAAATGTACTCGCGGCCTGTAAATTGAAATGCTATTAGTAGAACTGTATCACTTATTGTGCTACCTAATTAAGTAGCATTGTTAAAACAATTTCAGGCCTGCCATGGCAGTCGGTAGTGCAGTTTTAAACTGCCAATTCAACCTGGCAAAATAAACCTTTTGCTGGGGCTAAACCTTCCTTTTTAATGTATATCAGTCATCTCTAAGGTAGGCCCTAAATAGCCCTTAGGGCAGTACACATTGATTTTTTTTTAAAAGTAGGACAAGCATTTTTAAGTTTTACATGTCCTGGTAGTGAACAACTCCTAAATGTGTTGTCACTACTGTGAGGCCTTTCTCTCCCATAGGATAACTTTGGTTACCTTATTACATTGAATAGGTTCTAAAGTTTGGTTGGGAACAGGTAGAAATGTAATGTTTGGACACAAAATAATTGCAATGTACCATTCACTTTATTGGTAAAGTCAGATTTTAAGTCACAATTCTGAAAATGCCATTTTGTAGAAAGGTCAAAACTAAAAAGCTGAGTCTATTGCGATCAGCAAGGCTAGGCCACTTTAATATAGTAACAACAAGAAATCCTTACTGATAATGCTTTGAACAACACTTTTATGCAGTTCAATAAATTAAATTAACTTGACCTTGTTTATTATGAACAAAATTACATATACATTCATATGAGCTTATTGCATGAACATTGAATAGAGATTAGATAGCATTCCACAAATGATATAAGCTATTTAAACCACATCGCAAAATAAAACTCAAAAACACAAGAATACCTTTACAAACATTTACAAATAACACATAAAGTACATTGTACCAGTCCTGAATTCAATCAATCAGGTGTCTTGCAAAGTGCAATTAGTCACCCGTAAGGGTCTCAAGGCCCGGGGGAGGGGGGGACTGCTGATCCATCAAAGGCACTGTGGTTCAGTCAAGAAACCAGGTCTTGAGGGCCTTCTTGAAATGAGGCAGTGACAGTGATTGCCTGGGGAGGAGAGTCAGGGTGTTGCAGATCTTTGTTACGAGGTAGGGGAATGATCTTCCTCTGGCCCTGGTCTTGCGAAGATGGTCAGTTGGGCGAAGCGGCGGTCTTTGGTGGGTGCATGCAATGCGAGGCAGTGTTTGAGGTAGGCATGTCCAGCGCCATGTAGTGCTCTGTAGGCGTGTGTGAGGAACTTGAAGGTGATACTTATTGTTGACTGGGAGCAGCCAGTGGTGGTCTGTCAGGTGGCTGGTGATGTGGCTGCAGCAGGGGATGTTGAGGGTGAGTCTGGAGGAGGCCTTCTCAATGTTCTGCAGTTTATAGAGGTATTTCTGGATGATGCCAGTATAGAGTGCATTGTAATAGTCAAGTTTATTACTGATGAGTGGTGTGCGGGTGACCACCTTTATGGACTCAGTGGGGATCCACTAGAAGATCTTTCAGAGCAGGCATAGCATGTGGAAGCAGGATGATGAGATGGCATTGATCTGTCAGTACATGGTGAGAGATGAGTCCAGGAAGATGCCGAGATATTGTGCGTGGTCTGTGGGGGGCTCCAAGAGCTGCAGGCCACCAGGAGTCATCCAAGGTGGAGAGGGTAGAGTCCACAATGAGTATTTCGGGCTTCTCTGAGTTAAGCTTGAGGCAGCTGCCCTTCCTTCAGGTGAATTCACAACAAAAAGGAGTCAGCAGGTATCTCTCAAGTATGGAGACTCATACAATTTTGGCATGTGTAGGGGTTGTAACTACTGATTATTTAAACGTATTCCAGAATCCTGATATTATTTTCAGAATTGCCTTTATGTAGTTGGTGAGTCCATATAACTCCCTATTCCACAAGAGGTTGATGTGTTTCGGACCACATGGTTTAGGGTACTTATCAGGACCAAGATTGGTTTTAACTTAAAAATAATTAAATTGATTTTCTATAATAAAATCCACATATGCCTGGGTAATTAATATCTTTCAGATATAGTTAGCGTACATTTTACTTCTCCTTTGGTGAATGTTGGGTCTTTTGTGATTAAATGGCAAGAAGATATTTAGAATGCAAGTATTTTCTAAGCTGGAGCTTGCAATGACCCAAACTTTGGTGATTTGCAGATTTTTTAGAATTATTGACTGGCGAGAAAACAATAAACCACTTAGGATGTTCATTGTTAAATTTGGACAGTTATCTTATAAAGTTAAATAACAGGCTTACTTTTTCACTGTGCACATTGTGTACATCATGGGCATTTTTTAATAACTGTTTGCACTCATAACAAAGTTGCAGGGAGGTGTTGTAGTGCGCGAAAACAAACAGAGGAATACTCTGAAGAAAATGTCAATGTATCCCATATTGTCATCTGAAAAAAAGCACAATAATCTTTCAACTTATTCAGTCCATTACAAACGTCCTTGATCACGGCTCACAGTTTGGTTGAACGTGGCGCAGCTTAGTTTTCATAACTTTCCTTTACTGTGATGATATCGAAATAACGCTGCCAGTGATTCTTGAAATGCGGGAAAACAAACAGAAGATTGCTATGAGGAAAGTTTCAATGTGTCCCATGTCGGCCTTTTTGAAAAGCGTGATAATCTTTCAGCACATTTGTTCCATTGCAAATGTATCTGGCTCACAGTTTGATTGAACGTGGTGCAGCTTCGTTATCCTCACTTGCTTTCGCAGTGGATTAGCTTCAAAAGGATATTGGAGCTTTTCCTTTGAGAGAAACAGTGAAATCAAATCTTCTAATCTCTGCACGCAGTACAATTTATGACATTGTTAATTTAATATTCTTTTACAGTTATAATTTCAACGCAATGTTTACTTTTTGCTTTGAGTTGTGCAGCTGTGAACCTTGCCTTTACTCTGGTGATGGATTTCTCTGTTCTGGTTTCATCTACCAAGTGCTTCAGCTGCAGACATGTAAATGTGGCTCTGTGATAGTCTACTTAATGAAGACTCCGGTGTATATGTTTGCCACCTATAGGCATGTTCTGCTCGATTTTCCCGGCCCTTTTGTGTTGTAGGGTGATTACTGTGACTTCAGTCTCTTACCATCCAAGTCTAAGGGTTAGAGTAGTGAATGGAGCCTATCTGCTGGGCACTTTAACATGATCCTGTGCTCTTCCCGTAGATCAGGGCTTGCACACATAACCTAGGGGATAGATTTGTTAGTATTAGGGATAACCTGCCCTGTAGTGAGGGTATTTCCTGGAGCCGTGCTGAATTCAGGCCTGGTAGGCCTCAAACGGGAGAGACTCCATCTTTCTTTCTGCTCCAGCAGCTTGGGAAGCTTCTAGGTAAAAGGGGATGTTTTAGTTATGAGGTGTTATTCGCTTGGAGAGAACCGGTTCAGGCCGGCCCTTATCGAAGGATTGTATTTTTCTTCGTGCCGAAGACACTACATCAGGCCGGCCGGCTGGGAAAGTGTCCTTGGTACGGGGAGGTACAAGAATTTGGTGGGCGGCAGGTCACGGGCCGGAATTTTCCATGAGGAAATGCACCTCTATATTAGTGAAAGTCCGAGGCAGTTGCTTGGCACTTGTTTCAGTCCGTAGGCGGCGTCTGGCCGTTAGCAGTAGAGCTACTACTTATTCCAGGGAAGACAAAACGCCATCTTGAAGGCGGAGAAGAAACCGAGAGACAGATATTCTCCTAGTAGAATAGCCGGAGAGGAGAGAGTAGCTGATGAGGAAGAGGTCCCAGTGGCTCGGAGAAGGGTGAAGGGAACAGATCCGTGCGCGGAGGTGTGACTCCCAGACGAGCCGAGGCATAGACGAGAAGGGAACCTAGATGACCACGGAGTGCAGGCTACACATTATTAAGGTGATGTCGACCCTTTCTTATTAGATTGTACAACTTAATCTTTCGCTTTTCTTTACAGGTTGTGAGTTATATTGTAATGTTGTAATGTTATGTGATTGTGTAATAAAATACCCCAGTTTGTAGTGAACCAACATGTACTGCGTGTTCTTGTATGAGAGGGTAGCCTATTCCTCTAGTCAGCTGCGACTATATGAACAGATGTCAACCCTGATCAGGTAAGTGGTAACTGAATAAGGGAGAAGAGGAGCCCCTCAAACCAGGGAACAGGTTGTGCTCAAACTAGCAATCTTTGTGTGATCTGATGAATAATGATACCCCAGTTTGTAGTGGACCAATGTGTGCTGCGTGTTCTCGTATAAGAGGATAGCCTGTTCCTCTAGTCAGCTGCGGCTATATGAACAGATGTTAATCCTGATCGGATGAGTGGTAACTGAATAAGGGAGAAGGGGAGCCCCTCGAACCAGAGAACAGGCAGTGCTCGAACTAGCAGTCTTTGTGTGATGATGTTATGGTAATCATAGGATGAACTTGTGCTGATACTGCCGTCTGGGTAGAGAGTCCTGGGTTCGTATGGGACCGCGAGGCCGCCGCTTGTGATACTGCCGTCTGGGTAGCGAGTCCTGGGTTCGTATGGGACCGCGAGGCCGCCGCTTGTGATACTGCCGTCTGGGTAGAGAGTCCTGGGTTCGTATGGGACCGCGAGGCCGCCACTTGTGATACTGCCGTCTGGGTAGAGAGTCCTGGGTTCGTATGGGACCGCGAGGCCGCCACTTGTGATACTGCCGTCTGGGTAGAGAGTCCTGGGTTCGTATGGGACCGCGAGGCCGCCGCTTGTGATACTGCCGTCTGGGTAGAGAGTCCTGGGTTCGTATGGGACCGCGAGGCCGCCACTTGTGATACTGCCGTCTGGGTAGAGAGTCCTGGGTTCGTATGGGACCGCGAGGCCGCCGCTTGTGATGCTGCCGTCTGGGTAGAGAGTCCTGGGTTCGTATGGGACCGCGAGGCCGCCGCTTGGTATGTGTATTAGGAATTCCCTGTCCTTAGGCGGTAGATATATGTGGTTACCTATTGTAGATAGGTCCTAGGGACGAAGAAACGTTCTGGCTGGGTTAGTGAGGCTCTGATGAGCGAATTCCACCTGATCCAAAAACCCAAGCAGAACATTTGGCGTCACGAACCGTTTACGAAACCTGTGTGCGTTGTTGTTGTGTCGTGTTTGCTTTCGGCGCGTGCGTGGTTTTGTTTGTATATTATTTGTGGTATAATTGTACGTATAGTTTTTTCTTTTTCTCTCTCTCTTCTTTCTTTTCTTTTTCTTCTTTTTCTTCTTTCTTTTCCGAGATGTTTTCCAGAAAGTCGAAATCTACTTTTCAGTTGCCCGTTGAGATTCCCGGTTGGGGTTCAACGCCTTATGAAGCCTTAGCCCGCGAGTGGGCTGATTCCACTGGTTTGAGTGAGAATTGGAATTCTTTTTTGGAGCTGGCGGAGCCGGCTAATGTGATTACTTGTTTACAGAAGGCACCCGTATCTAAGGGTGATGAGCTTCCCGTTTTGGGGCGCAGAGGTTGGATTGTTCTGTCTGCGTACAGGATTCTGCATGAGAGGTTGTTGAACTTACAGAAAGTGCATAAGGACGTGGAAGCGAACTTTGTTGAGATTCAGAATGCTCATACTTTGTTGCGGTGTCAGAATAAGTTGCTTGCTGACAAACTTGAGACGTACCAAACTATTGCCGAGAGGGCGGCTGTGCGAATTGCTCGTTATAAATACAAGAACCGGCGTGGTCGGGTTTCGACGCGAAAGGTGCGTCTGGTCGTGGCGAAAGCTGGACTAGACTGGAATCCTGATGAATGGGATGGTAATATCTGGAACTCGAGTGACTCTTGTTCCTCGGGTGAGGAGTCTGCCAAGCGCGTGTCCTCTCGCTCCGGCCGTGATTGTGAGTCTGCTTCTCGCACCTCTGATGGTGCACCCCGTGATTGCGCTCATCCCTCCAGTGGGGTCGCTGCTTCTTCCACTGATTGTTCCCCTGCGTGTACTGCTCGGGCTCCTTGTGATGCTCGTCCTGCGGTCTCGGCACATCCAGTTTTTCGACGGAAATTGCAACAGTCTCCCGCTGCTCCGAATGGTGTTTCTTTGGATTCTTTGGAGGATTTTACTCAACAAGAAATTAGTGATATTTTGCAGCGCTTTCGCCAGCGAGCTGGTGAGACCTTACTCACATGGATGGTTCGCCTTTATGAACTGGGCGCTGCTGGCATTATGTTGGATGCTGGCGATTGTTTGAAGTTTTGTTCCTTGAGTTCGGATTCTACTATACAGGATCATTTTCGTAACTTTAATGGTGGTGGTCAAATTTCTTTGCTTCAATTGGCGACTGAGGGTTGTAATCTAAAATGTCCTACTGAGTCTGACTGGCCTGTGAATGATAAACCGTGGTATACTTTGCGCGATGCTGCACAACGCCTCAAAGAGGAGGTGATGAAAACGGCAATTTTTCTAAATACTTCTGACAGGTTGCTTGATGGTTTCTTGACGTCTTCTGTGCGGAATCGTATTATTCGTTCTTCCCCTGTTGCTTATAAGCAGGTCATGATGACTTTATTGATTAACCAGACTGGTAACGTGTTATCTGTGGTGCTGGAATCGGTACGCCAACTCGGTGAGTTGGGTGAGTGGTTTAAACCTGAACGACAGTCCCGGCCTGACACTCGTACTCCTGGTGACAATAAACTTTCTAGACGTGATATGTTTGCTGCTCTTGTGGCTGATGGTGTGCGGAAGGAGGATATTGATGGTGAGACTACTGGTCGTTTGTGGGAAATGTTTCGCAAACGTAGCTTGGATCGAAAGGAGGGTGCCCGGCGTGTCCGCACGACTGAGTGCGATCGTGGTTTTTCTGACGGTAGCGGTGATGACGACCGCCGTGGGCGCTCTGTTCGTCGTGATGATCGTCGTCCTGTACGTGATTTGTCCCCCCGTCGTGACGGAGACAGAGAGAGAGAGGGGGATAGAGAAAGGGGGAGAGATGATTATGTTAATAGCAGACGTAGAGATGATAGGGATCAATCCCCTGAGTTGAGAAGGAGAGAGGATCGGCACAGATTGGCTGATCGACACCCGCAGCACAGTACGGAGGACAGGAATCCATTTCGTAATGGAGATGGATATGAACAGGAGGTGTCGATACCTAAGAAACGTGAGAGTCTCTATCCTGATTTATCCTGGTACACAGAATGCAGTAAAAATGACTAGGAGATAGGTCAAGCTCCAGTACACAGATGGGCTCACAGAGATAATAGACCCTATGTAGATATTGATATTTATTGGAGACATCGTAATATCCAAAGGGCCCGAGCATTGGTAGATACAGGAGCGGAGGCCACTCTTATTCATGGAAAATCAAAGAAGTTTAAAGGTCAGTCTTTTACAATTACCGGATTAGGAGGAAAGGAAACTCCCGCAGTTCAAACGTTACTTGAAATGAGAATAGGTAGAATTCCTAGAAAAGAATACTCTGTATTAGTGGTGCCACTCTTAGAATTCATAATTGGAATTGATATTTTGAAAGGAATGACTTTGCACTTAGATGACGGATGTTATCAATTTGGAACAAAAAATTATATATCGTCCAGGCCTGTACGGGTTGGTCGTTTAAGAATGCCCCCCATAACGGTTCCCCAGGCGACAAAAGTGGTTTGTCAGAAGCAGTATCGTATTCCAGGTGGTCATGAAGAGATTAGTACCACTATTCAGGAGTTGGTGGATGTAGGAGTTATAACCCCAATTACTTCTGCTTGGAATAATCCTGTTTGGCCTGTACGTAAGAGTGATAATTCTTGGCGTATGACTGTTGATTATCGAGAATTAAATAAACACACACCCTCTTCGACTGTTGCAGTACCGGATGTCATTACACTACTTGAAAGAATTCAAAAACATCCAGGTACATGGTATGCGTCCATTGATATTGCTAATGCTTTCTTTTCGATTCCGATTGCCCCTGAGTGTCAGGAACAATTCAGTTTTACATGGAATGGGCGTCAGATGACGTTTAGAAGTCTTCCCCAGGGCTATGTACATAGTCCTACGATATGTCACCGGCTGGTGGCAGAGCATTTGGCTGAGGTACCGGTTCATCCACAAATTCAGATATGTCACTATATTGATGACATTTTGATCCAAGGCAAGACACAAGAGGAAGTTCAGACACAATTGGACAGAGTCATTGAGTGCCTGCGTGAGAAAGGTTGGGAAATTAACCCGGATAAATTACAAGGTCCGTCCCAGGCTGTAAAATTTTTGGGTATTAATTGGCATGAGGGGCACCGGGAAGTGATCCCTCAGGTTAAACAGAAGATCCTTGACTTTCCAGTTCCGAGGAGTAGGAAAGAAGCCCAAAGCTTCATTGGTTTGTTTGGTTTTTGGCGACAGCATATTCCTCATTTGAGTCAAATATTGGCCCCTTTGTACCGTGTCACTCGTAAAAAGAATGCATTTGAATGGGATAAACCACAGCAAGATGCGTTCAGTCTGGCAAAAGAAGCGATTCAGCATGCTCTGGATTTATGGCCTGTACGTGATGGTGATGTGGATTTGAATGTGTCGGTACAAGGTCTTTATGCGAATTGGAGTTTGTGGCAGAAACAAGGCAAGAGTAGAGTACCGTTAGGTTTCTGGACCAAAAAGTTGCCTGATGCTGGTGAGCGTTATACACCTTTTGAGAAACAGTTACTTGCATGTTATTGGGCTCTGGTGGATACCGAGCAATTGACTTTGGGACATGATATAGTTTTGCGACCTGAAATTCCTATCATGCAGTGGGTTAAGAGTTCGCCGAAAACTCACCGAATTGGACATGCTCAAGAGGCGAGTGTGATTAAATGGAAGTGGTATATACAAGACAGGGCGCGTGTGGGACGAAAAGGAGTTGCATCTTTGCATGAGCAGGTGGCGCGAGCGCCATCGACTGAGACTGAGAATGAATGTTCCGTACCTTTAGTACAGGAGTCTCCTGTTAAATGGGGTAAACCTTTTGATGATTTGTCCGCTGAGGACCGAAATCATGTCTGGTTTACGGATGGTTCAGCAAGGTTCATAGGGACGAAGCGGCATTGGAAGGTGGTGTCCTACAATCCGATCACACAAAAATTGCTGAGCACAACTGGTGAGGGTAAGAGCAGCCAGTTTGCTGAGCTCTATGCTGTCTATCAAGCTTTGAAACAAGAGTTACCTGGTACATGTCATATTTTCACCGACTCCTGGTCTACTGCCAATGGACTGGCAGTTTGGTTGCCGACTTGGCATTCCCATTGTTGGGAATTACATTCCAAAGAACTGTGGGGAAAAGAATTATGGCAGGAGATTTGGGAAATGCTCCCACAGAGTACTGTTACAATCTTCCATGTGGATGCTCATACCCCGATAGACTCTCTTGACAAATTTTTTCATAACATTGCAGATGAGAAATCCAAAATTGCTGAGGCAGTGGTGGATAGGCAAGATTCTGATATTGCGGGATTGGCGAAATGGGCCCACCAGAAAGCAGGACACTTTGGAGAGAAAGCCACTAGCAGGTGGGCTGCTGATCGAGGGATTTATATTCCCCTAGACTTAATTAAAAATGTCATTCTACATTGTCCCATTTGTCAACATATCAGGCAGCGTAAAGTGCCCCAAATTGTTAAAGGTCATTTGCATCGCGGGAAATTGCCCGCTCAAATTTGGCAGATTGATTACATCGGCCCACTTCCTATGAGTAGGAATTGTCAATATGTTTGCACTATTGTTGACACATACAGTGGCCTATTGGTGGCCCTTCCCTGTAAGCAAGCT
Source organism: Triturus cristatus (assembly GCF_964204655.1). Lineage (NCBI taxonomy): Eukaryota > Metazoa > Chordata > Amphibia > Caudata > Salamandridae > Triturus > Triturus cristatus. The sequence goes on along the minus strand of NC_140594.1, from coordinate 988,098,080 downwards.
ACCCAATTGAATACCATTAAAACATTGGAATTGATTATGATGTATTATGGTGTGCCATTCCAAATTCAATCTGATAATGCATCCCATTTTCGTGGAAGATTGGTACAGGAATTCTGTGTGGAAAACAATATTGAATGGATTTTTCATGTCCCATACTATCCACAGGCCTCGGGTCTTGTGGAGAGATTGAATGGTCTGCTGAAGGGGCAGCTACGTAAATTAACAGATGACAATTATAAGAATTGGCGAGACTTTTTGTCCCAAGCGCTATTGATACTGAATAATCGTCCTTTTCTAAATGCTGAATCTCCACTTATGCGTTTGTTCCCTCCGAATGTTAATGCTCAGCCAAATGAAATCAGAGAGACTGTGATGTACTGGGAAATTACTCCCGGAGCTTTGGCTCCATGTAGAGCGACCCCAGGGTCAGCAGGTTTAGACTTGCATGCCATGGATGACACCGTTTTAAAAAGTAAAGATCGGGTCATCCTTGCTACCGGTGTTGGTGTTCATATACCAACTGGGAATTTCGGATTAATCGCCCCTAGATCGGGGCTGGCTGTGAAAGGCGTTCAGGTACTTGGAGGAATAATTGACAGTGATTATCAGGGAGAGATTAAGGTGCTCCTGCTAAATAGCAGTGAGATTGACTTACTAATACGATCAACCGACCGAGTGGCTCAATTGTTAATAATGCCTGTTTTCAGTGGGGAGATTATAAAAGGCACTGCCCCAACGTTGCTAACTGTACGCGGCCAGAAAGGCTTTGGCTCCACGGATAATCCTGGGGCCAGAGTTTGGGTGCAGTCGCCTAAGAATCCCCCTGAACAAGCAGAGGTCATTGCTACCGGACATGATAATACCATTTTAGTTATGAGACCAGGGAAAGATAGCTGGGACGCAGTCCCGGCTGACAAATGTTACTTACGAGAATGAATAATGCCTGTATTTGACTTTCTTTCAGATCATTCTTTGGACTGTTGCTGCAGGATGTGTCGGAAGCGCACTGTTTTTGGGCTGGTACGACGAGAGAGGAGGGATCCCATCAACCCGGGCTGAGCCAAGGATCCGAGTGTCGCGTTCATTCACTGCGTGGGATTCGTCGTCGAACTTTTGGACTGCACTAGCGAAGCGGGTGACTAGCGCCCCTCATTTCTGCTTGACACCGATGAGATCAGTGAATGATATTTTAGCAACTTGTCTGGTTGCTGTCCCTGCGTCACTGGAGACTTTAACTCGTGTTTTTAATATATCCAGGGCTCGCCCCAATGTTCTTCTGGGAGACTTTGCCACCCATGAATATTGCCCCTCATGTACTGAACTTTCGGATCTGATACCTCCCATCCAGTCTCAAATAACTACCTATAATATCACACAAGGTGATCTATGTTTTTTCCTTACGTGTAATCCTAGTGCGATCTCTGAATGTGTGCGCCTCAAACTAAAAGGTGCCACGTCATTTACTGCTCATGAACGAACTTTGTGCCTTCAAAGGACACCGAAAACATGTACTCCTGTTCTAAATAATATGACTTGCAAGAGCTTGGTAGTTGCCCCCAGTCATTATCACACGATGTTACTACCTGCCGGATGGCTTTTCTCATGTGGTAATACTTCCTGGCCATATGTCCCCGCGAATATCTCTGGAGGCCCTTGTGCTATTACTAGACTGAGTTTACTCATGTTCGCTTCACATCCAAATGCCAACGCTCATGTGATTCGAGATACAGTGCAGTTGCATGAGGATTGTGACTCATCTTTACATTTATATTCCAAGTCTGAATACCTTAGCCTGGCTATTTCAATTATTGGTGTTCCTGCTTTGGCAGTTTATAATGCCAAATCTATTGGGAAAATGGCTTGCTGGATGGTGAAATCCATTAATCATACGTCTACAGTCCTGTCTGACATGCTATTAGACGCCCAGGGTGAACGCAGGGCTATCCTGCAAAACAGAGCGGCCATTGATTATCTTTTGCTTAAACATGGACATGACTGTTCTGAATTTGAGGGTCTTTGTTGTTTTAACTTGTCTGATCATACACAATCCATTCGAACCCACATCAATAAGTTACATGATTTGACGGAAGAAGTTAGAAAACACATTGACCAGGGCTGGTTTGACTGGATCTTTAATTGGTTACCCGATGTCCATATGTTACGTCAAGTATTAGGAGGTATTCTGATTGCTATCGCCATTTTAATATCTATCTGTTGCTTTATTCAGTGTGTTCCTTCACTACTTCAATTTTGCACACCTGGTACTAGACATAGATCAGTTAGTTTTGTTTCATATTATTCTTCCACAGATGTTAGTTCCGTTTAATGGATGTATAATAGACTAAAGTCAAGGGTGAAATGTTCTGCTCGATTTTCCCGGCCCTTTTGTGTTGTAGGGTGATTACTGTGACTTCAGTCTCTTACCATCCAAGTCTAAGGGTTAGAGTAGTGAATGGAGCCTATCTGCTGGGCACTTTAACATGATCCTGTGCTCTTCCCGTAGATCAGGGCTTGCACACATAACCTAGGGGATAGATTTGTTAGTATTAGGGATAACCTGCCCTGTAGTGAGGGTATTTCCTGGAGCCGTGCTGAATTCAGGCCTGGTAGGCCTCAAACGGGAGAGACTCCATCTTTCTTTCTGCTCCAGCAGCTTGGGAAGCTTCTAGGTAAAAGGGGATGTTTTAGTTATGAGGTGTTATTCGCTTGGAGAGAACCGGTTCAGGCCGGCCCTTATCGAAGGATTGTATTTTTCTTCGTGCCGAAGACACTACATCAGGCCGGCCGGCTGGGAAAGTGTCCTTGGTACGGGGAGGTACAAGAATTTGGTGGGCGGCAGGTCACGGGCCGGAATTTTCCATGAGGAAATGCACCTCTATATTAGTGAAAGTCCGAGGCAGTTGCTTGGCACTTGTTTCAGTCCGTAGGCGGCGTCTGGCCGTTAGCAGTAGAGCTACTACTTATTCCAGGGAAGACAAAACGCCATCTTGAAGGCGGAGAAGAAACCGAGAGACAGATATTCTCCTAGTAGAATAGCCGGAGAGGAGAGAGTAGCCGATGAGGAAGAGGTCCCAGTGGCTCGGAGAAGGGTGAAGGGAACAGATCCGTGCGCGGAGGTGTGACTCCCAGACGAGCCGAGGCATAGACGAGAAGGGAACCTAGATGACCACGGAGTGCAGGCTACACATTATTAAGGTGATGTCGACCCTTTCTTATTAGATTGTACAACTTAATCTTTCGCTTTTCTTTACAGGTTGTGAGTTATATTGTAATGTTGTAATGTTATGTGATTGTGTAATAAAATACCCCAGTTTGTAGTGAACCAACATGTACTGCGTGTTCTTGTATGAGAGGGTAGCCTATTCCTCTAGTCAGCTGCGACTATATGAACAGATGTCAACCCTGATCAGGTAAGTGGTAACTGAATAAGGGAGAAGAGGAGCCCCTCAAACCAGGGAACAGGTTGTGCTCAAACTAGCAATCTTTGTGTGATCTGATGAATAATGATACCTCAGTTTGTAGTGGACCAATGTGTGCTGCGTGTTCTCGTATAAGAGGGTAGCCTGTTCCTCTAGTCAGCTGCGGCTATATGAACAGATGTTAATCCTGATCGGATGAGTGGTAACTGAATAAGGGAGAAGGGGAGCCCCTCGAACCAGAGAACAGGCAGTGCTCGAACTAGCAGTCTTTGTGTGATGATGTTATGGTAATCATAGGATGAACTTGTGCTGATACTGCCGTCTGGGTAGAGAGTCCTGGGTTCGTATGGGACCGCGAGGCCGCCGCTTGTGATACTGCCGTCTGGGTAGAGAGTCCTGGGTTCGTATGGGACCGCGAGGCCGCCGCTTGTGATACTGCCGTCTGGGTAGAGAGTCCTGGGTTCGTATGGGACCGCGAAGCCGCCACTTGTGATACTGCCCTCTGGGTAGAGAGTCCTGGGTTCGTATGGGACCGCGAGGCCGCCACTTGTGATACTGCCGTCTGGGTAGAGAGTCCTGGGTTCGTATGGGACCGCGAGGCCGCCGCTTGTGATACTGCCGTCTGGGTAGAGAGTCCTGGGTTCGTATGGGACCGCGAGGCCGCCACTTGTGATACTGCCGTCTGGGTAGAGAGTCCTGGGTTCGTATGGGACCGCGAGGCCGCCGCTTGTGATGCTGCCGTCTGGGTAGAGAGTCCTGGGTTCGTATGGGACCGCGAGGCCGCCGCTTGGTATGTGTATTAGGAATTCCCTGTCCTTAGGCGGTAGATATATGTGGTTACCTATTGTAGATAGGTCCTAGGGACGAAGAAACGTTCTGGCTGGGTTAGTGAGGCTCTGATGAGCGAATTCCACCTGATCCAAAAACCCAAGCAGAACAAGGCCTCATTAGAATATGCACAAGCTCTAAGCAATCGACTGAGAAATACTGAATCCTGGTTAATGAAGTCCAATTCACCTTCTATATACACGGATTTGTTAAAATCACTGAGTTTTGAAACCACTTGTGCTTTCATTTTTCTTTTGATATTTGAGCTTCATTTGATTTGTAGTTCAGACATTTCATTCAAACCTCTAATAGTTGCATTGAAACACAATAGTAGGTAGGCAGCTTTTTGGGTCAAATTCTCTCAGTGTCATCACCCCTTGTGTCGAGCAGGACTACCAACAAGACTGGCCATTTAAGAATCCTTTTCTGTATGTCCTTTTTCCTCAAAGTTGTTCACAAGCAGTGCTGAGATGCCCTTACAATGAATTCTGGATTCGTGTTGTATAATCCTTTGGTGTATCTCCTGGTTGGTTTTGCCGATGTATTCTTTTTGGCAGGCTTCCTAAGGAGTGTTGTTATTAGCTTTTCATCAACTACCTTACCTTCAACATCCAAAAATGTTGTGTTCATATTCCTCTTGCTCATGGTGAACTTGATGTCTGGTAGTCTATTGTTCAACCAGGTATGGAAAAAACAATGCCCTTCATTGTAATAGCTTTTATCTGCGCCGTCTAGATGACAACCTACCCAATGGGCAATTTTTAAGAATACAGCGCAATTGCACAAAGAAGAGTGACTACATACGCAATGCTAATATTCTCTATGAAAAATTGAAAGACAAATGCTACCCATACAAGCTCTTGAAACAATCTCTCAAGATAGCCTGGTTTGCACCCAGGGAATGCTTTTAGGAAAAGAAGAATCGAATAACATCCGAGCGACTGATCTGTGTTACCACATACTGTCCCCAAACATCATTTTAAAAATAAATTCAAAACTGCCATCTGATTTCAAAATTGGACAGCACTTTTGAGCACTCTTTATTGGCCCGCAAGAAAACTGCAAGTTCAGACAAGAAACTTGTTCAGACTTACACTCCTTTTCCCGCAAAAATCTATTTGATTTAACATTAGATGCTATCTCCCTTAGAAGGGTACCTTAAATGTGGTACAAATGTGGCCTGTAACCAAGCAATAGAAGGAACTGAATTCTAGCTAGAGAGCATTAAGTGGTGACACTCTGCATTTTCAAACTGCTGAGCGAAGAATTCATGTCATTATTTTCACCTGCCAAAAACTGTGCATCGGCAAAACCAACCAGGAGATATGTCAAAGGCTTATACATATCTGCTTGGGGTCCCATGGTGCATGGGAGTGAGTCTGTTCTGTTGGCATAGGAGGCAGACCAAATGCCCCAGGAGACTTTGCAGCTGGGAGCCGCCAACATCACCAGCTCACGCCCGGAAGGTCTCTCGATAAATCTACTGGGGTCCTACAGTGCGTGGGAGCAAGTCCGTGCTGTTGGCAGAAGGGGCAGACCATAAGCCGTATGAGATTTTGTGGCCTGGAGCCGCCAACGTCACCAACTCATGCCCAGAGGAGCTCTGGATAAATCTTCTGGGGGTCCTGTGGTGCAGAACACCCGCATGCCGCAACCGGACAAAGCCCAGGCCAAGCGTGGGTTGTCATGTGCCTGCCAGCAAAAGGCAGAGGCGGGGCAGGGAAACAAAGTTAGTCACCCCACTTTGCTTTGGATTAACCATGGATTTAAAGGTGCTTTACATTTTTGCTCTAGTCCTTTCTTTTCCTGCCCCATATGGTTTATGTACTATATGTGACTCTAGTCTTTACACTGTATTAACCTCCTCCCTTTTAGGAACTTCATTTATTTGTGGAGTTGGAAGCAAAACGTTTTGCTTTTTGGTGGGTCTTTCTCTGGAGACTTTGGGTACTTTGCAAGTATTGTGGTTGTTATCTAATGCTATTTCTGTGCTCTTTTTTCCCAATTTTAGCAAGTGTTGTGGTTGCTGCTGTCCAGTAATTGGTAAAAGGAAATCCCAGGACAGGGCCCATGGTAATTCCCTTTCTTAAATATCACCTTCCGGCGTAATTTGTAACAATGCCATGGACAGGATTGATGTTTTTTATCTGAATGTGAAGTTATTGCTCACAGTCCTACTTCCACCATCTACCATCTTTGATGTCCCACTCCCAGAGCCATTCACCTCAGTACTCCACCTGCCAAGAAAACCACCAAATGTATCCCACAGATGTTTAGCAAATCGCGTAGAAGTACACATACTCGCAGCGGCACAAGTACTAGCAGTAGAGGTAGTGAAATAGAGACATTTTCCCGTACCTTAGAGCAGACCTCAGATGGACAGGTGCCAGACCAGGTGATCAGGTCGAATACCGTAATAGATATGCTGCTCTTTCAGTTGCAGAGAATAGACACAGTGTGGAGGGACACGTCTGATTTGGATGTCTCAAGCAATGTTGGCTTGTGTGTGTTCTATAGCTTATAGTGCATATTCGAGGGATGAATAAAGAGGTAGAAGCCCTAGGAAAGGTGGCACGTGACTTGGAAGGGAGAGTGATTAAAGATCAGGCTCTGAATGCAGCTACCCAGGCAAAGGCACCAGGGGTACCTGTGCATTGATGCCCAGCGAAACGCCCGTTCCCCCCCCCCCCCCCAGTGCTGTCTGATTGTGTAACGGTTGTTGCCAAAAGTCAGTGGACCCCCCCGTTTTCACTATGCCACTCTACCACCTAGCAAACCTTTACCTAACCATAAAGATGGCCATATTAGGCATAGTGATAAATTAGTTGTACATTGAAGTGCGCTACAGGACAGAGTCATGGAAAGAGGATCAGATGGGGTGAAGTGGTGCTAGATGAGGGATAGTCCCATGATGCGAGATTTTTCTAAACATATGCAAAGGGGTGGTAAAAAATCATTTCTATACTAGAAGTTGTGGCCAAGTTGGAATATTTTTGGTACAAGTCCCCAAACTCTCCAGTGGCAGATGAGAAGATTACGACTCCCTTAAAAACAAGGTTATCTATTGGCTAAGAGAAACACGCCATTGCCATTCTATTATATGGTATGACATTGAGCAGGTGAAAAGGATAATTACATCAGGGATGTCGAATGATATGGTGAAAGTCCGTTTTTTTCATACAGCTATAGTAGACGGCCTGATGACCATAGACTTTCATACAATCCCACTTGCCAAGACTACTATTATGATCAAGTATCGATTGGCTTTAGACGAGTGCACCCGGACTAGTGGTTCTGCCCAAAGATGGGGTAGTTGGTGTAAGGGGGATTGTTGGTGACCAGGGATGAAATCAGGAAGAGGGTGTGTCTTAACAGTGATCACCGCAGTAGACTCACGTCTTTTCCACTCCTGGTTAACTGCAATAAGCAATGAACTCATCCCACCAGAGAAACCCAATAAGAATGCGAAAACAAAAACCCATAAAACTCCCTGGTTTACACCTACTCTTGTACAAATACATCTCCAATGTAAGCAACAAGAGCGCAAGTGGAGAAGATGTTATGATGAGGGAGAGGAAAAAAAGTTTAAAATAAGAAGGAAGCTCTACCATACCAGGATCAAATTAGTCAAAAAAGAGTACTACTCCAACAAAATACAGGAGGCAAACCAAGACCAAAAAGACATTTCTTTGGTCCTAAAGCCCTTTACCAATCCCAAAGCTTTACAGAAAGAAAGGAGCACAACCCTGTTACTACTAGGCATTCTATCCAAATGTTTGAACCAGTGTCACTGGAGCAAACTTGTGATGCAATTGCAGCATGTAAATCAGGATCTCCCTTGGATACCTGTCCTCCCCCGATTCTCCACCAAATCATAGACACGGTCAACCCAATAATAAACCAGATAGTTAATTCCTCATTAAGTTCAGGTACAGTGCCAGATGAATGGAAGCCAGCGATAGTAAAACCATTGAAAAAGAAGCAAAATACTGACCCATTCGTTCTATCTAACCTCCGCCCCATATCACTACTTCCACTACTGGGAAACATTACAGAAAAATTTGTTCACAAAGAGCTAACCAAATTCACAGAGGCAGCCAATATCCTCCAACCCCAGCAATCAGGTTTTCGCCCCAAGCACTCCACGGAATCCGCACTCCTGGAAATCACAGATGCTTTAAAAATTACAGCTGACAAAGGCAGGAAGGCTGTGCTGATCCTGCTCGACCTGTCGGCCGCGTTTGATACTATTTCACACAGTATTCTCCTGGGAAGACTCAAATCGAGCGGTCTTTCTAGCACCGCACTGGAATGGATAAAATCCTTCCTCACGAATAGCAGACAAGCTGTGTCCCTTGGAAATTTCCTCTCTGTTGAACTCACCATTACAACAGGAGTGCCACAGGGTTCATCCCTAAGCCGTTGTTGTTTAACATTTACATGACCCCACTCATCTCCCTGATAGCATCATTTGGGATTGAAGTTATGTCCTACGCAGACGATACCCAAATGATCTTATCGTTAGACAACGACTCCACGGACGCTGAACTTAACTTCAAACGAAGGTCATCCAGTGGATGAGGGACAACCACCTCAGGTGCAACACCGATAAAACCGAGATCCTACCAATAGGAAAAGATGTCTCATTTCAGCATGGTGAGTGGTGGCTGGAGGGTACGGCACCTCCACCTAATACAGTGAAGGTAGCTAGAAACCTAGGAGTACATTGATTCCGCTCTCACCTTCCAACCGCACACAATGACAGTAGCAGGGACGTGCTTTAGCCTCATAAAATCCTTAAAGTTTTTTTAATTTAATTCCACTCACCGCAAGGAAACCAGTGGCGGTTGCCCTGATACTCTCATGCCTGGACTATTGCAACAGCCTTTGGCGGGAGCCAATAAACAAACATTAAAAAGACTCCAAGTGGTCCAACACGTAGCGGCTTGTTTGGTACTAAAACTACCATGAAGGACCTACACATCTGCAGCCTTAAAAATCCTTCATTGGCTTCTGCTGCGTAAGAGAATACTCTTCAAGATTCTCTTAATCACCTTTAGAGCCTCACTTAAACTGGGACCAAAGTACCTCTCATCGAGGTTCCCCCCTTACATTACAACCAGGACCCTTAGGTCCTCATCAGCATACCTCCTCAAACCCCCCAGTTTTAGATGAAAAACAAAGGGAGTAAAAACAATGGCCATCTTGGGTACCAAAGCCTGGAACCTGTGCCAATGCTCTGAGATTGTTAAAAACTGAAACACAATATAGGAAGGCACTGAAAACCTGGATCTTCAGATCCTCAGATTAATTCTGTCTTTCACTCATTTAAGATCATATGGGCTTCCTCCTACCTCCAAACCAGCGCAAGGATGCTCCTGTCAGAGTGGCAGTTAGCACTTTATAAATACCTCATTCAATTCAATTCATCTGGAGGACTATGAAGGTAGCTGGCCCCACTTTGAGGGAAACACTACCTAGGCCCCCACCTTTTACCTCCATCAAATACCAGGTAACTCGTGTCCCAAATATGACAGTCCCTAATTGTAGTAGGTGAACAGGCCAATAGCTGTGGAGTCCCAGGGCGTTAGGCCAGTGTCAGCAGTAGTGACATCCAGGAGGCCGTAGGTATGTACCTATGGACCAAAGTCTGGAATCAAATCCCACCTTTGCACCACAGACCAGCTAGCCATTCTGGTACCTGGATAGCCTGGATGCTTATATAGGAAGAATGGGGCAACTTTGTAGACTCCCATGATGTTTGTTTGTTTCAAGAAACCTGGAGCATGACCCCTCCTTAGAAGAGTGGGTTATCTTCGATTGTATTAATGCGACCAAAAAAGGGAAAAGGAGACCATCTGGTAGTCTAGCAATTTGGTTTAAAGTTGCACTCCAGTGTAAAGTCAAAAGAGTCCCTGTTAACTCTCTGGACATCTTGGCACTTGATCTCGTCCTGTCTTCTGTGCTGAAAAGCAGAGCCTTTAATGCCTATAATAGAGTGGGCTCCGGCAGAGAGGAAACCAATACTATAGAGGTTCTTAACAATGCTCTTTCTGAATATATGGGTAGTAACCCCCTATTGGCAGCTGGGGATTTCAGTTGCATATTTGAGCCATTTGTATCCATTCCAACTGATTTGACAGATAAGTGGGACAGAACATGGAAAATTCCCCACCTAGAGTTACCTACCGATAGATGGACTAAAAAAGGAGGTCATGTGTTGGCCCTAATGCTTCAGCATTACTTGAGGGCCACAAACGGGAGGACAAATTCTGATCATAATGGTGGAATGACTTTTAACAGACCCGGCTACTCAAGCAGAATTGATTATTGATTGGTCGATCACAGACTTTGGCCTATTGTGTATGATATTAAAGTGGTTGAAAGCTCCGATATTGAGCATAATGTCCTGACCTTATCATTATGAGAAGCCATGACTAGGGTCTCTATAGATTTGGGGATGTTATCCCAAGCTAATGATCTAAGAACGATAAGATGGGATTGGGTGCAGAAAAAACCCAGGATCCTAGAAGTTGTTATGTCCAAAGAATCTGAGGAGGTGGCTGTGCTGTCTAAACTGTCTAGAGTAGATAGACTGGAAAAGCTGAATAATCTGCACAAGGTACTTTACACACAGATTACGGAAACCTTGGGCAAAGTGAAAAGTGGGGGAAGTAGAAAGCTAAAATAGGGGGGGAAGCGGCCCGATGTAGTAGAGTAGTGCAATCAGGAATGTAGGAAGGCCATGGGTGAGCGTCTACAGGCAGTAACATCTAAGTCTTGCCCTGGATTGGTGCGGTGTACAGCTAGCTATAGACAGGTAATTGACCACGCTAAGAAGAAATAGGAATGTTTGGTATGGTCCTCCCTTCATAGAGCCCTAGTAGATAAAGGCAATAGGACCGCCTATCAATCCCAGAGGCAGCAATTTGAGCAACCTCACTCACGTAAATATCTCCCAGACTCCTCCCTCCTCAAACCCACTACGAATTAAATATGTACTTCTAAATTGCAGATCAGCCAGTAAACACGCCACTGATATCTTCGATCTCATACAACACTTGGACTTAGACATTATCATCCTCACTGAAACTTGGTTAAATCCCGCTTCCATTTCGATTCTTATCCTAGTACCTCCCACTCATGAAATTATTAGGTTAGACAGAGCTGGGAAATTGGGCGGGGGCTTAGCCCGTATTCATAGAAACACAATTTTGATCTCTCCCGTTGAGTCCTCTGCGCCCTCCTCCTGTGAATATCTCTGTCTCAACATCTCAAATAAGAACCTACCGGTCTGCAAACTTCACACCTTCTACCACCCCCCAGGAGACAATCTCCCCTTTATTGAGGGATTATTTGAAATCATCTCTAGCAATGTTGACTCAGCCTTGTCCCAAATCTTCCTTGGTGACTTTAATCTGCACTGGGCTAACTCCATAGAACCTGCAGTTTCAAGCCTTAAAGCCTTTCTAATTGATCAGGATCTGACCCAGCATTGTGACCAACCAACCCATAATAAAGGTAAAATTCTTGACCTCATTATTTCTAACGGGCAGAGCGTCTCCTTGGATTCTATTACTCCATGTGACTGGTCAGACCATCATTGCATCCTTTTTTACATCAACAAAGAGGTACAGTTGTGGAAGGCCCAACCAACTAAATGAAAGATATGGAAAAGGGACCTCAGACTAGTAAACCCTGTTGAGCTAGCCGCCCTCTGTACATCGACCCTCTCCTTTCAAGCGGACCTACGGAGGTGCAGCTACTGACTGACTCCTACAATGTGTCCATCTTCAACATCATGAATGACATTGCTCCACTCAAACATAAAAATGCCTCAACTAAAATATCTAAACCGTGATACAATGAAAACCTAAACACGAAACGTCGCAACCTTAGGGCAATTGAACGCTCCTGGAGATCGAATCCCTCCTCGCACCAACTCAAACTCCTAAGAGACGCCAGGAGCCTTTACTACAAACAAATCAGGAACGCTAAGTCTAACTATTTCAGACTCCAATTAGATCAAGCGGCAAACCGCCCCAAGAAACTGTTTGAATTGGTCAAACAGCAATCAATTGTAGGTCCAAACCTATCTGAACCTGGAAGCAGTCCACCCTCATGTGACGATCTTGCTTCTTTCTTCATTGAGAAATCTAAACTCATATCATCTGAGCTCGCTGCTAAGAATGCTGGACTCCTCTCCTCTAGGGCAGCCTCTCCACCTGTCCTCTTTGAAAAGCTTAACTCTACCTCCCTGATACCTAAGAACAATGCGGTCTGGGACACCTTTGCCCCGCTCAGTGAACAAGATATCAAAAGGATTCTCCGGAATATCAATCCTTCTAACCACTTCAGTGACCCGTTACCCCCATCCATTTTCAAGGAAATCATGAATGCACTCATTCCTACCTGGACAAGGATTGTAAATGCTTCTCTGTCACAAGGCACAATCCCTGATTGCTTAAAAGCAGCCCAAGTATCCCCTATACTAAAAAAAACTAACACTGATAGGTCAGACCTCAACAATTTCCGACCTATCTCCAACATACCTACCCATGCGAAACTCCTTGAAAAATGTGTTCAGTCCCAACTCTGTGCTCACATTGAGAACTACCAGCTCTTGGACCAACATCAATCCGGCTTTCGGAAAGGGCATAGCACTGAATCGGCCCTCATTCATGTTATGGATGACATCTTAAAGATTCTCGATCAAAACGGTTCCTGCCTCCTGATCCTCCTTGACCTTTCCTCTGCTTTTGACACGGTCAATCATGACAGTCTCTTAGCTATCCTGCAATACAGGATGGGTTTTGGTGATCAGGTGCTACAGTGGTTCTCGTCCTTCCTCCATCACAGATCGCAAAGAGTCAAGGCAAATCACTCTCTCTCCCAGCCCACTCCTGTTCTCATGGGGGTCCCCCAAGGATCTGCCTTATCTCCTATCCTCTTCAACCTTTTCTTGGAACCATTAGCTAACGCACTTAACTCCATGGATATTCATTTCCCATGTATGCCGACGACACGCAACTCTACTTGAAAATCTCATCCCCGGAAAACCTCATATCACTCAACACCATCCTAACGTATACTCAAAACTGGTTAACTGAGAACCATCTCTTGCTCAACACCTCAAAAACTGAATTCTTGCTCGTCTCCCCTCAGAATCACACCCCTAATCTCGACCTCTGGCTGAGCCACCTCACTGCTTTCAACTGCACTCCGCTCATCGTAAACTCAGCCAAATCTCTAGGAGTCACCATGGACAAGAACCTGAATATGAAAAATCATATCAGCAACACATGTAAAGGAGCAAACCACTTGATAAGGACACTCAGAAACATCAAACCTTTCCTTCCAATTAAGGAAATCAAGCAGTTGGTTCAAGCGCTTGTCTTACCGAGGCTAGACTATGGCAGTGCAACCCTCTGTGGCCTGCCCAAATACACCCTGGCTCCGCTAAGGGCCTCATTGAACGCTGCTGCTAGACTGGTTACAGGCACCAAACGCAATGAGCGCATATCGTCAGTACTAAAAACTCTAAATTGGCTCCCCTATGAAGCTCTAATCCAGCTAAAAATTGCCACGATGACGCACACAGCTATCCACTTCAAGGCGCCCAGGTATCTGGCGCAAAAACTTGAACTATCTTGTGGTGTAAGAGCCTCTAGAAGCGCTACCTTACTCTTGAAACCACCTATTCTGAACAAAAAGAGAACCTCTAACAGAGCCTTCTCCGGCGCGGCTCCAAAGATTTGGAACTCTCTTCCTCCAGAAATACGCAGAATCACCAGAACAACAGTGTTCAAACTGGAAGTCAAAAGATTCCTGATGAATAAACTCCTTCAGTAATTGGGTTAACCCCTTAGCTCGTTGACATTGTTCTTACTTCCATTGTTTTTACATTTACGACTATACTATTTTTTATTTATTTATTTATTTATTTATTTATTTGTGTTTTTTATTGACATACTGTGTACACTGTCTTCTGTTTAACATAACTTATATGTGATCTTTTATGCACGTTACGATTCATTTGTGTTTTCATCTTGTGGTTGTTACTTTATTAGCTTCCAGATCTAGTTTGATTGTAAAGCGCTCTGATATCCCTTGGGATCTTGTTCGCGCTATATAAAACTTTATAAATAAAATAAATAAATACAATTCTGGAAGAGAGCGGCTTTCTGGCTGAATGGCCCAAGGACTGCCCTAAAGTACACTGTACAGCCGGAGGAGTGGGTGACCCATTTTGGGGGTTTGTATGCCCATTGCCCTAAGGAGGATGAGAATGACAGTGGCCCACTGGATAAGTCTCCATCTGGCAATGTTGAAGTCCTTGAAATTTCGCTCAAAGAAACCTATGCAGCGATCAGCTCTTGTATTCTAGCTAGAGCATCAGGCCCTGATAGAATTCCGAATGATCTGTACAGGGAAGACCCAGAAGTGTGTAGTGCTTATATCAACATGCTATGTAACACCATTCTTTTTGGTATGGAGATACCCTTCTCTTGGATTTCAGCTGAGATCATACCGATTTTAAAGAAAGGGGACTGGGCAAATCCAGGAAGGTAGAGACCCATCAGCTTAAAAGACTCCTTTCAGAAAATGTTCTGCAAACAGATTTTGGCCTGCCTTCAGTCACGTATTTTAGAGGGGTATATTTTGTCTGACTTCCAGGCTGGGTTTCGTGCCAACATTAGTACCCTGGACCAGGTCTTTCAATTTCTTTGTATCTCCTGGAAAGAAGTTACTAAAGCAGGGGGAGCTGTATGCAGGGTTCGTGGACCTGCGTACAGCTTTCAAACTGGTACCACAAGGTAATCTATGGAAGGTGCTAGCAGAGATGGGGATCCCATCAACTTTACTAGATATCCTGATGCCATTACATTCATCAAACAAGGCCCAAGTTAGGTGGGGAGAGGAGGAACAGCTAACAGAGCCCTTTATGAGTAGACATAGAGTCAGACAGGGGTGTGTTTTAGCACCCACCTGTTTTCACTATTCATTAATTTGGGTAGTAGGGTACCTCGACAGAGAAGGGTGCAATGCCGGAAAAGTCGGAGGGAGAAGGACTTCTACTCTCCTCTTTGATGATGATACGTTATTGATGGCAAATCCTCCACAAGGACTCCAACAGCTATTGAATTAGTCTCTACCTTTGGGGTTCATTTAACTCTGAATTTGTGCTGGACCCCTCATATAGAGAAAGCACACTTTTCTCTAATTCATCAAACTGCCCACATACCCAAGATCCATAGAAGAACTGTGTCAAGAAAAGTTACCCCAGAACTAGAAATCAACAACACAAAAGCATTAGGTTCAGCTATTTATGGAACAGGACTGTGGGAAAGTGGGAACACCGACTGCCTGTCTGTGATCGAACATCATTTCATAAGATCTCTTTTTAACCTCCACACTATATTTCATCTGACTCCTTACTTTCTTGATCAGGCCCATAGAAAAATTGTACAAGCAGTTAATGTTTTGGTACTGTTTATGAATGATCGAGGAGCATGCCCCCTATCGAGTGGGACTTAGGGATCTTATGATATTGCCAAGAATGAGTGAAATCCCCTAGTTCTGTTCCCTTAGGGAACTATTGAGAAACTTAGGGATGGAGGATTATTGGACCTCAAACACGAAAAGTAGGGATAAGGATATTTATTGGGAATTTGTTATGATGGAAAATGTTTCTAATCCTCTGGGTTCACTGACTCAACAGTTCCTAGATTTACAAAGACTTTAAGTCTAAAAACATTTTTTCCCCTAGTTCTAACTAAAAACTATCCCGTCTCAAATAAATTAACCTCATACACAAAAAAGAAAAGAAAGTGGTTTCAAAACTTTGATTCATTTCAACAAAGCGGTGTTCATAGAAGGTGAACTGGACTTCATTAGCCAGGATTCAGCAGTCCAGGTCTCAGTCTCTTTCTAGGGGCTTGTGAATATTCTAATGAGGCCTAAAGGTGCCAAACAGATATGCCGGAGTTTTCATTAATTTGAATCTCACAGAGCAACATTTATATGACTGCAAACGCCAGGGCCGAAGTACTTTGCAGATGAAATCAAAACAGAGAAATCTATTGCCAGAATAAAGGCAAAGTAAGTTCACAGCTGCATGAGTCGAAGCAAAAATTAAACAGCATGTTGAAACCATAATTGTACCAGAATATATAGTTAACAACCTCATAAGTTTTACCATGTGCAATCATTAAAAGATTTGTTTTTACTGTTTCTCTCAAGGCAAAATCTTCAATATCCTTTTGAAACAAAATCACCTTGAAAGCAAGTTGGGACAACAAAGCAGAAAATTGTCTCTTTTTGTGGAAGACAATCTCCTTCTTAAATGAGAGCAATTAGGTTTTAGGCTGGATCATGGCACAGAATCTGCCATGCACATAGCAATCGATGAACTTAGAATGCAGATTGATGGTGGCCAGTCAGCAGCTGAGAGGTCCTATTAGACCTCTCAGCTGCATCTGATATGGTTAACCACAGCACACTTCTGGCTCGACTGGCTTCAATCAGAGTGCGTGGAACCGTATACAATTGAATGCGCTCTTATCAATCTGAATGTTCTCACGCAGTTGGTCTACCCCAATACTGCTCTGACTTTAAGATTTTGGAACAAGGTGTTTTGCAAGGCTCACCTCTGAGCCTGTTCTTGTTCAATATCTATGTCACCTTATTCTTTGTCTTTTCTAAATTATGGACTATTTTATACTTAGACCATATAGTTGTTTTTTTGGTCTTTACTAAAAAATACTGTTTTAGGTTCCCGTTTCCTTTTGCTGCTTTATTGCATATTGAGAATGGTTGTAAACATTGGGTCTTATTTTTGGCATCTATTGCAGCCTTGAAAAAGTTTCATGGAAATGAAACACGTGTCGGCTGCCGGTCCATCACTGAAGTGAAATAATTACCAGCTTATCACTGTTTGAACAAATATTATCTGTTTTCGAATAACACATCTCAATGTATTTGAAAGATATGTTTAGTACATTGAACGTAAAGAAATGTGCAACTTGTACTTGTTGAACATAATCAAAAATTGGTATGTACAACTCAAAATCAAACTAAATTGAGTGCCAAAATGTACCTTTAATCTATGTCACCTTTGATCACTCCTACCAGATCTCATAATTGTGGTGAACTATGCTGATGACACTCAAATAATTGTGTCTTTTGATAACAGTCAACAGGCATCCGTCAAGCCTCCCATAACTGCATGAACGAGGTCATCAGCTCAGATGGCTCAACCTTAATTCCCTTAAATTTAACAGGGATGAAAGTGAGCTCCTGTGCTGCTCTTCTGGCAAAGTCTTGGATGCAATTCCCTCTTACTTCTGGCCAGTGCCATCTGATTTAGAGTTGTCACCCTATGAATCAATCCATAATGTAGGGGTTACATATGATAATAAACTGTGCATGGAAAGACAATGTGAATAAAGTTGCTGGCACATGTTTCTCACTACTTTAGGGTCTTCTTCAAGTCCCTTTGCATAACTTTCAGAGCAGTACACGGACTGGGACCTGTCCCCTTGCAGGATAAGTTTGTACGCCACCTACCAAGCAGGCAACTCCGCTCTTCAACAGCTGGTCTACTAATGGTTCCGAGATTCAGGCGCGCCAGGGTAGGAGGAAGAGCCTTCAGCATAGTAGTACCTGGCATGTGGAACAAGCTCCCTGCAAACTTGAGACACTGCAATTCCTTATTGGAATTTCGCAAGGGACTTAAGACATGGCTATATCCTACAGTTTGACCCAGGTTGGCCCCATGATTCTCTTCTGTCACCTTTTATATCGCTGATCTTTAGTCATAAGCGCCAGGATGCCCGTAGGGCGACAGCCGCGCTATATAAGTTTCACATCAATCATCAATCAACTTTAGAGTCTTCAGGAGATTCTACAGCTGTTGGCTCCTACCGCTGAAACACTCATTGTACACAGTATAGTTCTAAGCAGGTTGGAATATTTTAATGCTCGTTTGTTAGGAGTACTGCCTTAAACAGACCAAGGAGGTCGTCCGCTTACAAGGCTTTGAAAGATCTTCACTGGCTTCTGCTGCGACAGTGAATAGTTTATAAATCTCTTTATATTGTCTTTAAAGTACTCCAGGGTGGTGGATCTGTGCACGTACATAACAGACTATAAAGATACTCCCTTGGGAGGTGTCTTAGCTCTGTCACACCCAACCCTGTATGTATTCCAAAATTCAGGAAGACCAAACACGGCGAGCGTGCCTTCACAGTTACAGTTGATCAAATCTAGAATCAGTTTCCTGCCTACATCAGATGCTTGAATAAATAAGAAAGTATGCTGTTCCTAAAGAGAATTATTGGTGAATAAAGAGATAAATGTGTCCCCGAGGTCAGGAGGAAAATCCTCCTTTAGGAAAAAGACCCTCACACACCCGGCAGACTAGCTGTCATATGTCGTCAGCATGTGGCCCAGATGTAAAGTGTCATCATCGGGTCTGCTCCGAATCGGGGCGGCGCTGCAATCCCCGATCGGCGACCCCAATGGCGCCTTTTAGTGGAGATCTTTATTCCATAGTTGCCGGTGGGTGAATGCAGGTGAGGGCCTTCAAGTGAAAGGTGTGTGGTGAGGGGAGTGTATTAAAAATAAGTAGTGGGGAACCTGAATAGTGTTTATTAAATGACTGGGTCATTTAATAAACACTATTCAGGTTCCCCACTACTTATTTTTAATACACTCCCCTCACCACACACCTTTCACTTGAAGGCCCTCACCTGCATTCACCCACCGGCAACTATGGAATAAAGATCTCCACTAAAAGGCGCCATTGGGGTCGCCGATCGGGGATTGCAGCGCCGCCCCGATTCGGAGCAGACCCGATGATGACACTTTACATCTGGGCCACATGCTGACGACATATGACAGCTAGTCTGCCGGGTGTGTGAGGGTCTTTTTCCTAAAGGAGGATTTTCCTCCTGACCTCGGGGACACATTTATCTCTTTATTCACCAATAATTCTCTTTAGGAACAGCATACTTTCTTATTTATTCGAGTACATCTGGGCTATGTATGCTGGACCTGTCATAAACAGCCCCTGTTCCTCCTCTTTTTAAGTACTACATCAGATGCTTCACAGATCTTATGTAATTTAGAAAAGCCCTAAAAACTTTATTTTTTCCTAAGTAAACCTTGTTTATATTTTAGCACACATCACATCTGGTGCAGTTCTAGTTGCAGCGTCCCTCTACCTTCCACTTTTCTCTCATCCCCTGAGTCCCAGTGAGGTTTTTCTGAACCAGGATACCAGTTTTGTCACAGTGAGCTTTATAAATGGTTGAAAAAAATAAAAAATAAAAAAGACTGACATTTTCTTCAGAAAAATCCTCAGTTTTTGCCCCACACTACTAACCTACCGGCGACATTGCTACGAGTGCAAACAGTTTTTGAAAAATGCTGCACTACACCCATAGACAACATGCACAGTGAAAGAGTAAGCCTGTTTTGAACTTTATATTCAAACCGTCCAAATTAAACAATGAACATCTTATGTAATCTACTGTTTTCTCACCAGTCA
Source organism: Triturus cristatus (assembly GCF_964204655.1). Taxonomy (NCBI): domain Eukaryota; kingdom Metazoa; phylum Chordata; class Amphibia; order Caudata; family Salamandridae; genus Triturus; species Triturus cristatus. The sequence continues at coordinate 988,078,280 of NC_140594.1, read as the reverse complement.
GGAATTCTAAAAATCTGTAAACCACCAAAGTTTTGCCCATCACAAGCTCCAGCCTACAAAATACCCACATTCTAAATATCTTTTTGCCATTCAATCACAAAAAAAGGCAACATTCACTAAAGGAGAGGTAAAATTCACACGAAGAATATCAGAGAGATATTATTTGCCCAGGCATATGTGTATTTTGTTATCGAAAATCCCCTTAAAACCTTTACAGTTAAAAACGGTCTTGGTTCTGAGGAGACCCCTAGACCGTAGAGTTCCGAACGCGTCGACCTCTTGTACAATAGGGGGTTGCATGGACTCACCAATCCTGAAAATAATATCAGGATCCAGGTTTTGGTTTATCAGATCAGTAGTTATAACCCCCACACATGCTACAATTGTAGGAGTCTCTTTACTTGAGATATACCAGCTGACTCCTTTTTGTTGTAAATTTATTACTGGTACAATGTACTTTAAATGCTGTTTGTAAATGTTTGTAAAGAAATTGTTGTTCTCTTTTTTAATTTTATTTTGTAATGAGGGTAAATAGCTCATACAATTTGTGGAATGTTACCCAATGTCTATGATATGTTTATTCATGAATGAGCTCATATGAATGTATAAGTAATTGTGTTCCTAAACAATGAGGTCATGTTGGTCAAATCATTATCAGTCTTTCTTGATGTTACTATACTTTTAGAAAGGTAGCATTTTCTTGCCCTAACCATTTGGTGTCTGCAGCCAGTGCTCTTTGTAACATAACCCTGGTGTTAGGCTTTGTGTATTACTCTCAGAAAGTGGGACAAAAGGGCTTAGATTGGGGCAGGATAGACCACTATGACAGGATATGGTGGGCAGAGCTGTTCCCTCTCCCACTTGCACTTCAATAGGATTTCCCTCCAGCACAACTAAAGAAACCTAACAGCAGTCTTTTTTACCCTAGCCTTAGCAAGGGAAGGAAGGACATTTCCAAAACCAGATGCAGAGGTAGCCTAGATGTTTTCCCGACTTCAAAGACTTGCACCAGGAAGAAATATTGGACCCCAGAGTGCCTTTTCAGTGCACTCCTGGACCTGTGGAGGACTTCATAAGGACTGCCTTGGATCTCCAAGCATTGTCTTGCTACTTAAGGACTGCCTTGTGCCTCGGAGGACTGCCTGTTTCTACTAGAGTTCTTTTACCACAAAACAAACAGAGAGTGAGAAAAAATTAGACCAGTTGAATTCTCCCAGTTTTGCTAATTACATACAAAAGGCAACTGGAATATTTAAAGAGTCCTGGGGAATAAACAATCATTGACTATTTCTCAAAGGGGTCTCAATGTTAATCTCTCGGATATCCACAGATATTTGAGGAGACACCTCACTCACTTATCGTGGCATGCTTCATCATCCGCACCTATCCACACCCTGGTAGGATGATACCACCAAGGCAGACTCGATCAAAGGCGGATTAGGAGTTCCTAAATTAACTGGATAAGCTCTTAAAAATACCTACAGATATAACCAAAGGTTCCCTTTATCTCTCAGGTACCAGGGGTATAGATAAAAACGTATTTTGAGGTTTCTTCTTGATTATAATCATTCAGCAAAACCTCCTATATTTGTGCCAACATGTTTCGCCTAACTCTGAGAGCCAGATCGGGTATAAGGCCTTCGTCAGTGCTGAGTGAATGTGTCCCTTCTTAATTATGCATGCACACAGGTACACTCATGAGGCCTAGGGCTCCTCTCACCTGTCTTGTTGTCTGGTCTTTGAGGAATTTCTGGAAGAAAAGAATGTTTCATGTGATAGAGGTTAAACTCAAATCATCGTGCTTCGTGAAATTAAGAAATTCTAGTTCTCTAACCATGTGATTTGCAGATAATAGCCCGTGTTTGATGCAGATTTTAGCTAGGTGAGGACACCTCCCTTTATAAAAAAAGCCTGTATTATTGATGTGAAGAAAGATTCCAAGAGAGTGGGGTCTGTGTATGTATAGATTAAAGGTGAAACATTTTACTCTTTAAAGTTGTATAGTATCATTTTTACATATAATTTTATTTATTACTGTATAAGCCAGGTGATGAGAAATGGATCTACCGGTGACTCGTGTTCGTTCACACATTGCATTCATACTCTCATCTTACCCTCTGTAATAATGTTTCACGAGTCATGCGGTCTCTGGAGGTTACTGCTGTCTTTTAATCACACACTTTTTTGCTGGAAAAAACATATTTATTGAAGAAGAGTCGAACTAAGAAAGCATGTATTGTGATAAAAACCGATGGGTATTTTAATATGCTTTTTACATTTGGTTTCTACCGAGCTCGACCTGTTGGTTTGCAGGATAACCCTTGTAAGTGACTTTTTCTTCCTTTTAGGATAAATTTTAATTGTAAGTTGTTGTTGCGGATGCTGAATATTAGGATAAGGTTTCTTTGTTTTTGTAGGCATATGTAATATTACTGGTATTGAAAGAGCCTCCGCCAAAGCCCCTAAATGGTATATGTGGTGTCCTACAATGATTCAAGCTCGCATTTTGCAATTGGCGGAAAGAAGCAGAAAAACAGACTGAATCACATAATCATTAAAGCTCCAGCCTAAGCCGTGTTTTTATGTCCGCCTCATTGGAAAATCCATATCACTCGGATATGTTTAAAGTGTCAGGTAAAATGCTGTATGTGTAAATGAGGCTCCCGCCTGGGCCGAAAAGGTGCCTTTTACTATGTCCGACTATGTGCATGTACTTCTTAGGAAAAGGTTTCCTTTTTTAATAGGCATATGTGATATTACTAGTGTTAAAAAGGCCTCCGTCAAAGCCCTTGCACAGTAAATGTGGTGGCCTATAGTGATCCAGGGTTACAAACTGCAGTTGGCAGTAGAAAATGGAGTGACGCCCACAATCATTTAAGCTCCCGCCCAAGCCATGTTACTACGTCTGACTGATTAGACAGGAAACAGCGTTTACAACGCTGTTTCAAAAATGCAGTGCTATTACAACGCGGTCGCTAGTACGCAATACCTTTACATCACAAGACATTACAACGACTTGCCGTAGGGGGTGCAAAGGTAATCCAACACCTTCCCTGCTGTTCATAAACTGGAGTAGGAATAGTAAATAATACTATTCCTAAGTCCAGCGCGCTCCCTACAGCAAGTAGTTGTAATGACTTGCGAAGTAAAGGTATTGCGTACTAACAATGCGGTCGTTGTAACGACTGCTTTGTAATAGCATGCCATGTAATCGCATGCGTTGTGACATGCTATATTCAGGTCGACAATGCCTACCACCCGAGATAGGTTTGTTTACGTGTCAAGTGAGTCACAGGGTGTGTCACTGAAGCTCCTACCTAAGGAATGCCTTTTGCTGTATCCAACCACTTGTACTGTTACATTCATGCTAATTCAAGCACTCCATGATTAGTTTGAGCCTCCTTATGCTATGGTGACTTACTTCATCAAAGATACAGCACCAGGGGAATACCTCGAGTGTCCTCTCTGGCTGCCACTGGGTAAGGGTTTAGGCTCGGACGGCCGTATTTACAGAGGCTACCTTGCTGCTACCAGAGGCTTGCTGTGCACCCCAGTGGACTGCCCTGCTGCTTGAGGCCTGCCTTGTTGCTTGAACACAGGGCAACCAGATTCACTCTAAGCGTTAGTTGCCAACACTATTGTGTGATCTACAGGGACATAACTAGCTCCAGAGACCTTAAACCCGGTACCTGGCCCCCTCTGGAGTGAGTCCTGAGCTCCCAAGTGGTGCCCCACAGTTCTGGATCCTTGGAAGTGGTTGCTGTTGACTAACTCTAAATATTGGGAAATTGTTCACCAAAAAATGGCCTGAAAACTGACAAAAAACCAGGACCTACCTGCTGGCTGATCCACCTGGGGTGCATAGTGGTTTGGCCAGACTCCACAGTAGCTCTGGCTGTGTTCTTCTCCACAGCAGCAAATCCTGTTCTGTGAGACCTCTCAGCAAAGGCATATAGCCTTGTGAAGCCAGTCTCAGCCATAACCTGAAGCTTCATCCCACTGGAGTGTCTTAAGGTAAAAATCTTCAACACAACTTTGTCAGGTGGATCCCGGGTGACAACGCTTTCTCATCAGACACTGCTGGCTGCCTTGTACCGCTGAACTTTACCTTCTCAGGAACTTTTCTTCGAAAACAATTCTAGGTCTGAAAGTAAAGTGAGACCGGGCCCAATCCACCTTGTGTATCCAATGCTCACTCAATTGCTTTCAGCCTTAACTTTTGACTTTGCCCCAATCTCGCAAAACCACATACCAGGAGTTTGTGCTTTGACTTTCAGACACTAAATTAAATAAAAAACTTTAAACATTCATAACTCTGGTCCTACTGATTGGATTTCATTTATTTTGATGTCATTTTTTTTTCTAACTTGGTGTGGGATTTTTCATGTGTGGTATTTTCACGTTATTACTGTTTGTGTGCTGTGTAAATGCGTAACAGTGTCTCTAAGTTAAGGTGACTGCTTTTGTAAAAAGCTGCGGGGGGTAGGCACAGGTAATTTAGTGACTTTTGTGGTTATCCCTGGTTATCCCTGACAAGAATTGTGGTTGTTGCTTGAGTATGGTTTTCACCCCTCAATCAACAACCCAATTTCTTAAAGGACTCATTCAGAACGAATGAGGCCCGCATCTACTTCCACCATGACCTCCTGTGTCAAACACAATCTCAGCACTCCTAACAGTTGTCTTTCAGCCACCTTCTTCGCATCTACATACACAAACAACCTCCCCGCATCCAGGCCCTTCAACTGCACAAAGCACTACACTAGCCTCAAGGGGTTGATCACCACCAGTAGCCCCAGAAGCTCCAAAAACACTATCCTTTCAAGGAAATTCCTGTCCGATTTCAAGCAATGGTAGCTGGTGCAAGCCTTTTTCAACTTGGCTCATTAAAACATTTATCAGATTACCTCTTCTGTCCTCTCTGCCCCTTTCCTATCCACTTTTCCTCTGGATCTCTGACCCCATACGCTCCGTCCATGCTGCCTTTATGCTCTCCTCATCAAGTCAGCCAGCAACCTATTGGCCAGTTGCATTGCTCTTACAGGCCAATATTCCACATATCCATTGATACTGTGGTCCCCAAACACTCCGCTTCCAGAGCCAAACCATGGAACCTCACAAGACATGTGCCTGGCTTGAAACATCACATTATATCTCACATGCATCTGCCCAATTTCTGCGACAGTCAAAGCACATACTTGTCCCTCTTTGCTATTTCTTAATCACAGAAGCATAGCCTTGTTGTCTGCCACAAAAGGCAGTCTCCCATCACTAAGCAGATCTCCCCACAATCTCATGGTCAGCAGCACTTGAAAGAATTCCAGGAAGGCTAAGCTGTGCCACCTCTTTAACTTCAGCTCTGGCCATCTGTCCACACACCACCGATCACTGTAGTACACTCTGAAAGGTTATTCTGAGGCCACAACATCACATCAATGTCATACCATTAGAATGCTCTAAAAAACTCAAACACATCCACATGTCACTGCATACTCTCTGTTATCCTGATCCTTCAATGGGGATTTGTCACAGTACTTATCACAAAAGCTAATTGTCTGCAAACATCTCTGCCAGGAGCAATCCGGCTGTAGGCAAATTTCAGGTGTCCAACTAAAACTTGCTGAGTGAATCTTAACTCATAGTCTTTTCTCCTTACCAGTTGCACTATACTTCTCAGTTTGTCCTATTTATCTTTAGCTAGGCATGACACTACGCCCCCTTAGTCCAGCTTGATTCCCAGGAACATTAGGAGTGTGCATACACCTTCTGCCTTTTTCAGGCCAACAGCAGACCTAAAGTGTCCTCCACTGTCTAAAATGTGTACATCAGCTCTCCTGTCAAACTGGCACTGTCTACAAGGAGGACATAGCCACCACCCTTTCCAGGACAAGGAAATGCAGACCACTGAGCATCCCATTGCATGGCCTTTTACATGGAAAGCTGACCTTCAAACTATACCTGAAAGTCTTCACAGTGTACCAGCAGCAGTCGGAATGCAGACTTAATGTCGAACTTCCTTATCTCTGTCCCCTGCAACCCTTTATGGATGATTGCTATTGGTACATCAATGTTAGAATATTTGACTGAAAATTTGGCTTGGTCAATAAAGTAATTCACAGATGCTTCTACCATCCATTCTACGATGTGTATGAGGTAGATTTCCCCTGCCAGATTTTTGGAACTAATATTAAGGGAGGTATCCTCAATTCCTCAATGGGAGGAGAGCCAAACGGGCACACAATGCTTCCCTTCTTGACCATTGTAAAAGGTTTGTCCTATATTAGTCTAGTCTGTCCATTGCAAGATTCAAGTTTTCTACACACTGTCCTACCGGTTAGTTGAATTCCTTCTATAATGAGGCTGCCACTGTCCCATTAGGGTATTGCTGTGGTCAATGTCTCAACCCCTGTACCTTAACAGGTGGAGTGGCTAATTTCCAGCACTACTTTTCCATCATCCCTAACACCACCACAGGCCTCCTCCAAACTGCAACATGGAGTGTTTACCACCTCATTAAAATGTATTTGTGTTGAGACCTGGAAAGGTAGGGATAGGATCCTCCCGTTATCATTTCAACCAGCTCCCATCAGGCCAGATCTATTTGATGCTCCCATCACTTCCAAGATGACACACACTGGAACAGGTGAGTATGGCAAGCGCAATCAACTTACTGTGTGCACTGATTGTGTGAGCTTTATTAGAGTCATAACCTGCAGCCGTAGTTCTTTGTCCAATTCACCCTACAACGTTTTGTGGTTCAATCTTCTCTTTGATCGGAGTTCCTCTATTTCTCACAACCATGCAAGACTGCCAAAGCTAACACAGGTCATTCTTATCACATCTAAGTACTTAAACCAAGCAACACTTCTCTCAAGTGACTTCTGCCAAATTGTGCAAGCGTAAATAGTAAATGGTTTCATCCACGTGTTAATTTTGGTAGGCACTCTAGAATATATCACCAACTTCTTCTCTTCCACCTTAGATTCTTCTTCACACCTTTTCTCTCAATGGAACAGCTTTAATATATCTCTATATTAATTCAACCATAGTTTCTCTTTAGTGATCATTAACAGCATGCCCCTGTGGGGTCAGTTGTCACAGGTATGACAGCTTCAAAAACCTCTGAGATACCATCCTGGTCCCAGTAGTTTCTCCACGTTTATCTTTTTTACTTTCCTTCTCACCTGCCACCTCTGCTGCTGCTCCACTGCACCCCTATCAGTGTGTTCTGCTTCTGCTATGTTATCTAACCCCCCAGGTCAACTGTATTGGTTGCTCTATCCACTCCTGACCACCTCTGCTCACACTATTTGCCAACAACCTGCTTTACCCTGCCCCCTCATCTCCAAAAGCTAGTCTCACAAAACTTTCTGAAACTTCTTGAATATGACTTTCTCTCCATTCCCACTCCTCATACGCACCCCATTGTTCTGCTCCTCTTAACCTACCTCCATCACAACTCATTATCCCATGTGGCCCACCAGTGGCCCCTATACTCCCATTCTATGTCATTCCCATTCCTTCTCTGGCTCTCTGTTATCCTGGGCCTCTTCTTTGTGGCCTTCTCCTTTCTTCTACTTTTGTCTGCCGGCTTTGTGCCACCACACCTGCGACCTGTTGATCAGTGACCTTAGGCCTGGGTCCCAGAGCCTGCCTATCTACGTATTTCTGAGTCGGGTTAACGTGGAGTTCATAACGGGCAAATTTGTTAGTAAAATGGCAATTTTGTTTTTATACATAAATGTATAGTTATTCATTTCACTGTCGACTTTCTCAATAATAACAACATCATTGATCTAGGAGCAGCCATGTTCTCCAGCCCAGTAGAAACATCATTATCAGACTACAACACTTTTCTTTCCCCCAGATTTTGCCTTCTGACTCATCTCTTCTTCAGGGAGTATCCTATCCTCATCCAATCTCTCTTCTTTTATCCATGACATTGGACATGCACACCCATGTCACTCTTCAGTCAAATCAGGATCCCAGACCAAAAATCTGTATCTGTGCCCAGCAGTCAAGGTAGCCCTGCTGTAACACTGCCCTATGCCTTCATCTGCCTTCCCCAGTAAATCCTATCATCTAGTCACTCCATGGAGGCTGTGCGTCCACTATTCCGCTAACTTCCACCTGTGGATTAACCTCCGTGTCTTCCTTGTGCACTACGGATCTTCCATCCAGCTAGCATTAACAGTTCCCAGGTAGGGCTTTTAGTTCCTGGTTGCTGCTGCCTCCGACAGGATGTAGGGCTTGCTTTTTCTTTCTATGCGTCAGTTCTACAGATGGGAGTGGTACCATCTATGGCCCTCTCTGTGTCTTTATTCTTTTTAGCCTTTACCATGGCTCCCTACTCCAAGGGGTGTTAGCCCATCCATCTACCCCAGGGGATAAATCAGGCCCATTCAGCTCCAACCCACCTTTATAGGAGTATTGAAATGGGCCTCCTTTCTTGTCCTGCAGACCCCTAACCTAGGAGCTTTTTTCCCTGCACCCCTTCCCCTCCATGTGGGAGCTGCATGCCAACAATGTGACCATCACTGATGCCAAAACTCTGGGCCTGTCTTTCTCAGTGTGTTTTGCCTGGATCCTGTACCTTTCCTCTTCCTCCTCTCTTTCGAACACCCAGGAAGGAGAAGGCAATTAACTCTCTTCTACCAAGAGTACTCGGTGCCTGTATGAATGTGTCTATTTACCAAGCAACTTGTATTCCTCACTTCCCTGGACCAGAACTGTACAGAGGACACTAGAGAGGAGTGCATTTGAAATGGGGATGCTTGAAACATTTTCAGGCAAAATACTGACTATATAAATAAGTTCAATTTCTATCTAATGAATGCATAATTAATTTAAGTGGTTATCCTGAAGTTTGGCGTGGACCTGCCCATCATAACTGTAGGTTGGGCTTGACCTGCTATCGAACTGTATGTTGCGGGTAGCTGATGCCACAGGCATAAGGTATTGGCATGTGTATGATGATAGAAAAACGCAAGTCGGCAATATTTAGAACAATGACTGAAACTGTCATTAGCATGTAGCATGTGTGGATCAGATGTTAACATTATGCCTCTATTTTTCTCGCCAAGTCGCCCCAATCCAATATGGTGTTTATATCCTGTTTCACCATAACTTTAAGTTTGATCAGGTGTTAACATTATGCCTCTATTTTTCTCGCCAAGTTGCCCCAATCCAAAATGGCCGCTCCCGAAGGGTCTCCAATCAGGAGCCCTCCTCGCTTTCCATGCGAGATTTCCCTTTGATAACCAGCTCCACACCGGGGACACGCCAGAATGCGGTCCGTGAGGTTTTGGCCCCAGTAGGTGTTCATGAGTGTGGCTGTCCACGTACAAGTAAGTGATAGCTCTAGGTAAGACCATCTTACCTACCCGTTACGCGGAGAACAACCATTCCTCCCGTTTTTTCTCCCTAAGGGCGAACCCACAGAGCACGCCACAGTCTTAACGGCCTCTTTTACATTTCCCCTTAGATGTACGAGATCGCCACACCCCCTCCGTTGACCATGAGGCACATTGTTGCTTTTTAAGAAGTATGTAATGTCCTTTTTCGTCATTTGTATGTTTGTATGTGTGTTATATGTTGTGTCAGACAGTTAGCCTTTTGTATATATTGAAATTTTCAACTCACTTTTCAGCACAACGCCGGCATGGAGAAAGTGATTTATCGTTCCTTTCTTGTCTTTTAAACCGCAAATAAGGCACATCAGAGACTAAAGTGTATGAACACTTGGGTGTAGTGTGCTCACAATTATTATTGACAACAGTACATATAACAATTTTTTCCCTTTAACATCTGTTTTATTGTATCCTACAGATATTGCCTGACGTACATTACGTATGTATTAATTGTAATGCATGATTTATAGTTGCACCGTCTCACTTTTTGCACCTGATTCAGGTTAACTAGGAGTGGCGTTTTTACACTGGGCTGGTCCCGGTGTAGTCCTGAAGAAGAGCTGGGGAAGCTCGAAACTAGTTGACCAGACCATATGCTAGGCACACCTATCCATTATAGTTAGGGCCTTTTAGCATATCACCCCGTTTTTAAACCTATCAGCTAAGAGCATTAATAAAGTTTATTTGGCCCACTAGCTGATTATTTTAATTTTCCTTATCCCACTCCATCACTTTTTCACTTGCACTACACATAGTCTGATTTCCAGTGCTCCTACGTAATTCGCAAGTCGCAGCACGCCTCAGTTCATAGAGGACTGGGAGGACCCCAATGATGAAGCATGTCACCGTGGGGAAACCCTGGTGAGTGAGGGGACTCAAGAAAGAGATAATCTTTTCCTTTCTTTCAAATTGGTGAATTTCAGAATCGAGTTGATTTCTGACACCTCCCATTCCCCCAGGTTAGGTTCCTTTGACTTGACTAGCTCAGGTTGTTCTTTGATATATGGTTTATGGCTGTAGCACAAGCTTCCATTGAGAAATGGGAGCATGGGACTGCACCATGTGCGGTCTCATTGTAATTGCGGTGTTGGGACAATTGCCCTGAGCTTGGTTGGTCCTGAGACTGCGACGGTGTCGGTCGAAGGCACCTCTGACCGACATCGTACTAAGGCTCATAATGTTTTTTCCTGAAATTTAACTTGGTATGCTATGACCTCAGCACTTTAGTCTCATTTGTGGTAACTTATTCAGTGCACATTTCCCAATGGTGGGTGTTGAATATTCACAGCTGTTTGCTTTGTTGTTGCACTTCCTGTTATATTTAAAGAGGTGGAATTAGCAAGGCTTTTTTCCGGTGCAAGGTCACTCAAGGAAAAGAAAACCAGACCAAAGTCTTGATCAAATATTTACTTTCCAGTCCAAATCTATTTTTCCCTGGAAAGTTGCCATAAAAGTAAGGCAAATCCAGCTTTGTGTTGTTTTGCCTTACTTTGCGTCAAGGGGGCGCCCCAAATTATGACCCATCTTTTTAGGTCTCGCTGGCGTTGCAGCGCGAAGCGCTGCCGCCAACAAGACTATTGTTGCCGTGTTTACTCCCAAGGGAGACAGACCTGGGCACGAGCCGATTCTGGTCTGGGCACGAGCCGATTCTGGTCTGTGAACTCGCTTCACAGTGGAACAGCTTGTGCGCGTTAATTCCAGTTGAGTGCTTGTCTCCGGAAGACGTGCTGCGCCGATTCTGGTCTGGGCACGAGCCGATTCTGGTCTGTGAACGCGCTTCACAGTGGAACAGCTTGTGCGCGTTAATTCCAGTTGAGTGCTCGTCTCCGGAAGACGTGCTGTGCATTAATTATAGTTGAGTGCTCCAGCAGCCTGGGGTGCCTGTCGACATGCTGTGCTAATGATTACTGTGGGGTCTCATGCTGTGATAATTCTCACTTTCTGTGTTGTGATCGGGAGCAGGCGTATTACTGGCACCACCGCCACGCCTTCATTAGTCATAAAAGCTGCATGGCAAGCGATAATTAGGGCGGCATGTTTTAGGACATTTTTAGCAATTACTTTGTTTACTTAGTGCTATTAGTGATATCTTTCGTGCATCCAATGCTCTATTTAAACGTTCAGCACTGAACATTTTCAAAGAAGGCGAATCAGCGACATTCATTGGAGACACGACCTATTTGAAGACGCTTGTTTTACTGGGGTAAGTTCTGTGAACTGTTTAGTTTGTTTACTTTATTATAGTATAACTGGCAGGGTTGGCTAAATTATGCGAGAAAAGGAAAAATATGCAGGAGATGATGGTATGAGGCAAGTGTGGCAAATGTATAATTATGCGTACACAATATAAAAGCAAGTTGCAAAATGTCCGGTGTTGGGCGGATGGGTTCACTGTGCTGTTGCGTCGCCTGTAGGTGTGGTTATGAGTGCATGTGACTAGCTGGCGACATGTTCTTGTACTGTTACTTGCCTTTGAACTTGTCTTTTTTTGCATATATATATAGCACGAACTCGACCCAAAGTTTATTGGAGCGCTTTACACGAGCACCGTATTTACATTACACATTCAGGCACGGGGAGATTAAGTGATTTGCCCAGAATCACAGGATGTTGATGCGACATCGGGGCTCAAACTCTGGTTTCCAGCACCAAAGTGGGCAGTTTAGCCGACGGACCAGATCCTCGCCCTTGCCCTGCTGATTTTCAGGGACGGCTGCTCTGTCTTCACAAGGGTCAGGCGAACTATGACTCCGCTGCCTGACCTGGAACAGATCTGTTAGGTATTTGTATTTATTTTTTAGTTTTTTTTATTTAGCGCAAACTCAATCCGTAGGTATTGGAGCACTTTACATGTATACCACATCCATTATAGAAGGACACATTCATGTTTGGTAGGTACGTGGATGTTAAGTTATTCATCACCGGCGGAGCCAAGGCTGGTCTCTCTACCTCTGTGACTCCGGTTGCTGCTCACGCCTCATGTATAGCTGGTTTTCCTAGTTATCTGGCAAATACAAAAGCGGGCTTTGCTGTGTTTCTGTTTAAAGGCTACACATAAGGAGCTCAACTGATCGAATTGTAACCAGCTGTCCAACACAATACCGGCAGAAGGGCTCCGTGAGACGTACACTTGTAAGGGGCAGAGGTTACACTCCCGGCAAGTCTGTCTCAGCCTTCATTCTTCCGAGGTGGATCAATTGAATACCATTGATTGGGTAGTAGTTATATCTGTGAACCGAGCGTAGAAATGGAGAAAATTTAATACGGAGCGCTATTTGAAAAGTATAATTTTTTTCCAATGTGCCAGATGAATTTGTCTTTATGTTCTTGTGACTTATAAGAATCTTGTAGTGTGTACATCAGGCGGGTCATGTGTCTTTGGAAAACTAGCACCTTTTTGTGATATTGTAGTTGCATGATAGTTTCACATTATAATAGTGGGGGCTCGGATGTCAAACCTCCTTTCTGGGTGTTGGTCCTTGCCAGCAGTCATCACCTACTGCCAAAGACCTGCTTTTTAAAATGTATATCACCTGTCCACTTCCTTTCCCTTCCAGTACCCCCCTCACTAGTGCCCTCTCTCCCTTTCGTTTTCACCCTTCCAGCCTCTCTTCCCCCGTTCTCTCTCGGTCCGCCATTTCTCTCCCTGCCCCCATTTCTCTCTCCCTGTGCCCCCTTTCTCTCTCTCCCTGTACCCCCTTACTCCCCATCCCATTTTCCCATGACCCATAGCTTTGGCTGCAGGTGAGTTGGCACACAGACAACTCCTGTGAGAGAAGTGTCTCTAGATTAGGTGGCACGTGCCCCTGCTGGGACCATGGTCAGGCGTTTGTCTGTTACACAGAAAACCACGTCTTCGTTAAACTGCAGTTTGAGAGTATTTTTGGTTATTGTGTTTATTTACTGTACCAAATGAATCATGGTGGAACCGGGAATCTTATGCCAGAGCATCCCAGGAATCCAAAAAGTAAAACTGAAAAAACACATTTTGGAGAAAAATCATGTGATGTTGCAGAAATCGCTTCATCTCTTAGTGGTGTTTAATGTAGGTTCATTTACAAACCCCAGCCATCATATAAGGTCTCTGGAATGCCTTAGACCTGGCAGAGTCTCTTGATGCCCATGAGCAACAGTAAAGAGCATGTTCACCGCTGAAGAGAGTGACCACTTCACCATTCATCCCTTTGTGCCTGCAAACAGAGCTGAATACTTCACCTTCCACCACTTTGCATCTGCAAACAGAGCTGACCACTTCACCAGCTGAACAACATTTGCACAAGCGTCGCTGACACCCCGTACTACCGATTTTTTTATTGCATATGATGCCCCAATCACTTCAAGTACATTTGTTGTGATCGGTAGTCCCTGTCCTCTGCTATACATTCCATTGTAAATTTTTAGATCCTGTTTTTTGTATTTTTATTCATCCATTCACACTCCTTTACGTTAAAGTAGCCATAGCTTTACTGTACAGTTGCTAGAATAGCTTATAATATGGTATAGTGTGTAATTTTTAAATAATCACTCCACTGCAAACAAAAACATTGATAAAAAACACTGCCATTTACAATGCCAGTAGCTCAAACTGCAACAAATGCGAGACCTATTTCATTGCAAATGCTTGTTTAAGGGAAAGTTCCAGCTACTAAAATTGGTAGACAGGGCTTTGTACCAAAATCTAATGTCTCCTTGTGGCAAGTGTTAACAAAGAAGATATTTTTTATTTCTCCTAACGTTTCACTATGTAAAAGTGTGGTGCACTGTACAGAACTAATTTAATCTGTGTCAACCTTTAAAGTTGGGCTAATCACACTGTTTTGTATTGTAAGGATACCCTTCAGTATAAACACCTGTGGTAGACATTACGCACACCATGGTGCAAATGTGTGTGACTGGCACTAGGCAGCTTGCTTGTGTGCAAGTACTTTGGAAGAAAGCAGCACCATATCTTAGTGTACATCGCTCTGCAAAGCTCTCTCCGCCTACAGCAAAACAGTGAGCAACTTTGAGTGTCTGTTGTGTTGCCCTATTTCTGAATAAATCTGCCCCAAATCCTTTGCTTACATCCTCTTGTGCTTGTGTTTCTGAGGTGTGCAATTGCTTTCCACAGAGGTATATTATCCTGACAGGATTAGAACTGAGCTGTGTGAGCACGTGCTAAACCGCAATCTTTGATACCTTCATCGTGAAATATTCCCAGCAGCCAGTTTGCAGGTGGTGCACATACTGAGGTTAAGTAGTTTACTTTACTACAAATATTTTACTTTAAATTGGACCCTCTGTGTCCTAGGTTTGCCCAGATTAGGTATTACCTACCATTTCCTGTGACACAATCAACTTAAATTATTTCAAATTCAGGAATATCCCAGTCACCTTACATTGGCATTCAACTGCTTTTAGCTTTTAGACATATTTTGATAACCAACAATAATGTGTCTCACACCATTGTTTACCTTTAATAAATGTTAATTTGTCATGATTGGCAGGTTTACAGTTAATGACTTGGTCTAAAGGACCAGCATCGGTTTACAGTTATTGAGATAACATTTAATTTTTTTTTAAAACAATCTGTCAGATAGAGATAGCACAGATGATGCTTCATAGTTCAGCTGCCCATGTGCTGCGAGTCGATAAGATATGGATGTCAACGAAACTTTCTTTTGATTTATGTTCCCCATCTACGCTAAATAATATTGAATGAGTTTCAGGGTAGCTCATTGTGGCATTCCGTTGGAACTGGAACTGGCTTGGCCAGGATTCCAGGAAAGGCGCTTAGCCTGGGCTTCTCCAAGAAGGAGCTGTTTTTATGTGCATAATTAAATATGAATGTTTTACTGAAGCTCCTGGTGCAGCAGTCTTTACAAGACCAGGACTTGAGACCGGCTAGAGTTCTTGTGGTTGTGAAGTCAGCATTAGCCACAGATCAGGAGGATTAGATGAACGGTTGTGCATAACTCCATCAAACCGATGGTGAGCGCTGTCACGGAACAAGAAAGAGTTCATTTTAGGTGAGAGCGGTTAAAATTAAAGCGAGGAGCCAGGCGGAGCGGTGCAAGCGTGTTAGCGCGAGGCTTCATTGAAGCGGGCGCAAGAACGTCAGAGTTCTCTGTGCGGAAAGTGGCGCGGGTGCATCAGCGCGACGCGAGGATAACTTTGAGCTGGCGCGAGCAATTGAGGTGACTGAGTGCTGCAACCATCCGGTACTCTAGCTTGGAATGCCAAGGGTGACCAACCGTCCGTAAATTTCACGGACCGTCCGTTATTTGGACCTCACGTCCGTTGTACGTGAGGATCCTTTTTACGGACGCCTTTTGTCCGTAATTCTGGCCCTAGCAGGGAGCAGAGCTGTTCCCCCTGCGAGAGGCCTCAGTTCCAAGGTGTGGCGACCTGGCACTCATTCTCGAAGCACAGCAGCAGCCCACCCGCCCATTGTCATTCTGAATGTGGCTGATTGCCACATGCAGAATGACAATGGGCAGTTTGGGGTGTTACAGCATGTGGTGCCCTCCTCCTGCGCAGTAGCGGCGGCAACATTAACAGCTAGTGAGGAGCGATTCCCAAAACATCTCCCCAGAAGTATGTTGCTGGCCACAGGGTCGGAGGCCGTCTCTCTCTCTTCTTTTGGCACATGTTGAAAGGTAACACATGTGCAACATTTGAAAATTAACAGAGGCTGTAACGTGTTTCGAATAAAAGTTCAATCATTTTAAGGCTGGTTTATCTCACAGTTTTGTCTAAAATAAAAAAAAAGCTGAGCAGGGAAGGCACCTGAAGGGCTGTTTATCAGTGAGTCGAGTTCCCAAACAGGCACGCTAGCGTTGAAGGGCTGCAGGCTGTCCCTTCTCTCCAGCCTGCTCGCTCAAATCACAGAGGCAAACACTCCGCAATTGGCTGTGCATAAAAGGCTAGAACCACCCTCTTCATTCCTGGAAAGGTAAAGAAGCATGCAGGGACGCCCCACTCCATTGTAACTTTTGGGATTCCTAGCTCCTGCACAAGAATCCACAAACACCCCGGATGGGTTTCATTTGTGTCTGAAGTGTTACGCATGTTTGTGCACTTTTTTTGGCTGTCACTCCCTGTCCTGATGAAGACCCGTATTGACTAGCGAATTACGCTACCTAGGGTTGAAACGTCGACATTTGGTCAAGGATCAGTTGGAAATACTCTGCATAAAAGACTCATTCAATCCATCTGCAGATTGTTTCGAATATTCGCTTAACTGGCCTCTGTAAATTATTAATACCTCCAAAAATCACACTGTATATATTATGCACTTTTCACCACAGCACTGAGCACTTTATGTCACTTTGTCACAACTGTGTTTCACATTTTGACAGCCATTACAATTAGTTATCTATGAATGATGCAATTCATAAAGCTGTTTTGAAAACTACTTATGGTCTCTATGTGTGTTCGTATATGTAAACAAATGAAGGTTTTTTCTAAAAGGAATATTGTTTACCCGACAGAACCGTTTGTACTATTTCGAGTTCCCAAACAGGCAGCTAGCGTTGAAGGGCTGCAGGCTGTCCCTTCTCTCCAGCCTGCTCGCTCAAATCACAGAGGCAAACACTCCGCAATTGGCTGTGCATAAAAGGCTAGAACCACCCTCTTCATTCCTGGAAAGGTAAAGAAGCATGCAGGGACGCCCCACTCCATTGTAACTTTTGGGATTCCTAGCTCCTGCACAAGAATCCACAAACACCCCGGATGGGTTTCATTTGTGTCTGAAGTGTTACGCATGTTTGTGCACTTCGGTTTATTCAACATAACAGGATGCAAACGTTTTTCAGGGAACGCGTGTAAAAGTGTTAGGTGCCCTAATCTCATGCTGCTGTTTCAGCCTTCTATCTTCACTAGGTCGATAAAATTATGATAATGAATTTGTGTAAGGAGTCTAACATATCGGGTATACTGCGCCAACTAACTTTTCGGAATGAATGTGCGCTTTACAAGTGCACTTTATGTCGTTTATGTTTTTTTCAGTGAATGATGTACTGGGGTCGTCCTAGTTCACATGGGCACCCATTATGCACGTTTCACAGAGCTTGAAACCTGACAAATGTACATTCCTATTGTTTTACAGGCTGGATGGGTGAAAGGGTAAATGGTTGGATGGATGAGTGAATGGATGGATGGGTGGAAGAGTGGATAGATGAGTGAAAGGATGATTGGGTGAAATGGTAGGATGGATTAGTGAATGGATGGATGAAGGGATGGATGAGTGAAATGATGGATGAGTGAAATGATGGATGGAAGGATAGACAATGGATATGTTTTGATATGATTGAAAAGGTTTGGATATAGATGGGCACACAGATGGAAGGCCAGAATGAATGGTGAAAGACTGAATGATTGATGAAAGAATGAATGGATGAAAGAATGTAAATTTGAAATGGTGGACATCACAGGTTTGATGGAAGGATGAATGGCTAGATCCTTGGACAACAGAGCTCTTCCGGGGAGGGTTGTGATGACTTGCTTTGCTTTCTTGGTGCCATACATTTTCTGGCTACTCCCTTGCCTATATGTTACTATTCTGTATTTGTTGTGTGCTTACGTGTGGGATCTATACATCATGCATATGGCATTTTGAGTGACACCCAACTGCTACTTGAATGTTACACTAGTAATTGTAATTTTTTGCATGTTTTGTTTTAGGTGTAAGGTTTGAGGGGGAGCCTCATAGTGCCAATAGCTGTGCTTGACATGTATATAGTAATTGTAGCAATAGGCATGGCGTCAAAAATAAACCATGTAATAGTGTATTGACAGTAGATTCTGTAAGAAAGCTGCAGGGAAAAGCACCTTTGTGACTTCCGTCAGCTAGTGCAACTCTCTGCGAAGCCACCATTGGCAAAGCAAGATTCCATATTTTAAGTTCCACTTGCTGAAACACCCATAATGCGTTCCCTATAGTTGGTTCATTACAGCAATCCTCCATTTAGTTCACCTATGAGTGCCGCTTTACATCTCACAATGGCACTCAGATATGAGATGCTAGTAACAAAGTCTATCCGAGCAGATCTTCCTGAGCACTTCTCTCACCAAACATGCCTGCCAGGACCATGAGTTGTAAACAAAACATCAGTCTGGACAACCCAGTGCAGTAACCATATAAATAGATTATTATCAAATGAAATACCACAAAAAGACCTGCGCAGTTGCTCAAAGCTGCACGCATACCGAAAAACGATTGTCTCAACCTAATCCAAAACTTATTTGACTTGTATGTAGGTGGTTGTCTATTTACTTACTTTTATACTATTGCGCCACTTCCTCTGATATGTCTGTAAAACTTACCTTTTGTCCCGAAGTTTTCTCCTGAATTTTGACCTTCTGTCCTGATTTTTTTGTCCTGAATTTTGACCCTCTGTACTGAATTTTTACACTCGCTGTCCTGAATTCGCACCCATGACAGTTGGTCACCCTACAGTTGGCATAGCATAGCGGCCATATCAGGAGTCACCACAGCAAGCAGTGAGTGTGGATATAAGGATATAACGTATGCAGGCATAGAGTTTAACAGTGATTCGCACACTGTGTTGGTGTATATTTATTGATTTACAGAACAATAACATTATATATGTGACTCAGAGATTCGCACACTTTCAAATTAATATGAACTGCTTAAGGACTGCCTTGTGCCTCAGAGGACTGCCCTGTTTCTACAATGGGTTCTTTTACCACAATCTAGAGAGTGAGAGAAAATTAGACCTGTTGAATGCTCCCAGTTTTTCTAATTACACACAAAAGGCATCTGGACTATTTAAAGAGTCCTGGGGAATAGCCAATCATTGACTATTTGTCAAAGGGGTCCCAATGTTAATCTCTCGGATATCCAAAGATATTGGAGTAGACGGCTCACTCACTTATTGTGAAATGCTTCATCATCGGCACCTATCCACACCCTGGTAGGAAGATACCACCAGGGCGGACTCGATCAAAGGTGAATTTGGAGTTCTTAAATTAAATCTAACTGGATAAGCAGGGATCCAGGTGAAAAGTTGCTCTTAAAAATGCCTACAGGTATACCCAAAGGTTTCCTTTATCTGTCGGGTAACAGGGGCATAGATAAAAACATATTTTGGGGTTTCTTCTTAAATATAATCATTCAGAATAACCTCCTATATTTGTGCCAACATGTTTAGCCCCAATCTGAGAGCACGATCGGGTGAGAGGCCTTTGTCAGCCCTGAGTAAATGTGTCCCTGCTTCTTTACGCATCAACACCATGCACACTCATGAGGCCTGGGGCTCTCACCTGTCCTGTTGTCTGCCCTTTGAGGAATTTCTGCAAGAAAAGACTGGTTCATGTGATAGAGGTTAAACTTAAATCATCGTGCTTGGTAAAATTGAGAAATTCTGGTTCTCTAACCATGTGATTTGCAGACAATAGCCCATGTTTGATGCAGATATTAGCTAAATGAGGGCACCTCTCTTTATAAAAAGCCTGTAGAAACAGTGTTATTGATGAGAAGAAAGACCTCAAGTGATTGGGGTCTTTGTATGTATAGGTTTAAGATGAATCATTTTACACTTAAAAGTTGTATAGTATCATTTTTTACATATAATTTTATTTATTACTGTACAACCCAAGTGATGAGAAATGGATCTATCGGTGACTCGTGTTTGTCCAGACATTGCATTCATATTCTCATCTTACCCTCTGTTTTGATGTTTCACGAGAGATGCGGTCTCTGGAGGGTAGTGCTGTCTTTTAGTTACACACTTTTTTGATGGAAAAAACATATTTATTGAAGAACAGTCAAATGAAGACACTATGAATTGTAATAAAAACCGATGGGTATTTTAATATATTTGTTGCATTTGGTTTCTACCGAGCTTGACCTGTTTATTTGCAGGATTACCCCTGTGAGTGATATTTTCTTCCATTTGGGAGAAATTTTAATTGTAAGACGTTGTTGCGTATGTTGAATCTTAGGAAAAGGTTTCTTTGTTGTTGTAGGCATATGTAATATTACTGGTATTGAAAGAGCCTCCGCCAAAGGGAGAACTTTTAATTGTAAGTTGTTGTTGCATATGTTGAATCATAGGAAGAGGTTTCTTTGTTGCTGTAGGCATATGTAATATTACTGGTATTTAAAGAGCAGCTGCTGAAGCCCTTACATGGTAAACGTGGTGTCCTACACTGATCCAATGTCGCATGTTGCAATTGACGAAAAGAAGCAGAAAAACAGAGTGATTCACATAGTCATTAAAGCTCCTGCCTAAGCAGTGTTTTTATGTCCGCCTCGTCGGAAAATGCATATCACTCGGACAGATGTGTTTAAAGTGTTGGGTGAATCGCCAAAATGTGTAAATGAAGCTCCCGCCTAGGCTGAAAAGGTGACTTTTACTATATCCGACTACGTGCATGTACATCTTAGGAGAAGGTTTCCTTTTATAGTAGACATATGTGATATTACTAGTGTTGAAAAAGGCCTCCCCCGAAGCCCTTGCACAGTAAATGTGGTGCCCTATAGTGATCCAGGGTTACAAATTGCAGGTGGCGCTTAGAAGCAAAAAATGGAGTGATGCACACAATCATTTAAGTTCCAGCCCAAGCCACGTTGCTACGTCTGCCTCGTTGGACAATGCCTACCACTCGGGAAAAATTTGTTTACGAGTCGAGTGAATCACTAGGTGTGTCACTGAAGCTCCCACCTAAGCAATGCCTTTTGCTGTAACCACTGTTACATTCACGCTGATTCAAGCACTCCGTGAATATTTTTCCCCTCATTATTCTACGGTGACTTACTTTGTCAAAGATACAACACCACAGGAGTACCTTGAGTGTCCTCTTTGGCTGCCGCTGGGTAATGGTTTCGGCTGTGACTGTGGTTTTTACAGAGGCTGCCTTGCTGCTGCCAGAGGCTTGCCTTGCACCCCAATGGACTGCCCCACTGCTTGAGGCCTGACTTGTTGCTTGAACCCAGGGCAACCAGATTCACTCCAAGCGCTAGCTGGCCACACTACTGTGTGATCTACATTGACATAACAAGCTCACTAGACCTTAGGCTTAAACCCTGTACCTGGCCCTCGCTGGGGTGAGTCCTGAACTCCCAAGTGGTGCCCTTACAGTCCTGGATCCTTGGAAGTGGTTGTTCTTGACTAACTCTAAATATTGGGAAATTTGTCACCAAAAAATGGTCTAAAAACGAACAGAAAATCAGGTCCTACCTGCTTGCTGATCCACCTTAGTTGCATAGTGGTTTGGTCGTACTCCACAGTAGCTCCACAGTAGCTCCGGCTGTGTTATTCTCCACAGCAGCAAATCCTGTACTGTGGGACCTCTCAGCAAAGGTATCCAGCCTTGTGGAGTCCTTCTCAGGTATAACCTGAAGCTTCATCCAACTGGAGTGTCTTAAGTCTTAAGGTAAAGATCTTTGTCACAACTCCGTCTGGTGGATTCCCGGTGACAATGCTTTCTCATCAGACACTGCTGGCTGCTTTTGCCCACTGAACTTTACCTTCTCAGGAACTTTTGTTCAAAAAAATGTATACGTCTGAATGTACGGTGAGACCGAGCCCAATGCTCGCTCAATTGCGTTCGGCCTTAACTTTTGAATTCACCCCAGTCTTGCACAACCAGATACCAGCAGTTGGTGCTTTGACTTACAGACACTACATTTTTAAAAAAAAATGTAAACATTCATAACTCTGGGCATAGTGATTGGATTTAATTTGTTTTAATGTCATTTTATTTATTTTTTTATTTTATTTTTCTAAATTGGTGTGGGATTTTTCATGTGTGGGATTTTCACTTTATTACTGTTTGTGTACGGCATAAATGCGTAACACAGAGTCTCTAAGTTAAGTTGACTGCTTTTGTGACAAGCTGCCAGAGAGTTAAGCACATGATAATTTAGTGACTTTTGTGGTTATCCCTGGCAAGAATTGTGGTTGTTGCTTGAGTGTAGTTTTCACCCCTCAATCAACAACCCAGTATCTTACAGGACCTATTCTGAACGAATGAGGCCCGCATCAACTTCCTCCATGACCTCCGGTGTCAAACATAATCCCAGCACTCCTAACAGTTGTCTTTCAGACACCTTCTTCGCATCTTCATACACAAACAACCTCCTCATATCCAGCCCCTTCAACTGCACAAAGCACTACACTAGCCTCAAGGGGTCAATCTCCACCAGTAGCCCCAGCAGCTCCAAAAACACTTTCCTTACAAGGCAATTCCTGTCAGTCTTCAAGCAATGGTCGCTGGTGCCAGCCTTTTTCAATTTGGCTCATTTAAACATTTATCAGATTACCGCTTCTGTCCTCTTTGCCCCTTTCCTATCCACTTCTCCTCTGGATGTCTGACCCCATACAGTCCGTCCATGCTGCCTTTATGCTCTCCTCATCAAGTCAGCCAGAAACGTATTGGCCAGTTGCATCGCTCTTACAGGCCAATCTTCCACATACCCATTGATACTGTGGTCCCCAAACACTCCGCTTCCAGAGCCAAACCATGGAACCTCACAAGACAGGTGCCTGGTTTGAAACATCACTTTATATCTCACATGCATCTGTACCAATGTATTCGACAGTCAAAGAACATACTGGTCCCTCATCACTATTTCTTAATCACAGCAGAATAGCCTTGTTGTCTGCCAGAAAGGTCACTCTCCTGTCACTAAGCAGATCTCCCCACAATCTCATGGTCAGCAGCACTTCCAGGAAGGCTAAGCTGTGCAACCTCTGTAACTCCAGCTCTGGCCATCTGTCCTCACACCACCAATCTCTCTAGTACACTATGAAATGTTGTTCTGAATCCATAATGTCACATCATTGTCACACCACTGGAATGCTCCACAAAACTCAAACACATCCACATGTCACTGTGCACACTCTCTGTTATCCTGATCATATGATAGGGCTTTGTCACAGTACATATCACAAAAGCAAACTGTCTGCAAAAATCCCTGCCAGGAGCAATCAGGATGTAGGCAAAATTTGGGTGTCCTACTAGAACTTGCTGATTGCATCTGAGCACATAGTCTTTTCTCCTTACCAGTTGTACTATACTTCTCAGTTTGTCCTATTTGTCTTTAGGTAGGCATGACACCATACACCCTTAGTTCAGCTTGATCCCCAGGAACATTAGGCGTGGGCATAAACCTTCTGCCTTTTTTCAGGCCAACAGCAGACCTAGCGTGTCCTCCACTGTCTAAAATGTGCACATCAGCCTTATGTACTCTCCTGTCATACCTGCCCTGTCTACAAAGAGAACATTGCCACTACCTATTCCAGGACAAAGCCATGCAGGTCACTGAGCATTCCATTGCATGGCCTTGTACATGGAAAGCTGACCTTCAAACTATACCTGAAAGTCTTCACAGTGTACCAGCAGTATTCGGAATGCAGACTTAATGTCTAACTTCCTTATCTCTGTCCCTGTGCAACCCTTTATGGATGACTGCTATTGCTACATCAATGTTAGAATATTTGACTGAAAATTTGGCTTGGTCAATAAAGTAATTCACTGATGCTCCTACTATCTATTCTAGGAGTATGAGGTAGAATTCACCTGCCAGATTTTTGGAACTAAAATTAAGGGAGGTATCCTTAATTCCTCAATGGGAGGCGAGCCAAACGGGCCCACAATGCTTCCCTTCTTGACCTCTGTAAAAGGGTTGTCCCATGTTAGTCTAGTCTGTCCTCTGCAAGATTCAAGTTTTCTACCCACTGTCCTACCGGTTAGTTAAATTCCTGCTATAATAAGGCTTCCGCTGTCCCATCAGGGTATTGCTGTAGTCAATGTCTCAACCTCTGTACCTTAACAGGCGGAGTGGCCAATTCCCAATGCTTTTTTTACATCATCCCTAACACCACCACAGGCCTCCTCCAAACTGCAACATGGGATGTTTGCCACCTCATTACAAGTATTTGTGTTGAGACTTGGAAAGGAAGGGATAGCATACTCCCATTATCATTTCAACCAGCTCTCATCAGGCCAGATCTATTTGATGCTCCCATCACCCCAAGATGACACACACTGGAATAGGCAAGTATAGCAAGCGCAATATACTCACTGTGTGCACTGATGGTATGAGCTTCATTAGAGTCATAACCTTCAGCAGTAGTTCTTTGTCCAATTCACCCTACAACGTTTTGTGTTTCAAGCCTCTCTTTCATTGGAGTTCCTCTCTGTCTCACAAACATGCCAGACTGCCAAATCTAACAAGGTCATTCTTATCACATCTAAGTACTTAAACCAAGCCACACTTCTCTCAAGTGACTTCTCACAAATTATGCAAGTGTAAATAGTAAATGCTTTTGTTAGACCTGGCACCATTGGCGTGGGTCTCCCTTCCATTTTTTGCTGTTGCCTCCTGTGTTTTTGCTATGTTTTGCTGGTCTAGATGCTTTGGGCACTTTGCCACTGCTGTTCAGTGCCAAAGTGCAAGTGCACCCTATTGTAAATTGTTGTAATGGATTAGTGACTCCATGATTAGCTTATCTGATTTACTTGTGAGACCCTAGTACAGTGCACCATGTGTGCCCAGGGCCTGAAATCAAATGCTGCTGGTGGGCTTGCAGCACCGATTGTGCCAACCACCGGAGCAGCTTGTAAATTATGGCTCAGGCCTGCCACTGCAGAGCCTGTGTGCAGTCTGGGACTGCCATGTTGACTTGTCCAGTGTACCCACTTGCCAGTCCCTAAACCTTCCCTTTTCTACATGTTAGTCACCCCTAAGGTATGGGCAGGGTGCATTGTATGTGAAAGGTAGGACATGCCCTGATGTGTGTGGCATGTCCTGATAGTGAATTCTACCAATTTCATTTTTCACTATTGCAAGGCAATCTGTTCCCATAGGCCAGAATGGGCAGTTAGTTTATAACATCTTATAAACTTAACTGACCCAGGGAACAAGATATGAAAATAAAGTTTAGTATGCCTGAACTCAGAATGTTAAAATACATCTTTTAGTGTCGGTGATTTTTACATTCTGTGTTTGAGAATATGACTTTTAGAAAGTAGATATTTTCTTGCCTAACCATCCAGTATGCCTCTGCTAGGTTTGTGTATTCCATGTCTGGTTTGTGAGTGACCGGGGGCTGGAGAGGGCTTTGGCTCCAGCAGTCTGATGAGTCAGGACTGGGCTGAATGGGACCTGGGTTGAATAGAGAGTAGGGGGAGAAGATTTATTTTCACATGCCTGAACCTACATAGAATAGAGAGTAGGGGGAGGAGATTTCTTTTCAGCCACCTGGCCCAGGTCTACTTTTCAACAATGCTGTCTCCACCTCCTGCCAAGAAGCTGCACCAGGGAGGACAGAACTGGTTTTGGCTGGGCACAGACACTCTCTGCCTTCTGAGAACAAATGCTT
Source organism: Triturus cristatus (assembly GCF_964204655.1). Lineage (NCBI taxonomy): Eukaryota > Metazoa > Chordata > Amphibia > Caudata > Salamandridae > Triturus > Triturus cristatus. Next base: position 988,052,536 of record NC_140594.1, on the reverse strand, counting down.
TAGTTGTATAAATATTGGGGCCCAGACCCCAGAACTTTAGATCACTTCTGGGAATCAAGACAAACCTTTGCCAAGGAAAGAAACCAAGGAAGCTGAAGGAGGAGACTCCCCCTACACTGGTTGTTGTTTGGGGTTGGCCTGCAGTGGTGACTCATTGCCAAGGAAAGGAGAAAAGGGACTCTGTATGTACTTGAATCACCTTGAGGAAGATCTACAAGCTGAAGCTGAGCTTGCCTCCTGTGTAGAAGTCTCAGGGACACAAAGACTTCACCCCCAGCTCCCCCTGAGTTCCCATGCTGGGAATTCTACCTGCAGAGAGGTGCCAGCTGTTGCTTGAGGACCTCTAGAGACAGCGTGTTGCTGAGAGCTGGAAGCGCGGCGCAACAAGGAAGAAGCGTGTCGTCACCGCAGCAGTTGCCGTCGCACCACCGAAGAAGCGTGCCACCACTGTAGCTGTTCGCCGTTGCATTGCAGAAGAAGCGGGTTGCATCACCGGAGAAGCACTTCGCCACTGCAAGGGTCGCCGTCGCATCACCGGAGAAGCGGATCATAGGGCCTGTCATGGCTCAAGAATCCACCGAGTTCGCCGCACAGCCGTCTGGCGTGCACGCATCCCATCCAAGTTATCGCATCAAAGACACCATCTCGTCATATCGCACCGGAACATCGCATCGCATCAAGACGCCATCTTGCCGCATCGTACCGGTACACAGTAAGAAACCAAGTGTCAACTCCCCACGCAGAAAGGAAGCGGCACGTCAACTCCCCTGCGCAGCCGTAAGGAACCGACGCATCCACTCCCTTGAGTGTAAGGAACGGTGCATCACCTTCCCTGCGCCCCTTTTTGTTTGGATTACGTTACGCATCCAAGGTACTTTGAGAGTAAAGTGTCGCATTTACCATCTACATTGAACTAAGCTATTTCTACCATTTGAAAGTCATATTGTTGAATACTGTATTGTGGATTTTTGTCGTTTCATCTTGTGTTGAGTCTAGATAATGATTACTTATTTTTCTAAACTGGTGTGGTGTCCATCTGTAGTGTTTTCATTGAATTACTGTATGTGTTCACAAATGCTTTACACACTGCCTCTGAGATAAGCCTGCCTGCTTGTGCCAAGCTACCAAGGGGGTGAGCAGGGGTTGTTTTAGGAGTGTATCCCCCATACCCTGACTAGAAGTAAGGACCGCTATTTAGACAAAGGTGCCTACCTCTGCCAACTAGAGACCCCCATTTCTAACAGCTTGCACCCCTATCAATGTTTCCTGCTTCTGCTCCGTAAGCCAACCCTAAGGTCAACTGTATCAGTTCCTATTTCCACTCCTGACCACCTCTGCTCACCATTTGCCAACAATCTACTTTACCCTGCCCCCTCATCTCCAAAAGCTAGTCTCACAAAGCTTTCTGAAACTTCTTGAATATGAGGTTCTCCCCATTCCTCCTACTCACCCCATTGTTCTGCTCCTCTTAACCCACCTCCATCTCATCTCATTCTCCCATGTGGCCCACCAGTCACCCCTATACTCCCATTCTATGTCCTTCTCTGGCTCTCTGTTATCCTGGGACTCTTATTTGTAGCCTTCTCCTTTCTTCTACTTTTTCATAGGACAGCTTCATCTTGTTACATTCTGTCTCTGCCCACCTCCTTTTGGGGCTAACACTAGCCATCGTTCGTCACCCTGTGGCCCCTGCTTTGATCCTCATCCTGTCCATGATGATGACTTTTGGTATTCCCACTGTCCCATAGTTGCTACCAACCTTATTCTGTCCTGGACTTTGCCAGCACTATTCATCCCTAATTTGCCTTCTTCATCTTTCCCTGATCCCTGGTTATCTGAGCACTCATCAATTATGCCTCCATCTTCTTCATCCTTCGATGCCACACATCGGCTCTTTGGGGTATTGTTTGCCCTTTTCAACACAAGTACCTTGCCCTCTGTCCTGGGCTCATGGCCAATTCTCTGTACTAAGAACACTTTTGCTTAATCACGAAATACCTTTAAAAATCAAGAGATAAGAAGTGTTTGGCAAAACTGGAACAGTTTGTTTAATTAAACAGGGTGGCTGGGAGAACAGTTAAAGGGTCTGATGACTGCTCAACTTACAATCAATCTGAAATGGGTTTATGTACAATTCATTGAATGTCATAAACAGTTCCGGCAATCCTTTTTTGTTTAGGAATGTGAACCACTGTCTTTGGAGCTGTAAATTCACGTATGCGATGGGGAATCCAGGTGGGCCTTTACCTTGCATGGACACAATGCGGCCAGTGTGTTACTGCATGTAGTGTGTGCTGATTGGCTATGTATTCCTTACTTTATATACCATCTGACTTTATGGTGTTTTGGAAGCGTGCTTACCCCTCTGGCCATTTGTGCTTTATTGGGGCAATATTCCTGGTCCATTGTGGTGTCGCTGCACCTATCTGTGGGACTGATCTGGGGTTTCCTGTTTGCTCGTTTGTCTGTCGGTTTTGTGCCACCACACCTGTGACCTGTTGATCAGTGACCTCAGGCCTGGGTCTCAGAGCATGCCTAACTACGTATTTCGGATTCGACGTGGAGTTCATAACAGGCAAATTTGTTAGTAAAATAGCAATTTAGTTTTTATACATAAATGTATCGCTATTAATTTTTATGTCGACTTTCTCTGTAATAACAACACCATTGATCTAGTGGCAGCCATGTTCTCCAGCCCAGTAGAAACATCACAATCAGACTGCAAACCTTATATTTCCCCCAGATTTTGCCTTATGATGTATCTCTTCTTCACGGAGTACCCTATCCTCATCCAATCTCTCTTCCATTGCTAATATAACTGCCCCATGCTGACCACTTTTATCCATGACATTGGACATGCACAACCATGTCACTCTTCAGAGCAGGATTCCAAACCAAAAATCTGCATCTGTGCCCAGCCTGCCAAGGTAGCTCTGATGTAACACTGCCCTATGCCTTCATCTGCCTTCCCCAGTATTTATTTATTTATTTATTTAACTTGTATGGCGCAACAGCTACCCAAAAAGGGTTTCCCGGCGCCTGGACGACAATGCTGAAAGGAGAAGATTTAATGAGTAAAAAGCCAGGTTTTGAGGGCACAGCGAAAGTGGGAGTAGGATGGCTCTCTGCGCAAGGCAATAGGAATCGAGTTCCAGAGAGAGGGGCCCAAAACAGCGAAAGATTTACCTCCCATTCTAGAGAGTTTGAACCGAGGCACATCAAATTTCTCAAGGGAGGAGGAGCGGAGAGTGCGAGTTGGAGCATACTGATGTACAAGAGACTGGAGGTAGTTGGGTGCACAGCCCCACTTAATTTTGTGCATAAAGGAAAGGGCTTTGAATTCAACACGCTTATCAATACGGAGCCAGTGCAAAGCATGAAGGTGGGGGGAGCTGGAAGCGTGTTTGGAGATTCCGCATAGAAGTCGAGCAGCGGAGTTTTGCACGAGTTGCAGCCTGCGGGATATTGTCTTGTTTGCACCTAAAAACAAAACGTTACCGTAGTCCAAGCGGGATCTGATAAGGGCATGGACGACGGTTTTTTGAGTATCCTTAGGCAGCATCCAAATAATTTTGCGCAGCCACTTTAGAATGGCAAAACAGGTGGCAGACACTTTAGTGGCGTGGTGGTGCATTCTCAGAGAGTCGTCGATGAAAAATCCTAGATTACGGACGTGGTCAACTGGACGGGGAAGAGGACCCAGCTCATTAGGCCAGTGACGTGCACCCCAAAGATCTTTCTGTTTGCCTAGGATAAGTACCTCCATTTTATTTGCATTAAGCTTTAAATAATTATTGTTCATCCAGGCAGCAATTTGGCGTAGACCCGACTGAAGAGTAGAAACAGAAGAGGAGGGATCTGATTTGGAAAGTGAGAAAATAATTTGAGAGTCGTCAGCGTAGGTGAATAGAGTTAGGCCACTGTTGACAGCAATGTCGGCCAGGGGCCTAACGTATAAATTAAAAAGCAGCGGACTCAAAATGGAGCCCTGAGGGACTCCAAATGGTAAAGGAAAGGTGTTAGAACTATCGGAGGCAGAAAACACTTGAAAAGTGCGATCCGTGAGAAAGGAGGATAGCCAGTCAAGAGCTGAACCACAAATACCAAAGGATTCCAGAGTGTTAATTAGGATAGGGTGAGAGATGGTATCAAACGCAGCGCTTAAATCTAACAGAATGAGCGCTACTGTTTCACCAGAGTCCAATAGGTGGCGCAATCGTTCTGACACTCCAAGAAGTGTGGTTTCAGTGGAGAAACCAGCACGGAAGCCAGACTGAGATGAGTGAAGGAGATTGTTGGTTTCCACAAATTTGACAAGATGCGTATGTATGTGTTTTTCCAGCAACTTAGAAAAAATTGGAATCAGAGATATAGGGCGAAAATTAGACAAAACTTGAGAATCGGCGTCAGGCTTTTTCAACAAAGGAACAACCATGGAATGTTTCCAGGTGATAGGAACGGTAGAAGTTGTGAGGGAGCAATTAAGGGCGTCCATGATCACCTGGAGGTGAACGGGGTCGAGTAATTGCATTATGGAAGCCGGTAGAGGGTCATTGGGAGAGCCTGATCTAATGGTACCAAGATTGGATATAAAAGTTTCTAAGTTCAAAGGAGGCCAGCAGGATAATTTGGGAGAATCACTAAAAAGTTAGTGACAAATGTTGATCTGGGTAGGAGAGGAGATCATGCAGTTTAGGAGAGAATTCGCAATTTCAGAATGAATAATTTTGATTTTGTCAGAGAAGAATTTAGCCAAATCATCACAAGATTGCTTGGTAAGAGGCGGAGGTTTAGCTATGGTCTGGGCACCAGCCAGATTTTTTACAAGGCTAAACAAAGTCTTCGGGCGATTGGTGGCAGTGTTAATGATGTTACAAGTGTAGGCGGCGCGGGAGGTTTTGCACAGATCGTGATAGGTTTTTAAAGAAGTTTTATAAACTATTTTTAGATCAGGGGCATAATTACGTCGCCATTTTCTCTCGAGTGCTTTGCATTTGCATTTTTCAATTCTGAGACTATCAGTGAACCAAGGCGCAGGAGGATGATGGTAAGTTGACTTTTTTTTTACAGAGGGAATGCATGATTCAACAGCATGAGACAGCCAATTTTGGATATTTTCGGCAGAAACAGGTGCCTGAGTAGTAGCCGGGGGTACAGTTTCCCTTAGCATGTTATTTAGAGCGTTGATATCGACTTTTTTCCAATCCCTAATGAAGAACAAGGACTTAGGGAGAATTGGGTGAGAGATGGCCGGGGCCTGGATTTGAAATTTCAGAAGAAAGTGATCCGTCCAAAAAAGAGGAAGCGCGGGTTCACACACCATAGATGAGATGTTGGAGAAGATAGGATCCAAAAGATGGCCTGCGTTGTGAGTAGGACCGACATTACAGAGAGGCAGATTCAGCGCTAAGAGATCAGAGATAAAGTGGGAGCAAATTACATTGGTGGTATCCTCCAAATGAAGATTAAAGTCGCCAACTAGCGAGAAATTGGAGGAAGTGAGAGTAAGAGAGGAGACCACACTAGGCAAAGTAGCTGACCATAATGAAGAAGGGCCTGGAGGTCTGTAGAGAAGGAGTCCAGAAAAGGAGAAATTAGGAGTGAGTGTAAGTGTAAATCGTGCAGCTTCACAATTGGGAAGAGTAACAGATTCAAAATGACATTGAAAAACATGTTTATAGATAATAGCAATTCCCCCACCTGATCCCGAGGTTCGATCTAACCTGGTAATAGCATAATTGGACGGTAGGGCAATAGCTAGCTCGGGGCCAGAACTGTTGTTAAGCCAAGTCTCGGTTAGAAAAAAGGCATCAGGGGAGTCTTCCAAAAGAAGATCAAAAATGAAATTTTTATGCTTAGGGAGAGAGCGACAGTTTAAGCTCAAAAAATGAAACTTAGGAGCAGTATTATCAGACGACGAAGATGTAGGCTCGTTAGGCTCCAAGGAGCGGGATGAGGCAAAGGAGCAATGAGCCCCTGAGCAAGAGAGGGGGGGAATAATATTAGCATGAAACAAAGTACAGTCAGCAAAACGAGTCGGACGTAAAGCAAGAAGTTGCGATGAGGAGTAAACAAGTATAGGAGAAACAGACGAGGACAAAGGGGCAGGGGTACCGGCCCCTGGCCCTGAACTGCCGCGGACGGGCGCAGACGGGCTTGCCTTTGGTGCGCCGCCGGCGCGCCCGCTGCGCGCGTCCGCTGCGCGGGTTGCAGGGCATCACCAATAAAGGCTGCAAAGATCACGTGGCAGCGTGAATGGTGTGGCCCCACCTCCCCGGAAGAACCAATGAAAAATCTCCCGCTATCTCCCTCCACAACAAACGGGAAAGCCCGTGGTGGAACGGGGAGTGGGCGGGTCAAGGGTCACCAGTACAGAGTGTGCAAATAGCAAAAAAATAACACCGAGGTGACAGCGGTTAGCAGCACAGCAGTATTAAAATCACAAAAAGAGCATTTTCTTTTAAAAGAACAGTTTCAAACTAAAAGCAATCAGGGCGCTACCTTAGCAGCGCGCGTCCGCTGCGCGGGTTGCAGGGCATCACCAATAAAGGCTGCAAAGATCACGTGGCAGCGTGAATGGTGTGGCCCCACCTCCCCGGAAGAACCAATGAAAAATCTCCCGCTATCTCCCTCCACAACAAACGGGAAAGCCCGTGGTGGAACGGGGAGTGGGCGGGTCAAGGGTCACCAGTACAGAGTGTGCAAATAGCAAAAAAAATAACACCGAGGTGACAGCGGTTAGCAGCACAGCAGTATTAAAATCACAAAAAGAGCATTTTCTTTTAAAAGAACAGTTTCAAACTAAAAGCAATCAGGGCGCTACCTTAGCAGCGCGCGTGCCCTATGCCTTCATCTGCCTTCCCCAGTATTCCCCATTATCTATTCACTCCGTCGAGGCTGTGCGTCCATTATCCAGCTAACTTTTGCCTCTGAATTAACCTCTCTGTCTTTCTTGTGCACTGTGAATCTTCCATGCAGCTAGCATTAACAGTTCCTTGGTAGGGCTCTTAGTTCATGGTTGCTGCTACCTCAGACAGGATTTAGGACTTGCTCTTTCTTTCTATGCATCCATTTTACAGATGGGAGTGGTACCATCTATGGCCCCCTCTGTGTCTTCATTCATTTTAGCCTTCAACGTGGCTCCCTGCTCCACGGGGTGTTAGCCCATCCACCTACCCCAGGGGCAAAGGAGGCCATTCAGCTCCCCCCCTTATTAAGGGGAGAGAAATGGACCTCCTTTGCCCCCTAGGCCATGTCTTTATTTCTTGTCATGGAGACCACTGACCTAGGAGCTTTTGTCTCCATGCCGTTACCCTCCGTGTGGGAGCTGCATGCCAACAATGTGACCATCACTGATGGCACCATTCTGGGCCTGTCTTTCTCAGTCTGTATTGTATGGATCCCTCTACATCTTCTGGCAACCTACCCAGTGTGCAGAGCAGTTATATCGCTGCTTCAGTTACTGTGCTACTTTGAAGCGTGGTAGCTGATTCCTTGTCTGTCCCGCAGTGTAAAAAGTGAAACCAGCTGCACTGCATTTTTCGATGATGTCATGAACTGGCTGTCTCCCACCCTGTCATTATCCTGTACCTTTCCTCTCCCTCCTCTCTTCTGAACACCCAGGAAGGAGAAGACGATTAACTCTCTTCTACCAAGAGTCCTCGTTGCCTGTATGAATGTTTCTATTTACCAAGCAACTTGTAGGCCTCAATTCCCTAGATCAGAACCGTACAGAGGACACTAGAGAGGAGTGCGTTTGAAATAGGGATGATTGACAGATTTTAGGCAAAATACCGACTATATAAGTTAGCTCAATTTATATCCAATGAATTCATATGTATTTTACATGGCTATCCTGAAATTTGGCATGGATCTGCCCATCATGACTGTAGGTTTGGCTTGGCCTTATATCGAACTGTATGTTGTGGGTAGCTGATGCCATAGGCGTAAGGTATTGACGTGTATGATGATAGAAAAAAAGCAAGTAGTCAATATTTAGAACAATGGCGGAAACTGTCATTAGAACTACATGTAGCATGTGCGGATTAGGATGCCTAGAGCAAAGGGGTGTCCAATGTAGGAACAGAAAGGATGGAGCCAGGCCAAATATTGAGCATGTTCACATTTGGTGACTTTAAGCTCTTTGAACTATGTTGGCCACTTTTGCTACAGCTTGGAAATGCAGTCTACACACTGAAATTCGGGAACCCAAGCTTGTCTCCTAAATGTCGAAGAATCAGGAAAGACCACTTGATAGATGTCTAAAAGTTTTAACCCTGGTCTTCCAGATAATATTTATGAGAATTCTTTATTTTAAACCTGATGAACAGGAGTTCATTTTAACTTCTAGAAACACAAGGGTGGGCAATGCATCATATTGGATTTTTCCGAGGGGGCCCCATCTCCCTTTTATAATGGACTCCACCAACCTTCACCTGGCCCTGATCCTTTCCTCCAAAAGTGCTTTTTCAGCATAGCCCTCAAAGATTCATGTCTGTTAAAAAGCTAGCTGAAACTAACCTACAACATATTACCTACATCAAGTGTTCTAGTAGTTTTAACATGTTTGAGGCATTAATGATTATGCAGAAGTTGGAAGGAGTCATATAAGAGGGGCTGCTAAAGTTTAGTCCATGCCCCCCACAGTAGGACAAGTACTACATTTTGACCACCCACGTCAGAATGTGAACTTTGAGTTCCGCAGATTTTTTTCTCACTCTGCAATTGTTTTTGTGCCATTATTTCTTTGTTCTTTCACAGGTATTCATTTGCTGGCATCCCAATTCCCCTTCACCAATCTGAACACTATGGGGCCGATTACGATGAGTGTGGGAAAGCCTCCGATCTCAAGTCGGAGGCTTTCCCATACTCATCTTTGGTTTCATTTCTGAACACCTAATTACAATCTAGGTGGTCAGAATTGAAACTAACCGGTCATTCTGGCTGGATTCTGACGGGCTCAAGGAGCCTGTCGGGCAGTCGCAGACCAGTCCATAATCCAAATGGATGACGTTTCCGCCATTGGAATTTACGATGCTTGGTTTCCTACAGGCTTTCCATGCCGGACTTTCGGACATGGAAAGCCTGTCAGAAAGCGAGATTGATGCCCCTTTGCAAGGCCCCTTTCATTATGCGGCCTCTGGCTCGGGGTCGAGGGGGAACCTATGGTGCCCCCCTGTTGATCCCTGCACCGTGTGCCTGCCATGTGGTGCAGGGATGAACACAATGTCCCATTTCTCTATAGGAGTTTGTGCTATGGCTGGTTTATGGCTGTAGCACAAGCTTCCATTGAGAAATGGGAGTATGCGACTGCACCATGTGCGGTCGCATTGTAATTGCGGTGTTGGGACCGCCGCCCGATGTCAGTTGGTCCTGAGATCGCGACAGTGTCAGTCGAAGGCAACTCTGACCGACATCGTAATAAGGCTCATAATGTTTTTTTCCTGAAATTTAGCTTGGTATGCTATGACCTCATTTGGGATAACTTATTCAATGCACATTTCCCACTGGTGGGTGTTGAATATTCACAGCTGTTTGCTTTTTTGTTGCACTTCCTGTTATATTTAAAGGGGCAGAATTAGCAAGGCTTTTCTCTGGTTCAAGGCCACTCAAGGAAAAGGAAAAGAAAACCAGACCAAAGTCTTGATCCAATATTTACTTATCAGTGCGCATCTATTTTTCCCTGGAAAGCTGCTATAAAAGTAAGGCAAATCCAGCTTTGTGTTTTTTTTTTGCCTTACTTTGTGTCAAGGGGTCGTCCCATGGTTGGTGCATGGTCCTTCCCAAATTACAAGCCATCTTTCTTAAGGGGAAAGTTCCAGCTGTTAAAATTGGTGGTCAGGGCTTTGTACCAAAATATAATGTCTCCTTGAGAGGCAAGTGTTACCAAAGAAAGCATATTTTATCTCTCCTAACGTTTCACTATGTAAAAGTGTGCTGCACTGTACAGAACTCATTCAATCTGTGGAAACCTTTAAAGCTGGGCTAATCACACTATTTTGTATTGTAAGGATACCCTTCAGTATAAACACCTGAGGGAGACATTATACACACTATCGTGCAAATGTGTGTGACTGGCACGAGGCAGCCTGCTTGCGTGCAAGTGCTTTGGAAGAAAGCAGCACCATATCTTAGTGTACATCGCTCTGCAAAGCTCTCTCCGCCTCCAGCAAAACAGCGAGCAACGTTGAGTGTCTGTTGTGTTGCCCTATTTCTGATTAAATCTGCCCCAAAACATTTCCGAATTTTTGGCATCTTCTCATGCTAGCTTACCTTCTCTTGTACTTGGGTTTCTGATGTGTGCAATTGCTTACCACAGAGCGCAAGGTATACTCTCCTGACAGAGGTTTAGAACTGAGCTGTGTGAGCACGTGCTACACCGCATCTTTGCCACCTTCATCGTGGAATATTCCCAGCAGCCAGTTTGCTGGTGGTGCACATTTTGAGGTTAAGCAGTTTACTTTACCACAAATATTTTACTTGAAATTGATCCCTCTGTGTCATAGATTTGCCCAGATTAGGTATTACCTACCATATTTTGTGACACAATTAACTTAAATTATTTCAACCGCTGGAATATCACAAAGCTATAATGCCCTGCTGCTGACCCAGTCACCTTAAATTTGCATTCAACAGCTTTTAGCAGTAAGACATAGTTTGATAACCAACAATAATGTGTCTCACACCATTGTTTACCTTTAATAAATGTTAATTTGTCATACTTAGCAGGTTTATTTCCTATCAGTTAATGACTTGGTCTAAAGGGCCAGCATCGGTTTATAGTTATTGAGATAACATTTACATTTAAAAAAAACAATCTGTCAGATCTACACACAGAGACAGCACTGATATGATGCTTCATAGTTAATCTGCCCATGTGTTGCGAAACGATAAGACATGGCTGTCAAGGAAGCCTCCTCTTATTTCTGTTCTCATCTACGCAATATATTATTCTGTAAGTATCAGGGTAGCTCATTCTGGCATTCCTTCGCATGGCCAGGATTCCAGGAAAGGTGGTTAGCCCGGGCTTCTCCAAGAAGGAGCTGTTTTTACGTGCATAATTAAATATGAATGTTTTACATGAACCTCCTGGTGCAGCAGTCTTTACAAGAGCAGGACTTGACACTGGCAGTAAGCGGGTTTCCGGAAGGGGGGGTGAAGGGTGTGGAGGGCTCGAGCTTTTGTGGCTGTGCAGTCAGCAGATTAGCCACAGATCAGGAGGGTTAGCGGAATGGTACTGTCAGTCAGTCAATAACTTTATTTCGGCCATTGCGGCCATAAATGTGTCACATGCATACAACACAGTACAAACATAGTAAGCAATCAATTAAGGAACAGACCATAATAGCATGGGCTTTTTCTTCTTGGAGTCCAGACTTCCTAAAACACCAGGCAAAAAAGATGCCACAAAAGTGCGTAAGGGTGTAATAAATTAATAACCATCTTACAGAAGCAGGAGCCTTGGATTAGTAGAGTCTGCCCAACCCCCAGCTGATAAATGGGGACCTTGTAAGTGCCAGTGCCTAAAGTGCATAAGGGACTAGAGATTCAGTACAAAGATTAAAGAGCAAGTTCGGTTCAATTATGTAATACAATAATACGATAAAAAAGAAAGGCGATATAAACAGTTAAAATCAGAACCAGGAGGTGTAGCTGCAAAAGTCTATGCCGTAAGAGTTAACGGCATGACCCGTCATGCAGTACAATTCCATGTTTGATACAATACTTAATTAATAAATAAATACATATATAAAGTCAGTTAAAAAGTGATAAAAAAAAGGGAATTACGTCAGTTGCATGGCCAATGCATGCCTTCTACTAATCCACATTTTGCCTAGAAATTTTGCAACTGCACAGACAATTAGCATGCTGGATTCAGTTTTTAAGATACGTAACGCTTTGCTATGACAACGAGTACCAAGCTGTTTACAGATGGGAGTTATCCACCTGGATCTCAAATGGTGGTACCTAAAGCAAGCAAAGAGTCTATGACTGACAGACTCGGCTGCAGAAGAACAGCCGGGGCAGATCACAGATGCGGAATGGTGCTGGGACCAAGAGGCAACTAAAGTGTTAAGAGGGAGGGAACCAAATTTGAATTGCATAAAGAGTTTCCTATTGTGGGCATTTGTAATAACCTCTAGATATTGCTAAAAAGCACCTTCCAGTTTAAACTCAATAAAATCGAGAGTCAAGTGGCCCCTGGTTGGATGGGAGATAAGGGACTGTGCCACCCAGTCCCAGTAACTTTTCTTAAGTCGGGCTATGGTTGGTAGAGATTCTGGGCTGTCGCTATCCCAAATGCCTTCCATCCCTAGAGGGGACAACAGTGATTTCACCCTGGTTATCCAGTCAATTTTCTTGTAGCAATCTAGCGCATAGACTTCGTCCGGAGCAGCAGAATATGGGTGTAGCTCGGAGGCTGTTTTTAGACAAAGCAAAAAGAGCAGAGGCATAACTTAGCTCTTTGCACAACCGTAAATCTGCCCAAATCAAATCTCAGCGGTTGCAGGGGGGTACTCTGTGGGAGGGAGCAGAGTGATCTCAAGAATTTATTTTCAGTGACTAAGAGTGCACCCAATTTTTCAAACCCCCAGAGTTCCACCCCATATAGAGCTGCTCCTAAGGCTTTGTGGGCATAAATGCAAACGGGGGCATTGGCTTGCTCACTGAGATCTTGTGTTCCTTAATCAGAGCCCCCAAAATACGCCTTAGCTGAAGATTCTGCGGCTTTCCATGAGATCTCCAGAAGAGGTCGTCAGAGAGAGTGATGCCCAAGTAATCAAAGGTATTCACTCTCTGAAGTGGTTTCCCCTCTAAATATAGCTTGCCCTTAAAAGTTTGATGACGGTTGATCATTAGGAGCTTAGTATTTGTGGTATTTATCTCAAGCCCTCTCAGTAAGCAATTGAAAGTGTCTTTCTTTGAGCAAGCATCGCTGATCAGTGCCCATCGCTCCTCTTCCCAGTCCTTTTTGGCCTTGAGAGTCGCTTTTGTATATGCTTGCCTAATTTTCGTCACTTGATTGACATTATTTGAACGGATTGCAGAGGCCAGCTGAGTTCTAAGGCCCCCACACTCAGGCGTAGACCATGCGAACTGCGATTTAGAGCATTTGTTCAATCTTTTCAGTTGAATTTTAAAATAAGTAGCCAACAAGTTAAAAAAATGATTATGGCAGTTAGCAATCTTGCCAAGATCACCTATCGGTTTTATAAGGCTATGCAACAATTTTGTACTGGCCTCCACGTTAGTGTTAATAAGAGCTAGCTTCTCTGGGTCCATTGCTACACCTGCCCATTTAATGCGGCTGTTTTTATTTGTGGAATGGACCACCCTGGTCGTGAGAGTAGAGTCAAAGGAGTTTAGGCGTCTGGCCCAAGGATTGGTTAGGGTTAGCTCGAGGGGGTTGTGGTCGCTATCCGTGGTAGACCCTACAATCATGTAAACAACTTTTGGCCACAATCTTAAATCTAATAAAAAATTGTCAATTTGACTCAAATTAGTGGTCTGATTGAAAGTGTTTGCTCCTTCCTTGTCAGTATTAGTTTGTCCATTTGCAGCCCTCAAACCAAATTTGAGTGTTACTGCATTAAGCTGTAGTGCGGTTTGAGACCACTTTTTGATGGGAGTAAGATTAAAAGGGGGAATATGCCAAACCTCCTTCTCTTCTTTACTTCCACACAAATCCTCCAGCCCCAGAGGTTCAAAGGTGACATTGAAGTCTCCTGCGACTATTACTGGTAATAAGGTATATCTAGCATCTAAGAGATGCTCCAACTCCTGGAGGGTGGCAGATGTACTTCCCGCTTTCGTCATTCTGGCAAGCACATTAAAAAGATCCATCCCCAACCTGTCTTCTACCCTTATCTGGACCACTAGTATGTCCGGGCTGTTGGTCTCGAGTTCTTTAACAGAGCAGTGAAGATCAATTTTGATTAAAATTAGTAAACCACCGCTTGGGCCCCCAGATTTGCTAGCGGTAGCTGTACGATGGAATGTGATATACCCAGGGATAAAGATGGGAAAGGGGCACCATGTTTCTTGTAGAATACAGATATCATGTCTTTCCACGTATTTGATCCAGTGGGCAAGCAAAAGTTTTGGTCTCACCCCGGCAACATTCCATGATAGTATATAAAGTTTAGTCACCTGGTCTGTGTTACCTAAGAGTACAGGAATATCACCTTCTCCCATATCTCCTCCTTTAGATCCCAGCCATTGTTCCTCGGGGCTACCCCCTCTTTATGGCAAGTGGTTACAGTTAAATAACCATCACCAGTTGAAGCAACAAGGGCCATTGCTGAAGGTGGGGTAGGATCATCAGGGCTGATTGTCACAGGAATAAATGGAGTTGGGGCGAAAGGGAGTGAAATAGAGCCTGACGGTGGAGTTAGGTCTACAGGGCAGATGGGCACAGGAATGAGTGGGATTGGGACTAGAGGGAGCGATATAGGGCCTGATGGAATGGTTGGATGTACAAGTCACTATATAAAACAAGGAGGAACAGAGGGCTATTTAAGACAGGTCCAGCATTCTTAGCCCAGGCATGAATCTAAAAGTACAAAGGTATGCTGTTCCTAAAGAGGCTGTCAAAGATTGTGGAAGAGTATAAGTCAGGAGGAGGTTCCTCCTTCAGGAAAGAGACCCTCACACATCCGGCAAACTAGCTGTCATATATCGTCAGCAGGTGGCCCAGATGTCAAGTATCATCATCAGGTCTGCTCCGAGTCGGGGCGGCGCTGCAATCCCCGATCGGCGACCTTAGAGGCGCCTTTTAGTGGAGATCTTTATTCCATTCATTGCCGGTTGGTGAGTGCAGGTGGGGGCCCTATTGTGATGTGCGTGTGAGACTAAGTGTGTTAAAAATAAGTAGTGGAGATCCTAAATAACAAATTTTAATAAGAGAGGTCCCACTCTTAATTAAAAACAATAACATGCGTAATCTTCCAGTGAGGGTGTCTGAATTACGCTCTAGTGAATAGTGGTCAACATGTTTCTTGCATCGGTCAAGTTGGCCGCAATTCTTTAGGACCAGAAAGTTCACACACTTATTGGTAGTGGTAGCAACTAATACTTACCACTGATACAGCACCCTAATAAGTGGTTACTTTGAAATATAAAATTGTTACGCCTGTAAAAAAGAGAGAATAAGGGGACAAAAGTACAAGTCAAACAAACATATTTGCTATAAACAATCTAGAGTGAAAATCGCCTCATGAACTGCACCCACGAGGTGTCATGCAGTATTGGTGATGTGCAAGTACATGACATGCTATATAGTGGCAAACAAAATTCTCAATGACTTAAGTAATACAATAGTCATGTGTGATAATTGCTACTGCAGAAATGGTGTGTTGAAGATGTTGATATTAGATAAATTGAAAAAACATGGGATGAACCTTAGTCAAACCTGAACAGTAAATTCCACTCACCCTGGTATCCCGGGCCTCTGGTGTCAGCGAGAAGGCGCTGAGAAAACACTGAATAGTGCAGTGTTCTGTTGACATAAAAACCCCCAGGATAAGGAGTGTAAATAATTAAATCAGGTATGTATAACTTTCTCATTGTTTATAGCAGTGCTCTCAGGTTCATTCTAATAACAATGTTATTTAATTTCACCCTCAGGGGACATGTATCTCAGAACGATATCTACAACATCGTGAGATCTCAATCAGGACAGTAGTGCTATCTATCTTAGATGGTCCTAACAAAAGGGTATAATTCTTCCCTCTGTACTAGTAAGTAAGGAACTCAGCGGAGTCACAAGGTATCCCCAGGACCGTAGTTGTTACTTACGGCAGTCCGCGATTCCGAATGCCTTGGTTCCTAACCTTCGTCCGCGCCAGCTCGGTGGACAACACTGATCACTGGCGCGGGGCATAAATAGGCACTCAGAGCCAATCAAAAGGCTGGGCTCATCGGCACACTTCCCGAATGAAGCGTGTGCGGGATGTATAGCCGTTGTGATTGGTTCTCGTGTCCGGTCAGGTGGTTGTCGACAACCAATCAATGCTCAGGGGCAGGGATGTCAACCAATGGGTGATCGTTTACTTGACCCTAACTCGTGGCAACAGTCGCTAGGCAACAAGGTGCCGTGCCTGACATATCAATAATCAAAACGCCAAGCTGTTCGAAGCTGATAGTAAGAACGTGGCGTTGTAGCTGGTTGGCTCAAAAAACTCGAAGACATTAATTTATACGAGTCGAGGGATTTAAAAAGAGCCACCGGTGTTATCAATGTGACAACACTCATCAGGTAACGCGTTTGCATTCTCAAGCCGTTTACAGTACTCGTGAATTGTGTGAGTCACATGGAATTTAGTGACGTGAACACAAAATATAATCCAGCAGTTCTCATGCAGGTCATAGGTTATATCGATAACAGTGTATTATGTGTAAACTAGATTCCTGTCATACATAGAGTCAGCAGGGTAGGGGAGGGCCCTCTACAAAGGCTAACAATGCTGATAGAGTAACGGGTACTAAAGGTACCGAAGAGATAAAGACACAAGCCAACATATACCTGTGTACATGCTCATTAATGCCTACCCTATATTGGACCAGCATTGTCTGAATAAATAATCTGTGATGTGAGGCCTGCCCGGGGTTATTATTCCCAGTCTATAGTTAGTTCTGTATGTGCCAATAAGTAGTTCATCGTCAGGATCAAGTATTCAGCAGACTAGCCCACGGGATAACTTCATTCAATCCTTCCTGGTGGGACGATAATCTCATAACCCACCTTTGTTCAACAGAGAACAATTTAGCTTTGCTAATGTTCTTAAAGGATTGGAGGACTGTCCACCATAGAGAATCAGGGGAATGTTTATTGTCAAAGAAATGTGTTGTCATTTTGGTGTTGACTTTATTGCACCGAAAATTACTCCGATGTTCAATGATTCTGGTTTTTACCGGTCTTGTAGTCATCCCTATATAGGGGAGATTGCAAGGGCATGAAATTAGGTAAATACAATTTTGGGTATTGCAATTAGTGTGGGTTCTGTATTGCCATGTGAACCCATTCGGAAATTCAATGTTTTTCATAACTTTGGTAAGAGGGCATACCACACATGTGCCACAAGGATAATGGCCCGTTACGGGAGGTAGGTTCCATAGAGTGGCCTGTTTGGTATTGTTATGTGGTTTGGGTCTCGTGTGTATAAGCCTGTCCTTCAGATTGGTAGTAAATTTAAAAGCAAACCGTGGGGTAGTCAATGAAAGTATCCCGGTGTTAAGGAAATTCCAATGTTTCTTGATGATGTTTCTCAGTTTTGTCGAATTAGGCGTGTAAGTGGATACACAGGTGAGGCAATCATCAATGGTGCGTTCCCTTGGTTCCAGTAGCCCTTCCCTGTTGCTATTGCGGGCACGTTTAAATGATTTCTTTACATCATGACTTTGATATCCCCGTTGAAGGAGATTGTTGGTCAGAATCGAAGATTCCTTTATGAAATCAGGTAAAGAACTACAGTTCCTCCTAATACGGAGGAACTGTCCAAAAGGGAGATTTTGCTTAAGAGCTACAGGGTGGTAGCTATCAAAGTGTAGCAAACTGTTCCTATCGGTGGACTTACGATGGAGTGTGGTGCTCATCGTATGGTCTTTCAGTAGGATCAAGAGGTCCAAAAAAGGGATTTGTTTGTCAGATATATATGGATGTACAAGTCAATCATTGACATCAAGACTTGAACCATGGTTCAGCTTATGAGCCAGACCATGAGTGGTTGGTAGTAATGGGTGCATTACAGGGTGATATTTCATCTGTATCCCTGTACGAGTTGAGGGATTGAACCTAGCTTCTAGTGCAATTAGATCATGTGCAAGGTTCGCATTGCCAAGGAACAATTCTCTACAATCTGTCATGGAGTTGGGTCCATTAACCCTTTAGGCCCCACAAATGTCCTCCCTGATTATTGATCAACACCCCCTCGCATGGCGTATCCAATGTATACTTTTATTGATAAGGGAGTCTTCATTTTCATGTCTTTTGGTTAAAGGCAATCTAGGGACATTGATCAAAAAAATACTCTTAGGGGGTCCTTGTGGTAAGGCTCTCCTGCTAGGTAATTCTCGACAAAGGCGAATGTCAATAGGGGGGGAATTGGTGGGACACTAAGTGGCAACTGGGCTGAAATTCGACAGAGAACTGTTTTAGCATGGGGCGCTGTGTGCCTAGGCATGGGGCAGAGGGATTCTTCGAGATTTCATTTGCAACAAAGACTAAGGATGAAACAGTGGGACTATCAAGGGTAGTTGTACGGATCACGGTTTTCATAGGAAGCAGCTTGGGCAGTTGAGCTTCGATGGCACTTTTTTAAATTAGCAATTTAATTTGTTCTGTTAACTCTTGAATTGTCTTTTTCAAACTGTGTACCTCTGTTGTCAATTCAGCTATAGTCTTGAGTGGATCCTGGCCCATACCGACCTTGTCGATAATAGCAGTCTCACCTGTTGCCCAAGTTGGGGTGTCTCTGGACCCTTGGTCTATGCTCTATTCTTGTGTCCCATCATCTAGGCTGTGATGGTCGCCTGGCCCCATCGCCACTATCACTGGGGGCTCATGGGTAACCTGTAGTTGGAGAAATCTATTGGAGACAGTAAGATTGGTGGATAAATTGCTAACGGCTGAGGCGTTGTCTAAGATCCTGCCTGAAAGTTCAGTGGTTGGAGCCCCTTCTACTACAACTGCCTCTTCTACAACAACGTTAGATATATTGGATACGAGAGAGTGGTCCGGAGAACAGTGTTTTGTACTGCGTGTTTTGGGCTTTCTAAACATAGATGGAATTTGTTTGGTCCTGCTGGACTTTGGGCTATTCAAGTGAATTAGCGTGCATGAGGGACATGGGGTCAATGATAAAACAGCTGGCGGAGATAAGATATCTTCGCATTCAACAAGAAGGTCGTCTATGCGATCAAGGACAAAGTTACCACCTGCCGACTTGCGTGCTTTACTAGTTTAATTTGCTTTTAATTTCGGTTGTGCCCCTCCATTTTCAAAGTCTTTGGACTTTCTTTGCCCCATGATGGAGTTTGGTTTTTAACACCTTGCAAGCCTAATAGTTTAACCAGTGTCGCTCCCCTAAAACCTTTTTTGGACTGTAATCAGAGGATAAGTAAGTGCCCAACAAGCTACCTAGGGAGTACACAACTCACAGCAACAGTAATCAACAGAGAGCTGCAGAACTGGCCGCAAGTCACAAGTCGCAGGTTAATATGCCCACACAGTATAAAAACAGTGTTATGTTGTGAAAGATAAATAGGACAAGGGTCAAGGGTAGCAAACAAGCTGACCGCAAATGGCTACCAGCAACCCAGATGGTTCATTGACAAATGATAAACGACCCATAGCAGCAAGTAACAAAATGGGCCGAGTGGATCAAGATCAAGCACTCAAGTGGGTGGCAACTGTGGAGGGCCAAAGACAGAGTCCAAGTCAAATGCTAAGTCAAATTAATAAATCAAAGTCCAGATGGGTTGAACTCACGATTTGATGGCACACAAATTAAAGGGGGTGGCCCTGCCCTGCCTCTTCCTGGCAATGATGGGCAAGGACAGGCCGAGGAAAGATTGTGGCGCTTTTAAGCGCATGGTCAGCTCCTCCCTCCTGGGAGAGTGATGGCTTCTGGGGATTAGAGTCCCCTCAGCAGGCGACCTAGGCAGCAGGAGCATAAAAGGCACGAAAAGCGGCGTCCCGCGCCGCGGGAATACTGTGATGCTTTTAAGCATGTGGTCAGCTCCTCCCTCCTGAGAGAGTGATGGCTTCTGGGGATTGAAGTCTCCTCTGCAGGCGACCCAGGCAGTAGCAGCAAGGGCACGAAGAGCGGCGTCCCACTCCAGAGGAAGATTATTACATTTGTTAACCTCGTGGTCAGCTCCTCCCTTTTGGGAGAGTGATGGCTTCTGGGGATTAGAGTCCCCTCAGCAGGGGACCTAGGCAGCAGGAGCAAAGGCACGAAAAGCGGCGTCCCGTACCGCGGGAATAATGCGACGCTTTTAAGCGTGTGGTCAGCTCCTCCCTCCTGAGAGAGTGATGGCTTCTGGGGATTGAAGTCTCCTCTGCAGGAGACCCAGGCAGTAGCAGCAAGGGCACAAAGAGCGGCGTCCCACGCCACGGGAAGATTATGTCATTTTTTTAACCTCGTGGTCAGCTCCTCCCTCCTGGAAGAGTGATGTCTTCTGGGGATTTGAGTCCCCTTTGTAGGCGACCCAGGCAGCAGCAGCAAAGGCATGAAGAGTGGCGTCCCGCGCCGCAGGAAGACTATGGTGCTTTTTAAGCGCGTCGTCAGCTCCTCCCTCCTGGGAGAGTAATGGATACTGGGGATTAAGGTCCCCTCTGCAGGTGACCCAGGCAGCAGCAGCAAAGGCACGAAGAGCAGAGTCCCAGAGAGCGGTACTGCATAACTCCATCAAACCGATGGTGAGCAATATCACGGAACAAGAAAGAGTTGTGACTTTGGTTCATTTTAGGAGAGAGCAGTTGAAATTAAAGGGAGGAGTCAAGAGGAGCGGTGCAAGCGTGTTAGTGCGAGGATTCATTGAAGCGGGCGCAAGAACATCGGAGTTCTCTGCGCGAAGAGTAGTGCGGGTGCATCAGCACGAGGAGTCACTTTGAGCTGGCGCGAGCACATTGAAGTGTTATCTGAATGTACCCGCTTACTTGTTGATGGAGCATTCACTTGACGGAGTGCGACTGAGTACAGTAAATATTCCGTACTCTAGCTTGGCATAGTAGAGCTGTAATATTGCGAGTCACCACAGCCAGCAGTGAGTATGGATACAACGTATGCAGGCATAGAGTTTAACAGTGATTCACACACTTTAAAATTAATTTCATCTGCAAATCCAGGTCGGTACAATCACTCATTCGCATACTGTGTTGATGTATATTTATATATTTACAGAACAATACAATTATATATGTGACACAGTGATTCACACACTTTCAAGTTAATATGAACTGTGAATCCAAGTTGGCACAATCAATGATTCACAGAGTAACAGAATTATATTTGTGGCCAGCGGCAGCTCCTCCGCTATGGCGGCGGTGTATCGCCCACTGCTTTCAAGCCGTGGAAAGTACATAACATAAGATGATAATAACTTTAAATTATTATCATTTTATGCTTCGTGCTGCTTTGCGGTTGGGTAGGGCTGCTCTGCTCTCGGAGCAGGGCAGGGGAGGAGTGGTTTGCCCACTCCTAAGTGCGCAATGACCGTTTGGTCGGCCTTCTCGGGCCGCCCAAAGCAGTCATGCACACGTTCCCTGATTTCAATGCCGGCTGTATTACAGCTTACATGGAGAACATACCCAGACCTCCATTCCCTGGTTGTGTGTGAAACCAGGACGTTCAAAACCAATCACAATGCTGCATTGCAGCGTTGTGATTTAGCCAGTGGGGTTTGGCTGTGCTTCCTGTTCCTCGAGTCAAGACAAGGAGAGCAGGAGCAGAGACGCAGGACCCAGCGGCAAGGTAATTTAATGATTTTTTTCTTCATATTGCGCACCCCCGTGCGACTCCTCTGGCGCAATTCTCCCACCCCCACGCCTGCCTCACCACCCGCGAGCCATGCCAGCCACCACTGTATGTGACTCATGGAAGGTATTACTGCACCTCCATAATTTCTAGCAAGTCATTTTGAACCATCTCTTGATAAGGCGCATTGGAAAGTTTGAATTGTTTTTGGTATTGATAGTGGGAGATGTTTACACTGACTAAAGAAAGTTTGCTATTTAAAACATTGTCTGGGTCAAAGGTAAAAGGGATCTGAGCCATTTACCACCTTTGCCACCTTCAGTTCTAGAAGACGAGGATGAAGAAGAGTTCGATATGTACGAATCTGCAATAAAACAACTCACTCTACAGAAAAAGGGTGAACGAAGTTGTGGAAAAACATAAGTTTCTTGGGAGATTTCAATTGTTTATTTAATTTACATACTCTTTTGCAAGGTAGTTAAGAGTATGGCTTCTAAATGTAACTATGGTTCTTTTCATGATTAAATGATAAGTGACCTGATGGTGCATAAAACATACAATGTTAAGTTACAAGAAAAGTTATTATTAGAGGAAGACTTGACATTGGAGAAAGCAATTAATATTGCACCCCAGTTTGAGGAAATCAGATTGGGTAGGAAAATGTTGGTTCATAAGGTCAAGGATGAAGTGCAAGTAGTCAAAACTGATGTAGCAAATAAAATACCCGCCAGTGGTGACAGCAAGTTGAAGGCTGGAGGGAGTAACAGAACACTATGGGGAAAAAAGAATGTCTGTTTTAATTTTGGCTTATCTGGACATTTATCAAATGTTACATCATGCCCAGCTATTGGTCAAGTTTTCAGAAATTGCAAAACCAAAAGGTATTATGCAGGAATGTGCCATAGTAAAAAATGTATGGCAACAAGGGGTTTGGCCCTAGGTGGCTGGATGGGGCCGTAGTGACCTAAGAAAAAAGGGGGGTGTCTTAGCTGTCACATTTAAATGCTGCTAAACCAATTTAACAGACTAAAGGCCATCAATTCAATTGATATGGGCTTGAAGCATTTATTTGCTACTTCGTTCTGTACACTTTACTCCACATTTAATCATGGGTCAGGTAAGTGCAGATACGTTTCAGTCAAAAGCAAATTATACATATTAAGGCAACAAATAAAACAAAGACATACGGACTTTGTGATGAAGTAATGTGATGTAAAAAACTAACAACAAATATCTAAATATTATATTAACAGTCTAAATTCACAAACGGAGCAGCTACTAGGACAACCTTTAGCATCCACGTTATGTAACAAATTCAAGAAGCTGCTACCCATGGGGAAAAGAGACATTAGGCCCAGTAGTGAGACAATTCAAATAACATTTCTACTGGGGGAAACCTAAGTAAAAGCGAAAGTCCCCGCGTTGTGTAATGCCGACGCGTTTCAGATCCCAAGGTGGTTTGTGGGATTCTCTTCAGGGCGTGGACTGGTTTATCTAAGAAACAAAAATAGGGTATAAATTATACATGAGGAGGGACTCTCAACTTCCAAATTACTCAAATTATGTGGTGATTTCTCAAAAGTACCTGATTGAATAGAGAAATAAATTTGCACGTTGCACCCGAGAAGAGGCAGGTTAAAATGTGGATGGCACGATCTAAAATGAGAATGGATCCACCATCAGTCATTGATATGGTTTGGTAAATGTAAATATTTTGTAACAGGAGGAACAAGAAAAGGCCCTTACTTGCGTCAGATGGGCGGTGCTTTTACAAAAGGTATCAGAATGCTTGATGTCGGTTATGCAATTTGAACAAGAATGTTTGACAATATGTGGACAATATACCCGATGGTTGCATTTAGGTGTGTATGAAATGAATAAGTAGAATGCACCTTTTTGTGAGTTAAATCATGGTGGTAAAGATATAATAGTAATGGCTGCTTCGGAGGCAAAGCATATGTTTATTTGGGATAATTTATTGCATTTATTTCCTGATGTGAAGCTATTGCCACCTAATATCAAACTGGTGAGTTATGTTAACAAGCCGATTGATATAATTGATGTACTTGATGTACTTGAGTACATTCCATCAACACTAAAGGTCCGATTATGAATACAGTGGTCATTGACCGACGTATTCGCGGTGGCTAAGCGGTGGTGATCCTGCAGCCACTGCATTTCAAGGCGGCTTGTAGGACTGACCACTGCTGCACCAGGGAACCACCGTTACATGGCAGTGGTGCAGTGGAGAGGGCCTATATAATATCCAAGGCTAGACTGCCGCGGTCTACCAAGCATAGTATGAGTTTTCCCTCTGCCAGCCATTTCATGGTGGGCTCCGTGCAATGAAAAGGCTGACGGAGGGAAAACAAAGGGGTCCTACAGGGCTCCCATGCTCCCTCTGCCATGGGGATGCATTCAGGGGGCACAAGATGTGCCCCCCTGTTTGCATGCACCCCAAGTTCCAGGCTAGCATGGACTTCACAGTCCATGCCGGTCTGAAACTTCTTTTGCGTTTCCATTGTGGTGCCCATTTCAAGGGCACCACTAGTAAACGACAAAAGAAAAGACAGGAAAAGCCCGCCAGACACAAGTTCAACTCATAATCTGGTGGGCGGTCCCTGCGAAGCTTTGTCAATGCTGAGCTGGTGCAGAGCGGGCACAGCACCACCAAAATCATAATCGGCCCCTAAGTTATTAAGGAAAAAGCATTGACACAAAGATATATGTTGCCTAGAAGGATCATGTATGTTGGGTTGGCTGCAGCAAATGAATATTATGATAACTCTTGATTCTAAGCATCCTGATCAGTTATTGGGTTATAGTTGTTTGATTTTATGTATCAATTAAGGTAAGTCAATGGATTGGGAGGACCTATTACCCAAAGTGTTTTCATCTACTTTTAGTTTATTAAATAATTTTGTTCATAAAGCTATTTTGAAAGACAAGACTGTGGTCAAGGCAAACTTTGCAAACAAGAAATAATAAAAGAAATAGAACTTCTGGCTGTCACCTGTGGTTGTTGTATACAAACTTAATGGAAAAATGAGATCATGTGTTGAGTTGGGAGGCCTGAATGCGTGTGTATGTGTATATAGGCATCCTTACCCAATATAGGAGAAACGTTTTCTTTATTGAATGGTTCTATAATTTTTACCACTTTAGATCTCTCGATTGCATACCATCAAATAGTCTTACATGATGATAGTAAGCGCTATACCTCATATGTTACACCCGAAGGAACTTTCCGGTGCAAGAGAATGCTGTTTTGGATTAATATCTGCATTGGTAGTTTTCCAAAGAATAATGTATAAATTCTTTAAAGATTTACACAGTTTGCCATGTTTTCAAGATTGAAGACTGAAAAGACTGAAGAGGAGCATACCGACCTCCTATTTAAAGTACTAACAATTTGACAAGAGAATGTGTTGACTATAACAAAAGACAAATGTAAATTTGAGGTAGAATCTGTTGCTTATTTAGGTCACAACATTAGTAAGCAGGGTATATCTACAAAAAATAGTTTATTTATGGCTATTGAAGATGCCCCTGACCCAAAAGATGAAGATCAGCTCAGAGCATTTTTAGATTTAGCAGGATACTATGCCAGATTTATTTTGGGATTTTCAGACAAGAAGAAACATATGAGAGAATTGATTAAGAAAAATCCGAAATTTGTGTGGGATAGTATGGCACATCAGAATTTAATCATTTAAAAAAGGAGATTGCTTGTGCACTGGCTTTAGCTTCATTAGATAACTAGTGTGATTCCATAATTAGGATTGATGCCAGTATCACAGGAATTGGTGTAGTTTTGTTACAGAATCAAAATTACAAATTAGTAACAATTACGTTTGCATCCAGGCCACTAAGAAATGCCAAGTTGAACTTCGTCAGACTCACATAGCGGTCTCCCGACTGCCCTATTACGACTAGAGCGGTCGGGCCAATCTAGGACCACCGCAACTTCCAGGGAACGGCAGTTTCCTGGTGGTTGCGCAGCAGTACTGTGGCCACAATATGCTTGGCGGGGCCGCTGCAGTCTGACCAAGCATATTACAAGAAAAGTGTGACGGTGATGAAAAAAAGGATGCCTCACACCATGTGGATGCACACAGGGGGGCGCAACATGCACCCCCCTTTGTGCATGCACACCAGTATCTGCAAGGCATGGACTGCAGCAGTCCATGTCATGCAGGTACTGATTTTGACATTCCCATTGCGGTGCCTATTTCATAGGCACTGCCGTGGGAACGCCAAAAAACTGCCCGCCATACAGGACAAAAGTCCCAATCTGGCTGGCGGTTCAGACATAGGTCCTGCACTGCCAAAATCAAAATAAGGTCCTACATTTTCCAGTCCTATAAATGAGAGTGGGTAAATAGATGGCTAAGTTATCGGATGTTAATGTTTGAGGCTTGAGTAAAATACATAAGTTACCACAGTGTTTGTGACCAAAACATTAACAAGATGTGTATCAATCTCCACACATTAGTATTGATGCAAGTCAAGCCTGGCTCAAATGCATGAGACGTGCACCTTCCAGGAACAAAGATTTACATATGTATTAATTACAAACTTTACTTACATTAAAATGCATTTCATAGTAATTTAAGGCATGTTATTTTATACAATATGTAGTTTATATGTTATTAGTCAATCTTTATATTGACGTGTTTATGATAAAGCTTCTGTAATATTTGTGGATTGAATTAATGGAGGCGAATGTGTGTCATTCTGTTGGAAATAGAATGTGAAACTTGGAATGGCGATGATTCCAGGGAAGGCAGTTAGCCTGGGCTTCTACTCCGAGAAGGAGCTGTTTTCATGTGCTTAATAAATATCAATATTTTACCTCAACCTCCTGGTGCAGCAGTCTTTATGAAGAGCAGAACTTGACACTCATGCTAGTTCACAGGTGTATTCACTCCTGGGGTGTACTGCCTTTAACTGAGTTATATTCCTGTCTTTCAAATTAGCCCAATTCTCTTTTCTGATCAGGACGGCAGATTAAATTATCAAACTGCTACTCAGTTTATTCTCAGCTGCCATAAGAAATGAGGGCCCAAACATACAAATTTGTCATGTGACACAGTGCATCATACACATTTGCAGTGCTGTATTTTACAAAAGGGAAACCCAGCATAAATGACAGATATATACAAAGATTGGCCTGCTGTTGGAATAATCTCCTGTGCTGGTGCTCGAACATGGCTACCTTTTGTGACACATAACCTCGCACCATGGAGCAGAAGTAAATGTGTACTGTCTAAAAAAGAATTTGTACTGGATGCATTACCTTCCATTACCAAATCCTATGCATAGTCAAACTCAGAATGTTCCTGTTGCATTGAATATGAGCAACATACATGCAATGCATGGGATATTTAGAGAAATTAATACATTTCCCCCCGTTTGCTTCAAGTAGGTGCTACTTTTGACACAAAGCTTGCATGGCTATCTTCGCAGCTCAGACTTTGCATCATGGGGCGACTGGTGTTCATGGGAAAAAGGGGTGTTGCCCTGCCACCCTCGGGGAAGAGACAAGTGCAGGGAAAATAAACACAGAGCAGCTGAACAGAAATAACTGGTCTGAGGTGGTGAATCTCCTGAGTGAATTCTAGTGAACTTTGCAGATGTCCTACAACGCAAGAACCAACTGGGTGAGGTTTTCTTCGACCGGCAGGTACAAGCTACAGCAGCGACATTACATGAGAGGGAGTGCTGAATTAGAATGTCATGGATCCAGCTGCTTTTAGGGTATAGGACAGTGGCCCTTGGAGGAGGTACAAAAGTTTATGCACCTCTATGGCTGGGGGTTGAGCAGGCCAATGAGAACAAGGAGGGAGTGGGTGGCAACAATTAGTTGATTATCACAGAGGGGCAAGCTGTAAGAGGGGTGCAGGAGGCTGTTCTCCTGGTAGTAGCACATGTTTAGTACTGCATTTGGTTTCACTTTGAAGAAGATCATTATTGAGCTGAGCATAAAGGTGCCCCTTATCTCAACTGTAAAGGCCCAAGAGAAGGAAGGAACCAGCTGCGGACAGCAATTGCACTAGTGTACTAAGAGCTAAAAGTGCAATTAAGCTTCTGCATCAGAGCCATCAAGACCCCCAACCCCCTTCCTGCTTTAGCACCTACAAAGGGAGTGGGGTTCTTTATGGTTTTCTTCTGTCTGCAGCTTGGCAGACAAAGGCTTATATTGAGCTAGCAGGGGTGACTGAGCGAAAGGAAGGACGGACAGATGGATGGATGGATGGATGGAATGGTGGTTGGATAAATGCATGGATGAATGAGTGAAAGGATGGGTGTAAGAATGAAAGGGAGAGAGTGTGTATGAGTGAAAGGGAGGGGGGTTGAATGGATGGATAGGTGAAAGGGTGAATGGATGGAGGAGTGAAAGGATGGATCGATGGATAATGAGAGAAAAGATGGATGGATGGAAGAATGAGTGAAAGGATGGATTATGAGTGGAAGTGTAAAATGATGGATGAGTGGATGAATAGATGGAGCAAAAGTATGGATGGATGAGCGAAAGGATGGATGAGTGAAAGGATATAAGTAAAGATGGATGTGTAAAACAATGGATGGATGAGTGAAAGGCAGGGTAGATAATGTCTGGATAAAAGGATGGATCGATGAGTGAAAGGGTGAATTGATGGATGGATGGATGGATAGATAGATAATGAGTGAGTAAAAGGATGGATGGCTGAGTGAAAGGTTAAACAGAGGGATGTATGAGTGGATGGATGGAACAATGGGTTTAAGGATGGATGTCTGAGTGAAAGGGTAGATGGATGGATGAGTCAAAAGGAGGATGGTGGATAGATGGAGTGAAATGATGGATAGATGGAGCAAAGGGGTGAATGGATAAGCAAAAGGATGTATGGATGATAGAAAGAGGGATGGATACGTGAAAGAATGGTTGATTAATGTTATTGATTGGTTTGATGGATGGGTTTCCCTGGAACAGTGGTGGCTGTCCTTTATGGGCTACACAGCTACACTACACCCGCCTTGTTTTGTGGTCCATTTTATTGTATTGAGAATGAATAATTATTCACTCTTGGTACAATGAAAATCAAATGCAGATCCTCTTTAGGTCTAGCAAACAACTGAGGCAGCTAGTGACATTGTTTGATTGCTGACACAGGTGCATGAAGGTACCTACGCCAATCCAGCACTGTGAGCATGTCTGCGTGACTATGTGTGTAAGTTAAAGTGTGATAGAGTCAGTGAAGGAGTGAGTCAGAGTGAGTGACAGTAAGGATGAGTATGTGTGAAAATTAATGTGAGGGAGAAGGACAGTGAGTGTAAATGGGTGTTACTGTATGTGAGGCACAGTAAGACTGCATAATTACGAATGAATGAGAATGAGCGGGACTGAGTGAGACAGAATGGGTCACAGTAGAATGAGTGAGACTACTTGAATTAGTGAGACTAAGTGAGTCAAAGTGAAACAGTAAACTTAGGGGGTTATTTACAAGAGGCCTGCACCGCCGGAGCGTAATTTTTAAAAATGCTTTGGTGGTGCAAGCCTCTCAATTATATCTATGAGGCGATGCAAAGCCACCCTGCGTGTTTTTGCATGGCCTCATAGATATGGAGTAAGAGTAGGCAGCGCAAAGCGCTGCATGCCTTACTCTGTATCAAGGAGGCGTTCCATGGGCATTGCAGTACGTGTTCCCAAGCCACACCCAAGGATTTTGATGCTGCCCCCGATTTACAAAGTCATGTATATCTAGGGCAGTGGCAAACCTTTATGCCTCCCAGAGCAGTCGTCATTTCTCCTAGTTTTTTCCTCTTTCCATGTATGCTGCATTCTGCAGTACACATATAAAAAGCACAACGTCTCCATGGATTTTTTCTGTACAGGATGGTGTCCCTTGCTGCACTAAAATAATTGTGACAACAACACAGAACAAGGGTACTTGTGTTGGTGCTAGACCCCACATTGTTCGCCGGCTGTAAGGACAGGAATTCACTGTATCTCGTAGATATGGTGCATTCCTACCCTTTTGATTTGGCACAGGGCAGTGCAGCAAAAAGATTTGAGGTGCTGCCCTACACCAAATCTTTGTGATTAAGGCCCTTAGTGAAAGAAGATGTGAGAGAAAATGTTAAGAAGAAGCACATTGGAATTTGAACCAAGAATTACGCTCACCACTTTTAAAGGTCACCAGCTGCCACTGCTTTGCATCGCAGCCCATGGATCTCAGCCTTTGGTTGTTTGCATTGATCTGGCCCAATAATGTTCCCTTGACGCAAAGCAATGCAAAGTGGCCACAGCAAACTTTGCTCAGTCAAAGATTCACCTTTCCAGCTCAAAACATCTTTTTGCTCTGGAAAGAAACAGCATGCACCAATTTGTGTTGCTTTGCACCACGTTAGCCCAAAGCTTTTTATATTATGAAGATGCAAACTCTGGCCTCATGATAAAGTGAAAAAACAATGTCTGGTGGTGCAAGAATGTCGCTTGTGCATGGACATTGCTTCCCTAAGCACATTTTCTGGCTGTCATAGCAATTTGGCGCCCCTGCTGGTGGTGCAACATTGGGCCACCCAGCATTTTTCTGGTCTGTAATGAAATGGGTTTGTTTATTCACAATCACCAAAATCAAACACCAATACACAAAGGAATAGAATATTCAGAAATGTGGTGGTGTTGAGTATATACTAATAAGCCATAAATTATATAGCACTATATTACTGCTTTTACATTTATCAGTCTCAGAAACTAGTTTGGATTCCTTTGTTTTAATCTCTCTAGTAAATTTGCAGGGTCATATGTGAAAAACACTCTCCATTGATTTGTATAGCACAATAGTAATCATTGGTTTTCTATATTTCCAAAGAGAAAACTGCATCTAAGTTAGGGCAGAAATTAGAGGACTCATTACTTAAGGTAATTATTAAGTAGAAGGATTATATATATAGCTGATGATACAAGATTCTATACTAATCGGACATTGTTTCTTACAGACTTGCATAGCAGTCTAGGAGGAAGTGTGACAAGCCTTGTATTGTTGTTTTCTCTCTCTTCCCTTTACTTTCTCCCCTCTGTATGGGCTGCCGTGATTCCTGTTGAAATTAGAAGCCATGGTTTCTCTGTGGCAGTGAATAGGACTGGCTTTGTGGCACTCTTACAGAATGGTATATCAATAAATGTGAACTAGATCAGGTGTATGAACGCTATCTTATTCAATTATGACTATGGATGTCAGCAGTTATGGTGGTGTCCTATATGGGAAGTTCAGACACGCAATGGAAATTGGTTTCCTTATACAACCAGAAATTGAAAGGAGCAGAGGCAATCAGACTTGTTTTGCAGGGAATTGCTCCAAGTCTGGCAGTGGAGTTTCGAGGGACGGTAGGGGAACAATGTCCAACATAAATTAACATAGGGCTCATTGTAAGGCAATATAAGAAGTGGTTGGATGTATTATTTTTCTTTTCTGAGAGCTGTCTTCTTTCCATCCAGGTAGTTCACATCCAATAGGTGAACAATATGGCAGCAGGCGTCTAAAAAAGGTTTTTTGACATCCCAGTATTGCTGTCTGAATCCAGATGTGTTAATAGCAGGGGGTCCTCCGCTGACTATTTTTGCAGATAGGGAGAATGTTCTAGTTTCCCTTTTCAATTCAATTACAGGGGGAAATGGCTGGTGGATGAATGTCTCATCTTGCTCATGACCAAAGGTTCTTATTTTTGCCTGGCAAGGGTGAGGATGCTAAAGTGAAGGTTTCTGTATGGTTGGTGGAAGTTCAAGCAGTGGTTCATGCATGCTGGTCCTTGCTCACAGAGAGCTTTGTAGGCATCTGTCAGTAGTTTGAATTGGCATCTTTTCTGGATGGGGAGTAAGTGGAGGTCCCTAAGTGCTGGGTGATGTGGGTAAGTTCGGGCCAGTTGAGGATCAATCGGGCCACTGAATTCTGTATCTTCAGGAGCCTTCTTATGAGTAAGGTGGTAGTTCCAGCGTATAGTTTGTTTCTGTGGATCAGACAGCTGGTGATTAGGGCTTGTGTGACTGTTTTTCTTGTGCTTATGGAGAGTCATTTGCAGATTCTTTGGAGCATGCAGAGAGTGTGGAAGCAGAGAGAGGGAACTGTGCTGATCTGTTATTTCATGGTGAGTTTGCTGACCAAGATGATGCTGAGGCTGCTAATGTAGTCATTTGGTGTTGGTTTGGGTATGAGTTCCGTGGGCCACCAGGTGTCATTCCAGAGGAAGGTATGGTTGCCAAAGATCAGCACTTTGGTCTTGTCTGTGTTGAGCTTCAGACAGTTGTCCTTCATCCAGGCTGCAACATTCTTCATGCAGTGGTAGAAATTGGTGTTGGTGGTTGCAGAGTCTGCTGAGAGCGAGAGGATGTGCTGGGCATTGTCGGTGTATGATATCAATTTGACGTTGTGGTTCCTTACTATGTCGGCTAGAGGCATCATGTAGGTGTTGAAGAGGGTGTGGCTGAAAGAGGAGCCTTTAAAGAATGCTGCAGATGGTGCTTGTGGGTTCTGAGGTGAAGGGGGGAGGCAGATTCACTGCGTGCATCCTAACAGGAATGATGCAATCTATCTGAGTGCGCCTCCCATTACTCTGATCTGATGCAGTCTCTTGATGAGTGTGTGGTGGGAAACAATGTTGAAGGCTGAGGAGTGGTTGAGAAGGATCAAGGTGGCCGATTTTCCTCTGTCAAGTGGAGTGCGGATGTCATCTGTGGTGGTGATTAGGGCAGTCTTGGTGCTGTGGTTGTCTCAGAAAATGGATTGGGAGGCATTTAGCAGTTTTTTTTCTTTCCAGGTGTATGGTGAGCTGACAGTTGATGGCCTTATCACGGACTTTGGTGGGAAACGGGAAAAGTCAGATCGGGCAGTAGTTCTAGTGATCGCTAGGGTCAGTGGAAGGTTTCTTGACTGCTGCATGGTTGCATCCATTGGGAAAGGTGGCTGTGGTGATTAATGTGCTGAGGATGGTAATGAGTTGGTGGCTGATCTCGGTTGAAGATTCAGTGGCGTCAGGGGTCAGTGGGTGCTCTTGAGTAGAGGGAGTTCATGATGGCTGTAGTGTCCTGTGTGGTATGTTCTTTCCATGTGATAAGCTGTTGCTTGGGGAGGCTTCCATTGGAGTGAGGAGGCTGAGGAGGTTGGTGGGTTGGGGACAAAGTTCCTGTAGATGGTGGATATTTTGTTTTGGAAGTGCTTCGCTTGAGCGTTGCAGAGTTCCAGTGAGGGAGGGATCACATTCTCAGTGGCTGTTGGGCAGGAGAACTCTCTGTCAATGGTGAAGAGTTCCTAGATATGGTTGGTGCTAGGCTCGGTGTTGTCTGCATGGATGTCTTGTCTTTCTTTCAGTTGATGGTGGTATTTGTTAAATGCTGTCTTAAGGGTGGCTCGGTCTGTATTGTCTCTGCTGGTGCTCCGTCTTCTCTCTAGTTGTTTGGAGTTGCATCTTATTGCTCTGAGTTCCAGTGTGCACCAGCTGGCTTGTTTGGTGGGTTTGCAGGTTTTGGCATGTTTGATGTAGTCACCTCTGTCAGAGGCGTTGGTGATCCAGGTGTTAACGTTCTTGATTGACTCTCTCAGATTGGTTGCAGCATCAATTGGTTCTGTGTCACTTTGCTCCAGCTGTGGAAAGGAGTGCTGGGAGATTTGGGTGTGATGCGAGGTGATCCTGTGATGGTGAACTGGATGAAGGAGTGGTTGGTCCAGGTGAGGTCAGTAATGTGGCTGTATTTGGCACTGTTGCTGGATGTGAATATAGGGTCGAGTGCATGTTGCTCTGTGTGTGGCGTCTGTATCCAGCTGGATGAGGCCAATATTGTCCAATTGTTCCAAGAGGTTGGCAGAGTTCCTGTCTGTGGTGTTGTCCAGCAGGAAGTTGATATCTCGGAGGAAGATGTACTGCTTGGATTTGATTGCAAGTGGGGCAAAGAAGTCTGTGATGCCATCCCAAAGGTCAGTGCATTATCCTGGGGGACCATAGGTAAGGGTACCTTTGATGGTTGTTTTGTCATTGGTCTGAAGGTGGAAATTCAGGTGTTTCATTATCAGTGTGGTGTCGTCTTCAGTGGTGGTGAAGTGGATTGATTCTTTGTGGATGATGGTGGTGCTATCTCCGTATTTGTTGGTGCAGTCCTGGTGTGTGATCTTGTAGCATTGGGTGTCATGGTGGCGATGTTGGGGGCAGAGGAGGGTTTAAGCCAGGTCTCTGTGATGAAGGCTGTATTGGGGGAGAGGGTGGAGTCTTGAATGGCATGTTTGCAGAGTGATCTGGCATTGATCAAGAGGCATCAGAGTGGTTGTGGTGTGGTGCATGTTTCTGTGAGGGTAGGTGGCCCTAAGTTGCAGGTGAAGGACTAGCAGTGGCAGGTGAATGGTCTTGCTGTGGAGCGAGGAGATGAGAGGCACCCATTTTTATGGTGTCTAGTGTCCAGGGGTTGGAGATTTGCGGTGAAGTACCTATGGGTACCCATGGGGCCAGGGTTCCTTGGACTGGGTGTGGTCTAAGCACAGGCAGGAGCAGATGGGTTTATCTTTGCCATCGAAACTGCTATGCTGCTGCCTCAATTAAGCAGGACCTGCGATGGACGCTGGGGAGGTGGGTGACATAGAGCAGGTGGTTGGAAGCTGGAAATGGCACCTAACAGAGAGCGGTCAGAAGTTGCAAGAAGCCCAGGGAGTAAATAAAATTAAGTAAATTATGAGCCCAAGGGAGTAAATTACAAGAGTCCTCTAGTTGGCTCACAAGGGCTGGCTGCCATGGACGGAACCTGTACAGGGCCAGAGCAGTCCTAGCAGCAGAGCAGAGGAGGAGGCAACTGACCACAGTGAAGACGAGCTGGTGAGCACCTGTTCCATGGGGCCGCACTGTGGCTTCCATTAAGTAGGTTCTGGGAGGGGAGGGGTGCTGGGGAGGAGGGCGAGGGAAGCTGGAAATGGGAAATGGCACCTAACGCAAGCGGGTAGAAGTTACAAAAAGCTTAGGGAGCAAATAAAATAAAATAAAGTTTAAGCCCAAGTGAGTAAATTGGAAGTGTCCTCTAGCTGGCTAACAAGTGCAGGCTCCCATGGACTGAACCTGCACACGGCAGGAGCAGCCCTAGCAGCCCTAGCAGCACAGAGGAGGAAGCGGTAACTGACGCAGTCAGGGGGAGCTGGTGAGGACCTGCTTAATCGTTCTGTGCTGTGGCCTTCATTATGTATATCCTGGGAGGGAGGAGGGGTGCTGGGGAGTTGGGTGACTGGAAGAGGGCAGTTGGAAGTAGTAAATAGCACCTAACAACGAGTGGGCAGAAATGACAAGAAGCCCAGTTGCTAAATACATTTGAATAGCGTAAAGTGTAGTGACGTAGAGTGGCATATAGTGGAGTGGCATAGAATGGAATAGCATGGAGCGGAATGCCATTGACTGGAGTAGTGTGCATAGAGTGGACTAGCGTACTGAGTTGATTGATCTAGAGTTGAGTGGAGAACAGTGGAATACCATAGAATGGAATGGCATAGAGTAGAGTGGAGTGGCGTAGAGTGGTGTGCCAAACACTGAAGTGGTGTATAGTGTAGTGTCAGGGTGTGGAACATCATAGAGTGGAGTAGCGTATAGTGGACTAGCACAGAGTGGAGGGGTATAGAATCAGTGGCATGGAGTGGAGTGTTGTAGAGTGGAATAATGTAGAGTGGAGTAAAGTGGAATAGCTTAGAGTGGAGCAGCATAGAGTGGAGTGGCATAGAGTGGAATAGCATAGAGAGCAGTGGTGTGGAGTAGCCTATAGTTGAGTGGTACAGAGTGGAATAGCATAGAGTGGGATGGAATACAATGGAATGGCATAAAGAGGTGTGGCATACAGTAGAATGGTGCATAGTGTTGTGGTGTTGAGTTGAATAGTGTTGCGTGGAGTGTTGTACAGTGGAGTGGCATAAGGTAAAGAGGTATAGAGATGAGTGGCATAGAGTGGAGTGGCGGAGAGTAGAGTGGCAGAGAGTAGAGTGCCATAAAGTGGAATAGCATAGAGTGTAGGAGCATAGAGTTGAATAGTGTAGAGTGCTGTGGTGTAGATTGGTGCCTAATCAAGTGCTGTACAATGAAATATTTCATAGAGTGGAATGCCATAGAATGTAGTGACGTAGTGTGGAGTACAGTAGAGTGGTGTACCCTGGAGTAGCATAGAGTGGACTAGTATACAGAATGGAGTGGAATAGAGTGGTGTGGCTTAGAGTTGCGTGGCATAGAATGAAGTGGCATAGATGGAGTGGCGAAGAGTGGAGTGGCATACAGTAGAAGAGTGTATAGTGGAGTGCCAAGGAGTTGAATGGCAAACACTGGAATAGTGTAGAATGGAATGGCATAGAGTGGAGTGGCATAGAGTAAAGTGGCCTACAGCAAAGTGGCGTAGAGAGTAGTGGCACAGAGTCAAATACCATAGAGTGGAGTAGCATAGAGTAGAGAGGCATAGAGAGGAGTGTCATAGAATGCAGTAGCGTAGAGTGGACTGGCGAAGAGTGGAATCCTAATTATTCCACTCAGGTTTTCCTTCCTCCTGGAATGTGGGGACTGTGGAGAGGGTTTCTTGCAGCCTCTTGCCCCTCCTCTCCATGACAGGTGATTGGGTCAATATTCCAGGCTCCAAGATCTTTGAATTTTCCTCTCAGGAGGTCATGGACTGTGTGGTCAGGGACATCCACTCAGGCAACCCTAACATTTCCAAGTGTGACCAGAGCTCCACCTTCTTCCAGATTGGATGCTCCACGTCATTACCCAACCAACATTCCACTGGCATGGTAGGACTCACAGCTACCTTCAAGGTACCTAAGACCCCCATTCAAAGGAAACCAGATCCACTAGGTAGTCACTCATGTGGTTGTCAGCAGTAACCACCTGATGGACTAGATTGAGAAGTACCTGCCCTGAGGACACCAGATGACACCAGGCAGTAGTTGTACTGGCTCCTGCCTCTCTCAGAACCTCCACCCTTTGCCCATTGATTGTGACCGACTTCCTGTATTTACTAGGTATGTGAGTCCTTGGTACCATCTATATGTCTCCCAATACTAAGGTGACCTCTGCACTACTCCTACTAACTGCGAAAACCTCTTCCCAAGCACTAAACTAGTCCTTACTGGGGTCTGCCCACCAGTGGGAGGCTACTGTCTCTTTGGGCAGTTGAGTTCTCCCCTTGAGTGCCTGTATCTGGAGGCCTCAAAGCACATAGTGAAGTGACCTGAAGGCTTCTTCCAATTGAACCCTTCCTTCTTCTAGTTAGGACTGGGGCAGGACACTCTTTTGGGGTCCTTTTGAGAACCCGTATTTTATCTTTGTCTCCCTCCTCTTTCGTCTGGTGGTGACACTGTCCACTCTTGTGGTGATCACCACCATGTGCCTTCTTGAAAACCCTGGTGCTGATCCAGAAGTCTTCTACCTTTGCATGTTCTTGGGATGAAGTAAGCTTGCTATGAACCAGGTCTTGGTACAGCTCAGTAAAGCAAGTATTGAATATGTGCTTTCTTAAAATCAGATTATACAGCCCCTCATAATCACTCCCTTTGCTGCCTTTCACCTAACCAATCAGTGCCTTACTGGAATAATGAATGAAATCCACCCAAGACTGGTTTGACCTCTTGTGGATATTACTAAACTTCATGCAGTATTTTTCAGGGGTGACCCCAAACTTGGCGACATTAATAGCTTTCATGGGCTTATACTTCTTCTACCTCTAGTATCAGCAGGGGACCCCTCCCTACCGTATGATTGTGTCGCTCAGAGACGCGCCACCCAATCCTCTTCAGGGACCCTATTCATCCTTAGGACTACTTCATAAGCTAAAAATCATTTGTCAATGTCAGCCCCCACCATATAGCCAGGCACCAGGTCTTTAGGCATGTGGACTCTCTTGTACCTGTTGGACACTGCTATTTCACTGCCACATTGTTGCTAGACCCTGTTCTTTGCTTGGCTTTGCAGTCCAGCTCCCTAGGACTCCCTTCATGAGTCAAAAATATTTTGTTTTCTTACAAGACCGCCTCAGCCTTCATTTCCTCAGCCAGCTCCTCCTCCAGGGACAATTTCCTTTCTTCAAGGGCCCTCTTGACAGCAGCCTTGTCATTGGCTGCCTCCAATTTTAATTTAGCCAGCTGCTATTTGAGCTCCCTTTCAGCTTTCCAGTCCGCCAGTTTCTCCGGGGACAGAGTGTGGTTTGAGATGCTGTTGCTGGCCCTGGAACTGGCAGGGGCCACTCTCTTCTATAGGGACACAAACAGGGAGTTTTTGTCCCTCTCTTCCATCTCCTCCTTATCCTCTGTAGGCTGTAGTTGGCAGTGCTCCCACCAGGCTCTGAGGCCTTCTGGAACTCCTTTCTTGGAGTTACTCTTTGCTGGAAGGCCCCTCTCCCTGCAGACTCCTCTGAGCTCAGCCCCAGTATAGCTCTCCTGTTCGTTCAGCTACAAGTACATGCTTGTAGGTAGGGTCATAAATGCAAAAATTCAGGTGGAATAGAAATTAATTTGGAAAAAGCAATGGAGGCAAATGAAGGAGAATTTAAAAAGAGGTCAGATCTATTACCAAATAATTTATAAAGGAATTTTTGTGTTACACAAATCACTATATGGTACTACACAAGCACTGAATTCCATCACTAAACATTAATGTAATACACTGTTTTGTTGGTTAAGGGGAGGGTTGTGAGACCTTCTCAAGCAACAGCCACAAACCATGTCAGGGTGAACAACCAAAGTCACTAAATTATCCTGTTATTAACCCTCTGGCAGCATGACACAAAAGCAGTCAGGCTTAACTTAGATGTAAAGTGCTAAGTATTTATGCAGCAATTTAAATTGTAAACAAGTGAAACAAAAGAAAAATCCCACACTAATTTTGAAAAATGGAGCATAATGTAAAATATTTTTTTTTGCCACCAGAATGACACCAATCTTATCAGTAGAACCGGAGATGTGCAATTTCAAAGATTTAAGATAAGTATAGCACCTAAAAGTACACAGTGTCACTCATGGTTATCTGGTAGTGCGAGACCGGTTAATATCAAAAGTTCAGGCTGTCTGGGATGGAGCACGGGCTGTCTTAAAGTTTTCTGCAGAGTCCAGTTTGTCATGCAGGAGGGCGTAAGGAGTTGGGTGAGTGTTCCAGACAGTCATTGCTATAGCATGAAGATCCTGTTTTAAAGTTGGGGGGCTGCGGATGGAGCCTCAAGAGCCCCATGGCCCCCGTCAACTCCCCTGGTGGGAGTCGGACATGTTCATTATTGGTGGGTGCCCGCGATCCCCACAGGACACCCACAATTCCTTCATTATTGAGGCTCACATATAGATCCAATGATTGATTGGTTCAGCATTCCTTCCATCATCTGCTCATTTTGCATTTGTCACCCTAGGTGGGAAGGGTGTGCCCGGACGTGGGTCCCGTGCTCTCCATGCCAGTGGAGTCAAGCTAGCCTGGCTGATGAGGGGTAATACACCAAAACCAGTCCTATGATGCTTGTCTCAGGTCCAGGAAGGACCTGGCCTGGCAGTTCAGGCTGGACTGTTCCCATGGGAAGCAGGGGCAAGACTGGTTTGCATATGGCTGGGTTTAAACTGGAATGGCATGGGAAGCTAAAAAGACAATTAATTTAGGACCAGATCTCTGTACTGGGGTGAATGCTTGACATTGTTAAACATTCTCTTCATCAATTGGTCTTTTTGCATTTGTCACAATGAGTGGGACGAGTATACCCAGATGTGGGTCGTGTGCTCTCCATGCCTGTAGAGTCAAGCTAGTCTGGATGAGGAGTGGTAATAACCCGAAACTGGTCCCTGGGTGCTTGTTTCCAGTCTAGGGAAGACCTGGTCTGGGAGTTCGGGCTTGACTGTTCCCATAGGGAACAGGGTCAGGACTGGTTTGCATATGGATGGGTTTAAACTGGGAAGCAAAACAAACTATTAATTTATGCCAAGATCTCTGTATTGGGGTGAATGTTTGATATTGTTTTACATTCTGTCCATCAATTTTTCTATTTGCATTGCTCACATTAAGGGCATAAAAGTGGCACACTGGAATGAACATTAGCAGCGTGCTCCCATGAATCATTCTCCAGCCCATACCCCTTGATAGCAAAGGCAAGTGTCCTTGAGATTAAAATCAAGGATTTTTCAGAACTCTTACTCCTCTTGTTCTTGTGCCATGGGGGGTACTGGGCGTACTTGAACCGCAGTGATACCGGTTTCATTAAAGACATGTGAAACACAGGGTGAGTACAAAGAGTGGTTGGTGACTTTACACAATAAGCTATAGGATTTACCTGACCAGAAATGGAATATGGTCTGATGAAATTAGGATGAAAAGGTGACTTGTTCTTGAATCTGATGTGTTTTGTGGAAAGCCAGAGCCCGTCATCTAGGGCATATATAGGACTAGTAAACCGATGCCTGACAGACGTGCGTTTGTACTGCTGTTTTGCTCTATTTATATTTTCTATCACATTCGCTGGGTTCTGTTCAAGATCTGGAGGTTAGTCTGCACTGCAAGTACGATATCTATATCATCCAAGCACAGAAGAGAGAAAATCCATTTGTACAATAAAAAGGTGAAGTTTGGATGGAGGAGTGGTGATAAGAATTATAAGCAATTCCTGTTAGCCACTGAATATCTGCCCAGGAACCATCATCTTCCTCTGCATAACACCTGAGATATTGCTTAAACGTTTGATTAAGGCATTCTGTCTGACCATCCGATTGTGAATGATGACTGTTAGACAACACTGGGAAAATACTCAATGCAGAACACCAGGTCTTCCAAAACGTGGCAGTAAATTGTGGGCCTCAAGCCAAAATAATCTTTTGAGGGATTCCATGTAATCAAATTATGTTATGTAAGACTAACTGTGCCAACTGACTGGAAGTTGGTAATTTGTTACAGGATATAAAATGGCCCTGTTTGGTTTGACAGTCTATGACTACTAGAATTGTGGTGTACTCCCGATCATTATGCAGATCTGTTATGAAATCAAGTGAGAAATTTCCCCAAGGTCTTTTGGGAGTTGTTAAAAGGGACCAACCATCCGCTGGGCTTCCCAGGGTCATTTTTTGCTCGAGCTGACATGTCACATTCCTTGACCCATAACTCTAAATCTTGTTTCAATGTGTCCCACCAAACGTTGCAGTTGACAGCCTCTATAGTTTGATGTATGCCTTGTTGCCCCCAACAAGAAAGATCATGACACCAGTGGAACACAGTTTTTTGCAGTTCTTTAGTAGGTACAAGTAGTTTGAAATTGTGGATGAGTAATTCTTGTATGATTCATCTGTCTTGGCTCCTTGAAGCCATGATTTACCAGTTGATGACAAAAAATAGTATTTAATCGCATCCAAAAATTAAAACGAAGAGAAATCATCTTGTTAGGTGCCATTATGGATTGGAAATTGTTTGCTGCCTGACTGGTAAGATTTTCTTGCCTAATTAATGCATGAGCTTTCTTGTTTTCCTCCCCTGGGCCTAGAGGTGAAAATGAAATCATATTCTGCAAAGATGTCATCCATCTTAATTGTCTAGGGATCAAGTTTCTTGCTGCTTTCA
This sequence comes from Triturus cristatus, assembly GCF_964204655.1. Taxonomy (NCBI): domain Eukaryota; kingdom Metazoa; phylum Chordata; class Amphibia; order Caudata; family Salamandridae; genus Triturus; species Triturus cristatus. Next base: position 988,011,503 of record NC_140594.1, on the reverse strand, counting down.
TGAACTGTAAATTTCAGTGATCAGTGTATATGGTCACTGTTAGATTTGGGGGTCTCTAGTTGGCATAGGTAGGTACCTGTGACAAATAGGGACCCTTGCGTCTAGTCAGGGTAAGGGGTTACACTCCTAAAATAACCCCTGCTCAAGCCCTTGGTAGCTTGGCACGAGCAGACAGGCTTATCTCAGAGGCAGTGTGTAAAGCATTTGTGAACACATACAGTAATCAAGTGACAACACTACAGATGGACACCACACAAGTTTTCTATCAAAAATAAGTATTTTTTAAATAGACTTATCACAAGACCACAAACAACACAAATCCACAATATTGTTACTTTAAAATGGTAGAATTTAGCTTAGTTCTCTTAAGATGGTAAATGCGACACTCAGAGTTCAATGTACCTGAAGATGCGTAACGCAAGACAACAAAAGTGTTGCAAGGACGGTGATGCGTTGAAGCTCCGGTGCAAAGAAACAAAGATGGTGCTTCCTTCTTGATGTGATACGCTTCCTGGTGATGCGGCGGCGCCTGATGCGACGTCGATCCTCTTCTCCGGCGATGCGAGATGTTTCCTCATGATGCGAGCCGCGATAGGCCCTGCGACACGCTTCCCAGTGATGCGGTGGCATCTGATGCGACGTTGATCCTCTCCCTTGGCGATGCAAGTGGTTTCCAAAATGATGAGAGCTGCGACAGGCCCTGCGACATTCTTTCCGGTGATGCGGCAGCGTCTGATGCAACGTCGATACTCTTCTCCGGCGATGAGCCACGACAGGCCCTGCGACACGCTTCCCGGAGATACGGCGGTGCCTGATGCGACATCGATCCTCTTCTCCGGCGATGAACCGTGACAGGCCCTGCGACACGCTTCTCGGAGATGCGTCGTCGTCTGATACGACGTCGATCCTCTTCTCGGGCTATGCGAGGCGCTTCGGTGATCCTGCGATGCTTCAATGATTCTTCTACGACACGCTTCCCGGTGATGTGGTGGCGTCTGATGCGACGTCGATCCTCTTGTCCGGCGATGCGAGGCGCTCCGTATTGTGAAGCGGCAGCGGCAGTTCGGCGACACGCTTCCTGTTTTTGAGTCGTGCTTCCAGCTCTTTACGACATGCAAGTCCTCAAAAAGTCCAGCACAACTGCAGGCACCTCAAAAGAACTCTTGGGGAGCTGGTGGGTGAAGTCTGTTGGCCCTGAGACTTCAGCAGGAGGCAAGCTCTTTTCCAAGCCCTTGGAGATCCTTCACAAGTTGAATAACGTGCACACAAAGTACTTTCTCCTTTCTTTGGCAGTCAGGCAACCACTGCAGGCCAATTCCCCAAGCAGCACTTCAGCTTAGGGATAGTCTCTCCTCAATTTCTTCTGGTTCCACTCCTCAGCCATGGTTTCTTCATGTTTCCCAAAGTGATCTAAAGTCCTTGGGTTTGGGTCCCAATATTTATACCCAGTTTCTTTTTGTTGTCTGAAGGCAGAGAGGCCTTTGCCTAGTCCAAACCAGTTCTGGTCAGTCCTGGAGCACTTTTTTGGCAAGACTCCTTCTTTCCTTTCAGAGTGCAGGGCAGAGAAATCAGACGCACCACAGGAGGTGGAGGCAGCATTGTGGAGGGAAGGCACAGCCCTATTCAGGTCCCAGGTGCAACTCCTACCACCCATCTAGATGCAGATCTCTCTATTCAGCCCTGTGCTGACTCACCCTGTCTCCTGGAATTTCCCCCAGCCCCTGTCACTCAAACTCCAGACAAGGAATACACAGCCTACCAGAGGCAGGTTTGGATTGTTAGACAAGAAAATACCTACTTTCTAAAAGTGGTATTTTCAAACACAGAATGTTAAAACCAACTTCACTAAAAGATGTATCTTATCATTCTGAGTTCAGGCATACTAAATTCGAATTTCTACCATGTTCCCTGAGTCAGTTAAGATTATAAGATGTAATAATCAAACTGCCCATTCTGGCCTATGGAGAACAGGTAGCCTTGCAATAGTGAAAAACGACAATGGCTGTAATTCACTATTAGAACATGCCACACACACCGGGCATGTCCTACCTTATACTTACAATGCACCCTGCCCTTGGGCCTACAATAGGGGTGTCTGATATGAAGAAAAGGGATGGTTTAGGGACTGGCAAGTGGGTACCTTTGCACAGTCAGCATGACAGTAACAGACTTCACACAGGCTCTGCAATGGCAAACCTTAGACACACTTTTACAGGCTGCTTCTGTTGGTGGCCCAACCAGTGCTGCAAGCCCACCAGCAGCATTTGGATTACCAGCCCAGGGCACTCCTGGTGTACTGTACTAGGGTCTGACAGGTAAACCAAACCAGCCAATCATGGAATCACTAATCCATACATCAATTTACAATAGGGAGCACTTGCACTTGGGCACTGGACAGCAGTGGTACAGTGCCCAAACATCTAATACCAGCAAAAACACATGAGGCAACAGCAAAAATGGAAGGGAGACCCACGCCAAGTTGTCAGGTCTAACAGTCACCATGTGATGAGCGCCGAGCAGATCGTGTTGCCATTCTTTAAATGCGTCCCGGATGGCTAATCGTTCTTTTTCAGTAATAGTGTAATTACTTTCTGTAGATGTTAGCTTTTTAGACATATAAGCCACTGGGTATTAATGTCCGGTGCTATTATTTCATTGAAACAGAATTGCTCTGAGGGCCACATCAAAGGCATCAGTTTTGACAATATATGGTGCTCGTGGATTTGGATGGGCCAGAATTGGTGCTGATGTAAATGCCTTTTTTAAATGGTCAAAAGCTTAGTTTGCTTTCTGATTCTACTGGAAAACATGTTTTTTAGTAAAAGTCTTGTAAGTGGCACAACTACTTGGCAAAAATGATCAGTGAAGAGTCTGTAAAAATTGTTGAAACCAAGGAAACATTGCAAATCTCTAATGTTTTTTCTTATTGGCTACTGGAAAGCAGCTTTTATCTTTCATTCTGCCAATTGTCATCCACTTGGAGACAAAAGAACTCCCACAAACTTCATTTCTGTAACATGGAAGTCACATTAATGAGTTTACAAAATAAGTGATGTTGTTGTAGAACCTTTAAAATGGATGTAACATGCTGTACATGTTCTGCTTGAGAATAGGATTAAATCAAAATATCGTCTATGTAGACAATCACAAAGTGAACAAGATATTACCTGAGAACATTGTTCAGAAGAACTGAAATCTGTCAGGCACATTGCATAGGCTGAATGGCATCACAGTATGCTTGAATAAGCTGTATCTGGTTTTGAAATCCATTTCCCACGCATTGCCAACCCTCATTTGGACAACCAGGCACACTTCTTTTACGTCAAATTTTGTATAAATGACCACCATTTTTGCTTGATCTAGGAGCACAGGGATAAGTGGTAGTGGATACTTGTTCTTCATCATGATCTTGTTTAATGCACGATAATCAATTCATGGGTGAAGTTTGCCATTCTCTTTTGGTACAAAGAACAAGGGTGAAGCTGCAGGAGACCAAGAAGGACGAATGAAGCCATTGGCCAAATATATATCAGCTTATTCTGTGAGCTGTTTTTTTCTCAGAGAGTGCATAAATATGCCAGCTCATTTTAGTTCCAGAAGTGATGATTTACATCCGACAGTCATTTAGAGTCAAATGATTAAACATTCAAAAGATCACCATCACTGTCCATTCAGAGAATATTCCTCAGGTCAAGGGTCATCGTTTTTCATCAGAAAATGTATTTTTTGAACTGTACAAAAAATTATTGAAAATGTCAATTGTATAATGCCTTATGTTGAATAACCTCTTTTTAAAGCCTCACAATGACCAAAATTGCAATTTTTACAGGCTTTTCCTCCTACTCAGAAGCTTCTATTTTCACTGATTTCAGGCAGGAAAATGACTCTAAACACACTTATTTTAGTTCTAAAGTGATAATTCACATCCAACAGTCATTTACAGTCAAAAGAATAAACCTTCAAAAATCTCAATTACTGACCATCTGCAGAATGTTCGTAGGGTCCGGGGTCATTGTTTTTCATCAGAAAATTGTTTTATTTGGACTGTACAAAATATAATTCAAAATTTCAATTGGATCATGCCTCATGTTGAATAACCTCTTTTTAAAGCCTTGCAGTGGTCAAAATTGCCATTTTAAAGCTATTTTCTCCTGTTTAGAAGCTTCAATTTTGACCAATTTTGGGCAGGAAAATTACTCTAAACACACTTATGTTAGGTTTAAAAGTGATAATTCACACCCAACAGTCAGTTACAGTCAAAAGATTGAACATTAATACGTCACTATTACTGACCAACTAGAGAAAGTTCGACAGGTCCATGGTCATCGTTTTTCATCAGAAAATTATATTTTTGGCCTGTACACAAAATGATTCAAAATTCCAATTGGATGGTGCCGCATGTTGAATAACCACTTTCTAAAGCCTCACAGTGTTCAATTTGCCATTTTTACAGACTTTTCCTCATACTCAGAAGCATCTATTTTGACCAATTTGGTGCGGGAAAATGAATCTAAACACACGTATTTTATTACAAAAGTGATAATTTACAAGCAATAGTCATTTATATTTAAAGGATTGAACATTCAAAAATCACCATTACTTACAATCTGGAGAAAGTTCCACAGGTCCGAGAGTCATCATTTTTCATCATAAAATTGATTTTTTGGACTGTACAAAAAATGATTCAAAATGTCAATTGGATCATGCCTCATGTTGAATAACCTCAATTAAAGCCTCACAGTGACCAAAATTGCCATTTTTACAGACGGTTTCTCCTACTCAGAAGCTGCTATTTTGACCAATTTAAGGCAGGAAAATGACTCTAAGGACACTTAATTGAGTTCCTAATTTTATAATTCACATGCAATATTAATTTATAGTCAAAAGATTAAATATTCAAAAATCACCTTTACTGACCATCTGGAGATAGTTTGTAATGTACTAAATCATCGTTTTTCAACAGCAAATTGACTTTTTGACTTTACAAAAAATAATTCAAAATGTCAACTGGATCGTGCCTCATGTTGAGTAACCTCTTTTTAAAGCCTCACAGTGACCAAAATTGGCATTCTTATATGTTTCCTCCTATGCAGAGCTTCTATTTTGATCAATGTCGGGTGGGAAATGACTCTAAACACACTTATTTTTGCTCCAAAAGTGATAATTCACATGGAATAGGTATTTACAGTCAAAAGATTAAACATTCAAAAATCACCATTACTGATCATCTGAAGAAAGTTCAATAGGTCATCATTTTTCATTAGAAAATTGATTTTTTTACTGCACAAAAAATTGTTCGAAATGTAATTGGATCATGCCTAACATGGAATAACCACTTTTTAGGCCTCACAGTATCCCAAATTTGCCATTTTACAAACTTTTCCTCCTACTCAGAAACTTGTATTTTGACAGTCTTTAGGCAGGAAAATGATTCTAAACACAGTTATGTTAGTTCCAAATGTGATCATTTCCATCCAACAGTCATTTAGAGTCAAAAGATTAAACATTAAAAAAAACACCATACTAGCCATCTGGAGAAAGATCAACAGGTCCAGGCTCATCATTTTTCATCAGAAAATTGATTTTTTGGACTGTACAAAAACATTTTGAAAATGTCAATTGGGTCATGCTTCAAGTTGAATAACCACTTTTTAATGCCTCACAGTGACCAAAATTGCCATTCTTGCAGCGTTTTCCTCCTACTTAGAAACTTCTATTTTGACCGATTTAGGGCACAAAAATGACTCTAAACACACTTTTTTAGTCCCAAGAGTGATAATTCACATCCAACAGTCATTTACAGTCAATAGATTAAACATTAAAAGTCACCATTACTGACCATCTGGACAAGGTTCGACAAGTCTGGGGGTCATTGTTTTTCATCAGTAAATTGATTTTTCTTTCAAACGTATGTTTATTAACATTTGGTATATATTGCAATACAATATGACCGAGAATACTTCCGAATAAACTTACGAAGTAGAGCAGTAGGAAAAGTCCAGGGTTGGTTTGTTATATATGACCAATGTCCAGACCCCCCCTTGTAGACCTGTACTACAAGTACAGTATCTAGTATTGTAAAGGCTTGACATGTGTTTACCTTGGCAATTTTACACTCAACCCATCTTTCTTTTGGGACAGGTTTTGACTCTAAACCTTCCAAACCCTAATAAAAGAAAACACCCAAAACAAAAACCCCAGAAAAGTAAATGATTAATTTCCCACACCCCTCACCTACCAACTTAATGATGGTGGTGGTGGTGGTGATTCAGTAGCAGATTGTTTCAAAGTCTAGTCATGTACCTTTGGATTAAAATTGAAAGCGATGCATGTCCCAAACGGAGGGCAGGCAGACTGCTAGCGGTAGTCCCCGTGTAAGAAATGCAACCAACGGTCCCCATTTGTGTTCAAAACCTTTATAATCATCGCGAAAGATGTCTGAAATCCTTTCAAGACATAGCAATTTCCAAAGTATGGAGTGCCACTGAGAAATAGCAGGAGCCTCTTTTTTCTTCCATGCTGCCGCCATCGCTACTTTTGCAGCTCCTATGCATGTCCACATAATGTCTGCCTTGGTTTGGTGTTTGAGAGATGGGTCATGAAGGCCTAATAGGGTCTCTGCCATAGTAGTCGGGATGGGGTAACCCATCATTCTTTTAATTTCTGCGAGGTTTTCCTCCCAAAATGGGCGTATTGTGGGGCAGTCCCACCAAATCTGTTGGAAATCTCCCAAGAGTCCACATCCCCTCCAGGATTTATCAGATGTGTTAAGGAATATTTTTTTAAGCTTAAACGTGATAAAGGTACCAGTCCATCAGCGTTTTAAGATGCGCTTCCCCAAGTTCCATGAAATGGTTGAATTTTGTAATGTCCGACCACAACCCAGTCCATTCCTTATCAGATATTTTGCGTTGTATCATCTCCTCCCACATATTCATATGTCGGAATCTTGGAGAGTGTGTGGAGGCAAGCAAGTAGTTATAGAGGAATGAGATCACCCCTTTCATAGTTTACAAAGCACCAGGCCCAGATGGACTGACGTCTCACTTCTACAAAATGTTTGCACCAGACCTCATACCCCACCTCACGCGTCTCTTTAACAAAATGGCTGAGGAAGGAGAAGTGACTCACTTGATGGCTGAGGCACTGGTGACGGATATTCCCAAACCAGGGAAGAACTCACAACTGTGCGCCTCATCCCGTCACATTGCACTTTTAAATTTGGATGCAAAACTATACTCGGCTATTTTAGCTGCCCGGCTGAATGATCTCATGCCAGATCTAATCCACCCTGATCAATCAAGATTTAATAAAGGCCATCAGACACACAACAACACCCGACGTATAGTAAATAGATTTTTGGGATTGTACAAAAAATGATTCGAAATGTCCACTGGATCGTGCCTTATTTTCAATAACCCCTTTTGTAATTCCTCAAAGTGACCAAAATTGACATTTTTAGAGATGTTTCCTCCTACTCAGAAGCTTTTATTTTGACCGATTTCAGGCAGGAAAATGACTCTAAACACACTTATTTTAGTTCCAAAAGTGATAATTCACATGCAATAGTCCTTTACAGTCAAAAGATTTAACATTAAAAAATGACCATTTATGACCATCTGGAGAAAGTTCGACAGGTACGGGGTCATTGTTTTCATCAGAAAATAGATTTTTGGGACTGTAGAAAAAATGATTCGAAATGTCAATTGGATTCTGCCTCATGTTGAAAAACAACTTGTTAAAGCCTCACAGTGACCAAATTGCCATTTTTACAGATTTTCCCTCCTACTCAGAAACTTCTATTTTGATCAATTTCATACAGGAAAGTGACTCTAAACACACTTATTTTGGTTCCAAAAGTAATAATTCATATGCAATAGTCATTTACAGTCAAAAAATTAAACATTAAAAAATGACCATTTCTGATTATCTAGAGAAAGTTCGACAGGTCCAGTGTAACCGTTTTTCATCAGAAAATTGATTTTTTGAACTGTGATAAAAATGATTCAAAATGTCAATTGATTGTGCCTCCTGTTGAATAACCACATTTTAAAAGCCTCAGAGTTACCAAAATTTACATTTTTACATACTTTTCCTCCTACTCAGAAGCTTTTCTTTGGACCAATTTCGGGCAGGAAAATAACTCTAAACACACTTATAGTAGTTCCAAAAGTGAATATTCACATGCAATTGTCATTCACAGTCAAAAGACTAAACATTAAAAAAAATGACCATTTCTGACCATCTGGAGAAAGTTTGACTTGTTTGGGGGTCATCATTTTTCATTTGAAAATTGAATTTTTGGACTGTGGAAAAACTGATTCAAAATATCAATTGGAGTGTGCCTCATGTTGAATAACCACTTTTTAAAGCCTCACAGTGACCAAGATTTCAAATTTTAAAGACTTTTACTCCTACTCAGAACCTTCTATTTGACCAATTTCAGGCGGGAAAATGACTCTAAACACACTTATTTTAGCTACAAAAGTTATAATTCACATGCAATTGTCATTTACAGTAAAAAGATTAAATATTAAAAAATGAACATATCTGACCATCTGGGGAAAGTTCGAAAGGTCCAGTGTAACCGTTTTTCATCAGAAAATTGATTTTTTGGACTGTAGAATAAACAATTCAAAATGTCAATTGGATTGTGCCTCATGTTGAATAACCACTTGTTAAAGCCTCACAGTGACAAAAATTGCCATTTTTACAGATTTTACCTCCTACTCAGAAGCTTCTATTTCAACCAATTTCAGGCAGGAAAATGACTCTAAATACACTTATTTGAGCTCCAAAAGTGATAATTCACATGCAATTGTCATTTACAGTCAAAAGATTAAACATTAAAAAATGACCATTTCTGTCCATCTGGAGAAAGTTCGACAGGTCCAAAGTCAGCATTTTTCATCACAATATTGATTTTTTGGACTGTAGAAAAATGATTCAAAATGTCAATTGGATTGTGCCTCACGTTGAATAACCATTTTTAAAAGCCTCACAGTGTCCAAAATTGCTATTTTTTAACAGACTTTTCCCTCCTACTCTGAAGCTTCTATTTCGACCAATTTCAGGCAGGAAAATGACTCTAACCACACCTATTGTAGTTCCAAAAGTGAATATTCACATGCAATTGTCATTTACAGTCAAAGACTAAACATAAAAAAATGACCATTTCTGACCATCTTTAGAAAGTTCGACAGGTCCAGGGTCATTGTTTTCATCAGAAAATAGATGTTTTTGACAGTTGAAAAAAATATTCAAAATGTCAATTGGATTGTGACTCATGTTGAATAACCACTTTTTAAAGCCTCACAGTGACGAAAATTGCCATTGTTACATACTTTTCCTCCTACACAGAAGCTTCTATTTCGACCAATTTCGGGCAGGAAAATGACACTAAACACACTTATTTTAGCTCCAAAAGTGATAATTCACATGCAATAGTCATTTACAGTCAAAAGATTAAACATTAAAAAATGACCATTTCTGACCATCTGGAGAACGTTTTTCAGTGACCAAAATTGACATTTTTGACACTTCTCCTCCTACTCAGAAGCTACTATTTAGACCAATTTCGGGCAGGAAAATTACTCTAAACACACTTATTTTAGTTCCAAAAACGACAATTCACATGCAATTCTCATTTACAGTCAAAAGATTCAACATTAAAAAATAACCATTTCTGACCATCTGGAGAATGTTCGACAGTTGCAGGGTCATTGTTTTCATCAGAAAATAGATTTTTTGGACTGTAGAAAAATATTATTCAAAATGTCATTTGAATTGTGCCTCATGTTAAATAACAACTTTTTAAAGGCTCGCTGTGACCAAAATTGACATTTTTACACACTTTTCCTCCTACTGAGATGCTTTTATTTCAATCAAATATGGGCAGGAAAAGCATTCTAAACTCATTTATTTTAGTTCCAAAAGTGATAATTCACATGCAATTATCATTTACACTCAACAGATAAACATTAAAAAATGACCATTTTTGACCATATTGAGAAAGTTCTACAGGTCCAGGGTCATTGTTTTCATCAGAAAACAGATTTTTTGGACAGTAGAAAAAATAATTCAAAATGTCAATTTGATTGTTCCTCATGCTGAATAACCACTTCTTAAAAGCCTCACAGTGACCAAAATTGACATTTTTACAGACTTTTCCTCCTACTCGGAAGCTTCAATTTCGACCAATTTCATGCAGGAAAATGACTCTAAATACACTTATTTTAGCTCCAAAAGTGATAATTCACATGCCATTGTCATTTACAGTTAAAAGATTAAACATTAAAAAATGACCATTTCTGGCCATCTATAAAAAGTTTGAAAGGTCCGTCGGGGTCTTCGTTTTTCATTAGAAAATATATTTTTTTGACTGTAGAAAGAATTATTCAATAAGTCAATTGGATTGTGACTCATGTTGAATAACCACTTTTTAAAGCCTCACAGTGACCAAAATTAAAATTTTTACAGACTTTCCACCTACTCAGAAGCTTCTATTTCGACCAATTGCTGACAGAAAAATGACTCTAAACACACTTATTTTAGCTCCAAAGTGATAATTCACATGCAACTGTCATTTACAGTCAAAAGATTAAACATATTTCAGACTATCTGGAAAAAGTTCGACAGGTCCGTGGTCATCATTTTTCATCAGAAAATTGATTTTGTAAACTGTAGAAAAAATGATTCAAAGTGGCAATTGGATTATGCCTCATGTTGAATAACCACTTTTTACAGCATCACAGTGACCAAAATTTCCATTTTTACAGACTTTTACTCCGACTCAGAAGCTTCTATTTTGACCAATTTCGGGCAGGAAAGTGACTAAACACACTTATTTTAGTTCCAAAATTGAATATTCACATGCAATTGTCATTTACAGTCAAAAGACTAAACATTAAAAAATGACAATTTCTGTCCATATGGAGAAAGTTCGACAGGTCCGGGGGTCATCGTTTTTCATCAGAAAATTGATTTTTTGAACTGTGATAAAAATGATCCAAAATGTCAATTGATTGTGCCTCCTGTTTAATAACCACTTTTTAAAGCCTCAGAGTTACCAACATTTACATTTTTACATACTTTTCCTCCTACTCAGAAGCTTCTATTTCGACCAATTGCTGACAGGAAAATGACTCTAAACACACTTATTTTAGCTCCAAAGTGATAATTCACATGCAACTGTCATTTACAGTCAAAAGATTAAACATATTTCAGACTATCTGGAAAAAGTTCGACAGGTCCGTGGTCATCATTTTTCATCAGAAAATTGATTTTGTAAACTGTAGAAAAAATGATTCAAAGTGGCAACTGGATTATGCCTCATGTTGAATAACCACTTTTTACAGCCTCACAGTGACCAAAATTTCCATTTTTACAGACTTTTACTCCGACTCAGAAGCTTCTATTTTGACCAATTTCGGGCAGGAAAGTGACTAAACACACTTATTTTAGTTCCAAAATTGAATATTCACATGCAATTGTCATTTACAGTCAAAAGACTAAACATTAAAAAATGACAATTTCTGTCCATATGGAGAAAGTTCGACAGGTCCGGGGGTCATCGTTTTTCATCAGAAAATTGATTTTTTGAACTGTGATAAAAATGATCCAAAATGTCAATTGATTGTGCCTCCTGTTTAATAACCACTTTTTAAAGCCTCAGAGTTACCAACATTTACATTTTTACACACTTATTTTAGCTCCAAAAGTGATAATTCACATGCAATTGCCATTTACAGTCAAAAGATTCAAAATTAAAAAATGACCATATCTGACCATCTGGAGAAAGTTCGACATGTCCGGGGTCATCGTTTTTCATCAGAAAATAGATTTTTTGGACTGTAGAAAAAATGATTCAAAATGTCAATTGGATTGTGCCTCATGTTGAATAACCACTTTTTAAAGCCTCACAGTGACAAAAATTGCCATTTTTACAGATTTTACCTCCTACTCAAAAGCTTCTATTTCAACCAATTTCGGGCAGGAAAATGACTCTAAATACACTTATTTGAGCTCCAAAATTGATAATTCACATGCAATTGTCATTTACAGTCAAAAGATTAAACATTAAAAAATGACCATTTCTGTCCATCTGGAGAAAGTTCGACAGGTCCAAAGTCATCATTTTTCATCTCAATATTGATTTTTTGGCCCGGCAAAAAATGATTCAAAATGTCAATTGGATTGTGCCTCATATTGAATAACCATTTTTAAAAGCCTCACAGTGTCCTAAATTGCTATTTTTACAGACTTTTACTCCTACTCTGAAGCTTCTATTTCGACCAATTTCAGGCAGGAAAATGACTCTAAACACACCTATTGTAGTTCCAAAAGTGAATATTCACATGCAATTGTCATTTACAGTCAAAAGATTAAACATTATAAAATGACCATTTCTGACCATCTGAAGAAAGTTCAACAGGTCCGGGTTTATCATTTTTCATCAGAAAATACATTTTTTGGACTGTAGAAAAAAATATTCAAAATGTTAATTGAATTGTGAATCATGTTGAATCACCTCTGTTTACAGCCTAAGAGTGTCCAAATTTGCCTTTGTTACAGACTTTTCCTCCTGCTCAGAAGCTTCTATTTCGACCAATTTCGGGCAGGAAAATGACTCTAAACACACTTATTTTAGCTCCAATAGTGATAAATCACAAGCAATAGTCATTTACAGTCAAAAGATTAAACATTAAAAAAATGACCATTTTTGACCATCTGGAGAAAGTTCGATAGGTCCAGGGTCATCGTTTTTCATCAGAAAATTGAATTTTTGGACTGTAGAAAAATGATTCAAAATGTCAATTGGATTGTGCCTCGTGTTTTATAATCACTTTATAAAGCCTCACTGTGACCAAAATTGACATTTATACACACTTTTCTTCCTACTCAGAAGCTTCTATTTTGACCAATTTTGGGCGGGAAAAGGAATCTAAACACACTTATTTTAGCTGCAAAAGTGATAATTCACATGCAATAGTCATTTACAGTTAAAAGACTAAACATTAAAAATGACCATTTCTGACCATCTGCAGAAAGTTCGACTTGTTTTTCATCAGAAAGTTTCAGAGGTCCAGGGTCATCGTTATTCATTAGAAAATTGCTTTTTTGGATGTAGGAGAGTACACTTATGTTACCCCCACTTTTTTCTGATGTTAACACTGGTTTCTGGCTATAGTCTGGCTGGGTCCTTGCTAATCAGGCCCCCAGTCTCTCTGTTCTCTCTAAACAGCTGGGAGTGCATTTAGATGCACTAGCGATTGGATACTGTGGTACCTTATGAGCCCCTAGTATATGGCACCCTAGGTACCAAGGGCATAGGTACTCCACAGGCCTACCAGGGGCTGAAGCATGTATTATGCCACCCCTGGGAAGCAGACTAAATCTGACACCACAGGCCTGCTACTGCAGCCTGGGTGAGGTAGTGTTAGCACTCCTCACTGAGGTATAGGTTCCCTATATCTCACCATACACACACATTTAAACCTATCAGTCACCCCTAAGGCAGGCCCTATCAATCCTGAGGGCAGGGTGCTTGGTTTACAATGTGAGGGGGTGCCTCTGCATGAGCAGGGCCCCTCTGTAGCTGGCAGAGTCTTTTCTCTGTGGCTGTTTGTGGATGCGGTTAAACCATATACTCTTAAGTGCATTATAACCTACCGGTTAATGCTAACTTTGGAATGACTGCATCAAAACATGTCGTGTTTGGTGTCAAACAACTTGAAATCATACCCCCACACCAGTAACTGGTGTGGGAGTATGATCCCACCCTTCTAGAGGGGACGACATGTACCCACTGTGGAAACACGGTAGAAATCTGAAAGAGCCCTGGCATCACAAAATGGATGCCAGGAGGACGGACACTGGGCTGCCCTCCTGCTGCTGACTGAAACTCACAGTGGAGGAGGCTCAACAATAGGCATCCTGTCACAGGGAGGTGTCACCACCTTCCAGACAGGATTTAGTGTATTGGGGCTGGGTGGGTGCACTCCTAGAGTGCTTTGAAGTCCTGCACTGGGGGAGCAGTAGGCTCCTCTGTGCATATGCCAGCTCAAACCGGCTCAGGGGCTACATGTCGCTGCTCTGGCACGAAACTGGACAAAGGCAAGTGGGTGTAACCACCCCCTACCCTGACACTCCCAGAGGAGTGGTCATAGAGCTAGTCCATCCCTTTCTTTTAGTATAAGATAGGGAACCCTTGCCATTGCAAACTAGATATCCCTGGATGACGCTCTACAAGAATCCTGGCCCTTTGATGTTCCACTACCTTTGGAAGACAGAAGAATCTCCCTTGGAGTCAAGGAGTGACTCCCCTGCTTGGCAGGCACCAACAACTTCAATCAACAGTCACAAACTTTCCCACTACCGCCAGAGTCCGAAGTCCCTGCAGCCCCAAAAGTAGATTTCCTGACTTCTTGATGGCCATTATGAGTCCCCAGCAAAGCTGAGGCGAGTGGACCCCACGAGTGACGAGGAATAACAATACCCGGGTACCATGCACTATTGTCAAGTGCAACCCCTTCACGACGTTCTATGAACTTGTGCATTGGACCACGTGTGGCTCAAGCCTCCAGCAGGATTTTCCTTGAAAATCAGAGGCCTACCTTGTCCCGAGTGACCGTGGGCTCCTGTGAAGTGAATCCTCATGAGGCGTCTTTGCAATCCCTTGCCTGTTGGCTTGTGGGTTCCCCGAAGACTTTCTCATCAAACCAAAGGGCTCCCCTGGTTGATCCAGGCCTGCCCTCACTTACCCTCACTGAGTGAGTCCGTCAGACCTTGCTGGTCTGCATCATTGACTAAATTCACTTTCCACAAGACTTGCTGTTGCCAAGGCTTGTTGGCTCCAATGCGGTTGCCGTCACATCAGTAAGCTGCAGACTTTGTGGGATACGCCGAATCCAGCTCCTGGTTGTCCTCAACACCTCCTGGACCTCGTGGCTGAAGAATCAAAACATCCTTGATCACCTGAAATCACCAGACTTCTGTGGGCATCCATCTTCCTGGCCCCGGGTCACTAACAAGTGACTGTGAACACTGTCCCTTCTGCTTTCAGGTCTTCTTCATCTTGAATCCAGCCTTGGATTCCACCGGACACTACAGTCTTCACAAGCAGCAAAACTTCTTCGGCTTCCATTGAAAACAACGACGCGACCCGACACCAAAAGACACCTATGCACTGGGTGAGGTAACTCGTGCACTCCGGTGCTCCTATGGGTGTTGGCCCTCAAACTACTTACCTTGTAAGTGACTTGCTTGTAGACTCTCTAGAAGTACCCTTAAACTTTAAAAATCCAACCGCGACTTGCTCCATTGAAATCAATAAGGAACCCGCCGCTGTGTTCTCACACTGCACACGTCTCCCGTGGGTCTTTTACTTACCTGTCTTGGGTGGATTAGTGAAGCCCCACCGATTCTACAGGCCCCAGGCCTTGTTCCCTTGCAGGTCGACTTTCCTAAACATCTTTTTTAGTATATGGTCTGGTACGCCCGAGGGCCCCAGCCATATTTGTGCTTTACTTATTGTGAAACGTTGATATTTGCATATGTTCCTGACTTCTAATCTCATAGTAATAAATACATATATATTTGATATATATACCTGTGTGGTGTCCTTTCATTTGGTAATTCAAGAGATTATAAGGTAAAACAAGCTGCTTTACATTCCTCTGAGACTTAGCCTGAAGGCTGCTCTCCACAGCTACCACTAGGATAGCTTTCTTTAATAGGTTGTCTTAAACCTATCTACCATAAGAGTCGAATTGGACTGGTGCAAGGTGGCCACTGTAACTAGTGACCAGCATATGCCAGGCCAACTTCTCACATTGGAATGTAGAAAAAATTATTCAAAATGTCAATTGGATTGTGCCTCATGTTGAATAACCACTTTTTAAAGCCTCACAGTGATCAAAATTGCAATTTTTACAGACCTTTCCTCCTACTCATAAGCTTCTATTTCAACCAATTTCAGACAGGAAAATGACACTAAACACACTTATTTTAGCTCCAAAAGTGATAATTCACATGCAATACTCATTTACAGTCAAAAGATTAAACATTAAAAAATGACCATTTGTGACCATCTGAAGAAAGTTCGACAGGTCCGGGGACATCGTTTTTCATCAGAAAATAGATTTTTTGGACTGTAGAAAAAAGAATTCAGCATGTCAATTGGATTGTGCCTCATGGTTGAATAACCACTTTTTAAAGCCTCACAGTGACCAAAATTGCCATTTTTACAGACTTTTCCTCCTACTCAGAAGCTTCTATTTTGACCAATTTCGGGCAGGAAAATGACTCTAAACACATTTATTTAATCTCCAAAAGTTATAATTCACATGCAATTGTCATTTACAGTCAAAAGATTAAGCATTAAAAAATGACAATTTTTGAACATCTGGAGGAAGTTCGACAGGTCTGGGGTCATCGTTTTTCATCAGAAAATAGATTTTTTGGACTGTATAAAAAATAATTAAAAATGTGAATTGGATTGTGCCTCATGTTGAATAACCACTTTTTAAAGCCTCACAGAGACCAAAATTGACATTTTTACCCACTTTTCCTCCTACTCAGAAGCTTCTATTTCGACCAATTTCAGGCAGAAAAATGACTCCAAACACACTTATTTTAGTTCCAAAAGTGATAATTCACATGCAATAGTCATTTACAGTAAAAAGATTAAACATTAAAAAATGACCATTTCTGACCCTCTGGAGAAAGTTCGACATGTCCGGGGACATCGTTTTTCATCAGAAAATAGATTTTTTGGACTGTAGAAAAAAGAATTCAGCATGTCAATTGGATTGTGCCTCATGTTGAATAACCACTTTTTAAAGCCTCACAGTGACCAAAATTGCCATTTTTACAGACTTTTCCTCCTACTCAGAAGCTTCTATTTTGACCAATTTCGGGCAGGAAAATGACTCTAAACACATTTATTTTATCTCCAAAAGTTATAATTCACATGCAATTGTCATTTACAGTCAAAAGATTAAGCATTAAAAAATGACAATTTTTGAACATCTGGAGGAAGTTCGACAGGTCTGGGGTCATCGTTTTTCATCAGAAAATAGATTTTTTGGACTGTATAAAAAATAATTCAAAATGTGAATTGGATTGTGCCTCATGTTGAATAACCATTTTTTAAAGCCTCATAGAGACCAAAATTGACATTTTTACCCACTTTTCCTCCTACTCAGAAGCTTCTATCTCGTCCAATTTCAGGCAGAAAAATGACTCCAAACACACTTATTTTAGTTCCAAAAGTGATAATTCACATGCAATTGTCATTTACAGTCAAAAAATGAAACATTTAAAAATGACCATTTCTGACCATCTGGAGAAAGTTTGACAGGTCCAGGGTCATCGTTTTTCATCAGAAAATTGTTTTTTTTGGACTGTAGAAAAAATGATTCAAAATTGGATTGTGCCTCATGTTAAAAAAACACTTTTTAAAGCCTCAGAGTGACCAAAATTGCCATTTTTATAGACTTCTCCTCCTACTAAGGAGCATCTATTTTGACCAATTTCGGGCAGGAAAATGACTCTAAACACATTTATTTTAGTTCCAAAAGTGATAATTCACATGCAATAGTCATTTACAGTAAAAAGATTAAACATTAAAAAATGACCATTTCTGACCCTCTGGAGAAAGTTCGACATGTCCGGGGACATCGTTTTTCATCAGAAAATAGATTTTTTGGACTGTAGAAAAAAGAATTCAGCATGTCAATTGGATTGTGCCTCATGTTGAATAACCACTTTTTAAAGCCTCACAGTGACCAAAATTGCCATTTTTACAGACTTTTCCTCCTACTCAGAAGCTTCTATTTTGACCAATTTCGGGCAGGAAAATGACTCTAAACACATTTATTTTATCTCCAAAAGTTATAATTCACATGCAATTGTCATTTACAGTCAAAAGATTAAGCATTAAAAAATGACAATTTTTGAACATCTGGAGGAAGTTCGACAGGTCTGGGGTCATCGTTTTTCATCAGAAAATAGATTTTTTGGACTGTATAAAAAATAATTCAAAATGTGAATTGGATTGTGCCTCATGTTGAATAACCACTTTTTAAAGCCTCACAGAGACCAAAATTGACATTTTTACCCACTTTTCCTCCTACTCAGAAGCTTCTATTTCGACCAATTTCAGGCAGAAAAATGACTCCAAACACACTTATTTTAGTTCCAAAAGTGATAATTCACATGCAATAGTCATTTACAGTAAAAAGATTAAACATTAAAAAATGACCATTTCTGACCCTCTGGAGAAAGTTCGACATGTCCGGGGTCATCGTTTTTCATCAGAAAATAGATTTTTTGGATTGTAGGAAAAATGATTCAAAATGTCAATTGGATTGTGCCTCATGTTTAAAAACCACTTTTTAAAGCCTCACAGTGACCAAAATTGCTATTTTTACAGACTTTTCCTCCTACTCAGAAGCTTCTATTTCGACCAATTTTGTGCAGGAGAATGACTCTAAATAAACATATTTTAGATCCAAAAGGGATAATTCACATCAATTTTCATTTACAGTCAATAAATTACACATTAAAAAATGACTATTTCTGACCATCCGGAGAAAGTTCGACAGGTCCGGGATCATCGTTTTTCATCAGAATTGTCATTTACAGACAAAAGACTTGGGGGCATATGTAGGTAAATTATATTTACCGATTCTTAAATACCGAATTTCACCGAATCGGTATTTATGAATCGGTAAGTTATATGTAGGTAATCATTCTGTAATAATTACCGAATCGGTAACAATCGGTATTCAAGAATCGGAATTTACCGATTCGGTAAATACCGAAGTGGTATTTTCAGAATCGGTAAATACCGAAGTGGTATTTACCGAATCGGTAAATACCGAATCGGTAGTTACCGAATCGGAAATTCAAAAACACATGACTGGATGAATCAGCCAATCCTGTGCACCCAAACCCCACCCATCCAGGAAGTGGCCACACCCAGACAGGTGCACACAATCATCAGACTCTGGAGAGGCTGGGAGTGCAGAGGAGAGGCAGGGAGCCAGTGCCTGATTGTGCAGCTCAAACTCACAATGTCCAGCCAGGAGACACAGAGAGATGGAGGGGAAAGGAGGAGAAAGCAGAAATTTAGCCCTAAGGAACTGCAGGTACTAGTGGAGGAGGTGGTCAAGCAGCACCAGAAGCTGTTTGGGAAGCAGTCCCTGCAAGTGCCTGAGTCGGATAATCGTAACATATGGCTGGGAATCCAGGCGCAGGTACCTTGAGGTGCAGGGACCCCCAGGGACATTGAGGTGCTGAAAAAGCGCTGGTACGACCTAAGGATCGTCACGAAGAGGAAGATGGGGGAACAGCAGAAGGAGGCCAGCCGGACAGGAGGTGGAAGGAACAGGGCACCTGCCCTTACCGAACTGGAGGAGCTGGTGGAGTCCACAATAGAGCCCGAGAGTTTCGTGGGGATTGGGGATGCCGACAGCTCTGCCAGAGCCGCCACCCAACAAGGTAAGACGCATGGACAGCAATGTTGCCCCCCCTACCCCTATCCCACATCCCCAATTGTGAAATGAGTATCCCACTCCAGTCCATGTGTTAGTGCATACTGGCAATGCATTATGGGAGATGTAGTCTGGGAAACCCCAACCATGAACTGAATAGCACAGAACAACAAGGCATGGTACACACATTAGCGAAAAGCAGGCAGAGGACAATGTGAGAGTGTTACAGAAATGTATTGTGATGCCTGCAATGCAGGGCTTCAGGTACACTGAGCTGATGTTGCATTTCTGTCCACAGATGATACATTGCGCAGGACTGCACATGCAACAGGAGAGAGGGCACACCGGCAAGACAGTACAGGGAAGGCCAGCACCAGTTCTGCCCAGAGATCACTACCACATGCAGCCTCACCACCACAGCCAGCATCACCACCACAGCCAGAATCACCACCACAGCCAGAATCACCACCACAGCCAGCATCACCACTCATGCTGGAGTCACCGGCATCATCACCACCTGCATTTGTGAGGTCGAGGAGGCGTGCTGCCTCCAGGTTGCGAGTGTTAGAGTCCTCATCTGACGACTGCAGGGGGCCGGAGCCAACCACTGTGCCCCAGGATGGGAGCAATGCCACTGTGCCCTCCACCTCAGAGGGAGCACACACAGGTGCCAGACGTCGCCGCAGGTCTCGGGTGCAGAGTCCAACAGCACACGATGAGAGCCATGGGGTGTTCTCGGGGCTCGAGGGCACCATGTTAAAGATACAGCGCCTACAAACAAAGGCAATGATGTCAGTTCAGCGCCAAATGCGGGGACTGAAAGCTACATTTGAAAACATGGACAGGGGCATCAGCGCAATGGCGGTGGGGATGAGTGAGATGGCTGCGGGCATGCGGGACATGTCCCAGTCCGTCATGCTGTTGTGCAGCAAGTATGATGCGGACAGAGCTGCACGGCGCCGGGAAAGGCAGAGGAGAGATACTCATACGAGGGCACTCATCCGGCTGGCAACTGCCACTTCGCTGCTCTGCAGGCGCTCTGTGGCTATGCAGGAGGGCCTGACACACTGCAGCACTGACGTTTCAAGGGGGATGGTGCAGGTCACCAGTGCCCTGGAAGTGCTACTGACAAGCCAGGCGGCCACAACTGGTGCTGGGATGCTGTGGAAAGCATAGAAACCAGCAGCAGGAGCAGCATTACCCCCCTGTCCCAGATACACGGAGGAGCAGCAGGCGGCATGGGGCTGCCACTAGTGAGGATGCACAATCCGTGGCATCCCACACTGTAGTGCATGGCCGCAAACAGTAATGCTGCACGGTATAGCCTAAGACAATTGGGTGTAGTAACCCTGGACTTGCAAGTAGTCATTACACAATGTTGACAGAACGGCTTTTTCTTGTTGTTGTGGCGTAGTGCCGCATTATTAAACTACGTCATGACATCCAACAACTGGCTGTGTCCCCTTACTTACTCAGAAATAGTTGCATGTGATCTCTGCCCGTCTCTCTCTCCCATCTGTTGCTGTTGGCACTCCAGCTGCGTTGGCCTCTGGCTGTCCTGACTCATCATCATTGTCCTCAAAATCAGTTAGTTCCACCTCTGTACCTCTCTGCGTGGCAAGGTTGTGCAGCATTGCACAAGTGGCAATGATCTTGCAGCAGATGATGGGTGTGTACTGGCGTGCGCCTCGGCTTTTGTGGAGGCAGCGGAACCTGCTTTTCAATAGTCCAAACGTGCGCTCCACCACGTTGCGTGTAGATTTGTGTGCCACATTATATCGTCTCTCACTCTGGGTTGATGGGTGTAGGTAGGGAGTGAGGATGAATGACCGCACAGCATATGCACTGTCGCCTAGGTGAGTATGAGAGAACCATCAGTCACATGCCTCAATACACGATGATTTGCACTAAGTAGAATGGAGCGTCACTGTTACTTACCTAGCAGGTATCCTTCTCCAAATTCTCCCGCAAGCAGTCGTGTGTAGATCCCACTGTTCTGGAAGATGAAGGAGTCGTGGGTGCTCCCAGGAAACTTAGCTACGATATCTGTGATGATGTTCCCTGCATCGCAGATTACCTGCACATTTATGGAGTGGGTGGACTTTCTGTTCCTGTAGATGTGCTCAGTGGCAGCTGGTGGGCAGATTGGAATGTGTGTGCCATCAATACAGCCTATGAAATGGGGGAACTGTGCCATGTGATAAAAGTCTGTTTTGGTTTTCTGCAGTTCGGCCTGTGTGTTTGGGAAGCTGATGTAGTGGTGCATTCTCTGCATCATGGCATCCAGGAACTTCCTGAAGAAACGGGACAGGCAACTCTGGGATACACCGCCCACCGAAGCTATCACCCCCTGGTAACTGCCAGATGCGAGTAGATGTAGGCTGCAGAGAACCTGCACATGTGGTAGTATGGCATGCGCCCTTCTTGTTGGCTGGTCCAGGAGTGGGTGCAGGTCCCTTATCAGGTCCATGATGGTTTGTGGGTGTAGCCTGTACCTTTCATGTATCTCAGCCTCAGTCTGTTGAAAGAGTGTGATGCGCTGTCTGTAAATGCGTTCCTCCCGTCTCCAAATCCTCAGACCTGCTGCCTGTAGACGTAGGCGCCTTGCAATGACATACAGAGCGGCCTTGTTGTCCATGCTGTTCCATTTTGGGATTGCTTATATGCACTGTTGATGCTTACCACCTGCTTTCAATCTGTGTTAATTACCGACTCTTAATTACCGAATTTCATGGATTTCCTAAATACCGAATTTACCTACATATCTTTTCTCGTTTTACCACTTCATATTTACCGAATCGGTAAATATGTATTCGGTAAATATGAATCGGTATTTTAGAATTCGGTAATTATGAATCGGTATTTACCGATTCATATTTACCGA
The DNA here is from genome assembly GCF_964204655.1 of Triturus cristatus. Taxonomy (NCBI): domain Eukaryota; kingdom Metazoa; phylum Chordata; class Amphibia; order Caudata; family Salamandridae; genus Triturus; species Triturus cristatus. The sequence goes on along the minus strand of NC_140594.1, from coordinate 987,989,120 downwards.
AAACTGTTTTTTGGCCTCCTACATCTCACTTGACTAAATACCGGTCGGTAACGGGATATTTACCGAATTTCGGCCGTTACCGACCGGTATTTAGCTACCTACATATGGCCCTAAACATTAAAAATTTACCATTTCTGACCATCTTGAGAAAGTTCGACGGTCATTGTTTTTCATAAGAAAATTTATTTTTTGGACCGTAGAAAAAATGATTCACAATGTCAATTGGATTGTGCCTCATGTTGAATAACCACTTTTTAAAGCCTCAAAGTGACCAAAATTGACATTTTTACAGACTTTTACTCCTACTAAGAAACTTCTATTTCGACCAATTTTGGGTTTGGAAAATGACTCTAAACACACTTATTGTAGTTCCAAAAGTAAATATTCACATGCAATTGTCATTTACAGACAAAAGACTAAACATAAAAAAATTACCTTTTCTGACCATCTGGAGAAAGTTCGACATGTCCGGGGTCATCGTTTTTCATCAGAAAACAGATTTTTTGGACAGTAGAAAAAATTATTCAAAATGTCAATTGGATTGTGCCTCTTGTTGAATTACCACTTTTTAAAGCCTAACAGTGACCAAAATTGCCATTTGTACTGACTTTTCCTCCTACTCAGAAGCTTCTATTTTGACCAATTTCAGACAGGAAAATGACTTTAAAGAAACTTATTTTAGCTCCAAAAGTAATAAATCACAAGCAATAGTCATTTACAGTCAAAAGATTAAACATTAAAAAAATGACCATTTCTGACCATCTGGAGAAAGTTCGATAGGTTAGGGGTCATAGTTTTTCATCAGAAAATTGATTTTTTGGACAGTAGAAGAAATTATTCAAAATGTCAATTGGATTGTTACTCATGTTGAATAACCACTTTTTAAAGTCTCACAGTGACTAAAATTGCCATTGTTACATACTTTTCCTACTACTCAGAAGCTTCTATTTCGACCAATTTCAGGAAGGAAAATTAGTATAAACACACTTATTTTAGCTCCAAAAGTGATAATTCACATGCAATTGTTATTTACAGTCAGAAGACTAAACAATAGGAACTTTGTGTTAGCCCGGTTATCCCACGACTTTCCCACACAGAAAAGTGAGGAAAATTAAATTTGTTTCCGCTAAATTCGAGGTTTGCAGGGGATTCTGTGTAGGAAAACATTGGGGTACACATGCAAGCCATACCTCCCTGGACTCCGCCTGATCTCTAGTTTTCAGAAATGTGTGGATTTGGAAGGTTTCCATAGATGGCCAAGCCCGGGACCAAAAAAGCAAATCAGTTTGTGATAGGTAATTTTGATGTCTCTACAATACATTTTGGGCCCTTGCCTGTAACAGGTACTTAACCCACGCACACGAGTGAGGTATCATTTTTATCGGAAGACTTTGGGAAATGCAGGGTGGGTGGAATTTTGTGGATCCACGCAGATTCCAGAACTTTCCATCATAGAAATGTGAGGAAAATGTGTTTGTTTTTTCAAAGTTTGAGGTTTACAAGGGTTTCAAGGTAAGAGAACATGGTGAGAGGCACACAAGTAACCCAATCCTGGACTCCCCTGGGTGTCTAGTATTCACATTTGTATAGGTTTGCTAGGTTTCCCTAGGTTCCGGCAGAGCTAGTGTTCAAAATCCACAGCTAGGCATTTTGCAAAAAACAGTCAGTTTTCACTGTGAAAATGTGCTGTGTCCACATTGCCTTTTGAGCTGTTCCCTGTCGTGGGTGCTAGGCCTACTCAGATAAGTGAGGTAACATTTTTCTTTGAAGACTTTGGGGAATGCAGGGTGGGAGGAATTTTGTGGATCCACGCAGATTCCAGAACTTTCCATCACATAAATGTGAGGAAAATGTGTTTTTTTTACAAAGTTTGAGGTTTGCAAGGGATTCTGGGTAAGAGAACATGGTGAGAGCCACACAAGTCACCCCATCCTGAATTTCCCTGGGTGTCTAGGTTTCAAATATTTATAGGTTTGCTAGGTTTCCCTAGGTGCCGGCAGAGCTAGGTTTCAAAATCTACAGCTAGGCACTTTGCAAAAAACGGTCAGTTTTCACTGTGAAAATGTGGTGTGTCCACATTGCGTTTTGCGCCTTTTCCTGTCGCACTCAGTAGGCCTAGCCACACAAGTGAGGTACCATTTTTCTCAGAAAACTTTGGGGAATGCAGGGATCCTCTAGTGAAGGGTACCATTGTAAAGGGGAGATTCTCGCCTTTCCAACAATACCTCTCCCAAGTGTTTCGGTGCTCGGGCTGAGATAGCCCCACGAGCACCGCAACATTGAAACTGAATCTAAGTTTCAGTTTCGTTTTCAATGTAATGACAACAGCGTGCCATGCGCGCGATCGTCATTACTTTGATAATCAGCAAAGGGCCTCAGGAGGTTGGGAAAGCCCTTCCCCAACTCCTGAGGCCCCAAAGAAAATGGAAATCCCTCCACTGTTCCAAAAGAGGGATTTAGTGCCCCTGTCCTCATGACGGAATGGTTCTGTCATGAGCAAGACCATTCCATCATGAGCACCGAAGGGGTTAAGAAATAGAATCTAAACAAACGTAGAAATCCACTGAAAAAAACAAAGGTTACAGGGACATTATAGTTGGGAAATAGAATTTAAAAAAACATAGAAATTCATTGAAAAAAACAAAGGTTTCAGGGACATTACATTTAGGCTTACATTTCACTTGTACAAAACCAGAGAAATTCAGCAGTTATAGTTATCTGAGCTAACTATAACTCATGCCCCCGCAATGCACTAGTTATGACCTCACATATTACATCACTCATGACATGGTCAGTGACATCAGCAATGATGTCACTGCTGACATCTCAAAGGGCATCACTGATGACATCATTGACAACATTACTAACGCACTCACTGACATCCCCATAGAACCTTTCCTATACCCACTCCCACATTTACAAACCCATTCACAGACCCATACCAGTGGGTGCCAGACGTCGCCGCAGGTCTCGGGTGCAGAGTCCACCAGCACACGATGAGAGCCATGGGGTGTTCTCGGGGCTCGAGGGCACCATGTTAAAGAACCAGCGCCTACAAACAAAGTCAATGATGTCAGTTCAGCGCCAAATGCGCGGACTGAAAGCTACATTTGAAAACATGGACAGGGGCATCAGCGCAATGGCGGTGGGGATGAGTGAGATGGCTGCGGGCATGCGGGACATGTCCCAGTCCGTCATGCTGTTGTGCAGCAAGTATGATGCGGACAGAGCTGCACGGCGCCGGGAAAGGCAGAGGAGAGATACTCATACGAGGGCACTCAACCGGCTGGCAACTGCCACTTCGCTGCTCTGCAGGCGCTCTGTGGCTATGCAGGAGGGCCTGACACACTGCAGCACTGACGTTTCAAGGGGGATGGTGCAGGTCACCAGTGCCCTGGAAGTGCTACTGACAAGCCAGGCGGCCACAACTGGTGCTGGGATGCTGTGGAAAGCATAGAAACAAGCAGCAGGAGCAGCATTACCCCCCCTGTCCCAGATACACGGAGGAGCAGCAGGCGGCATGGGGCTGCCACTAGTGAGGATGCACAATCCGTGGCATCCCACACTGTAGTGCATGGCCGCAAACAGTAATGCTGCACGGTATAGCCTAAGACAATTGGGTGTAGTAACCCTGGACTTGCAAGTAGTCCTTACACAATCTTGACAGAACGGCTTTTTCTTGTTGTTGTGGCGTAGTGCCGCATTATTAAACTACGTCATGACATCCAACAACTGGCTGTGTCCCCTTACTTACTCAGAAATAGTTGCATGTGATCTCTGCCCGTCTCTCTCTCCCATCTGTTGCTGTTGGCCCTCCAGCTGCGTTGGCCTCTGGCTGTCCTGACTCATCATCATTGTCCTCAAAATCAGTTAGTTCCACCTCTGTACCTCTCTGCGTGGCAAGATTGTGCAGCATTGCACAAGTGGCAATGATCTTGCAGCAGATGATGGGTGTGTACTGGCGTGCGCCTCGGCTTTTGTGGAGGCAGCGGAACCTGCTTTTCAATAGTCCAAACGTGCACTCCACCACGTTGCGTGTAGATTTGTGTGCCACATTATATCGTCTCTCACTCTGGGTTGATGGGTGTAGGTAGGGAGTGAGGATGAATGACCGCACGGCATATGCACTGTCGCCTAGGTGAGTATGAGAGAACCATCAGTCACATGCCTCAATACACGATGATTTGCACTAAGTAGAATGGAGCGTCACTGTTACTTACCTAGCAGGTATCCTTCTCCAAATTCTCCCGCAAGCAGTCGTGTGTAGATCCCACTGTTCTGGAAGATGAAGGAGTCGTGGGTGCTCCCAGGAAACTTAGCTACGATATCTGTGATGATGTTCCCTGCATCGCAGATTACCTGCACATTTATGGAGTGGGTGGACTTTCTGTTCCTGTAGATGTGCTCAGTGGCAGCTGGTGGGCAGATTGGAATGTGTGTGCCATCAATACAGCCTATGACATGGGGGAACTGTGCCATGTGATAAAAGTCTGTTTTGGTTTTCTGCAGTTCAGCCTGTGTGTTTGGGAAGCTGATGTAGTGGTGCATTCTCTGCATCATGGCATCCAGGAACTTCCTGAAGAAACGGGACAGGCAACTCTGGGATACACCGCCCACCGCAGCTATCACCCCCTGGTAACTGCCAGATGCGAGTAGATGTAGGCTGCAGAGAACCTGCACATGTGGTAGTATGGCATGCGCCCTTCTTGTTGGCTGGTCCAGCAGTGGGTGCAGGTCCCTTATCAGGTCCATGATGGTTTGTGGGTGTAGCCTGTACCTTTCATGTATCTCAGCCTCAGTCTGTTGAAAGAGTGTGATGCGCTGTCTGTAAATGCGTTCCTCCCGTCTCCAAATCCTCAGACCTGCTGCCTGTAGACGTAGGCGCCTTGCAATGACATACAGAGCGGCCTTGTTGTCCATGCTGTTGCATTTTGGGATTGCTTATATGCACTGTTGATGTTTACCACCTGCTTTCAATCTGTGTTAATTACCGACTCTTAATTACCGAATTTCATGGATTTCCTAAATACCGACTTTACCTACATATCTTTTCTCGTTTTACCACTTCATATTTACCGAATCGGTAAATATGTATTCGGTAAATATGAATCGGTATTTTAGAATTCGGTAATTATGAATCGGTATTTACCGATTCATATTTACCGAAAACTGGTTTTTGGCCTCCTACATCTCACTTGACTAAATACCGGTCGGTAACGGGATATTTACCGAATTTCGGCCGTTACCGACCGGTATTTAGCTACCTACATATGGCCCTAAACATTTAAAATTTACCATTTCTGACCATCTTGAGAAAGTTCGACGGTCATTGTTTTTCATCAGAAAATTTATTTTTTGGACCGTAGAAAAAATGATTCAAAATGTCAATTGGATTGTGCCTCATGTTGAATAACCACTTTTTAAAGCCTCACAGTGACCAAAATTGACATTTTTACAGACTTTTACTCCTACTAAGAAACTTCTATTTCGACCAATTTTGGGTTTGGAAAATGACTCTAAACACACTTATTGTAGTTCCAAAAGTAAATATTCACATGCAATTGTCATTTACAGACAAAAGACTAAACATAAAAAAATTACCTTTTCTGACCATCTGGAGAAAGTTCGACATGTCCGGGGTCATCGTTTTTCATCAGAAAACAGATTTTTTGGACAGTAGAAAAAATTATTCAAAATGTCAATTGGATTGTACCTCTTGTTGAATTACCACTTTTTAAAGCCTAACAGTGACCAAAATTGCCATTTTTACTGACTTTTCCTCCTACTCAGAAGCTTCTATTTTGACCAATTTCAGACAGGAAAATGACTTTAAAGACACTTATTTTAGCTCCAAAAGTAATAAATCACAAGCAATAGTCATTTACAGTCAAAAGATTAAACATTAAAAAAATGACCATTTCTGACCATCTGGAGAAAGTTCGATAGGTTAGGGGTCATAGTTTTTCATCAGAAAATTGATTTTTTGGACAGTAGAAGAAATTATTCAAAATGTCAATTGGATTGTTACTCATGTTGAATAACCACTTTTTAAAGTCTCACAGTGACTAAAATTGCCATTGTTACATACTTTTCCTACTACTCAGAAGCTTCTATTTCGACCAATTTCAGGAAGGAAAATTAGTATAAACACACTTATTTTAGCTCCAAAAGTGATAATTCACATGCAATTGTTATTTACAGTCAGAAGACTAAACAATAGGAACTTTGTGTCAGCCCGGTTATCCCACGACTTTCCCACACAGAAAAGTGAGGAAAATTTGATTTTTTCCCGCTAAATTTGAGGTTTGCAGGGGATTCTGTGTAGGAAAACATTGGGGTACACATGCAAGCCATACCTCCCTGGACTCCGCCTGATCTCTAGTTTTCAGAAATGTGTGGATTTGGAAGGTTTCCATAGATGGCCAAGCCCGGGACCAAAAAAGCAAATCAGTTTGTGATAGGTAATTTTGATGTCTCTACAATACATTTTGGGCCCTTGCCTGTAACAGGTACTTAACCCACGCACACGAGTGAGGTATCATTTTTATCGGAAGACTTTGGGAAATGCAGGGTGGGTGGAATTTTGTGGATCCACGCAGATTCCAGAACTTTCCATCATAGAAATGTGAGGAAAATGTGTTTGTTTTTTCAAAGTTTGAGGTTTACAAGGGTTTCAAGGTAAGAGAACATGGTGAGAGGCACACAAGTAACCCAATCCTGGACTCCCCTGGGTGTCTAGTATTCAAATATGTATAGGTTTGCTAGGTTTCCCTAGGTGCCGGCAGAGCTAGTGTTCAAAATCCACAGCTAGGCACTTTGCAAAAAACAGTCAGTTTTCACTGTGAAAATGTGCTGTGTCCACATTGCCTTTTGAGCTGTTCCCTGTCGTGGGTGCTAGGCCTACTCAGATAAGTGAGGTAACATTTTTCTTTGAAGACTTTGGGGAATGCAGGGTGGGAGGAATTTTGTGGATCCACGCAGATTCCAGAACTTTCCATCACATAAATTTGAGGAAAATGTGTTTTTTTTACAAAGTTTGAGGTTTGCAAGGGATTCTGGGTAAGAGAACATGGTGGGAGCCACACAAGTCACCCCATCCTGAATTTCCCTGGGTGTCTAGTTTTCAAATATTTATAGGTTTGCTAGGTTTCCCTAGGTGCCGGCAGAGCTAGGTTTCAAAATCTACAGCTAGGCACTTTGCAAAAAACGGTCAGTTTTCACTGTGAAAATGTGGTGTGTCCACATTGCGTTTTGCGCCTTTTCCTGTCGCACTCAGTAGGCCTAGCCACACAAGTGAGGTACCATTTTTCTCAGAAAACTTTGGGGAATGCAGGGATCCTCTAGTGAAGGGTACCATTGTAAAGGGGAGATTCTCTCCTTTCCAACAATACCTCTCCCAAGTGTTTCGGTGCTCGGGGCTGAGATAGCCCCACGAGCACTGCAACATTGAAACTGAATCTAAGTTTCAGTTGCGTTTTCAATGTAATGACAACAGCGTGCCATGCGCGCGATCGTCATTACTTTGATAATCAGCAAAGGGCCTCAGGAGGTTGGGAAAGCCCTTCCCCAACTCCTGAGGCCCCAAAGAAAATGGAAATCCCTCCGCTGTTCCAAAAGAGGGATTTAGTGCCCCTGTCCTCATGACGGAATGGTTCTGTCATGAGCAAGACCATTCCATCATGAGCACCGAAGGGGTTAAGAAATAGAATTTAAAAAAACTTAGAAATCCACTGAAAAAACCAAAGGTTACAGGGACATTATAGTTGGGAAATAGAATTTAAAAAAACATAGAAATTCATTGAAAAAAACAAAGGTTTCAGGGACATTACATTTAGGCTTACATTTCACTTGTACAAAACCAGAGAAATTCAGCAGTTATAGTTATCTGAGCTAACTAAAACTCATGCCCCCGCAATGCACTAGTTATGACCTCACATATTACATCACTCATGACATGGTCAGTGACATCAGCAATGATGTCACTGCTGACATCTCAAAGGGCATCACTGATGACATCATTGACAACATTACTAACGCACCCACTGACATCCCCATAGAACCTTTCCTATACCCACTCCCACATTTACAAACCCATTCACAGACCCATACCAGTGGGTGCCAGACGTCGCCGCAGGTCTCGGGTGCAGAGTCCACCAGCACACGATGAGAGCCATGGGGTTTTCTCGGGGCTTGAGGGCACCATGTTAAAGATACAGCGCCTACAAACAAAGGCAATGATGTCAGTTCAGCGCCAAATGCGGGGACTGAAAGCTACATTTGAAAACATGGACAGGGGCATCAGCGCAATGGCGGTGGGGATGAGTGAGATGGCTGCGGGCATGCGGGACATGTCCCAGTCCGTCATGCTGTTGTGCAGCAAGTATGATGCGGACAGAGCTGCACGGCGCCGGGAAAGGCAGAGGAGAGATACTCATACGAGGGCACTCAACCGGCTGGCAACTGCCACTTCGCTGCTCTGCAGGCGCTCTGTGGCTATGCAGGAGGGCCTGACACACTGCAGCACTGACGTTTCAAGGGGGATGGTGCAGGTCACCAGTGCCCTGGAAGTGCTACTGACAAGCCAGGCGGCCACAACTGGTGCTGGGATGCTGTGGAAAGCATAGAAACCAGCAGCAGGAGCAGCATTACCCCCCCTGTCCCAGATGCACGGAGGAGCAGCAGGCGGCATGGGGCTGCCACTAGTGAGGATGCACAATCCGTGGCATCCCACACTGTAGTGCATGGCCGCAAACAGAAATGCTGCACGGTATAGCCTAAGACAATTGGGTGTAGTAACCCTGGACTTGCAAGTAGTCATTACACAATGTTGACAGAACGGCTTTTTCTTGTTGTTGTGGCGTAGTGCCGCATTATTAAACTACGTCATGACATCCAACAACTGGCTGTGTCCCCTTACTTACTCAGAAATAGTTGCATGTGATCTCTGCCCGTCTCTCTCTCCCATCTGTTGCTGTTGGCCCTCCAGCTGCGTTGGCCTCTGGCTGTCCTGACTCATCATCATTGTCCTCAAAATCAGTTAGTTCCACCTCTGTACCTCTCTGCGTGGCAAGGTTGTGCAGCATTGCACAAGTGGCAATGATCTTGCAGCAGATGATGGGTGTGTACTGGCGTGCGCCTCGGCTTTTGTGGAGGCAGCGGAACCTGCTTTTCAATAGTCCAAACGTGCGCTCCACCACGTTGCGTGTAGATTTGTGTGCCACATTATATCGTCTCTCACTCTGGGTTGGTGGGTGTAGGTAGGGAGTGAGGATGAATGACCGCACGGCATATGCACTGTCGCCTAGGTGAGTAGGAGAGAACCATCAGTCACATGCCTCAATACACGATGATTTGCACTAAGTAGAATGGAGCGTCACTGTTACTTACCTAGCAGGTATCCTTCTCCAAATTCTCCCGCAAGCAGTCGTGTGTAGATCCCACTGTTCTGGAAGATGAAGGAGTCGTGGGTGCTCCCAGGAAACTTAGCTACGATATCTGTGATGATGTTCCCTGCATCGCAGATTACCTGCACATTTATGGAGTGGGTGGACTTTCTGTTCCTGTAGATGTGCTCAGTGGCAGCTGGTGGGCAGATTGGAATGTGTGTGCCATCAATACAGCCTATGACATGGGGGAACTGTGCCATGTGATAAAAGTCTGTTTTGGTTTTCTGCAGTTCAGCCTGTGTGTTTGGGAAGCTGATGTAGTGGTGCATTCTCTGCATCATGGCATCCAGGAACTTCCTGAAGAAACGGGACAGGCAACTCTGGGATACACCGCCCACCGCAGCTATCACCCCCTGGTAACTGCCAGATGCGAGTAGATGTAGGCTGCAGAGAACCTGCACATGTGGTAGTATGGCATGCGCCCTTCTTGTTGGCTGGTCCAGGAGTGGGTGCAGGTCCCTTATCAGGTCCATGATGGTTTGTGGGTGTAGCCTGTACCTTTCATGTATCTCAGACTCAGTCTGTTGAAAGAGTGTGATGCGCTGTCTGTAAATGCGTTCCTCCCGTCTCCAAATCCTCAGACCTGCTGCCTGTAGACGTAGGCGCCTTGCAATGACATACAGAGCGGCCTTGTTGTCCATGCTGTTGCATTTTGGGATTGCTTATATGCACTGTTGATGTTTACCACCTGCTTTCAATCTGTGTTAATTACCGACTCTTAATTACCAAATTTCATGGATTTCCTAAATACCGAATTTACCTACATATCTTTTCTCGTTTTACCACTTCATATTTACCGAATCGGTAAATATGTATTCGGTAAATATGAATCGGTATTTTAGAATTCGGTAATTATGAATCGGTATTTACCAATTCATATTTACCGAAAACTGGTTTTTGGCCTCCTACATCTCACTTGACTAAATACCGGTCGGTAACGGGATATTTACCGAATTTCGGCCGCTACCGACCGGTATTTAGCTACCTACATATGGCCCTAAACATTAAAAATTTACCATTTCTGACCATCTTGAGAAAGTTCGACGGTCATTGTTTTTCATCAGAAAATTTATTTTTTGGACCGTAGAAAAAATGATTCAAAATGTCAATTGGATTGTGCCTCATGTTGAATAACCACTTTTTAAAGCCTCACAGTGACCAAAATTGACATTTTTACAGACTTTTACTCCTACTAAGAAACTTCTATTTCGACCAATTTTGGGTTTGGAAAATGACTCTAAACACACTTATTGTAGTTCCAAAAGTAAATATTCACATGCAATTGTCATTTACAGACAAAAGACTAAACATAAAAAAATTACCTTTTCTGACCATCTGGAGAAAGTTCGACATGTCCGGGGTCATCGTTTTTCATCAGAAAACAGATTTTTTGGACAGTAGAAAAAATTATTCAAAATGTCAATTGGATTGTGCCTCTTGTTGAATTACCACTTTTTAAAGCCTAACAGTGACCAAAATTGCCATTTTTACTGACTTTTCCTCCTACTCAGAAGCTTCTATTTTGACCAATTTCAGACAGGAAAATGACTTTAAAGACACTTATTTTAGCTCCAAAAGTAATAAATCACAAGCAATAGTCATTTACAGTCAAAAGATTAAACATTAAAAAAATGACAATTTCTGACCATCTGGAGAAAGTTCGATAGGTTAGGGGTCATAGTTTTTCATCAGAAAATTGATTTTTTGGACAGTAGAAGAAATTATTCAAAATGTCAATTGGATTGTTACTCATGTTGAATAACCACTTTTTAAAGTCTCACAGTGACTAAAATTGCCATTGTTACATACTTTTCCTACTACTCAGAAGCTTCTATTTCGACCAATTTCAGGAAGGAAAATTAGTATAAACACACTTATTTTAGCTCCAAAAGTGATAATTCACATGCAATTGTTATTTACAGTCAGAAGACTAAACAATAGGAACTTTGTGTCAGCCCGGTTATCCCACGACTTTCCCACACAGAAAAGTGAGGAAAATTTGATTTTTTTCCGCTAAATTCGAGGTTTGCAGGGGATTCTGTGTAGGAAAACATTGGGGTACACATGCAAGCCATACCTCCCTGGACTCCGCCTGATCTCTAGTTTTCAGAAATGTGTGGATTTAGAAGGTTTCCATAGATGGCCAAGCCCGGGACCAAAAAAGCAAATCGGTTTGTGATAGGTAATTTTGATGTCTCTACAATACATTTTGGGCCCTTGCCTGTAACAGGTACTTAACCCACGCACACGAGTGAGGTATAATTTTTATCGGAAGACTTTGGGAAATGCAGGGTGGGTGGAATTTTGTGGATCCACGCAGATTCCAGAACTTTCCATCATAGAAATGTGAGGAAAATGTGTTTGTTTTTTCAAAGTTTGAGGTTTACAAGGGTTTCAAGGTAAGAGAACATGGTGAGAGGCACACAAGTAACCCAATCCTGGACTCCCCTGGGTGTCTAGTATTCAAATATGTATAGGTTTGCTAGGTTTCCCTAGGTGCCGGCAGAGCTGGTGTTCAAAATCCACAGCTAGGCACTTTGCAAAAAACAGTCAGTTTTCACTGTGAAAATGTGCTGTGTCCACATTGCCTTTTGAGCTGTTCCCTGTCGTGGGTGCTAGGCCTACTCAGATAAGTGAGGTAACATTTTTCTTTGAAGACTTTGGGGAATGCTGGGTGGGAGGAATTTTGTGGATCCACTCAGATTCCAGAACTTTCCATCACATAAATGTGAGGAAAATTTGTTTTTTTACAAAGTTTGAGGTTTGCAAGGGATTCTGGGTAAGAGAACATGGTGAGAGCCACACAAGTCACCCCATCCTGAATTTCCCTGGGTGTCTAGTTTTCAAATATTTATAGGTTTGCTAGGTTTCCCTAGGTGCCGGCAGAGCTAGGTTTCAAAATCTACAGCTAGGCACTTTGCAAAAAACGGTCAGTTTTCACTGTGAAAATGTGGTGTGTCCACATTGCGTTTTGCGCCTTTTCCTGTCGCACTCAGTAGGCCTAGCCACACAAGTGAGGTACCATTTTTCTCAGAAAACTTTGGGGAATGCAGGGATCCTCTAGTGAAGGGTACCATTGTAAAGGGGAGATTCTCTCCTTTCCAACAATACCTCTCCCAAGTGTTTCGGTGCTCGGGGCTGAGATAGCCCCACGAGCACCGCAACATTGAAACTGAATCTAAGTTTCAGTTTCGTTTTCAATGTAATGACAACAGCGTGCCATGCGCGCGATCGTCATTACTTTGATAATCAGCAAAGGGCCTCAGGAGGTTGGGAAAGCCCTTCCCCAACTCCTGAGGCCCCAAAGAAAATGTAAATCCCTCCGCTGTTCCAAAAGAGGGATTTAGTGCCCCTGTCCTCATGACGGAATGGTTCTGTCATGAGCAAGACCATTCCATCATGAGCACCGAAGGGGTTAAGAAATAGAATTTAAAAAAACTTAGAAATCCACTGAAAAAACCAAAGGTTACAGGGACATTATAGTTGGGAAATAGAATTTTAAAAAACATAGAAATTCATTGAAAAAAACAAAGGTTTCAGGGACATTACATTTAGTGTTACATTTCACTTGTACAAAACCAGAGAAATTCAGCAGTTATAGTTATCTGAGCTAACTATAACTCATGCCCCCGCAATGCACTAGTTATGACCTCACATATTACATCACTCATGACATGGTCAGTGACATCAGCAATGATGTCACTGCTGACATCTCAAAGGGCATCACTGATGACATCATTGACAACATTACTAACGCACCCACTGACATCCCCATAGAACCTTTCCTATACCCACTCCCACATTTACAAACCCATTCACAGACCCATACCAGTACTTACACACCCCCTCACTGATTCATAGATGGACACATAAATCCACTCACTCACCCATACTGCCACTCATACACCCACTCACTCACTCACTAATACAGCCACTGACATATCCCCTCATACACCCATACAGCCAGTCACACATTGTGTCAGTGATCCAGAGAGCTAACCACACACCTACTCACTCACCCATAGAGTTAATCACACAACCACTCTCTCACCCATACACAAAAAACCCTTAAAAATTCACTGAAAAAAACAAAGGTCACAGGAATGTTAAAGTTAGCAAATAGAATTTAAAAAAGCTTTGAAATTCACAGAACAAAAACAAAGGCTACATGGACGTTATAGCTCAGATTTCACTGGTACACAACCAGTGAAATTTGGTAGTTACGGTTACCTCAGGTAAGCATAACTTACACACCTGCAATGCACTGCTTATGACCTCACATATTATGTCACTCATAACATCACTGATGACATCTCAAATGAGATCAGTGGGCCTGCTGCACTTATTGTGCTAACCACCTAAGTAGCCTTTTTAAACATGTCTCAAATCTGTCATTCCAGCCTGTTGGCAATTTAAAACTGCCATTTTGACTTGACAAAATAAACCTTTTGCCAGGCCTGAACATTCCTTTTTAATAGATATGTCACCCTTAGTCTGGGCCCTAAACATCTCATAGGGCAGGGTGCAGTGTATTTAAAAATATATTACATTTAATAAGTGCTAACTTTCAATTGGGAGCCGGTAAGAATCTCAAGTTTGGTCTCTAAAGAAATGTAGTTTAAGACCATCTTTAATGGTGAAGTTGGATTCTGAGTCACAATTCTGAAAATGGCACTTAGAATGTTGCCATTATCTTGACCCAACCAGTTGATACCTGCAGCCTGTATCCTGGCTCACATAAGCCACTGATAGCTTGCCATAAAGACGGTCAGCCATAATTAAGAGGTAATCTGTAAAGTATTTACGCAGGTATTAAGTGAAACTACTACACGAGAAAAATCCCTAATCAATTTTGAAAATTAAAGTAAAATTAAATGACAAAAAACCAAATAAGTAGAACCATAGTTATGAATGTTTAAAATTCTAGGTGAAAATAGTGCCAAAAAACACAAACGCCCACTCGCTGGCATTTGGTAGTGCTGGACTGGGTCAAAGTTCAGACTGACTGCTATAAAGCTTGGATTGGAGACAGGGACCATGTTTGTCCTGGTGAAGAGTGTATGTTTTCTGAGTCCAAGTCCACATGACGACCATCAGCCTGAGCTTCAGTTTGGTAGGTCTGCAAAGAGATTGTTGTCAGCTTAAGGAGCAGTGAGCGTTGTACTTTTGCTTTGGCAGGAGGCGCAGGCAGTTGCTGTTTGCTGCAAAGAGCAGTTTGCCATCGGAACTTTCTATATGTGGAGAGACGTGGCCACTGCTGCTGGTGCAAGGAGCTTGCATATAGTCACAAAGAGCAACAAACGTTTTGGTTTTTCAGCTGTAGCTTTGTTTTGAGGCAGTAGGGGTAGACTCTGATGCCAGCTAAAAGTTCAGGACCTGCAGACGCCTCTTTGGGATCAAGACACACTCTTGCAGAGACCTGCAACAGGGCTCAAGCAGGTCCCGGTGGTGCTACTCAGCTGGGCAGCTGCAGGGAGGCTTCTGGTAGCTTGTTGTGTCCTTGTAGCTCAAACCGGAGGTCAGCAAAGTGACCTTTGAAGTCACTTCTGGGGATCTTTGGTTCAAAGAAAGCAGATCCTTTCTTTCATCTTCAGACAGCAGAGAAGTCCTTCTTCTGAATCTTTCACAGGTCCAGGGGTGTTCTGATGAGAGGTTTCGGGAGTGCCATTCTTGTACTCTGTGCCAGCCTCTGGGTGTGGGATGCCTCTTTTATCTAACCTCCTCCCTTTCAGTGGGTTTGGATCCAAATTGTCTAAGGGATCAAAGGGTAGGCAGGCCTAGGTTTAAGCTGCATTTATCAGAGGCAAGGTAGGTAGCCTTAGAAGTCAAGTCAGGAAGGGGGTAGTTACAGCCCTCATGCTGCCCTTTGAAGCTCAGGAAGGGTTGAGTTCAACCCCCAGGTCATCCTGCTCAGGAGAGGAAAACCCTCCCCTACTCCCAAGACCCTTTTGTCTCCATGTCTGGAAGAAATGCACAACAAACTACAGGACAGCAATCAGTCATGTGACTTTGGACACTAACAGAAAGCTACCTGTGTCTTAGGCAGAAAAATGCCAACTTTCTAAAAGTGTGTATAAAGTACAAGGGAACCTAAATTAGATTGGTCAGGGACCTTGGGAGCTAACTTATTTTGAGAGACAATGGCCCCTGAGTAAACAGTGATTAGAGATGAAATAAATATAGACCCAATCAGTACTATAGTTTGGCCTTTGCTCCAGCCGGAAAAAAGGCAATTTGATATGCAGTTATATTAAATGTACAAAACATGTGAATTAATAATAACAGTGGGACACAAGCCTGTATCCGTAAACTCACATAACAAGGGAAAACGAGAGAAGGCTCAGGCAGCATGTGGTTGTCTGTATAAAGTAGCTACAGTGGAACAAACAACAATTGTGTGGGGTCACCTTTACACATAGTATAGCATATAAATCACAGTGTATAAGGTTGACAACCTTGTCGACGGCGTTTCGATCCTTAACAAAGATATCGGATCATCATCAGGACTTTCAGAATCTAGTGCCTGAAAATATTTTGCCTTTAATTAACTGAGTCAAAAACCAACAGGAATAAAGAAGAAAAAGGGAAGAAATGAGAGGGAAATGATAAGAAAGGTGAAAGTTAGTACAGGCTATAGTCATGAGGACGCATAATTGCGACGGCTGACAACGGGCCAATTTACGATTTTAAACGTGAATTCTTGAATCAAACACAGAAATCGAGCAGTTATCGGTGCAGGAATCGAGAAATAAGCGGCGAAATGCTTTAAAGCGGTGTGCAAAGATGGACCACAGTCATGTGGGTGTGACATTATTACTATCAATGGTGAGTGCGAATGAGGTGTGTTGACCGATGAGCATGGGGTGGCTAAAAGGCTGTGAAGGTGCCTTTTGTGAAGGGAGGGATGGGAAAAGGACAATAGTGACCTTGTGTCAAGAGCAGGGAGTAAGGCAGTGCGCGATGAAGGATGGGCAAACCATATGTGACCATGAGCAATGTCCAGACCTGGAGGTTAAAACATGGGGGGGATAATGAGAAGGGAATGGGTGGCGAAGAAACGGCCATGGGGTGTTGAGGGTAAGGAGGCTTACTAAGTAAGTAGTTAGGAGTGGAGTGGTCCAATCAGTGCATTGACCAAGGTAGCCTGACCACAATTGTGTGAGGTTCGTTTGAGGTGGGGCCACAAGCGTCTCGATACGCGGCAGATGGGGAATCCTGGAATCAGGGGAAATAGGGAAAATACAGTTTTTAAAATAAAGGTATCGCAAGTCTGCTGGGAGCGGGTGGCAAGTTTGGGAGCGTGCGCATAGGTGGCGCAGTGCTGGAGTCGTGTCTCAAGCGCGACGCAACTCCAGCACTGCTCAGGGGCATCCTATACTTGCAATGCTGCATCACTACTTACGCCTGCTACAAGCAGGCGTAAGGTGTTGTCGCAGCATGGACGTAAAAGTGACTCAGTGAAATTTTGTAGATTTTACTGCATCACTTTTACGGGGCTTCCTTGCGACGGAACGCCCATCATGGAAACATTACACCTGAAGCAGGTATAGTGTAGCGCAGGGCTTTACAACGTGATGCATCTAGTGAGATGCGTCACGTTGTATATCTGACGCCTAGTGGCGCATGGTTTACGATGCTGCTGCATCACAGAAGTGACGCAACGGTGTCGGAAAGATGAAGCAAGGGGCTTGTATATCTACCCCTTAATTTACAAGCCCTGGGGGGAAGTAGTACCATATACTAGGTACCTATAAGTAAATTAAATGTGCCAATTAGGGTTTGTCAATTTTACCATGAATATGGGCAAGAGAGCACATGCACTTTACCATAGGTTAGCAGGAGTAAAGTGCACAGAATCCTAAAGCCAACAAAGAGGAATTCAGCAAACAGGAAAAGGGGTGAATGCAAATGTTTTAGAAGAATGCCACATCAAGGATGTCAGGTCTAACAGTGACATTACAGTAAGGTAATAAGATTTTGGCTTACATTTAAAACAAAAATAGAAAGTCACTGGAAAAAACAAAGGTTAACGAGATGCTATAATTAGGTAGATAATAAGATTCTAGCTTGCATTTAAAAAAACCTAGAGATTTTAGAAACTTTCGTTTTTGGGTGATGCTTAGACAGCGCTTGCGCTGTTAGGCGATCTATTGTGTGGACTTTGTGGGGTCTGCCTCCTCCCATGCTTTGGATTGGCATTTGTGTCTGTCATTTAAAAATCATAGACTGCAAATGGCTAATGGTGGTTATATGTCCCACCTTATCTGAGAAGTTAACTCCCATGTAGCATTGCTGCGGGAATGAGCTGCGAAGCACATGCTGCTTGCATTCCTTTATCTTGTAATTTATCTTTCGGGACATTTGTGCTGGAAGAAAGAGCCGGCTCGGGTTTACCTTAATTCCCTTAACCCCTTTGTTGCCAGGCCTTTTCCCCCTCCTGTGCCAAGCCTTTTTTTGGCTATTTGGGGTAGTGCGCGCTTAGGCCCCTGTAACTTTTTGACCACATTAAGTATCCACGCCAAATTTGCGTCCTTTTCTTCCAACATCATGGGGATTCTAAAGGTACTCAGGGTTTGTGGATTCCCCTGGAGGGGTCACAGAAATGAGCCAAAATACAGCAAAATTTTGTTTTTTTTCGGAAAAATTGGAAAAACGGCCTGCAAATGAAAGCATCTGGGTTTTCCCTGCAAATGTTATCAAAAAAGGGTTTGTGGGGTTGAAATCACTATTTTCCCAGCTTTTCGGGGATACCAGACTTTTGTCAGAAACCCAACATTTTTTACACAGTTTTGTCATTTTTCTGGGACATAGCCTATTTTTGCTATTTTTTGTGCTTTTGACCTCCTTCCAGTTAAGGGCAGAAATGGGTACAAAAGCAATAATGGATCCTGGAAAGCTATACATTTTCGAGAAGAAGACAAAATTCTGAATTCAGCAAGGAGTCATTTGTGTAGATCCATCAAGGTTTTTTTATAGAAACAAACAGTTAAATATAGGATAAATTGAAAATTAGTTGAAAAAAACAGCCTTTTGTGTCAACGTTTTCACCTGTAACTTCTTCTAATTATGACAGTTCTTTGAAAGCAATATACCGTTGCATCCGCTGGACATTACTGGTTGTGGGGATATATAGGACTTGTGGGTTCACCAAGAACCCGACGAACCCAGAGCCAAAAACTGAGCAGCAACTTGCAATGGTTTTTTATTATGTACCGGGTATATAGTAATTATTCTGTAAAAATGTGTACATGGAAAAATCGGTATGAAAGACACCTATGTATTTCTGAAATGGGAACAAAATATAGAGTTTAGAAACAGTAGATATTTGCACATTTCTGAAATTGGGAATACTCATACTAGCATGAGAATTATCAGTCATTTTTTAGAATGACTTCTTTTTTACACAATATCTTTCATTTGGAAGACAGAAATGCATCGAAAGTCAATAGATAATAACAGTTCCTTTACAAATCTGAATTACCCTAAGGGTCCCGGGAGACACCAAGTGAGGCACCATTTTTACCAGGAGACCCAGGGGAACGCTGGGAGGTGGGAAATTTGAGTGAGCCCGGTGATGCCACAACTTTCCCACACAAAAATGTGTGAAAAAAGTGATTTTTTCAGCTAAAACTGAGGTTTGCAGGGGATTCTGGGTAAGGAAACGTTGGGGTATCCACGCAAGCCATACCTCCCTGGAAGCCCCCGGGTGTCTAGTTTTCAGAAATATATGGGTTTGGTAGGTTTCCCTAGATGGCCGCCGAGCACGGGCCAAAAAGACAGTTGACCCCCTTGCAAAACCAGATCGTTTTGACATTGTTTGTTTCTACAGCGTGAGAATTTCGGCACAATATTGCAAGGAAAATGTGACAGACATTTTGAGGTTTGTAGGACATTGTGGATAAAATAACTTTTTGGAATTCACAAGAGAAACATCACCATGAACTCCCGTGGGTTTACGACAATATCTACAGTTGGTGGGTTATTCTTACATGGAACATACACCTTGGCAGAGAAACTACAAAGACAAAGATTCCTGCACAGCCATCTATTCCTCAAACGCACACACATACTGGTTGGATTTGGCACGAGGGCGAGTGATGGTTCAGTATATTAAATTTTATTGACAAGAGATTTCACAAAAATGAAATGCACTGTAAATAATTAAATGGAGAAAAAACTGAACCAATGACTCACAGCTCGTGAGCTGTAAAGCCACGGCAAGGCACCAACCGCTTTACAGGCCATTCACACACCTTTCATACTTGTGAGACATACAAAACCATTCACACCACCAGCCGCGGGCCCATCACATAACAAAACTCACACCAGCACACAGCGCCATTCAAGGGCCCATCACTTTCACACGCCCACATTCCTGACACAGCAACTACACAAGCTGATGGATTGCGTGGAGTGGCACTCAGCTAGCAGTGTGTGTAGTGACCAGCAGCAAGTCACTACTCACACACAGCCAGCCGAGCGCCAGTCCACGCACACCGCTAGCCTAGCGCCAGTCCACACACACCGCTAGCTAAACACCAGTCCACGCACACCGCTAGCCAAGCGCCAGTCCAGGCACACCGCCAACCAATCGCCAGTCCAGGCACACCGGCAGCCAAGTACAAGTCCACGCACACCGCCAGCCAAGCACCATTCCACGCACACCGCCAGCCAAGCACCATTCCAACACATTTAGGATTTTTTTTAGACAAACATAGAAACACAACCAAATCACAAATAGATACAAATCTACAAACACAAAATCAGAAACTAAATACATTGCACTAATGCCAACCTTGAAACAGAATCAAATTTTTCAAAGAATACAGACCAGGCAGTTCACTTTACCACTCATGAATGCTCCCAAAAATTATTTTGCGTGTGGTACGCTCTAAAACAAGCAGGGACACACAGCCCAGGTTTAGAAGGACAGTCGGGACAGTACATACGAATCTCCTTCCGCGTACCTCTTCGCCAACAGACTCTGCATCTCCTAGTGGGAAAATCTTTTGCCGGTGTGGGAGGGATGAAATCAGGAAAGTGGCGATCTTTCAATCGAACCACACCCTCCACCACTCCAAATCTAGGAACACTTGCATGTTCCACAACAACAAGGCTAGCTATCACAGAGTGCTGAAACTGAAGAAATGTCAACTTTGACGCAGTAGAACACTCCTTGAACACAATAAAAGCATTGAAATTTGCTAATTCGAAGAAATGGATGGCCAACTTCTTATACCAAACATAAGCCTTCCGAATAGCAGAGTAAGGTTCCAACCTCTGATCTACTCTGTCAACACCACCCATGTGCTTATTGTAGTCTAGAATGCACATAGGTTTGCGCACTTCAGCAACCTGACCCCAAACAGCCACAGGTGAAGTACTCTCATCATGGATGGTAGTCAGCATGTACACATCCCTCCTGTCCACAAATTTTACAGCTAGTAGTTCATCACTACGCAAGGAACTGCACTGCCCCCTCTGAAGTTTTTTGCAAATAAGCTCTTTCGGATAACCTTTACGGTTAGAGCGGATTGTGCCACATGCAAAAGTGTCCACTTTTTACAATTCCTTAAATAATTGCACAGCAGTATAGAAGTTATCAAGGTACAAATGGTGGCCTCTGTTACACAGTCTTCTAGCAAGATCCCACACAATTTTCTCTGAAACTCCAAAAGTGGAGCGGACAACCTGGGGGGGTCAATAGTAGAATCTCTACCAGTGTACACACGAAAATTAAAAACAAATCCTGTCCTACTCTCAGACAACATATACAGCTTAATTCCATAGAGTGCCCTCTTGCTAGGGATGTACTGCCTAAAAACCAAACGGCCCTTGAACAAGACCAAAGACACATCAATAGATATTTCTTTCCCTGGAGTATAGATCTCAGAAAATCGATCTACAAAGTGATCAAGAACGGGCCGAATCTTAAAAAGACGGTCACAGTCAGGGTGATCTCGTGGCAACGCCATAGAATTATCAACGAAATGCAGCATACGTAGCAAAAGTAAATACCGATTACGAGTCATAACTGCAGGAAATACGGCAGTTGCCAACAAGGGGCTAGTAGACCAATATGAAGCCAAGGTTGGCTTCCTTACCACACCCATCAATAAAGTCAAACCCAAAAACTTCTTAATCTCTTCCAGATATGTGGGAGTCCACCGGGTAGCTCTAGACTGGGGCCTAAGTTTGTCGCTGTTGTCCCTCAAAAACTGTTCAGCATACAAATTTGTCTGCTCAACAATCTCACCCAAAAATACATCATCCATCAACAACTGAAAAAACTGTATAGGTAAAAAGTGTTCACAATCCACTGTACACCCTGCATCACCGCTAAAGGCAGGCAACACCGGCTGCACCATGTTTGGATCAACCCATAGTCCAGCACTTCCAGAAGGAAGCCTAGCAACCTCAGACTGCAATCCAGATGCCTCTTGCACCATCGGCACAGCAGTTTCCTCCTCTAAGACAGGCACTTCATCCGCACTGAGAGTTGCTTCATCCACACCAAGAGTACCTTCATCTGCACTGAGAGCACCTTCATCATCCGATGATTCCATGTTGAGAGAAAACTCACTGCCAGAATCTTCCCCTCCCTCCTCTGCCTCAGACGCACTGCCAGTCTCATAATCATGCTCAGAGGAAGATTCAAGAAGCATACCAACCACCTGTTGAGCAGTCATTCTACGGCTAGCCATATTGCTTACTAATATAGGTAACTTGTCAAACAATTCAACAACAGCAAACACTTTGTAAAATAAGTAATAAACAAAAAGCACCTTTATCAAAAACTCATATATACTCCAAAACAATACCACTCACTTGCCAGAGGCAGCTAAACTACTCACCACCACCTACTCTGTACAGACACAGTATGGATCAACAATATCCCACTAAAAAAGAAAGAGAAAAGCAATTAGATATAAGACTATGCAAAACACATCGCAAATAATTTCATGCTCAAACCACTAACTAAATATGCCGCAATTATGACATCACTTACAAAAATATTCATTCAGACATTACAATATTACTCATTTGGAGTAAATACAACAAAAAAATAAATTCTTACCAAAACAATGCAACTACACAAAACTGCAGAACAACCACTGTCGAAACCGGAAACAGGAATCAAAAGCTTTAGACTAGAATAAAAAGGAGAAAAAAACTTCATTGTCACATATGCATATAATGCTCTAGACCATCACGTACTGCGCAAAATGTATTACTTGAACCTCCCACTTTCAAGAAGGAAAGATCGATGGCCCAATCCTTTACAAGCAACGCAGCGAGAATCTGGAACTCAGCCTCAGCTCCGGACCACCCCCTCCCTCTTCCCAGTCCTTCAAAACTGACCTCAAAGTTCTCCTCCTGCAAAGACACTTCCAAACTTAATTCACAACCTCTCTATTGTCTGAAGGAAGTCTTTACAATATAGGAAATTCTGTTCTCCATGCCCGTAGAAGTGCCTTCCCAGTGTGTTCCTGTGTTTTGAGTGTCTGCCATTTATTGCACTTTTATACCTCTACTTGTACTTTGTACTCTTTTGTAACTTGCACACATGTCACTTTTCCTCTTGTAACGTATTGTTTGCTACCTCTTGTATTTTGTTTGCTTTTGATACATGCACAATTACCACCATTGCCTCATGTAACATAACGTTTGCTCTTGTGTTCAGAGTGTCTGCCATTTATTGCAGTATTTTACCTCATCTGACATCCATCAGAGAGCTGCGTGAATAATTACCTGGTAATCCCCTCAGCACAATGCAAACATGCAAATACATGACACTGTTCAGGGATCTATCATCTACAGCTGACATTAAATGACCATTCATCATGGTCCCCCCATTAAAGCAGTGCACTTTGTGATCTGCATGGTACATGTTCTTTGCAGCAGGCACATTAACCCTCTGTGCTACCTTTCCAGGAGTCAACCCTTCCACTACACAAAACTCCATCTCTCTCTAGGAAGAACATTAATCACCAAAGTTATCATGACATTTTAATTGTTTCTGAAAATTGCTGGAGGCCAGGAAGGAGGCAGCAAGTTTTTTTCAAACCATAATATACTTGCAAACACTACGCACCCACCCGAAATAGGTACCCAGTGAGGTCACACCGTTCGCATCGCCCTAACCTGCTCAAGGTTCATGTGACCTCAGTGACAGAGTCACAGCGACTGGATCACTGTTGCTCTAGGGTGTGCTGCTTCGTAGGCCTGCCCGCAAGACTGGAGATGAACTTCAGTATGGATTGTGGTGGACAGGTCTTCAAGGTTAACCCACAATTGACACCACTACGGTACACCTGCTTGTGCTAAGACATCAAGCCTTCTAAGGTCTAGTGGGGCCTTCTACGGTCTAGCATGGGAATGTGCTCCCTCAGTACCGTGGTGTGGTGGACTGGTCATGAATGCTGAACCCGGTTCCCCAGTTCCAAATTCGACAGCTCTGGCCATAGTGCCACATCCCCACTGAAAACCATACTTGCTCACTGAGAGAAACTCGCTCTGCCTTCAGCTATAACCTAATTGTGCCCGCTATAAACACTTGGATGTGGCTCAATTCAAATTATGCACTTGATAAGGGTAATACGCTGCCTAAAAAAAAAAAAGAAGCAACCACTCATAGGGAATGCAAAGCATGTGAAATGTAAGCAGAAACAACATGGTTACCTAAACGATCTCTCACTAACTATTCAGAAATCAGCGAGTGGTTTCACCTGAAAAGTTATGGACATGGCTAGATGGCCCTGAAGGGAACCGTTTCACTGTCCATTGCTTACATCCTTACAAAACGTAAGCAGTATGGTATAAAAAGACCACATCCATAAACACAGAGCCATGGTGCACATTGTGTTTTCCAATTCACCCATCAACCAGGTATTGCAGTACCTCCAGGAATGGTACACTCTCCCAACCTGGAAACAACAATGCTGTTCAAAGAAAGACGAGAAAACGAAAGTAGCACTTCACTGGCAAACTCTGTAAAGTGATGCTGGTGTATTTGGATGTAAAAAAAAACAATCTGAACACTTTGCAACCCCTCTGTCTTGCTTTATTTAGTTAGGTATTTAATTATCATATAATACATTCTATTTCTCTCTATCCTGCTGCACTTTGGATTAGAAAATTTCAATAGAAGGGCATTTCTCGGCAGAGCGTTTTTCATTTTTGGATCCATTTCACAGGGAAGCAACTAGAAACACGAGCGTTTTTCATTTTTGAATCCATTTCACAGGAAAGCAACTACAGACACACATGAACGAAGCCGAGCCTCGTGGCATGCCTCTGGCCTTCCATAGTGCCCCCACCCTAACCAACCCCACCGATGCAAAAATCCCCCCTCGCCAGCCCCAAAACTCACCTTTACTCTCCGACGCGCAGGAAGCAAATGGCTTCCTGCGCCTCGGAGAACAAAGGGGAAACCTCCAATGATGACGCGGGGGTGGGGGGCGGGGGGAGGCAGGGGAAGGTCTTCCCCTGCCTTCCCAGTAAAAAAAAAAAGATAGACCACTCACGGGGGGAGCGCCAGCGCTTCCCCCGTGGGTGGGTGCCATGACGAGCTGGACTCGTCATGGGCACAGCGCTACTGTGCTCCATGACGAGTCCAGCTCGTCATGGGCACAGAACGGGTTAAAGGTAGCGCCCACCCTTTTGGTTTGCTGACATTGTGACTATTGCGGGCACGTCACTTTATGTTTAAACAGCATGGAACTCTGAAAAAACTTCTTTAAATGTGATGTATTGCCAGTGCTGAAGAAACAGTGATGGACGGATTGATGGACAATGCAAGCATTCACCCCCAGGCACAAGGATCTGGGTTAAATCCATCATTCTTTTGCTCACCACACCACACCAGTTTGGACCCAGTCATAAGCAAATCAGTCTTGACCCTGTTCCTTGTGGAAACAGTCCAGCCCGAGCTGCCAAGCCAGGTCCTCCCTGGCCCGGAAAAAAGCATCCTGGGACCAGGTTCAGGGCATTACCCTTCATCAGCCAGGCTAGCTTGAATCCAGTGGTGTATTGAGCACGGGAAACATGTCTGAGCAAAACCTTCCCACTTAGGGCAACATATGCAAAAAACATTGATGGATGGATTGCTGGACAATGCAAGCATTCACCCCCAGGCACAATGATCTGGATTAAATCCATCATTCTTTTGTTCACCACACCACCCCAGTTTGGACCCAGCCATATGCAAATCAGTCTTGACCCTGTTCCTTGTGGGAACAGTCCAGCCCAAACTTCCAAGCCCCTTCCTGCATATGGCTGGGTCCAAACTGGAATGGCATAGTGAGCAAAAAAACAATGGATTTAGGCCCAGATTTCTGTACTGGGGTGAATGTATGACATTGTTCTGCCTTCTGTCCGTCAATTGTTCTTTTTGCATTTGTCACCCCGAGTGGGACGGGTATGCCCAGACGTGGGTCCCGTGCTCTCCATGCCACTGGAGTCAAGCTATCCTGGCTGATGACGGCTGAAAGCCCGAAACCGGTCCTAGGATGCTTGTTTTCAGTCCAGGAAGGACCTCCTTTGGCAGTTTGGGCTGAACTGTTCCTATTGGGTGCAGGGTCAAGACTGATTTGCATATGGCTGGGTCCAAACTGGAATGGCATGGTGATCAAAAAAACAATGGATTTAGTCCCAGATCTATGTACTGGGGTGAATGTATGACATTGTTCTGCATTCTGTCCATCAATTGAATTTTTTGTATTGCTAGTGCTGGGCAAACTGTTTCTTGTCTGACCACCTGTTGTCTGGTAAAGACTCATTCCAAACATCCCATGCCACTAGAAGAACACTCGCTAGTAGTGGGACATTACTTGTTGTTTCCTTATTCTGAGATACTTCCCATGTTGGCGCTGCTAATATAAACTACCCCCTCAATTTTAATAAACTTACTTGTCATGCTGATGGTGCAAGGTTTCGTAAAAAAGAAACTTGCTCGGATGCAATCCTCTCAAATAACGTATAACACTGTAATCAATCTGTTTGTGAATACTAATATTGCATTATACACATTACACTGAATCTAAGGGAAGCTTTTCTATGTGTATTACTAACCAATACCCCGAGTGTCATTAAAACGGCCGCCAAAAACGTGGGATTCTTACTGCGTATGCGTCTACTGCATCTACGTAGTATGATGTTTTCTATGCTTGGAGGGAAAACTTTACAGCTGCGCAATAGCTTCTAAAATGGCTGCTTGAAACTCACATGTTAATGCGCATGTTTTGCTTAAACTAAACCTTGCAAGTTCTACTAAAATGCTAATGCGAAAGATATATATAAGTAAATGGGATTAGAGTAGAGATAAGTGGTATACAGTGAATTCATTTACTTTCATATTCTAACAAGTCTTTCTCTGAGTTTATTGTTAGTTCGTATTTGGGCCTTGGAGGGACTCTTGGGAACTTAACCCATCGACCTGTACAGAGGAAGAAGAAATATACAAAATATATACAATGTATTGATCATAATGTGAAATGCGGGTGGGAATAAAGCTTGGGAAAGTAAATTAAGGGGCGGGCACGTTGAACAATGAACCTAAAGTAAAATATTACATTACCATGGTGAGTTGAACTCAACCCCTTGCCTTGTCCAATCAGAAGTAGGGGTTTTCATGATATTGAAACATTTGGGGGTGGTACATGAACATAGAATAGTATAACTGAGGTAGTTTAGTTAGTTAGATGTCACACACAGACCCGTCAATGACCTTATGCAGTCACAGACTCTGTCAGACCCTACGCAGACTGCAGATGCCAGAGACCCTGCTTGAGAGACCCAAATACTGATCGAAGAATCCAATCATCTACAAGGTGATCGCGGAAGAAGATCAAGGAGGCACATACAAGAAGGGAGTCGTGGAAGAAAAATTGAGGAGAGTAGTGCCAGAGAGGGGTGCAATGCAGGCGAAGAGATCACCTTCCTGGTTCTGAACCTGTCCTGCTCCTTTGTCTTCCACCTGTCCTGGTGTACTCCACCTGACTCATCGTCAAGGAGTTAGGTTTTCACATCATCCTAGATAAATATAATTCTGTGTTATCTGTCCTTGTACTGCTTTCTGTTTTTCTCCCTCTTCAGGTACTGTCATCACGATATTTAATTAAGACTTATATTGAACTAAACTTGATTTCTTCCTGAAGAAACCGGTGTTTAACATGTATTTGATTATTGACTCAAAAAATTATTGATTAGGTAAAACTTTTAAAACTCTTTGAGTCTGTGGTTATTTGGAGGAAAACCTTAAATGTTTTTTCTACCTATTCATCTAGCTACTAGATTCATTGACCAGAGTAAATGTATTATCAAGGAGATTGGTAAGATTTGGGTAAAGATAAAACAATCTTACAGGTAAATCAAAATTGACTCCGGTGGTACTACTAGCTTATTGTATGAATGTTTATGGGCCCAGGTGAGTATATGGTGTGTGAGTAACCCAAGTTGGTAATCCGCTGGATAGGCCCAGATCTCTGTACTGGGGTGAATGTATGACATTGTTCTGCATTCTGTCCATCAATTGTTTTTTTTGTATTGCTAGTGCTGGGCATACTGTTTCTTGTCTGACCACATGTTGTCTGGTAAAGACTCATTCCAAACGTCCCATGCTAGGCAGAACACGCGCTAGTAGTGGGACATTACTTGTTGTTCCTTTGTTCTGAGATACTTCCCAACATGTTGGCGCTGCTAATATAAACTACCCCCTCAATTTTAATAAACTTACTTGTCATGCCTGTTCCCACAAGTCTGATTAGGAGCCTCCTAGATTCGAAGGTTGACGTGGTCCTGGTGAGAAATTGTAAAATTACCATAACTCCCCTTATAAGCGCAGGTAGTTTTCTGCCTTTTCAAGAAAGGGCACATGTTTGCCCCTCCTCCTGTCTGGTTATAGTTTCCCTGCCTCTGTTCGTGCTCTCGCAGTCTTGATAAAAGGTTTGCTTACTGTGGACACACCCCCTGGTTAACATCTGCCCTTATTGTGGGCACAGTCCTCCGGTGAGTAGCTCCTCTCAACAGGCCAGTTACCTTGCCTCTGGCACGGCTGGTAGCAGGCACAGGACTTTCAACATGGTAATTCTTTAGCCTGGGGTCTGTCACTGCGGGACGGAGATTCTTTTGTTTCTTGGCAGGGGACTAACAGGCAGATTCTTTTCTTCAGGCTATTGGATGACTTGGGCTCTCTGTGGGCTCTCTGCACTGTTCTCTTAGGGCGGTAGAGGAGTTCTGCTAGGACCGAGGTGTCTGAGTGCAGCTTTGAGGTGTCGTGCTGGAGGGGGTGTAGGGAATGGAGCTCCAAGGTGGTGTGCTGGAGGGGGAGTCTAAGTGCAGCTCTGAGGTATCATGCTGGAGGGGGTGTCTGAGTGCAACTCTGAGGTGTCGTGCTGGAGGGGGTGTCTGAGGAATAGGACACATTACAATGCACGCGTTACACTGCGTGTCATTACAATGAATTTGTTATAATGCGAAATTCATTACAACTCATGTCATTACAATGCATAATCCATTACAATGCAATTACTATTCTTTTTTGTTTTAAGTTTAAAGTTTATTGAAGAATACAATATAATATACAAGGAAATAACATTCTATAGGAGAAATCACAGCATAATGAATACTATAAATCAAAAATAGACAAAAAAGTATTAATGATAAAAAAGAAAGTGAGAGAAAGGGAGAGAGGGGATAAGGGAGAGAAAAAACCAATATAAGTAAAATAACCCTCAGAACCTAAGACTCTATTGCATAAGCAAGGAATCAAGCAAATAAACTGTAATCATACATTCATAAAATACAATACTGAGAATAAAAAGGAGCAATATCAAAATATACACTTAGCACTAAGAGAAAAAGACAACAGGAGATTTATGGAGGTTTCCTGACTTCATCAGGAGTATTAATTATAATGGCGGAATTAGAAGCTATATCCGTTAGGTAAGTGGATAAATGGAGCCATAAAATATCTCTTTTAATAGCTAAAGATATAGGGGAAATATTACTTGTGTCTAGTCTATGGTGAAAACAAACAGCAGTCCACCAAGCTTTGAAAGTAACTTTGTCAGCTTGTTTCCAATTGGAAGTTATTAAATGAAGGGCTATAGCTAATAATAAGTCAATTGAAGAGGGATTCGGAGTTGGGTGGGACCAATAAGGTGATAAGGAGCCTAAAAAGATATTAGATAGGGAAAAAGGAATTTGAGTATTGAAAATTTTATTACTTTGGGGCCATACTAGTAACCAAAAACGGGAGAGGGAGGGACAGTCAAAAAGCATATGTTTTAAGTCAGCTGAGGCTCTTTCGCATGACCAACAGGCCGGAGAATAATCTGCAGAATATGAAGCCAACTTCGAATGGGTTAGAAGTAGGCATTTGTAAACAAAATAAAGAGTCTGAGAGGTATTCGCTGCCCTAGATGTTTTATGAATTTTTAATCATAATTTATCCCAAAAAGGGATAGTCCAACATTCCATAAGATCATTTTCCCAAGCCAATTCAGCCTTCCCCTTGATTCTATCAGAAGAGAAAAACAAAGTTCTATATAAAGAGGAAGCTGATGTATTGGGGGATAATAGGGGAAAGAGAGTGGAACATTTGGGAGGGATATTGGGACTAGATGGTAGGGAAAGCAGGTATTGTAAAAGAGGTGGAAGGAGAGAATCATATTGAGATTTACATGAGGAAGGTAGAGAAAATTGTAATTGAAGCTCTGAGAAGGATAACGAAGTATTATTCGCTACCAATTGTGATATCCAAAGTAGGCCTTTGAGCCTCCAAGATTTCCAACAAATAGTACGACCCTTGATACGTAATAGGTGGTTATGCCAGATAGGTTGCTGATCAACCGAAGAAGGGGAGGGATACGAGGATGGAAGAAATGCATTAATATTTTACGTGTATGTGAAATAACATGAGACTTAAACGAAGAGATAGTGTTAGTAAAAGTAAGAGATTAATTAAAAAGAAAGGGAGTTAGAAAGTATTTTTCAATATTTTTTTTTTTTATTATAATTTTTTATTCGAAACCGTTAGCACACAATAAAATACAAACAAGGGCCTACAACCACCAGGGCCCATTTCTCAATATTTAACCAAATAGGAGGATAAACACATTGATCTGGAAAAAGCCAACGGGAGGATTGCCTGAGAGAAGAAGCATAATGATAGGACTTAAAATCCGGGAATTTGAGACCACCAGAATTTTTGTCAGCTTTAAGGGCGTTGAGAGCTATTCGAGGAGTCTTGTTTTTCCAGAGGAATTTATTTAACAGAGAATCAATTTTTTTAAAGTAAAAAGCAGGAATATGTACTGGGATCATAGACAAGAGATAGAGAATTAACCGAGAAAGCATCATCTTAATAGAATCCATGCGTCCCCACCAGGAGAGAAAAAGTGGATGCCAACGGTCAATAGAAATAGATTTAAAAAAATCAAGATTATCAAAATTTTCTTTCAAGGTTTCAGGGATAGTAGGAGAGAACTATAGACCTAAATATTTTATTTTAGAGGTTTTCCAGGAGAAGCCAGTGGAGACAAAATCCTGTTTCAGACAGAGAAAATGTAATGGAAGAACCTCAGATTTATCCGAATTAACCGGAAAGTTGAGAAAAAGTATCAACCTGGGAGAGAAAGGCTGGAAGAGAAGTAGCAGGATTTGAGCAGTATAGAAGAATATCATCAGCATATACAGACATTTTAACATGAGTAGAGGTCAGATTAAAACCAGTAATTCTGTCATCTAACCTAATTTTCGTTAAGAAAGGTTCTAATGCAATTATAAAAAGAAGAGGAGATAAAGGGCATCCTTGACGCACACCTCTGAAAAGGGGAAAATAATCAGAGGATTTCCCATTAACAAAAATAGAGGCCTTAGGGCCAGAGTATAGTAAAGAGATAAGAGAAATCAATTTAGAAGGGAATCCAATCCATCGGAGAGCATGAAACATAAAATCCCAACCGATCCTATAAAAAGCTTTTTCCGCATCCAATGCAATTGCGGCAATGGGGTAGTCGAGAGAAGAGGCCTTACTCAAAATGTTAAAAAAGACTCTGGAGTTATCGGAAGACAAACGACCCTTAATAAATCCTGATTGTTCTGGGCCAATAAGGTTCGGCAGAATGGGATCAATACGAAGAGCAAGAATCTTAGCGAAAATCTTATAATCCAAATTAACTAGGGAGATTGGGCGATAATTTTTACAAAAAGCGGGATCCTTGTTTTCCTTGGGAATTAAACAAATCATGGCTTCTTGAAAAGATCCTGAAGAAGAACCAACTTCAACAAAAGACCCATAAAGTGATAAAAGATGGGGAACTAATAAGGACGAGAAGTGAGCATAAAATTCAATAGTAAATCCATCCGGACCAGGTGCTTTACCCCTTTTCAGTACAGACATAGCATGTGTAATCTCAGATAAAGTGATGTCCGCTTCTAATAAAGAAAAATCAATATCATGTGGGTGAGGGGGATGTATTGATTGGAAAAACGAGGACAATGCATCTAAAGTTGGTTGGTGTTCTGGTGTATACAAATTTTTGTAAAAGGACACAAATTCCTTTAAAATATCATTATCCTTAAATAACAAATCTCCTACATTATTCCGTATGGATTCTATTTTAGTCCGTTCACGACGGATTTTTAAATAATTTGCAAGCAATTTGCCCATCTTATTCTGGCCTCCATAATAACATGCACTACTTTTTAAGAGATAAGAAGATGCGGCTTCTGTAGTAGATTTATTAAAAGATATTTTTGCTTCAATAAGATTTTTCAACGATGTTTCAGAATTAGAGTGATAGTAACAATATTCAAGTTGTTTAATCTTGGCTAATAACAGAATATTTTTGGCTTCAAAACACTTTTTCCTTCGTGAGACAAAATTTATGATAAAGCCTCTGGGTGCAGCTTTTTAACGAGTCCCAAATCATTGCAGGAGATAAGTTCGGAGTGGAATTAAAAGAAAAGAATTCAGAAGCAAAAGAAGTGAATTGGCTTGTGAAATTAGGATCAGTCAATAAAGTATTATTAAAACGCCATCTACCTGCATTAGGGATAAAGGGCAGCAAATCAAAATCTACAAAACCTGGAGCATGGTCTGATATAAGGATAGAACCAATTTCAGCATGAGAAACAAGTTGAGATAACGATTTACTAAAAAAGAGATAATCTAGTCTAGATTGTGAATTGTGAGGCGGAGAATAGAAAGTGTACTCTTGTAAATCTGTATTACAAAATCTCCAAATGTCAATTAAAGCTTTACGTCGTATGGCAGAGGTAAATTGTGAGTGCATCTTGCTATTGGAGAATTTTACAGATGAATGTCTATATAGTATAGGGTCTATAACCTGATTACAGTTACCTCCAAAGATAACATAGTCATCATCTAACAGAAGAAGTTTGTCGGAGATCTGAGTCCAAAACGTATTGTCCACATTAACAGGTGCATAAACATTAAATAAAACTAAGGGTATTTGATCAACAAGTAGTTTAACAATTACCCAACGGCCATCGGGATAATTTTCCTGAAGAACAATTGAAAACTGATGTTTTTTATGACATAAAATCGCTGAACCATTCTTCTTTCCTAGAGCCGGGGAAGAAAAAACATGACCCACCGAACTTCTTTTCAGCTTAGCAGCTTCAGTATCTGATAGGTGAGTTTCTTGAATTAGAGCAATATCCGCATTTAATCTAGATAAGACACACGTTGTCTTTTGATAGGATTATTAACTCCTTTAACATTCCAGGTTACAACTCTAAAGGCAAAACATTAAAAAGAACATGCACAGGTGTAGTAAAAGCAATTGAATGATCTCTAGCAAAGAGAATACCAGCAATCAATATGCAAATAGTATAAGAATTCAGAATCTTATTACCTAAAAGACAGAAAACAGGGAAGAAAAGACTGTGAAATAGACTCAGGATGAAGGAACAGAAGAGGATATATATAAAAGGAGAGATAACAAAAGGAATATTGTTTAAAGAAGAGAAAAAGATAACGTAGAAGAAAAAGGGGAGAAAGAAGGAAGAGGGAAAGAGAGAAAAGGTCTGAGAGAGAAGAGAACAGAGATCAAAGATGTAATTAAATATGAATAAATGACAAAGAAAAAAGACGACAAAAAGGCATACCACAGGAAAACAATGAGACTGGGGATGGTGGAACCACATGAGGAAATCAGCACACTGAACCGAAGACTTCACAGAAATGTGCATGGGGAGAACGACCTCCAAGAGAACATGAAGGACACGTAAGTCAGGGGTCACAGAACCGCGTCTGAAAGAATACAAAAAATAGATAATATTAACAACTAAAATCACAACAGAATAAAATATAAAGCACAAAATATACACTACAGAAGGCCGAATATGGAAGACAAAAAATACAAGGAGAGTGATACAGAAACAACAACAGGACCAACTATTATTCCAATCTATAAAGCAATTTATGAACGATATTTATACTCGGGGAATGTCCATCGATTCATTTGTACAAAAATTGTTGAAGTACAGCCGGGTCTTCATAATTTGTTGTCTTATTGTTATAAATCACTTTAAATAAGCATGGATGGAACAAACCATAATGAGCATTCAAAGAACGAAGACCAGGTCTCATCTCCAGAAACTTCTTGAGACTATCTGCAGTCATTTTGGCATAATCCTGTGCAAAGAAGAGATTCGAGCCATTCCAAGTAATTTTCCCCTTCTGCTTGGCAGCCTGAAGCACTTTGAGAAGATCTGTATATTCTAAAAAATACAGAATAACACCCCTGGGTTTTGTTGCAGAGGAAGAAGAAGCACTAGATGAACGAGTGATTGGACCCAGGCGATGTGCTCGTTGAATATTCAAAGTTGGAGAGCTTGGGAGACCAAGTAGTGTAGGCAAAAACGTCTGGAAGAAGGATATGGAATTAGATCCTTCAGGACCTTCTGCAAGACCATAAATGCGTAGATTATTGCACCTGTTTCGATTTTCAACTTGTTGCTTGAGACTTTGAATTTATCTGTGCATACTAGGAACTTGGTCAGAAAAAACTTGAACTGAAGCTATTGTCTTTTTCAAGATGATCAACCTTTTGTTCAGTATGCAACCAGTTGTCTTCGAGACTTTGAAGACGAGCATTTGTTTCTGCCATGTAGGGTTTGAGAGAATGAATTTCCTCCAATAGAAGCTCCATAGAGATGGAGGAAGTTGTATTTGTAGGGGAGGGGGGATTCGTTTTTGTTCGTTTCCCAGATGTAGCAGAAGGAGAAGGTAGTTTAGATGAGATTTTTGAATTTGGGCGCGAAATATGAGGAGAGGAGCACTTTGCAGTAATAGAGTCATTGGGTGTATCTTCCTAATTCTCTTGCAACACACTAAAAGGGTTAACATCCGCCAAAGATACGTCAGAATTTCGATTATAGCGTGGCATTGCCATTGAAAAAATGAGATTTATATATAAAAGTGAAAAAATAAAAATGCAGTAGGTAAGCTGACATTTTTTTAAAATACGAGAATTGTGAATGCTACAATAAATTTCGTATAGGTCACCGTTCCAAAAGAACAATCCACGAAGAAGAATACCACAAAGGGAAAACGACCTGGCAAGACTGGATGCAATATTACTTCAACTGTCGTTCCTGCAATACAGGATTAAACCTGCCGAGAGGAATTCGCTGAAAAAATGACTTTTCTCCTCAAGTTATTTGTGGAAATTGATTTGCAGGAACTTGTAGTACGAAGAAAACTATTGTCACATAGTAGCGTAGAAAAGTAAATAGGGTGCAGACCAATGAGGAAATATCCACATCAAAAATAGTGGTTAATTGAATTTGAAATCGAAAAGCCAGTCAGAAGTGAAGCTTCCATTCTTAGGACACATCAATACAGGCAAGCAATCCAGGTGAAAAGTGCTTTTCAAACTCTGTTACATCAAGCAAAAGCGTGAGGCAGATAGAAACGCAGCATTTACTGGGGGAGGCAAAGAGCACAAAATGGCGGCCGCACCTCAAGCGCGACCCGCCGAAAATGCCGAAGCAAAATAAACTCTGTTGCGCTCACCCCAAAGAAGGACAAAGGTATCTGTGGAGACAGCAGGCATTCCGCAGTTGATTTATGCGGTTTTGAGACGTCAATAACCGCTCGGAGCACTTGAAGGACTCCCGACGCAGCTACGTCTCTACGGAGCTCTCCGGTGCAGCAGCCATCTCCTCTTGTGCCAAAACCCCCTGCAATTACTATTCTAACTCCGCTGGGGCGTTACTTTGGGGAATGCGTTGTAATGGATTATGAGATGTAATGACATGTGTTGTTATAGATTTCGCATTGAAAAAAAATTGTTGTAATGACACATGTTGTAACACGTGCATTGTAAACAATGTTTCCTGTGTCTGAGTGCAGCTCCGAGTTGTTGTGCTGGAGGGGGTGTCAGTGCAGCTCAGAGGTGTCGTGCTGGAGCATGGTATGTGAGTACATGCCCAAAGATGTTCTGCTCAGACCCGGTGTCTGAGTGCAGTTCCAGGCCCCAGTGAGAGGACAGCAACGTCGTGGTGGAGCCACACAATGCTTTCAGCAGAGTACATTGTTTTCACAAATATTTCGCAGACGTTCTTAAGTAATATCAAATCTTCTATGGGATGGAGGGTGGCCATTTTAATTTTGAGGAACCAATCACACCCCAAACGTGTTGGGGAATTCATGTGCTAAGGGCGCCCCACCTTCGGAACCACAGGAAAAGGTATGAAGTGTGCCTCGTCTGAGGACTGGCAGGTTCAATGTGTTCATAGTCACATCCCCTGTGCCGTTGCTCGGGTCTCCCAGCAGAGCCTGTGTGTGGTGTGAACACCGGCTTTACACGCGTGTTGTGCGAAGTAGCAGAGCTCTGCACTCTGTTCCATATGCACAATGTGTATTCGTATGCAGTGTAACCTATCAGCATATTTATTGTGTGTTTTATTACAAAATGTTCACTGTGCATTATGCCAGTGTATTTCATGAGCACATGCACACATCATGTGTTAGGTGTGCATTATATGTTTTTAAAGTACGCAATATTTGAAGTTGTGCAGTACAGTCATTGTTTTTTTCCACATGTGCAGTGTTAATGTGCGCATGGTTTAATATCTGAAACCAACAAACCCATCACCTTATCAGTGGTGGCGTCATGTCTTCAGAAGACGAGCTACCCACACCCTAACATACATGTTTCTGATTGAAAATCAGGCTTGGCTCTTTGGTTGTTAGCCTGCCATTGATTTTGTTTCTTGTTAATTAAGCAAAACAATGGCTTGTTAAAGGCCACGGATGATGTGCCGATGTCAAAGGCTGTTGCGACCTGTGACATGCTGATGCTATCATATCGTGTTCCATTCTGTCAGGGGATTCCGTGCAAGTATATTGCAAGGCAGGGGGCGCTGTGAGCACATCATAAGCCACGTCTAAGGCACATGACGGACAGGGGTTGCACCTAGGCTGAGAGAAAATGTAACCTCCGCCTTCTGAAGGTTACTACATATTATTTGTGCAGCTGGTGCAGTGGAACCGGGTCAGGGGATGGTAGGGATCTCACTGCACCTCAGTTATGGTTACATTTCAATGCCCAGCTGGTTAGCAGGGGTGGACATTTTTGTTGCCTGCTTTGGGGCCCACAACCGCTTATTAGCTGCTGCTCTTCTGAGTGAAGTAATAACTCTTGTCAAAGTGTGTCAGGTACCAACAGACAGATCGTCTCTGTGCACCAACCACAGTGTAGAAGGCCCCTCCATGGACTCTGGGTGTCCTTAATGTATTAAAAATGCATAGCAAGCGATGGTCTGGAATGCTTCAATTACTTATTGGTAACCCCGAAACACGGATTCTACTCCATCTTCCCAGTCATATGCCATGGGACTAAAACTGGGAGGAAGAAGTTAAAAGGGTGTAATTCTTAGATTATTTCCCGGTAATCACAATACACCAA
The DNA here is from genome assembly GCF_964204655.1 of Triturus cristatus. Lineage (NCBI taxonomy): Eukaryota > Metazoa > Chordata > Amphibia > Caudata > Salamandridae > Triturus > Triturus cristatus. Next base: position 987,951,727 of record NC_140594.1, on the reverse strand, counting down.
TTTACACTCACTTATATATAGTGTGTGTTTGCTGTGCGTTCTATTGCATTGCAAATGCTTGTTGAATTTACAGTGCCTGAAGCACAGGATGGGCACTGTAGGGGATAACCAGTCCGCTACAGTTCACAGGAACGGTAAAAAGGGGGAGAGCGGGGGTGCCTCTGCCTGGCTGCAGTTCCCTTAATATTTCCTTATTCAGCAGCAGCATGCACAGCCATGGGAGCGCAGGATAATACAGGCAGAGAGCGCACATGCAGCCCGAGCACAGAAAATGCACCTCTCCTGCTCTGCTAAAATCGCTCCTCCTTTCATCCTTTCCTCCTTGTCACTATGGCTCCAAAGCTTACTGGAATTTGTTTTTCATCCTATTCAGACTTGCTCTTCTGCTGGCTCTCACAGGAAAAATATATTTTTGTATTTTAAAGAATGCGCCCTATGGTCTTGGCTTTTTACTGCTCCGTGTTTTAGATAGCACTTAAAATCAGCGCTCACCCAGGGTGCAGGTGAACCCCACATTTCATTTTAACATATAGGCTTCGGAGGGAAACTCCAGTACCCCAAGAGTTTGAGAGATCCTTTCAAGACTGAAAGGAAAGGTGATACAAACTCCCATTCAAATACTCATAACTTAAATTGTATCCTCCCTTGTAACTGACACAGTATAAGGAGAAAGAGATATCTATACTCCACAGCGCTTAGAGATGGGAAGAGGAGAAAACCTCTCTTTAATATATAGAACACTCTCTCATTCTATTAGTGGCCTGCTTCATCATCGGGTTCACCCTGACTTCTACTGGTCACGGTGGGCTCAACCGTGTTCCAGGAAGCTCTTTTAAGAAGTCCTGTTTTTTTCAATTTTTTTTTTACATATAATGAAAATCCCTCAATCACCCCTAGGGATCCGGTTAATTGTGGGTTGACTGGAAATGATTAAAAACTATGGGAAGGCGCAAATAGAATGTTGTGGTCCTATGACCCTAATTAAAAGAGCACCAACATGTTTCTGCCCACTCTAAAGGCCTATATAGGCATTGGGCATTCATCAGGGTGCTACTAGAGAAAACACAATCCCCTAATGACGCACCCCTGTCCACAATACAGGTAAATGTGTAATGTGCTTTTTAGCATCTTTTGATCAACTTCAGCATGCAAAACAAAAGGAATGAACTTGCTGTGTTTTAAGGAAATACCTGCGGACAGAAAGCACAAGTTGAAATTGCAGTATAATCTAATTTACAGGTTGTTCTCAACTCCTTACTCCTGGCCTGGGTTGTGTATTTTTTATGTGTTACACTGTATTCTCCACAGGCTAAACATTTAAGAGTTGCTCTATAATTTATACATGCGTCTGACCGAATTTTGGACTAATTTCAAAAGTAGGCACCAAAGGATGCCATAAGTAAATTCTAATCGTAGTAGTGTAAATGTAAAAGATACTTAATCAGAGACATAGAAAAATCACAGTTGTTGAGGGCTGTATGGCTGTGACATGCATTATTAATATAAGACACACGTGGTGACATTGACAAAGACATTTTCCTGTGTTCCATTGTTGGCTTCCCCCAGTAACAAATAAATTGTACTAATTAGGGTTTGCAGGGGTAGATTTTTTTAGCACGAAGTGGAAAAAAGAAAGTGTTTTTCATAAAGCATAAAGGGGCTGTCTATTGGTCATGGCAACCACATATCAGTTTTTACCTCAGTCGGTATCCAGTCTGAAGATAATACTTACTTGCAGCAAACCTAAATCACCTGACCGCTCTACCTGGCTGGTACTTGGTCTGTGAGATGGGTGTGTTAAATCCCCAGGTGTTCGGTTGTTTCGGCTCAGTTTCCGCTCATGTTACCTAACCCGTGTACTCATGTATGTAGATCCTACCGGCTGCTCTCGTCAAGGGCGGAGCATACAGATCGTCTCTTCTTTCCAGGGTTTGGCAGAGGGCTCTCTGATTCCTCCCCGCATATCCCCACAGTGTTTCTGATAATCGTGTGTCACTGGCATAGGGGCATGACCCACGTCATAACGTGTCTCCACGTGTAAGCGTGTACGCTCGTGGTATGTGAACCAGTATTAGAGTGGAAGCTCACAGTCACTTGTGGGAAGTTCTATCAAAGATGGCAAAAGTGTAGTAAAAGTATACCTAACCCTAAAAATATAGAGCTCGTCATGGTCTTATAATACCGCAACCAGATTATGGTGGAGTTGAGATAGTACTGATTTTAGAAAGATTTGGGAGACATTTTGTTAGAAATGGGGGTCTCTAGTTGGCAAGGGTTTGCACCTTTGTCCAAATAGGGACCCTTCTTTCTAGTCAGGATAAGGGAGTTACACTCCTAAAATAATCCCTGCTCACCCCCTTGGTAGCTTGGCACAAGCAGTCAAGCTTATCTTAGAGGCAGTGTGTAAAGCATTTGCACATATCAGTACTACAGTGTAAGCACTACAAAAAGACACCACACCAGTTTAGAAAAATATCCAATATTTTTACATGCTTAAGACAAGACCAAAAACGATAACAATCCAAAATACAGTACTTAAACATTTTCAGTTATCAAAATATGCTTGAAAAACAGTTCCTTGATGTCCATAGCTCCGTCCAGGGCTACCACGGTGTAGTGAGCAAACAAATCCAAACAGTTCTTGCTGACCGCGGCGTCGCAGGCCAGCTACGGTGTCGGGAAGACCTGCAAACAGTACCTTTTAGAAATGCAGGGCGTCGGTGACCTCTCGTTGAGCTTCTGGAAGCATGGGGTCTGCAGGCGTTGGTTCTGGAGGTCGGTGCAGGAGTTGTCGGGGCCCTCAAAGTCACACACGTTGCAGATCGAACGCCTCTCTGTTGAAGTCAGGAGTGCTGGCATCGGCAGGCGTCGGGTGCTGCGGTGCAAAGTGCAGCGTGCGGTACCCTCAGGTTGCGGTGTGAGCAGCGGCTCAGTGGCAGTGTCAGATGGCATTGTCAGTGAGACCAGGCTCGCGGTACAAAGTGAATGCGGTGCTTGTTGCCGTGCTGGAAAGTCGCAGTGCAAACAGCGGTTTTGTCGTTGCTGAAGCGCTGTCATCGGCTGACGAACTGGAGTCGATGGCGCCGGCATCGGTAGGCCAAGACTGCGGTGCGGGATGAGGGCGGTGCATCGTGTAACTTTAAGAGCGCTGCCCTCGAACCACAGTGGATGAACGACTCCTCAGCGCCCGACATCGCCATCGCCGTCCCAGAGGGCTACAAGATCATCCGGAGAGACCGCGACAACCAGACTGGAGGAGGCATCGCCATCATCCACAGAGACACCATCCGTATCTCGACCAACGCCGACAACACCCTGACATCCGCCGAACACCTGCACTTCCAGATCCACACCGACCCCAAGACCACCCTCAGAGGCACCCTGATCTACCGACCCCCGGGACCACGCACTCAATTCAGCGAAGACATCGCCGACTTCATCAGCCCGCACGCCCTCCCCTCGGCCGACTACATCCTCCTCGGGGACATCAACTTCCACCTGGAGAACAACAACGACCGCAACACCACCACCCTGCTTGACAACCTTGCCACCCTCGGACTCAAGCAGCTGGTGACCACCCCCACCCACCTCGCCGGACACACACTCGACGCCATCTTCTCGTCCAGCAAAGACATCTCCTTCAGCCACGCCACTGGACTCCACTGGACGGACCACAGCTGCATCCACTTCACCTTCAAAAGAACCACGGTCCACCACCACCAGCAACAGGCCGCACGAAGAAGCTGGAACAAGATCACAGCCGAACAACTCACCACATCCCTGAGCCAGCACCCTCCCGCCAGCTCACCGAACCCCAGCCAAGCCGCCGACAACCTCACGAAATGGATCTCCACCTGCGCGGACGAGCTCGCCCCTCTGAGGACCCCACCCAGCAGACCCGGAAGCAAGAAGGCCCCTTGGTTCACCGACGAACTCAAGAGCTCCAAGAAGAACTGCCGAGCCCTCGAGAAAGCATGGAGAAGAGACCCAACGCCGGACAACATGACTACCCTCAAGCTCGCCACCCGAAGGCACCATCAACTGATCCACGCCACCAAGAAAACAGCATTCAAGGACCGGTTGGACAACAACGCACACAACAGCAAGGAACTCTTCAACATCGTCAGAGAGCTCTCCAACCCCAACGCCGGAACCAACGACATCACCCCATCGCAAGACCTCTGCAACTCCCTCGCCTCCTACTTCCACAACAAGATCGCTGACATACACAACAGCTTCAGAACACAACCAACGCTCCCCACGACCAAACCAACGCCCCCCACCACCACCCTCAACGCCTGGACACCGATCAACCTCGAAGACACCATCAGCACGATGAACTCCATCCACTCCGGTTCCCCAACCGACCCCTGCCCTCACCACATCTTCAACAAGGCCGACGCTGTCATCGCACCCCACCTGCGGGACATCATCAACACCTCCCTCAACACCGCCACCTTCCCTGAGAGCTGGAAGCACGCCGAACTCAGCGCTCTACTAAAGAAACCAACGGCGGACCCCACCGAACTCAAGAACTACCGCCCCATCTCGCTCCTCCCGTTTCCTGCCAAAGTCATCGAGAAGACCATCAACAAGCAACTGGCAGCCTTCCTCGAGACGACTGGTTCCCTCGACCCTTCCCAGTCAGGCTTCCGGGCCAACCACAGCACCGAGACCGCCCTCATCGCTGCCACAGACGACATCCGAACCCTGTTGGACAACGGAGAAACAGCGGCCCTCATCCTCCTGGACCTCTCCGCGGCATTCGACACTGTCTGCCACCGCACCCTAGTGCAGCGCCTCAGCAACGTCGGGATCAAGGAGAAGGCACTGGAATGGATCATCTCCTTCCTCACCGGAAGGACACAGAGAGTCCGCCTGCCCCCGTTCAGATCAGAAGCCACGGAAGTCACCTGCGGCATCCCTCAGGGCTCCTCGCTCAGCCCCACCCTCTTCAATGTCTACATGAGCCCCCTTGCGGCCATCGCACGCCAACATAACCTGAACATCATCTCCTACGCCGATGACACCCAGCTGATCCTCTCCCTGACCAACGACCCCGCCACCGCCAGAGCCAACCTACACGAAGGGATGAAAAACGTGGCCGAGTGGATGACGACCAGCCGCCTGAAACTGAACACAGACAAGACGGAAGTCCTCATCCTGGGCTCCTCACCCTCCGCCTGGGACGACTCCTGGTGGCCCCCTGCCCTGGGCAACGCACCCAAACCGACAGACCACGCACGCAACCTGGGCTTCATCCTGGACTCCTCCCTCTCCATGACCAGACAAGTCAACGCCGTCTCCTCGTCCTGTTTCAACATCCTGCGCATGCTACGTAAGATCTTCCGGTGGATCCCCACCGAGACCAGGAAAACAGTCACCCAGGCCCTCGTCACCAGTCGACTGGACTACGGCAACGCCCTCTACGCCGGTACCACCGCCAAGCTCCAGAAGAGACTCCAGCGGATCCAGAACGCCTCGGCGAGACTCATCCTCGACGTCCCCAGACGAACTCACATCTCCAGACACCTGAGAGACCTGCACTGGCTCCCGATCAACAAAAGAATCACCTTCCGGCTCCTCACCCACGCACACAAAGCCCTACACAACCAAGGCCCGACCTACCTCAACAGCCGCCTCAACTTCTACGCTCCCAATCGCCACCTCCGCTCGACCAGTCTCGCCCTCGCAGCCGTCCCCCGCATCCACAGAGCGACAACAGGAGGTAGATCCTTCTCCCACCTGGCCGCCAAGACTTGGAACGCCCTCCCCACCGAACTACGCCTGACCCAAGACCACCTCTCCTTCAGGAAGAAGCTCAAGACCTGGTTGTTCGAGCAGTAGCGGACCCCCCCCCCCCAGCGCCTTGAGACCCTCCGGGTGAGTAGTGCGCTTTATAAATGCCTTTGATTGATTGATTGATTGAGTGCAAGCAGTGGCGCAGATTTCAGTGTGGAGGAGTGTCATTGGGGATACTAAGGCCTCGTCGTGAAGCGAGGTGGTGCGGAGTGCGGTGCCCACAGTTCGCGGGGCTAGCAGTGGTTTGGTGGCAGCATCAGCAGGCGTCGTCGGTGAGACCAGGGTTGCGCGTTGTGGCAGTGCCCTCTGCAGTGCCTTCAGGACACAGAGTCGGCGTCAGCGTCGTAGACGGCATCGGGTTGCTTTTTCAGTACTGAGGGTAGAAGAACTTGAAGTCTTTGCTGTTCCTGATACTTCTTGAACAGGGGGCAAGCTCTACCTCAAGCCCTTGGAGAAACTCACAAAAGTAGATTACAGAAAGTTTCACTGCCCAAGACAGAAGCAGCCACTGCAGGCCAACACAGCAAAGCACACAGCTTTGCTTTGCTTCCTCCTCACAGCTTCTCCAGCTCTCCTTCTTGGCAGTCTTATTGATCCAAAAGAGTTCTAAAGTTCAGGGGTTTGGGCTCCACTTTTTATAGACCAAAATCCTTTGTTTCATCAGGCTGAGAGTGTCTGTGCCCAGCCTGAACCAGTTCTACCCTCTCTGGTGTGACTTCCTGGCAGGAGGTGGAGACAGAATTGTCAGAGGCAGACCAGGTTCATTCAGGTGCAAGGAAATCTCCTCCCCCTACTCTAATTGCAGCCCAGGTCTATTCATCCCTTTCCTGACCCACTTAAACTATCCAGAGCCACTCCTGCTCCCCAGCCCCTGTCATCCAAAACCCAGACAGTCAATCCACAAACCCAGCAGAGGCCTGCTGGATGGCTGAGCAAGAAAATACCTACTTTCTAAAAGTGGTATTTTTAAACACAGAATGTAAAAATCACCTATACTAAAAGATGTATCTTTAGATTCTGAGTTCAGGCATACTAAACTTTATTTTCCCATCTCGTTCCTGGAGTCAGTTATGTTTATAAGATGTTATAAACTAACTCCCCATTCTGGCCTATGGGAACAGATAGCCTTGCAATAGTGAAAAACGAAATTTTTCACTATCAGGGCATGCCACACACATCAGGGCATGTCCTACCTTTCACATACAATGAACCCTGCCCATGGGGTACCTTGGGCCTACCTTAGGGGTGACTAATATGTAGAAAAGGGAAGGTTTAGGGCCTGCAAGTGTGTACACTTGCCAAGTTGACGAGGCAGTCCCAGACTGCACACAGGCTCTGCAATGGCAGGCCAGAGTTACATTTACGGGCTGTTTGTGTGGGTGGCACAATCCAGTGCTGCAGCCGACTAACAGCATTTGATTTACAGGTCCTGGCACACTCAGTGCATTTTACCAGGGACTGACACATAAATCAAATAGGGCAATCATGGAAACACCAAACCATAGTGCCAAAACCGAGAGGTCAGAAAGCAAAAAGTCAGGGGAAACACGCCAAAAGATGACAGGTCTTACACATTTATTTTAAATAGATGGCATATAAGCTCCTAAAGGAACCACAGGTATTATGTGGTCCAAGCGATCCACCGGAATGGTTATGGCTTTGAGTTTTGTGAAGAAATGAGAGGAAATTAATTAGGATCCCAAAAGAATCACAAGTCTCATATAACATACGTGGTCCAGAGGGCTAGTTACACAGTCCCCATCATAAGTTATGAGGGGCAATCGTCAGAACCATATCATGACTAGGATAGATAACAACATCATCATGTGTTTTTAATATTTAGAGGTGGTGAGATCATCAAGAGTCATAGGCTCAGTGGGTGCCATGGAATAGCACCGTGCAGTCCTGTAATATGAGTCTGTAGTTTGTACACCCATCGTAGATCTTTCTCCAGGAGTCTTTTGGCGATGTTATATCCAGGGGTCAGTTTCTCAATGATTGGCCATCGTATGTGTTGATCCAAATGTTTTTTTCGATGAAATGCGCAGTAAGTTTGGTTGATGATCTTCTACAATGCACTGTGCTCCTGTGCTCACTTATCTGTGTTCTGATTTTCTAGTTGTCAAGCCAATGTAGCGTAGGCCACAGGGGCATGTGATCATGTAAACAATATTTCTCTTGTTGAAGTTCATGTGGGTTCTTGCTCCCATGCTTTTACCAAGCCTAGTTCTAATGTACTTGAGTGTGTAGTCAGAGCACAAACTGTACAGTTCCCGCAAGGGTGGTGGCCTATCACTCGAGGTAGATTTTACAGTGTGGTTTGGTGTTGTTTTTTTCATATCTCATTTTGCTATGGACTATTCTGTCCTGTATACCCGTATTTCTTTTGAACAAGAACATAGGTTTTGACAAGTCCAAATGGCTGAACGTAAGAATACGCCAACATCTGTTGACAATTTTCTTGATCTTGTCGATCAAGATCAAGAAAATTGTCAACAGACACTGGCGTATTCTTACGTCAAAGTAATCAGAAAGAGAGAGTGAGGAGGAGAAAAGCAACCCTACTATCCTCCCAAACAAGGTAAACTAACCACAAAAGAAGTGGGTTGACTAAGAAAAACACTGAGCATGAGCCCAGCTGTGGATTCAGAAGCTACATACTACAGGTCTCGTGGGACCCTTCAAATAGGGGGTCCATTCTTAATGGAAGAGGATGCCTCACACACATTATCATGTCATGTTTCATTATAGGCATCCTCTCCCACCTTTGTAAGATGGTGTTACCTGGGTAGACACCTCCATGAACACTTGGCGCTAGCAGGGAGTTCTTACATAAAACGTTCAGGACAAGGTCAAGATCCAGCTCAGTTAATAATACCTTCAGGTTCCTCGGTTTTCACCTTTATTAGTGAGGACCCTAGGTACAATAAAATCAAATCGAGTAATGGAACCTTGGAGAGTAATGATTCTAGATCATCTTTAAAATTGCCAACATGTTTCTGCCCATATTGTTTAGCCTACTAGGTCTGGGGCATTCATCAGGGTTATTGTATCCCTACAAGAATAGTTACAGGTTCCTACCAATAGTTACACACAGTGCACCTATAAGTGAACCCAAGTGAATCCTACCTGGGATACTAATACCCGTATTTTGTAATTCACCCTATGCTTTAGGGGATACTACAGACTTGGTCAAGGGGAAGTGGTGTCCTTTAGAGTCACACATTCATCAGAAGGCACTCCACTTATGATCACCCACTGCTCTCAGCTCCTTGCTGTTGGTACCACCCTTTGACCCTGCCCCCCCTGATAAGTAGAATGTATTTATCACTGGGGTAAGCCAATGATGAAACACATGTAAATGTCTTTGTCAATGTCACCACATGTGTCTGATGGTAATAAGGCTTGTCACAGCCATGCAGCCCTCAACAACTGTGATTTTTGTATGTCTCTGTTTATGTATCGGTTACATTTAACATTACTTCAATTTAACTTTGCGTATGCTTGGCGCAAAAGCTCATTACTAGACTCTACACCTCTATGCAAACACACCATCCAGTGATAATTCCAAAACATAGAGAGCAATGGAATACTGAGTTGCCACCACACATAACGGACGAGGAATGGAATTTCTGCTGCGCACAGCTTGAACAATTGTCTCCAAACTATAAAATTAGGTTAATCCACTTCACATTCCTCAACCAATACTATAGAACACCTATACAATTGTTTCGTATGGGTCTTAGGCCCAATGCAGAAAGCTGGAAGTGCCACTCAGATCAGGCAACTTTTTTACATCAAGCCTGGGTCCCCAGATAGCGGCGTATTGGACAGAGATATTCTGACATATAAGTGATATACTCATGATCCATATTGAACCCACGGCACTAACCGGGATATTAGGGTATGTAAAGGAAGCCCCAGTTGGGGTGCGCAGACTGTTAGCCATGTTGTTATTAGCAAAATGCAGGATCGCCATGACATGGGGCAGGTCGCACCCTCCCTTGCTAAAGGATTGGATTCTAGATGTAACGTTTTGTCAAGAGCAGCTCGCTGCCTTCTGGGAGTTGAAGCCTGTCGCCTCTAGGCCAAGAGATATTTGGGGTCCATTTGTGAATTGGCTGCGGGTGGCGGGACCTGATTCACCAAACATTGGTGAGGCAGCAGTGGACAGTTAACTGGCCTTTCGTTTATATGTGAATGTTCCTCATATATTTGCACCTGTGTTACCTAATATATTAGTCCCCTACATAGGCCACATATATCTTTATCAAGAACTGTGAGCTTTGTCTTTGAAGTATGATGTTCAATGTATAATTAAAATTGTATCATGTTTTTTTTTTAACATGCCCATATCTACTGTGTATCTTGCACTGCATGCCTTTTGTACTGCCAATCAATATAATTACAAAACAAAATGTGCGTATGCTTATGGCATCCTTTGGTGCCTACTTTTGAGATTAGTTCAAAATTCGGACAGATGCATGTATAAATATAGAGCAACTCTTAAATGTTTAGCCTGTAGACTTATTTCAAACAGAGCGTAACACATGAAAAATACACAACTCTCACCAGGAGTTAGGAGTTGAGAACAACTGTAAATGAGATTATACAACAATTTCAACATGTTCTTTCTGTTCGCAGGTGTTTCCTTAAACACAGCAAGTACATTCCTTTACCACATTAAACATTCACCTGTGGGGTGCATCACTGGGGGATTGTGTTTTTCTCTAGCATCACCCTGAGTAGGACAGAAACATGTTTTAATTAGGGTCATAGGACCAAATCCTCCTGTTTGCCCCTTCCCATAGTTTTTAATCATTCCCACTCTCACCACAAATAAATGGATACCTGGTAGTGAGCAAGGGATTTTTATTATATGTAAAACAAAACAGCTGAAAAAACCAAGACTTCCTGCAACACGGTTGAGCCGACCCTGACCAGTAGGAGTCAGGGTGAACCCGATGATGAAGCATGCCACTAATAGAGTGGGTGAGGTGAGTGTTATATATAAAAAAGAGGTATTCTCCTCTTCCCATCTCTAAGAGCGGTGGAGTATAGATTTCTCTTTCTCCTTATACTGTGTCAGTTACAGGGGAGGATACTATTTAATTTGCGAACCGCACATTTCTAAATAACTGTTGTGGCGTTGCAAAATCGTGCTCCACTCAGTATCACCCAAACTAGTGATACCCGGATCAAAACTTGGATCTTTCTTCTCTCTACTAGGCAGCAAATGCTTGCATGACATGTACATTTTGACCAGTCATAAAATGCTTTAAAGATTAGAAAACAGAGTCTGAAATACGTTCTTTGAGTACTGACAGCACATTGACAGGGTTGAAAGTTGATGTTAAAAATGTGCCAAATATATATACATACCAACGCCCCATTTTGTTGCCAACTTCACCTATTGTTAGCTTATTAACCAACAACGCATTGCACCCTGGACCTTGAACTTGCGCTTTAACCTTTGTACGTAGAATCTCAATGTTTACAAATGTTCAATGTAATAAGTTGCGTACTTGTTCATGCACACCAGCAATGCAAGTGTGACACTTTCAGCCAGTCCTTGCAGTTTGTTGCATGTTGTGGCTTTTGTCTAGCACATTCTAAAAGCAAAATATAATTCACCAGAGTGCATTTTATTATCAGCTGTAGTACATGGGTCTTTGGGGCATATCAACAACAACCCGCGATAATTATCGCTAAGCACACTTAGCGCTAGGATAATTATCGCCGGCTAGCGTGGATTTTTATCGCTGAGATAACGTGTTATTAGCAACGCTTATCTCAAAAGCGATAAAAATCCTCACGCTAACTGCCTAACCTGAGATTATCGCTGGAAACCCAGCGATAATCTCACGTTAGCTTGTTGATAGGGACTCATGAACTTAGCCATGATATCCTCCTTCCATAGGAGATCATGGCTAAGTCAGTCCTGAAGCAGGCGTAAGGAAAGTAGCGATAACAGGGGTTATCGCTACTTTTCCTGGCGCTATGCTTCATAGCGTGGGGCTTGATGATAGGAGAAATGTCGCTTAGCGACATTTCTCCTATCATGTCAGGTCAGGAACGCCCACTTCGCATCTCATTAGAGATGCAAAGCTGGGCGTTAGGAATCCCCAAGCTAAAGCAAGGTTTCATGCGTTAGCGTGGCCTTGCTAATTAGGCGATAAAATTATCGCCTCCTTGTAAATATGGGCCTTAATTCCTACAACAAATTCACTAATGACTGGCTGCTTGCTTATATTATTGTGTTGAGCCTTTTTCCTCTTTGATGAAGGGGGCTCTCATTAATTTTGAGGCCTGTTGGTTATTTTAAGGTTTTGAGCAGCTCATCCACACTCAAAATGACTGTGCCACGAGTAATAAGGATTTTCTTCTAATATCCAAAGACAAAAGCAGCAAAACTCACTGAAATCTGGCAGATCTCCTGGCAAAACGGGAAGGGAATGATCACAACTTGCCGTCTCTTTCCAGCACCAAAGCATCACTCAGCAAAACCTCAGCAGCACTCAGCACCTCCACAGTATCACTCAGCACCACCTGAGCACCACCTCTATCTAGAGTTCCACCACCACTTCTGCACAATCTACCTATACCTCTTTATCTTACTTTTTCTCTCTTCTATGCAGCTCTCACCCTTATCTATTCACCATATCACATAATTCCCCTACACAGACACACTACACATTACACAATTCCACAACTGACTATTCCAATTCAACCCACATAATTCCACTCCAAACCACATACACTCACTCCACTCCAAAACAGTACACATAGATTAAACACCATGGGGCATATTAACAAGCACAGCGTTAAAATTATCGCCGCTTTAGCGGCAGAAAACTGCCGCTAAACGGCGATAATGGGCTTGATAATATGCCCGTGAGAATTTCAATAGAAGCCCATGTTGACACCAGAACATGAGCTTCTATTGGAATTCTCAAGGGCATATTATCAAGCCCATTATCGCGTTTAGCGGCAGTTTTCTGCCGCTAAAGTGGCGATAATTTTAACGCTGTTTCTTGATAATATGCCCCATTGTCATTTACAATGCCAATAGGCCAATAGATCTACCTGTCAAAAATGTGAGATCTATAGCATCGCAAATGCTTGTTATATTATTAACACACAACTGTATCTTTTTTTTGTCATTGAATAGATAGATAGATAGATAGATAGATAGATAGATAGATAGATAGATAGATAGATAGATAGATAGATAGATAGATAGATAGATAGATAGATAGATAGATATTCATTGTATATATGTGGTTGAGTGCGCGCGGGGGCTTATGTAAAGATTGTTTCAACGGTTTGTCGGCGCAGAAGGACACCATTTCACCCACTTTTATACTGAGTATGTTTATGTTTATCGAAGTATGGCAGCAAAGAGCACATAGTCACTTTCAAAGGAGGGGTGTATTGGGAGGAAATATCCAAGCACTGAGTAGTGTGTCGGCACGTTAGTAGATACCTTTAACATCTATGGCGAAATTCATTTTCACGTTTTCCTTCACCAATACAATGCAAGATTAGTCTAGAAATATTTTGAAACATGATCCCACAGCGCCACCTGCAGTCTATTTGTCTGTTCTGCAATCTCCCTTCAGCCGATAGTAAACAATAAACGGAAAACAGCAACCAGAGATAGTAAGTGAAAATTGCAATGAAATTAAACACGTTGCATTTAGTTTACTTGTCATATCCACTACAACGTACATCTAATATAATACTCATTAACATGTACATATTTTTCACTGTAAAACGTTTCAAATTGATATTAAAATCAACTCATAATACAAAAACAGTTATGTCACCTCTAACCAAAAAGCTACCCTTTACAGCCTTGATTATGAAGATTCATCGTTCTTCATGACAGTGAATCAGAATTCGAATCGAAAATTCCATTCCAAACATAATACCTTTTGTTTAAACAGTAAAAGGGTGGTAATAAATCATCCCAATGCCTACTTTAACTTTCTAAGCAGTTAGCAAGTGATTACAGTCAATATAAATTCTTTATTGTTTACAGTTTTTTATTTTGTTGATATAATAATGTATTTATTAAACCTTTTTTTATAGAGCCTACAGGGTCCAAAAGCATCAGAGCACATTCCAGAGCAAAGGAGGAGTATACTTAGAATGCTAATGATACTATAAGGCACAAGATGAGAAAGGAAAACACTGTATGGTCAAAGCAAAACTAGTTTTACTATTAATGTTAGTGGAACTGCCTCAGAGAGTGTTGAGTATTTTGAGTTCATAGGCATTAGACTAGATCACAAACTTTCATGGCCTGAACAAAGAGTAAAGTCGTTGAGTCCACTGAATCAAACACTGGATGGCACCCGGAGATGCAAGAATAAGTTGGATAGTGTCTCACTGATATACAGAGCAAACGTTATCAGTACCATTTCTCATGGCACAAACCTGTGGAGTTATGCCAGGACCAAAGCTATTGAACATATTGAAATCGCTTCCTGATGCGACCCTCTTGTTGTGTTTAGATTCAACCACCGTTTTAGACCTGACATCCTTGATATGGTTTCCCCTGACTTTTTGCTTTCTGACCTCCTGTTTTGTGACTTCATTTTTACTGGCTTTAGGATTTTGGGCACTTTACCACTGCTTACCAGTGCTAAAGTACATGTGCTCTGCACCCTAAACATGGTAAAAACATTGGCTTATTCACAATTGGCAAATTTAATTTACTTATAAGTCCCTAGGGAGGTGCACTGTATTTGCCCAATGCCTGCAAATTGAAATGCAATTAGTGGGCCTGCAGTACTGATTGGGCCACCCACTTCAGTAATCCTTTAAACATGGATCGGGCCTGCCATTGCAGAGCATGTGTGCACAGTTTACACTGCTGTTTCCACCTAGCAAGTTAACCCTCTTGCCAGACCTCAACTCTCCTTTCTTAATACATTTAACACCCCCTAAGGTAGGCATTAGGCAGTCCCAAGGGCAGGGTGAAGTGTATTTAAAAAGTTAAAAATGTACTTTTAAGTTTTGCATGTCCGGGTAGTGAAATACTCTTAAGTTAGTTTTTCACTACTGCAGGGCCTATCTCTCCCATATGTTAACACGGGCAGCACTTTATAACATTTTATATGTGTAGTTTCCAATTAGTACAAGATAGGAAAATCAAATTTGGCAGGCCTGATTCACAAAAGTAAACTAAGACAAAACTCTAACTTTACGACGTATGGTATTTACAAAGGAGATTTACTACTTGTAAATGCCCTTTGTGGACACCAAAAGTTGAACTTTATGAATTTTGGTATTTATAAATGGCATTTATGAGTAGTAAATGTCGTTTGTGAATACCAAAAGTCGTAAAGTTAGACTTTTGTCTCATTTCACCTTTGTGAATCGGGTCCAACGTCTCTGGACCCACAATTTAAAAACACAACTTATGGTGAAGTAGTTTTTGAATTACAGTTCTGTAAAAGCCACTTTTAGAAAGTTAATACAAGGGGATGATGGATGGAGAGCTGAAACTGTTCAGACACTCACCCCCAGTCGCAGAGCTGGGTTGAATCCATCATCGTTCTTTACCTCACTTCGCCACCCCAGGTCAGACACAGCTATATGCAAATCAATCTTGACCCTTTGCCTCCTGGGAACAGTCCAGCCCGAACTGCCAAGCCATGTCTTCCCAGGACCGGAAACAAGCATCCCGGGCCCAGGACCGGAAACAAGCATCCCGGGACCGGTTTCGGGCTAATAGCCCTCATCAGCCAGGCTAGCTTGAATCCAGTGTCAAAGTGAGCAAGGGACCCACGTCTGGGCATACCCTGCCACAGGAGTCAAGCTATCCTGGCTGATGAGGGGTGAAACTCTGGAACTGTACTGCTTGTTTACAGTCCAGGGAAGACCTAGCCTTGCAGTTCGGGCTGGACTGTTTCCATTGGGCACAGGATTTGCATATGGCTGGGTTCAAACTGGCATGCCATAGTGAGCAAAAAATGGGATGGATTTAGTCCCAGATCTCTGTACTGGGGTGAATGTATGACATTGTTCTTCATTCTGTCCATCAATTGTTCTTTTTGCGTTTGTCACCCCGAGTGGGACGGGTATACCCACACGTGGGTCCCGTGCTCTCCATGCCTCTGGAGTCAAGCTATTCTGGCTGATGAGGGGTGAAACTCCGAAACCAGTCCTAGGATGCTTGTTTCCAGTCCAGGGAGGACCTAGCCTGGCAGTTCGGGCTGGACTGTTCCCATTGGGCACAGGGTCAAGATTGATTTGCATATGGCTGGGTTCAAACTGGAATGGCACGGTGAGCAAAAAAAAGATGGATTTAGGCCCAGATCTCTGTACTGGGGTGAATGTATGCCATTGTTCTGCATTTTGTCCATCAATTGTTCTTTTTACTTTAGAAAGTTGGCATTTTCTTACTTAAACCATTTGGTGCCTTTGCCTGTGTCTGGAAAACTGCCTCTTAATTTAAGCCTGAGTACTCTGTACCAAATCTAGAGACCCAATTTCTAACATTTGTGATCAGCAGTGAGGCTACAACTTGTGTTTGTACAGTACCTTACAGTAATTTGGTGATAACTACTATCTACATCTAGACCAATTTCAATCGATTGTCTCTGGTCCCCATTTAGTATTTTTTTCCAGCTCTCTTTAAATTGACATTTAACATTTTTCCATTCCCCTGATTGGCATTTTTGGGTTTTTTTCTAATTCATGCCTCTGATTGGATGTCCCATAACTGCACATGCAAGCATGGATTTTGAGATGTTTGGGTTGCAGTAATACACGGTGAAACAGCTCAAAGATTTTTGCAACAGCTCAAAGATTTTTGCAAAGGGTGTAAGGTTTCTAACAAAGGCTTCATCAAGAAGGTGGAGATGCAAACGATGCTGAACCCCATGAGTATGATGATGAGGAAGTAGAGGATGTTGATCAGCTGGATCAGGATTCAGTAGAGAATCTGGGACTGCCCTTGGGACAGAGGGCAACCCCCTTCCAAGGAGAGATAACCCCCCTCAGGGCAAAAAGCAGTGTGTGCTCTAAAGGCCTGTCCCCAGAGGAGCTGGAGGACAGGAGGGAAGAGAGAAAATTCAAATTACAACTTGCCAAAATAAAACTAGAGGCAGAGCAAAACAAACATGCCTTACAGGTTAAAAGGTTGACCATGTAGATGGAGGAAAACAAAAAGAGATTGGCCATGGAGGAGGAGGAGGAGGAGGAGGAGAGGAAAAGAAAGCCAGGTTGGGTATTGAGAGGAAACAAATTGTGTTGGCTCATAAACTGTGCTTGAAAGAGCTGTACAACAAAGCCAGGAGGGGTGAGTCCAGCCAGGAAGGTTCAGCATTTCTACAGTGCCCTCTGACAGGAGGGTCTACATACCTAAGGATCTGATGCCTGACTTTATAGTGGAGACAACAACACAGGTGGTTTGAGGTATATGAAATTGCCCTACAGATGCATAGGGTCCCTGAGGAAGATTGGGGAGATTTGGGGGCTAGTCTGTGGAGGCATATTCCTAGTGAGGGGAGGGACACCCTACTTGCATTAGAAGGAAGTGACAGGATAAGGTATCCCCCCAATAAAGGAGGTCCTAACCAGGAAGTTTTATCCGACCCCAGAAAAATATAGAGAGAATTTCAGGTATAATCAGAAGCTATCCCAACGGACCTGGGTGGATTGTGTAGGTTCCTTTTGCAAGGCACTGGATAACCATGAAGTGGCCGTGAAGGGCAGTGAGGTAGAATATTACCAGGGGATGTATATTTTGTTTTCAGCAGAGCATATGTTCAGTCTTTGTTTTCCAGATTTGTGGCAGCACCTTGTTGATAGGAAGCTCACTGGCACCAGAGAGCTTACTTCAGAGGTAGACCGCTG